>NC_044041.1:76445457-77645457 GCF_901765095.1 Microcaecilia unicolor | reverse complement strand
CTTCCCCGCCATCCTCCGTCTGACATAAGTTCCTCCCTTCCTTGAAATGACAGCTTCCCCCCCATCCTCCGTCTGACGTAAGTAACCTACGGGTTACTTACGTCAGATAAGGGCGGGCCAGGAGCAAAGGAGGGAAGTCCGAAGAGGCGATCAGCTGTTGTTGCCGGTGCAGCGCCTTCACACGGAGGTGAGAGGCACTGTGAGGGCCAGGTGGCAGACGGAGGGGGGGAGCAGCGGCGGCAGCCTCGGTGGGGGGGGGGGGGGGGCGGCGGGGAAGCTGTCATTTCAAGGGAGGGAGGGCGGGAGAAAGGGGGGCTGGGGCTGCGTAAAAGTTCTGATTTCAATGCAGTGTGGGGGGGGGGGGGGGAGCGGCGTACCATAGGTGCAGCAGATGCCTGCCTGCGATTTTTTTTATAATACCTATATCTACAGTGAAGAACGTCCATAAAGGACGCTCCTGACGAGTGTTTTTGCCCCCTCCCGATTTTTTTTTTTTTTTAAACATTTTATAAGTTTTCGAAGCCCGCGCAGCTCCAACGAGAGGTACAGATCTCTCGTTAGCTTTCCCGGTGTTTTCCAGCCTGTTAGGGCAAGCGGAAAAGCTTAGTGGCTCTCATTTCAATAGGGTTTCTACACAATTTGCTCATCTGCATTCCGTTTGCATTAGCTGCTACCGTCATTGGAAAAAAGTATTTAGTACATGCCAGGGTTTACTACTTGCTTGTTATTGCCTCGTAAAGTTTAGTGCATCTGGCCCTTAAACCAGTAATCAATGTGAACAGTTCAAAATTCAATCTGAGCGCATGACACTTGGGCCAAAACAAATGCGCTCAGGCTTTGGGCAGGGTAAGAACATAAGAACAGCCATAATGGGTCAGACCAATGGCCCATCTAGCCCAGTATCCCGTTTCCAACAGTGGCCAATCCAGGTCATAAGTACCTGGTAGAAACCCAAATAGTGGCAACATTCCTTGCTACCAATCCCAGGGCAGGCTGTGGCTTCCTCTGTGCCCATCTCAATAGAAGACTATGGACTTTTCCTCCAGAACTTGTCAAAACCTCTCAAACCTAGATACGCTAACCGCTGGTTATCACATCTGGCAACAACGTTCCAGACTTGAAACCGCGAGACTTCCCCCTGCACAGCATGGCTCAAGTATCTGCAGAGTTTGATCACCATGCAGGGGAAGAAAATGGATTTTAAGGCAGTGAGAAAGAGAAAAATGAGCGAGCTGTTGCGGTAATCACGGGGGAAGGAACAGGACCGAGTTAAAAAACAAAAACAAACCACATTAAAGTGCTATTAACGTTTTGATTGCCCACCCCTATATAAAAGCATTTTCATGTAACTTTATTGAGAGTCCCTTAGTCTTTTCTGTTTGTTTACTCTTTTCAAAAAGTACAAATATTCACATTTACCTTGTTCTACACCACTCAGGATTTTGTAGACCTCAGTCATACCTTCCCTCAGCTGTCTTTTTCCAAGATGAAGAGCCATAACCTCGTTAGCCTTTCCTCATAAGAAAAGAGTTCCATCCCTTTTATCATTTTGGTCACTCTTTGAACCGTTTCTAATTTCACTATCTGGCTCATTTTTTAAAGAGGACGCCCATATTTCGACACAAATCGGAAGATGGACATCCTTCTCACAGAAACATCCAAATCGGTATAATCGAAAGCCAATTGTGGACATCCCCAACTGCACTCAGTTGCAGGGATGGCCAAAATTCAAGGGTGCGTATCGGAGGCGGGACTTGGGCGTGCCTAACACTTGGATGTCCTTGATCCATAATCGAAAAAAAGAAGGACGTCCCTGACGAGCACTTAGTTGTAAGAAAAACCGGTCCGGGTGAAAACATCCAAGACACAAAAAGGTGCCTGAAATGACCAGATGACCACCGGAGAGAATCGGGTATGACCTCTCGTTACTCCACCAGTGGTCACTAACCCTCTCCCACCCTCAAAAAGCATCTTTAAAAATATGTTGTGCCAGCTTCTATCCCAGCCTCAGATGTCGTACTGAGGTCCATGACAGCAGTATGCAGGTCCCTGGAGCAGTTTAAGTAGGTGTATACACTTCAGACAGGCGGACCCAGCACCATCCCCCCCCCCCCCCCCCCACCTGTTACGTTTGTGGAGCAAACAGCGAGCTCTCCAAACCCCACTGTACCCACATCTAGGTGCCCCCCTTCACCCGTATGGGCTACAGTAATGGTGTACAGTTGGGGGTAGTGGGTTTTGGGGTATTTTGGGCGGCTCAGCACACAAGGTAAGGGTGCTATGTTCCTGGGAGCAATTTATGAAGTCCACTGTAGTGCCCCCTAGGGTGCCCGGTTGGTGTCCTGGCATGTCAGGGGGACCAATGCACTACAAATTCTGGCTCCTCCCATGACCAAATGGCTCACATTTGGTCGTTTCTAAGATGGACATCCTTGGTTTTGAAAATTGCCGAAAATCAGAAATGTCCATGTCTAGGGATGACCAAATTTAAGGATTTGGACGTCCCTGACGTTATTTTCGAAACGAAAGATGGATGTCCATCTTGTTTCGAAAATACGGGTTTCCCCACCCCTGGATCGGGACGTTTTGCGAGGACATCCAAATCAAAACTTGGATGTCCCTTTCAAAAATACCCCTCCACATCTTTATGGCTTTACTGCACAATTTTGTGGGTGCACGATGCAGAAATATTGGGAAAAAGTTAACCCTGTACTAAGCATCAGATCAGATACCAGGACAAGGAGAAATTAGACCTTATCTGCTAATTTGCTTTCCTTTAGTCCCTCTAGACCGGCCCAGGGTTGGACTGATGGGTTGTGCATGCCGTCCAGCAGGTGGAGACTGAGAAACTTCTGACTCTAGAGAGCCAATAAGAGCCCTGGCCATGTGACCCTAGCCTCAGTATTTGACTAACAAAGCAGAAAAGAAGAGAAAGACCCAACCTTCTGTGGCCTGTGGAATCTAAGCAGTCATAAACCGTGCTTGAAGGACGGCAAAGCCGTGCAGCAAAGCTCACCAACAACTCTGCCAAGGGGAAGAGGTATGGCTTAACAGGGTTTTGTTTTATTATTTTTTTTATTTTTAATAATAAATACATGAATTGTCAACTCGCAGAGCAACTCTGTCGTAGAACTCCGGAATCACTCTTCAAAGAACATGGAAGGGACCTGGGCCGGTCCGGAGGGACTAAAGGAGAGCAAATTAGCAGCTAAGGTCTAATTTCTCCTTCCTTAGCATCCCTCCAGACTGGCCCAGGGTTGGACTGATGGGAAGTAACAAAGTAGTAGACTTAAGGGAAGGACCCCAGCAAACCCACTGTGAGCACTTAAGTTGCAAAAATTGCCTCCTGCCGACACTGTGCATCCAGTCTATAGTGTCTAGAAAAGGAATGCAGTGAGGCCCACATCAACCCTTACAAATGTCTACGGGTGGCACCAAGAATTGCTCTGCCCAAGAAGCTGCTTGTCCTCTTGTGGAGTGAGCCTTAACACCTTCCATGGACCGTTCTCCCAGCAAGCACGTAAGCAGAAGCTATCATCTTTTTGAGCCACCGAGAAATAGTGGGCTTAGAGGTGGCCAAACCTTTACGCAAACCAGCGTGAAGTACAAACAGACAATTCGTGCGCCGAAAGTCATCAGTAACCCTCATATAGCTTTTAAGAACTGAATGTCCAACATACGCAACTTCCTCTGAGACTCCATACCTGAGGAAGACCCCAGGACAGGGAGGAAGACCGACTGGGAGAGATTAAACCGTGACAGTACCTTAGGTAAGAAAGAAGGCACTGGGCGCAAAACCACGCGCTCCTTAGAAAACTCCAAAAACGGAGACCTACAGGAAAAGGCTTGCAGCTCTGAGACTCTCCGAGCAGAAGTAATGGCTACCAAAACCACGGTCTTGAGTTAAGTCCTTAAGGGAACAAGAAGACAACGGCTCAAAGGGAGGATCCGTCAGTGCGGAAAGCACCAGGTTGAGATCCCAAGCCGGAAAGGCATCTCTGACTGGTGGACGTAGAAGGCTGACCCCTTTCGGGAACCGCGAAACATCAGGAAGAATAGCCACTGACTTATCTCACACCCAGCCTCAGAAACAGGACAGTGCTGCCACCTGTACCTTAAGGAACGAGAGAGACAAGCCTTTATCAAAGCATGGTGCAAAAAATCCAAAATCTCTGCCACCAAAACCCGGAAGGGAGAAATACCACCATCTGCACATCAAGCCTCAAAAATCCTCCAGGTACGAATATAATTCAGGGACTTAGACCAACGACACGACTGGAGCATGGTTGAAATCACCGGAGCAGAATAACCTCTCTTCGTTAAGCGAGCCCGTTCAAGGGCAAGGCCATAAGACAAAATCGAGCTGGATCTGTATGAAGGGCTGGGCCTTGCGACAGAAGATCCTTGGGAACAGGGAGACGAAGAGGAGACGCAGACTGAAGGCGCTGAAGGTCTGCGTACCACAGACGACGAGGCCAATCGGGTGCTACAAGGACTACTGGACCCCCATGAGCTTTGATTCTTTGTAAGAGACGACCCAAGAGAGGCCACTGAGGAAACAGATATAGAAGACCAGGAGGCCACTGCTGTAAGAGGGCATCTATCCCCGCTGCTCTTGAGTCTCTTCGATGACTGAAAAAGCGGGGAACCTTTGCGATGAGTCCAGAGGCCAAAGGTTTGACTGGAACGCCCCACTGATCCACTATCAATTGAAACGCTAAGAGACCATTCCCCTGGATCGAGGGTGTGACAACTGAGAAAGTCTGCCTGAACGTTTTCGGCTCCCTCCACATGGGAAGCAAAGATGGTGGTCAGGTGAAGCTCCGTCCATGCTATGAGACTCACCGCCTCCCGTTGCAAGAGTCAACTCTTTGTTCCCCCCTGGTGGTTGACATAGGCCACAGCTGTGGCATTGTCCGATAGTATCTGCACTGCCTTGCCCGCTATGAGGGAACGAAACTCCAGAGCTAGACGAATTGCCCTGGTCTCTAACCAACTGATGGACTGGGACCCTTCCATGGGAGACCAGAGACCCTGCTCAAGCTTTCCTAAGCAATGGGCTCCCCAGCTCCGTAGGCTGGCATCGGTAGTTAACGCTATCCACTGGGGGGGGGGGGGGGGGACTTCAGTGGCATTCCCCTGGTGAGATTGTCCTCCCACAACCACCAGAAGAGGCTGCTGCACTCTTGGGAATGCAGGGGCAACCTCACCTGAAGGGAATTTGTCTGAGGGGCCCATCTGGACAATAGGGAAGATTGGAGAAACTTCATGTGAGCACTGGCCAAGGGAACTACCTCTATCGTCGCTGCCATGGAACCCAGAACTTGAAGATAATACTGAGCACAGGGGCCGTGTCTGTGAAGTAACCCCTGAACCCGAGATCGCAGCTTGAGCACCCTGCCCTGGGGAAGGAAAACCCGTCCCTGCGCCGTGTTGAAGGTAACCCCCAAATACTCCAGGGACTGCGACGGTACCAGACGGCTCTTGGCTGAGTTGACCACCCGAGGGACTGCAGGAAACTCATCACCCGGCCTGTGACCTGCACACTCTCCTGATAAGATTTTGCTCTGATGATCCAGTCATCCAAGTACGGGTGGACTAGGATTCTCTCCTTCCTGAGGGCCGCTGCCACTACTACCATGGCCTTGGTGAAAGTGCGAGGCGCTGTAGCCAACTCGAATGGCAGAGCCCGAAACTGAAAATGCTGGCCCAGAATGGCAAACCGAAGGAACTTCTGGTGACCGGGCCGGATAGGAATGTGCAGATAAGCTTCCGTGAGATCTAAGGCTGTTAAAAACTCTCCCGTACGGATGGCGACGATGACCGACCGAAGGGTCTCCATTCGAAAACTTCCGACTTCAAAAGCCCGATTGACGGCTTTGAGATCCAAAATAGGACGGAAGGAGCCCAAATGGAATACCAGCCTTGTCGCACTCTGAAGAAGGAACTGGGCAAATGGCTTAAAGGTCCAAGAGCCTCTGTAAAGGTGTCCCGTACCGCTCCCGCTTTGAGGGGATAATGACAGGGATACTCCAGAAAGGCATCTGAAAGAGACCTGGCGAATTCTAAGGCATACCCATCTCGAATAATTTCCAAGACTCACTGGTCGGAGGTTATGGGAGCCCACCTCTGAAAAAACTGCAACAGACGAGCTCCTAAAGGGATCAGAGGAAGAGACCCTCCTAGAGGCAATGGAGCCGGAAGGTAGCTGGTCTTCCCAAAACTCTTCCTCTAATCCTTCCTCCTCTCCTAGGAAAGGGTCCAGATCCGAAACCGGATCCTCTTCCAGGTCTAAGCAGACTCGAGGTCTTTAAGGGGGAGCAAAGGGTCTGGAGGCAGACTCCCATCCCTGCCTTTTTCACGAGGAAAGCCTGGTACATTTGGATGACAAACTTAGGGGGTAAACCCTCCCCCTGAGGCCCTCCAGACACTGCCTCAGGCTGAACTGAAGGCTGTGCAGCAGATGGGAGCTCACGTGCTGCAGAGGCTGAAGTTGCAGGCAAGATGGCTGACTTCCCTGCCACACCCGATAGGCCATCCAGCTCTGCGGATGAATGGGAGGATGCTAAGACAGGCGCAGCCTGCGAAGCGTTCAGAGGAAGGGGCGGCTCCGGTACAGCAATCGCGGTGCAAAATTTACACGCCCCGAGCGAAGCTACTCCCCTGTGCTGGCACACAGCATGCTTTAACTTCTCTGCCATAGCGTCGTTCTCTCTGTGCCCGTGAAGTTTTTTCTTTTTTTTTTTTTTAAACAAGAGCCGAGAGGAACTGAAGTAGGCTCACAAATCAGTGCAGCCTGACGGAGTTGCTTGCTCGCTTGTGCCTGGGGGAGAGGAAAGGTAACAAATGGTGCTTTTTTTTTCCCCAATCAAAAGTGAAAGTGGCTGCCTCTCCCAAAGGCTAAATACCTTTCCTCCGAAAGGGTTAGCCCTTCCCTGCACCAAAGGGAGATGGGGAGGAAGTGGGGGAGGGATCTGGGACCCCCGAGTTTAGCACCCCAGAGGCTGGAGATGAAAAATTGCTCTCTCAGCCTCTATACTGGATTCCCCAGGCACAGAAGGGTAATTAAGACTGAGACTGAGAAAATACTGGGGCTAGGGTCACATGGCCAGGGCTCTTATTGGCTCTCTAGTGTCAGAAGTCTCCACCTGCTGGAAGGCGTGCACAACCCATCAGTCCAACCCTGGGCCGGCCCGGAGGGACGCTAAGGAAGCATATTTAAAAATAATGTAATAAGGCTAATTGATACCTGAACCAAAAATATGTCTGGTAGTCTTGTGATGCTCTCCCCTCCCCCCCCCCCCCCACTAAGTCCCTGGTGGTCTAATAGAGTCAAACCATCCTCTCCCTCCACAGCTTGAAAGTAGGAGCAATGTCAACTCACTCTACCTCTGTGCCACCATCTCACCTTGCATGGCGCCAGGTCTGAGGAAATATCAGATCACCCTCTGCTCTGAAATTTAAAGTTGTGGGACCTCTTAATGCCAAATTAATAGACGCATAAAGTCCTGGCACTGTACTCAGACTTTCACTCTTCAGCGTACTTTGTAGCTGTGCCCAACAGTGAATTAACCTTAGTACCATTATTTTAAATGAGCTGCTTCCTTGTCTGAGGCTTTGCGCAGGTTACCTTGTGTGCAAAACTCCTCTCTGCATCTTGACCCACAAAAATATACACTAAAAGCCGTGCTTATCCTACACACAAAGCCAGAACACACTTTATTGCATTGGTCCATGCATCACATACGCAGATGGTTACCGGTAAAAGTACAGTTCAGAATGCAGTTTGACTGCATTTTTAAGCTATAGAGTCTTCATGAAAAGGCTAAACATATGGTTGTGCACCCAGGAGGTGTGTCACGGGACTGACACACACATACACTTTATTTTTGAAAGGTTGTAGCATGGTCTTTCTTCCATTCCCTGCCCTCCTGAGTCCTACTTCTCTCCTCAGCCCTCCCTCAAAACCCCAGCCCTCTTCTTCTTCCCTCAGCCCCTTCCCTCCCGTTTGTACAGCGCTGCTTCTTCATCCTCCACCCGCCCCGATCCGACAAACCTCATTTCTTTGCCAGCAGCGGCACCCAGCACACGCTGCTTGAGCCGTCCTGGTGCTTTTTTTTCTGCTGCACTCCACCCTCACTTAAACAGGATGTTGCATTGGAGGAAAAGTTCTGGGTCAGCTCAAGCAGCGTGTGATGGGTGCCGCTGCTGGCAAAGAAATGAGGTTCATCAGACAGGGGCAGGGAGAGGATGAGGGAGAAGTGCTGCCCACATGGGTGGGAGAGAAGGGGGCTGAGGGGAGAAAAGCAAGAAATGCTGCACTCACTGGGGGAGACCGAGGGGAGCAGAGCACAAGGTTTGGAAGAGGGAAGGTGCTGGACTCGTGAAAGGGAGGGGGGGGGGGCTGAGGGAAAAATAAGATACTGGATTTATGAAGGGGGCTGAGAGGAAGAAAGTGTGGTGCTGGACCTGAAGGGGGAGAGGAGAGATGGCAGTAGAGAGAAGGGGGGAAGTGCCAGACTGGGGGGGGGGGGGGGGAGAGTGAGTGTGAATAGAGAGAGATCCTGGATGTGGGGGATGGAGGGGAGAGAGAGAGCGCATAGCTACACAACCTCAATGCCATGCTCCCTTTTCAGGTTGTATAGACAGTAAACTGCATGCAGCAGGCTTTCACTTCCAGTGCATGTCTTGGTGTTTACACAACCCAGGAAAAAGCACAGCATCAAGATTTGTGTAACTGCATCTCCTGCTACCAGGCTGGGTTTCCTGCTGTCACTCTTCCCTTTGAGTAGTACCCTGCTGAACACTGAAGTTGCACTTTTTTTGAAGTGGGAGACAGGGACAAGGAGATGATGGGCTACAAACAAGTTTGGGTGGAGAAAGAGGGAGGAGATGCTGGGCTACAAGGAGGGTATGAGGCGAGTTGCTTGGCATGGTGGAAACATGTGGGAGAGACTACAGAAGTTTAAGGAGATGAGAATGGCGAGTACAGAGGGTAGAAGTGTAATAATGGGGAGTGGGTGAAAGAATAGGAGGCTAGGGAAGGAGCGAGACGGGAGAACTATGGGGTGAGAAGGTTGATAGGTAAGTGAAATATGGGTGGAGGACTGAAGAATGAGGGTGACATTTGAGTGGGCAGACAGAAAAGAGAAAGAAGAAACATTCAGAGGTGGATGAAGCGAGGGAATGGAAGAAAGGAGAAAAGTAAAGAAAGGACAAATGGACAACATCCACTGGAAAGAGTCTAAGACAGAAAGGAAAGCAGAAGAAACTGGTACCAGCACGCTTGGAAAAATAAAATGCCCAGACAACAAAGGTAGAAAAAAAGTGATTTTAATTTTTAATTCATTAGGTGGAATATGTCTAGTATATAACGTCTCGGGTTCTCAGCTCAATTTTTGTCTTTACATTTCTCTCTCTAATTTGTGATCCCTTGTTCTGTATTTGGTGAGGGGTTGTCCGCTTTGCATGCAACTGAGGCATGATATTTTTTTGCATGTAGTTTCTTTGTTAAACGCTATGGCAGTCTCACTTGTTCCTGTTTTACCAGTATTAAGTGTATTAGTGTTCTAGGACCCCATGTAATATTTGTAGTGATGCCTGTTCTTAGGCAGGCTTCATATTTGAATCAGGAATTAGTACTACTGTTACATGTATTTTTGAGTTAGGATTTTCACATTGTTCCTGGTAGTGGAGAGATTTATGTTGCTATTACTCAAATCGCTCAATAAACAAAGCTCTCTCAACTACTAAAACTTATTTTTGTTGACCATCAGAAGGTGAAAAACTTGGAATAATACTTTCCTGTACCAACGTCAAAATCCTCATTAGTCCCTTTTTAACCACCTATAAAGCTCTAACCGTGACTGAATAACAACATTTTCTCTACATATAAACCATACTCAACCATCCTATATAATAATTCTCACCTCCAACGTTCTAAAGTAGCTGCCTGTGTCCGTGGCTGACGTCATTCACAGCTGATTCCCAGGCAGGGGGAAGAGTAGGGAAACACGCGGAGCAACTTGCTCTGCGTGTTTCCCTACTCCTCCCCCTGCCTGGGAATCAGATGTGAGTGTGCCGCTCAAACACCCTCTCGGCGCATCACCCAAGCCACCCCCCGGCACATCAAACACCCCCTCCCCCCGGAAGCACATCAACCCCCTCGCCACCCGTAACGCTGTCCTGTTGAGCAGCAGCGGCCGCTACGAAAAGAAAAAAAAAGCAATAAATGTTTTCAAACCTCAAACGCGGCACCGTAGACAGCCATCAGGCATTGGCTGTTGGCTCTGCAGCCGCTCCTCCTCTCGCCTCCACGTCACTGCCCCTGGAGTAAGACCCCGGAGGAGCGCAGCGACGTGAGAGGCAAGAGGAGGAGCGGCTGCAGAGCCGACAGCCAATGCCTGATGGCTGTCTACAGTGCCGCGTTTGAGGTTTGAAAACATTTATTGCTTTTTTTCTTTACGTAGCGGCCGCTGCTACTCAACAGGAGAAGCAGCAGCGGCCAGACAGCGTTACCAGTGGCAGTTGCGGGTGGCGAGGGGGGGGGGGGGGGAGTTTGATGCGCCGGGGGTGGGGAGGGTCGCTGGACATGGGTGGCTGCAGGGGGGACAGGGGGAGAGGAAGGTCGCTAGACATGGATGGCTGGAGGGGGGGGCAGGGGAGAGGGAGGTGGGGAGGGGGTCCTGAGACCAGAGAGGTGGGGGTGGGGGATCTGCGAGGGGGGCGGCACAAACACACACACTCTCTCTCTCACACAAACACACACACTCCGTCTCTCTCTCTCATTCTCTCTCTGACACACACACTCCATCTCTCACACACACTCTCTCTCAAGCATACACACTCCGAGGAAAACCTTGCTAGCGCCCATTTCATTTATGTCAGAAACGGGCCTTTTTGACTAGTGTTAAATAATGGCTATTACTCAAATGACATGAGATTCTGAATTTTTTTTTTAATTTATTTTACAAATTTTTATACCAACTACAACTAATCGGTTTATGGTATGGTAATTTCAATGGAGAAAATGTGCTAGTTCTGATCCGCACCTGTTGGAGGGAGATAGGGTTTTTATGGCTGCAGAATGTGTTTACATTTAATTTATAAGAAACTGTATTGGACCAAAGATCTGTGAGGGCCATGTGTAAAGCGTGTCACATATGTGAGTATTGTCCGTCAGGTGTTTCCCAACTGAAAAAAGGTTGAGAACCACTGAATTAAAGGTTAAAAAAAAAAAAAAAAAAACTTAATTTTTTGATAGTCGACATCCCTTCTCAACTGCTGTGGTCCAGCCAACAAACATTGCTAGAAATACTACTAAGTTCTTCAGAAAGGAAAAACTCTAAAAGATCAACAATTTTCTCTGACGGGTCCACAGTTGAACTCCCTTACCCCTGGACTTATGTTTTGAGGGCTCATATTTAATATTTTGGGAAAAAAATAGAAGTATATCTGTTTAGTCAGGCTTTTAATTAAGAAAGCAAAGTTACTCACCTGTGGAAGGTGTTCTCCAAGGACAGCAGGCCAAGTATTCTCACAGCTGCGCAACATCATCCGATGGAGCCCGGTGCGGACACTGACTAGCATCCCAGCCTGCCCCTCAGTCATCGTAAAAAGATAAAGAATATAACTCCAAAGGGAGGTGGCAGGATATATAAGAATACTTGGCCTGCTGTCCTCACACAACGCCTGCCACAGGTGAGCAAAACTCTGCTTTCTCTGAGGACAGGCAGACCATCATATTTTCACAGTTGGGAATCCCTAGCTACCAAGCTCACTGAAAAACAATGCTAGGACAATAGGGCCTCAAAATGGCTGAGGCTTGTTATTCAATCAACCTGAAACAATATACTTACTAGCTGTGGAGGTGCAGCCTGGAACAGAAGAAAACCGGGCTTAGGTGGTGAAGCTGTATTCTAGACACTGAACAAATCCTGCAGGACTGCTTGCCTGAACTGACTGTTTCATCAGGTATCCTGCTCAAGGCAGTAATGAGATGTGAATTTGTGGACAGATGACCACATTGCTGCTTTGCAAATATGGAGGCCAACCTCAAGTGGGCTGCTGACATAAGACTTGACATGACCCTCCAGAGTCAGCCTAGCTTGGGCATAAGTAAAAGAGATGCAATCTACTACCTGCTTGTGTTGAGAGATGAGGGACAATGCTCTTTGTGGGCAAATTTGGTTAGTCTGATGCCAATATTAAAAGATAGAAAACAAGAGAGTAGGGTTAAATGGTCAGTATTCTCAATGGAGAAGGGTAGATAGTGGGGTTACCCAGGAGTCTGATCTAGAGATGGGAGTAACTAGTGAGGTAAATTTGCTGACGACACAAAGGGCCTTACAAGACTGGGCATCCAAATGCCAGATGACGTTTAATGTGAGCAAGTGCAAAGTCATGTATGTGAGAAAGAGAAACCCGAACTATAGTTATATGATGCAAGGTTCCACATTAAAAGTCACCAACCAGGAAAAGGATCTAAGTGTCATTGTTGATGATACGTTGAAATCCGCTGCTCATGTGCGGCGGACGCTAAGAAAGCAAACAGAATGGTAATTAAACTCTGGAATTCATTGCCAGAGAATGTGGCAAAAGCAGTTAGCTTAGCAGGGTTTAAAAAAAGGTTTGGATAGCTTCCTAAAAGAAACAGTCCATAATCCATTATTAAGATGGACCAGTGGCGTTCCTGGCCTGGATGGCACCCGGGGCGGAGCGCCGATGCGCCTCCCCCCCCCCCCGCTAGATGACACCCCCCCTCCAGCGAAATGACCCCCCCCCACCCCGGGTGCACGCCGCTGGTGGGGGGGGGGGGGGGGGTGCCGTGGTGCGCGCCTGCTCCTCCGAGTTCGCTAAACTTCGTTTGTTCGCTGCAGCTCCCTCTGCTCCGGAACAGAGGGCGCTGCAGCGAACGAACGAAGTTTAGCGAACTCGGAGGAGCAGGCGCGCGACACGGCACCCCCCAGCGGTGTGCACCCGGGGCAGACCGCCCCCCCCCCCTTGGTACGCCACTGAGATGGACTTGGGGAAAATTCACTGCTTATTTCTAGGATAACTGTCAAAAATCAATGGCAGTGTTCCACCTCTATCGTAAATAATACACAACTCGCAACTGGTGGAAACTAACACTAAGTGCTGACGATTAATAAAGGGGTCGTCTCATACAGTCAATCAGGCAGTTTTTACCACCCAAACTAGTGAGCCTGCATTACATGACTATTTATAATCATTGACTGCCCCCAACCTCCCGTAGTACACAATTAACCAAAAAAAAAGACAGTGTTCAGTGCTATATCTTCAATAAAAAAAATTTTTTTTATCTTTTGTGCTACGGTTAATATCTTTTTTTCCTTTTTTATGCTTAATTTTCTATACTCAATTCATCTCTACAGGCGATTTATGTCCACCACTTATATTTAAATCCAATTGCAGGAACATTTCCTATCTTCAATTTGTATACCGCTACAGCTTTCACAGTATCCGGCACATTTCTTTCAGTTCTTTGCCATATATCAACTGCCTGTAGCCGTATACACATAGAACAAAAGTTGAAAACTGCATCTGTGTCACTTATCTGAGTTAGGTCCCAGGTATACTCATGATCCCGACAGAGAGAATGATACAGAGGAAAGATGAATAGTGGACAGAACAAATGTCAAAAGGATGGGAGACCCTGAAGAGTTAAACAGAAAAAGGTTTTAAAAAAAAAAATAATAATAAAAAAAAAAAAAGACACTGGAACCAAAGCAATACTCAAAGGTAGAAAAAAAGTGTTTGAATTTATTAATTGTAATATGCCGGTTTTGGGAAATGTTTCTCTCTCATATAAGTACATAAGTACATAAGTACATAAGTAGTGCCATACTGGGAAAGACCAAAGGTCCATCTAGCCCAGCATCCTGTCACCGACAGTGGCCAATCCAGGTCAAGGGCACCTGGCACGCTCCCCAAACGTAAAAACATTCCAGACAAGTTATACCTAAAAATGAGAAATTTTTCCAGTCCATTTAATAGCGGTCTATGGACTTGTCCTTTAGGAATCTATCTAACCCCTTTTTAAACTCCGTCAAGCTAACCGCCCGTACCACGTTCTCCGGCAATGAATTCCAGAGTCTAATTACACGTTGGGTGAAGAAAAATTTTCTCCGATTCGTTTTAAATTTACCACACTGTAGCTTCAACTCATGCCCTCTAGTCCTAGTATCTTGCATTTCAGTTTCTATTACTACAGCAAAGGGACAGAGAGAATCAAAAACACAATGAATGAAGCACAGCAAGAAAAGTACCATGGCTCCCAAGAATTGAAGAGGAGAAAAAGCTTTATTAAAAGGACCCAACACGGGCTGTGTTTCAGCACTATGACTTATCAGGGGTCTATATAACTTTCCAGTGGGCAATGGCAATCAGGGTGCTCCACAAACATCCCACAGCTGTGCCCAATGTTAGAATTAATGCTTCTATTATAGCAGGTTTTCTACATAGGTCTGGAATATGTTTGCTATTTGCAGGGTTGTTTACTAGAGCTCTGAAAGGGTTCCTCCCCCATTACCTTGAGAGAAAGGGAAAGGAAAGCGGTTGGAATTTGACTATACTATTACTACGAAGTAGTTTATATATTATAGTAACATAGTAGATAACGGCAGAGAAAGACATGCACGGTCCATCCAGTCTGCCCAACAAGATAAACTCTTATGTGCTACCTTTTGTGTATACCTGACCTTGATTAGTATCTGCCATTTTCACAGCACAGACCGTAGAAGTCTGCCCAGCACTAGCTCTGCTTCCCAACCACCAGCCCCGCCCCCCACCACTGGCTCTGCCACCCAATCTCCGCTAAACTTCTGAGGATCCATTCCTTCCAAACAGGATTCCTTTATGTTTATCCCACGCATTTTTGAATTCTGTTACCGTTTTCATCTCCACCACCTCCCGCAGGAGGGCATTCCAAGCATCCACCACTCTCTCCATGAAAAAGTACTTCCTGACATTTTTCGTGAGTCTGCCCCCCTTCAATCTCATTTCATGTCCTCTAGTTCTACCGTCTTCCCATCTCCGGAAAAGGTTCGTTTGCGGATCAATACCTTTCAAATATTTGAACGTCTGTATCATATTATATTCAGGTACAGTACTTAATTTGTAGCTGGGGTAATGGAGAGTTAAGTGACTTGCCCTGAGTCACATGGGGCTACATTGAGAATTGAACCCCCGTTCCCCTGGTTCTCCGGCCACTGCGCTAATCATTAGCTTATCTTATTTTTTTCCAGCCGAGGCCCATTCAGTCACTGGTGTACTCATTTTATTAGTCTTGGGACCCTTGTTCACCATTAAGTTACATAAGGTACTGTGGTTGCCCTACTCTGACATCCATTCCCCCCACTTACCAAAATCACCAGATGTGAAATTTAGTTTTAACATAGTTGTGTTAGTCCACTTATATAAGGTGGAAATATGCCATCAAACAGGTTTTAAGAGTAATGCATTTGATATGCCACACTTTTACAACCAAAGCTGCTATTCAGGTATTCTCTGACCATAGATGGCTCACAATCTTAAGTTTTTGTACTGTGGAAGAGCACCAATAGAACTATTAACTAGAAAATGACACGCGTACCCGCAGTAACTGTGGGGATGGGGCGGGGACAGATCCCTCGGGGACAAACTTTGTCCCCATGTCATTTTCTACTTTGAAGCCTGTTAATGAGTGAAGCAAACAACGATATTTTGATTTTTTGGAAAAACAAGCAAACATGCTGGCCACAACTAGCAAAATTTGCATGTGGGATCCTGTACATCCTGCTACCAGCACATCTCCTAAGAAGACATCTTTTAATGCACGAAGGACTGTGGAAGACAGGAGAGCTATACCGAATCCTAAGATTGCTGATGACTTCTTACTCATCCATAGATTAAAAAATCATAACAGTGCTTCATAGGGCATATTTCTCTCCTCTAGGGCATACAGAACGGATTGTATTTTGTACCCCTGGCCAGTTTAACAGGGTGGATTAGGATTCCCTGGGGTAGTACAAATCAGCTATTGTTGGGGTTGGAAGGGTAGAGAGTGGTGGTGAGGAGGGTTATTATAGTTGCTTTCTGTTATTGTTTTCTATTTGTAATTTATACACAATAGTTGCACAGTATATTGTTCCTTTTTATACTTTAATACAAAGATTTAAATATAAAATCATAATTGTTCAAGGCTTCTGCAGATTAGGATAGAGCCCATGGTGATGGGGTGGGGACAAACTTTGTCCCCATGTCATTCTCTACTATTAACATTGATTCTAATCATTTATTTGCCCCGGGAACATGACAATACCTTGACAGGCACAAGACACAAAGTTTAAAGTGATTCTCTGAGACACAGGCACAAGGAAAAGCATCACCATCACTCAGCCAACAAAAAAGTATTAAATAAAAACAAAATGGGGGCAGCAACATGTGGAAATGAATGCAGGTGTAATCGACCATATCCAGGGGGACACCTGTGGCAAAGCCTTTACTGTTCAAACGAAAAAAATCCTCTCACCTCAGTGCCTAACCCAGTTTTTCACTAATTTTTGAGGCCACTTTGGACCCAAATGACCTGAAAACTGGAAGGTGGCCAAAAGGGATCCCGGATGATATAGGTTACAGACTGGTATGCCTGACACCAGTGCCATGCAAAACAGTTGAAACTATTATAAAGAACAAAATTACGGAACACGAAGACAAATATGGTTTAATGGGCCAGAGTCAGCATTGGTTCAGCCAAGGGAAGTCTTCCCTCACCAATCTGCTTCATTTCTTTGATGTGGATAAAGGTGAGCCAGTTGATGTAGTGCATCTAAATATTCAGAAAGTTTTTTTGACAAAGTTCCTCATGAGAGACTCCTGAGAAAATTAAAAAAGTAATGGGAAACGAGGTAATGTCTTTCTGTGGATTAGGAATTGGTTATTGAACAGAAGGTAGAGTTAAATGGTCATTTTTCTGAACAGAGGAGGGTGAACGGTGGAGTGCTGCGCCGCAATGAGACCGGTGCTTTTTAACATATTTATAAATGATCTGGAAATCAGAATGACGAGTGAGATTCGTTTTGTGTCATCTGCAAATGTAATCAAACTTATCACAACACAAGCTGATTAAGAAAAACTCCAGAAGACCTTAGGAGACTGGAAACTGGGCATCCAGATGGCAGATAAGATTTAATGTGAACATTTTGCAAAGTGATGCACATTGGGAAGAATAATCCAAATCATAGTTACCTGATGCTGGGGTCCCCTTAGGAGTTAGCACTCAAGAAAAAGCTCTATTATAGACGATATGCTGAAATCTGCTGTTTTGGCTGCTGCCGCACACTGGACAGAAAGCAGGATGCTAGGAATTAAGAAACTGATGGTACATAAGACCAAGAATATTAGAATACCTCTGTATCGCTCCATTATGTGACCTCACCTTGAGTATTGCATTCAATTCTGGTCACAGTATCTCAAAAAAAGACATAGCGTAATTAGAAAAGGTTCAAAGAAGAACAACCAAAATGATAAAGGGGATGGAAGTCCTCCCATATAAGGAAAGGCTAAAGAAGTTAGGCCTCTTCAACTTGGAAAAGAGACAGGTGAGTGGGGATATTACCAAGGTCTACAAATCCTGAGTGGAGTAGAATGAGTAAAAGTACAAAGACCAGGAAACACAATGAAATTACAAGGAAATATTTTTAAACAAATAGGAGGAAATATGTTTTCGCTCAAATAATAGTTAGGCTCTGGAACACACAGCTGGATGATGTGGTAACAATGGATAGCATATCTGGGTTAAAAAAAAAAAAGTTTTAACAAGTTCCTGAAATGGACATGGTGGAAGACACTACTTACCCTGGGATTGGTAGAATGGAATGTTGCTATTAATTGGGTTTCTAGGTACTTGTGACCTGGATTGGCCACTATTTAAAGCAGGATAATGGACTAGCTGGACCACTGGTCTGACCCAGTATCGCTATTCTTATGTAGGAAAGTCACCCAATATTTTACTATACGAGACCACTACAATGCTAACCAGCACGCCAGTGCCATCCATCCTCACCAGCCCACCTTCAAACTTTTCATCGGAAGTATCCTCAAGAAAGTGGGTATTTCCAACTACATTTTTTTTTTTTAACTGCGAAACGCCTTGTCTTTCAAGCATGAGCTTCTTCCTCTCATCCACTTCCCCTTTTGTCTCGAGTTTGGCTAGAGAAATGATGAGGACCACGAGACTGACCCCCGGGCCTTGCGTTGAAGAACACTGGCCTAACGCTTTAGGAGGCGGGAGACCACCTAGGGAACTTTCTAAGCCTCCCCTCACGAGAAACTAACATACGCTCTTGGAGACAAGAGAGAAATATGCAGAAATAACGAAAAACAGGCTAAAGTAACCCCAATTCTTACCGACAAACGCCCAAAGACGCCACCGCTACAGCTGACACCCGCCTTGCAAAATCCTCTCGCGCACCCTCTTCCTTCCGTTCTCTCTCTCTCTCTCTCTGGGGGCCGGCTCGTGCTGCTGTAAAGTAAGCCCTTGCTCTTCCTTCCGGTACTTGGGAGCAAAAGCAAACCTCCTCCTTCCTTGTTCGAACTCTCCTACCTGATGATAGCGTAAGCGCGTGTACCTCTTTCTCCAAGACTTCCGTTGTACGCAAGCAAAAAAAAAAAAAAAAGAGCTTAAAGTTTCCGAAGCAGGGAATTCTGTCTGACCGCCTCCAGTATTTACAGTAAACCACCCTCCCCTTCCCAAAGAAGCCTCGCACGTGCTTTCTGTGCCGGGACTCGGGAGGGCACAAGACGGGGTTTTCCTATTATGTTGTTTATGGGAATTAATTAGCAGCCAAGGAGTAACCTCCTCGATTACAGGCACTGTTTTAAGTAGAGGAGTGTGGTAGCCGTGTTAGTCCACTCTTAAGGTTATCAATAGAAATCAAACAAAATAAAACATGGAAAAGAAAATAAGATGATACCTTTTTTATTGGACATAACTTAATACATTTCTTGATTAGCTTTCGAAGGTTGCCCTTCTTCCTCAGATCGGAAATAAGCAAATGTGCTAGCTGACAGTGTATATAAGTGAAAACATTCAAGCATTACTATGACAGTCTGACAGGGTGGGAAGGAAGTATGCATGGGGACATCAAAGCATATCATTGATATTCTAACAGGGTGGGTGTGGATAGGTGAGGGGAGGGTGATCAACAGAGACATACAGCTTTATGGTTTATAATGGGCTAGGAACCCCAGATCCTTGTTAAGTCCTTTCTGTTGGGTGTTAAAATATTCAATCATTCTGACTTCAAAGGTCTTACGTTCTTGTATGGTTTTAAAGTTACCTTTGAGGATTCTCACTGTGAAGTCACTGGTACAGTGTCCTGGTCCTGTAAAATGTTGACCAACAGGCGTGGGAACCCTGCTGGCACCAGTATTGTTCATATGATGTCTATGTAAATTGAATCTTGTCTTAAGCATCTGGCCTGTTTCTCCAATATAGCATCCTTCGTTACATTTTTTACACTGAATGATATATACCACATTGGAAGATGAGCACTGTTTTGAATCTGTGGCTGTCGGGACGGTGTAAAAGACAGATCTGGGAGAATAATCAGTAATCTACAGCGTTAAATACCATAAACCGAGAAAACAACAAATAGAGGATAAATGTAAAATGTTCATATGTAAACGACTGCAAAAAAATGAAGTTTTAAAAGTTTTTTGATCGAATCCGGGAAGATCCTGAGGATCCCGCTGTATCCGATTTTTACCTTTTGCCGTGGCTGTCGCCAGAACTGATATTTGGTAGGTTGAGGGCGCTAAGGAATACACTTGCGAGCACCAGGCAAGGCACCCAGTTCCAAGCCCTCAGCCCTGCTAGTTATGCTTACTTTAATTTTATGTACTGTCTTTTTTTAAATTGGTTTGGTTTAATGTATTATATACACTCAAATAGGATAAAGAGAATAATAAACATATCAAAAAAAGTGCACTGGATAGAAGAAATGTACACCACAAAGAATCCAGTAAAGCTTAGAGCAGCAGCTCAAACTTCACTTTTTTTTCGCCATTCTCCCGCTTATCCTTCCACCTTCCAACCCTTAACAGAGCAGAACCTTTCCGCGTTCCAGCATTGTGACGGCCGAGACCGGGCGCTCTATGACATCACTCTGGCTTCCGATGATCGTCGGCTGATGGGGACCACACGGCTATCGTTACCGCTACTATTGCTACTGGCCGCTCTGGCCCATGGCTGTCTGCACTGTGATTCGGCCTTCCAGCAGAAGTTCACCTTCTACCGGCAGAACATGAGCTGGAAGTCATGGTGGGTCGGAGACCGGACGGCCGCCCTGCACATTCTTCAGAAATGGAAGCCGCGGACCTTAGAGGGGTTGCAACTGAACATCGCACAAGAGATTCGTGAGTGCAGCAGCCCTACCCTCCTTCCTCTGTATCTTAGTTCTTACCTGTAGTTACTGCTGTGCTGTTCATCAGCAGCACTACACCTCCCAGAATGCAACTGAGTATAGTAGCGGCATCAAAAACCTGCACTGAATCAGACTGTCCCCAGCAAACCGGATAGACATTAGTTTGTCTATACTTCCTAGTAGCCTCATGGTTTTAGCAAAAACATTGACCACATCCCTGATTTGAGAAACAGAAAACATTTTTAATGCTTTAAGAGTTAATTCCAGAGTTGTCAAATACGTCTTGTCCCGTGGCCGGGCCTGATCCCAGTAGGCCATAGGGTAAGCCACTCTCTTTATCATTTCCCTCTCAGTCCAAAGAAACTCTCCACTCCAAAACTTGTATTAAATGCACAAATTTTACTGGGCAGATATCTGAACTTCATCTTATTCACTTAACAGTTAACATTATTGCTAGAGGTACTTATAACAGTGTTGCAAAATAACTCTCCTCTCGTGTGTCTGGGCAAAAAACTCTTTATTTGGGAGTCAATCCCCTTCTTATATACTCTATGAATATTCATGGATATTACATGTATTATCATTACTATTGGTTACATTTTGCTTACACAACCATGATCATGCATTGCTTACAAGAACAACTCTACATGAACAGCTCGTGAACCTGCTCAGGAATGTACAAACATCACCTGCTATTCTGCTACTTTCTCAGGAAAGAACAAAAACATCACATGCTAGATTCTCAGGAATATACAAAACATCATCTGCTGCCTGTATCCAAATACATTCTATCTACATCTCCACCTTTTTTTTTTTTTTTTTTTTAATGAAATCTCCGTGGTGTGCCAGCTGGAGATGGAGGTGGAGATGTTTGTAATAGCTTATAAACATATTGAGCAGAGTGACGTGTTGGAGCGAATGGACGAGGAAAACATAAAGAAAAAAGGTTAGGAATGCATTGTATACAACAGCAAAAAATAGTGAAAACAAAAATACCAATGACTAAATACTGGATAATAGGGCGGAGCCAGGTCCAAGGGATCCATTGCCACAATTGATCCCATACATCAGAGAGTAGGTTATTATGAATAGTAATATGAGTAGTTAAATTCCGTAGGAAAGCTAATTGTTTGTCAATGGCCTTTGAATTGTCAGATAAATTAAAACAGCACATGTCCTGAAACTCTTCGCAACCATGATGGTTAAGTAATAAAAGATAATCAATGGCTGCTCGATTTTGTAAAACTCCATGACGTAATTGCTGTTGCTCAGCATTAAGTAAACTAATAGCAGTGGAGGTTGCATTGATTGATTTAATTGCCCAACAGGCTAATTCACGAATATTTTTTGCATTTGCCGCTGCCAATGCAGGGACACCTATTAATGAAAATGCAAGTGCCAGATATTCAGTTTGACTCAGAAATTTAACATTATCATTGCAATTGGCAGCAAGGGTCATACGCTTGGATCGCATATGTGAGGAGTTAGAAAATAAAATATGTTTACTGGGAAGTACCATAGTGAGTCGACTTAGACAGCATGTAGTACCATCAGATATATTAGCTGGAATATAATTAAAGGTATACATTCCACATGACCAAAACCAGCCAGGGGGTAAATGAGTAAATTTATAAATATATGAAACATTTTCGTAGGAGCTACAATTTAACAAAGTTGGTCCAAAATTAACACAATTTGATCGGGTACAATTAACCATACGAGCACATGTCATATTGATACTAGCTATTTGATTGGTTCTCACATGCATTGCCAAAGTAGGCGGCAACAGGGTTTGGTTCCACAATTATGGTATTCATAAGAAGCATTTCGATAGGATGAATTAACAGGAAGCTGTGAATAAAACCAAGTATCATTTTGCATATCTTTAGGATCATGACATACTGGAATCAGGCAAGTTGCCAAAACTTCTCCAACTGCCTTTTGATGAGAAAGACAGAAATCAGTTTGGTTCAGTGAAATTGCAAACGCTTCCCAAATATTTTTTGTGGGAAGTAATTGTGACTGTCCACAAGGTATGTACAAACAACAACACAGTAGAAGCAATGTAATGGAATTAGCATTAAGCGCTGCAATAATAGCCACTACGAAGTTATCATCAGTCTTTTCAATATGAGCTTTTTCTAAAGTCTCTGTAGCTTGTTGACTCAAGGCTTTAATTTGTCCCCAAGTAACAGGAGCATTAGGTTGACGAGTCACTGACCGTTTGCGTGTTTGCATCTGCGGTCCTTGAAGGGTGAGTGTGAAATTGGGAATTGGGTTGTGAAGACCTTGATGCCACGACATGAGGTTTCACCCACTTTGCTGGAATCCACACCGGGCCAGAATCTGTTTGAACAGCAGCGTAACCACGACCCCAGGTAAGGAGAGGCACAGGGGAACTCCACTGATCAGAAGGTAGTTGTCGGTATATGACCAAAGGACGAGATAAAGGTGGGGCAGGAGTACGAAAATGTTGTTCAAATCTGGAAGAAAAAGTTTTTGTAGCAGGATTATTGATGAGATTGAGATGATTCAGTGTGTAAAGGATTTGTGCTAAGCATTCATCAATGCTTACTCTATGACGGAGAATACCGTCTTTTTTTGTAGTCAGATTACTTAAAGCAGTTTTCAGTGTGCGATTAGCACGTTCAACAATAGCTTGACCAGTGGAGTTATAGGGGATACCAAAAAGGTGCTCAATATGCCAGAGGGTCAGGAACTCCTGTAAGGAGGTGGAAGTATAAGCAGGGGCATTGTCTGTCTTGAGAGTTTTAGGAACACCCATGACCGCAAAAGCTTGGAGAAGATGAGAGCGGACATGAGATGTAGTTTCCCCTTTTTGTGCAGTGACCCACAAAATCCAGAATGAGTATCAACAACCACATGAAGCTTAGACCATTGACCAAAGGGGGAAAGTGAGTAACGTCCATTTGCCAGAGGCTATTAACTTCCAGACCACGAGGATTAACTCCAGGAAAAAAGGTAGTAGGAGCTGAAAAGGAACATTGTGGACAATTTTTGATAATAGCTCTAGCTTCTTCTAAAGAAATTTGAAACTGGCGAGCTAGGCTAGGTGCATTTTGATGATGAAGTTCATGACTGCAGTGTGCTGTGGAGAAAAAATGAAGATGGCGATCCGCTCGAGCATTCCCTTCAGACAGACCACCAGGAAAAGGTTGATGACTGCGGATATGACCTATAAAGAGAGAAGAAAGGCGATTCTCCAAGTAACCTTGGAGGGTTAACAGTAAAGCATAAAAAGAGGCATCCATTTTGAATGATACATAACTGTCGGGCATGCGACGGACAAGATTAGCACAATATTGACTGTCAACAATAAGATTCAGTGGTTGATCTGAAAATAAAGAAAGAGCCAGGATGATGGCAGCAAGCTCTGAACGTTGAGCAGAGGTTTGTGGAGAGGTAAATTTGACGTGCCATTTGTTCAGATTGTACCAAGTAACCACCCCACGAGTGGGACTACCATCTGTAAAGACGGTGAGAGCAGTAGGGAGTGGACGTAAAGAAATGGGATCATGAAGAGTGATTGGCAAAATGGATGTGCCCTGTATGCGAGGGTCTTTAGGATAGTGGCAATCTATAATACCAACATAAGTGGCTAAAATAAATTGCAAGTCGTCGGAGAACTGAATCATTTTTTCCCACTGCCACAAAGAATGAGGAATGATGAGTTTAAGAATGTCGAAACCAGTCATGAATGTTGCTCGCTCTCGAGCTTTAGTAATCAGCAAGGCTAGTTGCTGGGGCCATTGTGTAATAGTAGAATGGAGAGTATTCTGTAAATAGACCCATTCTATCAATTTCGGAGGAGTTGTATCTTGATATAAGACACCAAACGGTTGTCGGTGGGTGGGGTCTTTGAGAACGCAAAAACAAAAAAGGGCAAATGCATCTCGTCTATCTGTCCATTTTGTTTGTAAGATTTGATCCAATTGTGACAGAATTGTTTGTTGCGATGCAGTGAGTGTAATTAATTCAGCAGGTGTTTTATGACCTTTTAATGCGAGAAACAGGGGTTGTAAAAATTCTGTAGGAAGTTTCAAGTAGGGACGTAACCAATTGAGATTTCCTAAAATCTCTTGTAATTGATGTAATGTCGTGGGAGACTGTAAATTGAGATGAGGAGCGACAGGTTGGGCTGCAGCTTTAGTCATACGGAAACCTAGATATAAATAGGGTTCCTTTTCTTGAACCTTCTCTGAGGCAATTGTTAATCCTGAGGAGGCCAAGATAGAAATTAAAGTAGATTTCCAAGAAGGGGGAAGAGTTATCCCTGCAATTAGTATATCATCCATATAATGATATACCAAAAGTTGAGGGAAATAGGCACGAAATGGTTGCAAGGCTTGATGAACATAGTATTGACAAATAGTGGGTGAATTTAACATTCCCTGGGGCAAAACTTTCCAACAATACCTAGTAGTAGGGTGTGCATTATTGTAAACAGGTACAGTAAAAGCAAAGTATTTATAATCTTTTTCCTGGAGAGGAATTGAAAAAAAACAATCCTTCAGATCTATAATAGCTAATTGATAATCATAAGGAATCAAATTAGGATTTGGAATACCACATTGTAACGGGCCCATTGGTTCTAAAATCGCATTAATAGCTCGTAGGTCATGTAAAAATCTCCATTTTCCGGATTTTTTCTTGATCACAAATACCGGAGTATTATATGGAGAATTGGTAGGCTCAATGTGATTTAATTGTAATTGTTCTTCCACCAATTGATGTAAAATCAACAGTTTTTCTCTGGTAATCGGCCACTGCTCTACCCAAACAGGTTTGTCAGTTTTCCATTCCAAAGGAAGAGAAAAAGACATATTTATGAACTGTTAATCAGGTAGGATCAATGATGCATCTAATTGTTCCAAAAGGTCACGACCCCATAAATTAAAGGGTACTTGTAAAATACAGGGCTTAATATGTCCTAGAACCTTGGTATCGTTAGGATATGTAATAGATAACCATTGAGAACTTTGGGAGGCTGACTGAGTTCCCCCTATTCCTGTCACATGTGAAGTATCTTCAATGGGCCATTCCACAGGCCATTGTTTATAAGCTATGACAGAAACATCCGCCCCGGTATCTAATATACCAACAAAGGGCTTTTGTTGCAATAAAAATTGAGCAGTGGGTCGTGCATTAGAAACCGGTTTTAAAACTGCACTTACCTGTCGCGTAGATCCAAAGCCCCCTGTACGAGAGACAGTAGAAGGAATAGGTGCTGTAAAATATGGTAAAATAATTAATTGTGCCCACGAGTCCCCGGGAGAAATTGTTAAAGGTGATGAGGACCATACTTGAATTTTAACAATGCCTGTGTAATCAGCATCAATAACTCCAGGGATAACATGAATACCTGCCTTCGATGCAGAGGAGCGAGGTAATACTAAACCTACAGTAGCCGCTGGAATGGGTCCTTTAAAGGTAGTATTATATACCAAAACTTCATGAGGTAAGATGGCAGTTTTACATTCCGCTGCAATAAGGTCAATTCCTGCACTACCTTGTGTAGCAGTAGTACTATGAGCAAAAGACCCTTGCACTCCCTTTGGACCGAGGTTAGGAGTTAACCCGGAGCAAAGTTTTTGGGGGTGGCGGTGTGGAATTAATTGGATTAGAGCGACATTGATTGGCCCAATGATATCCTTTTTGACATCGAGGACATTTTCGAGAAGGTCGAGAAGGTCCTTTTGCAAAGTTGGCACCCCCTCCTGGGGCTCTACACTGAGCTCGAAAATGTCCTGGTTTCTTACAATTAAAACACGTCCCCTGTGGCTTATTACCTTTTTGTATAGCTCCTGCTAACAAATTCATAGAATAACCATGAGTCCCCACATCTGCACATGCGCTCAATAAATCTGCTAAAGTAATTCCTGGGCGATGAGCTACAGTCTGCAATGCCTTTTTGCAATCTGAATTTGCATTTTCTTGGGCTAATTTAATCAATAACTCTGTTTGCGCATCAAGATTATCAATTTGCCTAGTTACAGCTTCCTGCAATCGATTAACAAATTGAAGGTAAGATTCGGTTGCACCCTGTTTAATTGATGCAAAAGATTTTGTTGGTTTATTCCCTTCTGGTGTTCTTTTAAATGCTCGCAAGATACAAGTGCCTATGGCTTGAAAACAGGTATCGTTTTGTTGAATTTGCATATCAAGGGTTGAAAATGGTCCCGATCCATAAATTTGATCAGGCACCAAATTAGTCCCAGTGATAAGTTGTGCTGCTTGCTTATATTCATTATCCCACACTACATATTGCGCAGGAGTTAACAGCATACGGAAAAGGTCTTTCCAATCTTTTGGAGTCATTAAGTAACCGTTACTAATCCCTTCTATCATGCCTTGAACAAATGAACTTTTTAAACCTGATTCTACGATAGCTCTACGTAATTCTCTCAAAACTTGATAAGGTAGAGCAGTCCATTCTGCATGATGTGTTTCGTTCCCTGCCTCTATTGTTGTAGTTCTAGTAACTGGGTATAAATTAGGATTAGGTTCCGAATTATCCCATAGATCATCGTTCCAAATGAATTCACCATTTTTTTCGTGCTTGCTGTATACCTAATTGAATTAAACTAGGTCGTTCTACGCTCTTTGGTGTTTTGGTAATAATAACGCTATCATTAGCGTTGTTGTTTTGGATATTTTCAATTGGTTTATTAGGGGTAGTAGTAGTAAAGTCAGGAGTTTTGTTTTGCTCTTCCCTTCCCATATCGGTGGCCAGCCGACAAGAAGGAGGAGAAGGTGTAGGTCCAAGAGTCGCGGGAGGTAAAAGAGACCAGGTCTTGCCTGGCAATTTGTTGGATATATTTTCGTTAGTAATGCCTGTCAATCCAGAAGAGAGAATTACTATAGTAGAATATATCTCTCTCCAAGTCAATAATATAGGAGTCGAAACTCTAGGCTCTAAACGAAACTGCTGCCCTATCTTTTCCCATGTTTGAGGATCGAATGATCCCTTCTCTGGATACCAGGGACATTGACAAACTATTTCCTCAATTAAACGCTCTATATCTTTAAGAGTTATTGGATTTCGGGAGGAACCATATCTTTGCGTTATAGTATATAGCTCCTGTGCATGTTGTTTATGTGATGATGTTAAATTTCCCCCCATACTTACAGTGTTCCGTAGAAGGAATGGCGCGCTGACTGTTCCAGTCGTAGTAAGTACGTCACGTTTTCACCGATCACGTCGGGGTCACCAGATGTTGCAAAATAACTCTCCTCTCGTGTGTCTGGGCAAAAAACTCTTTATTTGGGAGTCAATCCCCTTCTTATATACTCTATGAATATTCATGGATATTACATGTATTATCATTACTATTGGTTACATTTTGCTTACACAACCATGATCATGCATTGCTTACAAGAACAACTCTACATGAACAGCTCGTGAACCTGCTCAGGAATGTACAAACATCACCTGCTATTCTGCTACTTTCTCAGGAAAGAACAAAAACATCACATGCTAGATTCTCAGGAATATACAAAACATCATCTGCTGCCTGTATCCAAATACATTCTATCTACATAACAGTCTCTATGTTATTGGTAGATGTCTTAATATCTGAGTTGATATTCTCTTGAAAAATCCTAGGATTTTTACATGTTTACAATTCTGTTAGTCTTCCCAGCAGAACAATCTAAGGCTGTGACTTCCTGCTCCTCCTGCTGGGCTTTTACTCAGCTGCTGGACCTCCTCAGGAGGTCCCTCACCTTCAGGGGTCCACTTCTTCTTCAGCTGCCCACTTTGATTTTGAATAAGCTTCTCCCTGTTCTGCTCCCAGGAAGTTTACCCTTTCTACCCACCGGGAGCTCTCCTTTCAGTTACTGCTCTTTCAGCAGAAACTACCTCATTATTCAGGTTATTGGGCCTGATCAGGAGGATACCCCCTCTCCTCATGGGTCCTGTGGGGGGGGGGGGGGAGAGCAACCAATGACCATGTGATCTGTAATACTACAACTTGTATATCAACTCCACCCCTCATAAGACGTCACTCAACTCCCAGTACCTCCCTTTGAGCTGGTTTCTTCCCCCCCCCCCCCCCCCCCCCCCAGTGAGCCTGGAGAGTTCCCTGAACCAACTTTAGTAATCCCATGGGGAAATCCATACACTTTCTCACTCTCAATTTACCAGGGGATTACACATATATGAAGTGCTTTCATAGGATGCACACTAAATCACAGTTATCATGTGAATATAAATATGAATATAAATATGTCATTATTTTTATTTTTTTTTGTGGGGAAAAGACCTCAGACGTTTATGCCAATCCATCCTCCTTTTTCTGGAGCCATATGGTAACCCTAGTCTATGGTGACCAATCAGACTTTGCCGAAGGGTTAAACTAAGTACTTTGTTTTAGCTCTCCTCAATTGGGGTGTTTAAGTAAATTGTGTTGAAAACTCTCTCCGACATTTTGCATGATTTAATATATATTTTACACAAATGAAGACTATTTTTACATCATTTAAAAACTATCAAAATGAAAGAAATACAAGTCTCAGGATGAGCACTGATAGCTCACCATAGACATCTGAGGTCTTGTCCTCGCAAAAAAATTAAAATTATTATATATTTATATTCACATGATTAGTGTGACTTAGTGTGAATCCTGTGACAGCACTTCGCATGTGTTTTGTTGAGTTTTCAGTCTTGGCACAAAATGGGCAGGTTCCGTTCAAACTGCTTATTTCACCTAAAGGATCTTTCAGGGGAGACTCTCAGAACTTGTTTTTTCAACCAAAAGCAGATACTTTTCTCTACAAATCTGTTCCTGCCCCTAAAATTAATCTCCAGCAGAATTAGAATTTCTCTTGAAAAACCCATCCACACTGTTTGAACACTCATTGACTGTGAACACTGTAAAAACCACTTGAGTTTTATACTGAAAGGCCAGGCTTTGAAAGTAGTTGATTTGTTTATCTCTTCTCTATGTTATCCAGCACAAGATAAGCTGCATTCTGTTGCAATGAAAGTATATGAAAAGCTTGACAGCGTTTACAAGGAGTTTATGTACAAACCAGGTAAACTTACAGCGTTTACAAGGAGTTTATGTACAAACCAGGTAAACTTACATTAGACTCATGGATTGGGATAATAGTGTATATGCCTAGAAGCACCATAGATGTATTTCATAGTTAGGTTCTATGCAAAAACACTGCAACCTACTTTGGGTCCCTTTTACTAAAGCTTAGCACACACTTACAGAATTAGCATGCGCTAAATGGTAAGAAACCCATTTTATACCTGTGGGCTTCTTAGCCGTTAGTGCATGCTAATTCTGTTAGCTCATGCTAAGCTTTAGTAAAATGGCCCCTTTGATAGTTACAGAGTAGATGATTATAGAACAGAGGTGGGCAATCATGGTCCTGGAGGGCCGCAAACCAGTCGGGCTTTCAAGATTTCCACAATGAATATGCATGAGATTGATTTGCATATACTGCTTCCATTGTATGCAAATAAATTTCATGCATGTTTATTGTGGAAATCTTGAAAACTCGACTGGATTGTGGCCTTCCAGAACCGTGTCTAGCATGGTCACCTATAGGACAGCACGTCTTATCTGAGACAGTTTGTGTCATCTTTCTTCTTTGTACTTCCTCCTCCTGGGAAGCATTCCTCCTTGCTTAGTCACATTCAGAATCCCTCCCACATTGAACCAAAATATGCCACAGTAATCCAACTTTAGAATGACTGTTAAAAGATTTCAGAAGTTGTTGAAAGACCATGTTTTTTGCTTTAGCATTTGGAACATCGTTACCTGGCAGTTAGTACTGAAGCAGGCCCAGGTATTTGATTTTTTTTTTTAATTCTGCTTATTTTATTTTTTTTTATTGTCAGATGAATGATGGTTGAATGTGTTACTTTTCTATGTAATTAATGGAGTTCTTTTCTTGATTTTTTTAAAAAATATTTTATATTGTTCACTGCTGAATTCTTTTGTTAAAGTTAGGCAGTATAGCAACTTTGAAATAAAATGTAAACTGTAAACACTCAGCCTCTGAGTTACTGCTCCCCACTCCATCACCATCAAGCTGCTGTACAGTCCTGGTTGATACAAAGAGTGCATAGGCTGCCAGAGCTGGCTGTGTGGTACTGTTACCTGAGTTTATATTACACGATGTACTGTTCACCAGTACCAGGACCAGCCTGTTCATATCCCCACTCTAGTTGTCAGGCTGTATGGAAGGACACATTGATAGTAACAGAATGGGAATTGCCTGAAACCCTGGAAGCCATGTTCTTTAGAACAATGCAACAAATCAAGTGACCTCAGAGAGGCTAAGGCATCATGCAAGTTTAAACAGTTTTGATGCAGGTGTGACACCATTTCTGACATCATGGCCAGCCTGAACCATTTTGCCTCAAGAAATTATTTATTTAGATAATCTATGACATACTGACCCACACAGGATTTCACAGTGGCTGCTGTGTATTTTCAAATTAGTATACAGAGGATAGTAGTGGGACCAAGAGGGCAGGTGCAGCCAAGAAGAGGCAACTAGAAAAAACAACAAAATCAAGAAAAGCTATAGACCAGATCTTTGAACCGTGTGTTTTCAGTGAAACACCCCAAAGGCTGAACCTTGACTAGCTGCAGAACATAGCTGAACATGTTTTAAATGCCAGCATAGGAGCAGATGCCCAAATAGGGAGAGACAGAGCAAAAGCTAAAAAAATGGATCCATAAAGGAATAATGATGCATGTCATAGGAAGATGTTGGGGGGAGGTGGGGTCATGCATCACTGCTGTTCTGTTTTCCCCATGCAGGTATTTTCCCTCAGATTCTGAGCTCAGTTTTAAAGGCCCAGACCCTTATGCTGCGGGATGAGATCGTCCAAAGTGAGTTCTGATAATTTCTCTGGCTGAGTACAGGCCAAAGTGAGTGTTTTAAACATTTTCTGTGGGTCTCCTCAAGTCTTCTGGTCAGATCTTTTGCTGCCTGGGTGCATAACTTGGAAAATGTGCTCTATTAGAATCAGACATTTCTGTCTATGGAACCACCTTTTCTTGAGCCTTCATTTGCTACTACAGTGTTTCTCCTCTACTCAGAGGCAAAAGAGCCATTCTTTCAAATCTCCTTCCTCTACAAACCTCTTCTTGTGCCTGGTTCCTTTCATGCCAGGACGACACCTGACACCAGCAAGAGCTTTGTATCATATGGCCTTGAGGACACCACAAAAAGAGAAGGATATTAAGTTAGTCAACACTACTCACCTGTTTTGTGTTGCTTTGGCAGGCAGACTCGACTGTGAGAAGCAATGTGGTGAGTGAGATTCTTTTGACTAGAAACAGATGCAGGCAGAAGAGAATAGGTAGATGCTATAAATCTACCTTCCTCAGCATCCACCAGATCGGTCCAGGAAGTGCAAGTTGAGACCACTGATCAGTAGACAAAGATATAAAGCAGAGCACACTCCTGTAGTTTTCTAAGGATACTGCGCAGCTCCCACACCTCAGTATTTTTCTATCTCCAGCAGGTGAAAGGTGCTTAGCAGTGCAGCTCCTACACTAAAGATTGAGGTTTGCTGCTGGGCCAGCTGGCAACTGGAACTCATTTGAGCCAGAGGGTGCCTTGGGTAAGTATGGGCTGTTGGCCACAGGGGAGGGGGGAGGGAGGAGTGGTCTGGGTGCCCCCCCCCCCATGTGGATCTTCATTCTCTTCCCCCCCAAAAAAAGCATTGTAAGAGACTTTTACATCACATTACACATTTATATCCTACATACATATACAAAAAAAAGTTCAATGTGGTTTAACAAATATGAGAGCTAGGAATACCTAGGAATTAACAGCCTCTGATTAGGATCACATTAAAAAAATTATTTGATACAAATTTCTGATATAACAATGTTTTCAAAGATTTTCAAAACAACTTCTAATGGGACAGTTGTCTGTGCTCTATTGGTAGATTATTCCACTCTTTGGCTGTCTGATATGAGAACAACAAAATTGGCGTGCTCTTATACTATACCCTCATGATTTGTAAAATGAAGATTTAAATAATGACTGGATGAAAAAAAAACTATTACATTATACATATGTTGAAGGGCTTGTTCCTGAAATAAGAGAAACACCAGCGTGCAAAATTTTAAAATGGCTTCTGTTGAGAGCCAGTGAAGTTCAATAAATAATGGTGCTATTTCATCAAATGTATACACCAAGCACAATAATTGCACTGCTGTGTTCTGAAGTCTGACATTTTTTATTTGTAAGGTCTCTTGGCAGACTACATACAAGATGTTACAATAATTCAACTGTGATGGAACAAGGGACTGAACCACCAATCTAATTTGATGGTATTCTAAACAACTGCGGATGTGCTTCAATTTTCTCAGTATCCAGAAGACTCTCATGATAATTGCTCATACTTACATAAGAACATAAGAATAGCCATCCTGGGTCAGACCAATTGTCCATCTAGCCCAGTATCTTGCTTCCAACATTGGCCAATCCAGGTCACAAGTATCTGGCAGAAACCCAATTAGTAGCAACATTCCATGCTACCAATCCCAGGGCAAGCAGTGACTTCCCCCATGTCCACATATCATCCACATAGACAAAGCACCAGATATTTATAGCAGATAATAATTAACTTAATGAGGCCATCAAGACGTTGATCTGTAACCTTAAAATTTTGTGGCAGTTTATTGGTATAACAGATCTAAATGGTGGCCCTTTTCATGCTCGTTTGATCTGCAAAATGTCTCGAAATAATCTTTCAAGACAGGCAATGTATTGGCTTCCCACTACATAGAGGCATGGGCGTAGTTTGGGGGGGTGAGGAGGGCATTACCCCCCCAAACGCAGGGCTGGTGCAACGCTGCAGGCAGCTCTTCCCACCTCAGCTCCCGGACAGGCTTCCTCTTTGTTCCTTCATCCCCCCCCCCCCTCCCCCGTGCGCGTTTAAACCTTTATTTTCTTCGCAGCAACGGAAGTGAAGCACACAAACCAGCAGGCTTGCCTCCAGCCTTTCCCTTCCCTCAGTGTCCCACCTTCTTGCGATGATTCCTGTTTCTGTGAGGGCAGGACACTGTGTGAGGGAAGGGAAAGGCTGGAGGCGAGCCCGCTGTGTTGTGTGCTTCACAGCCGTCACTGCAAGGAAAGTAGAAGGTTTAAACATGCGCGGGGAGGGGGGGGAGCTGAGGGAGGGCAGGGAGAATTGCTGGACATGGATGGGAGGGGAGAGGGAGAAATCGCTGGACATGGAGAGGAGGGGAGATCGCTGTACAGAGAGGAGGGGATGTCAGGGGGAGAGAAGACATCGCTGGACGTGGAGAGGAGGGGAGGGCACGGGAGAGGAGAATTGCTGGATGTGGAGAGGGGGGAGGGCAGGGGAGAGGAGAATTGCTGGACATGGATGGATGGATGGATGGAGGGGAGGGCAGGGGAGAGAGGAAAATTGCTGGACGTGGATAGATGCATGGAGGGGGCAGGGGAGAGAGCAAATTTGTTGGATATGGGTGGAGGAGAGGGCAGGGGAGAATGGGAGAGTTGCTGGACATGGATGGATGGAGGGCAGGGGAGAGAGGAGAATTGCTGGACCTCGATGGATGGAGGGGGCAGGGGAGAGAGGAGAATTCCTGGACATGGATGGAGGGGGCAGGGGAGAGAGGAAAATTGCTGGATATGGATGGAGGAGAGAGCAGGGGAGAATGGAGAGTTGCTGGGCATGGATGGATGGAGGGCAGGGGAGAGAGGAGAATTGCTGGACCTCGATGGATGGAGGGGGCAGGGGAGAGGAGAAGTGCTGGACATGGATGGATGAATGGGGGAGGGCAGGGGAGAGAGGAGAATTGCTGGACCTCGATGGAGGGGGCGGGGAGAGAGCAAATTTACTGGATATGGGTGGTTGGAGGAGAGGGCAGGGAAGAATGGAGAGTTGCTGGACATGGATGGATGGAGGAGAGGGCAGGGGAGAGAGGAGAATTGCTGGACTTGGATAGCTGAATGGAGGGGGTAGGGGAGAGAGCAAATTTGCTGGATATGGGTGGATGGAGGAGAGGGCAGGAGAGAATGGAGAGTTGCTGGACATGGATGGATGAAGGGGGGGAAGGGAAGTCAGGAAGGAGATGCACATGGATGGAGAGGAGGGAAGAGAGGAGAAATGCTGGACATGGATGGAGTGGAGGGCAGGGAAGAGAGGAGAAATTTTGGACAAGGATGGAGGGAAGGAAAGACAAAGGAAGGAGATGCTCATGGATGGAGTGGAAGGGAGAGAGGAGAAATGCAGGACATGGATGGAGGGGAAGGAAGACAGTGGAAGTAGATGCACATGGATGGAGGGGAGTGAGGAGAAATGCTGGATATGGATGGAGGGTAAACTGCTGAATTTAAGGGCTGGATCGGAACACTTTGAGGGCAGATACTGAAACTGGAGGAAGGATAGGGACAGGGCTACAGATGGTAGACAGGATGCATAAGGACACAGGAGGATGGTGGACATGGTGAGTGAAAAAATATCAAATGGAAAGAAGACACTGCATAAAACAGAAGACACTGGGACCAAAGCGAATAGAAAAACTAAATGATCAGACAACAAAGGTAGAAAAAAGTATTTTATTCGGAATTGATTAATTGGAATATGTCAGCTTTTGGAAATGTGCATCTGTGATATTTTGCATGTAAGTTTCAATTTTTCTGGTATTGCTGCATGCTGAGTCTGACTTCTTGAGGTAACTTTCCAGTTCAGTATTTTGAAATCATATTTTTTTATTTCTAGTTCCTTGTGTCATATCTGTTGTGTCATGTGTGATCAAGGTGCAGTATTCTGCTAGCGTGTAGTATTTGCAGCCCTTTTTGTTTTCTTTCTTTTTCACTAGGTAGTGTACTGGTGTTTTAGAGCCCAGTGTAATTACAGTGCTGCCTTTCCACACATAAGGTTGTAGCTTGTCCTGTCCTTGGAATTAGTGCTGTTATGGTTTGGTAAGGTTATGAGTGTGTTTTTGCACTAGTCTGTGTATATTGTTTTGCAGTGGAGAGATTGTGTGTTGGCCTTACTGAGGTGGCACCAAAACATCAGAAAGGGTTTCAGAGCCTAAATCATGACACACTACCTCTTGAAGGATCTACATATAGAGAGCTTATGCATTTCTAAGGTTTACACTGGCATGGTATGGGAAAGGGGGTGGGGAAATACTACTGGAGAGGAAGAGGGAGTGCTGGGTAAGGAAGAAGGAAGGGAGAAAGAGCAGGCTTTTTGGGGAATAGCCATAATGAATATGTATGAGATCATACGTATTCATTATGGTTATTCCCAAAAAAGCCAGCTTTTTCTTCCTTCCTCCATATTAGCATATTCATTTGTGTGTGTGTGTGCATATATATATATATATATATATATATATATACACACACACACAAATGAATATGCTAATATGCCCCGCCCCATCCTTTGCCCCCCACCAAATGAAACAGTCAAACTACGCCCATGTTTAAAGCACTGCAAGACAGTATGCCTTTGTGGGTTGCCAGTGCCTTTAAGATTTATAACCTGTACAATCCATTTTTTTTTTGGATCATCAGACTTGATGTCTGCCTCAATGCTTTGTTCATGGTGACTGGTCCAACATGCTACTACACAGTTTCTCAAAAGTCTTTTTCTTTATTGACTAATATAGGGAAGATATTAACAGCTGAATATATTGAACATTTTTTTTTAATATGTGGTGGATGTTTAAAATTCTGTCCAAGAATGATTTGCATGGCAAATGTCTGTATGTATTCTGTTTTGTTTTAATGTGTATGTTAATTTGTTTGCTGTCTAGATTTGTAGATAGGCAGGATATAGTCGAGAACGGGTGGCAGAGCCGGTGGTGGGAGGCGGGGCTGGTGGTTGGGAGGTGGGGATAGTGCTGGGCAGACTTATACGGTCTGTGCCAGAGCCGGTGGTGGGAGGCAGGGATAGTGCTGGGCAGACTTATACGGTCTGAGCCGGTGGCGGGAGGCGGGGCTGGTGGTTGGGAGGCGGGGATAGTGCTGGGCAGACTTATACGGTCTGTGCCAGAGTCGGTGGTTGGGAGGTGGGGCTGGTGGTTGGGAGGCGGGGATAGTGCTGGGCAGACTTATACGGTCTGTGCCAGAGCCGGTGGTGGGAGACGGGACTGGTGGTTGGGAGGTGGGGATAGTGCTGGGCAGACTTATACAGTCTGTGCCAGAGCCGGTGGTGGGAGGCAGGGATAGTGCTGGGCAGACTTATACGGTCTGTGCCCTGAAGAGCACAGGTACAAATCAAAGTAGGGTATATATAAAAAGTAGCACATATGAGTTATCTTGTTGGGCAGACTGGATGGACCGTGCAGGTCTTTTTCTGCTGTCATCTACTGTGTTACTATGTTTTATAAAAACAAATAACTAAATAAATGTATAAAATGCAGAAAGCAGAACAAGATTCTAAAAAAATAAAGCAAATCTCTTGCCTTTATGTTTCTGGAGTCCTCCAAATACAAGTTTGAATCTTCCAAAACAATATAGTGGATTGAGTTTAAAACATGACAATAGAAAATGATAAAAGTTTCTAGGGCATTCCTCCACTTCCCAGGAGGACAGTAGAAGAGAATGCATCCATTAAATTGTCAGATATGGTACATGCCACATTTCCAAAGATGTAGGACCTGAATGTTGCTCTCAGTTCAACTTTTTTAAAATGCTGTGGCGAAACAGTGGGTTTCTGAGCCTATGAACTCTTGTAGTAGTAGTTTTGCTGATTGCATGTTTGCTCTTGGTCTGTGGAGCAGGGGCGTAGCTACGGGTGGGCCTGGGTGGGCCCAGGCCCACCCAATCTGAGCTCAGGCCCGCCCAATTTCACTCGCTCATGCACATGCAGCCTGCAGCCCTGCACTGCAGCCAGAAGCTCTTCTCTGGTCCTCCTCCACAGTACCAACCTTTTTTTAAAAAAGTGCTTCCTGATCCAGAAGTCTGTCGTAGCGCGGCACCACATGCTTACTGCCCTTCCTGCAAGTCCGACGTCCAGTTTCACTCTCTCTGCCTTGTTGTCTTGCCTGAACCCCCCCCCCCCCCATGCACAGAAAGGCGCCACAGTGGCGAACAGGAAAGTCTTCCACCTTTCCAAACCAGTATCGCTGCTGTCGTGGGCTGTGGTGGATAGGGCTGGTCCTAGGCCGAGGCGGCCGCATAGGGCCTCGCGCCTAAGGGGGCCCCGTGCGGCGCGCCTCAACTCTGCCTGCTCTCAGCCCTTAGGACGGTTGCTCGGTGCGTTGTCGCCTCTTCTTCCCTGGGCTTCAGTTAGCTCCTTTGCCCTTTCAAAAGACGCGCGGAGTTGTACACTGCCGCCTGCTCTCCCTACCTGTCCCCCCTCCAAAGCCGCCGAACATGTCGAACTCGAAGCTCAGCAAAAGCACGGGCAGCAGGAGGAACACCAAGAATCGGGCCTTTCCTGTAAGTAGTGACCTGAGTGGTAGGGGTGGGCACTGCAGAATGGGTGATGGACCTACTTGTGATCACCGGGTTGTGCTGCTCTTGATGGGGTGGGGAAGGCAGGCGCTTCCAACTGGATCTCCAGGCCCGGTTACTGTTTTATTTGGTGCTTGATGGACCGATGTGGTGTTGTGTAGGGGGTAAGGTAAGAAGGGTCCGGTGTGTGCTGTGTGAGATTATTAAAAATAAATGCGTGTCCATCTGTAAAAAGTCTAAAGCTGTTCCAGTTGGATAAGCCTTAAAAGGTGGAGGACAAAAGATTTTGCTTTCTTTTTTTTTTTTTACTTATTTGACAGCTTTTTAATTTATTTGAAAGCTTCCCATATCTAGATTTAAATATCATGAAATAAAAATTGAACATCACTAAAACAGCTTAAAAATTATTATAGCTGGTAGAAACAGCAGTTATAATCCCTATATTTTGTGCTTATTTTTCTAAGCTGGTGCTATGCAATTCAGTTGGACAAATTTCAGTGAGAATATCCTGTTTCTTGATCTTAACTGTTCATCTGTTTCTGTAATCTGCCTTTGGGAAGCCTGGTGTTATAAAGATGGAATATATTGAATTTAAATGGAAGTAGAATTAAACTCTGCTTTCATTGGGGGCACATGGAATCACATCTGCATCTGATGTCTGTTTTGGTCACTTGGTGGCCCTTTACTAGGTGAAAACATCTCTGCATGAATACAGGGGGAGTCCCATAGCCAGCCCCTCCAAATGACACTGATTTAAAATGTAGAACGAATTAGTACTATAATCATGAAACTATACTTCCTCTTTGTACATCCATATGCTGCACAAGCCAGCATGTTAAGTGAGATTAAATAGTGCTACCAACAATAAAGAACAACAACAAGGACGTAGCAGCTCATAGGTTTGCTTGAATACATTTTTCCTATGTGATTATATTGCAGGATCCTGCCATGTGTGTTGAGAAGTTTGCGTTGTAGTAGACCTATGTGTGGTCAATTTTAAGATATGGGATAATGTAATCATATTTAAAAATATCGATTTTTCCATTAAATATGTACGTGGTTATGTTGATGTGGGGCAGCTGTTGGGCAGACTACTTAGAAATCCATTATCAAGGGCATTATTTTGTAGTATCACAAGAAACACTACTATATACACAGTGCCCACCCATATTAGTTCTGGGCCCACCCAAAATCTCAGGTCTGGCTACGCCACTGCTGTGGAGAGAACAAGAGCCCTTTTACCTTTTTTCTTTTGTTTCTGTGGAAACTGCTTGGTCTGTTCAGTTAGGAAGTCCTTTAGAGCATGGAGTCTGTGCTGGTGAGCCCTTGGGGACATCTGGAGACACGGGCCAGGCAGCCATGAGGTGGGCTGTGCCCAAACAACGGATGCATACCTTGTGTGCGTCTGTTGTGCTCATTTTTTTTGTTACATTTGTACCCCGTGCTTTCCCACTCATGGCAGGCTCAATGCAGCTTACATGGGGCATTTTCTTCTTGCAGCCTGGGCATTTTTTGAAAGCTGGTTTCAAGGTGTTGGATGTCTTTTGTGCAGGGTCTGCCATGTTGTGTTGTAGAGAGAGCAAGAAAATCCGAGCATTTGCAGGGCGGATGAAGTAAACTGAGGCAAGACGCTCAAACAGGGACATATATAGTGCACACTGCACTTGCTCAGAGGGACCTGCTCAAAAGGTTCCTTTGAGCTCTGGGAGAACAGAATCCGTTTCTGGCTCATTGGATGACGTCGCCAGTGTGTGGCTGACTTATCCTGCTGTCCACGGAGAACCCCTGTTACCGGTAACTAACTTCACTTTCTCCGGGTAGTTTTTCTGATGATATATGTTTCTCCTGGTTGGCCAGCAGATGACGATTGTGAAGTAATTTGTTAGTCTCAGGGGTCTTTTACTAAGGCATGATCACGTTTTTAGCACGCGCTAAAAGAGACACCAATACATTCCTATAAGACACCATCACCACTCAGTAGCTCTTGGAAGGTAGGTGCTAAGTGTGAATTCTGTAATGGCAGTTCTGCACAGCGTACAGAACTGCTGCTATAGAATATTAGCATAGTTTGCATTCTTGCCTCTGCCCTCCCATGGCCACACCCTCTTAGGAAATGCACACTATAGAAACAAGGAGTGCTGTTTATAAAATTGGGGTGTAGATCAGTTATGCACATAGGGCTAGATTCTTTATATTACACCTAAAATATCAGCACCAAAACGAAATACGCCTAGGTGTGTTCTATAAAGCACACCTAAATTTAGGCGTACTTTATAGAATAAGCCTAAATTTCCTTGCGGTTTATAGAATACACTGAGCACCTGTCTGCGTGACTAAATTTAGTCACAGGCACTTATGCCCAGTAAAACATACCCCCCCCCCCCCCATGTTTACTAAGCCATGCTAGTGGCTGCTCAGCGGCAATGCTGACACAGCCTATTCAAAGTGAATGGGGTGTCGCGGCATTAGCGCATGGCAGCTGCTAGCACAGGTTAGTAAACAGGGGGGGGGGGGTATAAATGCTGATGCCTAAATTACATGCGGACTGGGTGTATTCTATAACAATGCTCATAGATTTTAGAAACACCCACAACCTGCCCATGGCCGCACCCCTTTTCAACTATGCAACTTAGAATTTACGTGCATCACGTTATAGAATACACTCAGTTCTGTGCGCAAATTCTAACAAATGCCAATTAGTGTCAATAATTGCTTAAGTAGTAATTAATGGTGATGATTGTCTTGTTAACTAATTAAGTAGTGCTTGCAAATGTATTTATTTATTACATTTATACCCCACATTATCCCAGCAACCTGAGTTCAATGAGGCTAACAGTCAAATCCAGAATATAACTGGATTTGCATTCGCAACTTAAGTCATGCTATATAGAGTCCCGGGGTTAACGCCTAATTATTGCCAATTAGCACTAGTTAAGGCCAGTTATTGATAGTTATCGCTAGTTGAGCCAATTAGTTTATGTGCGCAAATGACCCTTTTCCATTACTGTTCTCAATTGCGCTTCTCTCTTTGAGTGCCATTTATAGAATTGGGGTGATTGCACATTCATAGAATGGAATCTGTTATAAAAGGGTTTAACCGACTCTGGCTGCCAGTGGACTTTGAATCTAGTCCTCAAGGCTCCCCTTGAACTACTAACAAGGGCTACAATTAAGGATCTTATATTGAAAGCAGTTTATCTGGCTTGCTGAGTTTCTGAATTGCAAGCGCTTTCCTGTAGGATCAGTTTTTGTGATTCCCAGAAGCAGGAGTTTCAATTTGAACTGTTCCTCCTTCCCAAAGGTGATTTCATCTTTTCACTTAAATTGGACTCTGATGCATCCTTCTTTTCATAGGGAGGATATAGTGCAGAATTTAAATCCTTGATGTTTTTGGATATTTGGCGAACCTTGATTAGATATCTGGAAGAGACTAATGATTTTCAAAGAATTTTTATTTATTTATTTGCTGCATTTGTATCCCACATTTTCCCACCTATTTGCAGGCTCAGTGTGGCTTACAATATGTTACAACGGCAATCACATTAATGGGATAAGAATTTCAGAATATAGATACTGTATAAGACATTGGTGAGGCCCCACCTGGAGTATTGTGTTCAGTTTTGGAGGCCGTATCTTGTGAAGGATGTGAAAAAAATGGAAGGGGTGCAAAGAAAAGCTACGAGAATGGTATGGGATTTGTGTTACAAGATGTATGAGGAGAGACTTGCTGACCTGAACATGTATACCCTGGAGGAAAGGAGAAACAGGGGTGATATGATACAGACATTCAGATATTTGAAAGGTATTAATCTGCAAACGAACCTTTTCCGGAGAGGGGAAGGCGGTAGAACTAGAGGACATGAAATGAGATTGAAGGGGGGCAGACTCAAGAAAAATGTCAGGAAGTATTTTTTCACAGAGAGAGTGGTGGATGCTTGGAATGCCCTCCCGCGGGAGGTGGTGGAGAGGAAAACGGTAATGGAATTCAAACATGCGTGGGATAAACATAAAGGAATCCTCAGTAGGAAGGGATCCCCAGAAGCTTAGCCGGCGGTGGGAGGCAGGGCTGGTAGTTGGGAGGTGGGGATAGTGCTGGGCAGACTTATACGGTCTGTGCCCTGAAAAAGACAGGTACAAATCAAGGTAAGGTATACACAAAAAATGACACATGTGAGTTTATCTTGTTGGGCAGACTGGGTGGACCGTGCAGGTCTTTTTCTGCCATCATCTACTATGTTACTATGTTAAGGTGCATAAGAATATCATGGCAATCATATTAACGGAATAAGAATTTCAGAATTGTTACAAATAAGGTTCATAAGAATATCATGTAGGATAGGAGTGGATAAATAGATAAAACATAACATAATGATATCAGGACAAGATATAATATACAGTAATGAGGATGTAATTAAAATAAACAAATTAGAAGAGTTCCATAATAGTTGTATCTGGTGTAGTTTAGGAGTCAGTTCGTTATGGGGGATCCTTTTTGTACGTCTTTTTGAACAAGTAAGTCTTCAGTAATTTCCGGAAAGTTGTCAAGTCGTGTGTTGTTTTTATGGTGATCGGTAATTCATTCCATAGTTGTGTGCAGATGTATGAGAAGCTAGATGTATGTATATATTTGTATTTAAGTCCTCTGCAGTTGGGATAATGGAAGTTTAAGAAAGTACGTGATGAACTTTTGTTGTTTCTCTCTGGTAAGTCTATTAGGTCTGACATGTAAGATGGGGCATCTCCATAAATAATTTTATGAACTAAGGTGCAAATTTTGAATGCAATTCAATCTTTTAGTGGGAGCCAATGTAATTTTTCTCTAAGGGGTTTAGCACTTTCATATTTCATCTTTCCGAATATCAGTCTAGCTGCGGTGTTCTGGGCAGTCTGGAGTTTCTTAATGGTTTGTGCCTTGCATCCCGCATATAAGGAATTACAATAGTCCAAATGACTCAATACCAATGATTGCACTAGTTTGAGGAATGTCTCCCTTGGGAAGAAAGGTTTCACTCTTCTAAGCCTCCACATTGCATAGAACATTTTCTTAATAAGTTATTCATTTTATATGGGAAGAACAACTAAAAAGATGCCTCTGAAACAGGGGTTCTCAATCCAGTCCTTGGGACACACCTAGCCAGTCAGGTTTTCAGGATATCTACAATGAATATGCATGAGATAAATTTGCATGTGTTGCCTCTACTATATGCAAATTTGTGTCATTCATATTCATTGTGGATATCCTGAAAACCTGACTGGCTGGATGTGTCTCTAGGACTGAGTTGAAAACTCCTGCTCTAAGGTGATGAGAGCGTGCTGTTTGAAGCAGATGATTTCTTTGTGATATATACTTTCAGGCAAGCAACTTCCCTTGTCCTTGAAGGCAGTGACGTAGCTAGGTGGGGCGCCAGGGGAGCGGCCGCTTCCCCAAACAGAGTTCTGCTGGCGCCTTTTTTTCTCGTCGTGTTGCATTGAAAATGTGCGCCAGCACTTTCCACAAGGGGAGTGGAGATGTCCTGGGCAGAGCTTAGACTGATCTCCCCACTGGATATTTGCAAAGCAGCAACTTGGTCCTCTCTCAAGATACTATCATCTGAATGTTGCTACTCTGGAGGAAGCTACCTTTGGAGTTTTGTGGTAGGGGTATCTGAATTCCTTCCTAATTGAACAGTGCTTTGTTACATCCCTCACTTCTTGGACTGATCTAGTGGATGCTAAGGAAGGAGAAATCTTACCTGCTAATTTTCTTTCCTTTAGTTCCACAAGATCTGTTCAGCTTCTTGTCCTCCTTCAGATATGTAGATTGGTTTGCTGTAGTTTGCCTTCCTGAAGGTTAATGTTCTTCTTTTTGAATCTTGTGATGCCTTTTCTGTTTTAAGTTTGTTTTATTTTCTTCAGGAATGAAGGTTCATTCATAGTTATGCTTTACAAGGATGCCACTGCTGAGGAGCTGCACAGTATCCTTGTAGAGCAGAGCACACTTCTGTAGTTTTCTATCCACTTCCTGGACTGATTTGGTGGGGCTAAATGAAAGAAAGGTAAGATCTAAATTCTCCATCTTTAACTGGTAGTGCCAGCTTCAGTGGTAACAGCAGTAGTAAAGTGTGAACAAATTTTCCTTCTCTACTCTGAAACCTAACTTGTTTCTTAATTTTCCTTTTTATGTTGCAGGGATTTACGAATATGACACAATCTCCTGCATCTCTTGTAATGCTTCTGTAGCCACCTGCTTTGGATACAACTGTGGGTAAGAGAACCCTGCCTAGAAGCCAGAAACTGGGCACTGTGGCATCATAGGAACCAATTTTCTAAATGATTGGGGAGTAATAGATACCACTTTGGAGATAATTGAGCAATTCTAGCAGTGCTTAAGCACCCACAGAGCTTGCACCTATGCACAGCATGGCTCTAGGGTTTAAATTAGATTAGATAGTTTTATATTCTGTTTCTTTATACGTTTGGAATAACCAGATGGGAAACATCACATAGAAGAAAATAGTATTGAGAGGTTCAGAGAGCAGAGTTTATTACATGTTCACCACCTCCAGTCCTGTATATGGTGACCTTAGGTAATTGCATATAGGGAGACAGTGAATGATTAACAGAGGAAACTCCCTGCCTCCACAGAAACACAATCAGCCACAAGAACAGGTGACAGAAAAGAGAAGGTGTTATTACAGGAAGAAAAACGTTAGCAAAAAAAAAAAACAGGCTTGAAGTCCTGTTCAGGAGATTTATGAAAAACATGTTAACTGGACAGTTGCATCCATTTTATTCCTAAATATTTGTCCTGTTCTGATTCTGTATGGCATTGAATATGAGCTCCCAGACCCAGAGGCCATCATCTGGTGTTATCATATAGAGATTTGTTTATTTTTTTTTATTATTTTAAATCTCGTTATCAAAGTCCACAAAAATAAGGGCAAAAAGAAAAAAAGCCACACACACACAAAAACAATCTCTCATGTGGTACGTTTTCAATAATCCCCCCAAGCCCCTTCTCCCAATGAGTCAGCAAATTACAATTGCAAGCCCAAGAGTCACCACGTTATGTGGAGATCTGTAAAAACTGACTTTCAATTAGGGCTATATGTTAGACGCCATGTGCACCAAGTAGGGCTTGCAAGACAAGGAATAGAGGGGTCGATGCAGAAAGCTACCGTGGGCCTAACCGTGTGGTTGCCATGCATTGAATGCAGATTGTTAACGACAAGCAGTGCAGAAAGGGATTGAGCACAGAATATATGGCTGCACATTGCATTAAAATAAATGCTAATGGGAGAGGAGGGGAGAGCTTCTGGAGTTGAAGAGTGGCTCTGAAGGGTTTGCTCATCTTACAGGAGGGTTTGCTGAGCTTCCCGTATGTCCCGGGAACATCTTCCGGTCCTGTCTACATCATCAGGGCTGGACCAATCTTGAGGCCATAAGTCCACAGTCTTCAGCATTTCGGAGGAGAGGAGGGGAGAGCTTCTGGAGTGGAAGAGTGGCTCCGGAGGGTTTGGTCACCTTACACGAGGATTTGCTGAGCTTCTTGCGCGTTCCGGGAACATCTTTCAGTCCTGCCTACATCATCAGGATGGGTCTAGAGGACATAAGCCCCACAGTCTTCAGCAGTTCAGAGGAGGGGAGAGCTTCTGGAGCGGAAAAGTGGCACTGGAAGGTTTGCTTGCCTTACTGGAGGGTTCACTAAGCTTCCCGTGTGTCCTGGAAACATCTTCCAGTCCCGCCGATGTCATCAGGGTGGGACCTGCAGTCTTCAGCAGTGTTCAAGGTTCATGGAGAGGATTTCATACCTGCTTTTGAGATTTAACTGCCAGTTTTGTCTTCTTTTGCAACCAGAAAGAAGCATCTACAAGGTTCAAAGGCAGGTGGGAGATAACAGACGTGTGCACATATCTTAACAAAACTGAAAGTGAGAGCACACATTGACACCTATTCAGTGCCTAAATATGAGCGTTGTAAACATTTTTTGCATGTAAGCAATTTTTGAGAAACTCATACTTAGGCACCAATGTGTACTGAAGTTTTCAACTTTTGTTTGGACACATGCACAAGTAGTTCGCCTTACCTCAAAACCTTTGTGTGCATGTGTCTGGCACCCCCCACTCCCCCTTTAACCGCAAGGTTTCTGTGCACTGAAAGGGTCCTTTTACAAAGGCATGTAAGGGCCTACTCGCATGCGGTATGTGTCAAATCGGCATTACCGCCCGGCTAGTTCGTGCGCCTGGCAGTAGTTCCAAGTTTGGCACATGGCAAAAACCTGTGGTAGAGAACAATTTTCTATCGCGGAGGCGTTCCCGGTAGTAATTGGCCACACGTGGTTGTACTGCGAGCCTTTCTGCATCGGCACCCATGAAGTTTTTTTTAGATGTATTTATTCATAGATTTGGCTCTGGGGGGAATTTTTCCTGCTTGGGCTTGAAGTAATGTACTACAGCACTTTCTGTTATTAAAAGTGACTTCACTTTTCAGCTTCTTTCAGCCATTTGCTGTGTAATGAGGGACACAGCAGAACATGATCTGCAATGGCCTCATTTATACAGCATCACTTCAAGATGTGCCTTCCTAATATTTAATTTTCTTGTTACAGAACATCAGAAGAATGGGAAGCAGCTTTGGAGAGTCTTCCCAAATATATGTAAGTCTGATACTTAAGATGGGTAGTTTAGTAGACTTGTTAGTCCACTTTAAAGGTAATGGACTAGATTCTATATATCACGCCTAAAACATTGGCGTATTCTATAAAGTACACCTAAATAAGCCTAAATGTCCGCTTGGTTTATAGAATATGCTGAGCACCCATCTGCATGACTAAATTTAGTTGCGAGCAGTTACACCAAGTAAAACTTGGTATAAATGCTGATACCTAAATTACCCGTGGACTTGGGTGTATTCTATAACAACGTGCATAGATTTTAGAAATGCCCATGACCTGCCTGTGCCACACCCTCTTTTCAACTATGTGACTTAGAATGTAAGCGCATCGTGTTATAGAATACACTTAGACAGTTCTGCGTGTAAATTCTAATTAATGCCAATTAGTGTCTGTAATTGCTTAAGTGGCAATTATTGGTGCTGATTGACTTGTTAAGTAATTAAGTAGCATGCGCAAATCCAGAATACGACTGGATTTGCGAATGCAACTTAAGTCGTGCTATGTAGAATCCAGGAAGAATGGAAAATAAAGGTGATACCTTTTTTATTGGACTGACTTAATATATCTTTTGACCAGCTTTTGAAGTCAGAGCCCTCTTCTTTAGATTAGTGTAAGTGCTAACGGTTTGCATTATCCAATATAGATCATTATCAGCCAGTTTGCATGTGGAGGTACCTATTTATTCCATCGTCATACGATAAAGCCTCAATAATTTAGCTAAAGAATCCATCACAAGTCAAAGTGTCTAGATCTTTGCCAGTGGCAAAATCTTGCCCTTTGTGTGTTATTTTGTACCTTTGAGGGTTTACCTAGTAATTCTTGCTGTGTTTGTGTTTCACTTCCAGAAAGCTGATGACTATGGGAATGTAAGTTTCTTATTTCTTTGCTTGTATATAGTAACATAGTTAATGATGGCAGATAAAGACCTGAACAGTCCATCCAGTCTGTCCAACAAGATAAACTAATTTTACATGGTATGTAATACTTTGTATGTATACCCGAGTTTGATTTGTCCCTGCCTTTCTCAGGGCACAGACCGTAAAAGTCTGCCCAGCACTGTTCCTGTACTAAAACCTCTGAAGCTAACGTCGAAGCCCCTTAAAATTTACACTGCAGCCCATCCATATCTGTTCAGTCACGATCAGGGCACAGACCGTAGAAGTCCGCCCTGCACCGGTTTTACTCTCCAAATACCGGCATCGCCACCCAAACTCCGCTAAAATTCCGTAGATCCGTTCCTTCTAAACAGGATTCCTTTGTGTTTATAGGAGTAGTGCAGAAGCGGAGCCAGGTTGACGGCGCGGGGGGAGCGAAAGCGGCGCGAGAGCGGACTTCCGCCGGCATTGACGCACATTTTCAATGAAACACGACGAGAAAAAAACCGGCGATCTTTTAGAATGGTTGTCTTAGTTTGCTTTCCTATCAAATTGATGGAGTTCTTTTATGTTTGCTTTTATTATGATTTTTTATGTTAATATGTAAACCGTTCTGTTTTGTAAACACAATTTGAATCGGTATAGTAAAATGAATAAACGATAAACAATGATAAACTCCATTTGGGGGAGCGGCCACTCCCCTGGCGCCCCATCTAGCTACGCCACTGGAGTAGTGTTAACATTTCCCATGCCAGAGCTGCCCTACTGTCTTATTTTAAGAATGTAAACCTAAGCCCCGCCCACTCCCTCAGTGGCAATGCTGTGCACTGTCATACAGAAGGTTTGGTTTGATCAGCATTGGGTTTTCTAATCCCCAGGTCAGTTAGGGAGGTGGAGGCAAAATTCACAGAGGCATAGCAGAAAGTCGTGGAGGGGCAAAATAGAACGGGGATGACCATCTCTAAGGGTGCCCATCTCTAAGAACGTCCTGGCGAAGGGGTGGGGAAACCCGTATTATCGAAACAAGATGGGTTGGGGACGCCCAAATCTCAACATTTAGGTCAACCTTAGAGATGGTTGACCTAAATGTTGAGATGGTCAACCTAAATGTTTCGGTTTTCGGCCATAATGGAAACCGAGGACGCCTATCTGAAAAACGACCAAATCCAAGGCATTTGGTCGTGGGAGGAGCCAGCATTCGTAGTGCACTGGTCCCCCTCACATGCCAGGACACCAACCAGGCACCCCAGGGGGCACTGCAATGGACTTCAGAAATTGCTCCCAGGTGCATAGCTCCCTTACCTTTGGTGCTGAGCTCCCCAACCCCCACTCCCCACAACTGTACACCACTACCATAGCCCTAAGGGGTGAAGGGAGGCACCTACATGTGGGTACAGTAGGTTTCGGGTGGGTTTTGAAGGGCTCACATTTACCAGCACAAGAGTAACAAGTAGGGGGGGTGGGCCTGGGTCCGCCTGCTTGAAGTGCACTGCACCCACTAAAACTGCTCCAGGGACCTGCATACTGCTGCCATGGAGCTGGGTATGACATTTGAGGCTGGCAAAAAGTATATATATATATATATTTTTTTTTTTTAGGGTGGGAGGGGGTTGGGGACCACTGGGGGAGTAAGGGGAGGTGATCCCCGATTCCCTCTGGTGGTCATCTGGTCAGTTTGGGCACCTTTTTGAGGCTTGGTCGTGAAAAAAAATGGACCAAGTAAAGTCGACCAAATGCTCGTCAGGGACACCCTTCTTTTTTCCATTATCGGCTGAGGACGCCCATCTCTTAAGAACGCCCCAGTCCCGCCTTTGCTACGCCTCCGACAAGCCCCCGTGAACTTTGGTCGTCTCCGCGACGGACTACAGTTGAGGGCGCCCAAAATCAGCTTTCGATTATGCCGATTTGGGCGACCCTGAGAGAAGGACACCCATCTCCTGATTTGTGTCGGAAGATGGGCGCCCTTCTCTTTCGAAAATGCCCCTGATAGTCATCACTGAAGGGTGGTACCTGAAATCCCAGATTAAGACCAAGAAAGGGAAGTGATTGTTAAATAGGGAAAATCCATGACTGTTTACAAACCAAGACTTATGGCACCAGATCCCAGCATGGATTCCTGTTGAACTGGAGACTGAAAGGTACAGGAAGAAACTACAAGGTCAAACAATTTAAAAAAAAAAAAAAAAAGTCTATGAACCTCTGCTACAATCAGGCAGTGGGACTTACTGAAAAATGTCAGCACATCAGTGATTCCCAAACCTGTTCTCGGGGAAAACCCAGCCAGTCAGGTTTACATAAGAACACAAGTATTGCCATACTGGGACAGAACAAAGGTTTCCAACAGTGGCCGATCAAGGTTACAAGTACCTGGCAAGATCCCAAAACAGTAAAATAGATTTTATGATGTTTATCCTAGAACTAAGTAGTGGAGTTTCCCCAAGTCCATCTTAATAATGGCTTTTGGACTTTTCTTTTAGGAAATTATATCAACCTTTCTCCAAGCTTAAGAGCCCTAGCCGCTTTAGCCTTTCTTCATAGGAAAGTCATCCCATCCCCTTTATCATTTTTGTCACCCTTCTCTGTACCTTTTCTAATTCCGCTATATCTTTTTTGAAATGCGGTGACCAGAATTGCACACAGTATTCGAGGTGCAGTCGCACCATGGAGTGATACAAAGGCATCATAATGTCCTTATTTTTGGTTTCCATTTCTTTCCTAATAATACCTAACATTCTATTTGCTTTCTTAGCCTCTGCCGCACACTGAGCAGAGGGTTTCAAAGTATCATCAACAATGACACCTAGATCCTTTTCTGGTCGGCAACTTCTAATATGGCTTTGTCTCATTAATCTATGCTTATGTATATGCTCTGTAATTTTGTTCTTTATAATAGTCTCTACCATTTTGCCCAGCACGGACGTCAGGCTCACTGATCTATGATTTCCTTGATCATTTCTGGAAACCTTTTTAAAAATTGGCATTATATTGGCTGCCCTCCAATCTTCTGGTATCATGCTTGATTTTAATGATAAATTATATATTACTTACAATAATTATGCAAGTTCATTTTTCAATTCTATCAGTACTCTAGGATGTATATCATTCAGTGCAGGCGATTTGCTACTCTTCAGTTGTCAAATTGCCCCATTACATCTTCCAGACTTAGAGAGATTTGATTCAGTCTTTCTGACTCGTCAGCATCATTTCTGCAGTTGGTATCTCTCCCACATCTTCCTTGATGAAGAATGAAGCAAAGAATTAATTTAGATCTCTCTGCTATGGCCTTGTCTTCCCTGAGTGCTCCTTTTACTCCTCTGTCATCTAGCGGTCCAACTGATTCTTTGGCCTGCTTCTTGCTAACTCCAGACTCCGCTCCTTCTATCTCGCCACACCTTATGCCTGGAATAGGCTTCCTGAGCCATTACGTCTAGCTCCATCCCGTCTAGCTCCATCCCTGGCTGCCTTCAAATCCGGGCTAAAGGCCTACCTGTTTGATGCTGGTTTTGACTCCTGACTTGTAACTTTTATCTTATCCTTATGTGTCCTTCTGTCTGTCCTTCCCTTATCCTTTTTGGTCCTGTCTGTTTGTCCTGATTTAGATTGTAAGCTCTTTTGAGCAGGGACTGTCTTCATGTTCAATTGTAAAGCGCTGCGTACGACTGGTAGCGCTATAGAAGTGATTTATAGTAGTAGTAGTAATATACCTAAAAAGGTTTTTACTATGTGTTTTTGCCTTCAACGCAATCTTCTTTTCAAAGTCTATTTGCAATCCTTATCAACCCTTATGCTGTTTCATATTATTTTAGTCAGATCCTGCTTCCATTTTCTGTCATTTAGTCTTCCTTCCTTCTTTTTTAATACATGGAAAGGTACTTTTGAACAACATCCACGCCTCCTTTTTTGTACTGTACCCAGTGCGTTTTTTCTAGCAAAAAAGGTGTCGGTACTCAAATGCTAGGCCACCCTTCATGGGTGGGGTGATCACTGAAGGACCCACCCCCACAATAGCCAGGACCCTGCAACCAGTCACAGAATCTATGACAAGGCAGAATTGGTGTGTAGAGCCTGAGCTCTTTCATTAAAACTTGGAGTCCATGGGTCAATTTTAGCAGATAATAGAAAAGGTGCTGGTACTCAGCAGCAGCGTAGCGAGGCCGGTTGACACCCGCCGAGTGCACGTCGTCTCTGGGAGCTGCGTCAGCTCCGTTGGTTCCCTGCTTTCTCTGCCCCTGAACAGGAAGTAACCTGTTCCGGGGCAGAGAGAGCAGAGGTAACCAGCGGCGCCGACACCCCCCCCAGCGCGTGCACCCGGGGCGGACCGCCCCACCGCCCCCCCTTCCTACGCCACTGGTACTCAGTACCCCAAGTACCCCCTCAAAAAAAAGCCCTGACTGTACCATTCTTCTCTTTTTTTCATAGTCTCCTTTTTGATTTCCTGTGTGTTTGGCATTCAGTTTTTTCTTATGTTTTTATAGTACCCTTTGTGGGATTTTGACTGAGACAACTTTTTTAATATTTGATTTCTTGGCTTATAAGGTATGTTTTATTTAATGTGTTATACTGAGTACTTGTTTTATTTGCTTCTGTTTTATTTTGGTGGCTTTTGTTCTACATATTCGCTAGTGGACTGTGTTTTATGATTCTCATTTTTTTTTTTTCACTTTTAGTGCTATGTTTCTTGTGTTAGGTTGCTTTCATCTAATACTATTATATATATATATATTTATTTATTTATAGCATTTATACCCCGCTCTTTCCCGCTCAATAGCAGGTTTAGTGCGGCTTACAAGGTATGAGAGTATCACAGAGATAATACAAAGTATGGTACAAAGTATCAGAGAGATAACCCAGTTATAGAGAGTAGGACAATATGATACATGGGGGAGAGGATTGGAATTTGGGCGGTGCTAGTGATGTGGATGTGGATTAGGTTTAAGAATTAACTTGGGTTGTTAGGGTAGGCTTGTTTTGAAGAGGTACATTTTCAGCAGCTTCCGGAAGGATAGATGTTCATTGGTTGTTCGGATGTGTCGAGGTATTGCGTTCCAGAGTTTGCTGCCTATGACGGAGAAATTGGATGTGTAGTAGGTTTTGTATTTGAGGCCTTTGCAGTTCGGGAGATGAAGGTTGAGATATGTTCGAGAAGATTTGGACCCGTTCCTGGCTGGTAGGTCGATCAATTCGGTCATGTAGCTTGGAGATTCGCCATGGAGGATTTTGTGGATCATTGTGTGGGCTTTGAAGTTTATGCGTTCCTTGATAGGGAGCCAGTGGAGTTTTTCACGTAGTGGTGTTGCACTTTCAAATCGTGATTTGCCAAAAATGAGTCTGGCTGCTGTGTTTTGGGCGGTTTGGAGCTTTTTCATGACTTGGGCTTGGCAACCGACGAAGATGCTGTTGCAGTAGTCGGCATGGGTGAGTACTGTGGATTGTACTAGATTCCGAAAAGTTTTCTGCGGGAGTTTATGATTAGCTGTGCCATCTCCCAGTTTTAATTTGTACTCTGTATATCTTTATTTTATATATGTTTTATTTATTTATTTTAGGGCTGTACATTTAACACATTAATAACGATGTTAACGTGCTAAATGTTTAACTAGCATTAACATTTTTAATGCATTCCTGTGTTTCTCCATCCCCCAAATTCAGCCTTGCCCCATCTTGTCTCCCTGTCCTCTCCCACTCCCACTGGCTTACTCATTTTAGATGGTCTGGAGCTCGTGCACTGATCCCCTGCTTCTCTCTTCACTGTGGGTGTAACGGCAGCAAGCAAAAGACAGGCACAGGGACATTCCCCTCTGCGTGTTGCCGCTGGCTGTGCTGGACCCAGAAACAGGAAAAGCCTGATTCTGTTCCCACTCCTTGCTTTCCTCTGTGACTCCTCGTGGGACACTGGTGTTCTCTCAACTTCTGTGTTTTTTTTCTAGGTACGGATAATTGGACATCCGGATGATTGGCATTCAGATAATCAGTGTTCTACTGTATTGCAAAACACCTGTCTGAAAAACTTTATAGGTTAGGGTTAAGAGCCTGTGAATGATTCTTTGTTCGATAGGAAGCCAGTGATATTTCTGGAAGAATGGGTAGACATGATCAGATCTCTTAGCGTGACAGAGTAACTTGATTGCAGTGTTTTCTATCAGCAAGAATCCCTTATAAAATCTTAACATTAGTATACAAAATACACAATTCAGGACTACCTTTATTCCTATTCTGCTTATTTACAACTTATATAGCCTCTTGTTCACTAAGTTAATCACAACAATTTCTTTTGGTGATTCTATCAGATTTGTCTTCAATATTTTCAGTCTTAGGCCCGTCTTTGTGGAATAACCTCCCTTTGAACTTCTGCAATGACTCCTCGTACCTTAGATTAAAAACAGGTCTAAAAACATATTTCCTTGTCTGCCCTCCAGACCGGTCCAGCTGCTGACGCGTGGGTTATACTCAGCTACTAGCATATGGAAACTGAGAGCACAATTTTCTGAACTGTATAATAGCCACATGCTACCTCATAGCCAGCCAGTATGTTCTCAGTCTCCAACAGATGATAGTCAAGCAGCTTGTGCAGTCAGTTGATAGGCCTGAAAGGAGGTAGTTTCCTTCAGTAAACTTTTTTTTTTAGCATTTGCTCTCTTTGTTAAAAAACAAACTGTTCTCTCCCTTGATTTGTTTCTCCGAGGGTGGTGGTCCGTGGGGGCCACTGTGTTCCCCTGAGGTGCAAACCCAGGTGTCCGGGTTCCTCCCCTGCCACCCCTGTCTGCCAGGAGGGCTTTTGTGCCTCAGCCCAGGCTTTTGTCGCGTTCTCGAGGGCCTTGGCATTCTGTCAGGTCCTCGAGGCAGGACTGGAGTTTGTGAGCCCTTGGGCCACTGCCGAGGAGCGGCAGCGGCAGGCAAGACCACCTCGGGACGGGAAACACAGAAGAGCAGTACTGGAACTCTGGACTGGAGTAGTACAAGGCAGGCAACTAGAACAGATGAGACAGGAACAGCTTCACCTGCACCTAGCCACCGTTCCTCCGGAGTTGAGCTCCGAAGTGCAGGCGGCCGGCAGGACTTGCAGGATAAGGCAGGAACTGAAGATCCAGAGGACCCACCCTGGGTCTGGGATACACGAGGGCGACAGGGCACGGAACTAGACTCAGACAGTGTGCTGCTGCACAGCCACTAGCAAGACCCAGAAGACAGACCAAGGAACACAAGGCGTACAGAAGCTAGCAGGAGCAAGGACTAGGGCAGCAACACACTAGGCAGAACGGGGATCCGGGAATACCCACAGGGTACACCCTCTAGCTAGGTGGAGACAGGATACAGGAAATCACCCAGGAAAACACACTAGCCAGACAGATACAAGATTCAGGATATACCCTCAGGATATACAAGCAAGGAAGGCACACAGGCTAGGCAAGGCAGGGTTCAGGGTAAAGAGAGCAAACCAGGAATAACAGGCCAAGGGTCTTGGGCAGGCAGCACAGCAAACAGAGTAACCAGGAAGAACAGGCCAAGGGTCTGAAGCCACAGCCGTTCCCCACACTGAGTGGGGAACCCACAAAGGCTGAGGCTTCGCAAACAGACAGAGAACAAACCCAGACAAAGGCTTCACCTCAACCCAGGGTAAGCCAGGAACAGAGGCTTCACCCCAAACACAGGGTAAGCCAGGAAGGACCTGCAGTCCACAGACAGACAGTGGCAGGGAAGACCCCCCCACGGAAGGACAACAGAGACACAGAAAGAAACTGGGCTGGAACCCAGAGAGAGGCTAAGCAGTAGTGCAGCAGACATTACTAACCTGACCTGGCCTAAGAGCATAACACTTATGCAAAGGCGCTGACTGCAAGCACAGCACTTCCTTATGAAGGCTCTCACTAATGAGTCACCAGCAGCAGGACAGAAGCAGGAAGTACACTGACCCCAAAGAGAGGCTTGACACACATAGGAAGTGAGCCCACAGGAAAGACAAGCAGGAGCCATCTTGGAAGCTGGCACAGAGCCGGTGGCAACCATCTTAGATGCTGGCTCCCTAGAGAGGCATAGCCCACACAGGTGAGGTCTAGTGAAGCAATCAGCCCAGAGACTAGAGACAAGACAAACACAGACAGAAGCCAGCAGAGCTGCTGACCCCCAGAAAGAAGGTAAGGCTGAGGGTGGTCACGGCCACAGACCTGACAGTACCTCCTCCTCAAGACCCCCCTCCCGGTCCCATGGGGGTTTCAGGTGCCCAGGGGTAACTGTGGTGAAATCTCCTGATGGGTTTCAAAACCCAGACATGGATCACTGGACTGGAAGTCCCAAGGAAGTTGAAAACTGGCAGACAGGAGCAGAGCTTGTAAACCGGAGGCTCCTTCGAATCACCGCTGGGCAGACTCAGAAACTTAGATGCAGCAAGAGGAACAAAGTTCAAAAGGAATCCTTCTCTGAGGGAACCCAGACTGAACTCAGGAAGCAAACTGGGACTGGGATCCGGACTAGAGTCAAGAAGCAAACCGGGACTGGGACCCGGGCGGGCGTCAGAAGCTTGACTGGAACTGGAACTCGGCGCGGCCTCAGCATCTTGGCTGGAACTGGAACTTGGAACGGACTCCGCATCTTGGCTGGAACTGGAACTCGGAACGGACTCAGTTTCAGTGTTGATTCCTGTTATTTTACCTGTTATCATTTGCTGTTTACACCCTTTCACTGTTCACAGTTCTACCTTTTTTATGATAATAAACCTAATAGTTTTTTAGCTCTGTTGTCCTGGACTGACTAAGAATCATGGTGGTTTGTGTTCTTGGTCTGTGGGTGTTTGCTAGGATCTGTGGGACCTCTGGGATTGTGGTCCCAGCATCCTTAGAAACCACTGGGGAATAAAATTATGGGTAGGAGTCTCCTCCTCCTCCTACTACTATAAATCATTTCTATAGCGCTACCCACAGGACCCAGCAGGCGGGTGGAAGGTATGCCAGTGTAGGCGCATGTGCACAGGTGTAGGCAGGCCTGGGCAGTGCTTGGTAGAACCCTCCAGGTGGCCACAGGGTTAACCCCATGTGGGTGCTAGAGATAGCGTATAGGCATTATATGACAATAACCCCAAGGCAGTGTTTGTAAGTTTTGGGTATATTGGGTCTAGTATCATTCCGAGTTTTGGGTATGTGTGGATTGGGGAGGAGGGGGGCAGATTCTTGGTTAATATGTGAAATAATTGGTGATCTGAATTAATTGCCCTTCTGTAACTTTTTTTTTTTTTGCTGTATTGATCATTTGGGAATTTACAACCTAGTTTGTTGTTAATCACCAATAAAATAGTTTTCAGCTAAACATATTTCTTTACAAATTCTATGGTATCTAATCTTCATGCCCCTGTGATTCTACTTCTTGCTATGGGTTGTGGTAGAAATTGTAAACACACAGGGATCTCTCTATGGTTTTTGTAATTTCCTTTCTCACTTTCTTTATTATTATTATTTTTTAATGCAAATGTAAACCTCCCAGAAGGTATTACCGATGGACGGTATATCAAATGAAACAAACTTGGAAACTTGGCATCTGGGGGTTTCAGGTTAAATTTTGTCTGTATATTTCTACTTCTAGTTTGTGGTCACTTATCCTGTTAGAGATATTCTGTCTGTATTCCGCATGGGTGACCGAAGTCATAGATTCTGTCTGTAGAGATCTGGAGTAATCAGCTTGTTCAGTTTTCCTATATGTTGATGTTCTAGAGCACCTACATTATTTACAGTGCTGCCTTTTCCTAGGAAGGTCCTTGTTGGTGATGTTACAGAATGATAGTACAAATCTATAGGTCCTGAGTGACTTCTGCAGAGTTGTATAAAAATTCATAATATAATATAAAAATTCATAATATATCCCGCACCCTTGCCGACTTCATTGATTTTAAATTCATGCTTAACTCCTTCCAGTCTGCCCTTTCACTTGCCAAACAGAATTACTTCACCCAATTGACAAATTCCCTTGGCTCCAATCCTCGACTCCTCTTCGCCACACTGAACTCTCTTCTCAAGGTACCTCCGCCCCCTATTCCCCCATCTCTTTCTCCTCAGACCCTAGCTGAGCACTTCCACGATAAAATCCATAAGATTAACCTTGAATTTTCATCCAAACCCTCCCCACCTCTCTCTCCCTTAGTCCTCACCCCTACTCTCCTTCCTCTCCTTCTTTTTCCTCATTCTCTGAAGTGTCTATTGAGGAAACTACCCTTCTTCTTTCCTCCTCTAAATGTACTACCTGTTCCTCTGATCTCATCCCCACTTATCTACTTAACACTATCTCTCCTACTATCATCCCAGTCATCTGTCACATCCTTAATCTTTCACTTTCCGCTGCAACTGTTCCTATGGCCTTCAAACATGCTGTGGTCACTCCACTCCTTAAAAAACCCTCACTTGACCCTACCTGTCCCTCCAACTATCGCCCCATCTCCCTTTCCTCTCCAAATTACTGGAACCGCCGTTGTCTTGACTTTCTTTCTTCGCAACCTATTCTTGACCCACTCCAATCTGGTTTTCACCCTCTTCACTGTACTGAAACTGCACTTACCAAAGTCTCTAATGACCTACTACTGGCTAAATCCAGAGGTCTCTATTCTATCCTTATCCTTCTTGACCTATCTGCTGCTTTTGACACTATACTTCTGGACATGCTGTCCTCGCTTGGATTCCAGGGCCCTGTTCTTTCCTGGTTCTCCTCGTACCTCTTGCTTCGTTCTTTCAGTGTTCACTCTGGTGGATCCTCCTCAACTTCCATCCCACTTTCTGTTGGTGTGCCTCAGGGTTCTGTCCTTGGACCCCTCCTCTTCTCCATCTATTCCTCTTCCCTTGGTACCCTGATTTCATCCCATGGCTTCCAGTACCATCTTTACACTGATGATTCTCAGATCTACATCTCCACCCCTGAAATCTCAACCTCGATCCAGGACAAAATCTCAGCCTGCTTGTCTGACATTGCTGCTTGGATGTCTCAATGCCATCTAAAGCTCAACATGACTAAAATGGAACTTCTCATTTTTCCCCCTAAACCCATCTCTCCTCTTCCCCCTTTCTCTACCTCTGTTAATGGCTCTCATATCCTCCTTGGCTCATAACCTTGGAGTCATCTTTGATTCCTCTCTCTCCTTCTCTGCCCTTATTCAACAGATCGCCAAAACCTGTCGTTTCTTTATCTACAATAAGCCAAATTCGCCCCTTCCTTTCTGAATACGCTACCAGAACCCTTATCCACACCCTTGTCGCCTCTCGCTTGGACTATTGCAATTTACTTCTCACTGGTCTTCCACTCAGCCATCTCTCTCCTCTCCAATCTGTCCAAAATTCTGCGGCACGACTTGTTTTCCGCCAGAATCGTTGTACCCGCACTGGCCCGCTCCTCAAGTCACTTCACTGGCTCCCTGTCCGCTTCCGCATTCAGTTTAAACTTCTCGTACTGACCTTTAAATGCATCCACTCTGCAGCCCCCCACTACCTCTCCGCTCTCATCTCTCCCTACATTCCTCCCCGTGAACTCCGCTCACTGGACAGGTCTCTCTTGTCGCCCTCCTTTTCCTCCACTGCTAACTCCAGGCTTCGCTCCTTTTCTCTCGCGGCACCTTATGCCTGGAATAGACTTCCTGGACCTATACGTCTAGCTCCATCTCTACCTGTTTTCAAATCTATGCTGAAAACCCACCTTTTCACTGCTGCTTTTGGCTCCTAGCCACAATTGCTCTCCCCTTGTCCCTTCCTCCCTTCTCACCCATTACTTCCCTCACCCGTAACTGTCTTGTCTGTCTGTATTATTTAGATTGTAAGCTCTTTTGAGCAGGGACTGTCTCTTTGTATCAGGTGTTCAGCGCTGCGTGCGTCTGGTAGTGCTATACAAATGCTAATAATAATAATCTGCTACTGGAGATGGCTTATGTTGCTGTTACTGAGATGAAACCAGAATCAGACTTTTTGTATGGTGAATTCTATAGGGAAATATCTTAGTTCTACTTTGTATCCAATGATACATGAGGAAGGTTTCTTAGACATCTCACCCACAGCAGATATCTCCACATGTCCTAGATACCGCCTACATACTCCACATGTACAGTCCTGCCCTACATACAAATGCCCAGACCACATATATTCCTACCTCTAATGTCCACTCACACACTGTATCCCAGATACCCCTCAACTTCCAAACACCCCCACCCCCTAACTGGAAGGGACCTGTTCCTGGCCTCTGCTACCCTTGGGAAATATGATGTTATAGGAACCCATCTTAATTTTTGCACCCAAGGCTTATTTAATCCTAGCTATGTCACTAAGAGTAAGAGACACAAAAGTGGCAAGAACCCTTTGAGACCAGAAACTGAGAGCACATAGCCATGTACAATGGCCTTTGTATAAATTAAAAAAAGAAGAAGTTTTAGGATTAAAATATGTGCTGTTTTAACCTTACACAGACCAGAAAACAGAGGCTCCTGACCTCCCAAGGATTGAGCCTGCCTCTCAGAGCACAGATGCTGCAGAACTTTGTCCAACTCAGACAAATCTTAACCTCTTCTTTTCTGTCTTTCAGCTCTCAGAAACCCAACAGGTAAGCTTTAATAAGTTAATGGATTTTGCTGTGTTCCCAGCAGTTGTCCTGACAGGAGGAGATAAGTTCCAAAAGTACTGGGTGTCAACTGTTCTTGCCTATATCAACAAGAGAATTCGCACATCTTGTAATTAATAAGAAAATGCAGACGTTATACTTGTGAGTGGCATAGATGTATGGGAAAGAGTTTAATCTTGAACAGTAAAGCCAGCTGTTTTTAGGATGCAATGTGTTCAGCTGGAATGTAAAATTAATTCCTGGTAGCCACTGGCCAGGCCAATCCAGGTATAGAAAACCTGAATTTTAGGTTAGCTTCTGCTCTAGTTGAGGACCATACTGATTTCCATTAGCTAGAACTAATTTTTGTCTTTACTTCTCAGGAACTTCCCTTTAGCTAGATAAGAGCTGCAGGGGAATTATGATAAATAAAGAATATTCTTATTTTGTAAATTTGTATACAAATAAACTTACTGTTTCTTTTTTGTGTATTGAAGGCTTACAAATTTGTCTGGTAAGTTTTTGGAAAGACAGAATTTCCTGGGACAAAGAAAAAAGTGCTTTTCAAAGTGGCATAAATGACCTGTCCCATCAGCTTATGGAAACTAAATCAGAAATCCTGGATTAACTGATTTGGGGGAATGCTAGCATTGTCCTGAGAATACTGGTGGGTTGTGTGAGATGCACATAGTTTTATGCAAATAATCCTCCAAGGACAGCAATGGAAGTGATCCTGTAGATGGCTACATCCTGCAAGGTGTGACACTGCTATCTGAAGAGATTGTTCAATTTCTGCTTCCTTTTCAAGGGAAGAAATTACACCGGTATGTGCCATGGAATCCTGGCGATTAAGGATTTAGAGACTGACTTTACAATGGCAGATGCTAACAGATCTCCCATGACAATCACAGCTGCCATTCTCACATCAAGGAGAACACTGAGCTGGCTCCTTGACCCTTCACGCTGTTCACCAAATGAAGGAATAGCTAAGATTTGATTCCACAGAAAGTCTGACTGTATATACCTTTTCTATCTTATGGACACTTAACATGTTATTTACTATTTAAGACAAAAATGTGAAAACAATTCCCCTCCTTTAAATAAATATTTTTCAGTTCAGGTCAGTGCTCCATTGTTGCTTTTGAATGCCTGTAAATATGAATGGATGTAATGTGCATATACAGCAAGACTTTAAAAAGGAGACAATTGCCTCTGTTATATGCAAATTTCTTTCATGCATATTCATTGTGGATATCCTGAAAACCTGACTGGCAAGGGGTACTCCAAGACCAGACTTGGAAAACACTGCTGTAGAGTCAGTCTTTAAATATCCAAGCAGATTATTGCAACAGGTTAAAAAAAAAAAAGCTAGCTGTACATTTCCCTCAGAGCTGACAATCCACCAACTAACCCAGGGGACCATGTGCTGCTGCCCATGCCAGTAAACAGAAACACAGAAAATCCCCTTCAAAAGTAAACAAACTTTGGGTTTGTTTAGGTTTTTTTTTTGTTAGATAAACAACCTAGCCTACATCCATATCCCTTAGCCTTGACCGCAAAGACAATTCATGTTCTAACTAGGAATCAGAACGCAGATAATACTGTCCTGTGCCAGTCTGGAGGGACTAAAAGAAAGAAAATTAACAGGCAAGATCTAATGTTTCCTGCTATAGCATCCCTCCAGACTGGCACAGACAAATGGGAAGTACCAAAGCAGTGACCATTAAAGGTAGAATCCCACAAGGCTGCATTTATTATGTATTTATTTCATATTTGTATCCCACCTTATCCTAAAGCGGGTAACAATTGAAACATGCATAAAAGCTGTTAACAAACAACATATAACACATCATAAAAAAATTCTGTCCAAGTCATTTAAATATTGAAAAATATTTCAATCTTCCAAGTAAGTCTTAAAAAAAAATAATGGGTCTTCAGAAGCCTTTTAAATTCCTTGAGATTACCACATAATCTCAGCTGGCCTGGAAGGCCATCCCAGAGAAAAGTTCCAGCAATCAAGAAAGCACAAGCTCTAGTGCCAGCATAATGATAATCCATAAGTGACGGTGAACATAGTTGAACATCTACCTGATGGTGGCGCACAAAGGAATGCAAAGAAGACCACACGGCTGCCTTACAAATTTCCAGAGGCCAAAAGTAGTAACTGAGAGAAAATATTAAATGTACAGAGAAAACGCTCCAGCACTCAGCACCTGAAGCAAGGGCCCTGGGAGGATCGGGGTGGACCCGGGAGTCACCCCGGAGAAGGCTGTGAAGATAGCCAGAAGGGCTGCAAGTCCTCCACAGCACCTGGTGGGAGCATTAGGCACCTTGAGTGAAGGCCCTGAGTGGATTGGAGTGGGCCTGGGAATCATCCCGGAGAAGGCTGTGAAGATATGCAGATGAGCTGCTAGTCCACAGCAGCTGGTGGGAGAGCTGGGTATCTCTCAGCCAAGGAAAGGCTTACCAGGGATTAGGCTGAAGCCAGCATTCCTCCCTCTGAGGGTCATCTGATCTTAGTTAAAAGGCACCTGGAAGCCCTGGGGTGGACATGAGAGTCACCCTGGAGAAGACTGGAGACCCTGTCATCATTGTGGTCTGATGGGAGGAGTTTCTTATTTCCTTGGACTTGACGGAGGTTTATTTGTATATTCCGATATGTTCAGGCCATCAGAGATTTTTTTTTGAGCTATAGAGCAGCAATTTCAGTTTTGTGGGCTACTGTTCAGGCTGGCGACAACAACAGAGAACCTTTTTCAAGGTGAGATGGTGATGGAGGGAGCCTTACGCAGAGAGGGAATCCTGATACACCCTTATCTAGATGATGAGCTGATTTGAACAAAGTCCTTTAAGAAATCAGAGAATCACTTTGAGGCTGGTACAGTTCCTAGAGCAGCTGGTCAGGCTAGTCAATCTGGCCAAGAGCAAACTTGTTCCTATGCAACTGATAGAATCCTAGGAGGCCAGTTCGACACTAAGTAGGGGTGATTGTTCCTTCCACAAGCAAGGATGCAGAAGTTGTAAGCAGAGGTTTGGCGCCTTCTCGTTAGCAGGGCACCTCAGGCTCGAGCTTACCTCCAGGTATTGTGATCCATAGCAGCAGAGGTGGTCTAATGTGCCACGGTTCACATGTCCTCCTCCTCCAGGAAGTGCTCCTTTCACAGTGGTCTTTGCAGACTTAGAAACCAGAGGTGACGCTCCTCTAAGGGGAGGTAAGGAAAAGTTTAGTATAGACTGCAGAGCTGCCACTTGGAACAAGATATGTCTGGAACCTCCAGAGTGGACCATGGTAATGACAAACGCCTGTTTTAAGGGTTGGGGACATAGGTACATAAGTAATGCCACACTGGGAAAAGACCAAGGGTCCATCGAGCCCAGCATCCTGTCCACGACAGCAGCCAATCCAGGCCAAGGGCACCTGGCAAGCTTCCCAAACGTACATTCTATACATGGTGACACAGGTGCTCTAGTAAGAGGAAGCTCTGTGGTCAACAGACTGAAAACCAGAGTGGTGAGGTTGGTGCTGTTAGTTTTTTAGCCATTGGTCTGAGGCAAGGCAACGTGAATGCTGCCTGACAATGAAACAGCAGCAGTGGCCTGTGTTAATCAGCAGGGCAGTATGAAAAGGCACCAGATGACAGCAGAAGTGGCAGTCCTAATTGCCTGGGTACAGAGGCACCTGCTAGATCTGTCAGCAGTATATGTAGCTGGGGTGAACAATATTCAGGTGGATTTTATAAGCAGATATCGTCTAGAGCCAGGGGAGTGAAGTCTAGGTCAGGAAGCCTTCACAAGGCTAGTGAGGTACTGGGGCAGCTGGTGATGTATTTTGATGGCTTCCATGGCCAGTGCCAAGGTGTCCAGGTTCTTTAGTCACAGGAAAGAGTCTCAGTTGGAAGGGATCAATATGTTGGTGCAGCTGTGGCTCCAAGTCCATTTCCTATATGTGCCCCCCCCCCCCACCCATTGCTGGGTCAAGGCATTCCAAAAGATGTGTCAGTGAGGGAGGCCATGCTACAGAGAACTTGTGTGTCTGTGGAGGATCCACTTCAGTTTCCTGACAAGGAGGGTCTGCTGAAACCAGGTGATACATTTCGGATTTAGCTTACCAGTCAGCCAATTCCTTAAAGAAACTCTGTTCTGACAAAGATGATTGTTGAAGAATCTGCTTCACCCCTCTTGATCAGACTCCATTGGCGCCCAGTAAAATTACGTAATGGAATAAACTGTTTGCAATTACTACAGTCTTCATGGAGTGTTTGACGTCTTGTTGACCACCTTACTTCACTGAAACAAGTTAGGCATGTCACTGGCAGTTTTCAATAATCTGCAGGTGCAATTTTATGTGCCACGAGTGAAACTAGATGCGTAAGATTGTAGAATTAGGGGTTTCCAGAGAGATGTGAAAATCTTCCTGTGGTTCTCACCAAAAAGAGTGGAGTATCTTAAGAGTTAACACTGCAGGCTGAGAACCATGGACGTGTGGTTCTAATCCCACTGTGGTTCTAAGTGACCTCCTCCTCCTCCCCCCACCCCCCCATATACACCCAATCCTCCATTGCCTCAGATGTAAACTTAGACTGTGAGCCCTCTAGCGACAGGGAAATACCAACTGGTAACCTAAATGTAACATGCCTTGAGCTACAAGTGGAAAAAGGTATATTGTGATTACAAAATGGGCAGTTTTGAAGTGAATTATGAGGAGTGCAATACAATAATGAATTGATCATAACATAAATGTATAAAATGTTGAATTAGATTTATGTTCTTAACTGAAAGAAGTTGATTAAGTGATGGTTTAATTAATTTTTACATATTAAATGGAAATAATTAAGGGCTTTTTATTTTTATTTTACAAAGCCACACTAGCAATTCCTGCACAGTAAATGAGAGGAATTACATTCAATTCCTATGGGCTTCCTCTCATTTGCCAATATGTATTATAGTTGGGCTGAGGCATTATAAACCAAAACTGATCAATTAATTGACAAACTTGGAATGCACAACTAAATTGATAAAGAGATTTGAAAATTATTCTTAGGAATTGTTAAATGAATTGATTTCTATGAACAAAGAGATTACGAAGGATGGGTAGAATATTTTATGAATAAGGTATTTACATAATCCATGAGTTAGAGGCTATATAGGTCTGTGGGATAAGCACATTGATGATTTAACTTTATCAATGAAAAACAATGTTTAAAATTTTTCAAAATTGGCAATACCAAATAGACCATGTAATCCCAGGCACATGGACTAATCTGGAGGAACTATGTTTGAGAAAAAAAAAAAAGGAACATTAGCAGAGAAGATCTAATTTCTCCTTTGGAGGTAACATGGTAACACACAACAGTTGTCCATTTCCAGTGGCTTTTGACTGCAGCTTCATGTCTTTTTCTTTGCAGTTGTTGGGAGTATCTCGGACACATCTCTTCCCTTTTTCACTCTGAAGCGAGACAAATGTGTTGCCAAAGTTTTGCCATTCTTCAGCCATAAGAAAGCACACTAAGGGGCTAATTTTTGAAATAGAAAAACATCTAAAAAGTGGCATAAAGCAGCATTTGGACATTTGTTTTCTCCAAAATGTCCAAATCATTTTCCAGACATTTTTCTATGTAGTTTGTCCAAATCTCAAAGGGGCTTGTCATGGGCATTCCTAAGACCTGGACTTTTCTCAGCCATACAACTACACCATTCTGAGCTAGACCTGTTTTAACAAAAACTAAGCCACAAAAAAGTACCCTAAATGACCAGATGACCATTGGAGGAATAAAGGAATAACTCCCCCCCCCAGTGGTCATTGACCCTCTCCCACCCCCAAAAATATAAATAACAGTACATACCAGCCTCTACTACAGCCTCAGATGTTATAGCCATCTATTAGAGCAGCAAGCAGGTCCCTGGAGTAGCATAGTGGTCAGTGCAGTGTACTATGAAGGAGACCCAAGCCCATAATCTACTCTGTTACACTTGTGGTGGAAAGTGTGAGCCCTCCAAAACCCACTAAAAACCTACGTACCAACATATATGTGACAACCTGCAGACATAAGGGCTATTGTACTGGTGTACAGTTGGGTACAGCAGGTTTTGGAGGGCTCACTATACAATATAAGGGAGCAACAGTGAGATGTGTACTTGGGAGCTGTTAGGTGAAGTCCACTGCAGTGCCCCCCACTAGGGTGCCCCACTGCTCTGCTGGGATGTCTGTGTGGCCAGTCTTCTACAAATGCTGGCTCCTACATCCCAATGGCTTGGTTTTGTGCGTTTTTCACATGAACATTTTTTTTTTTTTAATGGACCAAAAAGATAAATGCACAGAGCATAGAAACATCGCACAAGTTGCCATTTTATTTTATTTTTTTTTTTTGGGGGGGGGGGGGGGGGGGGGACATTTTGCCATTTCGAAAATTGCTATATTTGCTATTCAGACTCTGGACATTTTGAGCCAAATGTCCAAAGTCAGATTTAGACATATCGAAAATGCCCCTCTACATCCTTTAACGATGGACATGACAAGGTACAGTGCGCTTCTTTGGGCAGAATGGCGTGTCTCCACATTCAAAATGTAAAGGTTATTGCACTCATACATGTTAACATTAGAAGCTAGGTTCTGCTGATTACAGTACCACACTATAAAATATACTTTATTTTGAGCAGATACTGTTTGTCTTGTATGTTCAACAACTATTCACATAGTTATGCTTTTAAAAAATTCCATACACTAGTTTAGTGTGGGTTCCAAGAAAAAAAAAATCAAACATGATAAATAAGAACAAAATAGTTTTCAATTTTTATTGGATCACAAAATCATTACAGCAGCTTTGTGGTATTTCTTTCTTGTATAATTAGGGAATGTGAATAACAAATTCTTTAATATAATACATCAGTATGTGAAACTCTCCAAGGAACCGTCACACAGGATTCTGTAACTGAGAATACTCTGCATGCTAAAGTGACAAGTTTTCAGTCCAAGGATGCTGAAAACTATTCTCTTTTTAAAGCCCACTAATTGCAGAAATATTGCCTTTTAAGACAGTTTTAGCATGTTCAGTCGGGGATACACAGATAGGCTGAGTACGGAAGTTGACCAATACCACATACTACTAACCAGAGCAGGGAGCTCGTCAGACATGTTGGGGTAAATCTGTTATCTCATATGTAGTAAACACTGTCACCCACAGGGCAGCCCTAAGAAATAAAGTGCTCCAGCTGAGATGAAACATGCCAATGGAACACCATATCATTTTGAGATTTTGATCCAGTCCTGGTTTTTAATGGCATGTGGTTCCTGTGCTCCAGTTCTTCCAGTCTGCCTGGGACTGGACTCTATGACCTTTGACATTAGATTACTAGTATTATTGGAGCCCACCCAGCTTCTATCTCAATCTCACAGTAATCTACAGGCAGGTAACACTTCCAAGGTGAGCTCCACCTCAACACCACCAACATAATGGTCCATCTGAGGACATGTAGATGTTCTCAGTGTGGGATACATTAAATAAATACCTTCTATACATGAAGATGTACTCAATACAGAAGGGGGTGGGACAAGAGGTAGTGAGGTTCAATAAGAGCAGCATTAAAGGCTCTGCTGCCCAAATTATTATTACAATTAGATTTGCAAAGTCATAAAGGAATCTATGCAGTGGGACAACAGTACTTCACATCACACCACCTGTAGCAGGAAATGCTGTCTTCCTTTAGGTACCTGAAGGTATCAGGTAAATTCGTAAATATATTTTCAGATTCCTCTTGCACCCATCTAACTGCAAAGTGCACTTTCTCTTCCTCGCATTGCTTTTCCACTTCAATGCACCACAAAGCGGAAGGCTCTAAACTAAAACGAGGGAATGTTTGGCCAAGAGCATTATAAGACTGGCTGCTTAAAAATATTTAGACATCACCGACCAGCTCACTCCTGCAGGGACCGAAAGATTGGGTCTCCAGGGCAACCAGGACCACATTTTTTAGTGTTGACTAAATGGTAAGTAACAAATGCCTCCAGCTCCAGAATCCAATTTGTTTTTAGTTGCAATTTAAGTACACCCTTTGATTATTAACTGCCACGGACAAAGCCCAGAACCACCATGGAAAGTGTTCTGCTATGCCAGAATGTGGCCCTACACAAGTAAAGCAAACACCTGAAACAAAATATCAACCTAAAATAAAAAGGAGTTACTTGTACTGTAATTTTTTTTTTTTGGGGGGGGGGGGGGGGGGGGGGGGGGGAGAGAGACAAAAAACAAAATACTAAAAAGCTCATAAAAATGTCACCAGTTACTTGAAAAGGATTTCTTGATTCTCTATGGGTTTTTACATGATCACGGATCTGATCATCATCAGATCTACCTGGCTAAGAATGCTACTGGGGGTTCATTACTCCAGCAACTTTCTTTATTTAGGCTTCATGTGCACATGAGGCCTGAATAAAGAAAAGGTGCTGGAGTGATGCATATATACATAGTCTCTCCTGCACATACCCCATAGCAAGAGCTCTCAACCAGACAGTATTCACCAAGATACAACTCTGTTGTTACATCCATAACATAGAAACTGCTTATTTTTAAGCAAGTAATTTTTCTTTAAGCTACTATTGTAGCACATTGGTCTACAGAGAAGCTAATCAGATCAAAGCAATGCAAATGAGCACACGCATATGGAAGCTCACTGTGCCTCGTAACTTGGCCCTTACTGACCCCTCCTAAGCCTGCAGCTACTGCACTTGAAATAAGGATTTCAGAAGAGACCAAGTCAGATCCATGGCACTAAAACATACAGCTTTGAAAGAACAATGCTTGGGACACAACCCTGAAGCTAGTCAAAACAGGAGATCAACATATCTCACAGAGGTACTGGTCAATCTCCTCTAGTTATCCAAACAAGCAAGAACAAAACAAAATGAAAGCGACATATCTATTAAAAAAAAAACAACTTTGGATTTTCCAGTTTCTTTTGCTACATATTCAGGAATGTGACAGAGCTTCTGGGGTGAAGAAGCAGATAACTTTAAGCCTTTGTTTTACCCTATCCAGTAATGCTATTGTGTGGAGCATGTGCAGAGGGGGCCTGCAATGGCCTCATGTAGAACCTCTTGGCTATTATTCTAAGGCAGCTGGAGCCCATGACACCATGGTACCCCGGCACCCCAAATGAAGCCTCAGTGCGTCACATGTTGTTCTTGCAGAGTTTGTGATTTGGTGTAAAGTACCACCATTTTCACATGAGGCAGCTGCAGGAAATACAGGATTTTTGCTTTGATTTTTTTTTTTTAATGTTGAAATGCAACCGGTTAATGCTACAGCTGAAGGCAGGAGTGGGGAAACAATCCACAATAAAACAGGAAAACAGCTGTAGAAGATGTAACGGCACAGGACAGGAGGTAAATGAAAAGCACAAGCCTGATCGAATACATGCCGATGAGTGAGAAATGAAACATGTTCATTCGGGGGCTAAGGTTGCTTTTCCTGTAACCTTTTCCTTTTTTCTTTTAGTGTGTCTTTCTGTAGTTGTGGTATTGGAAAGGACAGTTCAAGACTTTGCCAGCGTCTCTCTCATCTCATTGAATAGATTTTCCAGCAGTGTTGCTTCATTACACTTCCCATCTATGGACAATGAATTTTCACCCTTCAAAACAAAGCAGAACATTTTTCCTCAGGAAAACCTACTTTTGCTGCATACTATGCAAAGTTTACCAAAAACAGCAGCTCCAAAGTAGATGCCACCCTTTTCAGTGTTTCATACCAAAGGAGGGATTCAATGACCATGAAAACATTTCCTCAAGCCTCACCTTTTTAACCAGCAAGCAAACATGGTGACCTTGAATAGAACGACTGTACATAGATGCGCAAGAGTCAACCCGCTCTACAACTGCAATGTAAAAACAGCACATTTTATTGTGCGCACGCGCACACACAAAAAGACTCTCCCTGCAGCCCCTCCCTTGCCCTACGAGTTACAGACCTGAGAAGTGATGGTGGAAGCAAATCTTTGCTAGGAGGTGCTGGAAAGAGATTGTGATCCCATCCACTTTTAAGGAGCTGGCCTTCAGCTCTCCTGACTCCAGCAACTTAGCAAATGCATCACTGAAAAAGGGTGGGGGTGGGGAAACAGGTGCATCTGTTAAAACTTTAAGATCATGTGCTCTACTTTTCTGCCAAATATGAATATTTTAAAAAATGTAATCTGTCCACACATACAGCCCCAAAACTAAATGTCCCAGACCTATATGATGATGTGGGCATACACAGGCAAAATATTTATTTACTTCAATTTATTAATTCATATGTTGAAAAGTACTGCTTCAAGAAATTAGTATGGACAGCAAAATTCAAACTACTGAAACAAATTTTATGTTATGTGGAGACATATCACCATGGCCTGGGTTCTCATCAATTTCTCTCTCTCTCATGCCCCCCCCCCCCCCAAGCCTTCAACTCTAGTCTCTATGCCCCTCCTCCAGCCAGTCTGCTTCTCTCATGCCCCTCCCCAGCCTTAACCCAATCTCTCATGCCTCCCTTCCCCCCTCAGTCACCAGCTTTTACCTCCTTATTCATAGCGCTGCTTCTGAAATGGCTTTTCTGGCTTTGCATTGTGATTGGGCTCTCCACATACTTGAGCTGCGCTATGCAGAAAATTCAGGAAGTCTGCAGTTTCAAGTCCCGTGAGACTTCCCGAATTTCCTAAACAGTGCATTTCAAATATGCAGACAGCCCAATCGCTGTGCAGAGCCAGAAAAGTTGTTTCAGAAGAAGCGCTGCAACTTGGGGGAAGGGGGGGATCCTGGGCACCAGAGTGAAATTTCTAGCTGCCATAGCGACCTGGCGCTTGGGATTTGTTGAGCCCTGCCTTAGGTACTTATTTCTGGGCTCAGCACACTCCTAGGAAGGAGAGTGCAAGCACCAGTCACATGCGGTATGAAATGTCTCAGAGTGACAGAGAATGTGCAAGCTCTCACCTATAGCAAGGCGTTGTGATCATGTAGGAAGTACAGCTGAAATGCAGTTTAAAATCTAGTTTTTCATGGGATGATCCTTCATCATCCTGGAACAGATCAAGGGAAACTGCATTAAGAAAATGGCCTGGAGGCACCTTCACCTAGTCCAACTGATGGAACTTAAGGACCCTCCACCACACAGACTGTTGAACTAAAACAAAGGAAATGATCATCACAGAGTCTGACAGCACAATGTAACCTGCAGAGGGACATTTCCCAACGGTCTGCATTTTCAAACAAAAACAATTGGGGACCAGGCTAGTACGGACAACAGTGAAATTAACAGAAGGAGAAATGAGGCCTTACCTGATAATTCTTTCCATTAGTCCTTCCCACTATATCAAGATCTGTGGGATAGTTGTGTCCATCAATGAGCAGATGGAGACAGAGAACTGAAAACTGAGCCAAGACATCTCTTGGCATCCAGTCCAGCTCCTCAGTAATTACGTAGACAAGCAGTAAAGAGAAACTCAGAATAAAGACAACAACCTTAAACAACTTGCTAACACTAACTAGACAAGAAAATGCATGAACCTCTTCTTCTCTACAAGTTGTCCAGAGATATGAGAGAGATGCAGGAAGCATCATGCAGAGTGGGTGGGAACCTGGCGCCACCGCCCTGAGGACTGAAGACCAAAATGGCTTCTGAGTGTATCACAATGTCCACCCTGTAGTGCTTGGCAAAGGCAGTAAAGGTAGTTTATGCCCAGGATGCAGGGGCGTAGCTACGGGTGGGCCTGGGTGGGCCCAGGCCCGGCCAAACGACGACTGGAACGGCGACTTTTACCCGAAGTCACGACGACGAACGGGCAGGCAGCGCTGCGGTAGTAAAAGCAACAAGGAGACTGGTTCGACTCTCCGTCCTCCACTTCCCTCCCTCTGCGTCCCGCCCGAAAGGAAATGACGTCAGAGGAAGGCGGGACGCAGAGGGAGGGAAGTGAAGGACGGAGAGTCGAACCAGTCGACTTGTTGCTTTTACTACCGCAGCGCTGCCTGCCCGTTCGTCGCTGTGACTTCGGGAGTAGAATGGAACAGAAGTTGGCTGGGAGATGCTGTGAAGGGGGAGGGGGGAGACGCTGGATAGAAGGGGAAAGGGGATGGACAGAAACAGGATGGGCAGGGGAGAGAGGAGAATTGCTGGACAACAGGGATGGACGGAGGGGAATGGGGAGAGAGGAAATTTGCTGGAGATGGATGGAGGAGAGGGCAGGGGAGAATGGAGAGTTGCTGGATGGAGTGGAGGGCAGGGGAAAGAGGAGAATTGCTGGACATGGATGGATGGAAGGCAAAGGGGAGAGAGGAAATTTGCTGGAGATGGATGGCTGGAGGAGAGGGCAGGGGAGAATGGAGAGTTGCTGGACATGGAGCGGAGGGTAGGGGAAAGAAGAAAATTGCTGGACATGAATGGATGGAGCGGAAAGGGGAGAGAGGAAATTTGCTGGAGATGGATGGATGGATGATGGAGGAGAGGGCAGGGGAGAATGGAGAGTTGCAGGACATGAAGCGGAGGGCAGGGGAAAGAAGAAAATTGCTGGACATGAATGGATGGAGCGGAAAGGGGAGAGAGGAAATTTGCTGGAGATGGATGGATGGAGGAGAGGGCAGGGGAGAATGGAGAGTTGCTGGACATGGATGGATGGAGGGAAGGTCAGTGGAGAATGGAGAGTTGCTGGACATGGATGGATGGAGGGAAGGTCAGGGGAGAATGGAGAGTTGCTGGACATGGATGGATGGAGGGAAGGTCAGGGGAGAATGGAGAGTTGCTGGACATGGAGGGGAGGGGAGGGGAGACAGGAGAATTGCTGAACATGGATGGATGAATGGAGGGGGCAGGGGACAGACGACATTTGCTGGATAGGGGAGAATGGAGAGTTGCTGGACGAATGGATGAAGGGAGGGGACAGAAGTCAGGAAGGAGGTGCACATGGATAGAGGGGATGGAAGAGAGGAGAAATGCTGGACATGGATGGAGTGGAGAGCAGGGAAGAAAGGAGAAATGTTGGACAAGGATGGAGGTAAGGAAAGACAAAGGAAGGAGATGCACATGGATGGAGGGGAAGGGAGAGAGGAGAAATGCTGGACATGGATGGAGGGGAAGGAAGACAGTGGAAGTAGATGCACATGGATGGAGGGGAGTAAGGAGAAATGCTGGATATGGATGGAGGGAAAACTGCTAAGTTTAAGGGCTGGTTTGGAACACGTTGAGGGCAGATACTGAAACTCGAGGAAGGATAGGGGCAGGGCTACAGATGGTAGACAGGACACATAAGGGCACAGGAGGATGGTGGACATAGTGAGTGAAAAAATATCAAATGGAAAGAAGACACTGTGAAAAACAGAAGACACTGGGACCAAAGCGAATAGATCAGACAACAAAGGTAGAAAAAAGTATTTTATTCAGAATTTATTAATTTGAATATGTCATCTTTTGGAAATGTGCATCTGTGATATTTTGCATGTAAGTTTAAATTTTTCTGGTATTGCTGCATGCTGAGTCTGACTTCTTGAGTTAACTTTCCAGTTCAGTATTTTGCCTTCATATTTTTTGATTTCTAGTTCCTTGTGTCATGTCTGTTGTGTCATGTGTTTTTCAAGTGTGATCAAGGTGCAGTATTCTGCTAGCATGTAGTATTTGCAGCCCTTTTTGTTTTGCTTTTTTTCACGAGGTACTGTATTGGTGTTTTAGAGCCTAGTGTAATTACAGTTCTGCCTTTTCAAGCATAAGGTTGTAGCTCATCCTGTCCTTGGAATTAGTGCTGTTATGGTTTTAAAGATATGAGTGTGTTTTTGCACAAGTTTGTGTATAGCATTTTGCAGTGGAGAGATTGTGGGTTAATGTAATTATATTTAAAAATATCAATTTTTCCATTAAGTATGTATGTGGTTATACTGATGCAGGGTAGCTGTTGGGCAGACTACTTAGAAATCCATCATCAAGTGAATTCTTATGCATTATTTTGTACGATCCCAAGAGACACTACTCATACTTATATAGACAGTGCGTGCCCACCCATATTAGCTCTGGGCCCACCCAAAATCTCAGGTCTGGCTACGCCACTGCCAGGATGTCACTGTACCCCTTGCTGAATGAGCCTGAGAGGCCTGAGGTGCCTGCTTCTCTGCAAGAAAATAAGCTGACACAATCTCCTTCAGCCATCTAACAATTGTGGGCTTGGAAGCCATGAGGCCAAGCCTCTTTAACAAAAGGAACAGCCTGTCCAATTTGTGAAACTCATTCTGGATATATATTGAGGCTTCTACGCACACTGAGAAGTTTCAAGAATACCAAACCTCTTTGTCCTCTCTGCAAAAGGACAGAAGCTCCACGTGATTCTCACAGGTCTCCCACTTAGCCATCTCTCTCCTCTTCAATCTGTTAAAAATTCTGCTGCACAACTAATATTCCACCAGTGTCGTTATGCTCATATTAGCCCTCTCCTCACGTCACTGGCTTCCTATCCGTTTCCGCATACAGTTCAAACTCCTCTTATTGACCTAGAAGTGCATTCACTCTGCAGCTCCTCAGTACCACTCCACTCTCATCTCTCCCTACATTCCTCCCTGGGAACTCAGTTCACTGGGTAAATCTCTCTTATCTGCACCCTTCTCCTCCACTGCTAACTCCAGACTCCGTTCCTTTTATCTTGCTGTACCATATGCCTGGAATAGACTTCCTGAGCCAGTACGTCAAGCTCCATCTCTGGTCGTCTTCAAATCTAAGCTAAAAGGCCATCTTTTTGATGCTGCTTTTAACTCCTAACCCTTATTCACTTGTTCAGAACCCTTTATTTTATCATCCTCACTTTAATATTCCCTTATCTCTTGTTTGTCCTGTTAGTCCCTGCTCGACAGAGCTTACAATCTAATTAGGACAGTCTCTTCATGTTCAAATGTACAGCGCTGCGTACATCTAGTAGCACTTTAGAAATGATAAGTAGTAGTAGTAGTAGTGATTGGTTAAGGTTAAATGTAGATAACACTTTTGGAAGAAAGGAACCGTACTGCAGGGAGACCTCTGCCTCCAAAAAGCGAACAAAGGGATCCCAACAAGAGAGAACCTGAAGCTCAGCCACCAAGAATGCTGTCTTTAGTGTAAGATCTTTCAAGGAGGCCTTACAGAGTGGCACAAAAAGGAGGCTCCTGAAGAGCCCAAAGGACTAAATTAAAGGTTCCACTCTGGGCACAGCATATGAAAAGGAGGCCACAAGCGGCCTGCTTCCCACAAAAAAACGAATAATATGCGCGTAAGCTTTAAGAGATGTCTTCTGTAGTTGGCCCCTGAAACAGGCCAAAGCTGCAACCTGAACTTTTAGAGAACCCAACACCAATACTTTCTGAAGTCCTGCTCAAAGAAATGCTAGTATGTACGTGATCTGAGCAGAGAAGGGAGATGTTCTGAGCGCAGACTATCAGCCCTCGAACGCCCTTCCCCACCCTCACATACACCATGGATGTAGAGCATTTCCAATCCCGAAGCAAGGTAGCAACGACAGAATCAGAATAACCTTTTAATCTCAACAAGCCCTTTGAATGGCCAAGCCCTAAGACCAAAAGGGCACGAATCCTCCATGAGCACTGGATCTTGCTTTAGTAGGCCACGTACCCTTATCCAGCAGTCAAATCAGGCTTGTGTACCATGGCCTCCATGGCCAATCCGGGACGACAACTATTTGACCTTTTCAACACCCAGCCTACCATGGGCCAAGGAGGAAAGACATACAGGAGATGTCTTTGGCCAGGGCTGCAGTAGGGCATCAAGCCTGGTTCTGATGGCCAAAGAACTTGGGCACTTTATTTATTAATTTGTACAGCGCTGCGTAACCCTAGTAGCGCTCTAGAAATGTTAAGTAGTAGTAATAGTACTTTGGCATTCCTTTTCATCGCCATCAAGTCCAGAAGTGGAGAACCCCATCGGTCCACTATCAGCTGAAACTCCTAGATGGTTAATTTCCATGCTCCCGGGTCAAAGGAGTGACTGCTGAGAAAGTCCGCCTCCACATTCAAGGACCCTGTGATGTGAGCTGCTGACAAGCAGAGAAGATTTTTCTCCCCTCAACGCATGAGGAAGGCCACCTCCACTGGACTGCAGGCCCCACCTTGCTTGTTGATATAAGCCACCGCTGTCGCATTGTTGAAGAAAATCGGACCGGGGCCTCTGTCAAAAAAGGAGCAAAGTTAAGTAAGACATTCTCCAAGCAATTTATCAACCACTGATACTCCTGTTCTGTCAAGGTGCCCTGTGCCAGATGGAACTTGTAATGAGTTCCCCAACCAGGCTTTCTGGCGTCCGTTGTCACCACTTCCCATTGTGTTATCGGAAAAGGAGCTCTGACGATCAAATTCCTGGGCAACAACCACCACTGCATACCCTGTCTGGCAACCAGCATCCAAGAAAAATGAAGGTCATACACTTCTGTGACACCGGAAAACAGCGGCTGAAAAAAAAAAAAAAAAAAAAAAAGATTCCTGTAACGGCTGCATATGAGCTCTTGCCCATGGCACCACTTCTACTGCCATAGTCATTGATCCTAGTACCTGGACATAGTTCCAGACCCTGGACCTACTTCAACTGAGAAAAAGACACATCTGTTGAACCAGCTTTGACTTCCTGTGCTCCCGTGAAGATGATCACCTCCTATGTTGTTGAACAGAACGCCCAGATACTGCAGCATTTGCGATGGTTAGTCTGCTCTTCTCAAAATTGATCACAACTTTGTCGTCACTGAACTGGCAAAATAAGACGACCCATGAATAAGCTAGTCATCAAGATACGGGTGAACTCCAATTCCCTAGTGCCGAAGGAAGGATACCACCACCATAACCTTGGTAAACGTTCTTGGAGTTGTTCCTCTCTCTCTCTTTTGGGAGTCACGATCGATGCTGGCCTTACCTGCTCTGTTCATATCTCTTCTAATTTCAAAACGCTTTTATAGATTGTGCCAAATAAGATCGCTACGCCCTTTCTTAGAAAAGAATGCTCTTCATGTCTTGACATATGTGTTGGTCCTCTCTCACAATGCTCTGTTCAATGGATTGCAACAAAGATCTGCATCGTTTGTAAATACAGAATACTGTGGTGAAGCTGATTTCTGGTTTTGCAAATATGACGTGATCCCTCTTTTGAACCAGGAACATTGGCTTCTGGTCCACCTACATATCCAATACAAAAATTTGGTCTTAATTCATAAAATGCTTATTTCTGGCCAGCCTCCCATTTTGTTACAATATCTCATCTTATATTCCCTCCTAGATTTTATGTTTGTCGGATCAACACTTTCTTGTTGTGCCCTCCTTCCATCTGATATCGCTTACTACCTATCGGAAAACAATGTTTTCTGCCCCTGGTCCTAATCTCTGGAATGACCTTCTCTTTGGAACTTTGTTTAATACGTTCCCATTCTGGTTCTTAAAACAGCTCTCAGATCTCACTTTTTCAGGTGACTGTATGAACCTATGGCATGATTGTGGCCTCTTGGTGTGGGCCCACAGGATGAGACACTTGGCCTGCTGGCTATTAATTGTGAACCTTCTCTATATCTTCTCTTCTTCCTTTCCATTACTGTTTGGTGTTTTAGCTTTCCTTTATTTATTGTAGTTCAACTCTTACTATGTAAACTGCTATGATGGCTTGTACCCTTTGGCGACGTATCAAGAAATAAAGAAATCTTAAACTTAAAACTCAAACTGGAAGTGACAGCCCAGCACCGCAAAACGTAGAAAACTCTCATGCGGCAGCCACACAGGCATATGCAAGTACGTATCCTTGAGATCCAGGGTGGTGAGAAACTGTCCCCACTTGAACAGAGGCTATGACTGCTCTTAGCGTCTCCATGCAAAAGCAGGACACTTGGAGGCCAGCAGTTTAGACCTTGAGATCTAAGACCGGATGTAATCTTTCTTGTCCTGGTTCAGCCTGGGGAACTGGAACAATGGCCCGGAGCACCAGCAAGGATTCTACAGTGGCCTGAACCTCAATTGACTTGCTTATCTTTCGAGAAGGAGACTCAAGAAGAGAAGAGCAACCAGGCAGGAGAACTCCAACATGTAACCTTCTGTAAGAACATCCAGAACCCACTGGTCTGACATGATTTTGGCCCACTCCTCCCAAAACTTCCACCAGAAGAAGAGTGGACCAGCCTCACATCACTGCAAAGGTCTGGAGGCACTGGGCACACTATCTGAGAGGACTTCCTGTCCGCGCGAAAGGAAGATTTGGCATGCCTAAAAACGGGACTTCTGACCACACCGGTACAGTCTGCTGTCTCAAAATCAACAGCCCCCTGAAGTCGGATGACCAGAGGCTTTTGGCTTATCCTCTAGCAATCACTGTGGCTTAGTTTCCCCCAGTTCTTTCACCAAGAAACTGAGATCTTCTTCAAATAGCCACCTGTCTTGAAAGGGCAGTTTAACTAGCCCTGACTGACGCATCCACTACTGAATGCCACAACCAGAGCTGCCATCATGCCATGACAGCCAAAGGCATACTGTGGGCTATAACCCGTAGTCATAAATAGCATTCGTCAAATAAGCCAACCCTGCTTCTAGCTGGGCATTATGGCGCTCATCTTGTGTTGCCGACTGATGATGCCATTTCAGGCATGCTCTTGCCAAGAACAAACTGTACACTGTCACTTGAAGGCCCAAAGAAGACACTTCAAAGACTTGTTTTAGCAAGCTTTCTAGCTTCTTATTCTGTAGGTCTGTTAGGGCAATGCCCTTTCCACCAGCAAGGTGGTCTTCTTAGTCACCGTTATAACCAGGGAGTCCACCCTGGGAAGCTGCAATTTATTTTTTCCTGTAGAGTTAATAGGTAGAGGTGACTCATGGCTATTCCCACTCTCATCCCTGCGTACAGCGAGACCCATTCTGATGTAATCAGGTCCCGAATGTCTGGATGCATCAGGAAGGCCTTAGAAGGACCTCTAAGCCCCCTCATGATTGACAAAGATGGAACTGCTGACACCAAAGCAGAAGGCTCTTCAGTGGAAAGCCCTGCCAGTGCCTCAAAAATACGAGTACTGAGCTCCTCTTTATAAAACAACTTCAGTACTTTCAGATCATCTCCCTCCTCTAACGGTTCCTTCAACAATGGCTCCTCTGAATAGACTGAGACCATATCAGATAAGGAGGGAGAAGCAAAGATAGCTTCTTCTGTCCATTCCTGGAGGTGTGAACAAGATCTCTTAGGAGCCAGAGAGGCAGCAGGGTGAGAAACTGAAGCACATTGCAGCAACTCTGACTGTCCCTGTTTCAGTAAATAGGCCTGGTGTAAGAGCAATATAAACTCCAGAGAAAGTGATGGAGCCTGGTGCGGACGCTGACTATCGAGATAAGCAGGCTGTTGTATTCTCACAGCTGAGAATCCCCAGCTACCAGGCTCACTGAAACCTATGCTAGGACAATAGAGGCTCGAAATGTCAAGGCCTGCTATTCAATCAACCTGAAACAATTTGTTTACAGTTGTGGAGGTGCAACCTGGAACACAAGAAAACTGGGCCCAGGAGAGTGGAGCTGAATTCTAGACAAAGAACAAATTCTGCAGGACTGCTTGCCTGAACCAGCTGTCTCATCAAGTATCCTGCTCAAGGCAGTAATGAGATATGAATGTATGAACAGATGACTACGTTGTAAGTCTCCTCTATGGAAGCTGACCTCAGGTGGCTACTGACAGTCATTTCTCTGAGCCTTGACATTTCCCTCTAGAGTCAGCCCAGCCTGGGCATAAGGAGATGCAATCTGCTAGCCAACTGGAAATTGTGAATTTGCAGAGGCCTACCCCCATCCTGTTTGGGTCAAAAGAAAAGCTGGATGGACTGTCTATGGGCTTTAGTCCGCTCCAGATAGAAAGCTAAGGTTCAGTTGCAATAAAATGTATGCAGTACACTCTTGCCAGGATGGGCATATGGTTTTGGGAAAACTGTTGGTAAAACGATTGACTGATTAAGCTAGAACTCAGATAATATCTTAGGAAGGAACTGAGGGTGTGTGCAGAGAACTACTTTATTATGGTGAAACTTGGTGTAAGGTGGGTCAGCTACTAGGGCTTGAAGCTAACATACCCTGTAAGTGAACCACCACCAGAAACACAACTTTCCAGGTCAAATACTTCAGATGACAGGAATTCAAGTGGCTCAAAAGGAGCTTTCATCAGCTGGATGTGGACAACGTTGAGATCCCATGACACAGATGGATGTTTAATAGGGGTTTTGTTAATAACAAACCTTGCATGATGCGAGCAGCTAGAGGCTGTACAGAGATAGGCTTATCTCCTACACAGTGATAAGCAACTAATTGCACTGAGTTGAACCCTTACAGTGTTGGTTTTCAAACCACACTCTGAGAAGTGCAAGAAGTATTCAAGCAGTCAAGTGAAGGGATCTAAAGCTTTGTTCTCACACCAGACAGCAAACTTCCTCCACGTAAATGAGTAACTTCCTAGTGGAGTCTTTTCTGGAAGCCAGCAATATGCAGGAGACACCATTTTGCAAAGCCAATGTTTCAAATTCTATGCTCTCAACATCCAAGCCGTGAGGGCAAGGGATTGGAGGTTGGGATGCAGAAAAGACCCCTCGTTCTGCTTGATAAGGGTCAGAATATAGTCTAATCTCCACAGATTTCAAGGAATAATGCCAGAGGAGGGAACCTGATCTACCTCGGTGTGCAATTAGGAACAGAGTTCTATGGTCCTGCTTGAGCTTCAGCAAAAGTCTTCTTTATGAGAGGTACTGGAGGATACACATACAGAAAACCCACACCCCACTGTAGGAGAAAGGCATCTGATGCTAGTCTGCTATGCAATCTGAGCCAGGAGCAGAACTGGGGGACCTTTTTGTTGAGATGAGGGGCAAAAAAGTTCCACGGGGGATGGGGAGTCCCCCACTCTAGGAAGACTTTACAGGCTACACCCGTATTGAGATACCACTCGCGCAGTTGCAAAACCCTGCTCAGTCTGTCCTGCCAGTTGTCCTTTCCTGGGTGGTATGTGGCTTGGAGGTCCATCCGGTGAAGGAGGGCCACATCCCCCCCTGCTTTCTGACACAAAATGTTGCAACCTGGTTGTCTGGATAAGAATAATTGGTTTCACACACATCTCCAAGAGCCTTTAGAGCGTTCCAATGGCCCTGAGCACAAGGAGAATGATATAGAGATCTGTTTCCTAAGTAGACCAAGTCCCCTGGGTGTGAAGCCCATCTACATGAGCTCCCCCATCCTAGGTTGGATGAATCCACTGTTAGCAGCTTCTGAGGAGGTGGAATTTGGAATGGTAATCCCACAGTCAAATTCATCCAAATTGTCCACCAGAGAAGGCATGAGTCAACTCTGGAGGAGGAACTCTGGATGACATCCACTGGGTTCTCAGATGTCCAAGATCACTGGGAAGTTAAGGTCCACTGGGCTTCTCGGAAGTTGAGATGTGCCGTGGGTGTGACATGCACTGTTGAATCTCAACATTTGTCGAGCTGTGACCTGCTTGCTGGTTCGGACTTGCGAGGCGAGTGCTGATAAGGTCTCTGCTCTCACTTGTGGAAGAAAAGCCCAAGCATGCATGTATCTAGTAGGGCTCCTATGTTTTCCAGTCGCTGTACTAGGAGAAGGTGGGGTAGTTTATGACGAATCCTAATACCCAAATAGCATTCCTGTGATGTGTTCTTGACCAGCCAATCCTTGAGACAGGGAAACAGGCATACTCTCAGCCTGCGTAGATACGCTGCCATTACTGCTAGAGATTTGTTGAATACCCTGGGAGCTAACACGAGGCCAAATGTCAGTATGCGATACTGGTAATACTGTTTCCCTATTCAAAATCTGAGATACTTCCTGTGAATGGGAAGTATCGAAATGTGGGTATAGAAATCCTTTTTAAGTTCAGAGAGCATAGCTAATCGTTTTCCTGAATCATGAGGAATTTGTTCAGGTCCCTTAGGTCTAGGATAGATAAATAGCACTGGGTACATTTAAGAGACATCTGTTTCCAACTTAAATGGTATGGCAAAAGCCAGCTCCCTGATAAAAACTGGTGAAAGAAATCCTCAGATGGAGATTTACCTCTCTCTTGAGGTGGCAAGGGATCAGATGGTATCCTACAAGACTCCTCCTCTGAGAATCCTATGAGCTCAGGATCCTATGAGCAATCCCATTCAGACTCTTCACCATACTCAGGTTGTGCCTGCCTTGACTCAGTAGACCTTATGTCTGTGCCTCGAAGAGCGCTGAGGTATAGCCCTACTCTCCAACTCTGGGGAAGCTTCCTCCCTCAACATCAAAAACGGTACTATATGCATTGAGGTTGACAAGACACTCTTCGAGGTGCTGTGCTGGTGTCGAGGATCTCTACACTGGCATGGAAGGAGCCTCAGGAAGAATCTGGGCTAGATCCGCAGTTAGCATAAGCGCCCTCAATGCCTGAGCAGTTTTCAACTGCAGCATCTGAGCTAGTTCCTCCTTAAGCATGGCTCAGAACTGCTCATCAAAGGATAACCTTGGCAAAAGAGGAAGGCAGCCAGACTGAGGTGTTGGTGTTGGGACCAGTAGCAAGGACCTGGCTGCTGGGAGACTTGTGTACCGGCACCTCTTCCAGGTACCAGCGCTGCCAATGCCCTGGCACTGTGCACCGAGAAGGTCCAATGCTTATGCTTCTTGGGCTTCCCCCAATGCAGAGCATCACAGTCCTCGATGAGGGTGATCTCAAACCGTGCATGTCCACGGTGTTCGGTTCGATGCCGACACGGTCCCAGAGCTTACTCCTCACCGCCTGATGTCGGGGGCAGGGGTGGAGACCTCCTCGATGGCGGTGAATGCCCAGTGGAAACTGAAGTCTTGGCAGCCATCGAAGTCAACGCTTTCGGTGCCGATGTTGATGTATTGGTCTCAAGGAGCCAACAACGCTTCTCCTGTTGAACCTGCTATGCTGTCTGTGTCCTCAGCTGCATTTCCAAACAGAGAACAAGAGTTAGGATCATGGCCTGGTTCAAGGCACCCGATGCACCAGTTGTGCGGGTCCGTCATGGAAATCATCAAATTACACTAGGCGCACCTTTTGAAGCCACTGGTGGGGTGGGGTTGTCTTCTTGGACATTGAGAAAAAGAATCGGGGCCAATTAAATTCAATTTTGAGATGGAAAAAGGGGCAGTGTTTCAAATCGAGGTCAGGGATCCAGACCTAAAAGGGCCAAGCAATACATGAAAAATAAAGGAAACTTAAGAACCGAAAAACAAAGAAATTAAGGAAAACTGAAGAAAGGGTAAAAATTAAAGGAAAAATTATCCAAAAGAACCTGAAAACCTGCACAGGAAGGCGCAAGAAAAAAAAAAAGCACAAATCACACTTGTGGGAAACACAAAGTCATCTCCTCCCTGGCTCCACGGAAACCAAGACTGAAGGACCCGAACTGCGAGTTGGGGAGGAAGGCACCAGCGCATGCGGGTGGGGACACTGCTAGAAAGTTCTTGATCTTGCTGCTAGTCAGCGTCAGTAGGCTCCATTGGATGATGTCACCTAGCTGTGAAAATACAACAGCCTGCTTTTGTTTAAGATTGCTGTGCTGGAAAAGGAAAGCCCTACATGAAACAGGGAGATGTGAAGGGAGGGAAGAAGAAATTCGTGGGGCACCTAAGACAGGGATCTGAGACCTCCAGACCCCAAGCTACCTGTAAAGCTCAACTGGGGACCAGATGACCAACTGGACTAAGAGCAAAACACTCAGAACAAGAAGCTGAAAAATGTGTCTATCCACTTGCTGTCAGAAAATACAGAGGAGCTGGACTAAATGACAACTCAGTATTCAGTTCTCTATCTTCACCTGCTGGTTGATTGATACAACTATCCCACATGTTCTGGAATAATGGGAAGCTATATAATGGAAGATGCTGTTTTCCGTTCACTTTTGGTTTATGTAATGAAGGGCACTTAAAATTAGTAAACCTTAAACTGTTTGGGAAACCCACCCATCATGTCTCCAGCACACCTGGAAGCAAGCAGTCAGGTTAGCAAAGAGTGCCAAGTGTGAAATCATATAAGCTAGGATAGGACCAATGCACCATGCGTAATGTAATCATCATGCCACGGTTTCTCCCATTCCCAAACAGTCAGGGAATAATAGATAATCAAGTTAAACTGTCCACTAATGTTTTGTGCAAGGGCTTTTCAATGTTTGCTGCAAAGCAGAGGAAGTACACAGTACTTACTTGACTATGAAGGATAGTGTTCCTTTCAGTTTCTGAGGCATGACAATGTTCTGGATAGTGAACACAAACCGACCCTCATTAGAGATTCCTGCAATGGGGAAAGGGGAAGAGAAGGAACCAGCATATTAAAAATGTGAAGAGAAATTGCCTCCTCACTCACAAACTCCCTTTCTGCTCACTCATAACTAGCTTGCACCCAAATGCAAGGACAAAATCAAGACCTCCCGACACCCATAACAATTTAGTTCGAGATTTCTTCATTGCTATTTCTTCCATTTACAGTTCCTCCCTCCTGAAGCTAATTTATCCATGTTTTCTACCGTAAGTAGTTAAGAGTTGAATATTTAATTAAATATGACTTTCTTGCTGTATAAAATTGTTTTACAACAAACTGAACTGGACTGTCCGTGAGACTAGTGGCTATAAAAACACACTCACTGGAATTCCAGAATACGCACTCAGTGTTCAAACTGAACAAAATCACTGAATAAGCAAAACTTTTCCAGTCTCCCATTATCATTCTGCAAAACATATTCCCCATATGCATCACTGCCACTGTTTACTTAGATCACATATATAACAGAAACAAAAGTTGTTTGTCTCTACTACTGTATCTCATTTACATAAAACAGAACTCCCTGTGCACCATGGACAGTCTCATTCCTTCCTGCAGCAAGATCTAGAGCTGATTCAGGCTCCAGGCCTCTGCATATATCTCCTATTGTCCACTGGACTTACCAGGAGGCAGCTGGAATGGAACTGGGATGCCATCATGTACGGATACCCCATCTGGCCTCATCATTTTAGTGTTGAGCGAATCCAAGACATTAAGCTCCATATTCTTGACAAAGCTACTGCTAAGGTTTTCCAGGATGACAGAGACAGTGACTTGGCTTTCCTTCTGAAGGTCACCTTGAATGTCATATGTCTGTGATAGAGACAGAATATGGGCACTTGATACATTGATATTTTGATGGGACCACTACTACTGAAAATGGATCAGGATCTTAGGCACATTTTGACTGTATGGGAGGAGTTTCGGAGGAAGTGGGGACAGGGAGATGGGGTCTCCACTAGGGCGGGGATAAGATGGGAGCCGAAGTTCGGGGCCAGGAAGCATAATCAGGTTTTTGTGCGATGGGATCACTTGGGCCTTTCAAGTTTTTGAGATGTGCTCCAAGGGGCCCAGATTAAGAGCTTTGAGGAATTGAGGTTACAATATGGACTCCCTGAAGGAGATCGTTTTTTCTTACTTACAGATTAAGTATTTTTATGGGAGCGATGGGATGGAGGGGGGGCAGCCCTCAGGATAAAGAGAGCTTGGAGAATTTATGGGGTATATTACGGAGGGTGCCAAGATCCATCTCGGTGCTATACAAATTTATGAGAGGCAGTGACCCTGCACCCTTTCGCTTCAAGGGAGCATGGGAATCAGACTTAAATTGCTGCTTCAATGATCAGGAATGGGAGAGGATATGTGGGGAGGTTCAAAAGGCCTCCACGTGCGCTCCAGTGCAAGAGAATGCATACAAGGTGCTATCGAGGTGGTATTACACTCCTGAGAGAATTAGGGGTATGTACCCTAATGCTTCTGACCGGTGCTGGAGATGTGGTAAAGACAAGGGCTCATTTCTGCACATTTGGTGGTCCTGCCCCCGGTTGATACTGTTTTGGAGGCAGTGATGAAAGCATTGGTAAGAATGTTTGGAGATTCCATGGTGTGCAGTCCCACAGGTGTGCTTGCTGGGGATGTATAATGACAGTGACTCATGGGAACGGAGCAAATGTTACGTTGGGGTCTGGCGGCCAGCAAAATGCCTGATAGCTCGGAAAATGGCGAGTTACTGGCCCTCCTTCCTTGGGGGATTGGAAAGCAAAATTAGAACAACTCGTAGCTATGGAACGCTTAACGGCATACCGTAGAGATGGGGAGCTACAGCGCAAGAGAGGATGGTCTCAACTGCAAGAATGGGTGGGGACAATCAAACTTTGATAGGAACGGGTGATAGTTGGGGAGGGGGGAGGAAGGAAGGGAGGAACAGAAGAGGAGGGCTAGAGGGGGAAGTGAGGCAATTATATGCTTGAACAAATTTAAGGGGGTAGGACAGAGCTGAGGGTGTAGACCCTTGTTTATAGTGATTGGGAGTTGATAGTTCAATTTTCACCATAAGGGTGACTGGGTTGTTGTTTTGTTCTTTGCTGTTATATTATATGGATGTCCAATATTTTAGGTCAACTTGGCATTATCTGTACTGTCTTGAATGTTGCAAGTTGCTTCATTAATACAAATATTTAAAGTGAAAAAAAATGATCAGGGTTTAAAATGCATGTCACCAGCTCGTCCTGCACTGGGCACCACACTGCACACTACTTTAATTGCAAAGTGGTTTATGCGGCAATGTCAATGGGACTGCTGACCATTCAAACTGTGCCAGAGTTTTCTATGGAGTACAACCCGTGATTTGTAATACATCATTGTGTTCTCTACTGCTATTGTGTACTCACCATTTTTAATGTAAGAATTCTCAGCAAGGAGGCAATAGCGGACATGGGCTGAAAAACAAGACAGCTCCGTTCAGAAGTCAGAACCATTAAAGAAGCGTTTTACGCTGCAAAGTGAAAGATTACAGGAAATAAAGTGATTGTCAGCATTTACTAAACTCTGAACTAAAGCTCTCTCTTCAAATTTTATCTGCAGGTTTCTGGTTCAAAAGACTATTTGTCACAAAGCAAAGGAAAGAAGGAAGGGGGCTACTGAGCAGATGCAAGGCAGTGCCTCAGGTCAGTGGGCAAATACCGGAAGTGCTTCATCATCTACTGTTCCGTTCTGCAGAGAATCAGTTGGCTGCTCTTCACTTTGCTGCCGATGCGACTTCTTTCCAGATTTTTTTTCTTCTTTTGATTTTATTTTTTCCTTTTTGTGTTTCTTCTTATGCTTGGAAGGTTTCTTACAGAAAGATAAAGAAAAGGTTACGAGAAATTGGTGCCTTTCTAGTTCATACAAGGGATCAGAACAAAGTCCACTACAGCATCATCTGCATACCAGCTCTTTCCAGCAGCTGAATAAATATTTATTAAAGTCAAACAAATGGTGTGCTGGTTGATTTCCATGCCTATTCATACCACTTCCCATCACCGCTGCCTCCTGCAGTGTTGCTTTCCCCTTGTTAGATGCATCACATGGTTTGTTTTAGTAATCAAATAAACATGCCCAATTTTGAAGTGGGTAGGAGTGAGTGAAATTTCTTGGCAACGAAACCCCACGACTAATTTTTGCACAATACTTGAGTAAGAGAAAAGTTCCACTATAAGAGCGTGTAATTTGTGATTTACCTAAAACTCTCTCACCTTTTCGTTTTTCCTCTTCATCTGCATTGTCTACCTCTTTGTCTTCCTCTAAAACAGCACCCGATTTCTGGCTGGCTCTGAACAAATAGCAAGGTCATTGTACTTATGAAATGTCCTTTCATCCACAGGGACCTCAATGCTTTCTCATTACAGCCCCTCTCCCTAATTATACTAACCTGGGACTGAACAGGTGGGGTTGCGGCTGATAACCAGAAATCCAAGTCTCGATCCCTGAAACCCAGAGGGCAGACAAATTTAAAATACAAAAAAAAAAAACCCCACCACAGGAACAACAACAAAAAAAAGGACAAGTCCACATTCACCAATATAGCCAACCCCCTCATCTAGCTCGAGTAACAAAACCAAGGGAGGTAAAAATGCCAATATCAGACAGAAGAGTAGCTTTGAAATTGTGAGAAAAAGAAAATCTAACACACACCAACAGTCAAAACAAAAAACTGCTCACAAACAAGAGGGCAGGATATGAAAATAAAACGCGCTGTGAAGCTTTTACATTGCACAAATTCATGCCTACACACTATTACTGAAGCAGGAGGAAAGATTTCAGCTGTATTGGTGCAGCACAGTGCTTTGAAATCCAGGTGTTACTCTCCTTTATAATTTTTTTTTTAACTGAAAATGGACCACCCTACCCCTCTTTCTTACATCAGCTGGGCCACCTTCAAGTTCTTTTGTTGGCTCCTCTTTGTTCTCCAGGCTTGAGGAAGACTTCTTAAGTTTTTGGCTCTCCTCTTTCTCTCGGCTTTTCTGCATTTTCAGACAAAGATATTCAGTACCTCCACTGATAGGTTTAAGGACAAAATACACAGATTTGGAAAGGAAGGCTCCAGGATTTAACCAACAAAACTGAAAGGGTTAATAACAGAGCTGCACCGAATAGCATATTTTACTATTTGGCCAAATACGAATAATGGGCACTGAGCTTTAACATAAATAATAAAAGAAGCAACGTGAAATCAGACATCACTTGTTTATTTCAGTAGGATTTAGCCCCAGATTATTCGTATTTAAATTTAAATCACTATTCAACCGAATACAAATAATGTATTCGAAGCCGAATCAAATCTAAATTATTTGGTACAGCACTAGTTAAATTCATTTTGAAGTTCAAACACAGATCTAAAACCCCATCCATCACTGCTGCTTGCTGTCCTTTTTCACATGCATCTATCTGCCCCTTTCCTAAATCCTCTTCCTCTGTAGCAGTATTCCTCTTCCTTACCCCCAGAGGTCATTAAACTTATGTACACCACTCATTCATTTTGAAGAGTTTTGAAACACAGCCTATGACAACTGTTGCATTTCTCGCCATCAAATTGTTGTATTAGGGATTTGTTTGCAGCAAGACTTTGGTTACATACAAACATTGTACTCTGACCCAACTTCCAAATGCATTCTAGGGCCTGCAGTCCTCTACCCCTCCCTCATAAAGGCTAAGACAGGCAGGAATTAAAGGGTGGGGGATGATGGAGAACGACATGACATGCTCCCTGTTTCACATTTATGAGCCTTCTCTCCAATTCATGGACACAGCCCTAGGTGTCTCCTGCACATCCATCCACCTTGCTAAATTAATGAGTACCCATCATGTACCCAGCAAATACGTGCCTCCAGCAATATAATGAATCAGTCTCCTCCCACCCCCCAACACATACTCACCTTTTTCTCTTTCTTCTTTTCTCTCTCTCTCTCTTTGTGTTTCTTTTCCTTCTTGCTAGGCTTTTTACTCTTCTCATTTGCAGCGGTACCGTCTGTGTCTGGTGATTTCAGGCTGTCTGGGGTCTGATGCCTCTGCACAGGAAGCTTGTCACTATCTGCTAAAGGCCTAAAAAAAATCCGCAAGATGATAAAATGTTCTTTCCATTGGAAGGTTTTCCTTCAATCATTGGTGCATTCCTAAATGTGCTGAAGATCACATTTTGGCACTTCTGAATGCCCCAATTTTATTTTTCTTTAAATGTTAATCTATTTTTTTTTAAACTTACCAAGAAATTTAGTTGCTTCTAATGCACTTAAAAATTGGGGAAGTAACAGGACTGTTGGGATTTTTCCATCTGTTTCCTGTCCCTGTTTTTACATATACTGTCAGAGGTTTTAGATGATTTTAAGAAATTAATCACAAAAAGTGCCAGTCATTCATGTAGCAAAACCAAAGCTCAATGCACGACACCTCCAGAGCAGTCTCCATGTTTCTAGATGAACTGCCCCAAATCGTAACATTCTAGGAGTGATTTTATTGTATCTGAACAGTGGGAATGGGAATGAGAGGAACAGATGCTATGTGTTGTCACCTTAGTGACCTCTATCTCAATTCCTTATAAGCTATATTTGAATTGCCTTTCCAAAAGCATTGGGAAGTAAAAGTATCAGGATGGGGTCTGCACAAAGATCTCTGACATTTCCATAGGCTACAGTCAGGGTTAAACCACATTTAACAAATTTAGTGTAGTCTTTGTAACAGAATGAGAAGCCCTAGTTATAAAAACAGAAAACCCCCAATAAACTCACTTTCCCCTTTGGGGATGTTTTGCAGTTCTAACTGAGAAACCCCTGACAACTGCCCTATCTTTGCCATATTCAGATGATGTGATCTGGCTCCTGCCATAGCAGCTGACCCTCCCTCTCCCTCTGCAGCTGTACTGAACTCATGGAGGCACAGAGTAGAAAGGTGTCACAGCAACACTAAACAAGGAAAAGGTACAGTTGCAGCCATAGCTGCTGATGCAGTATGTTTTAAAAAAAAACCCAAAACCAACATAGCCTCACTGAAAATCTCTCTCCAGTCAAATACAGAACAATGTGATTAATGAGAGCGGAGAGGGAACTGAATGAATGAAGCATTAAAAAATGTATTGGAACATGTACATAGAGGTGTATTTTCAAAGCACTTAGACTTACAAAGTTCCATAGCAACCTATGGATCTTTGTAAGTCGTATGGGCTGATGATCAGAAGCAAACGCAGGCGCTAGAGGCTGTTAGTGCCATACTAGCACCTGCATTTGCTACTGCCCCCATGATCAGAGCCCCCGAGCGTGTGAAACACGTGCTTGCGGGCTCTGAACGCAACTAGAATGTAAATGCATGCAAACAGGGCTCAGCGCAAATGCATTCTAAACCTATTCATCCCCAATGATCAGCGATCAGCGTGCAAAAAGACGGGCTTGCTGGACTGTGGCAAACCCTACACCAGCTTGGAGCTGGCGTTGGGTTTGCAGACCATTGGGAGGAATGGTGAGCCCTGTCCAGCATGCATTTGCATGCTAAAAAGGCCCCCATTCCCCCAATGAAGAAGCCCCCATAGGACCTTGACCCGACCGACAACCCCCCCCCCCCTCCCCAGCGACAGGGGGCTGGAGGTCTGGTGGACCTCCGGTTCCTCCGACACAGGTTCAGGGGGGCTAGAGATCCGGTGGGTCTCCAGCCCCCCAAACCCCCCTCCAGTATTCCTGAGATGTCTCTGGGGACCAGTGGCCCGCGGTCAATCCCCACCCTACACCACCTGGTGGTCTAGCGGCCCTTCTCCACCCCCCTACCTTAGGTTGGAGGAGGGAAGGTGGCCTCCCTCCTCTTCAATCGCGCCGCCTGCAAAATGGCGGTGCTCAGACCTGCCCAGTGTATCCTGGGATGCGCTTGGGAAGGGCTTCAACACTTTATAAGGGAGTTTCCCAATGCTTCTACCCCATGATCGAGAGAATTGCGTGAATCTCTGATCATAGGTGCGGTAAAGCCCTGCACTCTTCCAGCGTGAGGCTTTGATCATGTGCCCATAAGTGCTTTGAAAATGAGCCCCATAGTCTCTATCTGTATGTTTTCCCTTTGTGCCAGCACGTTCTCTCTGCCTCTCTCACACCTCTCACTCTCTGCATTAATATTGCATTAGAAAGGGGGAGACCACAAAGATGGGGGATTGAGAAAAAGAGTGGGCAAAGACAGGGTAAGGAGTATTACTGCTAGGGATGATGAAGACAAAATATATCGATCTTTAAGGTCATGTAAAATAAATAAATAAATAAATAAATAAATAATAGAATTCACCAAAAGAAGGTACCTAAAATTTAATTCTGCAATGCAAAAACTAATGTACTCAGGATCTTAGTATCCTCCCAAAGCCCCTAATTGGTTTGAAAATGTTTGAGAACAGATGGAGAGCTTAGTTAAGAGGTAGGTGATCAGTCTTTGGAGGGGAGGGTTGGATGGGACGATTATTATCAGGCTGACTGAGATTTGGATGATGTGGTGCTAGAAAAACGAAGTGCATGTGCAAGGGAAGATGATCTCCTTGATTTACCACATCCTCTGGCAACGAGTTCCAGAGCTTAACTATTTGCCGAGTGAGAAAATATTTCCTCCTATTTGTTTTAATAGTATTTCCATGTAACTTCATTGAGTGTGCTCTAACCTCACTTGTCGTTCCAATTTCCAGATCATTTATAAATATGTTAAATAGCACTGGTTCCAGTACAGATCCTTGCGGCACGTCACACTCCATTGAGAAAAACGGACATTTAACCCTACCCTCTTTTTCTGTCCAATAAACAATTCCTAATCCACAACAGAACATTGCCTCCTAGCCCATAACACTTCAATTTTCTCAGAAGTCTCATGAGAAACTATCAGAAGCTTTCTAAAAATCTAGATACAACTATATCACACGGCTCAACCGATTCACCTTTATGAACATGTTTATTCATGCCTCACAGGAATGAAGCAAATTGGTGAGGCAAGACTCCCTTAGCTGAATCATGTGACTATCCAATTAAACCATGTTTGTCTACATGTTCTGTAATTTTATTCTTTATAATAGGTTTCCACTATTTTGCCCAGCACTGAAGTCAGGCTTACCAGTCTAATTTACCAGATCACCCCTGGAACCCTTTTAAAACTTGCCTTACAATGGCCACCCTCGAATCTTCAGGTACTACAGATGATTTTAACGACTGGTTACAGTTCACTAACAGCAGATCAGCAATTTCATGCTTGAGTTCTTTGAGTACCCTTGGATGTATGGCATCTGGTCCAGGTGATTTACTTCTCTTTAATTTGTCGATTTGGCTCAGTACATCTTCCAGGTTCACCAAGATTTCTTTCAGTTCCTCCGCATCATCGTCCTTGAAAACCATTTCTGGTACAGGTAGATCTCGTACATCATCTTTACAAATGCAGTTGAGAACATACCATTTGTAAAGACCAAAGCAAAGAATTCATTCAGTCTCTCCACTATGGCCTTGTCTTCTCTGAATGCCCCTTCGTTATCTAACAGTCCCACGGATTCCCTCACAGGCTTTCTGCTTCTGATGCACCTTAAAAAGTTGTTACTGTTGAGTTTTTGCTTCTGCGGCAAATTTCTCTTCGTATTTTCTTTTCGCCATCTTTATCAATGCCTTGCTTCTAAGTTGCCAGTGTTTAGGTTGCTTCTTATTTTCTTCATTCGGGTCCTTTTTACATTCTTTGAAGGATATTCTTTTGGCTCGGATAGCCTCTTGCATTTCACCTTTTGACCGTGTGTAATTTGCTCTTCTTTCCACCTTTGTAAATACGTGTGATACATCTGGTCTGGGATTCCAAGATGGTATATTTAAATAGTCTTTCTAAACAATGTCCATGCCTTGATTTAAAGTCCTGACCTTTGAAGCTGATCCTTTTAGTCTAGTTTTAAACCAATTTTCCTCATTTTATCAGTCACCCTTTCAAAAATTAAATGCTGCAACAGTAGATTTCCTTTCCAACTTCATTCCAGTATTTGCTCAAATTTGATCATGTTATGACCATTGTTTCCCAGCGGACCCAACATGGTTACCTTTTATACTATGCCCTGCATTCTACTAAGGACTAGATCTACAACAGCTCCCCCTCTTGGCGATTCCTGACCAGTTGCTCCAAGAAGCAGTCAGTTTATTACATCTAGGAATTTTACCTCCCTAGCGCTCCCAAAGTAACACTTATCCATCCAATACTGTGTAATTAAAATCACCCATTAGTGCCCAATTTGCCAGCTTTCTTAATTTTTATTAACATTTCTTCATCTGTCTGTTTGTTCTGTCCACGGTAGTATAGCCATACCAGTATACTCCTTCCCTTCACACATGGAATTTCTATCCATAAGGATTCCATGCTGCTATCCGTTTCATGTGGAATTGTTATTTGTTGAATCAATTCCCTCTAACATATAGTGCAAGCTCCCTCCAATGTGATCCACCGTCATTGCGAAATAATTTATACCCTGTTAACAGTGTCCCATTGATTGCCCTCCTTCCACCAGGTGTCTAAGATACCTATTATATTTACCTCTTCATTTAATGCTGTATACTCTATCTTATTTTCTAGCATTTGTATACAGACACTTTAATTGTGTTTTTTCCTTGCATCTACGAGCTGCTTGGAAGTTGATGGGGGTAATTTGCAAAATATAAAACCAGAAGGCAAATCATATAAAAAAGGTAGTCTTTAATAAAGTGAAAATGCTACCAGGTCAATAAACATCTGTGCCCGACATGGCTATGTTTCGCCAACTAATAATGGCTGTGTCAGAGGCAATATGAATCAGCTGGTGTGAACTGCACACCACCTAGTCTGGTCCAGCACAAAGGTAAAATAACCACTAAGCAGCTCACTGTATTCTAGAAAGTCATAGGCTTGTGCCAGAAGAAAGATGAACAGAAGTCCAAGCCGATGACTTTACAGAATACGGTTAGCTGCTAAGTGGTTATTTTACCTTTGTGTTGAACCACACTAGGTGAAGTGTGGTGTGTGCAGTTCACACCAGCTGGGTCATACTGCCCCTGACGCAGCCAGTATCTGTTGGCAAACAAGGCCATTTCAGGTACAGATGTTTATTGACCTGGGCAGCATTTTCATTTCATTAAAGATTACCTTTTTATATGATCTGCCTCCTGGTTTTAATATTTTCCATGTTGGATTTGGCGGATTCCTTGCCTTGTTTTATGATGTCTGGGGATAATTTGCAGAGTGCTGAACAGAGACGTCCCCCTCAAGCTGGCTCAAGCCAAGAGTACTCATGGTTCTATCATGATGAAAAGATTAATAGCACCATTGAAAAGCCAGCTTTAATGTCAGCACAGAAAAAAAAGAGACAGGCTTAAAACAGATAAAGTATTACATACCATGTAAAAGCGAACCACTCCTACTGCTAAGTTGTAGAGAACAGGGAGTAAGAGGCAAAGAAACAGTTCAAAAGCTCCCTCCTGACAACAGCCAAATAACTGAGAAAAAAGGGACCTTTAAATGTGTATCAAACTGAAATAAAGAAAGGAATTCTCATATTTTATATGAGAAAAAAAATTCACCGGGGGACAAATCAGCCTCAAACCAAAACAGCTGACGCAACAAAGGAAGACCTGGACTCCTCCAGATACCACTCAAGACAAATATTCTTCCAAATAAGCTCAACTGGGTGATTAGTTCTCTAACTGGGCCCAGGAACTACTTGAACAGATCAGTACACAGCTGCACAGAATGCTCACCACCATCTGCTGGCGACACAGAATATTGATGAGCTGTGGCTGCATGGAACCTTTTATAGTGCAGATGTCGTAGCTCATTGGTCTCTATCTACTGGCTGATGGGCACAGCTCTTGCTCTGGACTGGTCTGGTTATAAGAATGCAGGACGTTTGGCTGCAATACAGAAGGTTTCTGCTGCGGTTACAGTGTGGAGGGCTGTTAGTGGCTGTGCAAGATGAAATATTGTAGTGAATTGATAAGGCAGAATAGGTGTTGATCCTCTAGATTTTGCATCCATGTTTGACTTGGTGAGGCATAAGCTATTGTTTCAAAGATGTGAGGCGATGAAGTGGGGGTGGCCCTGAATGACAAATCTTTTATTCAAGGTCAAACAGCTTATATGGAGGTAAATGAGTGACTAACTATACCTTTTAAGCTTTCTTGTGAGGTCCCCCAGCAGTCTTGCCTGTCCTCTCCACTTTTTAATATTTTCCTGCAGTCATTAGGAAAATTGATAATGAGATTGAGGAAAGATCCAGCAGTAGCCCTAACTAGACTGAATTAAGGTTTGTTCGTTATCGAAGAGTTGTTAGCTGAGAATAAACTGGTGATAAATGCTCAAAAAAAATTCTGTTAGTAGGAGGGGTGATCTGGGTTTGATTATGATGCAAATTGCTTTAGCTTGGGGGACATTTCTGGTGAAAGCAGAAGTACAAGATTTGGGATTTTAGTGGATCAGAGATGGACAGAGAAAGGACAGGTGACCTGAGTGAGATGAGTCTATGGGAAATTAAAGACTATTTTTGCAAAGTGGAGCAAACATGTAGAGGTGCAAACCTCTACATTTCCAGTTCTGAATTACTGTAATGAGAAATATGAGGGCTTGCATGGGCAACTGCTTTGCTATTTGCAGATGGCTCAAAATGTGAAAGCCAGAATAATCTTATATCAACCAAGATAAGTCCACGCCCCCTTTGCTGAGGCAGCTCTTATGGCTGCCAATATGACCAAGGATTCATTTCAAATCTGTTGAGACTGGTATTCTGAATCCTCTGTGGGGAAATGCCCAAATACCTAGTTGGAAGATTGAGCCGGTATGCTCCTGGTAGGCGGCTAAAGTCAAATCATGGTGGCAGCTTTGGTGGGTGGGGCTACATGTGGGCTTTTCCAAGCATAGCCATTCTGTGGAATGACTTACTGGGAAATTGAGGAAGAACTGAATTATGGGGTATTCCAAAGGAATTAAAGACCATTCTTCTTCCTTGAATGCTAAGGAGTTGTTAGAGGAGGAATGACCCAGTCTCTGCTGCTGTGGAGGGCCTTTTGGAGAGGTGTGGGGTTTGTACTTATATATTTTTGTGTTTATTGTATTGTATGATGGCCTTGATGATGTGGTTGCACAATATTTCAAAAGCTTCTTGTGGATAGGTCTAGGTGGTATATAAGCATAAATCTATAAAAATAAGCATGCAAATTTATGGTTTATGGTTTATAAAGACAGAATCAGAAACTTTATTCATAACATATGGATTTTAAGATATCTGATATTATACTGTTTTGTGCAAGTATATTGATATTTTTTTCTGATGCAAACTTTTTCTTGAAATGCGTTTTTGAAAGTTTATACATAAATCTGCTACCACTGCTCAATCCTGTTTCATGTTTCTATGATTTTAGAAATGCCTATCATAGATGGAAAGGTTGTTTTTTTTTTTTTTTTTGTTAAACTATTAGAAGCCTGGGAGTACATATAGACTCCTTCCTTGAAATGGAGATCCCAAATTAGACAGGTGATGAAATCCACGTTTTTCCTTCTATGTAAGTTACAGCAAATTCAACATTATTTTTCATTACAAGACCTTCAGAAAATAGTCCATGCCTTCATATCTTCTCAACTGGATTACTGTTAACATTCTGTAGTTAGGTCTTCCAAAGACAGTAATTAGGCTTCAACTGCTCCAGAATACTGCAGATAAAATAGTTCTATATAAACGCAAATAGGAAAGAGTCACCCCTTTGCTAAACTGACTCTCAGTTTCATCAAGGATTGAGTTTGGATTGTTTTGCCTTTCGTTCAAAATATTTTCATGGGCCTAGTCCTAATTTTCTCATCTTACTTTTTCAGTCAAGATTTTGCTCATCTTGTTCTGAGCATCTTTACAAAATGCAATTTCCTTCTGCTTCAGCTTTCAATAAACTTTCAATTCATAAACAGAAGCAGTTGCCCCTGATCAATGAACTCCTCCCCTTGGAATTTTAGAAAAATATTGAAAAATGTGGTTGTTTACTAAACCTCTCAATCTGGCTGCTTTGTCTGCTGTGATTTTCTTTTAAGTTACTGTATATACTTGACCACAAATCTATCAGAGTATAAACCAAAATAAGCTTGCCCTCTTTTTTTTTGGGGGGGGGGGGGGGGGGGGGGGGGGGGAGAACAGTTAATTTGAATATAAACTGGGGAACAGTGTTACATTCACATGTTTCTCTCTCTCTCCTCCCCTGTGGAATCTCGCATTTCTCCCTTTACCCACTTCCCCCATAGTGTGCATTTCACCCTTACCTTTCTCCAGTGACTAAGGGAAGAAGGAGCAGAGTCTCTCACTCAGCGGTATCCCTGGATCACCAGTCCGGGATAGTATAGTAACTGTGTCCCCCACCCCCCCCCCCCGAAGACCGGCATTTCTTCATTTCTTGTTCCACCTCCCCACACTGATCAGCATTTCTTCCTCCCCTCCCCCCCCCAGAAGACCGGCATTTCTTCTTCCACCTCCCCACATTGACCAGCATTTCTTCCTTTCCCCCTCCCCCCCCCCCCCACACTTAGCAGCATTTCTCTTCTCCATACTCAATGGCTGGCATTTCACATCTTACCTCCTTCTCTGCAAGCACTGACAGAATTACGCATCTGCGCATGCTCAAGGCCTGCCAGCTCCCACCCTCTCCAGAGTCTCACAAATTATCAAGGTTCAGAACCTAATCTTGTCAGTATCAGCCAAAGGAAGAGATAGGATGTGAAACACCAGTCATCGAGGATGGTAGAGAGACATGCCCATAACTTGGGGGGGGGGGGGGGGATGCTGGTCACTGCAGTAGGGGGGATGTGGAAGAGAAATGCTAGGGGGGGGGGGGGGGGGTGGGGGGGAAACAAGAGAGACTAGGATATAAGCCAAGATTTCCATTTCTGGGCTTTTTGGGGGGCCAAAAACCGCTGTTTATATTAGAGTTTATACGGTAACATACAAGTTTTAGGTGAAGATGATCAAAATTTGGATTATGATTATTATTGTTAAAAGAAATTGAGAAAGAGGATACCAGACAAGCACAGAAGATCCTACTGACTTCCTACGGCAGTAGGAAGCCAATATAAGGGAAGTCCAGAAATTACAGCTGGAGAAATTTGTAGTTATGTCAATGTGTGCATTTATGTAAAAAGGACAGTTCCTTACTGCTACTTAAGCATAGCCAGCAATTTCTTAATAAAGTCAGACACTGGCATACTTCTAAAAATTCATATCACTTTTCCAATATTTTTGAATTTATTCCATTATAATTATCTGCTAAAATTAATAAGAGCCCTATGTAAAACTTACTGAAGGCTCACCAGCAGGAATAACTGGACTTAACTCTTTCATTCAAAAGGCACTGTAAAACTGATAATTCAAATCATTTTTCACTGCAAGTCACTATCACCAATCACTGCCTGGCTTACCCCTGTGGGTACCCTGTTACAGCAGCATTCCCAAGGAGAGGACAAAGACCTTTTCTGGTGACAAACACACACATGATGGTTACAACTTTAAAACAGAGGCATCAGCTCTAGACTTGCTCTAAATGTGATATTAGGCTTAGAAGCTTGAACTGGTGCACCGACTCTGTACTAGCAGCTACACTAACCATCAGAGGTAATTTGAAACTTCAGGCCAGGTGAAGCTGAATTTATGGCGGAAATGAGTTTCAAAAGTTCCTAAGCAGGTTTACTTCCATACTCCCACTACTCTACCATCTACACAAATATATTTATCAGCTGCAGTTCACCTCTTTCAGAACTGAAAGTGGATTCTCTCAGCTGATCCACATACCAGAACAGAGGTGGGTTTGAAGACAGATTTTAAACATTGATCTGGCATTTTAATATCCCTAAAGGCAACATTCCACTGCAAGGCTAGGTTGATTTCTTCTTTTCTTTTACTTTTTCCTGGAGCACCATACAGCCTCCCACAGACAGGGAAACAGATCAAATGTGATGACTTCTGGTGTCACTTGAACTTTACTTACTAGATAAGCAGAACTGTACTGGAATTAGGTAAAGAAAACAGACCTTTTTTAAAATCAAAATCTTAAGGGGTTTTAAGCTATGATAACCAGTTGGCCCCTTGAGAGGTATATTTCAGTATAACAGAGTAGATTCTTACCTGTGAGATTTCCCTGTGATCAGACTGAGTGACACAGAGAATAAGCAGGGATAGCAGAAAAAGAGAGAAAGGACATGAGGCACCAAACAGAAGATATGCAGTTCAGAGTTAGGAAGAAAAGCCGCATAAAGAGAACAATGAACAGCTTCACTTCAATCCATCAATAGAGTCCACTAGATGCAATACAGTAGTAACTACAGAATGTTACATAGAGGCATATTTTCAAAGCACTTAGCCTTCCAAAGTTCCATAGAAACCTTTGGAAGGCTAAGTGCTTTGAAAATATGCCTCAATCTTTAAACCAACAGCTTATGGAAAAACCAAAAGTTATCAATCCCTCTGAAATTCTTCCTTGAACTTTAGGTAAGACAGGCACCTCTTCCTACATATACAACCACATCCCTTTTCCATTCCCCTAAGAAAAGGTCCTATTGAAACAAAAATAAAGCTAACTTCAAGACCGTGAGTTACTAGGGTGTGCCCTCATTCACTTCTTTACAATGTGACCATCCACAAAATCAAGACAGCAAGGTTAGACTAACTGGAGAATGAGTGCTTTTATAGATAGACCTAGGATGTGGGAAGTTTGCACTAAAAGGTTTATTTATATGTCAGGTATACGATGTTCAGTTTTTAAAAATTTCATATGTTGGATACAATTCTTGAAGGAAATTTAAAAAAAAATTTGCATTTATCCAGAAAATAGCTTTTCCTACTCAACAGATTTTGGAACTCACCTCTATTACTGTAAATACAGTAACCTGTCAGTTACTGTATTTACATAGTGCTTCTCAAATAAATTATTCTTCCAAACAAGAACCTCTAACCTGAGTCCTACCCACCCCGCTCATCAATAACCATATGTACTTACTTATCCAAGTCGATATCAAGAGCTCTGTATGGATCGTTGGGGTCTTTTTCATCCTCATCACTGGGGAGAGCATTCTAGTGGTTTGAAGGTAGGGTGAGGAATGGGAAAAAAATGTCCCCTAGTAAGATTAACATTGGATTTTTAAGCCAAATAAGACCTATAAATGTAAAAGTTAAAGAAGGTTTACTGTGTAAGAACTAGGTTTTAGTTCAACTGCATGGGATTGTTCCCTCATTGTACATCTACAGCAGACATAAGGGTAAAAGGTTGACAACAGGGTCAGTTACCTTTCTATCAACAACCGATTATCATCAATTATCCTACCATCATACATCTGAATAAAACAATTCTAGGCACTCACAATCATTACAAATGCTACTATTTCCTTGAACTACAAAACTTATGCTGCATCCTAAAGGCCTAAAACTAGAATAGAGGCATTCTACCCCCAAGCAATGCCTCGCATCACTGCAATCTGCCCACCTCTGGCATCTCCTCAGTGACTATGTCCACTTGGTGCGCTGGTGCTATGTCTTCATCGCTCTCTGTGTGCACAGAGTTGTGTCGCCCGTGTTTGCCACCTTTCTTCTCCTTTTTCTGTTTCTTTTTCTTCTTGTCTCTCTCCTGCTTCTGCTTGCTCCTTCGTTCCTCCTCCAGTTTTACATACTGGTCCGACAATGGCATTCCTGCAGAGAAGGCAAGAAAACCATTTTAAAAAACCCAAAAACTTTTAAATAAGCATCCATTCACGCTTCTGCAAATACTCCAAAAGAAAGTGGCTGTGAACAGATGAATTTGTGAGTGTTCACACTCCATAGCAAAACTTAAATGACCATGGCCCATCTTAACAAATTAGGCATTTCGCATACATCACAACACACAGTAACCAACTCCTTCTTGCTCAGGAGAAGTTTTAGAGTCCAAACACAACTTTATAAGAATGTGGCTAGGAGACTGAGCAGATGTGTAACAGCAAGGCAGCCATCATCTATCACTAATGCACAAAGAAGATTTGGATCTTCATGACTTCTTTAGATATATATTTATTGATACACACACTTGTTAATGAGGCACATGAATGTCATGAAATATTTATTTTTGTTCACCATCCCTATGCCAGAACACATGGGTTCCGCCCTCATTTTCCAACAGGCCTCTATCCCCAATACACTAGGACACCTAAGGCAATCCCCTTATATTCCTTGTTTTCACTCACATTTACACTCCCATACCAACTGTGCCCGAATGTAACAACTCGAGCTACTACTGGAAAAGCACAAACTAAATACAGATCTCCTCCCCTTTCCTGTACTTGCCTGGGACTTTTAAAGGAACAGAGAGATCAATCTGAACAACAGGTATATGCTCCACTCCAGGCGCATCCTGGTACATCTAGAAATGAAAAACAAAAAAATACCAAATGGTTTATTCTGAAACCAACTCTACCAACTGATTCTTCAACTGTGGTCCAGATTTAGCTCAATTTGTTAAGCAGTCATATGGATAAATCCAAACTTCTCACCAGTGGCTTAAATTCAATTTAAGAGTCCCCCAGAAGAAGCGGGGGGGAATCTACCTCAGTGTTATTAAGTGAGCTCCCAATGTGCAGCAGAGGTTTTTTGGGTGGAATTTGTGCCATTGCTTCTGCCTTCTCTAGATGAAATTTACACCTCACTTAGAAAGGAAGTCTCATTGTGATCTCCAAGTTCCCTTAGCATTCACAAGTGAAGTCATGTCCACAAGCAACTTAAATTTTCCTAAACCACTGCTTATTTCAGATCAAAAGATGTTTAAGAATTTTATTAGTAGTAATAATCCACACGGATAATTCTACCGCTTGCTAATATTGATAATCTCAAAACACACACCTGCAGCGAAAAAATGTCTATATAAGATAAGGGGAAAAAGTCTCATCAAACTGCGGCATAAACACAGTAGTCAGTTGCACACAGTATAAAAAGTAATCATTGACAAAAAAAACCCGTTTTTTCTTGTTTTCTTTATGTAATTTAGTTCAATTCACTATTCAAACAAAACAAAACAAAACAAAAAAAAAGAAAAAGAAAAAACGGGGCTTTTTTTGTCAATGATTACTTTTTATACTGTGTGCAACTGACTACTGTGTTTATGCCGCAGTTTGATGAGACTTTTTCCCCTTATCTTATATAGACATTTTTCGCTGCAGGTGTGTTTTTCAAGAATTTTATGAACCATTTCTGAGCAAGGAATATTACATTTTCCAAGTCAAAATTCTGAAGAAAAGATATACCTCATTTCCTAACACAATAACTAGAGGCATCTTTAAATCTGGTTGTTGGAAAAAAAAATCACCCTGATGGTCAAACAAAAAACTGTACAGTAAGTCTCATGCTTACTGGGTTTCTTTTCTATTTTTTTTGTTTAAATAACTTGACATCAAATTTTACAGTTAGACTTGCACCATTACTCTGGAGAGGGAGAAATGGAGGATGAAATGAAAGAGCATTATTCTTCTTAAAGTATCTTGCTAAGTTCAGTTATATTCCAGAAACTGAAGGATCTCTCCTAGGATTGGGATTAGCTTTCCAGCTTTATTCTGAGGTCCTCACAGCAGATCCTGAGTTAAACTCCTTTCAACTGGGGATGGAGGGAGAACATACATATTTATCCCATGCTAGCATGGCAACTTTCTGGAAAGTGTACTTGGTTCATTCAAAAATAATTCATTAATGGGATTTTTTTCTCCCCTCTCGTTTTTAGTTCTCTCACTTAGAGGCATATTTTCAAAGCACTTAGCCTTCCAAAGTTCCATAGGTTTCTATGGAACTTTGGAAGGCTAAGTGCTTTGAAAATATGCCTCTTAGTGTACTAGTGTGGCTTTACATATATATATTTACATATTTTATTTATTGCATTTGTATCCCACATTTTCCCACCGAATGGCAGGTTCAATGTGGCTTACATATTGCTAAAAAGGCGGTTACAAAATTTAGATTTGTAGAAGTCTAGTACATAATACAGAAGTATAATAAACGCTTAGGTTGATATATTAGCATATTGTGAGAGAGGATAATATTATTGTTTTCCATTTCTGAACTTTTCGTGATGTATGGTGGTGTGGGATTACGCAGATCCAGGGGGGATATACATTTTCAGGGGGTTAAAAAAAAAAAAACTTGCACAGATCTAAGAGACTATTGCCCTTGTACTTCACACACTTCGCCTTTAAAAATTATCCCAAACTAGGGTAATTGATATACTGCCTTTCTGTGGTACAACCAAAACGGTTTACATATTATATACTGATACTGTCTGTCCCTTCATAAGAACATAAGCATTGCCATACTGGACTGAAGGTCGATCAAGCCCAGTATCCTGTTTCCACCAGTGGGCTATCCAGGTCACAAGTACCTGGCAAGATCCCAGAACAGTAAAACAAATTTTATCCTAGAAATACAATTGAATGGTAAAGAACAGACAACTAGTTCACACATGTCAAACTCTCACATATGGATGATCAGAAGCAAACGCCGGCGCAAGAAGCTGTTAGCGCCATACTAGCGCTGGCGTTTGCTACCGCCCCATGATCAGAGTCCCGAGCGTGTGAAACAACACGCTTGAGAGCTCTGAATGCAACTAGCATGCAAAACAGGGCTAAACCTATTCATCCCCAATTATCAGCAACCAGCACGCCAAAGACTGGGTCGCTGGCCGTGGCAAACCCTACGCCAGCTCCGAGCTGGCGTTAGGGTTTGCAGACCATTGGAGAGGAATGGTGAGCCCTGTCCAGCATGCATTTGCATGCTAGCAGGTCCCCATTCCCCCCAATGAAGCAAACCCCCGAACCGAAACCACCACTCCCCCAGCGACAGGGAGCTGGAGGTACGCTGGACCCCGACAGTTCAGGAAGGGCTGGAGATCCAGTGGGTCTCCAGCCCCCCACCCTAACATTAACAAGGGGTCCCTGGTGGTCCAGTGTCAATCCCCCTACCCCACCACCCCCTATCTTGAGTTGGAGGAGGGAGGTAGCCTGCCTCCCTCTTCTTCCTTCGATGACGCCTGCAAAATGGCGGCGCCCAGCTCTGCCCAGTGTATCCTGGGATGCGCTGGGTGGGGCTTCACACCATATAAGCGGAGTAAGGCAGCTGAAGGTAAAATGGCGGCACCTCTCAACCCAGCGGGCCAAACAGTTTCATCAGCCTAGGTGGCAGAGAGAACAGCGAAGATGACCTCCACACATTGGAAATCTTGCTGGACAAGTGGCTCAGCCCCACTGACAACAATCTTGCGCATTTGCAGGCTGAGCTGTGATTTTATTTCCTACCAGGCCTGAGCCAACGTGGTGGAGGACCGCGTTACCATGGTAGAAGACTCCCCAGTCGCAGTTTGTCAAACAAATGGCGACATTGGAAGAGAAAGACGAGGACCTGGTCTTGGAGGAATAATCTGAGACTTGTAGGGCTGCCAGAGTCCATACGGGATAAAGAACTCACTGGAGTTTTGGAACTTTGGCTGGCAAGAGAATCAAGTCTTCTTGAGTGCTATGGGCTGCTAAGAGTGGAAAGGGAGGACTGAAGCAGGACCCTATTCTGGCTACCACTGGACATAGCTTGAGGCATGTCATACTTTAGAGTGCTTATTTCTTTGACTCACTTGGAACGGTGGGGGAACATATTTCTGCCTGATTTACTGGACTCTATACCTAGTGCTTACATCTGGATTCTGTCCTGTACAGTGGGCCAACTACTGGAGTGATGGCTTGGATTCTCCAACTAGCGCTTACAGCCAGATTGCTTTCTGTGGAGCATTGTGGAATACTGGAATGCACATGTTGCTGACCTGGACGGCAGATTTTGACCATTGAGTTACCACTTGATGGAGAAAATATACTGTTTTTGCTGCTCCATGTCCCGCTTGCTTTTTTTTATGTCGTCACCTAACCTGGTGGCAACTTTCTTCATGTTACTTTGCACAGAAGACTTGTTATTGGAGCTGCTGAAAGTTGTTACAGTAGAGGGAATGACCATATTTTTTCCTGGTTCCTTCTCTCTCTTCCTCTTTCCCCCTTGATGAATCTGGATCAATTTCATCTGTTTAAGAGGGGAACTGACTCTCGTTACTGGGCTCTGGGTAGCTCATGGTTTATTTGGAACGCTGCATACTAACTCCCAATGCCTTGTGCACCTACTCAATCACGATGAACATGGGATGCTTTGAGTGGGGGTCAGAGTGCAAGTCAGAACAGTCCCTCAAATGACCAGTGAACTGCAACGGTTATGTGGGGCAGTGGACTTTTGATTCTTATTTCTGTTACGTTGTTGATTTTCTACAAACAAATGCAAAAAATTGTTTTATTTTTCGCCTTCATTATTTCACCCTGTTGTTTACCCTGAAGGTTTTGAACATTGTTCTGTAGTTGTTGGGTGGGGGGGAATAGGATATGGGCACAAGACATGGCATCTCATTGGGAGGGGGGGCTTTGTAGCAGGGCTCACATCAAACGTGTTGGCTTCTATTATGGGGGCTATTGGGAATGTGGGTATGGGTTTGTTATTTTTAGGGGGGGTGGGAAAGGGAGGGGAAGATTTGTCTGGTAAGATTTGGGGTTATGGGACACTATTTGCTATTTGTTTGTGGTTTAGACTGGAAGGATGTTTTGGTCCTTGGCCATGAGACCTCTTTACACTAGGGCTCAGATGTTGTTCAGTGTTTGGAGAAGCAGGTGGCTGGGACAGCTTTGTCTTTGGTTTGTGCAAATTTTAGCGGTCGTATAAGGTGTATATTGTAACTTAGAACGTGGGAGGCATTAATTCTTCTATCAAACGCTCAAAAATTTTACATCTCCTCCAACATCATAAAATTAATATTGCCATCTTACTGCTGGAGAAAATGCAAAACTTAAAAAACTTGGTGGGTGGGGGATTGTGTTGTAGTGCATGCACAGGGGAAGAAGGGAGGAGTAACTTCCAATAAAAGAAATAAGATACTGACCTTACAGGATGAGGTGGGCAAGAGGGTCACCACAGATAAGGGTATATTAATGACATTTTTCCTTTTTTTTTTACAAACTGCTTTATGCTGCTCTACTGGATGAGGGGACAACTAGTTCTTCATATCTGGAAGACCTTCAATTATCTTACTGGATCAGAAGAGTTTAGGTTGTCTTGGCCATCAGACAAAGTCTTTTGTTGAAGGCTTCGGGAGCAGATGGCATCCAAGCTGAATTCTGTAAATTGTTGCGCGGGACATTGTTAAGCCCCTTACCAATATGTTTAATTCCATGACTGACATGGAATTGCTGCTACCCTCCCTCAATCTGGCTCATATAATAGTACTTCCTAAGCTTGGCCGGGACCTACTATTCCTAAATCATACCACCCAATCTCATTATTGAATTACGAGGCAAAATTATTTGCAAATGTTATGGCAAATCATCTGGCTCAGATCCTCCCATCTATTATACTTGAGTATCAAGAGGGCTTTGTTACAGGCCGGTCCATATCTAAAGTCTTACTACATTAGAATTTCGGGAAAGAGAAGATCTTCTTTCTTTACTCATTAGTTTTGATGCCGAAAACTACTTTATCAATTGAGACTTCTTTTTTGGTACTCTGGATAAATATAGGTTCTCTGGCTGTTTTGTATTAGCTATCAAGGCGCTGTATTCATCCCCATGGGCAAGACTGGTAGTTAATGGCTTGGAGTCAGAGGATTTTAGAATCCTTTGAGGCATGAGACAGGGTTGTCCCTCTTTCACCCTTTCTTTTTGCACTGACTCTGGACCCTTTGATTAGAGACCTTATGACCAACCCAGCTATTCAAAGAATACAAATAGGTCAGGTTAGATCTAAAGTAAAGGCGTTTGCTGACCAACTTCTGGTTCATCTTATTAATCCATGGGAATCACTCTCAGCGTTACTGGAAATTTTACAGGAATACTGTGATTATGCATGTTTCAAGCTAAATCTTACCAAGTCAGAAGCCCTTTCATCTTCTTTAATGTTGTGGAACTCCTGGGGAGCACAATTTCCCTTGCGTTGGGCAGATTGTTCCTTTAAATATCTGGGCACTTATCTGGCAACGGAGGTTTCTGAACTGCACACTTTGAATGTCTCCAAATTGCCGGATGCCACTAAATGCCAACTAGAAAGCTGGTGGGACCTACCTCTGACATTATACATGGTAATTTTTCCTAAATGGCTCTATGTTTTGCAAACGTTTCCTTTGCGTTTGTTGCAGAAAGATCTGAAAAGGTCTTCATTGTTTAATATCTTGATTTTGTTGGGCTGGCAGGAAGCCTAAATTGCAGCTTCATATTTCTTTGGGGGAGGACGGGGTCAAGGAGGCTTAAGTTTGCCTAATTTGAAGTTGTATAACCAGGCTAGTTTGTTGCAACATATCGGCGATAGGATGTTGCATACTCCAGTGTATTGCACTGGAAGAGAGTGGGATATGATAGACGTTTAAATAACTTGGATGCATTAATGTACAGGAGGAGAGTCTTTTGCAAATGAAGGAACACACTGGAATGTGAGGGCATACGATGAAGTTAAGAGGAAATAGGCTTACATAAGAGAGCATAAGAACATAAGAGTAGGCATACTGGGTCAGACCAATGGTCCATCTAGCCCAGTATCCTGTTTTCCAAACAGAGGCCAAGCCAAGTCATGAGTACCTGGCAGAAACCCAAATCGTAGCAACACTCCATACTATAAATCCCAGGGCAAGCAGTTGTTTCCCATGGCTGTCTCAATAGCAGACTATGGACTTTTCCTCCAGGAATTTGTCCAAACCTTTTTTAAACCCAGATACGCTAACCGCGTTACCACACCCTCCGGCAAAGAGTTCCAGAGCTTAACTATTCGTTGAGTGAAAAAAATATTTCCTCCTATTTGTTTTTAAAGTATTTCCATGTAACTTCAAGTGTCCCCTAGTCTTTGTACTTTTGTAACAAGTAAAAAAAAAAATCGATTTACTTCTACTTGTTCTACACCACTCAGGATTTTGTAGACCTCAATCACTTCTCCCCTCATCTGTCTCTTTTCCAAGCTGAAGAGCCCTAACCTCTTTAGCCTTTCCTCATATGAGAGGAGTTCCATCCCCTTTATCATTTTGGTCACTCTTCTTTGAACCTTTTCTAATTCCACTATAACTTTTTTGAGATACAGCGACCATAAAGAACATAATACTCAACGTGCAGATGCACCATGGAGTGATACAAACACATTATATTATTTTCGGTCTTATTCACCATCCCTTTCCTAATAATTCCTAGCATCCTGTTTGATTTTTTGGCCACTGTCATTCACTGAGCAGAAGATTTCAGCATAGCATCTACGACACCCAGATCTTTTTCTTGAGTGCTGACACCCAAGGTAGACCCTACTATGATTCAGATTATTCTTTCCAATGTGCATCACCTTGCATTTGTCCACATTAAATTTCATCTGCCATTTGGATGCCCAGTCTTCCAATTTCCTAAGGTCTTCCTGAAATATTTCACAGTCCGCACATGTTGTACAACCTTGAATAGATTTGTATCATCTGCAAATTTGATCACCTCATCGTTCCGATTTCCATATCATTTATAAATATATAAATATGTTAAATAATACCGATCCCAGTACGACCCCTGAGGCATTCCACTGTTCACCCTCTTCCATTGAGAGGAGGTTACATATTACTAACAGCAGATCAGCAATTTCATGCTTGAGTTCTTGAGTACCCTTGGATATGCGCTATCCCGTCCAGGTGATTTACAATTCTTTAGCTTGTTGATTTGGCTCAGTACATCTTCCAGTTCACTGAGAATTCTTTCAGTTCCTCCGCATCATCACCCTTGAAAACCATTTCCGGTACAGGCAGATCTCTTACATCTTCTGCCGTAAAGACAAACAAAGAATTCATTCAGTTTCTCCGCTATGGCCTTGTCCTCCCTGAGTGCCCCTTTTGCTCCTTCGTGATCTAACAGTCCCACCAATTTCATCACAGGTTTTCTGCTTCTGATGTACCTGAAAAAGTTGTTTCTGTGAGTTTTAGCCTCTGCGGCAAGTTTCACTTCATATTCTCTTTTAGCCTTCTTTATTAATGCTTTGCATCTCACTCACTAGTACTTATGCTGCTTCTTATTTTCTTCATTTTCCATTCTTTGAAGAACAATCTTTTGGCTATAATAGCCTCTCATCGGTTCATTTATTATATCCAGCAATGTTATCTCCCTAGCACTCCCTGATGTAACACTTATCCAGTCAATATTGGGAGATTTGAAAATTACCCATTGTTATAGTGCTGCCCAATCTGCCAGCTTTCCTAATTTCTGTAAACATATCTTCATCTGTCTGTTCGTTTTGCCCCGGCAAACAGTAGTACAAGCCCTACAAGAATACTCCTTCCTTTCACACCTGAAATTTCTATCCATAATGATTCCACGCTGCTGTTTCATGTGGAATGTTTACTTTATTTGACAATTCCCTAGCCCCCCTCCAATTTGATCCTTTCGATCACTGTGATACAATTTGTACCCTGTTAACACAGTGTCCCATTGATTGTCCTCTTTCCACCAAGTCTCTGAGATGCCTATTATATCTACCTCATCATTTAGTGCTATATACTCTAACTCTCCCATTTGATGTTTCAGACACTTCAAATTGTGTTTTTTCCTTGGATCTACAAGTTTAGAATTTGACGGGGATAATGGGCATCCTTTACCCTGCTCTCTCATTAAACACACTTGGCAGATTGGGAACGTATGACTAACTTTAAGAGTATACCTTCCCTTACAACAACTACATCACTTGGGTGGCACTTCATTGGCCCTTTGTATTAAATGTGGGCTGTATATTATTATTATTATTAGCATTTGTATAGCGCTGAACACCTGATATGGGCTCCTTTTTTCATTCTTTTTAGTCTTGTCCAGTGATACAGGGTTTTTGGGCCAAAATAACCCAATATATGGGACGGTTGTTAGGTGGTGGGTTGCTAGGGACAGTAGACCAACTTATTAGATAACCCGGGGGCATTTTGGGGGAAAGGTAAAGGTGAAACCCTTTTAGTTCATAAAATGTGTTTGGTGGGCTGTAAATGTATTCTACAATATTGGACACTCGAGGAATCAATTACATCAGCTGGCATGTGGGAGGCTGGGGATGCTAGGGGCTTACCCAAATGTAGAAAACATTTCTTGCTGGTATGGGATTATCATCTGCTGGCACTTAGCCCACGGGGGTGCAGTTTGCTCCTTAACACATTATTCCTTTTCCTTATGCAGGGAGGCTGTAGTTATAAATAAATATATCTACTGTACCATCCACTTTCTTATACTGGAGTAAGGATGGGGAGGGAGGGTTACAGATTGGGGTTTTCCCTGTATTTGGTTATTGTGGCTCAGAGGATCATAAGACATAAGACCACAGTTCCTCTATAGTTGAGTTTGTTGTATTATGTAGGACTTGGGGGGAAGGGGTGTTTTGGAGGGCTTATTTCCTGTGTTTATGGCTGATCTTGTATTTGTGGGGGAGGGGAGGGGGTTGAGGGAGGGAAGGAATATAGTATTCAGCTGTATATATGGGATGAAAACGGTGACAAAAATCACGCTGTTATTCACTTGTTTTTTCAATAAAAATGTTTAAAGTAAATTTACTACTTAGTAGCTTCATTGTGTGCCCCCTAGTGCTAGTAATTTTGGAAAGAGTAAACAAGTGATTCATGTTTATCTACCGCACTCCACTCAGTATTTTATAGACCTCTATCATATCTCTCCCTCAGCCATCTCTTCACCTGTTTTTTCAATTAAAATGTTTAAAGTAAATTTACTACTTAGTAGCTTCATTGTGTGCCCCCTAGTGCTAGTAATTTTGGAAAGAGTAAACAAGTGATTCGTTTATTTACCACACTCCACTCAGTATTTTATAGACCTCTATCATATCTCTCCCTCAGCCATCTCTTCTATAGGCTGAAGAGCCTTAGCCAGTTTAGCCTTTCCTCGTAGGGAAGTCATCCCATCCCCTTTATCATTTTCGTTGCCCTTTTCTGCACCTTTTCTAGTTCTGCTATATATTTTTTTAGATGTGGTGAACAGAACTGCACAACGGTATTTGAGGTGAAGTCACACCAAACACAAAGGCATTATACATTCTCATTTTTGTTTTCCATCCCTTTCCTAATAATTTATAACATTCTCATTGCTTTCTTACCCACAGCTGCACACTGAGCAGAGGGTTTCAGTGTATCAACAATGACAGGTAAACCCTTTTCCTGGGCAGTGACTCCTAATGTGGAACCTTTCATCATGTAGCTATAGTTTCCCATATGTATCACTTTGCACTTGCTCACATTAAAAGTCATCTTCCATTTGGATGCCCAGTCTTCCAGTCTCATAAGGTCCTCTCTTGCAATTTAACAACTTTGAATAACTTTGGTTAATAGCATTTAAGTAACTCACCATGTTATTCCCATCTCTAGATCATTTATAAGTATGTTAAAAAGCACTGGTCCCAGCAGAGACCCCTGGGGAACCCCACTATCTACCTTTCTCCATTGAGAAAACTGACCATTTAACCCTACTCTGTTTTCTATCTTTTAATCGCTTCTTAATCCGCAATAGGACATTACCGCCTATCCCATGACTTACTAGTTGGCTCAGGAGTCAATCATGAGGTACTTTGTCAAATGTCTTTTGAAAATCCAGATACACAATACCGACTGAATCACCTTTATCCATGTTTTATTTATTTATTTAGATTTTTTGCTCACACCTTTTTCAGTAGTAGCTCAAGGTGAGTTACATTTAGGTACACTGGATATTTCTCTGTCCCCAGGAGAGGCTCACAATCTAAGTTTGTACCTGAGGCAATGGGCAAGTCACAATTGCCCATTCAAAGAAATGTAATGGGTTCACAATCTAAGTTTTGTACCTGCAAACAACTGCATCTTCCAATTTGAAAACATCCATGTACGTTTGAAAAATCAAGAAGTATGCAAGTAGGTATGTGCAAGCACCTTTCACAATATCTTTACTTACCAGGGGTAAAAATGCACATAAAACAGCAATATGCATACACCTTTAGCCAAATATGAGGCTAGCAATAGTTTAAGAGGCCATTTCTATGGGTAAAGGCTAAATTTGGTCTTTTCTGCCAATTTTTTTTCTTAGAGTCCCACCAGGCCAGCTCAGATGAATGGGTTCTACTTCCCCAACAGATGAAGACAATACTTGTGTGCCCTGCTCAGATGAATGGGTTCTACTTCCCCAACAGATGAAGACAATACTTGTCTTCGCCGATGACACAAAATTATTCAGGGTCGTCAAGTCGCAGGAGGAATGTGAACGATTACAGGAGGACCTTGCGAGACTGGGAGAATGGGCGTGCAAGTGGCAGATGAAGTTCAATGTTGACAAGTGCAAAGTGATGCATGTGGGTAAGAGGAACCCGAATTATAGCTACGTCTTGCAAGGTTCCGCGTTAGGAGTTACGGATCAAGAAAGGGATCTGGGTGTCGTCGTCGATGATACACTGAAACCTTCTGCTCAGTGTGCTGCTGCGGCTAGGAAAGCGAATAGAATGTTGGGTGTTATTAGGAAGGGTATGGAGTCCAGGTGTGCGGATGTTATAATGCCGTTGTATCGCTCCATGGTGCGACCGCACCTGGAGTATTGTGTTCAGTACTGGTCTCCGTATCTCAAAAAAGATATAGTAGAATTGGAAAAGGTACAGCGAAGGGCGACGAAAATGATAGTGGGGATGGGACGACTTTCCTATGAAGAGAGGCTGAGAAGGCTAGGGCTTTTCAGCTTGGAGAAGAGACGGCTGAGGGGAGATATGATAGAAGTGTATAAAATAATGAGTGGAATGGATCGGGTGGATGTGAAGCGACTGTTCACGCTATCCAAAAATACTAGGACTAGAGGGCATGAGTTGAAGCTACAGTGTGGTAAATTTAAAACGAATCGGAGAAAATTTTTCTTCACCCAACGTGTAATTAGACTCTGGAATTCGTTGCCGGAGAACGTGGTACGGGCGGTTAGCTTGACGGAGTTTAAAAAGGGGTTAGATAGATTCCTAAAGGACAAGTCCATAGACCGCTATTAAATGGACTTGGAAAAATTCCGCATTCCTCAGCGACCCTCCAGACCGGTCAAGACGCGTGGGTTATGTCCTCCTACCAGCAGAGGGAGACTGAGAAAACACTAAGCTTTTGAAGCCTGTATATATAACCTGTGCAGAACCTCCACTAGCCAGTATTTTCTCAGTCTCAGCAGAGGTAGCAGTTGACAGCCTGTGCAGTCTCCAATAATCTGGTGAGGTAGTTTGTCATTGGGTCGTAGGATTTTTTTTTTTTTTTTCCTTCCAAACTTTATTCTGTTGCAGTACCCTGTACGTGTGTGTAAAAAAAAAAAAAAAAGTGCTTTGAGGCCCTGGGTCTGGTGGGGCCCAGTTTTTCCCCCTGGGGTGTTACACCTATGTTTGGGTCCCTCCCCCTGTGCTGCTCTCTATTTCTGTTTGCTTGGCAGCTTTGTGCCTCGGCTGCTTTCTCAGTATTGTAGCCTTGAGTGCCTTACAATTTCCAGATGCCAGAATTAGAGTACTGTGCCTTTAAGGTCAGTTATTCTATTTCATTTTGCTTGGCAGCTTTGTGCCTCGGCTGCTTTCTCAGTATTGTAGCCTTGAGTGCCTTACAATTTCCAGATGCCAGAATTAGAGTACTGTGCCTTTAAGGTCAGTTATTCTATTTCATTTTGCTTGGCAGCTTTGTGCCTCGGCTGCTTTCTCAGTATTGTAGCCTTGAGTGCCTTACAATTTCCAGATGCCAGAATTAGAGTACTGTGCCTTTAAGGTCAGTTATTCTATTTCGTTTTGCTTGGCAGCTTTGTGCCTCGGCTGCTTTCTCAGTATTGTAGCCTTGAGTGCCTTACAATTTCCAGCTGCCAGAGTTGGAGTACTGTGCCTTTAAGGGCATTTATTTCTTTATTTTCAGCGGACCGAACGGGGGTTTCGATTCCTTGCTGGAACGAGAGAGCAGCGCTTCAGTGCTTTTGCAGTGTGAGTGAGTTTTTGGTTTGGCGCGTTTGCGGAACAGCTTTTCCCTTCCCTCGTGGTTTATGGCGGCCCAGCTCCTCCGATGGCGCGCGTGCTCGTGGCGAGGGGTAGAGGCGCCGGGCGCTCAGTGTAGCTTTGCGGTGCACCTATAAAGGTGGCTGCGGCACCCCCCGACTTGACCGCGGAGGGATTGATGGTGTCGGGAGTCTCCGGGTCAGCGGGAGCGTAGGCAGGGCCGCTGTCAGCGGGAACAGTTTCGGCGGGAACAGCCGCCATCTTGAGACTGACGCGGCCCGTGGAGCCAGCTGTTTTTGGGCCTGCGGCCTCCGTTTTTGGCACAAAAGGGCCTATTGACGGTCCAGGAATGGTGGGCTTTCCTCCAGATTTTGTCTGGACGCGGTATCAGGCCTGGAGATCGGGACCCCCCCCCCCCTAATTGGAAGAGGGGGCTATTTCCATCTTGGCTGAGAGACCACGGTTAGAGTGGTCAGAGGACAGGCAATGTTTTTTTCCTGTAGCTGCAGAAGCTGTGCTTAGTGATCTGGGGTAGTCAGATGGAATTGACGGCTCTCAGGAGCAGGATTGGTGGATTCCTGGAGAGGATCCTTCAATAGTGCGGATTTTCCATAGAGATGAGCTGTCAGAACTCATAGATCAGGTGTCGTCCACCCTTCAGTTTGGTCCTGAGGTGGCTTTGGGGGAAACTGTCCAGGATCCGTTGGTGAAGGGCATTCAGCGTCAGGCGTGATCCTTCCCTATGAACAAGGATCTCCGGGAGATGATTTGTCAGGAATGGGATTTGCCGTGTATGGTGGCAAAGGCAATGGCGAGGCTTTATCCCCTCCCTCAGGACGATAGGGATTCCTTTAAGGCTCCCACGGTAGATGCAGTAGTGACGGCAGTAATTATAGCTACGGCTATCCCGGTTGATGGAGGAACGGCCCTCCGTGATCCTCAGGATAGGAAGTTGGGATCTTTTCTCAAGCGTAATTTTGTTTTGTCGGCTCTAGCCCTGCAGGCCTCGGTTTGTGGGGGTCTGGTAGCTCGGGCATGTTTTCGTTGGGCCAAGAAGCTCCTGGATGATTCGGTAGATGTTGGTTCTTCTGGGGGTCAGGAGTTAGCCGACTTGGACATGGGTTCATCCTTTTTGTCTGAGGCTTTTATGATTTGTTGCCTACTTCAGACAAAAAATATGGCTATGGTTGTGGGTCTCTGCCACTTAAGGGAGCTATGCTCTTTGGAGAAGATTTGGACAAGTTAGTGTGAGGTCTTAGTGATACCAAGGTTCTATGGCTTCCAGATTTTCGGTTCAAGGCAGGGGCCAGAACTAGTTCCTCTCGGGGACGGTTTAGGGAGGCTCAGCGGTATAGGCCGGGCAGATCGAGTGGGACCTACCCCTAGCTGTCTGTTTGTCTGTCCAATTTAGATTGTAAGCTCTGTTGAGCAGGGACTGTCTTTTCATGTTAATTTGGACAGCGCTGCATAAGTCTAGTAGTGCTATAGAAATGTTTAATAGTAGTAGGACCTCTAGGGGTCGGTTTTTCCAGCGCGCACAGTTCTTTCGTGAGAGTCGTCACGGAGGGCGTGGCTTTTCCGCAGGAGGTTAGTATTCAGGCCGCAATTCCCAATGAAGGTGTGCGGGCTCAGGCTCTGGTGCATGTTGGGGCTCGGCTGAGTCTGTTTTACCAGAGCTGGGCCCAAATCAGGTCAGATCAGTGGGTTCTCAAGGTGTTTCGAGGCGGATATGCGCTGGAATTCGAAAGCTGTTCTCCCGAAGTGTTTCTGGAATCCTTCTGTCGGTCTTGGAGCAAGAGGGCAGCAGTGAGGGACACTCTGCGGTGGCTGCTCGCGTTGGGAGCCGTGGTTCCTGTTCCTTCAGATCAGCAACGCTCAGGGTGCTATTTGATCTATTTTGTGGTCCACAAGAAAGAGGACACTTTTCGTCCCATTTTAGATCTCAAAAGGGTCAATGCGGCACTCAAGGTGCCCTCTTTCCGGATGGAGACGTTGCGGTCGGTCACTGGTGCGGTCCGGAAAGGAGAGTTTCTCACTTCCCTGGATTTGACGGAAGCTTATCTTCACTTTCCTTCGTGCAGCCTTTTGGTTCCAAGTTACAGGGTCCGATTCGTCGGTTCCTTGCAGAGAAGGCGCCGACGGCCCGTACTTATCGTCAGGTCCTGGGCCTGATGGCGGCGACCATAGAGGTAGTTCCGTGGGCCAGGGCGCACATGCGTCAGGTACAGTCAGCTCTGCTCAGTCGTTGGTCCCCTCTGTCGCAGGACTTGGAAATGTGTTGTCTGCTGTCGGTGGCCCCTCGTCTCAGTCTCCGCTGGTGGCTCAACCCGCGCAATTTGGGAAAAGGAATGCCGTTGGAGTCCCCACAGGGGCTGGTAATGGTCACAGATGCCAGTCTGCAAGGTTGGGGGGCACATTGTCTCGGTCAGGTAGCTCAAGGCCGGTGGTCTCGGGCAGAAACAGAGTGGTCCATCAACCGGCTGGAAACTCGGGCCATTCGGGTGGCGCTCCAGGCCTTGACGTCGGTGGTTCGCCACAAGGCAGTCCGAGTGCTCTGTGACAATGCCATGGCAGTAGCATATGTCAACCGTCAAGGGGGGACGAAGAGCCTTGGCGGCGCAGTTGAACTCATCTTCAGGCTCTCTTGGCAGCGCATGTGGCCGGGGTAGGTCACATAGATGCAGATTATCTCAGCAGGCACACTCTAGATCCCAGAGAGTGGTCTTTTCTTCGGTCAGTGTTCCAGTGAGTTGTGTCGGTCTGGGGACTTTCGGTGATCTTAGGGCAACGGCTCGCTATGCGCAAGTTCAGAGATTTTTTTTTTTTCAGTCGCTGAAGAGACCCTTGAGCGGAGGGAATCGACGCTCTTCTGTTGCCTTGGCCTCGGGAGTGACTGTATGTGTTTCCTCCGTGGCTGTTAGTCGGTCGAGTAATATAGCGCATCGAACATCACTTCGGTCGGGTGATTCTGGTAGCTCCGGATTGGCAGCGTCGACCATGGTACGGAGACCTGGTGCGGTTGGCAGGGGTGGCGGCCCTGCCTTTGTTGGGATCAGTTCTGTGTCAAGGCCCGATAATCATGCCGGATCCGGCTCGGTTTTCGCTTATGGCTTGGCTCTTGAGCGGCACAAGTTGAAGAAGAAGGGGCTTTCGTCCAGTGGCTTTGCTACGATGTTGAGTTGCCGTAGACGATCCACTTCCTTGGCGTATGTCCGGGTTTGGAGAATCTTTGAGCACTGGTGTGAAGACCATCGAGTTCGGCCGTTTCGCTCTTCGGTGGCGGAAGTTTTGGAATTTTTGCACGATGGTGTTGATAGGGGTCTGGCCTTGTCTACACTGAAGGTTCAGGTGGCAGCTTTGTCATGTTTTCGTGGGAAGCTTCAGTGAAAGTCCTTCGCGTCTGTGCCTGAGGTAGTGCGCCTCAGTGACGGATGGTGCCTTCGTGGGATTTGAAGCTAGTTTTGGATGCTTTGAACAGGCCTCCGTTTGTGTCGCTGGTATCGGCATCTTGTAAGGATTTATCTTTAAAGACGGTCTTGTTGGTGGCGATTACTTCAGCACGGAGTGTTTCAGAGCTTCAGGCTTTGTCTTGTAGGGAACCATTTTTGTCCTTTCTGAGGGAAAGGTTTCGTTGCGGACGGTGCTTTCCTTTTTTGCCCAAGGTGGTTTCCGAGTTCCATGTTAATCAGGTCATCTCTCTGCCAGTGTTGGGTGATATGGCTGGAGATTCGGAGCAGCGTGGTATTGCCAAGCTGGATGTCAGGAGAGTTTTGAGTTGTTATCTCTCTGGAACTCAGGACTTCAGAGCCTCTGACCGTTTGTTCGTTCTTCAGGGTGGCCCAAAGAAGGGTGCAGCGGCTCCTAAGGTGACCATAGCACGGTGGTTGAAGGAGGCGGTTGCATCTGCTTACTTGGTGAAGGGTCCTGTGGTGCCTAGGGGCTAGTCTGCTCATTCCACTAGGGGAATGGCAGCCTCGTGGGCGGAGAATAGTATGATTTCTCTGTTAGATATTTGTCGGGCTGCGGTTTGGTTTTCGTTGCATTCCTTTGTGAAGCATTATAGGATTCCTGTGCATGCAAAGGACGAGGTGCACTTTGGGGCAGCAGTTTTGACCTCTGGCCTTAGTAGGTCCCTCCCGTAAGTTAGTTACTGCTCTGGTACGTCCCACGCGTCTTGACCGGTCTGGAGGGTCGCTGAGGAAGGTGAAATTAGATCTTACCTGCTAATTTTCTTTCCTCTAGACCCTCCAGACCGGTCAAGAGCCCGCCCTGTCTGTATTGGAGGCCAGGAGGTGTGTTTGTTGGATAATTCTTGGCTGCTGTAGATTGTTGTTTCTCTAATTGCAGACTGTTTATTTCTGTTTTGTGATAGGAGTCCGGGACTGGTGGGGCTCTTCTTTGATAGTCCACCTGTAGAAGCCCAACTGTTTTATCAAAGGCAAAGGAACATGTTTCTGTAAGAGCAAGCGGAAGATGTTTCTTGTTTTTGCAGTTTACTGTGACCACGTACAGGGTTGCTAGTTGTTGTTAGTGTTTTTTGTTTCTCTGCTTTGTCAGGGTTATACTGGCTAGTGGAGGTTCTGCACAGGTTATATATACAGGCTTCAAAAGCTTAGTGTTTTCTCAGTCTCCCTCTGCTGGTAGGAGGACATAACCCACGCGTCTTGACCGGTCTGGAGGGTCTAGAGGAAAGAAAATTAGCAGGTAAGATCTAATTTCACCTTTTTAGGTATAACTTGTCTGGAATGTTTTTACGTTTGGGGAGCGTGCCAGGTGCCCTTGACCTGGATTGGCCACTGTCGGTGACAGGATGCTGGGCTAGATGGACCTTTGGTCTTTCCCAGTATGGCACTACTTATGTACTTATGTGCCCTGCTCAACACAGGGCACCATGCAACAAAGACAGAAAAAGGCTTTAACAACCCCACCCCACCAGGATAGAGTCCCTGTAGCCCTCAATGAAAAGCCTAACCACATGCACAGAACCAAATACCCAAAAATCTGCAAACAGGACAGGCCCTATGTATATATATACTACATCAAGATCCTAACCTGGGTGAGACTCTGGATTGGTCTGATAGAACTCAAGGAAATTATCAGTTAAGATCAAATTTTCCTTTCTTTATCGACCAAACCAGTTCAGATGAATGGAATGTAGCAAACGCAGCCCTTAGATTGCGTGGCTGTAGTATGTACATGCTTTGAAGACACCAGCCCAATCTTTCTGGCTGCACATCAAGCCTATAATGCCTCAAAAACTAATATAGGAATAACCACGTGACTGTTCTGAAAATCTCTGCCAGAGAGAATTGTCTGAGCTACTGCTATCCCTGGCTACCACTGATGTCCCCATACCAATGCTGCCCTTTTGTATATTGCCATACTATGCAACACATGGGCAGCGGAATAGGGTGGGTCATAGGGGCCATGGCTCCACCAATATTTTGCCCAACACAGCATCACCTAGCACCATCACTGAACCCACTGAATGTGCCAGAACCTTCAATGCCCCAGCTTACTCACAGAGATGCCCCATCAAGCCCTGACTCCCAAATTAAAAAAAAAAAAAAAACCTTTATAAAAGAACTCCCCCCCCCCCCCCCCCACAAGACTAACTAAGCAGGGATCTGAGTCTGGCTAAGAGAGGAGTCTCCACCCTGGGGGTTGCCAGAGAAGAGAGGTCCCTGGATGCCTCCTGGTGAGTGCAAGAAATGGACTTCAACAGGGACCAGGGAGCTTCTCCTCCATCTGTCAATGCTCAACTGAGTGACCAGTTCTCCAGGTGGGACCAGAAGCCAATACCAGGATTCCATGTTGCAAATAATGCAGGAATTTTAAAAGGCATGGGATATACACAAAGAATACCTATATGGAAGAGGATGGAATAAAAGTATATAGTATTTCCATTCAAAGTAAAACAAACGACTCACACAAATAAAAGGAACAAAAACAAAAGTAAGAACAGAGGGAGGTAATCTGTATAGAGCAGCAGGTTCAACTCTAGCCACCTTTCTAGAGAGACTGGATGGGTCATGCAGTTCTTCCCAAAAAAACTGAGGAATGTATGGCTGCACAGAACCCAGCATTGGGCAGGATGCATAAGTGTTTGCTGTCTATCTGCTGCTAGGTGGGGCAGAAGCCCATTTGTTTACACTGGTTTGGTTGACATTAAGGAACAAGTAGAGGCTGGCCAAAGGACAATCCACCATCAAGCAGCATAAATAAAACAGATCAGCCAGGAAACAGCCACCTGATTTTACTTGATTTCCTGTATGTTACAAGCACTTGTGCACCAGCAATTTTTATACCTTCCTTCGCTTTCAGAGAGTTTGATTTGTGACCCCTGAGGCAGTCTGCTCCGCCGAAACATGGATCACGTTGGCTCCCTAAACTAGTGCTGTGAATATGAATCAAGTGCATTTAAGTAACATTTCCTGTGGTGGATCATCCTTTGGCCAACCTCTACTTTCACCTGTCTGTGATGCTGTCATAGAGGTTCTTCCTGTTTACTGTGCCCAACATTAAGGAAGCAAATGGCAACAATCCTGTAAAATTCAATTTTTTTTATATTGTCCCATTATTTTGTTTAGTTTGATACTCTTTTTAAACGAATAAGGAAAATGTTTTTAAAAACTATGATAAAAAGAAATCATGACTGTACCTTCTGTGGGGAAGGAGAGCTTTTGATATAAAATGGGTTGTTTGCTTGCTCCTGCTTTCGTGCTGCTCGCCGCTAAAAAAAAAACACAAAGTCAAAAATTGCTATACAAATGCACAATGTATGTCCCAAGGGGACAAATATGAAAACACACGTTCAAATATATAAATACAGGAAGGAGCATGCAAGCCACATTGAGTCTGTAAAAAGGTGGGAAAATGTGGAATACAAATGCAATAAATAAATAAATAAACCAACAAAAAGAACGATCAACCACCATCCATGGTCCTCCTTCCCACCAGACATGAATAACGTAGTATTGTTTTATGTTAACAGTGGGGGTGAATTATAACCCTGATGTGAGTGATGTAGGTCTTTCCTTTTACGGAGTTCCTTTTAATTTTAACTATTTACATTGTAAGTCGCTTAGATCTTAGAAAGGGTAAGCAGTATATAAAGCTTTTAAACAAACAAATATACAGAATCAAATCATGGTGAGGTATGTGGAGAAATATTAACCTGGAAAATGTAGTTCCAGATTTTTCCTCCCACTCTACAAAGGTTTTTCATTTTAAGTCTATGAAACCGAAGTGATGTCTGTCCAAGTCCTCAGACTTGGGTTTCAAGTAACAAAATCCCAAACTGAACTATTCTCCCGAAGTTGAGTCTCTAAACTAATGTGGAAACATTCTGGAAAGAACCCCGTCTTCCCTTCAGGGATTGTCAAGTAGTGAGAGTTGAAAGAATCACAGCTTGATAGTTTTGCAAGTCACTTTCTGCATTCAATATTACCAAATTCTGCAAATCCACACTGTGTTTGGAATATTCACCATCAAATAGTATAAACAGGAGGAGTTAGATGTGGGGGGGCATAATCAAAAGCGACGTCCAAGTTTTGTTGAGGACATCCTCGCAAAACGTCCCGATGGAGGGGCGGGGAAACCCGTATTATCGAAACAAGATGGATGTTCATCTTTTGTTTCGATAATACAGTCAGGTACGTCCAAATCTTGAAATTTAGGTCGTCCCTAGAGATGGTCATCCCTAGACTTGGTCGTTTCTGATTTTCGGTGATAATGGAAACCAAGGACTTCCATTTCAAAAACGACCAAATGCAAGCCCTCTGGTCGTAGGAGGAGCCAGCATTTGTAGTGCACTGGTCCCCCTGACATGCTAGGACACCAACTGGGCACCCTAGGGGGCACTGTAGTGGACTTCATAAATTGCTCCCAGGTACATAGCTCCCTTACCTTGTGTGCTGAGCCCCCCAAAACCCGCTAACCCTAACTGTATACCACTACAATAGCCCTTACGGGTGAAGGGGGGCACCTATATGTGGGTACAGTGGGTTTGTGGTGGGTTTTGGAGGGCTCGCTGTTTCCTCCACAAACGTAACAGGTGGGGGGAAGGTATGGGCCTGGGTCCACCTGTCTGAAGGGCACTCCACCCACTAAAACTGCTCCAGGGACCTGCATACTGCTGTGATGGACCTGAGTATGACATCTGAGGCTGGCACAGAGGCTGGCGAAAGATATTTTATGAGGGTGGGAGGGGGTTAGTGACCACTGGGGGAGTAAGGGGAGGTCATCCTTGATTCTCTCCGGTGGTAATCTGGTCATTTTGGGCACCTTTTTGTGCCTTGGTCTCAAGAAAAAAACGACCATGTAAAGTCATCCAAGTGCTCATCAGGGACACCCTTTTGCTTTTTCATTATGGGTCGAGGACATCCATGTGTTAGGCATGCCCAAGTCCCGCCTTCGCTACACCTCCAACACGCCCCCTTGAACTTTGGCCGTCCCTGTGACGGAAAGCAGTTGGGGACGTCCAAAATCGGCTTTCGATTATACCGATTTGGACAACCCTGTGAGAAGGACGCCCATCTTCCGAAAATGAGCCCAAAAGCATGTGCACACATTACTAGAAGCACTGTCAAAGTTTAGGTACCAGCATACCCTGGCTAGCTCTTCCTCATCAACCTCTGGCCGCCCCTGTTTAACTTGCCGGTGCTCCTCATCCTGGAAGATGGTCTTGGGCTTTTCATCTTCAGACTCGCTGTCTGATGGAGGTTCATTGATCCAAGCATCAAGGTCCAAACTGTCAAATAGCAAATATATTTATTGTACCTCTGAGGTGCATATGTTTTCTTCAAAATAATACCAACTCAAACACACAAATGTGCATTCAGTCACTTGAGGTAAATGCCCCAGGTACCAGTTTTGGTGTGTGACCTGCACGACAAAAGTAATAAACATGTGGTATAACAATTGGACAGGGACACAAAGGGGGGTATAATCAGGGTGCCCAAGTTTTCCTGAGGGTGTCCTCGGACGTCCTCGTGAAGGGGCGGGGAAACATGTATTATCGAAACAAGATGGGCGGCCACCTTTCGTTTCGATAATACAGTTGGGGACGCCCAAATCTCAACATTTAGGTCTACTTTAGAGATGGTCGTCCCCGGTTTTCAGCGATAATGGAAATCGAGGACGCTCATCTCAGAAATGACCAAATCCAAGCCATTTGGTCGTGGGAGGAGCCAGCATTCGTAGTGCACTGGGGCCCCCCTGACATGCCAGGACACCAACCGGGCACCCTAGGGGGCAGTGCAGTGGACTTCAGAAAAAAACTCCAAGGTGCATAGCTCCCTGCCGAGTCCCCCAAAACCCACTACCCACAACTGTACAACACTACCATAGCCCTAAGGGGTGAATGGGGGGGCACCTACATGTGGGTACAGTGGGTTTGTGGTGGGTTTTGAAGGGCTCACATTTACCAGCACAAGTGTAACAGGTAGGGGGGGATGGGCCTGGGTCCGCCTGCCTGAAGTGCACTGCACCCACTAAAACTTCTCCAGAGACCTGCATACTGCTGTCAGGGAGCTGGGTATGACACTTGAGGCTGGCAAAAAATATTTTTAAAGTTTTTTTTTAAGGTGGGAGGGGGTTAGTGACCACTGGGGGTGTAAGGGGAGGTCATCCCCGATTCCCTCCGGTGGTCATCTGGTCAGTTCGGGCACCTTTTTGAGGCTTGGTCGTAAGAAAAAATGGACCAAGTAAAGTCGGCCAAGTGCTCGTCAGGGATGCCCTTCTTTTTTCCATTATCGGCCGAGGACGCCCATGTGTTAAGCACGCCCCAGTCTCACCTTCGCTATGCTTCCGATAAGCCCCCGGGAACTTTGGTCGTCCCCATGACGGAAAGCACTTGAGGGCACCCAAAATCAGCTTTCGATTATGCCGATTTGGGCGACCCTGGGAGAAGGACGCCCATCTCCTGATTTGTGTCGAAAGATGGGCGCCCTTCTCTTTCGAAAATGAGCCCAAAAGTGACTTATATAAGAGTCAGAAATATTTGCTGCCTTCTATTCAAATAAAATTATTTATGAAATAAAGGACACAAATGTAATTTAGGCAACACAAAGAATACAAAATGTTAAGGTCAATGCTGTATTCCACCATAGAACTAGAAATGAAAGTCCAAATGACACATTAAAAGAAATACTACCATCTACTCACGGATTCAATCAGAAAGGAGAAATTAGGTCTTACCCGTTTGTTTTGTTTTCTTTACTTTAGTCCTACCAGACCAGTTCAGATCCGGGGGGGGGGGGGGGGGGGGGGGGGGGGGGGGGGGGGTCTTGCACACCAACCAGCATATGGAGACTGAGAACGAAGACTTGTGAGCCCTGTGTACCATGCAGCCCTCAAGGTCTTCAGTATTTGAATGACAAAGCAATCGGAGACATGGTATTTTTTCCCTTTCTTCTGAAATGTATTATTAATGGATTATTTCTCTGTTATAAAACCCTAACAGTGCCTCATAAATACACAAATACATACTGAAGGAATATGGTATGTCAAATGCTTTGTAAGTATCCAAACTTGTGTACTGTATTTGTTGCAGTTGATTTGTATGCTTTGCAAACTTTAAATAAAACATAAAGGAGAAATTAGATCTGACTGCTAATTGCTTTCCTTTAGTCCTCCGGACCGGACCAGGATTGGGACTGATGGGTTGTGCTCGCTACCAGCAGTGGAGACTGAGAAAAAACCTCTGACTCTAGAGAGCCAATAGGAGCCCTGGCCATGTGACCTTAGCCTCAGTATTTGAATAACAAAGCAGGAAAGAAAGAAAGACCTTCTGTGCCGTATGGAATCCTAGCAGCCACAAAGCACTCGGCAATGCCAAGTATCAGAGCTCACCAGCAACTCTCACCAGAGAAGTGGTATGGCCCGATATGTATTACAGCTCACCAGCAACTCTCACTAGAGAAGTGGTATGGCTCACTTGTACTATAGCTCACCAGCAAATCTCACCAGAGAAGCGATATGGCTCACATGTAATATAGCTCACCAGCAACTCTCCCCAGAGAAGTGGTATGGCTCACGTATAATATAGCTCACCCGCAACTCTCACCAGAGAAGTGGTATGGCTCACTTGTCTTATAGCTCACCAGCAACTCTCACCAGAGAAGTGGTATGGCCCACTTAAGATTTTATATATATTCCATCAACTGAGCTTACCAGCAACTCTCACCAGAAAAGTGGTAAATCATATTTAAGGTTTTATAGATATTCCAGCAACTGAGCTCAGCCACAACTCTCACCAGAGAAGTGGTATGGCGTATTTAAGGTTTTATAGATAGATTCCAGCAATTGAGCTCACCAGCAACCACCAGAGATGTGGTATAGACCACGTAAAGTTCTGTATATATATAGTATTGTTCCACGAATCGTAAAGGAATGAATACACTTCCTACTTAATAAAAGAAGCTAAAGAGTAGAGAGAACATGGGAGGGGCCTGGTCCGGTCCGGAGGGACTAAGGAAAGCAAATTAGCAGGTAAGATCTAATTTCTCCTTCCTTAGCGTCCCTCCGGACCGGACCAGGATTGGACTGATGGGAAGTACCAAAGCAGTAATCTGAAGGGAGGGACCCTATGAAAACTGCAGAGAAATGTTCATGCTGCATAGACACCTGGCGACAACTAACATGTAGTGTGTCCCAATGGCAAATAAAATGAAACTAGGACTAAGTTGCCAACTTACCCAATGTGCACCGAGAGCACCAAAAATCGCCGTAGTAAGAATAGAGCCCGCTTTCTGAAGTTGTGGAATATGTTGTATACGCTGTGGAACTGCCCTCTCAGCGAGAAGAGAAATAGACATTCTCATTTCCTTGATCCTTCGCGATATAGCGGGTTAGAAACAATGAAAAACTTTTACGCCTACTGGCTAGAAGGACAAAACCAATAGAGAAAAAAACCGATTGGGAAAGGTGAAAACTTTAAACTACAGCAGACCGAAAAGAAGTTACCAACCGTAGAAGTATTCCACACATAGATCTACTTGCTGCAATGGCTACTGGGAAATACTGCTTGAAGAGGAAAACTTTATAGAAAAGTTATGGCTACTAGAAAACAGAACTTTAAGAGTCTGTTCACCTAGTTCACCTAGCTGGTGGACGAAGCGGGAGGTACAGGTGCAGGACTCCTTTAAGAAACCGCTTTGACAGTGGATGCTGCATAAGCGTGCGGTTGTCAACAGTATCATGCATCACTGATAGAGCTGCCAATGAACTCTAAGGATGAGTAAGACAGACAAGATTTCGCAAGATGCGAAGATATCCAAACATGCAAAATGGATACTGTTTGTGGAATGAAGTGGCGAGAGGAGTACCACAGAGTGAACCGTCGCCACTTTGATTCATAGGACTTTAATGTAGATTTCTGTCTGGAAGCAATTAAAACTTGAAGTACTTCCTGCGAAAATATCAAAGATGTTGCAGACCCAGTAACCACGCCATAAGTTTGAGTGACTGGGGGTCCGGATGTAGAAGGGTGCCTTGGTTCTGCGTAAACACCTAGTGAGATGATGGAAGAAACGCATAAAGAAGGTTGAAAAAACCCCTGCTGGACGTTGGCATCTGTCCCTGTCTCCGTCAAGACTGTTGCTGAACGGAAGAGCAAGAATGTTCGTGAGCCTGAAGGCAAAAAGAGATAGCCCTGAAGTGTCGCAGTGAGGAAGTAAGGCTGAAAAAATGAGAGTCCATTCACCTAAACGCAGGGTGACACAACTAAGAAAAAATGAGTACAAACTCAAGAGTATACTCTTAACTCCTCCTTGGCGGATGACATAACCCATTGCCAAGGCAAGGACCAACATAGCTCTCTCCGCCTTGTTTGTCAGTAGGGAAAACAAAATTCACCCGAAGGTAAAACGAATTGCTGAGGTCCCCCAGAAAAAAAATATATAAAAACAAGCTTCTGCCAAAAGTGTACTGCACGAAGCATCCCAATGACAGAACTAAGGTTCTTGAGATAACTAGATGACACTTAAATAGCGCGATTGATGACCCTGAGATTCGCAATAGGATGAAGGAAAATTCCTTCTTGGGCATTAGAAAGTAAAATTGCATTCTGCAGAATAGAGCGAGGAAATGGCCGAAGGCCCAAGGTCACCAAGAAAAATATAAACTGGGATGTTTGCAGAGGAGACAAAAGACTGTGCGCCAACCTGACTAAACAAAGAGAAAATCAGAGATATCTGATGAGAGATCAAATGAGAGATCAAATGAGAGGCCTCACCACCCAACCTAGAGACTGTAAGAAATGCAACACCCGGTGCGTGACCTGAGAACTCTGCTGATAAGACTTTCTCCAATTAGGCAGTCGTCTAGGTAAGAATGAAATGACCCTAAGAGCGCAATGAACATCCTCTTAGATCTATAAAAGAACGGAAGAGAGAGTACTGCTGAAAATGACTGGTTAATGCATAAGCAAAAAACTAGCCATTCTCTGGACCCTGAGGAGAAGAGGAAGGGTGACCAAGGACACCAGTTAAATAGGGCTACAAACTCCAACCCTATCTCTATGGCGTTCCATAGTTGGGTAAGTTCTGAATATAGAAAGTTCTGAATATAGGAGTCCACCAGCTATGGTAGTACGCTCCGGACAGAAAAAAATTGTCCCAGTATGAACGTCTGATTCACCGGCCTGTAATTTCTTGGATCTCCCTAATCCACATACCACTAATCCACGTACCACGGTCATGCGTCCTCCCTCACTGAGATGTAGATTGTAAGCTCCTTTGAGCAGGGAACGTCCTTCTTTGTTAATTTGTACAGCGCTGCGTAACCCTAGTAGCGCTCTAGAAATGTTAAGTAGTAGTAGTAGTACCAGACTCACACCCAATAGATATGAATGTTGAGCTTGTTTCAGGTTAAAACACCGAACCTAGGCCCAGGGTCCCCGGTGTTCCTAGTGGTGAACAGCCATGGCAAATATTGTATGCGTTAGTTTGCAGAATTACTGCAAAGCCTTGCTTTTGGAGCAGAGATTTCTGTTCGATACTCTCGTGAGGTTTTTTTTTTTTTTTTTTCTTTAATGCTGTTCTGGCTGTAGAAAGGTGGACATTTGAGCTTCCCCAGAATGGCAAAACTTATGTACCTATGCCCATTAGATATGAATGCTGGACTTGATGGACTTTAGGCCTTACCCAGCATAACCATACTTATGTACCTATGGTATAAATACACAGGAAGTGAGTGAATCCCCTTCCAATTGAAAGAACACTCTGGAGTGAAGGCGCATAGAATGAAAATGAAAAAGGACAAACTTGGAAATTACCTGTAACGAAAAAAGTGAAGTTGTGCCACAGCCACTTGGTGAAGGCAGTGTAGACAAGACTGTATCTGAATTCAAGAAAGCTTGATATAACATCAGGTCTCTAAGGAAGAGGAAGAGATAGCAGATGGTATGTATAGGCATACTGGACCAAACCAGGATGTTTATAATCTGCCAATGCTGAACTGATAGAGTAGAGACAAACACGAGTAGATGGTTTGAGGACCGTCCACTATCTTTAAGTGAAAGGATGACTTTATTCTCTAAGTGACCATATGTCCTGTAAAAACCAGAAGAAAGCTAAAATGAAATATGAGAGGCTTCAAGGCAGTTGGAAAAGAAGGGAAGACATGAATAAAGCATGCCTGCTAAGGCAGCTGAGTGACTGGGAGCTTGGTAGACAGGACTGTCCCTCAGAGAATATGAAAGAGCTGATATATCCCCATGGCATCTGAACAATATACTGTATGCCTCTAGAGAAGGCTTCTTAAAGCCGGAAAAAGAAAACACTGTATAACACTACAGCCATTGAGAGTGATTGTCTGTTAAGTTCTTAAAACACTATATAACATCATAGGCATGGAGTAAAATGCTTGAAAGGAACTAAGATATTATGGTCAGAATTGCAAAGTACCAATCAATTGACTCTTAGACAATGTAGTCCTATTCATCAGGGAATGAGAAAGACAGAAATTTACTCTATGCCTATAGAGAAAGTTTCTAAAGTTCTTAAAACACTGTATAATACTACAGCTATTGAGGAAAATGCTTGAAATGAATTATGATATTATATTATGATAAGATGTAGATTTTCCACCAGGCAATGAAAAATGACTGAGCACCAGAAAAAACTAGTGTTAACAGCCCCGTGATACATAGAAATTTAAAAGAAGAAAAGCTTGTTATATATCCATATATGAAAGGAGCCCCCTTTCAACCAAATATTGCCTGCTGATGTGAAGAGCATTTTAGAATACGCCGTTCAGCACATACAAAAGTGTACACATTTTGGAGCCGAACTGCTCTATGAACTGCAGCCTTACCTTCAGCAGAGAGATCCCCGACTGATAAGATGGAGGGAGAAACAAAATGGCCGCTGTTCGCGCCACTGGCCCCGTGGCAATCGACAGCGCGCCCAACACCTCCGAACAAGCGGAGCCCAGTGGAACGTTGAAGAAACAACAGCCGGCGAAAAAGGCCCCGAAAAAACCGGAGGCAGCACCGGACCCGAAGAAACCTAGAAGGGAGAGCAAAATTTACACGTTCCGGCTGCGTGAACTGCGCGACGCTGACCGACAGCAGCTGTTTGAACTTTTAAGCCATATCGGAAAAAACAGGTGGCCGCGCTTACGCGGTTCGCACCTTTCTTTTTTTTTTTTTTTTTTTCATTTGTTTAAACTGCCGCCGCCGCCAAAACGCAAGAAAATGGAGGAAATTAAATCTGACGAGAAAAATCGCTGTTTAAAGTCACAGATACTGAATTATTTTCTTCTGTTTGTTTTTTTTTTTTTTTTATAACCCCTCAATCATAATAAAACACTGGAGCTGCCTGCTCGTTAGAAGTCTGGGGAAAGAAAGGCTGCTTCTTTGAATTTCCTTTTATTTGATTTAATTCTTTTAAAGCAGCTACCTGTTAAAAGTGGCTGCTTCTCCCAAAGACGGTACACCTTTCCAGAGAAAGGGACGGCCCTTCCCTGCTAAGCCAGGGAGATGGGGAGGAAGGGGGGTGGACTCGAGACACCCGAGTTTAACACCCCCGAGGCTGTCAAAGAAAGAAGAGAAAGGAAACCCTGTCAAGCCTCTAAATAAGATTCCAGGCACAGAAGAATTATCACAAATATCTGTAATATCTAAAGAGAAAGGAGAGAGACTAATGGGCTCACTTCCTACCTGCTGGGAGACTGAGAAAATACTGAGGCTAAGGTCACATGGCCAGGGCTCCTATTGGCTCTCTAGAGTCAGAGTTTTTTCTCAGTCTCCACCTGCTGGTAGGCGAGCACAACCCATCAGTCCAATCCTGGTCCGGTCCGGAGGGACGCTAAGGAAAAATGGATTATTTCTTGATATAACAAAACTAGATGCTTAAATATGAGAAGAAAACCTCGCTCTTCACAAATGCAGAAGAAAATAAAACAACACATCAGAATCATTAGTCTACAGCTACTTATAATACTGCCTTAGTCTCAGGAAGAACCTCTGAACTGGTCTGGTAGAAGTAAAGGAAAAATAAATTCATAGATGGCAAAATTTCTCCTTCCTTATCAGGCCAGTTCAGAACCTGTGGGATGTAGCAAAACCTCAGACAGTCCCTACCCAAAGTTCAGCTCCAAACCCAGCTTCTGCTCATGCACCCACATTGAGCCTATAGTATTTCACAAATGTATGAAATATGTTGCCACTTTAAAGTTATCCACTGGTGACACCACACACAATTCCGCCCAATAAATAGCCATGCCTGTAGTGGAAAGCACGCTCAAACCTTGAGGAGGTTGCTTTCTCTTCAGGATACAGGCTGAAGAAATCATCTCTCTTACTCAACAATAGTTGCTTTCAAAGCTGCTTCACACTTCCTTGCACCTCCAAAAAGCACAATCTATCCTACCTCCGAAATTCATTACTTACTTTCAGATATTTGAGAAGAACGCAATGAACATCTAAGAAATGCAAAGATTTAACTCTTCGCACTCCTCTGCAGAAAGAAGGAACAAGAACTTGATTAACGTGAAAAGAAAATATGAATTTGGACATAAAGGAAAGCACTGGCCTGACTGAAATTCTAGCTTCCGTAAATTGAAGAAAAGGTCCGTACGAAACAAGGCTTGCAACTCAAATTCTGAGTTCACAACATTGGTTTAAGAATAAGATCTTTCAACGCTGCTCTCCTAGGGCTCAAAAGTGAAAGCCCCAGGGCCTTCAGCAATAAATTCAAAACTCCATTCAGGAGAAGAGCAAATAGGAGGGTGAATTTGTGAGAAGCTCCCCAAGGAAGCAGGTTATGCCCAAGTGAATTGCTAAAGGACTTCTCTTTATGGTCTTGAAAAATAGGAAACAGCAGCTACCTTTAAGGATCCAAGGGCTAAACCAGAATGTTGTCCCATCAAAGAAAAAGCCAAAATATGAGCTGTTCATGCAAAAGGAGATATTGCTTGATAAATGTACTAAGATAAAATAAATCAAATTAAAAAAATAAAAGTTTCCAGACTCTTGCAAATACTATGGAAAAGGAACGCTCCCTAGCTCCAAGTAAAGTTGCAATAAATAACTTCTGAAAATCTTCTGTGCCTTAAACGTGAACTCTCAAGAACCAAGCTGTAAGATGGAAGGAAGCCAGGGCTTTCATGATTACCAGCCCATGAAGAGATAGGCTCTTCCTCTGGGGAAGCAGCTGCAGTTGATCTTTGAATCAAATCAGATGTGCAAAGCAAGGTCTTCTGGGCCAGTCTGGAACTATGAATCACCCAATAGGAGTAAGATAAAATCCAATTAACCACCCCACCTAGTATTGGGAGGAAACACATACAGAAGTTGCTTCATTAGCAAAAGTTACAACAGCATGTCTGTTCCTTCAGATCAACACTCTTTTGCTGACTGAAGCCATGGGATCCAGCAGTGGATTGCCCCGCTGATTTGTTATGAGCATGAAAGCTTCAAAAAGATGGCTCCCATTCCCCTGTATCGAGAGAACGCTTCCTGAAAGTTTGCTTGTGTATTCTGACCTCAAGAAATATGAGCTGTCAACAGAGTCAATAGGTAAACTGCTGCCCACTTCAGTGACAGGCTCATTACCTGGACCACTGCTACACTTACAGTACCTCCTTGTTTATTAACGTATGCTACCTCAGTGATACTGTTGGAAAACTCACTGCTTTGCCTCACGCCACACACAATCAAAGGCTTGGAGGGATAGTCTTACTGCTTTGAGCTCTAGGCGGTTTTTAGATCAGGAGGTTTCAGATGGGGGTTCATGTGTCCTGTGCTACAAGCAACAAGCTCTCCAGCCGAACAGAGTCCAGTGGTTAGAATGTATGCAAGTCTAAAGAGACACGTCCTGAAAAATTGCTAGACTAAAGCCAACAATTCATGCTAAACTTCTTTTGTGCAATCCAAGAGAGATGAACTTCATAACTGAGTGAGTGCAGAGCAATAACAATGAAGTCTAACAGTATCACGCAAACCTTGGCACATAAGACAAGATCTATGGTTGCCACCAATGAGCTCAGGACTTGTATGTAGTCTCACACCCTGAGGGAACCTCCAAACTCAATCTCAGGAGCTGGGACTGAAGCTTCAGCATTCTGTGACTTGGGTGAAAAAGAACATTCTTTCCTGGTGTTGAATCTCACTCCCAAATACTGCAGATCCTCAAAAGAAATCAATTTACTCTTCCTAAGGTTTACTCCCAGCCCAAAAACTGCAGAAGAATCACAACCCTGTTTTGTCACTTCCTTGCCCTCTTTTTGCAAATGTGCTGAAATGAGCCTGTGGCAGGAACAGGGGGCTTCCATGCTTTGTGATTTGTATTGCTGCCCTAAGACACATTTTCCCTTCAGGGTATTTCCCTTGGCTGGCCAGCAGGTGGAGATTGACCTCTGTATTATAGCTGTAACAGAGGTCTGTTTTATTTTTAGTTACAGTCCCCAAAGAGAAAAATAACCTACAGTGTCACTGATCAAACATCTTTAGTGCTAATGCTGTGTGCTCTGATTGCCCCTGAAGCCAAAGACCTAATCGAGAATGTGCTAGAACTACTGTCTCAGTTCAGAGTGTGGAGGGAGTAGACCTCTCAGCTGAGGCCCTGTTCAATTCCTGCGAGCAGTTTCTTTTTCCTGACCTCCCCAGGTACTACTTAGGAAGTAAAAAGTGTTTGGCTAGATTTAACACCAAATCCTTGTTGTTTTACCTGCTCATGTTTGCTGTTCAAGAACTTTTACCATTCACAGTTCTACTTTTTTGGATATAAACCTATTAGTTTGTTAGCCCTGTTGTCTTAGACTGACTAAGAATTCTGGCAGTTTGTGTTCTTGATCTGTGGGTGTTTCCTAGGAACTGTGGGACCACCTAGGATTGTGGCCCCAGTGTCCCTAGAAACCACTGGGGAAATAACTTATGGGTGGGATAAAGTTTCCAGAGTTCAAGCGGGACCCAGCAGGCGGGTGGAGGGTATGCCAGTGTAGGGACACGTGCACAGATGGACCTGGGCAGTGCTGGGTCAGACCCTAAAGGTGGCCACAGGGTTAACCCCAGGTGGGTGCTAAGGGTAATGCTAAGACGTTACATGACAGAGCCAATCATCTAAATATAGGTGAAACCTGATTCCTTCTTAGAGAAAAAAATTCTACCATCATCATTACCTTGGAAAAGGTCTTCAGTACTATCGCTAAACCAAAGAGCATTGCTTGAAACTGAAAATGTCATCCCAGAATTACAAGTCTCAATCTTTGATGCAGCATCCAAAGATAAACCTCCTTGCAATGCAAACACATTAAGAATTCTCTGGGGTGCACAGCTGCAATCACAGATCTTAAGATTTTCAGTCTGAAATGTGTCGCCCATAAAGCACGATTTATGCTTTTAGATTCAAATTGGGACAAAAAGTACCTTCCTTCTTTGGCACAATGAAATAAATGGAATCCCTTCCTGTCCCCCACTCATCCTTTAAAATTGGTACCATCATTCCTAGGTAAATAAAGTTCTAAAGAGTGGCCTACACCACTGCTACTTTGGCATTAGAGCGACAGGGTGACATTAGAAATGAATCTGTGAAAGACCAAGAAAATTCCAGGTTGTAACCTTGCACTATGGCATCCAATATCCATTGGTCTGATATGATTCTGGCCCATTCTACTAGAAATATATGGGCTCTTCCTATTTCTGATGTAAGGAATAGGCTCACAACATCCAGGACATTCCTGAGGATTGAGGTTCTTGAACAGATCCTTTTTTGTATCCTGAAAAGTAGGAAATGAGATTGATAACATCAGCAGTGAAAGGAGCCCAATTTTCCCAGCCTATATCAGTCTCCCCAAAATCTAAATCTGGAGGGAGAATGTTTCAATGGCCTGAACTTATCTTCAGGCAATCTCTATGGTTTGAACTCCCCCAAACTCTTAACCAATTTTTCCATTGTCTCCAAATAGAAGCTTACACCTAAAGGGTAGTCTACTTAACTGAGTTTTAGAAGTGGAATCCACAAACCAATTATTTACCAACAAAAGGTGCCTTGAAGAAAACAAACAGTGCCATACTTTTTGCATATATCCTTTATGATTGATCAGAGTTAACTGGAACATAAGCCATACTTCTCTCAAGATCTTCCTGACGACCTCTACATTGGTGAATCCAGCAAAGGCAAGCACTAAAAACAAAGATACTGCACACACGCACCTAGAGACCCAAAGAAGAAATATCAAACACTTGCTTCAACAAGGACTCCAGCTTGTGATACTGAAGGTCCCTTAAAATTGAACCTCCCTCAAATGGGATAGTCTTTTCAGTAATTGCCATCATCAAGGCATCTACCTCAGGATGCTTAAGCTTTCCTTTGTGCTCAGGCAGAAACAGATAATGTTTAGCCATGGCTCTACCTACCTTAAGCCCTGCTTTGGGAGTTTCCCACTCTAACGGCTTGAATGGTTTGATGAACTGGAAAAGCTTTGGAAGGCTTCTTCTTTCCTATAACAGAAGGATCCTGAAGAACAGGTATCTTGCACATGAGCCACTGGAATGCTGAAAGCCTCCAGTTAAGTACTTCACTTTGGAAAGAGCCATACTATTGAATAGAGCTGTACCGAATCGCATATTTTACTACTTGGCCGAATAAGAATAATGCAAAATATTATTCGGCCAAATACAAATACTGGGCATCGAGCTTTAACATAAATAATAAAAGAAGCAATATGAAATCAGAGATCAACCCCCTCAATATTCAGTGCTATTTAACCAGCCAGAACAGTTAAATAGCACTTAACCAGTTATCTGTGAATATTCAGCAGATCGCTTGATATGTTTGGAAGCCAAATCAGGCCGGCAAAATAGCAGGCTTATCTTTGGTCAATTTAAACTTCAATAGCCAGCGCTGAATATTGGCTTAGCTGGTTAAGTTTAAACCGGCTCAAAATGCACTGCATATTCAATGCCGGTCACTGGAGACAGCTTGAGATTGAATATCCAGTCTCACCGCCGAATGCAGGAGTTAGCTGGGCTGTCTCCCACGGTCTGAATATCGGCCCCCAAGTGTTTATTTCAGTAGGATTTAACAAAGTAGAAATCCAGATTATTCGTATTCGAAATTAAATCAGTATTCGGCCGAATACGAATAATATATCTGGGGCACTATTTGTAGCCGAATCAAATCGAATACAAATATTCGGTACAGCTCTATTGAAAATCATCTCCTTTTCCACAGAATACTGCTGTGGAACTGGCCTTAGTTACAAAAGAAGCTTCCTGATCTGAAACCAATAAACTAGACTGGTATTCCCAATCATTAATTTATTGGGATTTATTAACCGCCTTTATGAAGACATTCACCCAAGGCAGTGTTCAGCAGGTACAGTTTAACATAAAACTTACAATTTAGAGCCTGCAAACATCTGTGCTTCATTCCTGATTTCAGAACCTCCACTGAAACAGGATAAACGTCTGGTGCTTTATCTCTGAGAACTGTTCAAAAGAAAACCTTTATGGAGAAGCAAGACAAACACTAGAGAAAATAGCATCCCTGCTCCCAGGGACCCTCTAGCATCTCTAGAAGGTTGCATAATTTCTAAAGAAACCTCTTCAGTATGAAGGGACCTTCCCTGGTCCAACTTTAGATTTTAAGAGCTTGGCCCTTCTCTCTGGGAAGAACTGCCTGACCTTGGCCTCAAGAGGAGGAAATAGCCACCATTCCTATGGCTGCAGCATTTTACCTTGTCAAGGTATCTGCACTTTGTCCCAAACCAGGTCTTTTGCTCCCCACTGGGGATTCACCACAAATCAGAACATTAGGTAGCTACTTCAGGACATGATACACATCCTTCTGCAAAATTTTATTTCAAACGTTTTTATTAAGCCAGATGAAAGAAACAATTCAATCATGTTGATAACATTTAACATTGAAATCCCACATCCCACCCCCTCCCCCGATTATATTTGAATCTGTTTATTGATATTTCCAGATTATAAACATGATTCAACAACAAAACAAATAAAACCACAGTACATGAGGCAAAGTCCAAATCAACAGAATATACCGCTAAGGGCCTTGTTTCTTATAGCCCTTCACTAGAACTCAGAACCTCTACCCTGTACAGAGTTACTAATAGTGTGTCAGCAACTGCATGTTGAATTTTTAGTACCACTGGGTGAATATCAACTGGACCAGGTGAATTGCTGTTACTCTATTTGTCAACTGACTAATTACAACCCGATTCACTGAGATTTGTCCCAGTTCATTTATATTATCACCCTTAGTTGAAATCATTTTTATATTTCAATTTGTGGGTTCCACATCACAACCTGCCAACCGGCTTCATTAGCAACACCTTACACACAAAAACCGTCGTACCAACAGCAAGATAATATTCCCATCATCAACCAACCCAAATTTGTTTTTAAAACACTTTAACTCATCCCCTAAAGAAACTCCCCTCCCACCCCTCCTTCAAGTTATATATAAAACATTGCTATGAAAACAACAAGCAAACACCATAATTTCCGGGACACAAGATCCTAGTGCCAAAACTGTACTACCATAAAATTACTACTTCCTTCCTTATTCCCCAACAACTCACTATTCCCCCCCCCCTCAACCCACCCCCACTACTTAAATGCCCATCCCAACTAAGTCCAGGGAAAATAACAAATCACCTCTTAGGGGACGAAAACCATACAAATTAATCTCCCAATGTATTAAGGACCAGACTCCTACTGCACAGAGATAATGTATCTAGATAGACACCACTCCCCCCCCCCCCCCCCCCCCCCCCCCAAATTAAAAAAAAAAAAAAAAAAAAATCGGGCTTTGTGCTTGAAAGAACCCCTTGTCTCCCTCGCCTCCCTGGACAACAGTAAGTGTACCATGTTACACCAATGCCAAAAATCGGGCGATTGCACTGAAGTCCACTCCTGCAAAATACACTTCCTCGCCAATAAGGTACATCTTACGAAACAGCAGAGTACCTTCTGAAGCATTTTAATGACTCTCATGCCAGGAGCAGCGTTTGGCACACTCTGCCAGGTCTTCCATTGGGCCCCAATCTGAGATTCTGTTGAGGTATGCCAGCCATTAGTGAAAATTTGGCTGGTGCTGCAGTCTACTCATGGATAGAACAACTCTGACAGCACAAAAATCCAGCCAAACACTCGAGCTCCCTCAGGAAAAACCAACCAAGGAGAGGGATCTCCCTCCCCTCCCTAAGGACCCTCTAAATTCTCCTCCTAGACTACTTAGGTACCGATAAAAATGCAAAGTAAGGGCAAGGTTTTTGTCCTGTTTAAAAGATTTCTGCCTTTTACAAAGGAAAAAAACCTGCCCAGGAAATAAACTGAGAGAAAAGGGTTGGGAGAGAACTCAAACTCTTGAGTTATCCCACTGCTCCACTAATGGTTTTTTTTTTGTTTGTTTAATGGAGCACAAGCCACTAAAAGGACATCCCTTACTCACCTGAGTACCGGTTCTCCAACTGGCCCAGGAGCCTTGCTCTGAAACCAGTCTAAGAGATGCACAGTAAGCTTATCACTATTCTGCTGAAGACGGGTCATGGTTCACAAATCTGTCCTCCGTCTCCATCTGCTGGCTGGCGGGTACAGACCCACGGGTTCTGGAGTGGTAAGGACGATAAGGAACTACTATTCACTCAATCCAAAATTACTTGTGTTGCAGGTTCCACAAGGAACTTACCCATCTGGAACTGGTACTTTTTTCTGGGCTTTGGGAGCTACAGGGTTGAGTTCACCTGCGAACAATGCTAGCACTTCCTCGGCTACTGGAACCTCTTTCACTTGAAGCTTCTGAATGTATTTAATCAGCTGCAAGATACAGGATGCCTAGGAAAAATGCAAGGCATGAATCATTCAATAGAATATACAAATCTGTCACTAGCAAAAAAAGATGACATTTTGAATATTTTCTATGCATTTTTAGATACACTTTGCTGCATCAACCAAAAGCTCCACTAACAGTTATCCAAATTATTAGAAATGGCAGCCATGCCCTTATCTCCCATAACAAAAATACAGAGCTATCCAGTCAGAGGCCCTCAGAAATTGCAGTCAAACTGCATGCTAATAATATATTTCAAAGACTTACAATGAACTTTTGCAGTGAATTTGTATTCTCCATGCTGGTAAAATCTGAGGGAGGCCAAGAAATAGCCATCATAAAACTATGTAATTCTGCTACTGCCTTCCTTCTTGTACATTCCTTGCCAGAACTGCTCTACCATTATTTGTATCATTGTGCTTGTCTTTAACATGTTTTGCTGCATATTTACCTGATTTTATATTGTGTTCATTTTTTATACAACCTAGTGCAGGGGCTTTTCAACCCAGGCCTTGGAGCACACCTAGCCCGTTGAGGTTTTCAGGATATCCCAATTGAATTCAATGGGGATATCCTGAAAACCTCGACTGGCTGAATGTGCCCAGAGGACTGGGTTGAAAACCTCTGACCTAGTGTGTGTTCTCTGCATCGAGCTTGGATTCACCCTTGCAAAGGACGACAAAAAAGTCTTGTAAATTGAAATGAAATCCCAAGGGAAGGAAGAAAATTTGAGGGGAAAAAAGCTGGAACCAAGAACTGCAAGGATCGAGCCCACCTTTTGTTCTCTATATTTAAGCATAAAACTTTCCTTACCCTCTCCTGTACTTCTAGATCTGCGCTCTGCACGAACTGGGGAATTCGGTCAATCATCAGCTGTGTGATCTCTTGTGCCGCTTCCTTCTCGCCAGCCTGTTCCTTATGATGAATGACAGAGGCATAGAGCTTTACCAGATTTTGTACATACACAGCCTGGATGTGCCCCGGTAGAGTTGTGACCTTGGGCCGTAGCATTGCCTCCAGGGTCTGGCTCGGTTCTGGCAGATGTCTAGAAAACATCCAATGGAACTGAAAGTTAGAAGAGAAGAAGTCAAGAAGCTCAGGAAGGACAAGGAAGTCCTATTCTGCATACCAGGGGCGTAGCCAGACTTCGGCAGGAGGGGGGGTCTAGAGCCCGAGGTGAGGGGGCACATTTTAGCCTCACCCCCCCCCCCGGCACCACCACCACCAACTTTGACCCCCCCGCCCCTCTTGACCCCTCCTTCCCGCTGCCAACCCTCCCCCGCCCCCTACCTTTGCTGGCTGATCTGCAAGGCTTCGTTCTGTTTCTGTGAGTGCAGGACGTCAGACTCAGAAACAGAACGAAGCCTTGTGCCGGAAGAAGAGGACCTCGGCTGGCGGGGGTTGGGGTCCCCTGCCATCAAAAGTAGCCCGCAGCTCTCCAGGTTGGTGGGCGGGTAGTTATAGGTACTTGCTTAAGCCCTCCATCGCCCAGACCACAATAGAGAGCAGTTATAAAATACTATACTGGTGGTATTATACCACAGACAGGTTGCATAAAATGTATCCCCAGGCCTCTGGACTGTTGGAGAGAATGTGGAGGGCATGGAACCTTTATGCATATCTGGTGGGAATGCCCAAAGATACAAGCTTACTGGACTGAGATCACTGAGTTAGTGAGGAAAGTAGTGCAGATGCAATACCCCCGTCAGGCAGATACATGTCTACTACACTCTAGGCCTCCGAAAAGCCGGAAATATGGGCATAAGCTAGCAATCCAATTTTTTGTGGCGGCAAAGATCGCATTGGTGAAGGCCTGGAAAAAAATAGCAGTGCCCACCATGAAAGAGGTGTTAACTAGAGTAGACTACCTACACCTGATGTCGAGATTGACAGCTGTCAGAAGAGGTCAACTGCACATATACCAGAAAATGTGGCAACCATATGAGAATGTAAAAAGTGAACTGTTGGAAACTATGACAATGTGAGGTAGGGGGGGAGAGGGGGGGGAAGTTAATGGGGGGGAAGGTTAGATAGGGGTATAAAGTTTTGTTGATAGGAATTTATCATTGATGTGAAATGTAAGCAAAGGTTGCTGTCTTTGATGTTGTTGATCGATGTTTGAAGAATTGTTATAATAAAATAAAAATAATTAAAAAAAAAAAAAAAGTAGCCCACGTAGCTACGCCACTGCTGCATACCCCAAGAAACAGCTTCCATCTACAAACAGAACAACGTGTCTCAATTTGCTGGAGAGATGAAATATAAAATGTGTTTTCAGAGGGAATTAATGGAGCAATTTTTGAAGATTTACAAGGGTAGAAAAAACATTTACACCTGCTGTGAGTCATACATAACCGTCAGCCAACTGATCAAACCTCTGTGGTGCCCAAAACAACTCCAAACAGCACATAAATTGAATTTGAGCTTGGCTCCTTAACTGGCTCCCCTGTTTTGAAAAATCCCATAACTAGATGAGTAAGCAAAATGATATACATACATGTACAAAGCTCCCCCACCTAATGATCCTTCTCTTTTCCGACTGTGGAGTCGGAAGCAATTTTGCATGCAGCCGGAGTCAGTAAAACTGTAATGACTCCCGCTTCAAAATAAAATTTTACATTATATGATAAATTTATAATTTTATGCACACACACACACACACACATATATACATACATTTGTCCTGGATCTAAAGAACTGATAAATATACGTTATATTTACCAGCAATTTAGATTCCGCACAAAAATTTAAAGTCTAATATCAGTAGAAGTTGAACAGTAGAAAAATAGAAGAGTTGGAGTTGAAGGTTTGGTGTATCGACTCCACAGCCCTGTTTGAGTTTCTTTTTTTGTTGTTGTTGTTTTTTTTTTTTTGTAAAATGGCAGCCATTGTACATGCCATTGTGAAGACACTGCTGCAGCAGATGGTACAGAAGGCGTAAGCACCCCCCAACACCGAAGCTGACTGACGTAGCAGTCCCTCAAGAAGTTCTGGAAACAAAGCCCGGATGTGCTCTTTGAGAGCCGCCTGTCTTGTCTGAAAAGAAGGTGAGCCCTTAGGTCCCGCAAGGCCCCGAAGGACCTCAGAGGACAGCCGTGCAACCCCAAGTCTTCACCCGCGGCGACCGCCGATCACCAAGGGTTGAGCCCCCAGCTGCAGGCGGCCAACGGGACTTCTGGAACTGCGGGGTTGACGAACTGACCCAGTACTGGAACCAGGAGCGAAGCGGGCAGGTGGAGAACAGAGGAGTCCAAAACCGGCAACAGGTCAGGGCAGGCAGCTCACAACGTAGTCTGATACAGGCAAAAGGTCAAGGCAGGCGGCAAGCAGAGTAATCCAGAAACAGTCCAAAGGTCAACACCAGGAGAGCAAGGAAACAAACTGAAAACTAGAAAACATGAAGACTGGCCTCAGGAAACAGAACCTGAAGCAATGTCCTGTCTCAGGCCCGCTCCTTAAATACCATCAGCATTCAACCGCCCAGCCCCAGCCGACATGGCCGGCCAATCAGAACCTGGTTACTGATAAAATCCTTCTGATTGGTTCCGTCCGACCTCCCAGGCGGGACTACAGCACCAGCCTCCCAATCTAACTCCTCTGAGGCGGAGCTTCGGGTTCCCGCGCCCGAAAGTGAAGGAGACGCCGGCCATCGCATCTCGGCGCCATTCTCCCCACTGGCGCAAGCACGGACCCCATAGCCAGCGATCGAGAGCCCGGCAACTGCGATCACCGGCCCGCGGCAAGCCCCAGCTCTCCGTCGCGGCCTCAAGAAGGCCGGCCCTCGCCATGATGGACACCGGTTCCTGCTTCCTGCAGAGGAGCAGTCGGAGGGAGCGACAGATGTGACACCGCCATCGAAGAAGGCTGCAGGGTCGGTGGGACAGGCGGTGTCAGAATCCATGGAGGCTTGGGAGCAGGCATCGGGCTGCTAGGAGACCGACGCATCGGCACCTCCTGCATCGAGGGGGAGCGATCCTCTCGGCGCAGACGCTTCTCGGGTGCTGACTCTCTCGACGTCCCGGAGCTCCAGATACTGTGCATCAAAGGAGAACGATGTCGGTGCTTCTTAGCCTTCGCTCAACGCCCGTCATCGAGATTCCTCAGTACCGATGAGGAGGACGTGGAATCCTCACACCTCCTAGGGGCCAGGTCTGAGAAAGGCCGGTCCCGGGGGGGGGGGGGGGGCCTGCATAAACAGGAGGCCTTGAGGTAGGTGGAGACCCACTCCAACCTCACTGCTCCCAGCACAAATTGGTCTCATAGCAGCCATTACCTCTCTCCCCGACATCGATGCTCCCTTCGACGTCAACGACCTCGTTACCGATGTCGATGTCAAAGGACCGGACTGAGCCCCAAAATGTTTTTCTCGTTGGGCCTCTCGAGACGCTTGGGTCCATTTCTTCATACGAACACAGAGAATACAAGCGGCTGGGCTATGGTCGGGCCCAAGTCACTGAATACACCAGGCATGGGTATCGGTATCTCAGATAGTCCGGTTTTACCGAGTACAACGCTTGAAGCCGCTGGGAGACTTTGATGATATGGAAGGAAAAACGGCTTCGGCAAAATCAAAAGACGCGATTGTGCCTAAAAAAACAGAAAAAGGCACAAAAGAGAAGAGGGGAGAACCCGAACATGCGGCCTAAAGGCCGGCCGTGACGAAAAAGAAAGAAAACTTGAAACAGGTGAAAAAACTAAAAGGAAACTACGGGAACCTTATTATTATTTTTTTTTTCTTGAAAGAAAAAAATTAAATAAAGAGAAGTGAACGAACTAGCGAACAGTGAAGACTCTTCCTGGGCCTGAAGAGGAGCAGAAACTAACACTGCCGCACCTCAACGCGGAGAAAGAAAAACTGAAGAGAAGTGCTCACGCGATGGGCGGGAAATCAGTCCATGCACGCCAGAAGATTCTTACAAAACTTTTTAATATTTGCTTGCAAAATGCCGCTGCCGACCCACATGCGAGAACAAGCAGCCTACTTGTCCTCGGAGAAAAGTCAGATCTAATCAATCAAATTTGCAGATTGGAGATATCATCTGTGAAGGAAGTTGATCTACTAGGGATAGAGCAATTACTCGAAAAGTACCAATGATTTACATTTCTCTTCTCTGGATCTCAGACTGGGGACTAGCTATATTTTCTCTCGGAGGAAACTCAAGATCTGTCTCTGATGAATTAAGGAGATCCTATATAATAATTCTCACCTCCAACAGGATGTGCTTGGGACCGTGCCTGCCGGAAGTGGTCTGCTAGGCAGGCAGGCAGGCACTGACCTCAGTGACATCAGTGACAGACAATTTGGCAAAGCAAAACAATCTGAGTGCTGGCCATTAGGACACAGGGTTGATAGGAGAGTTTTAAAAGACTGAAGGAACAGAAAAGTGTTAAATGGGGGTAGGGGGGGAGTTGTGAATGACTGAAAGACATGCAAATTTGGGACAGGAAAACAATCTCAATGCGGCCATTAGCACACAGGGTACATAGGAGAGTTTTAAAAGACTGAAGGAACCAAAAGTGTTCAGGGGGAGGGGGGGGGGGGGGGGGAGGAGTTCTGAATGAATGAAAGAAATGAAAATTTAGGAGAGAAACACAATCTGAATGCCGGGCATTTGTACATAGGGTAGACAGGACACTTTGTTTAAAAAATGAAGGACGTGAAAGTATTACAACTTGGGGGAGGGGAGAGGAGGAAAGTGGTGGGGTATCCGGATACTGGGCGTTAGGGCCACGGGGGTACATAGACTTTTGAAAGCCTTAAGGAACCCAAAGTGTGGGAAGGAGCAGGAAAAGGAGGGGAGGGAACGGGGTGAGGGGTATTAGGCAGGGGAGGGGGCCCTGTCACACACTCTCATTCTCACACACACACTGTCACACAGACAGTCTCACTCTGTCACACACCCGCACATTCACTCTGGCTCTCTCTCTCAAACATACACACTCCCAGGAAAATCTTGCTAGCGCCCGTTTCATTCGTTCCAGAAACGGGCCTTTTTTTACTAGTTATAAATAAATGCTGATCTTTTGATACGGTGTGGGGGGAAAGGAGGATATTTTGTACTGTTTAGTTTCCTTTTATTGTTATTTAAAATTTTTCTTTGACAGGTTCCTGGAAGAGTATATGGGATTTATGGTTGCTTCTGCTAAGGAAGGGCTTTTCTGGGTGGTACAATGTGCATACGTTTTAAATTTGTTATAAACTAACTTGCCTAGTTCTTTTTTGTGGATATGGTGTGGGATATAAATGTTACATTAAACCTATGTATGTATTTATTGTTCTTTCTACTATAGTAAAAATGTGACCAAAAATTTTATGAAGAGGGAAATTAACACTCACTTTTAAAGTTTTATTTTTGACAAATGTCACAATCATAGCATTCTGTTTAACAATTCTGAATATTCAATTAGTAACATGCTCCCTAGAACTCATTTTCTTTCTCTGTCCAATCTTCCCAGTCATTCATCTTCAAATGCCCCATCCTCAAAATCTTTACAGTTCTAAAAAGCTTCCACTTCATCTGGAATGCTAACTTTCTAATTTTGTGACAGCAACTCCTTTTTGTATCTCTAGCACCTCGTCAACTTTTCCCTCAAACACTACCTTAACCAGAGTCCTATGTAAAAAAAAAACACTAGTCAATACTTAGAATGGATTAGATGATCCCTAGCATTTTCATATTACCCTCATATAAGTCTGCTAGTTACCTCCTACATGTTATTCATGGAATACCAGCTCAGTGGCACTTACTCAGAGAACTCTCCACAAATCCAGGCAGCCGCATACAGCACCTCACAGATTCCATTCCTCTGGGTATTGCTGGCCAGCAGGTGAGAATTGTCCAGAAGCATGGCCATCTGGGACACTGCAAACTTTCGAATGGCCTTGACTCTGATAGCTACATCCAGCATCTGAGCTGCTATGAGGTGTCCATGTCGAGTACCTTCCAACCGAGTCAGTTCTACCAGGATGCTTATGTACCTAATGCATAAAAATTAAGGCAGTCACAATTTTTAGAACTGTCTTTTAAAAGACAATTTGCACAACAAAGAAAACTGTTAAAATAATGGAACATAAATGTAAACAATTAGACACTTGTGCTCCCATACTTCTAAGACTACTGGTTCCATTTCCCATTACTCAATATATTTTGTGACCATCGTGCATTTGGTTTTAGAAGAACACAGCAGAAAATCTACGAACCACTCAAAGTTGGTAATGTACTGATAATTTGACTGGCTACAGATGTCGATGATTTTGGTCAGCAGTTCATCCCTGTATGTTGTTCCTTCTGCTTTGTCCACATGTAGCATTAATTTCTTCACAATCTCCATCAGGTTCTTCTTTGATACCTGGTTTCAAGTTGGACAAGTAATTAACAGCTGCACACCCTAAAAAAAATTTCACCAAAATATTCAATATTTTGGTTCCTACAAGGCCTGTGAAATGATTGCCATGACCCCCTACCACACTCAAGTAATGCGACATCAAAATCTAGACCAGTGATGTTCAGTAGCAGTGACTTCTAGGAAACCACTGCCTGCTCATAAACTGAAGTTTTCAGGCACAGAACTTTTAATACTGCGTGCATAACTAACTAACTCAGTTGCAACAGCTTACAGACCTGATGCTCTCATAGAAAGCATAAAACCAATTAAAGTAGCGTATGTGTAAAGTTAAAGCGCTGAGAGTCAGAGAGCACAAGAGTCAATTTTCTTGTTACTGCATAAACTGCAAAGAGGCCTCAGTTACCGAATACAAGGCAAAAGGTAGCATATATAAACTGTACTATTTTACTCAGCATGATCTCCAATTTGGTATGCCCCTCTCTCTTCCCTACCTTGCATGAGGGTCACTCTGAACGGGAACAGAACTAATTACAGGTTTACCTATTATACTCAGATACACACACACGCGCTCAAGTATGTCTATCCAAAACCCTTGCACATACATACACACACACTTAACAAGAGAAGACCTACCTAATACACCCTCACACACCTACACACATAAGCACCCAAGGAAAAATAAAAAGTCAGTGTTCCAGTATATGTCAACCTCCCCCATACTCCAGAGAGGTAAAAATGCTCATCAGAAGAATACTAATAGGGCTATCAGCCCTAACACTAATAACATCTTTAGATACCCCAAGTCAAAGCAAGCATAACAACATACTGATACTCTGCAACCTACATCACCCAGCAGGAAAAGCCACCCACTTCCTGGGGAGAGCCTGGACAGCCAGTAGAGGCACTCTAAAAAAAAAAATGGAAAATCGCTCTCTCGACAATCACAATAGAAGAACAGAAAAGAGAACAAGAAACACAGAAACCCAAACAAACGACAATTAATGAAAATTACCACAGTTGCACTGACAGAGGACGAATATTTACCAATACTAGTGGGATATATCAACGCAAGATCAGTGGTAGATAAAACAGAAACAATAAGGGACTGGATAACCGACAAAGGCCTCAGTCTCATCTTTCTTAACATGGATCCATGATAAAGAAGACCCTATTGTACTGGATCTATGTCCACCAGGTTATAAAATCCTACACTGGACCAGAAAAGGGAAAAGAAGAGGAGGAATCGCATTGATCTATAGAGCTTTCCTAAGGGTTGAAGCCACAGCGGAATCTAACACACCACAACTGGAAATCACCTCACTTAAAATCAAAGACTAGACCCTACATAATCAACTGTGCTGCATCCTATTCTACAAACCCCCAGGAAACTGAAAAGTGACCCAAACAAACTTCATGGATTTCATTTTGCGCATGTGTTGCCAACCCCAATATCCTGCTAATAGGTGATATTAATCTACATCTAGATGACCAGAATATAGACAGCTCCAAAGAATGTAACAAATTCCTACAACTATTGGACTTTCAGCAACCACTAGTGACCACAGCCCATGTCAAAAGCCACGCCATAGACCTACTAGCCTACAGATTCTCAAAGGACAATAACTTCAAAATACAGAACCCGATATGGATAGCATCCCCCTGGTCTGATCACTTTAAGCTAAATATGACCCTCTACTGGAAAGAGCACAAATAACACCCAATAAAAACACAAATAACATACAAATCACGAGGAAAGATTGACACAACCAAATTTTGGACTGCCATATATGAAGACCAATGGTCTCCAATGACCAACACTGAAGAATTTCTATCAGAAAGGGACGAAAGGTGTACCAACACACTGGACATAATAGCACCTATGAAAACAAAAACCAGACAGAAGCGGAAATCAGTCCCATGGTTTGATGAGGATCTAAAAGAAGCTAAAACCCTCTGCAAAAGACTAGAACTAGAATGGCAAAAAAATAAAAATTAAAAACAAAAGTGTGGAGAAATGCACAAAACAGGTACAAGACCAAAATTAAACTGGCAAAAACAAAATTCTATAAAGAACAAGTAGGCCCAGACTACAAAGACACAAATAAACTATATAAAATCGTTAACAACCCAACACCAAACCTTTGACAACAGCGAACCCCCCCACCCCCGTCAGCTAACATTCTTGAAAGATGCTTCGAAGAAAAGATTCTCAACCTAAGGAGAAACCTTAAAGAAGACTACACAAACTTTGAATCCCTAATTGATGAACTTGACCACACCTCAGAGGACGCACCAGTAGACACAACATGCACCACCTTTACACAACCCACAAATGAGATAGTAGCACAAGCGTTAAGGAAATTCTCCTCTACTTACTGCATGCTAGATACATGTCTCAACCACGTAGTAAAAGCTGCCCCAAACAGATTCATAGACCACCTCCCATCTGAACTACATGTTTCAGGCAGGCTGTTTCCACACAAAAAAAAAAGGCAACATACTGCTTACACCAATCCCAAAATACGTTAAGAAAGACAAACATGAACGGTATCGCAAACTACTGGCCGGTGGCATCCATACCTCTAACAACTAAAATAATGGAAGGAATAGAGGCCAACGAACTAACTGACTGCATTAACAAATTCTCCGTACTACATGACTCCCAATCAGACTTCAGACCCCATCACAGCACCAAAACAGTGTTGACCACACTACTGGCCAACTTCAAAAACGAAATCTCAAATGGAAAAAAACATACTTATACTACAATTTGAAATGTCAAGTGCATTTGACAGGTTGGCCACATAATTCTCAAAAGAATCCTTGATAAAATTGGAATTGGAGGCAAGGTGCTTAACTTATTAAGTAATAGAGTCATTCCGTGTCAAGTGGACCAATTTTAAAGGTCGTCCCCACCTCACCATCTCAGATTTTGATGAAATTTGGTACATAGTTTCTTTATGATAAAAAACTAAGCTGTGCAAAACTTTAGTTCAAAAGACTAAAAATTGGAGATTCTAGGGGACCTCAAGTAAAGGGTTGCAAAATGTCGCCTGAGCAAAAATGACATTTTGGGCCAACTTCCAGAAGCTGTAAAACTGGAAGTTTTAGTAGTACAAGGGGGATATTTGGAGAACCTGCACTACTTTTAGGGCTTAATGAACTGGCAAAACCCCATGTTCCTAGTCCTCTTACTTTTTGAATGGTTTAGGCTCAAACTTTGCCAAAAAAAACGGCAAAAATCAATTTACAGTGATGTTGAGGCTGCTGTAGTTTCTAAACTAGTTGGCCTTTCAGGTTGATTTTTGGTAGGTGTACTAAATGCACGGCTGTAATGAGGCATTCCAATTTGCAGCACTTTCCTTCAAGTGGTTGAAAAATTATAAGCGTTCAAAGTTGGTATAAAAAGCATTTTTGCCCATTTTGGGCTATCTTTGATGCCCTTGATCTCCAGTGGGACAGCTTCAATATTCTTTCTTTTAGCACCATTAGAAAGAGCAGATTTCCTTCTATCAGAATATGTAGTTTTCAATTTGGAGTCTCTCCATATAAGGATTGCAAAAAAAGTGTTTTTTGGCCAGTATTGTTGAATGATAGATGAAACGGATATAGGGCCCATCAATGTTTCTAATTGCTGTATAAGTCACTCAGTTGCTTTAAGCATGCGTTGGTCCATGGTGGCTATGCCACTACCAATTCAATAGGAAGTGGCAACCTCATCGCCAAGAGGTCACGCCCGATAGCAAGGCAAGTCCAGCCACTTGGCACAGGTTCCCAAGCCTGAAGGTGGGCATCTTACTTGAGGTTCCCAAGCCTCATTTGGTTGTCTTTGCCTAGTTTCTCAAGCCTAATGGGGGTGTCTTAATGGTTCCCAAGTAAAACCTCAGTGCTGAAGTGACAAGAATTTTTCACTGATAAGTTTCACTGCTGTTTCTGGAAATGTATACTGTCGTCCAAGTGTGTAGTTGCTGGTACTGGAAGAACTGCTAGAATATGCTGTTCAGAAATCCAACAAGAATCTCTTCTGCTAGGCCAATGAAATGATCGTGCAGGCCCGCATGGATGCATAAAGTTGACCAAGGCATCATGTTCTTCAAATGATGTGTCACAGACATTGCCAATCCACCATTTGTTGTCATAAACACAGGCAACATACTGCCCAGGCTGAAGTTGAGACACATTTATGCCAGGTACACTCACTGGGTCATCCGACTGACAAAGTTTGACAACAAATGAGGAGGAATCATTTGACATTCTACTGACTGAAATTTGGTTCAAGTCAATGGGAATAAACTGGTGATTTAGTTCCAGCAACTGTGGAAGCTTTACTGAATCTTTCCTCTTGTGCAGATCTTGAAGATTCAATTTCATCCTTGGAAACAAAAAAGAACTTGATTTTATTTATTTTTTGATCACAAAATTCAAACAAGCCTTGTGCTGTGAGAATTTGGCTATTTTTAGGTCGTTGCAAACTAGCCTGAGCAGCTAGTCGCTTTGTTGTACCACCTATGGCATCACATGGTGACTTGCCATGGCTTCTGCCAAAGAAATTCCACTGTGCACTTATTCCAAATTCTGTTTGATGATAGCACAAGTTGGCAAAGTTTTTGAAGTTCTTGTATTGTGCAGCTGAGCCATCACTAAAGTATGTTACATATTTTATTTCTCCAATTTTGCTTTTCAAGAACGTGATTAATTTTTCCAAGAATGCATGTACAGCAACTGCATCATGCCGCAAGCTGTCACTTATTTTGCAAACACTTATGCACTGAATTTCACCTGAAGCATCACGGAAGTACCCAACAAATGGATGCAGTGTAGCTTGACTGTTTTCCCAGTGGAAACCTTGAACAGCATCTTGGACAATAAAGGAGTAGTTTTCAGCAAAGTCCAAGAGAACAACAATTTCACAAGGATTTAGGTTTTCTTTAAGTATTGTGTCTGATGTTTGGAAATGTAATGGTGAATTGACAGGTTTGAAACTTTCAATGCAAGCTCAGATACAAAATCATCAACATACATTTGTTTGGTCTCCAGTGTGGTGCGATCTGTATGAACCCACTGCTTAAACTCGATTGTTTCACCTGGGTCAGCATCAATGAACACTTCTGTCAGGTAATTTTCAGGCACATCTTTACCTGGACATATTTCACACCTGTGAAGCATGCATTCTTTGCATTCCAAATTGCACACAGTTTTAGCCATCAGTGCTTTGTAATCTTCGTTCAGCAGATGGCTTCCAGCAAGCATAAGCTTCACATTTTGATGAATGACACAAACACACACTGAATGCATACCAGATGAGCCAACAGTGACACACCATTTTGGCCTTAGCTCACAAAATTTGGAAAAACCCACTTCTGGCCCATTTCGAGTACGATATGCAACAAACATTTCTTTTAGATTGCTAAGCAGCAAGTGCTTTTGCATTTGAATTTTTTCAGTGCCAGTTCTGACAGAGACAAAATCTTTTTTCCCTAGGCACAGTCTACTGAATTCATCATCTTCAAAAAAGCCAAGAATTTTTTTTTCTGTTTCTTCTGGTAAAACTTTACCTTTCTTCTTGTCTGGTTTTGCCAGAATTCCACAAACTGATTTCAGATTTCTTGCTTTTTTAACCATTCTAGTTGAAACCATGAATTCTGAGGCAGTTCTTTGAATAGACCAGCTGTTTGGTGCTAAAGTTAGTATTTGCAGTTTTTCTGCATGATTTGCTGAAACTTGGACTTTGTTTTTCAACTCGTTTAGCAGGTTATCATAATCAGAACATTTGTCACATTTCTGACTGGTAGAATGTCTAAGCCACCAGCAACTGCAAGATGATGACTCTCAAAGTATTTTGCACTCGCCTGATTTTGCGCTTGGTGTAGCCTCGTACATCACGCTTGCTGACTTTTTTGAACTTTAATGGAGAAAAACCAAGAGATGTCAAACTTGTGTTCAACTTGCCAGAAATGTCACTGTGTTCATCATCTGCTGCTGTTGATGATGATAAAGAATCAGCAGCTCTGTTACTGACGTCTTTTCAACAAGATGGACATAGTTTCTGACCCGGCACAAATATTTTGCTTGTTAAGGCCTTTAGCTGGGCTGCTAGTGTGTCATCCAGCACTCTTAAGCCCCTTTTTGCATTATGACCACCTTTGGAAAATGGGTTACAGCAGGTTCTTTGCAAAAATTCAAACTTTTTCAACAGTAAAGATTCATGATGAAGGCAAATAGTTGATCCAGCATAGAAAAGTTGACCAGAATGCTCTTGTAACAACTTCTGTTGATCAGGCAGAAGCTCTTCAATTAATTTCAAACCTTTATTTTTATTGTATGTCAGTAAATGACACTCTGATGTGCTTGAACAGCCAACTGAGCAAAGTGGAAATTCATCTGATCTTTCTGGATCCATTGATGACCATTAGCATCAGTTCAACAAACGCGTTTATTCTTGCAATCAGGTTTTCAATGGGTAAAATTTTACTTCAGTCTAAAGTGATTAATATCTTCATTTGTGGCATTTAATTCAATATAAATGAGCCTGTCGGTGCAGGTGCGAGTTTCTTCAACAAGAAGTATGTATACAATGGTTTCCACCCTATTTTTTAGTTTACTTGAACACAGTTTTATAACATAATATTTAAAGAAAACTTCTTTAGCCAGTTAGACTTGGCCAATTATGATTGGTGAACCCTGTTGCAAGGCAGAATTGTTTGTTTCATTGCCCAATTGTATGCTTCTGGTACCTCCTGGCTCCTGAGTGTCTGTTGCTAGGCTTACTTTGATGCCTACAGTTCACTAAGAGGTCAAACTGTAGCAAGGGTGAAGAAACACCAGCAACAGACACTCAGACGCCTTGCAACAGGGTCCACCAATCATAATTGGCCAAGTCGGTCATCCTAACTGACTGCAGTTTTCTTTAAACCTGTCATGAAACCTGGCCTCATCCTTCCACATCCTAAAAAACATTCCTGTTTTTTAGTTTTCTTGAATACAGTTTTATAACATAATGTGTTCTTTATTTTAAAAAATTGTTGCTTTTTGAAAGAAGAATCACTTTTACTACACTTGTATCAAGGGTGTAGTGAAGAAATCACAGGCTGCTGCCCGCAAACATTTGAGGGCATTTTTGCAATCCTTATATGATGAGACTCCAAAATGAAAACTAAATATTCTGATAGAAGGACATCTGCTCTTTCTAATGGTGCTAAAAGAAAGAATATTGAAGCTGTCCCACTGGAGATCAAGGGCATCAAAGATAGCCCAAAATGGGCAAAAATGCTTTTTATACCAACTTTGAACGCTTATAATTTATCAACCACTTGAAGGAAAGTGCTGCAAATTGGAATGCCTCATTACAGCCCTGCATTTAGTACACCTACCAAAAATCAACCTGAAAGGCCAACTAGTTTAGAAACTACAGCAGCCTCAACATCGCTGTAAATTGCTTTTTGCCGTTTTTTGGCAACGTTTGAGCCTAAACCATTCAAAAGGTAAGAGGACTAGGAACATGGGGTTTTGCCAGTTCATTAAGCCCTAAAAGTAGTGCAGGTTCTCCAAATATCCCCCTTGTACTACTAAAACTTCCAGTTTTACAGCTTCTGGAAGTTGGCCCAAAATGTCATTTTTGCTCAGGCGACATTTTGCAACCCTTTACTTGAGGTCCCCTAGAACCTCCAATTTTTAGTCTTTTGAACTAAAGTTTTGCACAGCTTAGTTTTTTATCATAAAGAAACTATGTACCAAATTTCATCAAAATCTGAGATGGTGAGGTGGGGACCCCTGGTCCACTTGACACGGAATGACTCAATATTTAACAACTTCTCTCTTCCCTCCATGGAAAGCAGAATTTGGGGACCCCCAGGCTTGCCACTCTCACTGATGCTATTCAACTTAATGATGACCCCCCCTTGCCTGAACACTATCTAAACAAGGCTTCAACCCCCTTATCGACAACGATGGCGTGTCCATTTACATCCCCTTCCATAAGAAATCTGCATGAAATTACATCTAGAATTGCCGATGGCTTAAACATAATAGAATCCTGGGCATCATCATTAAAGCTCAAACAGAACAAAAAAAAAACACACTGCCTACTCATCTCACAATATCGAACGATACCCAAATACTGATACCATCGGCACATCCCTCCCAATGTCTGACAATCTAAAAGTCCTAGGAGTCTCTATTTGACAGCAAACTATCCCTCAAAAAGAAAACCTCAAACACAATGAAGAAAATGTTCCAAACCATGTGGAAACAAACGCATAAAAAAAAAATACTTCCTGAGATACGTATCACGCACATTAGTCCAATCCACGGTCCTCACCCATGCAGACTACTGCAATGGAATATACGCCAGATGCAGGGGACAACTACTCAAGAAACTGCAAACAGCACAAAACATAGCAGCCAAACTGATATTCAGAATAAATCAATATGAAAGCGCAAGACCACTGCTCCTCAAACTTCACTGGCTACCCATCAAAGCAAGTATATCCTTCAAGATCTGCTCCCTAGCTCACAGGATAATTTTTGGCCTTGCACTGGAATACATGACAAACCTAATAGAACTACCTATGTGCAATGCAATCGAAGGCACAAGAACCTACCTCACTCTTCACTTCCCCAAATGCCAAGGTCCAAAATACAAATCTGCACACTCAACCAGCTTTAAATACACCTGTCCCAAAATCTAGAACACAATCCTGAAAATCCTAACTAAAATGCACTACCAACTTGTGAAGAAAAAGTGTTTTAAGCCTGTAAAATGTAGTGAATATTTTCCTGCATTATGTCCTGAATGTACTTCTCCTATTTGGCCAGCAGGTGGAGTTTCTTTGCTGTAAAGCTGTTAAAGAACTGCTTTTTTCTTTAGTTTGACACAAACAGGAAGCAATAAGCAGTATATATTTGAAAGACTGGGTTCTGATTGGCTTAGAGTTTGAAATTACCCAGCAGTTGTTGTTGTGGTTGTTGCTTCAGTCTTAGCCCGGGAGGAAAGAGAAACAGATCTCTTTGCTGAGGCTCAGTGAATTATATGTCCTGACCTTCCCAGGCACTATTTAGACAGTATAAAGATGTTCAGTTAGTGTTATAATTGACCCATACTTCAGTTACCTGTTATTGTTTGCTATTTGCACTATTTTGTTCCACTGTTCAACATTTTTTTTTAAGAGAACAAAATAATTGTTTATTCGCCCTGTTTGTCTGGACTGAAAGAATCCTGGTGGTTTGTATGTTGGGTCTATGAGTGCTTTCTGGGAACTATGGAACCACTGGGAGTGTGGCCCCAGTACCCTAGAAATCACTGGGGATAATTTGAGAGCGGGAGACTATAGCCCAGAGGGGGTTGTGACCCAGTCGAGGGAGGAGGGTGCGAACGCAGAGCACAAGCGGCAGGTGCAGGCGGACCTGAGCTGTGCTGGGGATAGACCCTCTAAATGGCGGATGGCTAAGCGTTTTGTGACATGACTAAACTTTTTGAAAACACCTAAAAGCCCACTTCTTCAGACAATCTTTCTTCGAAGATCCCACCCAGGCTAAGTATTCAGCAATACAAAAAAGCACTAACAATAATGTTACAAGCCTAACTGTATTAAACTGTAAGCCACATTGTACCAACAGCCTGATGGGAAAATGTAGGGTACAAATGCAGAAACAAAAATAAACTGCTAAAAAGTGGAGGGTATTATTTTTTGTGCACTGCGATATGATCTGATACAAGACGTTCAGCAATACTAAAGTACCAGTGGATTCTACATGTCATTTACTGGAAGATGTGCCCATCTACTTTCATAATATTTTTCATGTTTTTTTTTTTTTTTACATTCTAGTAACTGTGTTGATTGTATACATACTTAAAATAAATCCACCAAATTATATTGTTAATGACAAACTAATAAACCATGCATCAGGGTTAAATAATTTTAACCTAAAGAATAGAGAGGAATTGCAAGTAAAGAACTTAGGAGCATACCATTCCATAGAGAAGATCTAAAGCTCGGAGGCGAATGGATTCATCCTTGTCATCCAGACACTGGAGAATAAGGTCTTTGTGGGACTGGACAGACTTTGGATGGGTCTTCAGGATTTTTGACATTGCCAACAGACCAAGGTACTTTACTGGAAAAGGAGGACAACACCTTAATCAGTTTTAGTTCACCATGTTGAGGAAAAATGCACACATGGACATGTAACAACAATTCCAAGAACATCAAAAGTAGACAGCTCCCCATCCCCACCCCCATCTACCCATCCCCAAATCTTGTTAATTCCTCAAGCTGCTCCTGTGCAATTCTTGTCTTAGTCATTTTGGTGAATGTGGCACAAAAGTTTACACAATGAACAGACTCACATAAGAAAAAAAATGAAAGTGACGGCACACATCCAAGAGTATTCTGGGCAAAGCAGGCACAAAACTTTCCTGAATAATCTCTCACCCAATGTGGGTTAAGTAGAGACATTTCTAAGACACTGATCAGATCAATATTTTTGAAGCATGCAAGACAAAATTTAACACAGAGTGAAAATAGAATTTCACGCTATATAGGATAAAACCTTCTGCTTTCTGCCTGTCAGCCACAAGTCATACTTACAATTCTGGTCAGAATCTTCAATTAGAATTCTTAACTTCTGAACACAAAGCTGAAAAGAAAGGTATTTCTAGTCAGGATAACTGGTTTACCACTAATACTGAGAGACACCTCTACTGCATATTTAATACATTTAAAGGTATATTTAATATAAACACATCTTTATGAAGTACCTGAATGCTTGCACTGTGATTGGGCATTCCAGAAGATAAAGATATCAACACTAGATTACAAATGGAAGAAAAAAATAAATCAAAACTCCAAGTCAAAGCAGAATTAGCAGATTAATACTATGGGTTTACTCATGAAATGTTTGCAGTGGTTAATTCTGCACATCAACACAAATACAGCAATAAATGTATTTAGCTTGATTAAAAAAAAGGTTACTTTATTTTCTTACCTCCATTTTGTTTTATTTCTACTTATTACCCCAAAATGTGCAAATTATATAACAGCATCAATCACAAAATGAAAAACAAGATGGTAAATTTAAGAGTTAAAGGAAATAAAGCAGTTTCACACAAGCAGCACGCTATCAAACTTTAATTGCCTGCAAAATCTAAATTGGCAGTTTCCTCCAACTCAATCTGAAAGGAAGGAGGAGAGAGAAAGGACAGTTGGTGAAAAACTGAGGGGAATAACAGGAAGTGAAATAGGAGAGTCAGGATTAGGGAAAAAGATGGAAAACTAAGTTGACACAGTAAAAAGAGGGAAATTGAAGACTGGATAGTAAGAATGAATTAAACCTGGACAGAGGCAGAAAAATAAATTGAAAAAAGCTAAAAGGAAGAGGAGAGAGAAAAATGACAAATGGAGAGGAAATCCTGGCAAGAGAAGATGGAGAAAAGCAAAAAAACTAGAAACTGGTACCAACACAATCAGAAAAAAATAAATAAATGGCCAGACAACAAATGGAGAAAAAATAATTTTAGTTTTGTTTACGATAAAGTAAAAGTAATAAGATGTGTTCGAGAAAAGGAGGAAAAGGGAATGAAAGCAAAACGCAATAAACGTGACATATAACAAAGTAAAAACCGAAGAAAACCTATATAGATCACGAAAAATAAAGACATCACTTTTTCCTTTTTTTTCCCTTGAACACATCTTATTACTACTTTGACTATCTTTGCCTCAAGGTACTAATACCTTCATATGCAAGTGTGTGTTAAACACCCCTCATTTTTGCCACACAGCATAACTTCGCAGAGTATGCTCTACTTTCTGTTTCAGCAATTCGCATTGCAACTAGAGCAGTATTGTGCTTTGTAATCTTTTGGACAGTATCCTATATAATAAAATGCATCTCCAACATTCTGAAGCTGACTGCGTGGCTGAGGCATTCCTGCTCTCTGTATCCATCTCCTGAATTGACATCACGTACTTCCGGGTTCATCACAAGCAGAAGTGACCAACCACACGAGGTTTCTCGGCTTCAGAACGTTGGAGGTGCATTCTATTAAATAGGATTGGTCAGTTCCTTGAAGCACAGCCAGAGCTCAGGGTCCTGCACAGTAACGCTCAGACACCAGAGAGAGAGGGGGGGCCTGACACCAGAGGGGGGGGGGGAGGTATCTCTGTCACACACACTCTCTCTCAAACACTATCTCTCTCTCACAGTCAATGTCTTTCTCTCTCTCACTCTCACACACTGTCTCTCACACGCTCTATGTCACACACAGTCACTCACACACTCTCTTGGTCTCATACACTTAGTCTCACACACTGTCTCACATACGCACTTGCACACACTCTCTCTCACACACAGTCACTTTCACATACTCTCTCTCAAACATACACACTCCGAGGAAAACCTTGCTAGCGCCCGTTTCATTTGTGTCAGAAACGGGCCTTTTTTACTAGTTTTTTTTATAAAGCAAGGAGGTTTAGTTTATCCCTTTTCAACTTCTTCTGAGATACTTATTACACAGCCATTTGGACCTTCTTTTGAACTTTTTTTTTATTTATTTATTTTTTTTAAGTAATGGGCACTGTATTTCCAGTCCTACACTATTTTGTTTTCCTATGTTCAATATATATTTATTTTAAGTAAGGAGGCTCATTTCAGCCTTTTATTTTCCACTTATATTTTTGTGCAGGATTTATTTTGTGCATCCTGAATCTCTTTTTTTTTCTTTTAGAGAAACACATTTTTCTATATAGTCTACCACTGGGAGCAATCTGTTTATATATTCTATCACTAGGAGAGTTCAGTTTGTCTTCTGCCTTGCTGTCGCTTTCCTGCAGTATTTCATGCTTGTTTTTACACGTTTCATATTTTCACTTTACATCTAGCAATCGTGAGCTCGGAAGTCATGAGGCCAAGCCTTGTTTACAAGAAAACACAGTCTGTCCGATTCATGACTTCCAGATATCTATGCATCAAAGAAGAATACTAAGCCTCTTCGTCCTCTCTGTGAAAGGACAGAAGCTCCACAGATTGGTTAAGACGAAATGTTGATACCACTGTCAGAAGGCAGGAACCGTGAGCAGGGAGAGATCCCTGTCTCCAAAAAACAAGAAAAGGACCCCAACGAGAGAGCCTGAAACAGGCCCAAGCCACAACCTGAAATTTTAGGGAACCCAACACCAATCCATTCTGAAGACCTGCTTGGAGAAACACTAGGATGTGTGCAATTTGAGCAGAGACAGGAGACAGAACACCAGCCCTCAAATGTCCTCCACACCCTCACGTAAGCCATGGGTGTAAAGCATTTCCAAGCAAGGTAACAATGACCAAATCAGGATAATGTTTTCATCTCAACCGAGCCCTCTCAATGGACAAGCCGCAAGATAAAGGGGAATGGATCCTCCATGAGCACTGGACCTTGCTTCAGTAGATTGTGTATCTACAGAAGACAACAGAGGACCCTGGTCCAGCAGTCAAATCAGGCTTGTGTAGAACAGCCTCTGCAGCCAATCCAGGGCCACAAGAATTATTCAACCCCATTGCAAAGTGATTCTTTTCAACACACAGCCTACCATGGGCCAAGGAGGGAAGACATACAGTAGATGTGTCTCCGGCCAGGGCTGTAGTAGGACATAGATTCTCATCGAGCCCGATTCTTTCCAATGGCCAAAGAACTTGGGCACTTTGGCATTCCTTTTCATTGCCATCAAGCCAGAAGAGGAGAACCCCATCAGTTCACTATCAGCTGAAACCCCTTGCAGGATAATTCCCATTCTCCTGGGTCCAAGGGGTGCCTGCTGAGAAAATCCACCTCCACATTCAATGACCCCCAAAACATTTTCCTGCCCAACTCACGGAGGCCACCTCCACCAGATGACTGCGAGTCTTGCCTTGCTTGTTGATATAAGCCACCATCATCACACTGTCTGAGAAAACTCAGACCAGGGCCAGTGCCAGAAAGGCAGCAAAGTAAATTAAGGCAACACTGTACTGAGCTCCAAGTGATTTATCAACCACTAAGACTCCTGTTCCGTCTAGGTGTCCTGTGGAAAAAGGAACTTGTAATAAGCTCCCCAACCTGGCTTCCTGGCGTCTGTTGTAACCACCTCCCATTGTGTTACTAGAAAAGGAGCTCCAATGGTCAAATTCCTAGGTGACAACCACCATTGCATACTCTGTCTGGTAACCAGAATCCAAGGAAGATGAACAACCACATATAAACCCTTGCCCATCAATGACCCTAGAACCTGGATGTAACCCCAGACCCTGAGGCTGCCTTGACAGAGAAAAATCTGTTGAACCACCTTTGATCTCCTGCACTCTGTGAGAATGATCCATGCCTTGTCGAATAGAATGCCCAGATACACCAGTGTCTGCGATGGAGTTAGTCTGCTCTTCTTAAAATTGATCACCCAACCCAATGACTGCAGATAACTTCATCTGTCACAGACACTGTCCAATTAGGACAATGAATGAATGAGCCAGTTGTCAATATATGGGCGAACTCCGATCCCTGGCACCAAAGGAAGGAGGCCTCCACCACCATAATCTTGGTAAATGTTCTTAGAGCCATAGTGAGACCAAAGGGCAAAGCCCTGAACTGGGTGTGACGGCCCAGGACTACACAACGTATAAATCTCTGATGCGGGAGCCATATGGGTATAGGCAAGTACACCTCCTCGAGATCAAGTGGCAATGAGAAATTCTTCCACTTGTACCGAGGCTATGACTGCTCTTAGTGTGTCTATGAGAAAGCGGGACACTAAAGTGGCAGTGGTTTAGACCTTAGAGATCTAAGGCTGGACGAAAAGTGGCTTCCTTCTTTGGGACAATGAAGTAGACGGAGTATCTGTCTTATCCCTGTTCAGCCTGGGGAACTGGAACATCAGCAAGGATTCTGAACCTCGCCCACCTTGGGTCCCTTTCGACAAGGAGACTACAAGAGGAGTGACCGGGCTGGAGAACTCAAAACTTGTAACCTTCTGTAAAAAAAAAAAATCCAGAACCCAATGGTCTGACATGATTTTGGCCCACACCTCCCAAAACTCCTGAAGATGTCCTCCCACAGGAGGAAGAGTGGACCAGTCTTACATCACTGTGAAGCTCTAGAGGCATTGCGTGCTCTAGCTGACTCAGAGGAGGACTTCCTGCCCTCAGGAAAAGAAAATTGGCATGCCTGAAAGCGGGACTTCTGATCATATTGCTGACAACCAGGTTGGTACCATCTGCTGTCTCAAAATCGAGATAGAAAGCCCCCCCAAAATCAGACAACCAGATGCTTTTGGCTTATCCTATGGCAACCACTGTATCTTAGTTTCCCCCAGTTCTTTCACTAAGTTACTGAGATCTTCTCCAAATAGTATTTAACTTGATGTGACACTGAAGCTCCATCTGCTGCCCAATGCCACAACCAGACTTGATGATGTGCAGTGACAGCCAAAGACATACTGAGGACATAACAAGTAGGTGGATTCCGTTTTCAGCTGGGCATTATGGCGCCATCTTGTGTTGCAGACACTGATGCCACTTCAAAGGCTTGTTTTAGCAAGCCTTCTGGCTTCCTGTCCTATAGAGAGGATATCCTGGAAAGCTGCAATTTTTTTCTCCTCCAGAATTAATGGGTAGAGGAAAGCCATGGCTCTTCCCACTCTAAGCCCCGTGTCCAGTGAGACCCATTCTGCTATAATCAGGACCTCTAAGCCCCCCTCATGATCAACAAAGATGGAACTTCTGATGCCAAAGCAGAAGGCTCCTCAATGGAAGAGCATTGCCAGTGCTTCAGAAATAAGAGTACTGAGCTCCTCTTTATGAAAGAACCTCAGTACTTTTGGATCATCCCCCTCCTCTAATGGCTCCTTCAACGATGGCTCCTCTGAACAGACCAAGGCAACATCAGATAAGGAGGGAGAAGCAGAAATAGCCTTACCAGCCCACTCCTGGAGGTCTAAATAAGATCTCTTAAGAGCTGGAGAAGCAGCATGGCAAGAAACTGAAGCACCTTGCAGCAACTCTAACTGTCCCTGCTTCAATAAACAGACCCAGTTGTAAGAGCCATATAAACTCTAGAGAAAACAAAGATCCTGATGCAGCTGAACACACTGACAGGCTCAGAGGCTGAAAAATGGCAGCTATGCTTCACATGCGAGTAGAAAGGTTGTTCTTCACTGCCAGTTGCCCCCTGCACAATGGCATGGCACCAGTTCCCGCACTCTCCTGCGTCAGCCTGCCGAAGAGCCCAAAGACACCAGCATATTCAGGTGCTGCGCCAAACCATAAGATGTGCTGCTGCTGACCATTTCCTCCATGTCCTGTGGGATTCCCAGCTTGCATGCACTGCAACACCTTGATGCCAGCTGGCAGGTCCCACAGTAGGAACACTGCTTATCTGCCTCCACAGGAATTGCCATTCACCCCGACTGTCATAAGTGCAGCACAACATGTCCCAAACAGTGACAGGATCTCTCCCCCGCACCATGCAGAACTTGCAGCCCTCCAAGTGGCTCTGAGTCAAACTTTAGTCAGACTCACCACTGCCAGCTGTTCCCCCCAAGTTTACAGTCTCCACAAGTCATTACAGCAGCCATACTGGGTCAGACCAATCGTCCATCTAGCCCAGTATCCTGCCTCCAGCAGTGGCCAATCCAGGTCATAAGTACCTTGCAGAAACTCAATTAGTAGAAACATTCCATGCTACCAATACCAGGGCAAGCAGCAGCTTTACTCATGTCCATCTCAACAACAGGACTATGGACTTTTCCTCAAGGAACTTGTCCAAACCTTTTTTTAAAGCTCAGTTAGGCTAACCACTGTACCACATCCTCTGCGAGTTCCAAAGCTTAAAAAAATGAAAAGTGAAAAAAAAAATACTTCCTCCTATTTGTTTTAAAAGTATTTCCATGTAATTTCATTGAGTGTCCCTCAGTCTTTGTAACTTTTTGAAAGAGTGTTTCCCACCTTAGCCATCTCTTTTCAAAGCTTAAGAGCCTTAAACCTTACTTTCCTCATATGGCGGTAGTTCCATACCATTTATCATTTTGGTTGCTCTTCTTTGAATCTTTTCTAATTCCACTATATCTCTCTTGAGATACGGCAACCAGAATTGAAAGCAGTACGCAAGGCGAGGTTGTACCATAGTGCAATATAGAGACATTATAGTATTCTTGGTCTTATTTACTAGTCCTTTGCTAACAATTCCTAGCATCCTATTGCATTTTTGGCCACCACCACACACTGGGCAGAAGATTTCAGCGTACTGTCTACAATGACACCTAGATCTTTTTCTTGAGTACCAACTCCTACAGTGGACCCTAGTCTCAGGTAACTATGATTCGGAATATTCTTCCCAATGTGCATCACTTGCATTTGTCCAAGTTAAATTTCATCTGCAATTTGGATGCCAAGTCCAGTTTCCAAAGATTTTCCTGCAATTTTTCACAATCTGCTTGTGTTTTGACAACTTTGAATAGTTTTGTGTCATCCGCAAATTTAATCACCTCATTCATCATTCTGATTTCCAGATCATTTATAAATATGTTAAATAGCACTGGTGCCACTACAGATCCCTGTGGCACTCCACTATTCACCCTCCTCCACTGAGAAAAATGGCCATTTAACTTTATCCTGTTTTCTGTCCACTAACCAGTTCCACCTAAGGACACTCAGGAATATCATGAGAAACTTTGTCAAAAGCTTTCTGAAAATCTAGACACACTACATCAACTGGCTCACCCTTATTCACATGTTTATTCACGCCTTTCTCACCAGTTGAGGAAGGCTCAGGACTCTATCCCACACTCTCCAGAAAACCTCTTTCCTTTTTTTTTTTTTTAGGTTGTTCTGGAAAAGGAGATTTCCACGAGAAACAGGGATGAGGTGAAGGGAGGAAAAAAGTAAATTTGCGGGGCACCTTAGACATGAATCTGAAGACCTCCAGATATGACTCTATAGACTCAAGCTACCCGCAAAGCTCAACTGGGGACCAGATGACCAACTGGACCAGGAGCAAAACAAACAGAACCCGAGGCTGAAAAGTGTGTCCATCCACCTGCTGGAGATAGAAAATACTGAGCAGCTGGCCTGGATGCCAAAAGAGATATGTCTCACCCCAGTTTTCATTTCTCTATCTACACCTGCCAGCTGATTGGCACAACAATCCTACACGTTCTAGAATAGTGGGAAGCTACTTAATAGAAAATTCTCTATTCCCAACAGAAGCAATACTTAACCAGGGCAGATTTTGGGCCAGTCTGGAGGGACTTCAGGAAAACAAATTAGCATGTAAGATCTAACTTCTCCTCCTATACTGTCCCTCCAGTCTGACCCAGACTGATGGGAAGTACCAAAACAGTGAGCTTTAAGGGCAGACAAATTTCACACATCAAAGGCTGCACCCTGCTTGCCTGAACAGTCACTAAATAGTGTTAACAAAGGAATGCATCAAAGACCAAACAGCTGCCCTACAAATTTCCTAAGGTCTCTGCCCACAAGGCCCCCTGCCTCTGACACATTATTTACCACCATTAAATAACCCATTTAACATCATGCATTGAGAGACACAATCTTGCAGCTCTAAAGATGGCACTAATCTTTCTGAACCCGGTAGAGTGAATGCCACAATCCCCACCCACAAAATCCCCAGGAAAAAAAATGGCCATAAGCACTCTTCATATGATTGTATGACAAGAAGCACAGATCAGAAAAAGGTTATTTTAACATAGGAGTATTAATAGCAGACACTGATTCTTACCTGCTATTACTGTGTTCACACATTCATAGAGAAGGGACATGGCTGAAGTGCTAAAGGAGCAGAAAGAAACTATTTCAGAAATAAAAATCTCTCCCCATCCGCAAAACAGGTAAAGTGATTATTCTGTGCATCTAGTGGAGAGGAGTCTTCAAGTAATAACCAGTGCAGAGACCACGAAAATGTGGCAGAAAGATAAGAAATATGCCTCATTATATTGGTGCCACAGGCTTGATTAAAAAGAATTTTCAAGCACACCTGTCTAAACGAACTCCAGAAGGAAGCTCTTTAGCCTGATGCAAGTACCACAGCAAGTGTTCGCAGTAAATTTGAGAGACTGAGAACATACTCCATATGCCCTGGCTTAAGAGTAAGGTTTATTACTACCACGGCATATGCAAAATGAATCCATTTGGAGATATTGCCCTAGACAGAAATGTATAGGGTAGTCTAACCCCTACTCCCACCCGAAACAAAAATTAAGGAACAAAAAAAACAACAACCACCCACCACACTAGACAGTTCAGGAAAAAGCAGGCATCAAAACACAGATCCGAGTGTCAGGTGCCTAAGAAAACATATCTTGCTGCATTCTCTCAAAGTAAGCCATGGTTTACAGCTCTCCTGCCACAAGCTTTATAGGGAGTTTACATATACAAAATGAGGGGTTTTTCAACATACCTATGTATGAGATTGGTGAGCGGCTCAATCAGCTTCTTCCCCAGTCTAGGTTCTAGTGGAGTAAGTGCACCAAACTATTTGTATAAGGGGAAAAAAAGTACGTTTTTCAGAATTCATCATTTAGTAGAGATAATTCCAGGTGAAGAAACTTTCAAAGCACCGTCTGAAAAATGTTCACACATTCCTTTATACAGTTGGTGGAACATCTCCTACCCCTATTTGCCAGGAGACAACAGACTGTACATGAATGCTTCATTTTTGCAGTATACAATAGCATAACATGATTAGGCTGGTCAGTTCACTCTTGCATTAAGTTGGCTCTAAATTAATACTTGGCGAGAGAGTTCTCTTAGTGAATTATTTTCTCTTACAAGCACTTGATAAGACTACAACTATCCAGAGGCACAATGCAGCCACTTTCTGGCTAAGATATAACATCTGACCTATGAACTAAGCATGGTCCCTTGTAACCAAAAACCTGTACAACACTGGAAAGGAATGGAAGGATAAAGTTAATGCCCTGTTACTTAACCTCTCTATGGAGGCAGAAGCATTAGAATTATTGTTAAGGTGGAAGGATTACACCTACTGTTAAATATTAAAGTACAAATAAAATTCTCAGCAGATTATGTAGATACAATGACTTATAACAGAGATCCACCCCTTTCTGCAGCCTGGCAATCATGTAGATGCCTGCTAATAAAAAGTAACAGCCAAAACCTTTCATAGGCTACTGAATTTCTGCTGCATGGCTCTGGAAGCCTGGTGGTCAATGTCAAGTACTGTGTCACTGGGGAAAGGGAAGTGATTGTATGTGTTATGTTGCCATCTTCATAATGCAGCTTTTTCTCACTTTATTAGAGTGTTAATTAATAAAATCCTGAAGTGAGAGATTGCTCCTCCTCACCACATATGTGCTAATAAGCACACGAGCCTGGAATCCACGGTAGCTAGCAGAGAAGTGAGAAACTTGCCAGTTTTATAATTTTTATCAGGACCCAATTATTGGTCGATGAGGTCATCAGCTTAAAAAAAAGCGGTGCTAAGGAAAGGTAGTTTTTAGGATTGCGTCTTGCCAGTTCACAAATGACATTCACTGCAGCAGACTGGACACCTACGAACAAAAACAGGAACATTAATTTAGCTAATTTTATAAAGGCTCACAAAAATACAGATTCTACAAAATGGAACTGCAAAAGTAATACATACACATACAATTGCCTCCCCCTTCAGCACAGAACCCCCCCCCCCCCCCCCCCCCCCCAAATAAGTGTCACTATCTTAGAAAAATAAAAATAAGTGTCACTATCTTACAGAAGTGAGTGGCATTTCAAGCATTCACCCGATAACATGGAAGGAACAATTTCCACCAATTGCTCTCCATCACAACTACCATTTCACTTTAAGCAAAATTATCACCCAAGCTACAGGTTCTAAAATATTTTTAAAATCACACATTTAAAATGGTTATAAAATCAGCAACTATCAATGCCTGCTGAGCATTTGGACTCCTTCCCAAGCTATTTTCTGTGTTCAATTTACGATGCATCCCAGGAACCAATACAGAGACAAAAACAGAGAAAGCTCAGTTAAACAAAATAAACCAACCAGGATCAGGATCTTCCAGTTTCTCTTTAAGGCGAGGGAATGCAGGACGGAGGGATTCTGGGTACCTCAGAAACACTTTATACATGATCAGAACAGACTTCTTTCTGATGTAAGGTTTTGTGTGGGACATCTGTTAGCAAAACAGCTGTAGTCAGTGTCCTGCACTTACAAGAACATTTGTCTGAGAGACTGAAAACACTGTGCCCCCCAAACCCTTTCCCACCAAAATCCTCCCATAATCCATTTGTTCAATTCCCACTGCCTTTATGATATTGCATGTAAATTTTTGCTTACCAACTATACTACTCTATTCTACCCCACCATATATTTCAATAGGCATCAGCTGCTCAAACTATTTCTCCCAAACCCAAACACTCATTTTCTGGTTTCCTGCATATTAATCTAACAGCATGACCCAATCTTCCAATTCTTGTATGGAGCTTTAATGAAAGAACATTCCAAGAAACATTGCAGTACCTGTGTGCTGAATATTTTGAGTCTCCTCGTCCCTACCATTCTATAATCTTGCACATTTATAGAACAGTGTCAGTTATGTCCGTAACTTAATAAATTAGCCTCGAATTGGCACTAACTACCAATAATTATCAGCACTGGAGTTAATTGTTGCTAATTGACACTAATTTGCATTTACATGTGTAACTGCACTTAGTAGTAATTCTATAACCTAAGCATGTGGGAGGGGGATGGGGGGGTTTAGGGGCATGTCCAGCACACTTGCCATACTGGGTCAGACCAATGGTCTATCCAGCCCACTATCCTGTTTCCAACAGTGGCCAATCCAGGTCACAGGTACCTGACAGAATTCCAATTAGTAGCAGCGTCTCATGTTACCAATCCTGGGGCAAGCAGTGGCTTCCCCCATGTCCATCTCAATAACAGACTATGTATGGACTTTACCTCCGATAACGTGTCCAAACATTTTTTTTAAACCTAGGTACACTAACCGCCATTATCACATCCTCCGGTAACAAGTTCCAGAGCTTAACTATTCTTGGTGAGTGAAAAAATATTTCCTCCTATTTGTTTTAAAAGTATTTCCATGTAGTTCTGGGTCCCCTGGTCTTTGTACTTTTTGAAAGAGTGAAAAAATCGATTCACTTTTACCCACTCTACACTACTCAGGATTTTGTAGACCTCAATCATATCTCCCCTCACCGTCTTTGATAAGCTGAAAAAGCCTAACCTCTTCAGCCTTTTCTCATATGGAGTTCCATCCCCTTTATCATTTTGGCCGCTCTTCTTTGAACCTTTTCTAATCCCATCATATCTCAAAAGAGAGATGGTGACTACTCAAGGTGAGGTCACACCATGGAACAATACAGAGGCATTATAATATTCTTGGTCTTATTTTGCATCTGTTTCAATTCTGCCAGTTATGCACATTTTTACCAGCTTTTGAATGGCTTAAGTGGCTGTGCCTAAAGTTAAGCAAGTAAATGCAGACTATGCTAGTATTCAATGAAATTAACACTTGGCACACATACTTTAGGCACCCTGTACAGAACTACCCTCTATATCTTGAAAACACTACTTAATAACCAACTGCAGTGAGTTTTCACCTATACAGTTCCGATTATCTGCAATGTGTTGTTGTCATCAACAACTTACCAAGGTCATGATGTCATTTGCCAGATCTCGAGCAAGGTCAGGCGTAACAAAACATGACAAACCAGTCAGTGCCACCCCAGTATCATACTGATTAGGGCTGCTTAGATCCTAGAAACAGAGGAGAAAAAACAAAAATAAACACAGTCTATACTCCTGTACACCAATGAATGGAACAAAACCAAAAACTCAGGGAAATGGATATTAATCGTGGCCTCAGGAACCAGATATGCTGTAATTTCAAACCACCAAAAAATAATTGAAGATATTAACATGTTTACTCCAGAAATGTCGTCAATAATGGACTGGAGTAAAAAAATAAATAAATTGGTAAGGCTATTGACTTCAAGATCCTGCCTTAAATGACAATCTCAGAAAACTATATGAGTAGCACTACTCAAAACAGGGCTAAAAATCACTGTTTATTGCAATGCCAAGTGGAGCAGAAAGTTCAGACACATCGCACTTGAGTTTGTCTTGGGGGATAGTATTCTTTCAAAAATCAGTAAAATACAGGAATATAACCATGAATGCAAGGAGGAAATGCTTATAAGCAGATAGACATAAAGACCCACACCCATTATAAAACCAATACCTGATACAACTCTGGCCTTTGTTGTGTAGACTGGATGGACCGTGCAGATCTGCCGATATTTATTACATTACTCCAGTCACATTCAATATTACAACCAATATAATAAACCACCACTTGAAATCATATTCTGTTTTGTATTTAGAAATAAAATCACAATTCTATGACGGGATCTGAAACTCAGGCCACTAGGTGTTACAGCTCCAAGCTCAGCGATATACCCTCCTTGCAGAATAAAATATAGGTGCCATGAAACACCTAGCCAACCGCCTGGGGTTACCCCACAGCCACTTTGAGGGTCTATCCCCAGAACAGCTCAAGTCCGCCTGTACCTGCTGTTTGTGCTCTACACTAGCACCCTCCTCCCACCGACTGGGTTCCAACCGCCTCTGGGTGAGTCTCTCGCTCTCAAGTTATCTCCAGTGATTTCTAGGTTACTGAGGCCATACTCCCAGTGGTTCCACAGTTCCCAGAAAGCATTCACAGACCCAATACACAAACAAACAAACAAACCACCAGGATTCTTTATCAGTCTAGACAAAGAGGAAATAAACTGAAAATTGTTTATAGTCTTAAAAACTGAACAGTATAACATAAAAGTGAAATCAGCAAACTAACAGAAAATTGAAATATGAATCAATTATAACACTAACTAAACATTTGTTTACTTTCTAAAAAGTACCTGGGAAGATCAGGACATAACTGTTCACCGAGCCTCAGCAAAAGAGATCTGTCTCATTTTTTCTTCCTGGTTAAGACTGGAGCAAAAGTACTACTACTACTACTATTTAGCATTCTATAGCGCTACAAGGCGTACGCAGCGCTGCACAAACATAGAAGAAAGACAGTCCCTGCTCACCCTGCTCAAAGAGCTTACAATCTAATAGACAAAAAAGCCAGTACTCTCCAAATGAAAATGAGCTCCTGAGCCAATCAGAGCCCAGAACAACAAAATTTCAAAAATATACTGCTTCTTGCTTCCTGTTTTTGTGCTAAAACTAAAGAAAGAACATTCTTTTCTCTGTAACAGCTTTACAGCAGAGAAACACCACCTGCTGGCCAAATGGTAAAATTATGCCTTACCTGCTGATAATTTTCTTTCCTTTACTAGCAGCAGGTGAATCCAGGAACTGGTGGGTTGTGTCCATCTACCAGCAGGTGGAGATAGAGATTACAAAGCTGAAGGCAGTGATAGCAGACGGTCAGTTCCTCCTTCACTTCGGTATATATGTCTCATCACCAAGCAGAATCAGACAAGAAACCAAGAAGCCTTCCTCACCAACCAAACACAAGAGAAACTTACCAGTCCGATTTAGAGAAACCACGACTGCAATGAACTTCTCAGTGGTTTCTGTTCTTTTCTTTTTTAACTAAAGACCAGGACAAGGACAGACAGGCAAAACAATCGCGACTGACAGGGCGGGATCCTGGACTCATCCGCTGCTACTAAAAGAAAGAAAATTATCAGTAGGTAAGGCCTAATTTTACCTTCCTTAGCATATGAAGCTGATGAATCCAGGAACTGGTGGGATGTACCAAAACAATCCCTAACTAGGGTGGAAAGTCACCGCTCCCCGAAACAGAACCTCCACTGCAAAGGCAGCATCTGAATAGCGAAAGCACACCCGTTCTGCCCAAGAGGTAGACAGCAACCTCGTGGAACAAGCCTGCAATGCCACTGGCGGGACGCAACCTTCCAAAAAATCCACGGAAACAAAGTATCTGCAATCCAATGAGAAATAGTCGAATAAAAGGCTGCTGTCCCAAGGCAAGGACAACGAGAAGATCTGAACGCCAAAAAAAATGCAACATCTGTAAATGCCAGAGAACCCTCTGAACATTCAGAAGACAAAGCACAGCGTACTCCGCAAGAAAATCCCCCTCCCAAAAGGAGGGAAGAAAGAGGCTAATAAAGAAGAAATGCCAAATCCCAACTGGAAAGAAAAGGAGGAACCATACACAAGGTCACTCCAGACAGATTGCAGAAAAGCAGCTCAGCACGGCTGCACTAAAAATTCATAAACTTTGTGTGCCAAAGAACTGGCAACCAAGGACACCGCTCGCGAGTAAGCTCCTAAGCAAAGCCTTATGCAAAGGATCAAAAGGAATCCGAAGCAATGTTCAGTAGACAAAGAGCCCTAAGCTATGCTCGGAGAACAAGAACGAGGGGTCAGGACGAATAAGGTCGCAGCAGCGGAGGAGCAAAGAACTCCACAAGAAGTGCACCACATTCAGCTTCGAAGCCAGAGAAAAACCTGACACTCTCTCCCAGAAGTAGGCTACCACCACCTGAACCCGAAGCGAATTAGAGGCCAGGCCCTTCTGCAACCTGTCCTGCAGAAAGAAAATCAATCATTGAGGAACAGATGCCTGCAGTGGAGACCAAGCACGGACCGCTCAGAGTTGACCTCTCAAAAAACCAGGCCGTAAGAGAGGAATGCTCCACTCTGTAACAGACCCTGAAGGAAGAGCCTGGAGCCACATCAGATCCACATACCAAGGGCGCCGTGGCCAATCCTGAGCTACCAGAATAACTTGACCCCGGTGGTGATCGATCCAAAAAGAACTGGGTGCAGAGAGGCCACGGAGGAGACACTATTGAAGAACATCCTCTGGCTAAAGGAACAGCTGAACAACCAGCCCTGATCGCCCTCTCTCCAACCACAGAAGAAAGCAGGCATCTCGGCATCCAGCCAGGACACCATCAGATCTACCTCCGGAGCTCTCTACCAGAGGCCAAACTGGAGAAGCAGTGGTGCAGAATAATCATTCCGCCGAGACCAGGAGATGACGGCAGAAAAAGAGAACTCAACTTAGGAAGAGGCTGTGAAATGAGCCTCAGAGAAACAGAACACAAGGTCCTCTACCCACTCCATGGGCGACATGCCCCGGTGGCCAGGGCCCAACTCTAAGTACCACCCTATTGAAGAAAAAGCCAACACCGTTGTGTTCTCGGATGGCACAAGCACCGCCTGGCCCGGAACATGTCCCGAAAGGCTAGAAGACAAATGGCATCAAAAGCAGGTCCAGGTGGGGAGATTGGCCACAGTCCCCCGTGCTATCCACCACCTAGAGGTGGAAGGAAGCAAAGGGTTCTCCAGTCTAAGAATTCCAGCGAGAAGACCCAGGAAGATTGACTCTCAGTACTCATCTAGAGTGGGGTGCACTCTGATGCCATCCTTGCGAAGAATGCCACAACACTCCCAAACCTAGGAAAAGGTGCATAGAGCCATAGCCATGCTGAAAGGCAACACCCGGAACTGAACATGAGGGCCCAGAATGGCCAACTGGAGAAACCACAGATGAGGGGGCCAAAGAGGAAAGAGCAGAAATGCTTCCTAGAAGTGCAGGTAAGAATGTTAAATTGAAGTAGCTCTGCAATATAGTTAGCTGTCCAATACAAAGAACAAGTGAAAACGTGCAAAAAAGCCTTACAGACTCTACAACATACAGCTAGCTAGAGGTGCCGCTGATACAGTGGAGGCTGGAGCTGGTATGCAATAGTTTGACCAGTGTCAGAGCGCAATACTAGAAAAGCAGAGCTGCTGTGGGAAACCAACACAGCTAACTTTTGGCACTGTAGCATACAGGGCCGTGCCTAGGGTCTCTGCCCCCCCCCCCCCCCCTGCAGACCATCAGTTGGCGCGAGCGCTCCCCCCCCCCCCCCGCCTGGCTCCAAGGCACGTGAAGAGCTGGGCGGTGCCAAAGAGCCGAGCGCTGCTCCCCCAAGCTGCCGTCTGGGGCGCGATGGAGGAAATGGCTGGGTTTGGCCTGAGCATCCTCCGCTCCATCCCCGATTCCCCAGCGTTTTAAATTTACCTCTCTCCGCCTCCAACGTCTGTGCAGCGTCAGTGAAAGCACTGCCTGTCTGACGTCTCTCCATCAGCCTTCCCTTCGCTCATTCGTTCCCTCTGTGTCCCGCCTTCTTCTGACGTCATTTCCTTGAGGGCGGGACAGAGGGAACAAACGAGCGAAGGGAAGACTGGTGGAGAGACGTCAGATAGGCAGCGCTTTCACTGACGCTGCGCAGACGTCGGAGGCGGAGCAAGGTAAATTTAAAGCGCCGGGGAATCGGGGATGGAGCGGAGGAGTAAGGTGTTTTTTTTTTTTTCTTAAATACAGCTCGACGGCGCAGCGCCCTTGAAGGCAGGCGCCCCCCTGCAGCGCTTACCGCGCTTACTGTGTTGGCACGGCCCTGGTAGCATAGTGTTATGGGAGAGTGAAGTAAAAAACATGTCCCATATGAAAAGGAGCAGACATCCACAGCTTCTAATATGAGGCACAAACCAGCCTTAAACCTATGACCTTCAGGTTGAAAGCCAGCCACCTTTCAGAAAGACTATTTTGCTGAAACTACTGCACCTGAAGATAATGCCTCCATGGCAGCACAGAGGTTCCATGGTTAGCATGGAGACCATAGCACTAGCCCCACAAAATAACAATATGTAACATTTCCCACAGAAACCTGGAGCCAACAGCACTAAGCACCTTGTAAATGTGCAGAAGAAAAAAAAAAAAGAAAAAGAAACCTACAGCATCTGGCATTCCCAGGCGGTCTCCCATCTAATAAGAAACCAGGCCCAACCTTGCTGAGCTTCTGAGATCACAGGAGATTGGGCACACTCAGGGTGGTGTGCCCATAGGCAATACCTGCCCTGTCAATAAAAATAGAGTTCTACAAAGGAAGTGAGGGAAAATTTCAGGGTGTTTACGCAACTGCCCTCTGAGAAAAAAAAAGAGGGGACCATAAAGTCTGTAAATGAAAATACGAAATAGGCCCTGTCAGAGGCCCAACACATAAGGAGCCCTGCTCTGATTCTGTTGCTTTTAACCAATGCATGAACTATAAGAAAATCTTAACTCACCACAGTCAGCAAGGCCTATTGGAGACTGCTGCCATCAACGCACCCACTTAGGCAAACATGGCTTTCCAGCTCAAGAGACTGACCTGAAATGACTTCCTCCGAACAGAGGAAGACAGGGGAGCAATAGACCCTACTGCTGAGCTGGAGAGCAAACAACCCCTCTTTGGGACAGGGTTCATCAGCGGAGACTGAGACAGGGAACAGGCCAGATATCTCCAAAGGCTGAACTAAATAGGAACTGTCAGTTCCCCTACCACACTTCTGCAACATATAGGCATAAGCAGCAGCAGAAAGACCTCAGGGGAAAGGTCAGAAGACCCCAGCCCCAGATCAGCTGACGTGCATCCGAAAAACAAGGTGCATCGCAAAAGACCATCAGATTCCTTCTGGAAAAGCTTGCTGTCTAGAACCCATCCGCCCGAGATGGGCGTAAAAACTCCCCCGAGCCTTCGAGGGAGAACCAGAGAGGGGTCCCAATGACCCCCACCTCCAACACGGTAACCAGCCACCTCTCCTGGAACACCAGATGTACAGCTGAGGGTAGCAAAGCCACTTCTGTAGCCCGAAGAAACCCCCAAAAGGGGCAGGCTACAGACAAATGCTGAGGGGGCAAAAGCCACTTCAACCAGTGGACGTGGAGAAAGAAGGACAAAATCTGGGCACAAAACAATTCCCCCAAATCAGGAGAGGTCGTACAAAATAAGTACCTGAATATATGTAAACCGCTTTGAATGTAGTTGCAAAAACCTCAGAAATATGGTATATCAAGTCCCATTTCCCTTGCCCTCTGTGCATACCTGGTGGCCTAAGGTCCCTTTCATCCCAGAGTTTGGGCTGCTGTTTGGATTGTAAGTTTCCTCATACACCCCCCCCCCCCCCCCCCCCAAAAAAAAAAAAAAAAAAAAACCTCTAGTCCACAACAGACTTCGTGTTTGCTATGTTTTCAACTGTTTAAACATTTTTTTTAAAAGAGCAATTCGGGATGCAGGCTCTGAAGCTGCAACAGGTTGCTAAGAGGAGCCTTGGGGCAGCGTCTCTGGAGTCGCTGTGTGTGTGTGTGAAGTCTGGCTGCGCGTCTCCGGTGAGTTCATTTTTTTCTGCCATTGGGGTACACGGTATTGGCGGCGGAGACCACCATAGGAGGCTCGTGTTGTGAGCAAGCACTGGCGGCAGCGGGGACATGTGTTGCCGGGTGCACGGAGGCACATGCATGCACCAGGGACTTCCTTTCTCCCAAGTGGGATTCCCGCTCTGAGGCATCAGGCACGCTCGCCATTTTCTTTTGGCGCCTCCCAACATGGCTCCCACTTTCCGGCTGTTGGTGGCTTTGCAGTCAGCTGGACTGCAGTGTTTGTCTCCGGAGGGGGCCTGCCTCTGACAGGGGCAATAGAGGATTAAGTGATTTGCCCATAAGTATATATGCATCAGAACTGTTGGATGTTTCAAAAGTTTAGAGTTTTAAGAACAAGGTTACATGAGTTTTTAATTAAAACTTGCATCTACATGAGCTTGCACAGGCCAAGTTGTGTGAAATGTTATGTCAATCAATGTAGTGAAGTCACAGGATATTAAATGAACAACTTGCCAGCACGTTACTATATATATATATATATATATATATATATAGTATACATATGATTTAAAAACATGCAAATAGAGGCCAATTGAAGCAAACCCGAAATCTGGGTGTGGGTTTCAGCGGAAGCCGAAACTATGGCCCCAAAGCAAGTCCGTCCAACCAAGCCAGTCTCGGCCCCCACCCCCATCCATAGGCTTTCCCCAGGCCATCTCAAGTTGCTCCTGCCCCCCACAAGCTGCATGTGAAAACGGTGCCCGCTACTTCCCGTAGCAGCTTCAGACTGCCTGAAGATCACAGTTGCCATTTTAGGACTGGAACTGGCATAGGCAGGAGAAATCTGGGGCGGGGGGGGGGGGGGGGGCACATTCGGTTGGCCTTTACATATACATTTTGCATTTGTTCCCATATAATGTGAAACAAAGTACTCTGTCTTTTTTTTTTCTTGATATAAACATCAAGCTCCCAATAGAGGAAAAACAATTTTAAGACTGCTGCCTTTAGGAGAGAAGGGGCCTCATATACAATCACAGATAGTGGATTGCTCCCATAAATTCCACAATTTCCCTTTGAAAAATGCTAAAAAGACTGGTGCACCACAGGTACCTTATGAGTGAAAAGTGCACAATGTAAAGCTCATGCAGAAATTTCAAAATGAAACCACCATGTGTCCTTTGCTGATCTCACCCATTTCACAGCACAGAGAGACAAATGTTTCAACAATACCATCCACACAATGACAAAGCGAACATGACACCTTACCTTTCGAATCTGATTGGTTGTCAGCATGATTACATCTGTTCCTTCATGAAAACACTGGGAGGCAGCAAGATAACCAATTCGCTATATCATTCAAAACCAAAGACGAAAGAAAAACAATTCCGTCATTTCAAACAAATCTCATTCCTGCTCTCAAGGCATATATCTATATACATACACTTTCTAACACAATCAACAGTCAACAACACTCTGAAGTGTGGCTTTAAGAAAAGATGTTTACACTCTTCTGCCCAAGGAGAAGTTGCATACAGACACACAGCACAAGCCTAAACACAGGACGAAATTGTGCATTCTGCATAAATCACAAGATTTACATCACTCAATGGATATTTCATTTAACCCCAGGCCATCTTTGTTTACTCAGAATTTACCTTAAATGTAAACTTTGATGCGCTCATAACTTCAATAATGTTGAATGCAGCCCAGCTGATATCATAGCCCAGCATTTGTAACTGTTACCAAAGAAAATAGAACAGATCAGATTTCCTCCATTACTTTTATTAAATCCGTCTGCAGATTAAAAACAAAAAATGTAACAAGCATTTTCAGCATTCCAAGAAAATAAGTGGCTCACAGCACAGTCAAGCAATTGCACTAATATTCTATCCAGCGTCATCCACTGCTCTTCTCCTACTGAGATTCCTGCAGCTCTGCCAATGTACTTCAATCCTACCCTGCATCAAACTCCCCTCAACTTATCTTTTACTGTCCTCATACCAAGATCTCTCAAATCTGACCTATAGCAGACCCTCCACAGCTCTGACAAACCTGCTGGTTCTCCCTGCCATTCATGGTGACCTTACAGCTCTGCAAATGTATTCCATTTCTGCAATGAAGTATCTCCTATCTCGGTACTGGTCCCCAATGCTACTCAGACCTAACACCCTGGTGTCATCCATAACACATTAATAAACACTAACACTTATTTGTGCACAATGTACAGCACAGACTTGCAAAATACCTACATATGTGAGCTTGCAGACAGCGTTTGCCTTGACTGCAATATTGTCTTGCTTCAGTTCCTGTTTGATCTCATCAATGCAATGAGAAATGTACTTTGCCTGAAAAAAATATAAGAGAATATGGTCATATAGTTTCAGAGAAGAACTCTTTCCAAAATATTTTGTAAAGGAATGACATACCTCCCGTCCTTGCAAAACAAGGGCACTGCACTTACCATCTAATTTCAACAATAAAAATGTTTCCTTTGAGAATCTGGGACAAACTAAGCAGCAAGGAGATAGGGAAGGAAAATGGGACCAACATCTGCTAATACGAGGCTGTAATAGAAGACTTCCAGGCTTCCTTTCATCAAATATCAAAGCTTACACCTTAAAACCCAAACATTCTTTGGGGTTCTTGATTCATTGCTATAGACAGAAGAAGTGTTTATGCATGAAAAATGTTTTATTTGGATCTGGTGTTGGCAATGGAAATGTATCCTCCTCTGTTGTACTTTTGAGAATGATCCAATACAGTAAAAAAAAAAAAAACTCAAACACTTGTATTCACTTTTCAAAAAGTTGCCTTTGCTCATATGCCAATCAAAACACAAGCCTGTTACTTTGTATACAAAGGTTTTGAATACATCTATTAAATGTTCATTGTTTTCTCTCAAAACATGTGGAAAGAAAAGCTACAAATATAAAGTTTTCCAGGCTATGTAATCAGTACAGTTTGTTCAGTCCAAGCAAAGGAAGTAGAACAATGATAACACCTAGAAGCATATTGTTTTTTGTCACAGTTTGCACCTTCATGCAAGGACCAACAAGGTACATACGTAAATGTCATAAGAGTTCTAAAGATACTCAGCTGTCCTCTGCTATACACAGGTCTTCTATACCAATTGTCAGTTTACATGACTGTGCTGTTATAGCCTTTATAATGCATGTCATTACAAGAAGTTGAAAACTGATGCATGTAAAACATGCCAGGAATCAGATTTTCTATTATCCTTCCTCAACAAGGCTATTTTCCATCTGGCTTGTCTAGAGCTGCTCATTTACCTGTATGCTTTAGTGTGGGAGTAGAACTCCTCCCTCCTTTCCTGGGCTATTACAGCAGTGCCTGAGCTGAAGTTAAATTATTCCCCAGACTTTGCAGATTGATGTAGCAGATAAATATGATTTTTGATGGTAAAAGGAATGTAGGCAGAAAAATTCAAACTCATGATTAAAAGATAAAAGGCCCAAGTCCAAATGTGCTTACAGAGTACAAAGATACTCCACGTCTCACCCATTACTCATCACTTCTAAAGGCTGAACTTCATCTCTTTTTCTACCAACTGGGTTTCTTCCAGCTCCTCTGAACTTCTAGCTCAATCAGACTCATCTTGTATCCTTCATTTACAACCTACTAGGGATGTTTATTTTTGACTCCTCTTCCATACCATGTCTATCCCATTCTCTGGAGCAAGAATCTTCAACCAGGTGGCCACAACCTAAAACTCCCTCCAGAACTCAAGACACATACCCCAAGTCCAGCACCATGGTTTTAGACTATGAAGACAACGCTGCTGGGCATGGGTACTGAACCACAACTCTCATATGTAAACAGAAGTCAGTGCTGAATGTTTTACTACACCAGAAAATTGGAACCTTGCTCCGTAAAAGAGTTTGTTGTACCTTGATGAACAGGGGAACACTGTGATTGCACCACACATTAACAAGTGCAGCCTTCTCATTCCATCAACTTGCATGCAGCTACCTCAGTGCAAAAGATGGAGGGGAATTAAATAAAATCATTTTCCTATTTTTTTTTTTACTTTATTTATGCAAATGTATGTGGTTACAATAATAACATCAGGTAATCAACAGTTTTGAAATTTATCATTTTGGCATAACATCCATATTACATTTGCTTAACCCTCCCCCCCTCTGAAAACAGAGTAAATCGAACCCCTCCCCCCTGAAGTTCCTCTCCCACTCCCCCCACCCCCTCTCTCTCCCCTAGAGGGCATCAACCATTCAAAATTCTACTCCGAGAAGTCGGCGTTAGCGTGTCCCAGAAGAGAGACCAGCATTGCAAGAGATGGTCCCTGCGCTGGGAGGCCAGATCCCGAACATCCCTACGCTCCATTGCACTCAAGATCATAAGGGACCGCCACTGCGGAACCGAGGGGCGATCGGTAAGCAGCCAGACACTCAATATAGTTTTTTTCCCCATCAGAACCGCCCGCCTTAGGAAAGTTGTTAGGCCCGCTCTGCGGGATCCCCTGTATGATATACATCGAACAGCAGTGAAGGAGGGTCGCCACCTAATCCTCCAAATCCCAGATACATGGGCACAAAGGGTCGTCCAGCATGCCAGGAGGACAAAGCCAGAACATATGGTCCAAATGAGAACATATGGCCCAAATGAGCTCCAGTTCCCCCACATTTCGGGCCACCATCACTGGGGCGCAGGGTAGCCATAAAAGCCATATGTGGCAAGATATATAGGCACATAGTAAATTTATACTGCAACTCCCGAATATCAGCACTCCCAAAAGCCCCATAACAAGTTCGTAGGCTGTCTTGTAGTGTTTTATTTTGTATCTGGTATCCCAACTCTCCAGACCAACTCTGCACCAGGTCCCCATAGCACGCCTCAGGTAGTGCCTCTCTTAATTGGTTGTGAAAATATTTCAAAGGAACTGCCAATTGTGCTTCTAGGTCATATATCCCAAACAAGTTGATCCCATTTTGTCATAGACAAGGAGGCCTGTGCTAACGAGGCAATATGACGCAGTTGCAGATAGGGGAGAAGGGTCAGAGGGGTCAAGTGCTTACTAGTACATAAGTCCTGGAAAGCTTTACATATGCCATCCTTATTTAAAACTTGGAAGATGGGAAAAAAAAAAAAAAAAAAAAAAAGAGTGCCCTGAAGAGGACAGGTACAAATCAAAGTAGGGTATACACAAAAAGTAGCACATATGAGTTTATCTTGTTGGGCAGACTGGATGGACCGTGCAGGTCTTTTTCTGCCGTCATCTACTATGTTACTATGTTCCACCCTCACACCTGCGGAAAACCACCGAGGACCTACCCACAGGGAAGTCTGCATTCCCCCAAATTGGCAACAATGAGGATACATCAGGGTCAAGATTGTAAAGCCTACAGACCCAATGCCATGCCCTCCGCAGGGGAAGAAAGGGGGGGGGGGCAAAACTCGGTCTCACAGCCACTCGACCAGGGGTCACATGTAGCCAATAACTAAAGTGGTGCGGGCTCAGCACCATACCCTCAGTAGCCGGGAAGGAAAAGAAAGTCGTACCTCTAAACCAGTAACTCAGATGTCTCATACAGCCTGCCACTGAGAATACTTTAATACTGAGCGCTCCGAGGCCACCCTTGGCCATAGGAAGATAGGTCTGCAAAAAAGAGACCCGGGCTCGCTATCCATTCCAAAAAATATTTCACCAGCAATCGATACAACAGACTTTCATTGCGTTGCAGCAAAAAGAGGGACAATACGTGAATAACATAGAGCCACTTAGGGACTATTATCATATTGTATAAAGCTATCCTTCCCCACAGAGATACAGGAAGAGGTTGCCACATCCTCAGAGAAATGGAGCCAGATTAATAGCATAGAGTTGTTTCAAATCCGCTGGGACTCTAGATATTTGATATGGCCAGTTGCCCATTTTAATGAGAAGAATCCCTCCCATTCCTTCCTCACTGAAACAGGGATTGGTAAGGCCTCCGATTTCTATAAGTTAAGTTTGAAGCCCGAATAATATCTATATTCTGTGATAACATTCAGCACAGCGGCCAACGAGTTCTGGGGATTTGTAATGGTAAGCAATATGTCATCTGCGAAGGCCAACACCTTAATAGAGAGATGGGGTAGCAGAACTCTCATGATTGCCGGATCTCTTAGTATGGTGTGGAGTAGGAGTTCTAAATATAACAAAAAGAGGAGATAACGGGCACCCGTTGGGTTCCTCTACCCACCCAAAAGCTAGGAGAGCACAAGCCATTCACCAGCACGCGAGCCACCGGTTCCATGTATAAGGTGCACACTGCCTGCAAAAACCACCCCTTCATCCCTACATATCGCAACACCTTAAAGAGGTATTCCCAGGATACACGATTGAAGGCTTTCTCCATATCTAGACCAACAAGGAGCATCGGCATCCACGAGGCCCCACTCAGGGTCACTGCCAACAGCGCTCTACGAACATTTAGGCCTGGGTGCTGCCCTCTGACAAATCCTACCTGGTGGTCTCCCACCAGATCGGGAATATGTTTAGCTAGCCTATCTGCCAGCACCCTTGCCAAGATTTTTACGTCCACATTGAGCAGTGAAATTGGGCGATAAGCCTCAGGGGAAATCAGGAGCTTTACCAGGTTTGGGAATGAGTACTACAAGTGCTTCGTTAGCTCATGCAGAGAAAGTTCCCCCTGAGATCACCTCCTCATAGAATAGTGTAAGTGGTGCGCTCACTTGTTGAACCAGCATCCTATAGTATTCTGGGGAGAACCCGTCGATTCCCGGGGCAGTACCCAATGTCAGAGACTTAATTATCTGTTGGACCTCACTTGCACGCAACGGGGCACTTAAGGAGTTGCTAGCCTCAGGAGAAAGAGTAGGAAGACCCAAGTCCACGAGGTAGTCTACCAGAGAGGGGCCCCCCTGTTCCAGAGCCACTTGGTACATCTGTGAAAAATAGTCATGAAAAATTTGCATAATGTCAGTGGGGTTAGATTTCCTAGACCCCATCCGGTGCCACCAGCGTAGGAATGAATGTTCTAGCTGATCACGCTTTCACCACCCGGGCAAGTAGTTTACCCGGCCGGTTACCGAACTTATGGAATTTTACAACATCGAGAGAATAATTGCTTTTTCATTCGCTCATGAAGCAAAGAGTTCAGAGCAGCCGGAGCAGCTTTCACATTCTCAAAGGTGGCTCCAGACGGATGCTTCAAATGGGCCTGCTTAGCTTGTTGGTACCGACGTTCCAACAAAAGAATCCCTTGGGTAATTCTCCTGTTTTGTGCACTCACATAACTAATTATCTCACCCCGCATCACTGCCTTTGATGTTTCCCAGAACAAATCTGGGGTCTCCCTATGGCCTACATTGGTTTCCGCGAAAAGGTTCCATTTCTGAACCAGAAAGTTCTGAAAATCAGGGTCATCCAAGAGGTAAGATGGAAATCTCCAAATACCAGCTATACCTACGTTTAGAACCAATGATAATTCCACCCAGATTGGAGTGTGATCTGATATCGCCATAGGGCCCAGATCTGCTGATACCACCCTTGAGAAAATCGAGGTTGCTAGCAGAATATAATCAATACGAGACCAGGACTGGTGGGCCCGGGACAAGTGTGTGTAATCACGCTGTGTCGGGTGTAGCAAACGCCATGGGTCCACCAAATCCAGAAGCCTGCAAAGGTAGGGCAAACCCCTACCTTTAGCCAGTGCACTCCATGCCCCAGGCGAGGAGCGATCAAACTTGGATCAAAGACCTGGTTAAACTCACCCACCATAATCTATGGGGCCATGTCGTATTAAGACCTAAACTAACAAGTGCATGAAAGAACCCAGCTTCATTGGCATTTGGCCCATACACAGCGCATATGTAATGCTCTTGACCCATATATTTTTTGTTGTTGTTGTTACATTTGTACCCCGCGCTTTCCCACTCATGGCAGGCTCCATGCGGCTTACAAGGTGGTGGATGCTTGGAATGCCCTCCCGCGGGAGGTGGTGGAGATGAAAACGGTAACGGAATTCAAACATGCGTGGGATATGCATAAAGGAATCCTGTGCAGTAGGAATGGATCCTCAGAAGCTTAGCCGAAATTGGGTGGCGGAGCAGGTGGGGGAAGAGAGGTTGGTGGTTGGGAGGCGAGGATAGTGGAGGGCAGACTTACACGGTCCGTGCCAGAGCCGGTGATGGGAGGCGGGACTGGTGGTTGGGAGGTGGGAAATACTGCTGGGCAGACTTGTACGATCTGTGCCCTGAAAAAGGCAGGTACAAATCAAGGTAAGGTGTACACATATGAGTTTATCTTGTTGGGCAGACTGGATGGACCATGCAGGTCTTTTTCTGCCGTCATCTACTATGTTATGTTACTATGTTACATGGGGCAATGGAGGGTTAAGTGACTTGCCCAGAGTCACAAGGAGCTGCCTGTGCCTGAAGTGGGAATCAAACTCACTTCCTCAGTTCCCCAGGACCAAAGTCCACCACCCTAACCACTAGGCCACTCCTCCACTCTATAATTAAGGTGCACCAATACATATCTGCTCTCAGAGTCTTTCTCCACCAGTCGTGACACACAGGGTAGACACCGCTTAAGCAAAATCGCCAAACACACTCCCCCCCCCCCATCAACCAGCAGAGGAGGAGAAGTAGCACTCCCCCACCCACTGCTGGCACAGCTTCTGATGTTCTGTGTCTGAGAGTTTTGTCTCCTGTAGGCATGCTATGGAGGCCCCATGGCGCTTAAGAGTCAATAAGATTTTGGAGCGCTTAATAGGGGACGTGATCCCTGCCACATTCCAAGAAATTAAACGCGTTGGTGGGGTCCTAGCCATCCCATTCATCCAGAGCCCATACTACTAATACTTTCAATTCCCTCTCAGACCCCCTGCTACCCAGCCTCAGCCAGGGGCCATCCAAACAGCCAGTTTGGGGGGGGGGGGGGTGTACAGCTCCACTTGTGTTGCAGAAAGATCCTTACGCTCAGCACGCACGCCTTCCACCACTCGATACAACAACCCAACATTCACATCACCCTCCAGTCAGTTCTCCTCCCCGCCTCGTAAACCAAATCCCACCCCCAGGCGTCCCCTCCCGCCCAACCGCCCCTCCTCCCACCCTCCCCCTTCTCCCCCCCCACCAAACATAACAATCCCACTAGACCTTGCCCTACTCCTAGATAACTATGACCGCCCCTCCTGTGAAAGGACAGTCAAAGGAGATCTAGAATGCTGTGCGGTCCCCATTCCAGTCCGCCATTGTAGACTTAAATCCGTAACACATGTCTCCCAGAGTTACAAACAGAGAATCTGTCTAAATGCAGATTAACCAGTTATATGCTCTCTCCGCAAACCGGTCACTCACTGCACCGGGTCCCAGGGTTGCTGGTCCCCAGTAATCATAACTGCTCCTGTGTGTAGGTCTTCCATCTGCATTCGAGTCTGTCCAGCACATAAGTGAACCTTATACAGCATTCATATTGCAGCCCAGTTACGGCTTCAGATAGTTCCTTCCCAATTCTAAACTCGCAAAACTGCCAACATGGCAACTCTCAAACATGCTCTTCCAAGCACAAGGGAACGTGTAATCCAAGGCAGCAACCTTGTGTCTGACTCTGTTCAAGTATCCGGTCGGTTAAGCCATTCCGACGCTGCTTCAGGCATTAGAAAGGATTTCCATGTGCCATTTATTAGAATTTTCAGGGTGACCGGGTACTGCAGAATAAAGCGGAGTTGTTTTTCAACCAGTTTCGCACAGGTTACAGAGAAAGCATGGCGCTTAACCGTCAAGGTCACAGAATAGTCCTAAAACTTTTTAACAGTTCGCCATCAAATTTTGTATCCTCTCTGCAAGTTTTATAGAGCTGCAGCAGTGCTGCTTTCTGAGTAGCTGTGAAATTTAGCGATCACAACCAGAGGCCTTAGATCTCTCGTGGGCTTTTGGCCGATGCAATGGACCCATTCAAGGCGGATCGCCCTTCCCTCCCCTGCTTCCGGGAAAGTTGATAGAAGCCATGTTTCCAGTGTTTAAGTTTTGTTTCAGCAATAGATTCTGGAACATAGTAGATGATGACGGCAGAAAAAGACCTGCACGGTCCATCCAGTCTGCCCAACAAGACAAACATATGTGTAAACCTTACCTTGATTTGTACCTGCCTTGTTCAGGGCACAGACCGTACAAGTCTGCGCAGCAGTACTTCCCGCCTCCCAACCACTAGTCCCACCTCCCACCACCGGCCCCGGCACAGACCGTACAAGTCTGCCCTCCACCATTCTAGCCTCCCAACCACCAACCCCTCTTCCCCCCACCTTCTCCGCAAACAAACCTCAAAATATTGCGGCGGGAGCAATTCTCCAGTTTCTGATGGTATTCTTGGGTCAAGTGTTCCAGTTTTTCTAGTTCTCCTACGTGGGCCTGTTGTACATCCTCCACCTCGGACACTCGCTCCTCCAGCTCCCCAGTCCTGCGTGTTAGCTTGGAAGTTAGAGCTGTCAATCCTGTAAGTTGTTCCGACAGTTGTGTGAGTCTAGGGTCCAGGGCGCGTACCACCGACTCTGTAAGTTCTAAGACCATGTTGTCCGGGGGCGAGTGGGGCGGCAAGGCCACCGGGGAGGCAGCCGCCATTTTGGAATCCAGAGGTTTCTGCTGCTCCTCTTTCCGTTTCGAGCTTTGCTGGCGCCATCGCAGCTCACTTTAAGTATTTGTCTATATGTTGTTACCAGCTCATAGACCCAAAATCCAGGCTTTAAAGTCTAGGAGAGGGGTGGAATAGCCGAACTGCGGATGGGGCCCCAGCAGCCGATGTGATTCACGTCTTTCGCCACTCACAGCATCACGTGACCTCCTCATCATTTTCCTATTTTTAACATATATGCAGATATAACAGTAATATGTGCTAGAGAAAACAACCCTCCAGTGCATCACAGAAGCCATCGTTTCATCAGACAAGTCAGCTGCTGTAGCAGGTCCAATTTTTAATGCTCATTTTCAGTAAAGGTGCTAAAAATGAGAAAAATCCCACAAATCCCTGGCAGCCTGTAATAAAATTAAAATTAAAATGCTGGTGTAAGAAATTAAGCCCAAGCTTCTAGTCATGCTAAGCAGTAAGGATCTTTGGATCTTTCTATGAATTTAAGGTTAGACTGGCTAAGACCACCTCACCCCACCCCCTCCTTTACAGCAATCAAAAAATATACAGATCTGCATGGCATTGGACATCTTTAAAAGAAAGGATACTGGATTAAATATTTTATGATAGTGTAGCATTTGCAGTGGAACAAATGTCACTGGATCCTCCTAGTGAGGATCAGGTTCCTATACCTTGGCTACTATTAGACAGAGAACCGGTTTGTTCACAATAGGCTGACAGGATGCCAACAGGTCTTCTAATTCTCTGTTTTCCTCTTATCTTCACTCCCAAAAAAGGTCATGAAGCCAACTGAAGTTACACCAAGTTAAATATCAAGAGATTTTTCCTCCAATTATGACAGATCCCCTATAACTCATGAGAGTTTTCTTATGCACTTTATTATACAAAAAAAGAATGGACTGGCAGTAGAAGCAGGCACAATATTTTATGAAGTCATGAACTTCAAACTTTTCGGTGCATCAAACTGAAGTGAACACACACCAAGTCTTCCAGCTTCATAGATGCAGCAATCTCCTGATACTTGAGGAAAACATATACCGAAGAAGTTTCCATGCATAAAACCATTCTCCTCCATTATTCACTCCCATTGGCAAAGGCACAGCAGAGAAACTGAATGAATTCTTTGCTTCTGTCTTTATGGAAGAAGATGTAAGAGATCTGCCTGTACCGGAAATAGTTTTCAAGGGCGATGATGCGGAGGAAATGAAAGAAATCTCAGGAAATGGAAGATGTACTGAGCTAAATTGACAAATTAAAGAGTAGTAAATCACCTGGACCGGATGGCATACATCCAAGGGTAGTCAAAGAACTCAAGCATGAAATTGTTGAAATGCTGTTAATAATATGTAACCTGTCGTTAAAATCGTCCGTAGTACCTGAAGAGTGGAGGGTGGCCAATGTGACACCGATTTTTTAAAAGGGTTCTAGAGGTGATCGGGAAATTATAGACTGGTAAGCCTGACATCGGTGCTGGGCAAAATAGTGGAAACATGGTAGACAAACATGGTTCAATGGGACAGAGTCAGCATGGGTTCAGCCGAGGGAAGTCTTGCCTCACCAATCTGCTTCATTTCTTTGAAGGCGTGAATAAACATACAGATAAAAGTGAGCCGGTTGATGCAGTGTATCTAAATTTTCAGAAAGCTTTTGATAAAAGTTCCTCATGAGAGACTCCTGAGAAAATTAGAGAGTCATGGATAGGAGGCAAGATTCTGATGTGGATTGGTGATTGGACAGAAAACAGAGGGTAGGGTTAAATGGTCATTTAGTAGGGTGAACAGTGGAGTGCCACAGGGATCTGAACTGGGACAGTTATTATTTAGCATATTTATAAATTATATGGAAATCAGGACAACACGCGAGGTGATTAAATTTGAGGATGATACAAAGCTATTCAAGGATGTTAAAACACATGAGAACTGTGAAATACTGCAGAAAGACCTTAGGAAATTGGAAGACGGGCATCCAAATGGCAGATTAAATTTATGCAAGGAGATGCACATTGGAAAGAATAAACCAAATCATAATTACCTAATGATAGGGTCCACCTTGGGGAGTGAGCACTCAAAAAAAAGATCTGGGTGTCATTGTAGATAATACACTGAAATGTTCTGCTCCGTGTGTGGCGGCAGCCATAAAAGTAAACAGGATACTAGGAATTATTAAGAAAGGGATGGTGTCTTTCACAGCGTTGGATAGGGCCTTCACCCAGATGCCCAGTGAGCATAACAAACTCTCCAAATGGTACCATATGGGAAAAGCATGGTGCCCCTTTCCTTTTTTTGAGCAGCTCACGAGACAATGGGGTGCAATATTGGGGAAGGAGGTAACAGCACAGGAACTTGCGCACTGTTTTTTATTAGCGTTTAAAATCACTACAAATGTAGGTCTCCATGAAATCCAATTTAAAATCTTACATAATGCTTATCTCACTAGATGTAGAGGCAAAGCTATGGGACTCTGAGGATTGTGATAAATGTAAGCGTGGGAGGGGAACACTGGTACAGTACTTTTTAGAGTGCCATCTTTTGCGGGACTTTTGATGGGGAGTCCAGGCTATTTTGGAGGAGGTCTTGGGCACCTCATTGGAATGGTCCTATAGGATCCTGCTTATGGGGTCGGATTCAGACCTTGTGGCACAGGACCTCTCTGAAATGCAGTGTAGGTTCATCCTATTAGCTTTGGTGTTGGCTAAGATAGTTATCCTGCAGCATTGGGTGAATGGAAATCCCCCTCCCATTGCTAAGTGGCATGCAAGTATGTTACAAATGGGGATGTGGGAGAGGGAGGGGTTGTTACAAAATGGGGATGTGGGAGAGGGAGGGGTCTCTGGACCCTACTCGAAAATGTGTCCAAGCCTATATCAGCATCTGGCGGAGATGTCAGGACTGCTTGTCGCAGCTGGCTAACAAATAAGGTGTGGCTTCATTGATAGGAGTTGTAGCTCAGCCTCAGGGGAAGGGAGAGGGTGTAAGGGTGGGGGTATGTAAATCGCTCCAAAAAAAGGAAAAGAGGGGGAGAGTGTATCATGACTGTTATATTTTGCTGGAGTTCTGTGTGGCACAGATAGTTTAGTATTTGTAATAGACGTTCATCATCTCACTGTTTCACGTTATATCACTGTATCTGTACGGTCGGGATAAGAGATGTGGTTCTCTTGTTGCCTGTTTTTGTTATTCATGCATCTCTCCTGTCAATAAAAACAATTAAAAAAAAAAAGGGATGGTGAATAAGACTGAAAATACTATAATGTCTTTGTATCGCTCCATGGTGCGTCCGCACCTTGAGTATTGCATTCAGTTCTAGTCGCCATATCTCAAAAAAAGATATAACAGAATTAGAAAAGGTTCAAAGAAGAGTGACCAAAATGATAAAGGGGATAGAACTCCTCTCGTATGAGGAAAGGCTAAAGAGGTTAGGGCTCTCCAGCTTGGAAAAGAGATGGATGAGGTGAGATATGATTGAGGTCTACAAAATCCTGAGAGGTGTATAACGAGTAGAAGTAAACTGATTTTTTACTCGTTCCAAAGTACAAAGACTAGGGGACACTCAAGGAAGTTACATGGAAATACTTTTAAAACAAATAGGAGGAAATATTTTTTCACTCAACAAATAGTTAAGCTCTGGAACTTTTTGCCGGAGGACGTGGTAACAGTGCTTAGTGTATCTGGGTTTAAAAACGGTTTGGACAAATTCCTGGAGGAAAAGTCCGTAGTCTGCTATTGAGACAGACATGGGAAGCAACTGCTTGCCCTGGGATTTGTAGTATGGAGTGTTGCCACAATTTGGGTTTCTGCCAGATACTTGTGACCTGGCTTGGCCACTGTTTGGAAAACAGGATACTGGGCTAGATGGACCATTGGTCTGACCCAGTATGCCTACTTTTATGTTCTTAAGATGCTATAGGCTTCCACTGGTCAACACTTTTAAGAAATAACTTTCAAAGGATGACCATGTGCAAAGTAAAATACTAAGAACAAGTCCTTTTGCAGAAAAGTACAAATCCAAGATTTCAGAATTCAGTGAAGGTTTCAAATTTTTTTCCTAAAATCTTTTCACCTGATAAAACAGTAACAGATATCAAGTTTGCTTACAATTCTAACAAACCATCAACCTATCATCCTTGTATCAGCAATTCCTTCTGTATGCGCTAAATTATAGGTTAATGCAGGTTAAATTGATTTTGCACACATTTAAATTTAAGGCAAATTACTAGCTACACTGCTAAACTTTAATCAAGCTGAATCAAGCTTGACACAATATCAGTAGTCTTAAGACAACTTAGCAACAACCCAGTCGGGAAGAGCTATACTTGAGGCCTGATTTATGAAGACTCCCCCACCAACATCTTAGGGGAAAAAAAAAAGACTTAACAACCCATTAGTGCCCGATGTTCCCATATGTGGGAACAAATATGGGAACACTGGGCACTAATGAGTTAATCAGGCCCTTCATGGATACAAAGCTAACACCTCCACCCCTGCTCTATTAATTGGGATTTTTTTAAAATAGATAATGGAAAATAACTTGTACCATACAAGAGTTGTTCATCTAGCTTATTCATCTTTACATTTTTTAAACATTTTACTAATGCTATTTCACATTTTCTTTAGGTCTTACTTTTCAGTGGGAGATTATGCCTGTCACTTTTGCTTTATGATATAATTATTATACACGTGCTTTCTTTTTTGTAAACCCCTTTGGGCCTCCTATGAACGTCAATAATTCATTCTGCACTGGAACAATGGCCAAATTGGCCCCTAATGCAACTTTTTATAACACAGTTCAGTGCCACATTCTACTTCCACTGAGCATTCACTAGACCAACACAGCCATGAAAGTCAGATTTTTAAAAGCAAATTATCACCAGGAGGTACCAGCCACATTCAGGAGCCAAATAAAAATGCATTCCTTCTTTCTTTGCTCATTTTTTTTTGCCTTGTTTTTATTTTGCTTTCCATATAAATACTTGTTATGACTACTGCAACACTGCCGTGCAGGAATCACTAGGGCCAATCTTAAACATCTCCAGACCCTACAGAATACTGTTGATTGTATTATCTGCCATGCATCCTACCATAACCATGCTACTCCGCTCCTTAAACACCTCCACTGGCTCCCTATAGAGTACAGAATCAAATTCAAGGTGCTCATGTTAACACAAGGTTTTTTCCTCTGCTACTCCTTTGTATTTAGCCTCTCCAGTTACATCATATATGTCCACTCGCACATTACGATCACTGAATGACAACTGACTAGTACTCCCCCACCCATCCAAGGCGAGGTGGGAATCAACACAATCCTCCGCTTTCTTCTTCCTTTCACCCACCCTATGGAATTCCCTTCCACAGTGTCTTGGCATTGAGAAGTCGTATACTCACTTTCGTTCTTCTTTAAAGCTATACCTCTTTCAATTAGCTTTCGAATGCTAGTGTTCCAGTAAATTGACCCTGTAGCAGGCGAGCCTGCGAGGACAGAATACAGATTATTGTCCGACTGGCTGTGAGTTGTGGTGCACTATTGACCAGGATTTTGTTGCTTGATGTATGACTGTGCGCGATTCTCTCTGTATGACTGTCTCCATTTGAACTGCCTGAGCTCCTAATTTGTATGCTCTTTCCTATCAAATAATTAAGTTATTTTCTTACTTCCTCTTATTGATGTAAACTGCTTTGATATTTGGCAATTTAGAAGAAGTATATTAAATTAATAAACGATAAAAAAATGTGCCCATTTCAGCTTCTCCTCTCTTCCCTAACTCACCACTTCCAATCCTTTGACTGGCAGGGTACAGCCTGGGCAGCAATAAGGTGTTACCATGGTATACTCACTGGATCTCCTCCCTAGCCCCAGTTAGACCATGGAGCCAATGCTGCCAGGCATGGGTACTGAACCACAACTTCTATATGCAATGGCTCCTCCTGGTGAGGCAGGGCAGACCTAGATCAAGCTGTAATGTCTCCTCTGACCCTAGGAGCCCTACCCTAAACCACCAACTTATTCACTTTGTAACCACAGAAAGATGACCTACTTTATCCTTGTGATCTAGCTTGTCGGTTCTTTCAAGAAAAGCGTTGAGACTTTTTTAGCCCTTGAAAATTTAAACTCTGAGGATTTGGTGAAAGCTTATGGTACCTAAACACCATAGCATACACAATAAGCTGTGGTCTGTACTTGAGATGACTCAAGCAGCAAACTTAGCCAATTTACACAAGAGCATAACACCTTAATAAGGAATCAAATGAATGTGACATTTGCACAGTCAGTGTTAGTTAAATACCTAGTGATTCATTCTCCCTTAAAGCTCAGAAACCTGGGCCTTAATTCTTGGTTCAGGCAGAGACAGATTATTAGTCCACTGTACGAAAATGTCTACAGTCCCTAGAAGGTGGCAGCATCACTATAACTGTGCAAACAACACCCATTCTCACCTAATGCATGGTTTTCTTGACTTGTGTCAGTGCTGTCCTCATATTGTGTCTAAGTAAACATGACCCCATAAGGCACTGCACGAGTAATGCATTTATGCATTATTTTTCATAGTTAATAAGATTTTGAAAACCTAATCACAGCCCAGAATTATATATACAGCATTCACCAATGTGGAGTCTTGTCAGGCACTGTCTGCCATTCTCATATCCGGCAGTTACATGATATGAATACATAACCAGCAAAAAGCAGAGATAATGACCACCTGAATACATCTGCTGTTTCCTGTTTGTTGTTTGTAAGTATAAATCCCACCCTTCCCATAAATTCCCTCGATATACACGTACATAACTCAATTCTCTAGCATCACCATAATGTTGCCTTTAATAGCTTAGTCAACTTTTTCTCAACTTTCAAATATTTGGGTATAGATATGTACTTAAAATATGGTTCAAATCCATGACAGATGATAGTTCTCAACATTTTAAATCATCAAAATGTCAACCAACTAGCTAGCCTGCTTTAATTGTTTCCATTAAGTGTGAAATTCTGTGGTTTGCTGGAATTTTTGCAACCTGATTTCTAAAGCTCATTTCCCTCTATGGGGTTACCAAGGTTATCACAACATAAAATGGAGAAAAACAAAATGTGATATGCTACTTTATAAAACCACAAAGTCATCTTTTCATCTTCACTCTGGCAAATATCTGAAATTAAAATCGTTCAATATTTGTACACACAATCTGATCTTGTGACTGGAGAGAAATGAGCCAGATATCATGCCATATCACACCAAGTAGCAACAAATATTTCATCTCTTGTATGGCAAGTTTACATACCCCACATCACATACATTTTTATTCAGATGGTAATGTTTCCTCATAGGTTAATTTTGCATAATAAGATTAGTGATGTCTTTTTACAGCCAAGCCCACATTTATCTACAAATGTGAAATTGAGCTTAATTCTTAGCCAAAACTTGTCCTCTTCTCCTCCCCCCCCCCCCAAAAAAAAAAAGACTGAACATCTGATGATCTCTGCTGATATTCCCAATTCTCTGTACCCCTTTCTGTGAGATTTGAAATAGGCAGGTACTTGGAGTTGTGGTTTAACTGAGACTGGTGATTCAGGGCCATATTATGACCACTGTAATGCCATCTTGATGTTTTTGTAATTAAGTCATTTTTAATGCTCAGACCAGTAGGGTGAAATTGGGTTTGTTTGATTTTGTTTGTAATTTTTCATTTTTAATCATCTGTGTCTATTACTGTATACCACTTTAGGAAGCTTTGCCAAGGAAACAGTTTAGTAATTATATAACTAATTTAAGCGAGTTTTATACATCAGTCCTAAAGGACATTAAATCCTGTTCTTGCCATGACACAATGAACTGGTGAGGCACAGACCATAGTTCCACTAACACACCAGCTTACTTTAACTGTGACTGTTAAGAATAACCAACAACCTGGTAAGCCACCCTCTATTTAACCACCAAGTGGAAAGGTAATAATGTACCTTGCTTAATTTGAATCTAAATAGTTTTAGATAACCTTACCATCTTAGTGATAATGCATTTTTTTCTAGGGCTGTTGCTGGCATAAGTCACAGAGGATTTTCTTCAGGACCACCACAAAGTATTAAATGTTTTATATGTCCATAAATTGTGCTTTTAGATTGTATTTTGGATGTATTTTTATGAAGTATGGTTTGCTGCATTATATTTTGCAAACAATTTGGGCTGAACTATGCCTAAGTAAGGAAGCAGACAAAAAATAATACATAACTGGTAATGCTGTTAACAAAACTGCAAGTTTTAAGTCAAGCTGTATACTACTTTGGGTGAATCTCTTCATAAAAGGTGGTTAAAGTCCATCTTGCTGCTAGAATTACTATGGGTCACCAAAAGCAACCAAGCAGCTACTGCAGAACCAGGAGGCAGCTTAAGCCACCTGGCAGGCTGGCAAGATTAGGAAATAAAATAGCAAAAACTAAGACACTACCAGACCTAAGAACTGTGATTCTGATGCGAGACAGCCCATTACAAGATGCAGTATTTTTCTGTAACCAACTTAGTGAATACTGAATGTGCCGTCAGCGGAAAGAAAAAAGCCTTTGGTGAATGGCCATGAGAAGAAGCAAAAACCTGCTCAATTAGCACTGAATATGGGAAAGAGTGAGCAGGGCTGCAACAATGTGTACTATGTGATAAGGGGCACTGCCCGGGATTTCCAGGTAGGTTGGTGCTAGTGAAGGAAACAAAACTAGAATCAGAAGTCTCCCCAGCCTCTGTCAAAGTCCTGCCTGCCATCAGCTACAGTCAAATTCTGGCCTTGAAATTCCCCACAACCGTTCCTGCAGAGATACCAAAGTCACAAGCTCTCAGACATCCAGAAACATATCTGAAAGATTTAAGCACATTGAGAAAGATATTGTGAGGTTCATTTTCAAAGCACAGAGACTATGGAATTTTCTAAGTGCTTTGAAAATTAGCCCCTATGTAACTTTGTAAGTCTATATGCTTTGAAAATTAGCACCTGTGAGTCAGCACCATAACCAAAAGGAGAAGAAAGAGGAGGTATTTCTTTGAAACTTGATCCCACCAGAACTAAGGGGTAAGCAGGTCCAAGTAAGCAGCTGAAAGATGGAGAGAACCAACACCGATTGTGTTAAGGCTCAGAATATAGATCTGAGATGATTTCTGTGACCCTTTAGTTAGGAGGAAAACCTTGTTTTTGGAGCTGGGACACACAAAAAGTTATTTCAACAAACTGCAGATGTGGACTCTGAGGCCCAGATGCATCAACCAAACGTAAAAAAAAGCAAAAACGTAAAAGCTGTTACCGAATTTTAAAAAACAAACAATGCAGCAAACAAACAAGTCGCACATGTTCGGTGCGGTATTTGAAAGTACAATGCATCAATCTGGTGGAATCCCCATCGGTAATCAGCCTCTAAAGCATGCGCAGAGCAGCCAAGCGTTATGCTGGCTGCTCTGCGCATGCCACAAATGTCAAAAAAACAAACAAAAAAACCCACAAACACGTGGATCGGGAGGGGGCAAAGGCGCTCGTCAGGAGCATCCTATATGGACGGCCTTGTCCCCCCCCCCTTGGTCGCCGCTGCTGCTCCCCGCTTCCTCCCCCAGCATTAAATAAAAGCATAAAACAAAACTCAAAGCTTTAGGAGCACTGGCCCCCCTCCCTTCCTGTCTCTAAACTCTTTCTCCACACAGCTCCGCCTCCCTCCGCCCCTGTGCCCCCCCCGAGGTCGTCGCCGTCACTCCCCCCCCTCGCATTACCGGGCCCGTGCAGTGCCTCTCACCTCTGTATGAAGGCGCTGCACGGGCAAAAAGACCATCAGATCGCTGCAGTCTTCAGGATGTCTGTCTCCTTCGTCTTCCCTGACCTGGGCCCGCCCCCGTCTGACGTAGGTTTCTTACATCAGACGGGGGCGGGGCCATGTCAGAGAAGGAGAGAGACGTCCTGAAGACTGCAGTGATCTGATGGTCTTCTTGCCCGTGCAGCACCTTCATACAGAGGTAAGAGGCGCTGGGGGGTAATGCGGGGGGGGGGCCCTGTGGAGGGGGCGGGCGACGATCTCAGGGGGGGGTGGCGGGGGCGGGGAGGTGCAGCTGTGTGGAGAAAGAGTTTAGAGACAGGAAGGGAGGGGGGCCAGGGCTCCTAAAGCTTTGTTTTGTATTTTTATTTAATGCTGGGGGAGGAACCGGGAAGCAGCAGCGGCGACCACGAGCAGGGGGGAGACAAGGCCGTCCATAAAGGACACTCCTGACGAGCGCCTTTGCCCCCTTCCGAACCTTTTTTTTTTTCTTTTTCACTTTTATAGTGATGCAGGAGCGGGGAGCAGCAGCAACCTTGGGTGTCAATAAAAGACGCCCCTGACGCGCATTTTCGCCCCCTCGCTTTTTTTTTTTTTTTTACATTAAAATTTTTAATCGGATAGCCCTAATGACAGGACCTGTCGTTAGCTTTCCGGCAGTTTTCCTGCATTAGGGTAGTCGGAAAACTTTAATGCATCTCGTTTCAATGGGGTTTCTACACAATTTGCTCATCTGCATTCCGTTTTCGTTTTCTGCTACCGTGGTCGGAAAATGGCCTTTAAGACATGCCACGGTTCAAAAATTCTTCGTTAAAGGGTTGTTAAAAGGTCATTAAAGTTTAGTGCATCTGGGCCTGATTGTGTTTAGTGTCATCTGGCAAAGGCAAGGCAAAGGCAAGGAAAATGCCACTAGCTTCCTCTGACACAGGGCGCAGTCTGCCAACGGTTCAGGAGAGCTATTCTAATTAAAACGGGGTAGGGGGTTAATGGGTGCAGTACAGGGAGGAAAAAATAAAAACCTTCCACACACATATCAACCAACCTGCTGCAGGCAGATCATAAGCAGGACTAGCAACAGTGAATTGGGCAAACAGAACACCACAGGCAGCCCACAACTTAAATAAAATCAGAGAAAAATATTTTGTTACTTTCATTACTAAAGTATTTTGTATTTGGATTATAACACCTTTTTCAGTAGTAGCTCCGAGGGTTTACACTAGGTATTTTCCTGTCCCATGAGGGCTTACAATCTGTTTCAAACCAGAAGGAGAAAAGTGAGATTTGAACCGGGCTTTCCCAGTGCTCTAACCACTAGGCTACTCTTCCAAAATAATACAATGCTCATATCTATATAGATGTAGAACCAGGATACTCTAACTGAAAATGTCAACATGGTTTGTCCCAATCAATGAGATTTCAGTTCCTGCTTTGCCACTACTCTCCCCCTAACCTTTCTGCTCCACTACTACCTTCACAAAAAAAGTGGCCACCGCAAGATAGATCTTTACCTTCAAGTTTAGGGATCAATGGGGAGGGGAGAGGACAGGGAAGGATACTGGGGCACCACCGACATTCCCACTCAAGGCATCAGAACCAGCCCTGTATCGGTCTAAACTGGATTAGTCACTGGTAAAATTGGGATTCAAAACCATTAACTCAATTCTTGCTTTGTGAGTTAAATAAAGAGATCATACACATCTTCACGTGCCTATGCTCGAAGCTGCAAATACCAAAATAGTGCTTTCATATACTTTGGTGTTCTAGGGAATCTTCCTTTTCCTCTTTAACAAAGGAGTAATAACTCAGAGGGAGATGCTCAAAGGTTACAGTGCTTGCAACTTTTGTTTAGACTGGTTTTAGCCAGTCTAAATGAAACGTTATGTGGCTAATGCACAGAGGCAGTGACCAATACTAGAAGCTCATTATGAATTCTGTGCAATGCACAGAGAAACAGCACACAGAAAACCTCTGCTAGAACAGCTAAAACCTACCGACAGCTCTGGAGCTGTCAGTAGGTTTTACGGCAGGGTGACTTTACCAGCCCTCTCTGCCCAGGATTTCTGTTGGATGTTCTATGCTCCAAGCTGAGGGCTGCAAGGAAAACAGTACTCTAAAAGCTCTCACTGATTGCAGAGGTATGGGGCAGAGAGGGTCAGCACCATTTCCAAGCTTATGGCCAGCTCCTTAGAACTACCAAACGCACAGCTCATGTGGGAATGCAACAGGAACAGTCTGACCCCCTTTACTGACCAATGCTCAACAGTAACAGCATACATATAATTTGCACGCTGTATTAAGCATCTTTGCTATTTGTTTCACCTTGCGAGAGCCGGTATTTTCCAGCGTTATTACAGCACCAGAGTTCTGTTCATCTCCCCTTCAGTCCCTTATTCAGTTAAAAAGTAACTCACCTACACTGTGGCTGACTTACCCTGCTGTCCACGGAAAACCTCCATTGCAGGCAAATAAGTTTGCTTAGCTTATAGGTTTGGAGGAAAATCCCTCATCATACCATCCTAGCCTGACAGGTCCAATAACTCAAGGAAACGGGAAGAGAAGTTTCATTTAGGGAAGTTAAACTGATGTCTGTGCACCTGCTAACACTGGTGCTAAAAATGCCAGTATCACTTCCATGTACAGGAAACGACAAGAGCAGACTCTCCACTCCGTCCTCTCTCCTCTGAGGTTGCAGCGGGACAGATATGAGGGCTGTTCTTCCCCTCCCCATCCCATCCCATCATGACATTTAGCTCCTGAAACTGGCCCCTACAATAAGGCGACGAGGTGTTTGTCCCTCCCAAGGCACCGGTGGGATCGCACTATCCAGAAACTCTGCGGATGTCACGCGCGAGGAAGGCCGTCGGTACCGGGGCCCTGCTCACCTCATCCTCCTTGTGGTTCCTAATACCGCGCACCAGGTCCTGCAGATTCTTATCGAACATCCGGTCGATACTACCCTTCACCATCTTCAGCGCCATGGCGGCAGCTGGGAACGGGTCGGTGCCTTTCCTTCCGCCGCGCTCCCGTCACACAGCACACAGCAAGGCAGCAAACGGAAACAAAATGGACGCCAGTCAGCTGACGCCGCGCCGAGCCCACCTTTTTCCGGTCTCGAGTGACGGCCGGGAGGGAGAAGGCGGAGTCACGAGGAGTAGCCGACCCAAGGAAATTTAATGACAGGAGACGGCATGATCCTATCTGGGCTGAAGGCAGTGGGCGGAGCTTGCCGCCGTTTTGGTCAGAACAAAACAATAGCAAACTAGTGAGGTTTATATCGTTTTATTAAACTTCCTAGGTGTTGCATTCTCTCTGTTAAGAGGGTATTGTTGGTGGGGGGATGTAAGGGGGATTGGGGGAGTTTTCGACGGTTCTGTGAAGGCGGGGTAGGGTTATATTCAAAATGTGTTTGTCAGTGCTCAGAGCTTGCTTTGTTATTTGCAATGCTGTATTGTGGATTTTAGTGCTACCTAGGGTTACCATATGGCTCCAGAAAAAGGAGGACGGATTGAGCCAGCCGGGTTTTACTTCCATTGCTTTCAATGGAAAGCAATTGCTTTCAATGGAAGTAATTGAGCCAGCCGGGTTTTACTTCCATTGCTTTCAATGGAAAGCAATGGAAGTAAAACCCGGCTGGCTCAATCCGTCCTCCTTTTACCCTATATGCCTTTTATTTTAGTTTATGATGACAATATATATAAACAACAGCAAACGCTTATGACTGCCTATGTGTGTGCGTTTTTTTAATTTGACAGCTTTTTAACATTTTATTTTAAAGCTTCCCATATCCATATGATATCATTAAATAAAATTGAAAAGTCCTTATCAGCCCTCCAGACTGATCCAGCTGTTGACACATGGGTTATGCTCGCCTACCAGCAGATGGACACTGAGAACACAATTTCTGAGACCTATTTAATAGCCTTGTACCATCTCATAGCTAGCCAGTATGTTCTCAGTCTCCAGCAGATGGTAGTCAAGCAGTCTGCAGCTAGTCCAGTAGGCCTGAAAGGGGGGTAATTCCTTCAGATGCTTCTTTTCTTTGGTTGAGGATTTTCTTCCTTAGTTTTACAGAAGCAGAGAGATATAAACAAAAAAAAAAGGAGTAGTTTTATTTTATTTCCCCTCCCTCTCTGTTCTCACACGGACTTCTTGGTAGGGGTGATGGTCCATGGGGGCCACTGTGACTCCTAGGGTGTACACACAGGTGGTCCCTGGTCTGGCTCCACTGCCTCCGGCTGTATGGCAGTAAGGAGGACTGGAAGTCCTGGAGGAGATCTATTTGTGACCTTCTGAAGAGGAGATCGGTGAGCTGGAGCAAGATTGACTGGCTCTTCCAGGCTTGGAGGATGAGCAGCTTCTTCCAGGGGAAGATCCCTCAATGGCTAGGGTGTTCCACCGGGACGAGCTGGCAGAGCTCATTACCCAGTTGTGCTCGGTCCTTCACTTTGAGGATGAGCCGGTTGCTGAGATTGCTGTCCGGAAAGGTGGATCCTTTGGTCAAAGGGAGTTGGCAGCCACCATAGTAACATAGTAGATGACGGCAGAAAAAGACCTGCACGGTCCATCTAGTCTGCCCACAATAAACTCATATGTGTATACCTTACCTTGATTTGTACCTGTCTTTTTCAGTCTGTTATAAAAAGTAGACCGATACACATGGTTTGAATAAATTATTTCTTTGTTTTTATATATGTGTATCGGTCTATTTTTTATAACAGACTTTTATGTAGCAAGTAGACTGTTGCCTTTTGTGTTTTTCTTTTTTTCCTGTCTTTTTCAGGGCACAGACCGTATAAGTCTGTCCAGCAGTATTTCCCACCTCCCAACCACCAGTCCTGCCTCCCATCACCGGCTCCGGCACAGACCCTGTATAAGTCTGCCCTCCCCTATCCTAGCCTCTCAACCACCAACCCCTCTTCACCCCGCCACCCAATTTCAGCTAAGCTTCTGTGGATCCATTCCTTCTGCACAGGATTCCTTTATGCCTATCCCATGCATGTTTGAATTCCGTTACCGTTTTCATCTCCACCACCTCCCGCGGGAGGGCATTCCAAGCGTTCACCACCCTCTCTGTGAAGAAATATTTCCTGACATCTTTCCTGAGTCTGCCCCCCTTCAATCTCATTTCATGTCCTCTCATTCTACCACCTTCCCATCTCCGGAAAAGATTCGTTGCGGATTAATACCTTTCAAATATTTGAACGTCTGTATCATATCACCCCTGTTCCTCCTTTCCTCCAGAGTATACATGTTCAGGTCAGCAAGTCTGTCTTCATACGTCTTGGAACGCAACTCCCATACCATCCTCGTAGCTTTTCTTTGCACCGCTTCCATTTTTTTAACATCCTTCGCAAGGTACGGCCTCCAAAACTGAACACAATACTCCAGGTGGGGCCTCACCAACGTCTTATACAGGGGCATTAAAACCTCCTGCTGGTCACACCTCTCTCTATACAGCCTAGCAACCTTCTCGCTACGGCCACCGCTTTGTCGCACTGTTTCATCGCCTTCAGGTCCTCAGATACTATCACCCCAAGATCCCTTTCCCCGTCCGTGTCTGTCAGGCTCTCCCCACCTAACACATACGCCTCCCTTGGATTTCTACTCCCTAAGTGCATCACTTTGCATTTCTTCGCATTGAATTTTAATTGCCAAATGTTAGACCATTCTTCCAGCTTCTTCAGATCTTTTTTCATGTTTTCCACTCCCTCCGGGGTATCCACTCTGTTGCAAATCTTGGTGTCATCCGCCAAAAGGCAAACTTTACCTTCTAACCCTTCGGCAATGTCACTCACAAATATATTGAACAGAATGGGCCCCAGCACCGATCCCTGAGGCACTCCACTACTCACCTTTCCCTCCTCCGAGCGAACTCCATTTACCACCACCCTCTGGCGTCTGCCCATCAACCAGTTCCTAATCCAGTTCACCACTTTGGGTCCTATCTTCAGCCCTTCTAGTTTATTCAAGAGCCTCCTGTGGGGAACCGTGTCAAAAGCCTTGCTGAAATCTAAGTAGATGACGTCCATAGCACGTCCTTGATTTAATTCTCCTGTCACCCAGTCAAAGAATTCAATGAGATTCGTTTGGCACGATTTCCCTTTGGTGAAGCCTTGTTGTCTCAGATCTTGCAACTTATTGGCTTCCAGGAAATTCACTATCCTTTCCTTCAGCATGGCTTCCATTACTTTTCCAATAACCGAAGTGAGGCTTACCGGCCTGTAGTTTCCAGCTTCTTCCCTATCACCACTTTTGTGAAGAGGGACCACCTCCGCCGTTCTCCAATCCCTTGGAACCTCTCCCGTTGCCAAGGATTTATTAAACAAATCTTTAAGAGGACCCGCCAGAACCTCTCTGAGCTCCCTCAGTATTCTGGGGTGGATCCCGTCCGGCCCCATGGCTTTGTCCACCTTTAGCTTTCCAAGTTGTTCATACACACTCTCTTCCGTGAACGGTGCTCTATCCACCTCATTCTCAGGTGTACTTTTGTCAGTCCCTCTCGGTCCTTCCCCAGGATTTTCTTCAGTAAAAACAGAACGAAAGTATCTATTTAGCAAATTGGCTTTCCCATGAATCAGGATCTCCAGGACATGGTCTTTGTGAAGTGGAATGCTCCGGATTCCCTTTGTAGGGTCCAGAGGGCAATGCCCAAGCTGTTTCCGATTCCATCCCCTGATGGATGCACGGCCTTATAGGCCAGGCCGGTCTAGGACTACTCAGCAAGGTAGGTTTTACCAGCGGATGCAGTCCTTTTGCAGTGGTCTTCGAGGGCAGGGTCTCAGCTCCCCTTGCGACAGAACAGTCCCACGCCTCCTAGTGAAGGTGTCTTGGGCCCTCCTTCACTCGCCTTGGGAACAAGGCTGAGTCATCTTTACTAGAGGTGGGCCACGATACCACTACTACCTCTACTACTACTACTTAACATTTCTAAAATGCTACTAGGGTTACGCAGCGCTGTACAATTTAACATGGAAGGACAGTCCCTGCTCAAGGAGCTTACAATCTAAAAGACAAATGTACAGTCAATCTGATAGGTCAGGCAGATTGGGGCAGCCTATATGTTTGAAAGGTTAGGTTCCGAAAGCAGCATTGAAGAGGTGAGCTTTAAGCAAGGATTTGAAGATGGGTAGGGAGGGGGCTTGGCGTAGGGGTTCAGGAAGATTGTTCCAGGCATAGAGTGAGGCAAGGTAAAATGGGCGGAGCCTGGAGTTGGCAGTGGTGGAGAAGGGTACTGAGAGAAGGGATTTGTCATGTGAGCGGAGGTTACGGGCAGGAACGTAGGGGGAGATGAGGGTAGAGAGGTAGTGAGGAGCAGCAGAGTGAGTGCATTTGTAAGTAAGGAGGAGAAGCTTGAATTGTATGCGGTATCTGATCGGAAGCCAGTGAAGTGACCTGAGGAGAGGGGTGATATGAGAATTACGGTTTTGGCGGAATATAAGACGTGCAGCAGAGTTCTGAACAGATTGAAGGGGGGATAGATGGCTGAGTGGGAGGCTGAGTGGGATACCGTTGGGTCCTCGAAGTGATGCGGGACGGTTATGTTTTAGAATTCGAGCGACTGCTTACAGACATTTTCCTGAAGGCTCCTTGGAAGGTCACGGTGGTTGTCCACCTTGCAAAAGTTGCTGTTGCTGCATGCTGTGGTTCCAGTGCCTCAGCAGGAGCGTGGCTCTGGAGTGTATTCCATCTATTTTGTGGTGTCCAAGAAGAAGGGTGCCTACCGTCCCATTCTAGACTTGAAGTTTGTGAACTGAGCCCTGAAGGTGCCTCATTTTTGCATGGAGACCCTGCATTCAGTCATTGTCACAGTCCAGCCCAGGTACGTTCCTCACTTCCATGGATCTCATGAAGGCCTATCTGCATATTTCCATTTATCTGGTGCATCAGTGCTTCCTCTGATTTGTGATTCCGGGGCAGCATTTTCAGTTCTATGCCCTCCCATTTGGATTGGCTATGGCTCTACGCACCTTTTCCAAGATGATGGTGGTCATGGCTACAGCCTTTCGGAAGGAAGGCATCCTGGTTTACCCCTACCTGATCAAATGGCTGATCTGAGCCAAATCGCTTCAGGAGAGCAAACAGGATATGGCCTGAGTGGTGCAGCATCTAGGCTGAGTGGTCAATTCAACCAAGAGGATATTAAGAGGCTGTCTGGTAGTATCAGTTCATGTTACTGCTCAACATCTGAACCCCTCCTGGTAGAGTGTACTTTGACTGCATTAGTTCTCTAGTATCTTGTATTGTGGGAGGTAGGAGGTGGAAGTGCTATTTCCATGGTGCTTTTGATGATGTTAGCGCTAGGGACTTAGTAGTGTGTTCATTTACAATTTTGTGCATTTGTGAGAGTATTAGAACTGTTTTCATTTTTGATTATACTTTATCTGTACTGGCTTAAGTTTTATTATTATAGAGTTTGGATTTGTATACTGCTTTTTATAATTGGGTGGGAGATTACTATCTCTACCGAGAGAAATATTTTTAATTGCCACTTCTTACCCATCTTTTATGAGTTATACTACTACACATACTAATTTTGTACCTTCAGCTAGGTTTCTAGTGGACTGTGCTGTAGCTCTACGAAGACAAATTGAGGTCCTTAATGTTTCTAGATAAAAATGACAGCAAAGATCCTTTAATAAGAAAACATTGACCATTAAGAACAGGGTCAATTTAAAGAGAATTCTACCATGTCAAGATATTAGATATATAGGGTGTGGGACCAAAGAAATGCATGCAGTTAACCGGAGCATGCACTTAACCATTGTGACCCAAAGAAGCTTGACATCTGATAAACATATGTACAATACTGTTTATTATTATACGTACAGTATACAGTCTCCATTAACTGACAGGCTTACTTGAAGTAATCAGTTATAGTCCTCTGTACACTAATGGGTCTGTGAGTTCCATAGACTACGTCTGCCATCCAGTGGCCTCCAGATAGGCCCGCACGGTGTTGAGACTCTCCAGCGCTCTTGCAAAAGTGACAGGTGGAGGTTGTTGAATTTCATCAGCATGTGCCTCGCTGCTCATTTCATCCTCTGTTTCATCATCAGCCGTTGTTGCCTGCGTGTAGGCGCATATCTCCACATCAGTGCTGTCATCAGCTGTTTGTAGATCATAATCAACAGCTACGTAGTGATGAAACTCCTCTTCAGTAATACCGGCTGGGATGTCAACAACCTGTTCATCTGACACGTTTTCAACAGCTGCATCTGTTTCGTCCCTCTCCACATCCTTAACAAAGCTTGCCCGCTTGTAGCAGTTCACAATGGTTGCCTGTGTAACATGATTCCAGGCATAGGCGTAGTTTGACTGTTTCATTTGGGGGGGGGGGGGGGGACAAAGGAAGGGGCGGGGCATATTAGCATATTCATTTGCATATATGTATATGCAAATTATGCTAATATGGAGGAAGGAAGGGAGCAAGAGCTGGCTTTTTTGGGAATAACCAGTGTTCGTTTGACGATGGATAGCCACTGAATCGGAGAGGCAGCGGGTTTGGCGGCAGGCAGTGGTGTGCTGGTAAATGTTTAACAACAGACTCTCCCCCCCCCCGGTCCCCCTCTGCGCCCCCCCCCCCCAAATTGCAGAGCTGGCTTTAGCCGGGGAGAGAGCCTGGGGGGGGGTATAAATAAGTAAATATAAACTTTTAATGTTGAGCACCTGATTCTCAAAGTGAACATATTCCAAACACTATAATGAAAATAAAATAATTTTTTTCTACCTTTGTTGTCTGGTGACTGTTTTTCTGATCATGCTGGTCCAGTATCTGATTCTGCTGCTATCTGTCCTCTTAACTCAGTTTCCAGTGCTTCCTTTCCATTTATTTCTTTCCTTTCCTCCTTTCTTCTTCATTTCTGGTCCTCAGCTTCTGCCTATTTTCTTCATCCATGTGCAGTTTTTCTCCTCTCTTCCTTTTCCCTCATCTCATCTCCTTCCTCACTCTTTCCTCCCCTCCATCCATGTCCAGCATTCCTTTTCTCTCCCCTGCCCTCCATCCACCCATGTCCAGCGACCCTTCTCTCCCTTTGCCCTGAAAGCACCCATACCCAGCGACTCTCCTTTCCCCTTCCCCCATGCCCAGTGGCCCTCCTTTCCCCTGCCCTCCATCCACCCATGTCCAGCAGTGACCCTCCTCTCCCCTGCCCTCCATCCACTCAGTCCAGCAGTGACCCTCCCCTCCCCTGTCCCCATACCCAGTGGCCCTCCTTTCCCCTGCCCTCCATCCACTCAGTCCAGCAGTGACCCTCCTCTCCCCTGTCCCCATACCCAGTGGCCCTCCTTTCCCCTGCCCTCCATCCACTCAGTCCAGCAGTGACCCTCCTCTCCCCTGTCCCCATGCCCAGTGGCCCTCCTTTCCCCTGCCCTCCATCCACTCAGTCCAGCAGTGACCCTCCTCTCCCCTGTCCCTATGCCCAGTGGCCCTCCTTTCCCCTGCCCTCCATCCACCCAGTCCAGCAGTGACCCTCCTCTCCCCTGTCCCCATGCCCCTCCTTTCCCCTGCCCTCCATCCACTCAGTCCAGCAGTGACCCTCCTCTCCCCTGCCCCATGCCCAGTGGCCCTCCTTTCCCCTTCCCTCCATCCACTCAGTCCAGCAGTGACCCTCCTCTCCCCTGTCCCCATACCCAGTGGCCCTCCTTTCCCCTTTCCTCTATCCACCCAGTCCAGCAGTGACCCTCCTCTCCCCTGCCCTCTCTTCATCCCACCCTCTCCCTGTTCCTTCTCCCCCCCCCCCCCCCGCAGCAAGCCAGTTCTCCTCCCTCCCTCCGGATCCATCCCTCACCAACTTGATCTTCGAATTCTTTGCCTGCCCGCTAGCGCTGACTCTCCCCTGCCAGTTCACGCTTCAAAATGGCCGCCGAGACTAAGTCTCGCGAGGCCGGCTCTGGAAGTCTCGGCGGCCATTTTTAAAGCGCGAACCAGCAGGGGAGAGAGCGCTAGCGTGCCGGGCAGACAAAGGATTCGAAGATCAGGTCGGTGAGGGACGGATCCGGAGGGAGGGAGGAGAAGGAACGGGGAGAGGGCGGAGCGAAGGAAGAGCTGCCCGGTGCCGGCCCTGCGTTTGGGGGGGCATTGCCCCCCCTCGCCCCCCCCCCCAGTCTACGCCCATGATTCCAGGTTTCTTTCTGCATATGTAGGGAATCCAACAGTGATAGATTACGAGCCAGTTCAACAGCACGTTTATCCTTGCCAGTCTGGTCATCCATAACGCTCATCAGGCGACGTAGCTCAAGAGCCCGATAATGTTGTTTGAAATTGGCTATTATGCCCTGATCCATAGGTTGGATCAGAGAGGTAGTGTTTGGTGGCAGGAAGACCACCTTGACGTTAAACAGCCTGACATCATCCCTGTGTGCAGCACAGTTATCACAAAGCAACAAAATCTGACGCCTTTGTGCCCGCATTCTAGTGTCTAACTTCTTTAGCCACTGCTTCCAAATTTCCCTAGTCATCCATTAATTTGTGTTAGCCTCGTATGACATAGGAAGTCGCTTAACTTTCTTGAAGCAATGGGGCTGTTTGCTCTTTCCAATGACGAGGGGTTCCAACTTCTCACTCCCATCCATATTGCCACAAAGGAGGATAGTCAGTCGGTCCTTCGACGTTTTACCTCCAGTAGTTTCCGCATGTTTGAATGCAAGTGTTCCATCAGGAATCGCTCGCTAGTAGAGACTGTTTTCGTCAGCATTGAAAATGTCACGAGGTGCAAACTTGTTCAAGATGGTAGGAAGAACTGAAAGAACCCAATTTTCAGCACCAAAGTCATCAGCGTCTTGTTTCTCACCATGCTGTTTCTTGAATTTTATGTTGTTCCTCTCCTTCCATCTTTCCAACCATCCAACAGTGGCTTTGAATTCAGTTAGTCCAAGACTTTCAGCTAGCTGGTTAGCTTTCTCCATAAGCAGTGGACCACTGACAGGAAACTGTCTGCTCCTGACTCAAGAAAACCACCGAAGAAGAGCATCTTCTACCTCCTCAGCTTTTCCTGCCCATTTTTGTTTCCGTTGTGGATTTGTATTGTTTTGCCAGTCTTCCAGAGGCTGGTCTTTCTGCTTCTTGACTGGGATTGACACCATATTCTTTAGCAATAGATGCTTGACTTTGTTTGTTTTCTAATTTTTTTAGGAACTTCTATTCGTTCAACCAGTGTTAAAGTCTTACAGTTCCGCCGCGACAACAACGACGACCCCAGTGTACACTCTAACAACATTCTTTCACTTATTCTGCCTGTGGCAGCTAAAGGAGCGGTAAATTTGAAATCTCGTTGGTTGTCACGCACCAATCGGCTTCCATATTCCATGCGCACGCTTATGCGGAGTCTTCCCTGCAGAGAAGCGGTCTTAAATCATTCTTAAATCATGCATGTAAGCGAATCTTGCACTTATCAGTGGTGCGCTAAACAGAAGTTTGTCCCCATAGAAATTGATGGCACCAAAAATGGGACCCAAGTACTGCATGTAGTTAAACAGAGCACGCGCTTATCCGACATGCACTTAAATGGAGTGCACTGTAATTACTTTTATTTTTTTATTCTATTATATTAATGTATGTTCAGCTTGCAATAAAACCTATATTGTCACGATTGTGGTCGCGACCCCTCTCAGACTCACCTTATTTCCGGCGGTCAGCTTCTGTGCTGGCTTCTGTCTGTTCTTCCTGAGTTAGTTCTGTCTCTGTCTCTGTGTGCCGACTGCTTCCAGCATGACTCTGATTACTCCATTATACTGCACCTGTGTGTGTTAAGCCTCTCTTTGTTCTTCAGTATGCTTTCTGCCTGTGTCTTGGTTTGTGTTCCTCTCGCCCTCTGGTGGCCAGAACCGGTGGCTGCCATAGACTTTCCAGACTTTCTTTCTGGTCCAGTCCAGATATTCCAGCCCTCCAGACTTGGTTTGAAGTTTGGCAGCTAGCCTCACCCGTAGCTGCCTCATGATTCCTGCAGTTGAGTTTCAGCTGCTGATGGGTTTATTACCATCTGGAACCTTCTGAGTTTGCCTTTGCATTGTCTAAGGTTCATGGTTTGTTGGTGCTTTGTTGCACTTCTGCCTAGTCTGGTTTCTTGTATAGTTCCTTGTCTGATTCTAGTTAGTCTGTGTGTAGTTTAGCTTAGGTTTATTCGCTTGTTGCCGTAGTCTTGTTTCTGGTCTATATTCCTTGTCTAGTTTCTGTTTGTCTGTGTCTCTTGCTTAGTGGCTGCTCTGCAGCTTTCAGTCCTGTCTCTTGTCTGTCAGTGTTTGTACCCTGTTTTAGTGGCTACTCTGCAGCTTTCAGTCCTGTCTCTTGACTATCAGTATTTGTACCCTGTTTTAGTGGCTGTGTAGCAGCTTTCAGTTCCTGTCCTTTAGCTTGCCCATTTCCTGCTTTGTGTAGTATTGTCTGTCTGTGAGTCCTAGCCCAGTTTCTTGCCTTGCTGCCCATGTATATTTCTTTCCCCTCTGACCCTTCGTCCCTATTCAGCCTAGTTGGTATCCAGTGCCTGCCCTGTCCAGTAAGTCCTGCCGGCCACCTGCACCCAGGGGCTCAACTCCTGGGGAAGGGCGGTCAAGCGCAGGTGAAGTCTAGCTGTTTCTGTCAGAGTTCTGCCTTGTCTCTGGTGTGGGGTGGTTTTGCCTGCCACTGCTGCTCCACGGCAGTGGCCCAAGGGCTCACGAACCTAGTTTCTGCCTTGAAAGCCTGATATATATAATTAAGGACTGGCTGAAGGAACATCAGCCAGGTTGTTTTTTTATAACAGAAACTTGGTTTAATTCATCTGAAGACCCAGTAATTAATGAGCTCTGTCCTAAGGGTTACTGAATTGCTTCTTTATCACGTAAGGAGAAAGAGGGAGGAATAGTTGTTGTTTTTAGAAAGGATCTTGGGTAAAGGTTTTAGATTCTTTTATTAGCTGTAACCTGGAAATTTTGGCTTCCCATCAATTTTTTTCCTTACATGTTTTGTGTTTTATTACCCTCCTGGAAGTTGGTCCTTAGCAAAGGAAGATTTTTATTGCTCGGAATTCTTTACGTTCAACATGCAATTTGATTCATCTGGAGGACTACACTGATTCTAAGGTTAAAGATATTGTTTTATCTTTGGATACATTTATTTACCTCCATCACAAACTACTCATGAGGAGGGAGGAGTGGCCTAATGGTTAGTGCAGCAGGCTTTGATTCTGGCAACCTGGGTTCAATTCCCACTGCAGCTCCTTGTGACCTTGGGCCAGTCACTTAATCCTCCACTGCCCCAGGTACAAAAACTTAGATTGTGAGCCCTCTAGGGGCAGAGAAAGTACCTGCATATAATGTGTACAATGCTGCATATGTCTAATAGCACTATAGAAATGATTAGTAGTAGTAGAGTAGGGTCACCATTTAGACCTATTTACTTATGTGTTCATCTGGCCTTAAATTAGGCAACACTATCTTCTCAGAAGCAGTTTGGCCAAAGATGATTTGGTCTGACCATTTTCTGCTCCGGTTTAAAACCTGTTGTTCTCACCCTAAGGTGAAAATTGTTAAGCCTAAAGTATGATTCTCCTCTAGAGGGAAAATAGACAGTATTTTATTTGGGAATAAGTTTGATCACTCTTGGGTTGCTTTGGATCCTCTCAGTTTTGAAGAAAACTGGAGGCAATATAGTCAGAGTAGTAAAAAAAAGGCCCATTTCTGGAAGAAATTAAACGGGCACTAGCAAGGTTTTCCTCGGAGTGCGTGTGTGAGAGTGACTGTGAGAGAGAGAGAGTGAATGTGCGAGTGTGTGTGTGTGACAGAGAGAGAGAGACTGGGTGTGAGTGTGTCTGTGAGATTGAGAGTGTGTGCCAGGGGCACCCCCCTCCCTCCGAGTTCCAGGGTCATCCCCCTCCCTCCGAGTTCCAGGGTCGTCACCCCCCTCCCTCCGAGTTTCAGGGTCCACCCCTCCAAGTTTCAGGGTCCATCCCTCCCTCCGAGTTTCAGGGTCCACCCCTCCCTCCCTCTGAGTTTCAGGGTCCCCCCTCCGAGTTTCAGAGCCCCCCCCTCCGAGTTTCAGGGTCCACCCCTCCGTCCCTCCCAGTTCCAGGGTCGTTGTCCCTCCCTACGAATTTTAAAAGTAATCTTCACTTATGACGTTGGGGTTACGTCGGCTGCCAGCAGCAGTAAAAGGCGTGCAGGCTCAGCCCTTCTCTCTCTCTCAGCTGTGGTCCTACCTTCATTTCCTGTTTCCGCAAGGGCGGGACCACAACTGAGAGAGAGAGAAGGGCCGAGCCTGCACATGTTTTACTGCTGCTACCATCCGCCGTAACCCTGACTTGGTAAGTGAAGATGACTTTAAAAAATCGGAGGGAGGGGGCCTGGAACTGGGAGGAAGGGAGGGACGACGACACCCTCATGCGTGGACGTCGCGTGTGACGAACCAGGAAGTACTCTAACGTCACAACAGGCAATGGATACAGCGTTAACAGGCAGCACGAACCCTACATCCATTCACTGCCATGGAGTCAGCTTCAGAATGTTGGAGATGCTTTTTTTTTTTTAATTTAAGATTGTTTTTATTCAACATTTCAATAAAGAAAATCATACAATACACTTAACTGCAGCCACAAGGCTACCATCTCTCCAAAACTCCTCAAACTCATCTGTAATACATAATCAACATTGTATTTTTCCCCCTACCCAACCCTTCCATGCCCCCTCCCACCCCTCCTCCTCCCACTATCCTCCTGTTTGGAGATGCTTTTTATTATAGTAGATGATATTAGATGACATTGCTCCAATCCATATTAAAACTAAAACTAGGGGACAGATTATGATTGTTTTGATGAAGAACTCTTTAGTTTTAAAAGAAGGTGTAGACAGAGCGTAAATGGATTAAAAGTGGGACTTTAGAAGATAGATCCAATTGGAGATCAGCTGTTCATACCTATAAAATTATGCTTATATCCAAAATACGTACCTTTTATAAAAGAAAATTGGACTGTATGTAACTGATACTAAATATCTTTTTCAGTTAGTCAACAAGTTAACTGATACGTCTTATTATCATTCATTTAATCTGGATACGCCCCCTACAGTTTTACAACTGGCTACTTTTTTCCAATCAAAAATTCAGATGGTAAGACCTACATTTTCAAATCAGTTAACGGAGCTTAATACAAGTATTGCTGATATTGTTGTAAAGGGTACCCCTGGTGATAGACTATCCACCTTATAATCGAAAGAGAAAAACGCCTAGATTTCGACCCAAATTGGGAGATAGCCGTTTATCTCACAAAAACGAATAAATCGGTATAATCGAAAGCCGATTTTGGACGTTTTCAACTGCACTCCGTCGCGGATGCGGACAAAGTTGATGGGGGCGTGTCAGAGGTGTGGCGAAGGTGGAACTGGGGCGTGGTTATCGGCTGAGGAGAGATGTACGCGTTAGGGCGATAATCGAAAAAATAAAGGCGTTTTTAGCGAACATTTAGGACACTTTTGTTGGACCCTTTTTTCACACGAACAGGTCCCAAAAAAGTGCTCTAAATGACCAGATGACCATCAGAGGGAATCGGGGATGATCTCCCCTGACTCCCCCAGTGGTCACTAACCCCCTCCCACCACAAAAAAAATGATGTTTCACAACTTTTTATTTTCACCATCAAATGTCATACCTGTAATACCCACCTCCCTGGCAGCAGTATGCAGGTCCCTGGAGCAGTTGTTAGGGCAGTGGACTTCAGGCAGGTGGACCCAGGCCCATCCCCCCCTACCTGTTACAATTGTGCTGCTTAATGCTTATTAGTCGTCCAACCCCCCCAAACCCACTGTACCCACATGTAGGTGCCCCCTTCACCCCTTAGGGCTATAATAATGGTGTAGACTTGTGGGCAGTGGGTTTTGAGCGGGATTTGGGGGGCTCAACACACAAGGGAAGGGTGCTATGCACCTGGGAGCTCTTTTACCTTTTTTTTGTTTTTGTAAAAGTGCCCCCTAGGGTGCCCGGTTGGTGTCCTGGCATGTGAGGGGGACCAGTGCACTACAAATCCTGGCCCCTCCCACGAACAAATGCCTTGGATTTATTCGTTTTTGAGCTGGGCGCTTTCATTTTCCATTATCGCTGAAAAACAAAAACGCCCAGCTCACAAATTATCGAATAAAACATGGACGTCTATTTTTTGCGAAAATACATTTCGGTCCGCCCCTTCACGGACCCGTTCTTGGAGATAAACGCCCATGGAGATAAACGTTTTCGTTCGATTATGCCCCTCTACGGGTTGATTTTTCTTCTGTCGACTGAAAGACCTTTAATTCCTTATTTTCACAATATTCTAAATCAAGTGGAGGGGTATTTTTGATACGACATCTAAGTCTGACTTTGAACGTTTTGCACAAAACGTCCAAATTCCAAATAGGAAAGAAGGTCATTTTGAAGATGTCTAAAGAAAAATGTGTATCTTTTTTATTGAAAATACTGTTTTGAACAAGGTTTTGTGCTTTCGATGTTTTGTTTTTGGTCCATAAAAAAAAACAAAGTTCAAAACATAGAAAATCAAGCCACTGGTATGTAGGAGGAATCAGCATTTTTAGCAGACTGGCACACATCCCAGGAGAGCAATGGGGCACCCTAAGGGGCACTTCTGCACACTTCATAAAAATGCTCCCAGATACACATCTCACCTTTGCTCCCTTATTTTGTCCCCTGAGCCCTGCAAAACCCACCCAAAACCTACTGCCCCCCTCTCTCTGTACACCACTACAATAGCCCTTATGGGTGAATGAGGCACCTATATGTGGGTACGGTAGGATTTTGGTGACTTTAGGAGAGGTCAACATTTCCACGGGACCTGAGTCCCCCACTCCATAGTGCACTGCACCGACCACTATACTATTCCAGGGACCTGCATGCTGCTGTAATAGACCTGGCTATGAAGCTGTCATAGAGGCTGGTAAGTTATATTTTTATTCACATTTTTGGGGGGGTGGGATGGGGGGGTCAATGACCACTGGGGAGGTATTGGGGGGGGGGTCTTCCCTGATTACCTTCAGTGGTCATCTAGTCATTTAGAGCACCTTTTTGTGCATTGTTCATTATAAAAACAGGTCTAGCTTAAACATCTTAGTTTTAGTTTTGTTTTGTTCCATTATGGTTGAAAAACGTCTAAGTCATAAGAACGCCCAAATCTTGCCCTTAACACCCCCCCCCCCCCCCCAACATGCTGCCTTGAGATTTGGATGCACTGCAGATGAACAGCATAGAAAAAAAGTCTGAAAATAGGTTTCAAACATACTGATTAATGCTGCTTTATGCCACTTTTTAGACGTTTTTCTATTTCGAAAATGAGCCCTATTGTCAGCTAGACATTTGTCCAACTTATTTATTTATTTATTTATTTATTACATTTGTACCTCACATTTTCCCACCTATTTGCAGGCTCAATGTGGCTTACATAGTGCCGTGAGGCGATAGCTACCTACGGTGAAGAAACAAATATAGAGTGAAGTTATTTACAATGAGAAATATATATGAACAGACACATCAGGGAATCATAGAGAGGGAGGTTATATAACAATCATAAAGTTCAATACAAGTCTGGATATCTTTGTGTTGCTGGATTTAGGTAGTTAAGTTGGGTCAGTGGGATATGCTCTTCCGAACAGGTAGGTCTTTAGTAATTTCCGGAAGTTGAGGTGGTCATACGTAGTCCTCATGGTTTTTGGGAGTACATTCCAGAGTCTTGTGCCTATAAATGAGAAGCTGGATCCATGAATTGATTTGTACTTGAGACCTTTGCAATTAGGGTAGCAGAGATTTAAATAAGAACGTGATGATCTGATTGAGTTTCTAGTTGGCAGGTCTATGAAGTTAGACATATATCCTGGGGCATCACCATATATAATTTTATGGACCAAGGTACAGATTTTAAAAGTAATACGATCTTTGGTAGCCAATGTAATTTTTCATGAAGAGGTTTGGCACTATCGAATCGCGGTCTTCCAAATACAAGTCTGGCTGCCCTGTTTTGAGCGGTCTGAAGTTTTTTCATAAGGTTTTCTTTGCATCCGGCATAGATTCCGTTGCAGTAGTCAGCATGGCTTAGGACCATCGATTGAACCAAATTGCAAAATATTGCCCTCGGGAAGAATGGTTTCACTTGTTTAAGTTTCCACGTTGAGTGGAATATTTTCTTAATTGTAGAGTTAATTTGGCTCTCAAATGTAAGGTTCCTGTCAATTGTGACACCGAAGATTTTCAAATTACCTGAAATAAGGAGAGTATAGTCTGGGGTGATTAGGTTCATGGGAATGTTTGAATTGTAGCGGGATGAGAGGATGAGGCAGTGTGTTTTTTTTCTGCATTGAGTTTGAGCAGGAATGCATTTGCCCATGAGTTCATGGTATGCAAGCCGAGGCTAATTTTGTTGGTGATTTCTTATCTAATGTCAGTCGCTTCTATTAAATTTAGATTGTTGGATTTGGAGTGGATGCAATCTATGCTTTCTAATGGTCTATTTTTCAGAAAATGTAGGAGTTATAATTATTACTCCTATATTGAAAAATCTGAAGGATTACAGTCAACAGGTCAACTATAGACCAGTTGCATCTATACCATGGTTTGTTAAGATTTTGGAAGGTTGTTTTTGTGTTCAGTTAAACTATTGTTTTATGACAGCGTAACATTCTACACCAGTCTCAGTAAGGTTTTCGAGCAGGCTATAGCATGGAAACAGTGTTGGGTTTCTTATTGGACAAAGATAGGTCTTTGCTTCAAAGGTACCAGATATAAAATACCTAGTTTAGAAATAGTGCTTGGAAGTTTGGAGGAGTATGGGCTGGGGGGGGGAGGGAATCTGGGGTTAGCGAGGTGGGGAGTAAACATACAAACATTGTTGCCATTATTACTGTTTGTTTTTGTCTTTGCTGTAGTGAGAACATTGTGGTTCTATTATTTGGGGATGAAGGCAATAAAGATATCTCCAAATAAAGATATCCTAGACCAATGATGGTATTGTGTGTGCTTTGTATGTTATCAATAGGGATGGGAGGAGCCATTTAGATTAGTATTGTAGGAACCTTGATTTAAGTGAAGTATAAAAAGGTGCAGGATCACTTGCGATAATGTTCTAATACTGGCTCAATATGAGGTCTGTAACAACCACTGAAGCCTTGAATTATACTGGCCTCTAGTGGAGAGGAGTGTGAACAAGCCACCTTTATGACATACTGGAACTGAAGGCATAATTCTATACCAAGTCACCTCAGTTGTGCAACTGCCAGGAACATGCATAAGTTATAGCACTTTTCCAAAGGAAAATGTACACATACATCCTCTTTGAAAAGTTAGCCCATGAAAGGTACGTGCACACACTTAGTTATTTTTTAGCACAGAGAAATGGTATTTTACAAACATTTATAATATATACAGAGGTGCAAACCCCACCCAGCTCGACACATTTATGCTCATAGAGGGTGGATGTACATAAATGTAGGTCCTCTCTAAGCAGCTGTACAAAAGGCAAAATCTGCACTGACCATGCTGTTTTATGTACAGAAATAGGTTATAAAATAATACCCTCATGTGGTCTTTAGCTAGAAAATAATTTGACAAGATGCAAGGCCTTTTCTTTTGCTCCCATCCTGCAGTAACACTGATCTGCACAATAGAGAGAGCAGATGAGGAATGGGATTGGAACTGGAGAATACGTTCCACGACTGGTGACACAATCGCTACAAATGTCAATAGACGAAAAGTATGGTTGCTTTGAGGACACCACCCTTTTTTATCAGTCCAGATCCTGAAAGCTTGTTGGAGAGAATGCAGTCTTTAATTATTAGAGAATTCCAAATGGTGGGAAGAAAATCAGCCTGTGATCACATACAGCAACATTTTCTGTAAGAACTTAGGCCTCGATGTTCACAAGTCCAGCACTATTCCAAATAGCGCTGTAAAAATACCATGGAACAGAGCAGAAGAATAACACCAGATGCAAATATAAGCACACTCATAGCATTGAGCATTAGGGGGTTCGGTGGAAGGATTGTGCTTTGGCGTGAGAGGATTGTGCTTGTCGCATGCACAGAAGAGTTCCGTGGTAAGCTTAGGACCTGTACACATGCACTTGGTAAAACCTGAACTTAAGCACATATTGACGTCTGATTACTGTGGCCTACCTAAAAGTGTTTAATTTTGTATTTAAATTTTTTTTTTTTTAGCTTGGACACTAATATTTAGATACAGGAAAGATACCAATGTATGTTTTCACTTTGGGTGTTTTTAAACATTTTTATAGCATGAACACTTTAAATTTAGATGCAGGAAACTGATGCCAATGTGTGCTTTAATTTGGGTCTGCTGTTTCTCACGACCAACGTTTAAGGGCTTGCATAGGCTTCCTTCTGCTTCCAAAAGCAATCAAAACCAGCAGATTTTGCAGAAAAAGGCATGAGAACCATGGGAAGTCCTCTCTTCCAACACCCTAATGCCTGCTCCGACCTGGCATTGTTTTTTACAGTTTTGTTTTGGGTGCTCTTTTCTGAGTATTGGGGAGGAATACAAAATGACCTTATTAACATGAGCTTGACTACATACATTAACATACTAATTGCATTGTTCATCTGCATGCTCATTTGTTTCCGCACTCCGGGCCTCTGAATATTCTGTGCAAGTAAATGTGGGCGCTAGTACGGCAATAGTGCCCACGTTTACTTTTGAAAAATCCAATTTATAGGACCGTTTACAAATTTTTCGTGTGGGGACTATATATCACATGTTTAAATATCACCATCCCAGACACTATTATGAAACTAATAAGTGCACACTTAATAATGAAGCTCACTTCTTAGATGTTACATTTATTTATTTATTTATTTGTTGCATTTGTATCCCACATTTTCCCACCTATTTGCAGACTCAATGTGGCTTACAATACATCATGAATAGTGAGAATACATGAGAAAGTATACCTTTAGTAATAGCATAGAATTTTTAGTAACATGATAGTGATAGAACATGGAAATGTTTTAACAAGCAGACATCTTAAGAGATATTTAAGAAATATATAAGAGTTATAAAGAAAATGTACATTTAGTAATAAAAGAGGATCTTGGGTAACATGATAATGAAGAAACATGTTAGTACAGAAATTCATATTTGTTGATCTTTGTTGTACGCCTTGTTGAAGAGATGGGTCTTCAGTAGACTTTGGAAGTTGGTTTGTTCATAGGTCGTTTTTAGGTTTTGCGGCAGCGCATTCCAGAATTGTGTGCTCAGGTAGGAAAAGGTTGATGCATGCGTTAGTTTGTATTTAAGACCTTTACAACCTGGGAAGTGAAGATTGAGGAATGTACGGGATGATTTTTTGGCATTTCTGGGTCGTAAGTCTATCAGGTCTGACATGTAGGCTGGTGCGTCTCCGTGAATAATTTTGTGAACTAGGGTGCAAATTTTGAACATGATACGTTCTTTGAGTGGGAGCCAGTGCAGTTTTTCTCGTAGAGGTTTGGCGCTTCCGTCTTTTGTTTTGCCGAATATGAGTCTAGCTGCGGTGTTCTGAGCTGTCTGAAGTTTTTTGATTATTTGCTCTTTGCAGCCAGCGTAGAGTGCATTGCAGTAATCTAGATGACTGAGTACCATTGATTGTACCAGGTTGCGGAAGACGGTTCTTGGGAAGAAAGGTCTTACATATCAAATTATTAGCACTTTTCTTAATATCATATAAGTAACCCCTAGAAATTTTAATTTTTTTTAGAGGGGATCTTCAGAATATCCTGCAGCTCACACTGTTAGAAATCTTTGTTTCTTTTCAGTGGTGGTGTGGCGCAAATTGTCATTGATCCACAAAAGTTTTTTCTTTTTTTCTTTTCTATTTTCTATTTACTTAACTTTCACATTCAAAAGATATATTGATTGTATATAAAAATTCCTTTAAATGTAGTTATGATAGTATACATGGTATAACACTTAGCTGGCAGCAGCTTTCACCAGAAGAGAACCTCCGCCAACGTGGCCGAACCTCTTCCCTGAAGAAGAATCTGAAACCTGGCCACATTGGCGGAGGTTCTCTTCTGGTGAAAGTTGCTGCCAGCTAAGTGTTATACCATGCATACTATCATAACTACATTTAAAGACATTTTTATACAATCAATATATCTTTTGAATGTGAAAGTTAAGTAAATAGAAAAGAAAAAAAAACTTTTGTGGATCAATAATGATTTGTGCCACACTGCCACTGAAAAGAAACAAAGATTTCTAACAGTGTGAGCTGCAGGATATTCTGATGATCCCCTCTACCAAATTTTAAAATTTCTAAGGGTTACTTAGTATGATATTAAGAAAAGTGCTAATCATTTGATATGTAATATCTAAGAAGTGAGCTTCATTATTAAGTGTGCACTTATTAGTTTCATGTAGAGGGGCATTTTCAAAAGGGACATCCATGTTTTGATATGGACGTCCTCGCAAAACGTCCCAATCCAGGGGCGGGGAAACCCATATTTTCGAAACAAGATGGACGTCCATCTTTTGTTTCGAAAATACCAGCAGGGATGTCCAAATCCTTAAATTTGGTTGTCCCTAGACTTGGTCGTTTCTGATTTTCGGCGATAATCGAAACTAAGGACGTCCATCTCAGAAACGACCAAATGCAAGCCATTTGGTCATGGGAGGAGCAGTGGCATACCTAGTATATTTGACACCCAGGGGCCATCATTTTTAACACCCCCTCCTCTATATGAAAATATTATTTTTAGTAATAATCCACGAGTCACACAACAAGGGTGTACCTAGGAAAGGCAGCATCTTAAACACTGCAGTGAGCACTAGAACATCAATACACCCATTGTAAAACTAACCAAGACATTAGTAAAAATTATTCTGCCAACAGAAAACCATGTATATAGAACACCGATACATCCTCACCAAGTATAGAATAAGTAACCACAAACTAAAATTAAACTGAACCCCCAAGAGGCCAGATCCCACATACAATGCAACACCATAGAAATAGTGACGCATGTCCCCTAGTACTGTGCAAAATATAAAGATAGCAGACATAAATTTGAAAAACTGACAAATACCAATCACCACTTTACAAATTAACAAATAGAAATAAAACAAAAAAATAGAAAATAAGATTATACCATTTTATTGGACTAATACATTTTTCAATTAGCTTTCAGAGGCTAAACCCTCCTTCCTCAGGTCAGTACAGTATACTGCTGTTATGGTCCTGTCCTGACCTGAGGTTTTGTTCTCTGAAAGTTAGTCAAAAATGTATTAAAATTAGTCCAACAAAAAGATCACCTTATTTTCATTTTCTATTTATCACCACAGCCACAATACTACTTTATTCTAAATCAAATAAATAAATATTTTTTTCTACCTTTGTCGTCTTTGGTTTCTGCTTTCCTCGTCTTCTCTTCACTCTCTCCCTTCCATCCAGCATCTGCTCTCTTTCTCTCTCCTTTTCATCCAGTGTCTGTGTGCTTTCTCTGCCCATTCCATCCACTGTCTGCCCTCTCCCCCTTTCCATATGGTGTCTGCCAGCTTTCTCTGCCCCTTCCATCCAGTGCCTGCCTTTTCTCTTCCTTCTATCCAGCATGTGCCTCCCTCTCTCCTTTTTATATGATAAGTACATAAGTACCGCCATACTGGGAAAAGACCAAGGGTCCATCAAGCCCAGCATCCTGTCTCTGACAGCGGCCAATCCAGGCTTCAAGAACCCGGCAACCCCCCCCCCCAAAAAAAAAACCAAAATTAATAATGTTCAATGGACTTTTCCCTCAGGAATCTGTCCAAACCCCCTTTAAATTCCGTAAGGCCAGCTGCTGTCACTACATTCTCCGGCAACGGGTTCCAGGGTCTAACTACACGCTGAGTAAAGAAAAACTTTCTCCAGTTTGTTTTAAATCTACCATATTCTAGCTTCATCTTGTGTCCCCTGGTTTTGTTGTTGTTTGAAAGTGTAAACAAATGCTTCACATCTGTCTGCTCTAATCCGCTCATTATCTTCTAGACTTCTATCATATCACCCCTCAGCCGCCTTTTCTCCAAGCTGAAGAGCCCTAACCTTCTCAGCCTTTCCTCATAGGGAAGTCATTCCAATCCCTTTATCATTTTCGTCGCCCTTCTCTGCACCTTTTCTAATTCCTTTATATCTTTTTTGAGATGCGGTGACCAGAATTGGACACAATACTCGAGGTGCAGTCGCACCATGGAGCGATACAACGGCATTATAGCATCATTGTGTTTGTTTTCCATCCCTTTCCTAATAATACTCAACATTCAGTGCGCTTTCTTAGCCGCCGCAGCACACTGAGCAGAAGTTTTTAACGTCTTACCCACGATGACTCCCAGATCCCTTTCTAGGTCCATAACTCCTAACGCGGAACCTTGCATGACATAGCTGTAATTTGTGTTCCTCTTACCCACATGCATCACTTTGCACTTGTCAACATTGAACTTCATCTGCCACTTGCACGCCCAATCCCCCAGTCTCACAAGGTCCTCCTGTAATCTTTCACACTCCTCCTGCAACTTGACGACCCTGAATAATTTTGTGTCATCTGCGAATTTAATTACCTCACTAGTTACTCTCATCTCTAGATCATTTATAAATATGTTAAAAAGCAGCGGTCCCAACACAGACCCCTGTGGGACCCCACTAACTACCTTTCTCCACTGAGAATACTGACCATTCAACCCTACTCTTTGCTTCCTATCTTTCGACCAGCTCTTAATTCATAGTAATTCCCTACCTCCGATCCTATGACTCTCCAGTTTCCTCTGGAGTCTTTCATGAGGCACTTTGTCAAACGCCTTTAGAAAATCCAGATACACAATATCCACCGGCTCCCCATTGTCCACATGTTTGTTCACCCCCTAAAAAAAATGCATTCCAGCATCTCCCCTTCTCGCCATCTTTCTCTCTCCACTTTCTGTTCCCTCTGTTCCCCATACATATCCATCTTCTGCTTATCTCCTGTCTATTTTACTTTTTTCTCTCCATGTTCACTGTCATTCCCTCTTACTCCCTCTTTCTCCTATCCATAACCTCCCCTCTGTGTCTCTGTCCCTATTCACCCATGTTCAGCATTTGCTCTGTGTCCCCATTTCTTCCCATGTTCTTCACACTTCTTTCTCCCTCTCTCCTGCACTCTAAACCCAGGGCCAGTATCTCTCTCCTCTGCTTCATAGTACTTCATCTTGTTCTCCCCCTCCCGTGATCCAGTTTTTTCCCCAGTCTCCTCTCCCTCATGCATCCCACCTTTCTCTTCCCTCCCCTTCTTGCTTCCCTTAGATCTAGACTAGCATCACTCTCACTCCTTTCTCCACCCCCTTTTCCCATTCCCCTGCCATTGCTTTCCTTCCTCTCTCCACCATCCTTTCCCCTTAGGTCTGGCATTGCAGTATCCACCCCCTCTTCCCCTTAGATGTGGCATCACATCCTCCTCTCTCCACCCCCCTTTCCCTTTGGTCTGGCTGGCTGGCTGATATCGCTTCCCCCCCCCCCCCCCCGACTAGTGCGGTATCGCTCTCCCCCTCCACTCCTGCACGTTTTTCAACTTTGAGGCTTCTGGCAGCAGCATCAGCAATGTAAGCGCTGCTTTCTGCCAGCCTTGGAAGCTGTACAGAGAGTGCTTCCGGGGCAGGCAGAAGGCAGCGCTTACATTGCTGATGCTGCTACTAGAAGCTTTGAAGTTGAAAGACGTGCAGGAGCGGAGGGGGAGAGCGATACCACACTAGTTGGGGGACCGGGGGGGGGGGGGGGAGGACACCCATGGAGCACTGCACCGGGGGGGGAGGGTAAAGACGGCAGCACCACACCAGTTGGGGGGGGGGGAGGAAGACGTCCAAGACAGCATTTCCTCACGAGCTGCACCCGGGGTGGTCCGCCCCCACCACCCCACCCTTGGTACGCCACTGGGGAGGAGCCAGCATTTGTAGTGCCCTGGTCCCCCTGACATGCCAGGACACCAACCAGGCACCCTAGGGGGCACTGCAGTGGACTTCATAAATTGCTCCCAGGTGCATAGCTCCCTTACCTTGTGTGCTGAGCCCCCCAAACCCTTCCAAAACCCACTACCCACAACTGTACACCACTACCATAATCCTTACGGGTGAAGGGAGGCACCTAGATGTGGGTACAGTGGGTTTGTGTTAGGTTTTGGAGGGCTCGCTGTTTCCTCCACAAGCGTAACAGGTAGGGGGGTATGGGCCTGGGTCCACCTGCGTGAAATGCACTGCACCCACTAAAACTGCTCCAGGGACCTGCATACTGCTGTGATGGACCTGAGTATGACATCTGAGTCTGGCAATCAATATTTTAAAAGATATTTTTGAGGGTGGGAGGGGGTTAGTGACCACTGGGGGAGTAAGGGGCGGTCATCCCCGATTCTCTCCGGTGGTCACCTGGTCATTTCGGGCACCTTTTTGTGCCTTGGTCGTAAGAAAAACACGACTAGGTAAAGTAGTCCAAGTGTTCGTCAGGGACGTCCTTGTTTCTTTCGATTATGGGTCAAGGACGTCCTAGCATTAGGCACGTCCCTGCAATGGAAACAGTTGGGGATGTCCAAAATCGGCTTTCAATTATACCGATTTGGATGACCCTGGGAGAAGGACGTCCATCTTCCGATTTATGTTGAAAGATGGGTGTCCGTCTCTTTCGAAAATGAGACTGATAGTGTCTGGGACAATGATATTTGAACACATTTACTTTTGAGCATCGAGGCCTTAGGGCCTTTGTCTTTACAACAGCAAAAGTAAATAAAAGCAAAAGATAGCACAGATTGGTTAATTTCTCTACTCCTTAAACTTTAAAAGTTTTAGGGGAAGGGGGCAAGGACAGAGCTGTCTCAAGAGCCAGCTGAGAGATGCAGCCACACAAGGCACAAGGGAGACAGAGGCACAACACTGGTTTCCCATCCATTGTCTCCCCTGTAGTGGCTGCAGTGCAGTGGGCGAGGAAGGGGCACCAGAGCACATATTGCACAGGATGCAGTTCCAATTCCAGAGATGAGAGGAACAATAAGTGGAAGTTCAGTACAGCAAGGGTTTTACATTACATTATATCATGGGTCTTATAAACCACATATATCCAAAAGGTTCAATGCAAGTAACATCAAGAATAGCCAGAGCATACCCAATACCATTATTTTACCCATTCCAGTGCTCAGCAATCATTAATCTGTAAGAAAACATACTTCTTAAAGAAAACCATCTAGATCAAAGCTTCCCAAATGGGTTACGTGGTGGTCTAGAAAAAAAATGCATTGGCCTGGGACTCCCAACAAGCCCATGCTATAAATGATGCCTGTGCAGGCTCCACAGAAGGTGGGAGATGACAGCAGCACCAGCTGCAATGCTATACGAGGGCCGGAAGCAGTAGCACAGATGGAAAGGTAAGCCTCCAGGGTCACGTATTTTCTGTGGCTGCAAAAATAGAGTCATGGCCACAGAAAGTCTGATAAGCGCTGATCTAGACATTTGACAGGAAAATGAGTCTTAGCAGAACCATAAAAATAAAAATAAAACCACCACCGCAGTCCCAGAAAAGCAAATCTTCAGACTTTCTTCTGATTATACAGTGTCGATTTGCACAGCCATGCAGCTAATTACAATGTTTTTTTTTTAATCTGTCCCCACAAAAGGGCATAGGAAAATGAGGCCTTTTCAGTGTGTGTTGCTTTCTTTCTTTTCACTTTTCTGCAAGTAAAAATCCTCCAGTTAGCCTATACAGTATGCCTTCTTCAACTCCATCATTCCTGCCCACCCCCCTCCGACCATAAGCTTTGGTGCAGGAATTTCCTTTAACATAAGACTTTAGGTTCTTACGTTTTCAAGATTTAAAACAGAATTTATCATACTAGAATAAAAAAAAAAAGAATAATGGCTTTGAGTCTACATAAAAACAAACAAAAGAATGAAATGTATTTGTCTTCTATATTTCTGTGGAGATACTATGCAAAGGAGAAAAAATAACTTAGAAACAGATAAGTTCTATAAATGCATTAAGCAACAGTAAGAGTTCTTTAAAACACTTTGTAGCCTTTCCCCAGGAAACAGGGGTGTAGCTACCATTGAGGGAGCCCAGCAAAATGCCCAGTGGTAGGGGCCGCCTGAAGCTGCTCCTGCCCACAGGTCCTGCATCTGTATCTTCCTCTCTCACTCTCCTCCTCTTCCCCCCCCCCCCCCCCACACAACCAGCCTGGCATCGCTCCATTCTCCCCCAACACCGTCTCTCTGGCTTCTCCCCAGTGCTATGGCAGGTGGCCAGCAGCGGCAGAGGCAGCTCTGAAAACTGGCTGTCTCTGGCCAGCGGGGCCTTTCCTCTGCAGTGTCCTGCCTCTCTGATGCAGCTTCTTATGGGTGAGACACAGCAGAGGAAAGGCCTTGTTTTCTGGAGATAGGCAGTTTTCAGTGCTGCCTCTGCCGGCTACCCGCCACAACACCAGGGAGAAGCCAGAGAGATTGGGGGGGGGGGTGAGGGTGGAGGGCAAGAGAGATGCTAAGGGAGTGGGGGAGAGAGAAAGAGAAAGCATAGGGGAATGGAAAAAGAGGGGGAATGATGCTAGACCTTGGGATGGGGGACAGATGGAAAAGTGAGAGACCTGGACCAAAGGGGACAGAGAAGAGATGGGCATATGCTGGACTTGGGGGAGGTGGAGAGAGAAATCTGGGCCAGAGGGGAGGGAGAAGTGAGGGGGAAGATGCTGGACTGGGAGGTAGGGAAGAGAAAGAGAGATTTGACCAGGGGAGAGAGAGGTAGAAATGCTGGACCAACAGGGGGAGGTAGAGAAAGACACCACACCACAGAGGGAGGTAGAGAAAGAAGCCACACTACGGAGGGTAGGGGGTGCAGGAGGATGGGAAGAGAGGAAAAAAGTAGGGACACAGAAGAGATGCTGGCCATGGAGGAATCATAGGGACAGGGCCACAGAGCAGCAATAGTGGACACAAGGGAAGGGATATAGTGGACACAAGGGAAGGGATAGGGCCAGGGACACAAACACAGGAGAGACACTGGACAGAATGGACATGGACACACAGGAAAGATGGATGGTGGACATAGAGAGAGACCCTGGAGAGAGTTAAGAAGAAAAAAAATACACAGAAAAAAGCAGAAGAGAGACACTAGGACCAAAGCGTTGCTCAGACAATCAAAGTAAGAAAAACATATTTTCTTCTATATGCCAGTTTTGGAAAGTGTGCATCCACCCCCCCTCCCCCCAGTCTCCACCACTTAAGGAGCGATGGTGACCTAGGAGGTCCACCTCAATTTTTCTGCCTGGGGCCCATTCAGTCCCACTGCCCAGGAATTACACAGAATCCAACTATTAACACTTACAGATATACACAAGTTATACGGATACAGAGTTCTTTTGTCTGTGCTTTATTTAGCACCTCTACTTTTCGTTTGAGTTGTGCCGAAGTTTCACATCGCCCGACCCCTGAAGAAGGCTTTTTGCCTAAACAAGGACCGTGTCGGGTCCTAATAAACTTGTTTTGAAGCTCCTACTCATTTGGATTTAGTCTTCTTCTCTCCTTGGTCCGTAGACATATCTTGGCATCACACAGCCTGCACATTCTTTTCCAAGGTGGATTGTAGACAGGGCTTTTTTTGAGGGGGTACTTGGGGGTACTGAGTACTGGCACCTTTTCCATTGTCTGCAAAAATTGACCCATGGACCCCAAGTTTTAATGAAAGAGCTCAGGCTCTACATACCAATTCTGCCTTCTCATAGATTCTGTGACTGGTTGCAGGGGGCCTGGCTATTGTGGGGTGGGTCCTTCAGTGATCCCCCCACCCCTGATGGGTAGCCTGGCATTTGAGTACCGGCACCTTTTTTGCTAGAAAACACGCACTGGTTGTAGATAAAGCAGGTCCCTCTAACCAAGCGCCATTGCATGGGTCAGACTCATTCATTTTGTGCTCTATTCCTCTTGCAATACCCATCACTTTCAGCAGAGGTCAGCCTAGAAACACTTTGCCAATCATGACTTCAGAGCACTTGGCTGTGAATGGGTGGCAGAATCTGACATGTTGGCTACTCTCCTAGAAACCAAAGTTGTCAATTTCATGTTCTGTACTAAGTTTTTAAAAGTACACATACTGACTGAATGTCCTTTACCTAATAGGGAAGCACTCTGGCTTAATTCAAGTAATTCCTCTACAACATCTTAAGTAGAGAAGTGTGGTAGCCGTGTTAGTCCACTCTTAAGGTTATCAATAGAAATCAAACAAAATAAAACATGGAAAAGAAAATAAGATGATACCTTTTTTATTGGACATAACTTAATATATTTCTTGATTAGCTTTTGAAGGTTGCCCTTCTTCATCAGATCGGAAATAAGCAAATGTGGTAGCAGATAGTATATATAAGTGAAAAACATCCAAGCATTACTTTGACAGTCTGACAGGGTGGGAGAGTGGGGGTGGGCAGGAGGTATGCATGGGGACATCAAAGCATTTCATTGATATTCTAACAGGATGGGTGTGGGTGGGTGAGAGGAGGGTGATAAACAGATAAATAAAATTTTATGGTTTATAATGGGCTAGAAAACCCAGATCCTTGTTAAGTCCTGTCTGTTGGGTGTCAAAATATTCAATCATTCTGACTTCAAAGGTGTTACATTCCTGTATTGTTTTAAAGTTACCTTTCAGGATTCTAACTATGAAATCACTGGTGCAGTGTCCTGGTCTTGTAAAATGCTGGCCCACCGGGGTGGGAACCTGACTGGCACCGGCTATCTTCATGTGATGTATGTGCAGATTGAATCTTGTCCTAAGCATCTGGCCTGTTTCTCCAATATAGCATCCTTCATTACATTTTTTACACTGAATGATATATACCACATTGGAAGATGAGCATGTGAAAGATTCCTTTATGTTGAATATTTTTCCTTTGTGAATGACTGTGGGGTCCTGTGAACATCTGAGAGCCCCTGGGAGCAGCCATGTTTGACCTGGATTACATATGACCTCCTTTGGCAGAGGAGAGTCATATTTGATAGGCAGAACTTAGATGATGTGAGAGGGAGGAATGAATCTTTTAGAGACTAGCCCATGGCTGAGGGTGAGCCTTAAAATCTGTTCTATCCACTTATTTGTTCAATGTTATCAGCTACTAGTTTGTTTAGCCATGTGCAACCCTGGGCTGCCCTTTTACTTGTATGCTAGTTACAGGCACGTGCTGAATATGGAGCAGGTGAACCTAGTTCTGCAAGAGAAAATGGATCCGTTGTGCCATTAGTTTTGGACATGTGGTTGAAATGTATTGTTGCCAACACCGAGTTTGTGTGGTTTTCTGGCCAGGTGAGGGGGGTCCCCTCCCTTTTTGGGGAATCAAAGGCTTCCCAAAAAAAGAATGAGCAGAAAAATCTCACTGTAAGCCTAGGAGAAAAAAAAGAAACAGCAGCTATAGCTGCAAAAATCTGTGCATCGTGCCACCAGGCAAGGCATATGAGCAGATCAAAACCCAGGAAATGGTTCTCGTTATTGCCCCCTCTGTACACAATTTACAAAGTAATAACAATAAAATAAAGTTCTCTGTACATAACCAGTAAATGTATTACTTTGTCATCACATTAAAACTCATTCCAGTATAAAGTTATCAATCTGGCTTGGCCTTTAAGGGGTCCTGCTGTGATCTGGGGACCTGGGTGGATACGAGTTTGCAGTGAAAGGATCCTTTTGGGTTCTGCAAATTATCCATCAGTAATGGCCATCTCTCTCTCTATACAGAATCTTGCACTCTTAGGAAAGTGCTACTAATGCCCCAGTTAGATTATTGTAACTCTGTTTTAATGGGGCTACCACAGAAAAATGTACACCAGTTGCAAATGGTGCAGAAACTAATTAAGGGACTTTGGAAATTAGCCCATCTCTCACTGGTTTTGATCCAAATACATGGACAGACACCTACATTTTGTACCTAGTACAAGATTCTTACATTGGTTTGTAAGGCGCTGAATGAATTTGCGCCAAGTTATTCGATAAGTCAGTTGACTTATGCCACACGGAGAGCCTTCCACTTGTAACAGGATGATAGGTCAAGAAAACAAAGAAGGAGCAACACCTCAGGGAAGAGATCAAATAGGCCAAATACAGTGAGGAGATGGAGACACCTTGTACACTGCTGGTATAAAGAACAGCAACAATGCTTAAGCTTCCCGCATTCCTTTGCTTAATCGCTTGCCATTATTAGACTTGAAGGAACAGTTCTTACATGCAAACGCTGCCCTTTATATCAGCAGTCTATGTGATGAAACCCCTGATGCAGGCATTTCTCAGGCCAAAACACAGCCATCAGGTCATCATTTTGGTGCTGGTTGAAATAAAGACTGTTTGGTTCTACACTGTGTCTCCATCTCCTCACAGGAGATGATAGGTGCCATAGTAGTGAAATACACCCTCTGTTGCACTGAGGAACAAAAGGAGCCAAGTAATTCTACAATTCACTTGTTTGAATCTGCATTTTTATGTATTTATTTATATAGTTGGATTTTGCTCACACCTTTTTCAGTAGTGGCTCAAGGTGAGTTACAGTGGCATGGCAAGAGTGGGGTGATGGGTGCAGTCCACCCTGGGTGCAAACAGTAAACAGGTGACTTGAGCAGTCACACGTCTATCAGCTCTTCCTGTCCCCTACTCCCTCTGACATCAGTTTCCTGTTCTGGGGCAGGGGACTGGCAGAGCCAAAAGCATGTGACCGCCCAGTGCACCCCTATACTGCTTAGAGAGAGAGAGAGGTAGTGGCACACTTGGAAAAGGGGGCTGCTCCGCCCTGGATGGCAACCAAGCTAGGTACACCTCTGGTCAGGTACACTATATATTTCCCTAATGTTGTACCCGAGGCAATGCAGAGTTAAGGAACTTTGTCAAAGTTCACAAGGAGCAACAGTGGGATTTAAAGGAGGCACTGCTGGATGGGAAGCCCAGAGCTTGAACTACTAAGCTACTCCTCCCCTCCACTTGTTTGAATGTGCATTTGAGAGGGAAGGATGATTTGGGGATGTTCTATTTATTGTACCGTTACTTTTGTGATGCTTGCTTTGTACACTATGAGCCAGATGCACTAAGCTTTAACGAGCCAAAAATGAGCCTTTAAGGAAGAAATTTCAAACCGTTACATGCACTAAAGCCCATTTTCCAACGATGGTAGCAGCTAACGAAAACAGAATGCAGGTGAGCAATTAGTGTAGAAACCCTATTGAAATGACATGCACTAACCTTTTCCAATTTGTTTAACACAGGAAAACCGAATGAAACGTCTGTACCTCTCGTTAGGGCTGTCCGGCTAAAAACTTAATTGTAAAAACCAAAATGCAGCAATACAAAAAAAAAAAAAAAGGATCGGGAGGGGGCTCGTCAAGAGCATCCTTTATGGACGGCCTTGCCCCCCCACCCTACCCAAGGTCGCCGCTGCTCCCTGCTTCCCCTTGCATTATAAATTATAAAGCAAAACAAAAATCAGCAGCCCCGGCCGGCCCCCCTCCCTTCCTCTCTACTCTTTCGCCCCACAGCTCTGCCTCCCGACATCCTCTGCCCTGTGCCCCGCCCCCTCCTGGGATCGTCGCCGCCATTCCCCCCTCCACCAGGCCCCCCTCCCTCTTACCGACCCGTGCAGCGCTGAGTGAAGGCGCTGCACAGGCAAGAAGAACAGCTGATGCCTCTGTCTGTGCCCAGTCTTCCTTCGCGTCTCTCTCCTCTTGGGCCCGCCCCTGTCTGACGTAAGTAACCAATGTAGGTTACTTACTTCAGACAAGGGCGGGCCCAAGAGGAAAGGACGTCCTCCTTTGCTCCTGGGCCTGCCCTTGTCTAACGTAAGAAACCTACGTTGGTTACTTACGTCAGACAGGGGCGGACCCAAGAGGAGAGAGACACGAAGGAAGACTGGGCACAGACAGAGGCATCAGCTGTTCTTCTTGCCTGTGCAGCGCCTTCACACAGCGCTACACGGGCCGGTAAGAGGGAGGGGGCCCAGTGGAGGGGGGGAATGGTGGCGACGACCCCAGGAGGGGGCGGAGGATGTCGGGAGGCGGAGCTGTGGGGCGAAAGAGTAGAGAGGAAGGGAGGGGGGCCGGCCAGGGCTGCTGATTTTTGTTTTGCTTTTTAATTTATAATGCAGGGGGAAGCGGGGAGCAGCGGCGACCTTGGGCGGGGTGGGGGGGCGCAAGGCCGTCCATACAGGACGCTCCTGATGAGCGCCTTTGCCCCCTCCCGATCCTTTTTTTGATTTTTGTTTTGGGAGCCACATGTTTTTTTTGTTTTGACTGTTTGTGGCAAGCGCAGAGCAGCCAGCATAACGCTTGGCTGCTCTGCGCATGCTTAAGGGGGCAATTACCGACGGGGATTACGAACGTATGATACATTGTACTTTTCAATACCGCACCGAACATTTCTGAGCTGTTTTTTTTTGTGCATTCTTCGTTGTTTCAAATTCGTTAAGCACTTTTATGATTTAGATTTTTTAACGTTTGGTTGATGCATCTCCCCCTATATAAGGTGCTTTCAGACAATAGGGTAAATGGATTTGGCTCACATATACAAAAAGTGAGAAGCAGAGTCTGGTTCAGGCTTTCAGAGATTCAAGGAAGCTCCTCAAAAAAGATGCCTAGTGATGGCAGACTAGTAGGTTGTTCTTTTGAAGAAAGGGAAAGGATTTGGGATTTAGCTCATGCCTTTTTCATTTGTAGCTCAAGGCAAGTTACCTGAATGTAGTTCCCTGACCCAGAGGGCTTACAACCTATCCCCCCCTCCTTTTACAAAGCCTCACTAGCAGCTTCCAGTAGGGTAATGCTGACACAGCTCATTCAAAGTGAATGGGCTGTGTTGGTATTGCCGCACGGCTTTGTAAGAGGGGAAGGGTTAAGTGACTTGCCCGAGACCATAAGGAGGCACAGTGGGATTTAAACACTGGTTTCCATAGTTCTTAAAAGTTTATTTACATTTCATATACTACTACTGACCAATCAAGCAGTTGCTGCACTAGCCATTAAGCTACTCTGCTACAGTCCCCAAACTTCACTACATTTGTACAGACCAATAGAGGCATCTGCTCCTCAACCTCAACCCTGTACTTCCTACTTCATTCCCTTTCCAGATACTCTGAAAACCTATACTAAACCATTGGCAGCCTGTGAGGACTGGGAGTGAAGACTAAGTATTTAGGGGGTTACTTGGACTCCAGGCACAGCTCTGGGCAAGTCACTTAACCCTCCATTGCCTCTGGTACAAAATAAGTACCTGAATATATGTAACCCGCTTTTAATGTAGTTGCAAAAAAAAAAAAAAAAATCAGAAAGGCGGTATATCAAGTCCCAATTCCCTTCCCCTCATTCCAACCTGTTCCCTTACTGTACAGGGGCAGTAACTTCAAATCTTTTGTACTCTGGAAACACCCACTGTTGGCAGGTGCCATGAAACCATGGCTGAGCCAGAAGCAATGTGGTTGCTAGGATAAGATAGCACCTCTCTCACCCCCTCCCAAAACCTTAGAATACAGAGCAGGGAGACAATAACTCAAATATGTTTTATGTAATTTCTTATTTATTGCTAGTGTAAGCTGCTTCAGACCATTTTCTGGGATCAAGCAGCCTATAACTGCTGAGATTAGAATAGAATCAATTCAGTTAAAGTTGGTTCAGACAGCACTTACTTTTTTTTTCTGAAAAGAGGGGGAGGGAAGAGGGCTGGGCTAAAAGCAGGGTCCTAGCAAGCTAGGTGAGGGCAGTGCTGCCACACCGGGTGCAAAGGAGGCAGGTGTCCTATCCATTGTCTTCCTGCTTGGCTGTGAGGCAGGGGGGTGGGATAGGAGCTCTAGGGGGTGTGTCACACAGGGCAGAGGTCTGCCTCAGGAGGGTCCTGGCTAAAACATATGCACAAGATCCAAAACTATTGTAAAAGAACAGTTTAGTTAGCATTTTACTTCAACAGAAAGAAAGAATAAATACATTTCAGGAATGATCAGAAGAAACTCCAACACCTGAGTATACAGTGTTTTTCAACCCAGGGTACACCCAGCCAGTCAGTTGTTCAGGACACACGCAATGAATATGGATGAGATATCTATATTAATTATGGATATCCTGAAAACCCCCTTTTCTGGGTGGGTCCAGATTAGACTGAGAACCACTGCTCTAGGTCAGTGTTTTCCTCAGGGCACACCTTGCCAGTCAGGTTATCCACAATAAATATATGCGTGAACAGATTGGCATATCAAGGAGGCAGTGTATATCATGCATATATTCATTGTGGACATCTTGAAAACCCGACTGGCTGGGTTTGCGCTACGAACTAGGTTGAGAAGCACTGCTCTAGGTTGATGGGAACGTTGATTCAATCCAGATTTACTTCATGCTCATGCAGTATCAGATATTCAATTCCATGTATAGAACAGGTTCTCAACCCCGACCTTTGTTTTTAGGACACCCACGATGAACATATATGAGAAATCTGCATGCGCTACTTCCACTGTATGCAATTATCTTATGCATATTTATCATGGGTATCCTGAAAATCTGACGGTGCCAGCCGTGTTGAGGACTGGGTTGAAAACCCATGGCATAGAGTGAGGTAAAGGCATAGGCTGATCAGGCCTGCTTTATCTCACCTGCAGCCGCACTCATCCACCACCATCTCCTCATAATGTCGCAACACCACATTATCATCATTATCATAATAAAGCATGGAGATGGGGGAGAGGCGGATGGGGACACAGCAGGGTTGGGGGGTCTCATTCGGCTCCAGTGAGTGCACCAGTGTCTGCAGGATAGCATGGTTTGTGCCATTCAACATTTCTGCCAGTGGGTATGGGCATTCCCCCTGGCAGTAGTTGGCCAGGTAGCCCTGGGGGGCAATAATCCAGTTTTGCCAGCCCACATCTCGAAAATCAATGTAGAGTCGGCGGCGGCGGCAAATGCTGCTAGGGGTGACAAGTGAGGTGGTGGCATCCCTTCGATAACGAGGAGCCTGACACTGGCCTGGCTGCAGAGAAACAGTCAGCAGAGAGGTATAGAGAAAGGAGTGCATGGCTGAGCACTGGTCTAACTGTCTTGGAACAGATACAGAATCAGTGGCAGCAATTTCCAGGATGAGTCCCAAATTTTTGCTGGGGTTCTGCCACTCTCGTACTGCCTCCAACAGATTGAAGGTAAGTGAGCGATGCAGGAGGCGGAAGGACTGCGCTACCAGTAGCCGTCGGCTCTCTGGGCTTGCTGGCACATCTCGCAGGCTCAGCCGCAGGGCCCGGTACAAGCGCAGTTCAAAGACTTGTCCGTCATATGAATTGTGGCTGAACCTGATCTCCAGCTGTGCCAGGGTTACCTGCTCCTCTTCCCTAATTGCAGACAGGTTAAAGTACAAGCATTTATCTAGACAAAGCGGGCTCCTCAGATCTGTGTTATGAACTGAACGCCCTGCAAACAAAAAGAACATGTTAACCATGAATTCTGATGTCCTTTTGCCAGACGACCTGCTCCAGAACCACCCTAAGTGAGAATCCAGAGCCAAGATTAACTCAGGGGTTCTCACCCAATGAGTAAGCTTTTCAGGATATCCATATGCATGAGAAATGTGCATGCACTATCCTCCACTGTATACAAAACTCTCATGTATATTTATTGAGGGTATCCTGAAAACCTGGCTGACTAGGTGCATCCCAACCTCTGGACTGAGAACCCCTGTAAGTAGAGGGAAGTAACCATGAGGAGGACACATTTTTGTATTCCCTTAAGATATAGGTATACATAAGTGCCAAAATTTCAAAATAATTGTGGGTGCCATAATACAAAATTACCCCTCTCTGGACACAATGAAGGGGCACCCAGAGAGCTAGTTCCTATGTATAGATGTAAGCAATGCTATAGATCTTTAAGTGGACACTCAAACAAGTGATGTCGTTAGGAACTGCAAGGTAGCCCAGGTCTGCAGCCATACAGCTCTGCTGGAAAATCCAGAGAATATATAAAGTTTAGCTCATAGACCCCTCCCTCACCCACACACACAAAACATATTGATGGGGTGGCAAAAAAGAAAGGGACAGGCTAGGGAGTGGGGCTGGGAAAGAAGGGATTTGACATGATCAGATCTAATTACTTTCCATGAGGTACTACTTTCAGAACCAAAACGGACACTGGTTGGACCCAAACGAGACACAAATTAAGCCCGAGAGCATTAACCATTTTACTTGTGGCTTAAATAGGTGGGCAGGCTGGGGGAGCAGGGCCAGTCTTGGGTAGTCACACAGGGCTCCGCGCGCCTAGGGGCCACACATTTCTGGCACATCTGTTCTCCTGGCTATGAACATCTTCTTGCTCTGTACCTTAATGTGCATCCACATTTCAGTCGAGAGCATCAGGAAGCGATTTTCATATCCTGTCAGCTGCTGAGTGCAGAGCCTCCTTGCTGCCAGGGTTGCCAGGTGGAAAATTTTTTTCCAGCCCGATGGAGCCCAAAAAACAGCCCAAAACCCGCCCAAACACAAACCCCGCCCCTGACACCCCCACCCCCGCGTCATCAACCCCGCCCCCGCCGTCACCGGCCCCGCCTCCCACGTCACCGGCCCCGCCTCCCCGTCATCGCCCCCGCCTCCCACGTCATCGGCCCCGCCTCCCACATCATCGGCCCCGCCTCCCACGTCACTAACCCTGCCCAAAACGTCATTAACCCCACCCAAAAACGTCACTAACCCCGCCCCCCCGCGGCCGAAAAAACCGCCCTGAAGGCCAAAAACAGCCCAAAAAACCGCAACCCGCCGCGGGCAAAAATTTCCCGCGGCGGGTCGCGGAAAACCGCCCACCTGGCAACACTGCTTGCTGCTGTGCTGTGTCCCACCCCCTTTTGATGTCACTTCCTGCTTCCAAAAAGGCAGGTTGCAGCAGTGAGGAGGCTCTGGGCTCTGCAGTTGAAGGGATATGAAATGACTCTACTGAAATGTGCTGAATACACATGAAGAGGTGGGTTCAAGAGTTCTAAACTTCCTTTTAAACTCTGATAAATTATGGCGGGAGGGAGGGGGGCACTGAACTGGTCTGCACAGGGCCCCACAATTGACAAGACTGGCCCTGGGGGGTCATAAAGGAAAAGATCTACAAGACACCTACATTTCCTACCCAATACCATTTTGTAATCTTTATTTATTTAGATTTTGCTCACACCTTTTTCAGTAATAGCTCAAGGTGAGTTACATTCAGGTACACTGGATATTTCTCTGTCCCAGGAGAACTCACAATCTAAGTTTGTACCTGAGGCAATGGAGGTTTAAGTGACTTGCCCAAGATCACAAGGAGCAGCAGTGGGATTTGAACTGGCCACCTCTGGATTAGAAGACCGGTGCTCTAACCACTAAGCCACTCTGCTTTACAGGCTTTATCAGAACTCTGTTGGTGTAATAAAGGTCTTATATGTTGTACATTACCATAAGTAATAAACACACAGGTCCACCAGTCTCTGTGCAATCTCCTTCCTCTGGTAACATCCCTCACATCCCAAACCAACATCACTATGTAAAAATGAGTTTATCTTGTTGGGCAGACTGGCTGGACCGTACAGGTTTTTATCTGCCGTCATTTACTATCTCACTCACACAATTGTACGTTTAAATCCCCCAGTCAGCATTCTAACATTACTAACTGTACCTGATTTCCTTATATAACAATGTTAACAAATCTATGTAAGCCACATTGAGCCTGCAAATAGGTGGGGGAATGTGGGATACAAATGCAATATAAACTACACTGATGCAGACCTGGGTCAATAGAGAAGGAAGACATTCTCTCTTCCAAAAATATACCTTGATCAGGAAACAAGCGGATAATGTTCCCGGGCACCTGAAGCTCCTCCACGTGGCATAGGCCCAGTCTTCTCTTCTCCGGGGGTAAGCTTGCCATCCGGTTGTAAATTTTCCACAGCAGTGACGGTACAGGAGCAGGGGAGACTGGATTAGGCCGTGAAGACAAACCTAGTGACTTCAAGAAAAGGCTTTCCTGCTGCTTTATGAGAGAGCAATTTACCAGAGATACCAGCACCATAGTTACAGCTACAAACACTGGAAACATATTTACTAGTCCTCTCTCACTGGCTATGGGCTGGGAAAGCTGTCTGATAGAAGACCGCATGGGCTCTGGAAGTGAGAATAGAGATCAGATGACTCTGTTGAGTTTAGGGGGAAGGGGGAACGGACGGGGCTAATCTTTGATGCTTCTTCACACATGGTGCTGAATTGCCTCTGATTGATCTTTGACTTTATACCGATAATTGATCGCCCAGTGGGGAGGTAATCTCAAATCCAGTCAGAACTGGTTTGGATGAGAAAAACTGCCCTAGAAGTAATATGTTGCTAGGTCTTTCCAAGACCCCCCCCCCCCCTTTTTTTTTCCTCCTTATTTTTGACATTCACCTCTCCGATAAATTTTACCTCCAATGGCAGAAGTTCCATTTAAATTTCAAAAAGGAGCCCTCACAGCAGGAGGGAGCCACCTCAGGGGATGTGAGAACAACTACAAACGGTCCCTTCCTTACCCAGACCCTCCCCATCCCTGGGCACTGCAGGGGTTGTCTGAATGGAATTTAAATTACCTCTCCATCGAATTCCTTCTTTTCTCTAAGGGAAGGGGGATGCCAAACAGTACTATGGAACATTTTAACTAGCTGACAGATACTGCTTAATTCGTGGCGGTGGGCGGTCTGTCTGATGTTGCTTGTGCCATCAACATGCTCACTTAGGATGGACTGTGGGTGTCCAGGGGGACAGCTGATGGCTATAAATGCCCGATCAAATTATGAAGCTATAGCTGCAAGAGGCTAGTCTCCATAGGAGTCACGACCTAGGAGAAGGATCAAAAGCATCATCATGGACAAGACAATTTAAGTCATATAATAAGTGATTTTTAGCTTACCTTTCCAACTAATGTTGAAGGCAGTTTACAGTAAAGATAGGCGTAGTGCCCAAGGGTGCACGGAGCCACAGATAACATGGCGCCGTGCCCCGATGGGCATGCGCTCCGGGGCCAGCAGGGTGCTAGCGGGGTGGGCACGTTCCCGCCGTCCGAGGGCACCCCGCTGATAGGGGAGATAGAAGGGGTTAAAAACCCCTGAGCGAAGCCCGGACGACCTCTTAAGGCGTCCGGGCACCAGTCTTGGTAAGAGCAGTTGTTTGCTTAATCCCTCCCTATTTCCACTCAAAGCAAGCAAACCTAGGAGCTGCTGCAGGGAGGTTTAATGAACAGGAGTGTAAGTGAGCCTATCTAATCCGCGGCGCGGTAAGCATAGAGGCCAAGTGGTTGATCGCTGTTTCTACTACCCCTAAGCAGCCGTCATCCAGTACACTCAAACAATGCACAAAAATCCTATCTTTCCTCCACCCACCCAGTTGAAGATGTCACCGTCAAATTACTCTTCACTCTTCTGTGGGTTTATGTTCCTCACATTGGCCAGGTGCAATGAGATTTGAGGTATTTGTTGCTGCAAGGACAGCAGTGGAAGTGGGCATTGTACCCACTCGCCTCCACCTACCCTCCTCTCCTTCTGCGCATTAATTGATTCATTTGCCTTAATTCTGCCTACTAGATTGTGGGCTCTTTGAGCAGGGACTGCCTTCTATGTTTGGGCAGCGCTGCGTGCGCTTTGTAGCGCTATAGAAATGCTATAGTAGTAGTAGTAGCAGTAGGCTGTCTAGTCCATTGTATGAAAGGAAGCCAATTTGGGTAATCTCTGTTCCCACTCCCCCACGCAGCCGTCATTGCCACTCATTCAAACAAAGCAAGCAAACAAACAAACAAACATAGTAACAGAGTGTATGACAGCAGGAAGGGACCTGCACGGTCCATGTAGTCTGCCCAGCAATTTAGACTAGTATGTGATACTTTGTGTGTGTACGTGACCTTGATTTGTTTCTGACATTTCCCAGGACAGACGCATGTTTGAGGTAAAAAAAAAAAATGCAAGGCCTTGAAAGAGATGTCCTCACCAGTGACCAGCAGGTCGCAGTTGAATATAGATAAGAGAATTGCACAGAAGAACAGGGAAATTTCTGTTAGCAGTTGAATTGGCTTATGTCTCATCTCTTTCTCTGTCTTTCGCAATTTAGCAGGTTCAGTTGGCAGCACTCTAATGCCGATGGCAACATATGGTAACAATGCAAAAAAAACAAAACCGTAGTGTCCTACAGCTCACGTTGAACACAAGGAGGTAAGTGGTATATATTAAAAAAAAAAAAAAAGCAGCGAGTCCACGAGCTCGTCCCTATGGATCTAGGAGACGCAGTTGACTTAGAGTGACTAATACCTTAGAATGGGACTGTTTCTAAAATTTACAGAGTCCCGAGTAAAATAGTATTCAATAAATGTAATGGAAGGAAATTAAAGGTATGCCACCTCTCGGGTGCTAATACCCTTAGACGGGGCCTGTTTATTAAATTTACAGAGAGCAAGAGTAGCGTCCTGTGACTGGGGGGTGGTGGATTGCAGGCCAGCCAGTAACAGCTCTCTAAATGCACAGGAGATGGCAACCAAAACCTTCCTCTCAACAAAAAGAGAGAAAACCTGGGCCCCCACTGCTAATAAAAGCAGGTAGCTTTGCATGTTAAAGAGAGGTTCACTAGCATCAGCATAACATTTGTCATCGCCTTTTAAAGAAATGTCCCCAACAGCCACCAGCGGATGGGAGCATAACATAGCTATGAGAATTGCACAGAAGAAGGGGTAAATTCGGAGTGTAAAGTGGCTTGTTTCAATCATATCGTTCTCTCCCTCTTTCATATTTCAAAAGCAGGTTTGGATGACAGCGAGATCATGCCGTTGGCAACATTTATGGCAAGTATATGTGTATGTATATACGTATATTGGTATGAACATATGTACAGGTATAGCTATGTATAAAAGATACACTAAAAGATAGTGATAAATAGACATTTCAATTGTGGGGCCTCGCCGTTTCAATTCACGGATGTAATTTTGGATGCAGCAGGTTTCCAGCAGTTGAGAACTAGGTACCATTTGAATGGGGCAAAGCAACTGACAGGAGGACTCTTGTAGCCTGAAGGCATAGGAGAATGACATAATCACTATGCGGTTGTGATTTGGCACAAGACCGAAGCCCACATACTTGAAGAAGGTTTTACCCAGTGTTTAGAATTCCGGATTCCAGCCTGGGTCTTGGAAGAGCGTTAGGAACTCCACATTTAGGGATGCGCAAGTGCAGGGAGGCTCGGTCATGAGCAGATAAGGTAGTGATCCGAAGGAAAGGGGCGGGCCCCTTTTTTCCCCTAATCAGATGTTCAAATGGGGCAAGTAGGGCAGGGATCCCTCCCGGGGATAGAAGGGCGGGAATCCTGCATGGTCAAGGCAGACATTGAGTCGGCCTGACGATTGTTGCCAGTGCACCGAGACGATGTCCGATCTGTAAGTGGGGGTTTAATGCAACTATGATAAGCGCATGCACATGAGTTGCTTGGCATCCTGCTCCGGGTGCGAATGCGTCAGCACATAGCCGCACTGGGGCGCGCAGTGAGCCCCGGCGAGTACGAATAAAGTTCACTGCCGGCAACAAAGCATCCTAGTCCTCACTAAACCATTTCCCCTGTTAGCAGAGTCAGTCGGTACTCCCCTAGTGAAACACAAAAATTGGAGCACATATGCGAGACAGCAATTCTCGGGCACTGAGTGGTGTGCACGTGACATGGAGTTTATAGGCAAAAAAAAAAACTCTCATAGCAGGAGCCTTGTGGTAGAGAACAGGTAACAAGGCGAGAAAGGCAATCATTAGTCGGCAACCAGGCAAAGCATTCAGGGCAGGGGCTTCTGGATAAAGGAAAAAGGTAACAAGGCAAGACATGCAATCACTAGTAGGTAACCTTAACGGGCTGGGCGATCATCAGGGCAAGACATTCAGCCATAAGGATACGCCCCGGTGCTGAGTTGTTCGAAAGCCTTCCCATTAAGTTGGGGCGACTTAAGCACACAGAGAACAACCTTCGGCCATAGAACATGTTCCTTGGCCCACGTGGAAAGACCATAGTGCAGTGGACAGGTTCTCGAGCAACTCCAAGGCTAGAGTAGTATGGACAAATGCCTCATGAACCGATGACAACCTGTACAGGCCCAGGCGCTCTCCCAGATAATGGTCAAGGGGTACATTGTAAAGGTGAGGATAGGCACCTCGATTATTGTGCTCTGATCACCGCATCTCAGGAGATATATAGTAGAATTGGAAAAGTGCAGCGAAGGACAAAAAACAAAAACAAAAACGCTAGCAGTTAGGGGACTACTTCCCTACGAAGAAAGATTAGGTGGTTAGGGTTTTTCAGGCCGGAGAAGAGACATCTAAGGGGAGGCGTATAAAATAACGAGTGGAATAGAACGGGTGGATGAGAAGCGTCTGTTCACATTGAAACCACACGGTACCAAATGTTTAAAAAAAAAACAAAAAACAATTATATATATATATAATCTTGTTTTTACACCCAAAGCATAATAAACTCTGGAATTCTTTGCCAGAGAACTCGGTGAAGGTGGTTAGCTTGACAGAGTTTAATAGGGGTTGGACAGTTTTACTAGAGGACTAGTCCATAAACCACTACGGACTGGACCGGGGAAAACCCACGGAGCCAGGAATAACATCATAGAACGTTTGGGCGTCTGGAAGATGGCCAAGTGCCGTTGGAGGGGCAGGCCAAAGGCATGGGACAGGATGCTGGGCTCGATGCCCCCATGGTCTTTTCCCAGTTTGGCATTACTTATGTACTTATGACTGTCTACCAACCACTATTTTATATTGCAGGGTGAGATGTTGGACACTCGGTAACACATGACGGGATTGGCCGCCGGCATAGACGGGATGCTGGGCTCAATGGCCCCTAGGTCCTTCCCAGTCAGTGAGGCATTACTTATGTACTTATGACTAGCTACCAATCATTATTTTATTTGCAGGGCGAGATGTTGAACACGCGGCAACACAGGGCGGATTGGCCGCCGTAGTGGACAGGGTGCTGGACTCGATGGCCCCTTGGTCTTTCCCACTGTGGCAGTACTTATGTACTCACGATTATCTACCAACCACTATTTTACATTGCGGGGATAGATGTTGGATACTCAGTAACACTTGGCGGGATTGGCCGCCAGTTGTGGCCAGGATGCTGGTATTTATGACTGCCTACCAACCACTAATTTATATTGCAGGGTGAGAAGTTGGACACGCGAAAAAATCGGGCGGCCGTACGGCACACACTCGGCTGGAATGAGGAAAGCGAAGGCATAAGAACGCACGAGACGGGAGTCAGAGGGATAAATGGGCCCAGGGCTATCTCCGTATCCCAGTAATCCAACGCCGGCAGGCCCAGAAAGAAAGTGAAGCGGCAAATCGGCATGTGACGCGCGATGGGGCAGAAGAGATCTGCCCAGGGTTCTTTCGAAGAGATGGACCCATCTTATCTGCAAGTCGAAATGACCTGTCGCTGAATGTGCTAGACCCTGTTAATTGGCTCAACTGGCCGCAGTGTTGGTGGGGGGCCTGGGGCAAGCCGTGCTACCCCGGGCTGGTGGCGGGGTACCCAAGCCTGATGGTATAAGCTAGGCAGCTGGGGTAGCTGCGCTTACGGTTGAGCTCCCTTGCTGTGCGGCGGGGAACTGGTTTACGATTGGCCAGTCTTGCTATGACAGCGGACTGGGTTTGGATAATGAGCCAGAGGCTGGATCGGCTTGGGTATACCCAGGGTTATGATGTTGTGTACATAAATAAAGCTGCGGACAAGTTGTGCCATGTTAAATAAATACCATGTGTCGTGTCATTATTGTATGATTATTGTTATATCCAAGAACCTATAGGCCCGAGGGGTCTCGGCTGCCTATGTTATTACATGTACAAGTCTCTTCCTCGAAGAGCTTACATTCTAATGTGTGTACTTGAGGCCTTGGGAAATAAGTAATTTGTCTAAAGTAAGCAGGAGGATTTTGTGGGATTTCGACTCTGGTTTCCTTAAATTGTAGCTCATTGTTCTGCATACAAGGCCACTCCTCCTGTGAATTACTAGGTTTGCTGACAAGTTTAGTGAAATGGCTACAGTGAACAATGATTCTTTGTACTGGGAAGTCTCTGGCTCACTCATGTGCTGTGGGGATATGTGCTAAGAACACCTGTCCTATGAAGAACAGGGGCAGGTGGAAAGTTTATAAAATATAATAACTGAGGGTACAAAGCCTCCACCTTCTAAATGGGATTTTAGCCTATGCTAGACTTACAGCTGTTCAGGAATAATGATGCAGCCACCTCTGGGATGCACAGACATCTGGAATGCTAAAACATCGGTCCGCACATTCCTCAATCTACACTTTCCCAGCTGCAAAGGACTAAAATACAGACTAACACACGCGTCTAGCTTTTCTTACATGTGCACGCAACTGTGGAACGCATTACCACTTAGCTTGAAAACAAATTACAAATCAATCAATTTCCGCAAATCTCTGAAGACCTATCTATTCAACAAAGCATACCACAACAAGCAATAACTTAATGATTACACAACACCACTTCAACTACACTCTTAACACTCACTCACTATACCCATATGCTTAATTCTATATTGTTATTCATGATAGTGTTAGGCAGTGGCGTACCTAGGGTAGTTGACACCCGGGGCCGGTCATTTTTTAACACCCCCCTCCAAACTCCAGTACTAGGCATACCAAGAATACAAAACACTCAGGACCTATAGAGCAATTCTACCATACCATAAGCAGTCATTTCTATGAGTCACACATGGAAAAAGAAATCTTAAACACTACAGTGAGCACTAGAACATCAATTCACCTATTGTAAAACGAAACCAGACAGATAGTACAGATCGTCAATCCTGCACAGTCAATGCCAACTGAAAGCCATGTCTTTTTCACAAACACAGATACACCCTAATCCACTATAGAACAAGTAATCATAAACTTTCCATTTAGGCAAAAATTAAACTGAACCCCCAAGATGCCAGACTCTGCATGCAATGCAACACCACAGAAACAGAAAATGTCCCCTAGTACTGTGCAAAATATAAAGGCAGCAGATGTAAATTTGGAAAAAAAACCTAACAAATACCAATCACCACTTTACAAATTAACAAATAGAAATAAAACAAAAATAGAAAATAAAATACCATTTTATTGGACTAATACATTTAGCTGTCAGAGGCCAAAACCTTCTTCCTCAGGTCAATACAGTATAGTGTGTTACAGTGTCCTAACCTGACCTGAGGAAGGGGGTTTTGTTCTCCGAAAGTTAGTCAAAATGTATTAAAATTAGTCCAATAAAAAGATTACCTTATTTACATTTTCTATTATAAACATTTATTAACACAGCTACAATACTACTTTATCCTAAAGCAAAAAAAACAAAAATATATATTTTATTTACAGTTTGTTGTCTCTGGTTTCTGCTTTCCTCATCTTCTTTTCAGTCTTCCTTCCATCCAGCATCTGTCTTCGTTCTTTCTCTGCCATCCAGTGTCTGCCCTCTCTGCTGTCCCCTCCATCCAATGTCTGCCCTCTCTCCCTGCCCCTTCCATTCACTGTCTGCCCTCTCTCTCCCCCTTCCATTCACTTTCTGCCCTCCCTCTTTCTCCCCCATCCATCCAAGGTCTGCCCTCCCTTACCCCCCATCCATTAAGGGTCTGCCCTCCCCTCTCCCCCCATCCATCCAGGGTCTGCCCTCCCTCTCTCCCCCATCCATCCATCCATCGTCTGTCCCCTCTCTCTCTCTCTCTCTGCCCCTTTTTTCAGTCCCCTGTTCCAGCCCTCTTATCCCACCTGCCCCTAGTTCTAGCCCCAGCCCACATCTCCCACTTGCTCCCCCTTTTCAGCCCCACTATCCCACCAGTTCGCAGTTTCAGCCCCAGCCCTTTTCTCTCACCAGTCCCGAGCTTCAGCCCCAGCCACTTCTCCCTGTCCCCCTTTCAGCCCCCAGTCCCCCCAGCTTCAGCCTCTGCCCCTTTTCAGCCCCCAGTTCCAGTACTAGCCCCCTTATCCCACCTACCCTCCTTTTCAGCCCCCAGTTCCAGTACTAGCCCCCTTATCCCACCTACCCTCCTTTTCAGCCCCCAGTTCCAGCCCCCTTCATCCACATGCCTTGCATTAGGGACCCCTTTTCTGCTCCAGACCCATTTTTCCACCAGCCCCAGGCATGGCTCCCATTTTCTCGCATGGCCCCTTCCCCACCCCCCTTCTCCCCACCCGTCCCCTTCTCCCCTCTTCTCCCATCTGAGATCCCCCTCCCCACCCCAGTCCCCTTCTCCCCTCTTCTCCCATGAGACTCCCCACCCCAGTCCCCTTCTCCCATCGAGACCCCCCTCCCCATGTCCCCTTCTCCCATCTGAGACCCCCCTCCCCACGTCCCCTTCTCCCATCTGAGACCCCCACCCCATTCTCCCCAGCCCAGTCCTCTTCTCCCATGAGACCCCCTCCCCACCCCAGTCCCCTCCCATCAAGACCCCCCTCCCCATGTCCCCTTCTCCCATCTGAGACCCCCCTCCCCACGTCCCCTTCTCCCATCTGAGACCCCCCTCCCCACGTCCCCTTCTCCCATCTGAGACCCCCACCCCCTTCTCCCCAGCCCAGTCCCCTTCTCCCCTCTTCTCCCATCTGAGACCCCCTCCCCACGTCCCCTTCTCCCATCTGAGATGCCCAGTCCCCTTCTCCCCTCTTCTCCCATCTGAGACCCCCTCCCCACATCTCCTTCTCCCATCTGAGACCCCACCCCCTTCTCCCCAGCCCAGGCCCCTTCTCCCCTCTTCTCCCATCTGAGACCCCCCTCCCCACATCTCCTCCCATCTGAGACCCCCACCCCCCTTCTCCCCAGCCCAGGCCCCTTCTCCCCTCTTCTCCCATCTGAGACCCCCACCCCCTTCTCCCCAGCCCAGTCCCCTTCTCCCCTCTTCTCCCATCTGAGACCCCCCTCCCCAAGTCCCCTTCTCCCATCTGAGGCCCCCCTCTCAAGTCCCCTTCTCCCATCTGAAACCCTCCTCGCCCATCTAAGCCCCCCCCCCAACTCGACCCACCTACCACCTTCGACGACAGCCCTCGTCTCCTGCCTCCATCTGAGGCTTTTAAAATAATCTGAAAAGCAGCATGGCAGACAGCGCTTCGTGTCTGCCCTGCCTGCTTGTAAAAGAAAGTGGCAAATCTCCTCGTTGACGTCGCAACGTCGCGTTGGGTATTCCCTCACTGGGCGGGACCCAGTGAGGGAAGACCTGACGCGACGTTGTGACGTCGACGAGGAGGTTTGCCGGCGCTTTCTTTTACAAGCAGGCAGGGCAAACGCGAAGCGCTGTCTGCCATGCTGCTTTTCAGATTATTTTAAAGGCACAGGATGGAGAGGAGATGAGGGCTGACTGCAGTCAGCAACGGAGCACCCCCCACCCACTGACACCCGGGGCGGACCGCCCTCACCGCCCCCCCCTTGGTACGCCACTGGTGTTGGGCAGACTTATAAGGTCTGTGCCAGAGCCGGTGGTGGGAGGCGGGACTGGTGGTTTGGAGGCGGGGATAGTGCTGGGCAGACTTATACGGTCTGTGCCAGAGCCGGTGGTGGGAGGAGGGGCTGGTGGTTGGGAGGCGGGGATAGTGTTGGGCAGACTTATACGGTCTGTGCCAGAGCCGGTGGTGGGAAGCAGGGCTGGTGGTTGGGAGGCGGGGATAGTGCTGGGCAGACTTATACGGTCTGTGCCCTGAAGAGGACAGGTAGAAATCAAGGTAGGGTATGCACAAAAAGTAGCACATATGAGTTTATCTTGTTGGGCAGACTGGATGGACAGTGCAGGTCTTTTTCTGCCGTCATCTACTATGTTACTATGTTACTCCATGCAACTCTAATGTATCACTTACTCCAGAAGGCGAATGCCATAACAGAACTTTGCAAGCTAATTCGATATTGTCATCCTTGTATTTCATGTAACACCAATTGTTTCTTTTACTCTGGAATGGCGAATGCCATAACAGAATATGGTAAGCCAATTAGGGGGGGGGGGCACTGAACTGGTCTGCACAGGGCCCCACAATTGCCAAGACCAGACCAGCCCTGGGTGTCATGTAGGAAAACAGATCTACAAGACACCTGAATTTCCTACCCAATACCACTTTTAAATTATTATTTATTTAGATTTTGCTCACACCTTTCTCAGTAGTAGCTCAAGGTGAGTTACATTCAGGTACACTGTCCCAGGTGTAATTCAATTTGGACAAAATCTATCCTATTTCTCCCCAGCCCCCCCCCCCTCTCTCTTTTTTTTTTTTATGTTGTGATCGTCAAGCAAGGGCTGGTTGAAGCCCTGTCACCCCTTGCCTGCACTTAAATGGGTTCCTGTTTACTAAGCCATTCTAGAGGCGGGCTAGCATTTTTAGCGTGTGCGAAATGCTAGACACACCCATAGGAATATATGGGTGTATCTAGCATTTTGTGCTAATTTTTAGGAAGTGCTAAAAATGCTTAGTAAACAGGGCCCATGGTTTTCTTGCATCCTCAGCAAACTCCCTCCAAATTTCTCTCTCTCCCTCCCTCCCCAATCTCTTCCACCTTCTGACTTTAGATCATAGACTGTCTTTCTCCCTCTCTGTGCCTATCTCTAGGCATATGCATTAATTTGAAACATTCCTCATGTTGTTTCATTTAATTAGCAAATGATAATGTATTGTGTTGACGTTGCAAGTAGTATACCATGCCATTCTTTAGATTGTTCTCTTGTCTTTTAGATTGTAAGCTCTTTGAGCAGGGACTGTCCTTCTATGTTTAAATTGTACAGCGCTGCGTAACCCTAGTAGCGCTTTAGAAATGTTAGTAGTTAGTTGAATATTTTTACTGCTGTAATTGCCTATTGCTCATGTTTGATCTATTCTTACTGTACACTGCCTTGACCGAAGTCCTTCAAAAAGGCAGTAAATAAATCCTAATAAAATAAATAAACAGAAAAAAATCACAAAATGTTCTCTTTTTTTTTTTTCATGTGCTGTCAATAGTGTGCACTTTTTCAAAAAAAGTGCACATTTTTCACAAGTGTGAACTCTTTCCAGAAGAGTGTTTCCTCTTTGCAAACAGCATGCATTCTTTAGAAAGAGATCTTAATGACATAGGAGCCCTTTTACTAAGCTGTGTTAGGTACTAATGTGCCCCTCAGCTTAAAATAACGTACTGCGGGATGCACTTGGGTGTCCTGTGGTAACTGCCCAAATTGTGCACACTAATCGTGCACTAAAAATATTTTTTTGAGGAGGAATGTCAGAGGGTGGAGAATGGGTGTCCGTGCACCAAACAGCACATGAAGGTCTTTTTCTGCCGTCATTTACTATGTTACTATATGTTACAGCTACATTACTGAATGCTAATTGGTTAGAACAGAAATACCATGTGAACCCTTTCTGCCTACAAGATGGGTGACATTAGTGCATGGCCATTAATACAAAAAATAGAAAATCAGCAGTGCTGCGATAGGACCGGGCCCAGGGTAGGGCCGCTGCAGCCGCCCCCCAACTCAGGCTGCCACCACCCCCCACCCCCTTACCTTCCTGCATCTGCTCTTCCCTCGGGTCCGGCACACAGGAGCAGGAGACAGATAGACTGAGGGAACAGAACCTTCTGGTGCCAGGCCCCCCCTTGGTGGCCAGGCCCAGAGAACATTGCCCCCCCCCCCCCCCTTGGCAGCCCTGAAAATTGTTAATTTTAAGGCTGTGTTAAAAATCGCCTTAGTGTGTGGGAAAGACATGTGTAAGGAAGCACTAAGACCACAGCTTAGTAAAAGGACATCATAGTATCCACAATGTTAAAATACTGAGAAAACCACAAACAAAATTAACATCACATAAAAGACACAAAACAAACATTTTCTGGCTGCACATCTCTCTCTCTCTCTCTCTCTCTCTCTCTGTCTCTTGCCTTTCACATTTCCTTTCAGGGACAGCTCTTGATTCGGTCTATTGGTTATTTATTTATTTTTTCTTCTGCACATTTACAGACCACAATCCCAGTTCAAATCGTGGGCGTTGAAAGTGTCATAAAACCTTAACAACAACAAAAATAGCCTACAGTTATCAAACTAAGAGAAAAATGATCTAAGCTAAGGAGTGAAGCACTAGTTTAATAGGTAGAACCAGGGAAGCTTGGGCTCAAATCCCTCTGTTACATCTTGTGGTCTTGGGCAAGTCATTTAGCCCTCTGTTGCTTAGGTACAAACTTAGGGGCTGATGCAAAAATAAAATGTATTCCAATTCTGTGCACATCAACTTATGGCTAATGAGAGGAGCGTGCCAGATGTATGTGCAAAATTGTTTTGTGGTAAGTGCCGGTTCTTGTACGCATGTCCGAAAGAAAACAGAACTGCCAGTACACGTGGAGAGGCATAATCAAACGGGGTGCCCAAGTTTTCCTGAGGCCGTCCCTGCAGGACGGCCCCGTGAAGGGGCGGGGAAACCGCTATTATCGAAACAAGATGGGCGTCCATCTTTCGTTTTGATAATACGGTCGGGGACGCCCAAATCTCAACTTATAGGTGAACCTTAGAGATGGTCGACCTTAGAGATGGTCGTCCCCGGTTTTCGGCCATAATGGAAACCAAGGACACCCATCTCAAAAACGACCAAATGCAAGCCATTTGGTCATGGGAGGAGCCAGCATTTTAGTGCACTGGTCCCCTTCACATGCCAGGACACCAACCAGGCACCCTAGGGGGCATTGCAGTGGACTTTACAAATTGCTCCCAGGTGCATAGCTCCCTTACCTTTGGTGCTGAGCCCCCCAACCCCACTCCCCACAACTGTACACCACTACCATAGCCCTAAGGGGTGAAGGGGGGCACCTACATGTGGGTACAGTGGGTTTCGGGTGGGTTTTGAAGGGCCCACATTTACCAGCACAAGTGTAACAGGTAGGGGGGATGGGCCTGGGTCCGCCTGCCTGAAGTGCACTGCACCCACTAAAACTGCTCCAGGGACCTGCATACTGCTGTCATGGAGCTGGATATGACATTTGAGGCTGGCAAAAAAAAAAAAAAATAATTTTTTTAGGGTGAGGGTGGGGGGTTTGGTGACCACTGGGGGAGTAAGGGGAGGTCATCCCCAATTCCCTCTGGTGGTCATCTGGTCAGTTCGGGCCCCTTTTTGAGGCTTGGTCGTGAAATAAAATGGACCAGGTTGACCAAATGCTCCTCAGGGACACCCTTCTTTTTTCCATTATCGGCCGAGGACGCCCATCTCTTAAGCATGCCCCAGTCCTGCCTTCGCTATGCCTCCGACACGCCCCTGTGAACTTTGGTCATCCCTGCGATGGACTGCAGTTGAGGGTGCCCAAAATCGGCTTTCGATTATGCCGATTTGGGTGACCCTAAGGACGACCATCTCCCGATTTGTGTTGGAAGATGGGCACCCTTCTTTCGATAATGCCCCTGACAGGCACCTGTTCTTCTGTGCCTAGATACAAGCCTCATATAAATCTATGGCCAGGCAATTTTTGCAAGGCTCATATTTAAACACAGAACAGGCCTCACTGTGTGCTTTCACTATCAGTTTTGTTCAGACATACACACAAGTCTATAACCTCCTGTCTGCCTTTGAACCTTGCAGGGGCTTTCTTCAGGTTGCAAAAGGAGACAAAACTGGCAGTTAAATCTCAAAAATCAGCATGAAATCCTCTTCATGAACCATTTTATGCAGCCCCAGACCTAGCAACAAATTTCTCATGGTAATTCCGCATCAAAAGCCCATTTACCTCTCTACATTGCTGTGGAATACTCATGGCCTTATTAGCATTCATTTTAATGCAATGTGCAGCCCTGTATTCCACGTTCAATCTCTCTCTGCATTGCTCAGCGCATATAACCCATGTACAACCCACAGTAACCGCATGGTTAGGTCTGCAGTAGGTTTCTGCAGCTTTCTGTAGATTGTAAAATCTCTACAGACAGGGAAATACCTACTGCACCTGATTGTAACTCACTTCACTTTCAGCTATTACTGAAAAGGGTATGAGTTCAATCCAAAAATCCCATCCTTTTTCCGAAGAAAATTACAAACTTCAGCAGCTCCTTGTGACTCTGGGCAAGTCACTTAACCCTCCATTGCCCCAGGTACAAATAAGTGCCTGTATATAATATGTAAGCCGCATTGAGCCTGCCATGAGTGGGAAAGTGCAGGGTACAAATGTAACAAAAAAAAAAAAAAGTGTAAGCAGAAAGGTTCATGTCTAATTTCAGTGGCTAGAAGGAGAAGTAACCTCTCTGATATGAGGCATTAACAGCAGAGCCACTCGACTGGACCTTTGCTGCTGACTAGAGACATACCAGGAAAGCTTTTCTGTCAAATAATGAAGCCTGTTGGCCCTCATATGAAAAGCCAAGATTTTAAGCTTGACTCTTGCAGCAATAGGCAACCAATGCAGTTGCTGCAACAATGGCTAGACCAAACCCACCTTGGCTGTCCCCAAATCACTTTTGCTGTAGTGTTCTGGATGTCCTTATGTCTGGGACACAGGGCCTCAAACCAGTCCCCCTTTGCTGTTTGGGGCTACAACCTTTGACACAAAATGGCCCAGTTGCCAGAAAGCCAAAAGCTCCCATAGCATCTCTGAGTGAAGAGCTGAGAGTTTAACCCCAGAGGACCTGAAGCCATTTAGTAAAGATGTTCTAATACATCCACTTTCCTGTGTCCTTGGGGGCAATTTCTCCAAATGGGTTAGTATTGAGCATGCCATAACAGGAATGAACCTCACTCTTAATCCAGGGCATGTGTAGTATGATTTCAGTATCTCAAATTAAAGCCAACACTTGCTATAGTACTTGCATTGTGCCAAAGAGAGCTTCCCTCTGGAATTCATAAGATGTAATATGTATAGGCAACTTATTCAGGTGTGCTTGGAGGTTCTTCTTGATCAAGCCTGTGACACCCAAAACGTTATCTTTCTGCCACATTTTCTTGATTTCCAACTGCATTTCTTGGAACTTGAGGATCTTCTCTCTCTCCACAAGGTTCACCAAGTAATTGCTTGGGACTGACACCTCTGTAATCAATGCCGTTATGGTGTTTTTCTTTTTTACAACTTTTCTTGTATCCAGCTTTTCATCAGTCGGGATGGGGATGTCCCAGGTGACCATAACGTCTTTGTTTTCCACAATTCATTTAGGGTCATGATCCCAATGCTTTTCTGGTACACTGATGTTGTAATGCTTATAGTGGTTCCAATGAATGCCACTTTGTTGTGCCTTTCTGTATAAAAATGTTCCACCTTCAGCACTTTGCTGCCAGCCACAAGATGAGTTTCTAGCTCTTTCTTACAGAACCTATTTATTTATTTATTTGTTGTATTGTTATCCCACATTTTCCCACCTATTTGCAGGCTCAATGTGGCTTACAATATTCCTTTATGGCATTCGCCATTCCAGAGTAAAAGAAACAATTGGTGTTACATGAAATACAAGGATGACAATATCGAATTAGCTTGCAAAGTTCCGTTATGGCATTCGCCTTCTGGAGTAAGTGATACATTAGAGTTGCATGGAGTACATGAATAACAATATAGAATTAAGCATATGGGTATAGCGAGTGACTGTTAAGAGTGTAGTTGAAGTGGTGTTGTGTAATCATTAAGTTATTGCTCGTTGTGGTATGCTTTGTTGAATAGATAGGTCTTCAGAGATTTGCGGAAATTGATTGATTCGTAGTTTGTTTTCAAGCTAAGTGGTAATGCGTTTCACAGTTGCGTGCTCATGTAAGAAAAGCTAGACGTGTGTGTTAGTCTGTATTTTAGTCCTTTGCAGCTGGGGAGGTGTAGATTGAGGAATGTGCAGGCTGAGTTTTTAGCATTCCAGATGTCTGTTGCACTATTTTGTTTTTCAATGCTTGCTGTAAACCATCTCATTTATAATCCACTGTTCTGGGCTGCAGTTATTAATCACTCAATCATAGGTTTCAAGTCACCTCTCCTTAAGCATTCATGTGTCTGGTTTTGATCAACAAATGGTTCCGGAGTAACACTTTGTATTTCCTGCTGTACTTATGCAATTGCTGCTTCTTGTTTCTCCCCTGCTGATCCAATTTCTTAATTTTTGTTCTCTTCTATTGCAAATTCTGTTGCTTCCTTTCCTTTTGATACCTATGGATTTTCACAAATTCCTTCTACTCAACAGAATGCTTGTCTAGGTTTAATAATGGAACTGGATTCTGGAAGTTTTCTTTCATATTTCAAGACCTTTTGTGCATTGGGATGTGATGATACTATTAAGTAAGCATGGAGGCCTATGATAGTAGCTTGTTAGGTATAGTTTATTTTTATGAGACCCATTCCTCCTTCAGATCTAGGAAAGGCATATATTGATTCTTATAGATGACCTCGTGGGCATGGAGAAATTTTCTTGTTCACACATCTAGTTTTTCAAGGTGTTTAAGAGGCCAGTTTACAATACCAAATCTATACGAGTACAGGAAGTGACAGTTGATTAATAGCCAGTATCTTATTCCATGATGTTAGTGCATTCTTCAGTATCAGTTTTAGTCTCCTATAATATTCTTTGCTGATTTTTTTCTCTCAGTGACGCTTGCTTGATAGTTGTTCCTTCCTGCACTCGAGATATTTATGTACACCTTCCTGTTCAAATTCCTTCATCTCACAGTCATCAGTCGGAGATGTTTCAGTTTTTCTCAACATTCCCCTAAGGAAAATCACCTTAGCACATTTGTACAGACCAAAAGTCATCTTGATGTCATATGAAAAGCTTTTCACCACTTGAGGTTGTTCCGCTAATTGCTGGTCACTGGAACTGTAGAGCTTGAGGTCATCTACAATCAGTAAGTGTGATATAACCTCTGGATCGTTGGCACCTTTAGGAGTAAGGCTAAAACTCATAGCCCAAGGAGTTAATAAGAGTACTCAGTGGATTAAGTGCCAAACAAAACAGAAATGAGGACAGGGAGTCTCCTGAAATATGCCTCGCTGCATCTTGATGTTAGGAATGATAAGTTGTCCATATGCATATGGCACCTTTTCATGGCGGATGTGATGTATTCAGTTCAGGATTTTATAAATTTCCAAGGCAATTTATTATCCAGGAGTGTGAGATGCTATCAAAGGCTTTTTTTTTTATTGTCAGTCTGCTTTTCTTGGCACTGGCCATGATGGTTTTATTCAACATTAAGTTGTCTTTCATTCCCTGTGCTCCTCATATTGCTTTTCTGCTCTATTGCTATGATGTTATTACAGTCTATATGATCACATAATCTATCACAATCTATTGTAGTGAAGAGTTTATAGACTGTAGGTAGACAAGTTACTGATCTATAATTTATAGCAGGGTTAACAGACCATATGGGCAACTGGACAGTGCCTGAGGGCCCAGACCTGTGTGTGTGTGTGTGGGGGGGGGGGGGGAGCAGTGCTTCCCTCCCATGTCACCAATGTGTGACGTCCTTCCCTTTCATCTGGAACCGGGACGCTCCCATCTCCTTCCCCTCCTGCGCTTCCGTCCCTGAATCCCCCTTTGCAGGTGGGGGCACAAGCAGCTAAATCATCCATCTGCTGCTGACACTGGAACTTACCTCTGCTGCGGCCCACCCCCTTCTGACATCACTTCCTTCTTCCACAAGCACGGGCCGTGGCAGAGGAACGTTCTAGTGTCGGCGGCAGATGGCTGATTTAGATGCAGGACCAAAGGGAAATGGGACTTGATATACCGCCTTTCTGAGGTTTTTGCAACTACATTCAAAGCGGTTTACATACATTCAGGTACTTATTTTGTACCAGGGGCAATGGAGGGTTAAGTGACTTGCCCAGAGTCACAAGGAGCTGCAGTGGGAATCAAACTCAGGTCAGTGGCAGGGGGAGAGGGAGACAGCAGGACTGGGGGGGGGGGGGGCAATGGTCCTCATTTCCCCAGAGCCCAGACCACTCTCAGTCCGCCCCGATTTATAGGAGTGCTGCCTGGATCTCTCATTGGAAGAAAAAGTGTTCTGCCTGTTATTAGGTAATGTGGTATCAAATCTGGCTGCCTAATCAATTGATTCTTGCACTTTGCTATGTCTTGGTGGACGGATGTTAAATGTTGGAACCAAAAATTGGTCACTCCATCTAGGCCAAGACTCTTCCAATATGGGGCTCTTTTTAATCTGGCCATTCCATAGGGGTGTTTACCTGCTCCAAATTCTTCTGTATGCAGGATAGCCATTCTGATTCTTTGTTATACTCTACTAGGTCCTCATATAACTTTCTCCAGAATGTTTCCACTTTCCTGGGTTCCTGTATAAATACTTTGTAAGGGCCTCATGCTAGTCCCACTCACCTGGCCTGATGTACTTTTGGTCACTTTGCAGGCTGACACATTTTAGGAAGCATTTTCCCCCTAATTTTTGCAGAAATGTTAAATTTAAAAAAATTGTTTTTGATACCAAGGGGCAGAAAGAAATCTTTTAATTGTACTCTTAATGGGGACAATTGGGATGTTGTAATGTCAACTCCCCAGCAATGGGCTGAAAGGTGAAAAAGTTTTAAAATATAACTTATTTTAAGGATAAAACCTCTCACCCCCTAAATTCTTATCCGTCAATCCAGCCTGATTTCTGATTCTCCAATAGACGAGTAGGACAGGAAGGAAGTCTGAAGATTGAGAAAACTCAAGTTCCCTGCAGGGGAAAACGCTTCCTGAATTATACTGTAGCCACTTTCCACCTCCAATAACTGAAGCGATTTAAGAAAAAGAGATTTGGAAGGGTAAGCAATACTCCCACCTATATAATAAAGCAGGCAAAATACACAGAGGCAGTCTAAAGAGTCCTTGAGGTTCATCAGAGACTGTGATAGTGTGTCATTCACATAATATAAGCTGTATTGCACTTGGCCAGCAACAGATAGGACAACACCTCACATAGAAACTTATATAGAACAGAGGAGTAGCTAAGTGGGGCGCCAGGGGAGCGATTGCTCCCCCAAACGGACTTCAGACGGCATCTATTTTTCAGGTGGTCTGTTGCGCGTGCGCCTACGTAGTCCACTCTCTGCTCTCCCTGGCGTCACAACTTGGCTACGCTTCTGATATAGAAGCATATTCCCCATATACAAGTCATCTGGCCAGCTAACCAAGGTGAAAACTGCCCTATATTGAGGATGGAGTTCAATAAATGGTGACAAAACTTGGGTGCTGAAAAATTTCAGCGCTAAGCACTATTCTTACATAGAATCATATTTAGTGCGGATCCCACACCTAACTTTTTGGCACCGAACCTATGCCTACTATAACCTGGTGTAAATGCCAGCACCCAAGTTGGGTGTATTCAGTAAGCTTGCATGCAAATTTTCAGAATGTGTCGAAACGCCTATGGCCACGCTCCCTTTTGAGATACGCACCATGGGAGTTAGGCACCGTGCCTTATAGAATAGCACGCATCTGGATGTGCATGCAAATTTTAATGAGTGCTTCTCAACCCAGTCCTCATGGTTTTTCAGGATATCCACGAAGAATATGCATGAGAAAGATCTACATGTACTGCCTCCATGCAAATCTTTCTCGTGCATATTCATTCCGGATATCCTGAAAATCTGACTGGCTGAGTGTGCCCTGAGGACTGGGTTGAGAACATTGGCTTAGGAAAATGCCATCCTGAGAGCAAACTGGGACAGTGTTTTCCAAGTCTGGACCTGGAGTACCTCTTGCCAGTCAGGTTTTCAGGATATCCACAATGAATAGTCATGAAAGAGATTTGCATGGCAAGGGATACTCCAGGACTGGACTTGGGGAAACACTCAGTTAGGACATGTCTACCTTTATTTAATCAAAATAACTGTATTTTACCAAATTTCTACAAGAATGTTAGAAGTTTTGCAGTCAGCATTTTTTAATTTTTATTTGTAATTTGCTCTATATTGTGCAGAGAGTATTCACCAGGTGGAGGCCACATATTGAAGCAGAGGTGGCCCCAGTTCTAATCAATGTGATAGGGATAGTACAAGGGTGGGCAACCTTGGTCCTCGGGAGCAGCAACCTGGTCAGGTTTTCTGGATTTTCCCAATGAATATGCATGTAATCTAATAGTTTGCAGTGCCTCCAATGTATGCAAACAGGGCCGCCGAAAGACTGAGCCGGGCCCAAGGCAGGGCCACCACCCCTCCCAGGATCGCCACCGTTGCCGCTCCCCCCTCAGGATCGCTGCTGCTGCTGCTGCCCCCCACCTACTGGCACTCCAAATAGCTTGGCTGGCGGAGATCCCTAGGCCCCGCCAGCAGAAAAGGTCTCTGCCGCATTGCCTGCCCCTGCAGGTGTTTTTTTCTTTCACCTTACACATGCTCGGTTTCAAAACCGAGCATGCGCAGCCTGAGGGGCAAAGCAGCCATTGGAAGGCAATGCAGCAGAGAAAGACCTCTTCTGCTGGCAGGGCCTAGGGGTGCCCCTGACAGCCAAACCAGAGGCCCTGCTGTGTCTTCTCCGGGTCCTCCCCAGCCTCCAAGGAGGACTGATAGCCTGGCGCCAGAGTTTTTTCTCTCTTGCTCCTGTCGGGATGCAATCACCTGGGTCCCGTCAGGAGCAGGAGAGAGAGAGAGAGAGACCCCAGCACCGGGCCCCCCCCTTGGAGGCCTGGACCTGGGGAATTTTGCCCCTTCCATTCCCCCTTTCTCGGTGGTCCTGTATGCAAGTAGATAATCTAATGATACCATCATATAGGTGCAGCTCTCTTCAAAGGAAAAGCAGAAAATCATTTCTTTCTTCCCCTTGTCACACTGGGTTTTCTTTTGCTTCTGACCAAAACTTACATTTCCTCTATAGCAGTTCAGGATTACTCTGGCTTGAGTTAGAGGGGTCTATCCTAGGGAAAGTAAAGGGTCATAACAACTCCCATAAAGTAGGTGATAGACGGACTCTGATCCGACCCCAACATCCCACCCTAGGCCTACAAAAACTACAACCCAATTTCCCTCCCCTGACCCACTAAGCATTAGCCAGAATCCAGGAAGTGAAGATTTTAAATGGAAGAGTTTGCTGTTGACCTTTATGTTCAATAGTAAAGACAAATAGTCTATATATCAATATTCACAGAGCAAGCTTTTAAAATACTTTGTAAATCAATAAATCATTTTGTAACAAATAAGTCACTCGAGTGCCACGGATAAATTTGTGCCTGAAAACGCTGATTTGTTTGGTCACACTTTGAAACTGTTTCGCAGTGAAACTCTGGCCACAGTGGGTGTGATTGATATGAAAAGTGGAAGAGCACTTATTTTTTGAAAGCTAAGTTTTTGTCTTTCTCTCCTTTTTGAGTAATGTATGAGTTTGTGCAACCAATGTAATTGAACACAAGTGGATTTTTAACAATTCTCTTTGGAAGGTTTTTTTATGCCTGTGAAGAAAATTGGCCCTTATTAAGTTCTTTCACCTTGTAAGTTTTTAAACAGGTGGAGGCAAGGGTACCAAGGCCTTTTCCCTTTCAAATTTGTTGTACTCCGCAAATGATTTATTGATTACAAAGTACTTTAAACTTGTTCTTTGGGAGACTATTTTGAGTGAATGCTGTAGACCTTTAAACATGATTTTTGTTCTGTACCACATCAGACCCTCTTAGCCCAGCCAGTCTGTTAGTTGTCCCCATCCCTCTGGGCTGGTGTTATACATGTTGGGGTCCAGGGAAGAAATTTTGGATGAGGTCCCAAAACTGACCGACAAACAGTTCCTTTAGCTTTGAGCAGGCTTGGGGGTCCCTTGTGGCCTGGGGCCCAGGGCATTTGTCCTATTTGCACATTTCTAACACTGGCCCTAGTGTCACCACAGATTCTACCTGGTCTCTGCTCATTTCCATCCTTACCCCTTCCACCTCTTTTTAAACAGATATCCAAAGGGTAAAGCACCCACCACAAACATATTTTCATTGAGTACAAAATTGCCAGGAAAATAATTTTTACAGCACAAATAAGCAGTTTCACAGTACAAATCAGCCTCGATTCAAAAAGCTGACATCTAGTCCAGTGTCTCCTTACATCATCTGCATAGTCAGTGGTCTGATTAGGATGGGGGAGATTTTATGTTTTAAAAGAAATGTATAATCTTCCTCCTTTGATCATGGTTGCTGTCTCATTATGCCTTTAAAAGGGTCAGGTGGCAGTCTGTTAACCACTTCGATACTGTACATGATTTGAATCTCAGCCAATAGGTCTTCAGCAAAGAGTTCACACCCTGCACTCAAATGAATAAAGACTAAGAAATTGAGGGTTGATGTACATGGTACCTTGCAACAGTGGAGTAAGGTGATGCTGGGACACTGCAGGTGGCAAGCAAGTCCTTATACCTGTGGGAGTGTCATGACATCACCAGAACAGAGCCACAGAACAACAAGTAATAATAAAAAAAAAAAAGATGATGATAACAGGGCTAGGACAGGCCATACATCAGAGGACATGAAGCAGAACCATCAGCTCCTTGTCAGCTCTCCGCCTACGCTGTACTGCGATAGCCCTCCTGAGTCAATGCTGCCTGGGGTTAGTCAAGATCCTAGCAGGTTGCAGCAGATTGGTCTGCTCACAAACGGTGGCCACCACACTGTTATAACTCCTTACTTTTTATGATGCCATTCTTCAAATGCTGCCTGTAAGAGAAGATACAGGGGAAAAAAAACCATAAACGCTAAATCACAGGTCCACTCCTGCTGCAGATTTCAATGTGATTTTGGTGTAGGCTGAGTCCAGCTCAGATCTCCACCCTATATAACTGCAGCGTGTTGGATTCCAGTTTTCTGTGAACCCTGCTCAGTTAGCCTCTTCTCTCTCCATGCCCTTCTTTGACTATACAGAGCCCGCCCAGTTGCATATTCTTCCCCCTTCCTTTTGATAGCATGTGCCAAATATGTACTACCATAGGATTAACATGTCCGGGTTTACCCAGACATGTCCTCTTTTTGAGGGCACCATGGGGCATACTGGTGGGTTTTTCTAGCCTGCCTGTTTGTCCGGGCTTGTGGGTGGGTGGGCAAGCAGGCAGGCAGGCTAGCGGGCCTCAGGTTGCCTTAATGGTCCTAGTGGCCTCTTCGGGGCAGGAAAGAATCCCACTCTTTCCTGCCCAGCACAGCCACTTACCTGCTCACTGCTGGCGCCGCTTCAAAATGGCTGCCAAGACTTCAAGCAGTGACTTGATGAGACTTCTGCAGAAGTCTTGCGAGGTCACTTCTTGGAAGTCTTGGCAGCCATTTTGAAGCGGTGCTAGCAGCAAGTAATCAGTGGCAGTGCCAGGCTGGAAAGAGTGGGGTTCTTTTCTGCCCCAATGAGGCCACTAGACCACCAGGGCATAATCAGGTATGTGAGGGGAGGGGATGTGGATGGAATGTGGGTGGAAGGAGGAAATGAGAAAGCTGTAAGAAAAGGTGGGTGGAGGGAGGCTGGAAAAAAGATTGGGAGGGATGTACATGGGGAAGAGGGAGGGAGGGAAAAGAGAAATACATAGAAGGGGATGGAGAATGAAATGCTTAGAAATGCACATCTTTTCATTTTATATTTAGCAGAGTACGGAAGAAAATGTATTTACTGTTTGTAGAATCTGGATTTCTTCAGGGGGGTAAAGGTGTGATGACTGTGCGGTGCAAGGGTGTGGCAGAGTAGGAGGTAAGGAGGGGTGCGGAGCTGAATTTTATTTTGTGTCCTCTTTTTTGTCAAGGCAAATATAGTAACCCTATACTACCAGTGTGGTCATTACTAGAAAACATTGACTCAGACACGAATGGCCAGCACTGATATATTGGTTACCATTCCCGTCTTAAGGAGTCCAGATATTTTCAGCAGCCTGTATTTAGGAGATGACGCTGAACCATGAAGGAAAAAGACGTCTCAATCCAATATCTTATTGATGTTGCCTGGTAGGTGATCTATTGACTGCTATAGAGGGCAGTACTTCAGTGGGGCATGTGCCATCAAACCGTCAATGTTTATAAAAATATGAGTTGTTCTACAGGGTCAGACCATGGGTTCATCTAGCCCACTACCCTGTTTCCAACAGTGGCCAGTCCAGGTCACAAGTACCTTGTAGAGTCCCAAAATGTGACAAGATTCCATGCTACTCAACCTCAGGGATAAGCACTGGCTTTCCCCAGGTCTACCTTAATAATGGTTTCCTTCCAGGAAATTGTCCAAACCTTTTGTAAACTCAGTTACATTAACTGTTTTTACCAGTTGCTCTGGCAATGAGTGAAAAATTATTTTCTCATTTTTGTTTTAAATATGCTACCATGCAACTTTATGGTGTGTCCCCTAGGTCAGTGTTTCCCGAATCCACTCCTGGAGTACCCCTTGCCAGTCAGATTTCCAGGATATCCACAATGAATATGCATGAAAGAGATTTGCATATAATGGAGGCAGTGTATGCAAATCAAGTTCATGCATATTCATTGTGGATACCCTGAAAACCTGACTGGCAAGGGGTACTCCAGGACTGGACTTGGGAAACACTGAGTCTTTGTACTTTCTTAAAGAGTAAACAATCGATTCACATGTACCCATTCCACTCCATTTAGCATTTTATAACCCTCTATCCTATCTCTCCTCAGCCATCTCTTCTTCCTCCTTACTTCTCAGGATGAGAACCCATGATGGGAATCAGGAGGAAGACCTTATGACCCATAGGGCGACTCACCCTTTGGAGGAGTCTGCAGAGTGAAGCTCCTCTTTCTGCCTCTGCAGAGTCAATTTCTGACTGTCCTCATGATCGTACTCTCGGACATCGCTCACTTCACGCATCTGCCCAGCTAGCACTTTTCCAACAAACACCACAATGAACTGGTGGGACAGAAAAAGAGACAAGAATTCCTCAGTCTTCAGCATTACAGATATTTTGCTCATCCATAGTTCTGGATGGGCAGAAGCTCAGGGGTTACTCAAGATCACTCTTCTCCTGACCACATCGCAGCTCTCTCTATGGGAAAATCACAACAAGTCTGCAACAGTTATACAAATTCTTTTCCCACTCAAAATCTGAAGTTCCCTGGAGCCTGACCTCATCATCACACCCAGCCAGATTTGATTGCCTCCAGGATATCACTGAAAATCAGCTACAAATGTCAGCCTCAGGTGAAAGACGTTCATCCTGCATCTCTGCAGAACCCAATGAGAGCAAGACCGTATCACAGCTTAAGCTCTTACTTTTCCTCAGGGTGAAATGCAAACTAAGTGTTGTGTTAAGAAAACAACATAATCAATCAGCAGCTTTACAGATGAGCAAACTGAAGCGTAAGGCAATGGAGATGTGGCCTAAGGGTTAGAGCAGCAAGCTGAGAACCAGGGACGCCAGGTTTAAATCCCATTGCTGCTCACTTCACCTGTCATTATCTCAGGAACAAGCTTATTTATTTTTTTTATTTATTTGTACCCCGCACTTTCCCACTCATGGCAGGCTCAATGCGGCTTACGTGGGGCAATGGAGGGTTAAGTGACCTGCCCAGAGTCACAAGGAGCTGCCTGTGCCTGAAGTGGGAATTGAATTCAGTTCCTCAGGACCAAAGTCCACCACCCTAACCACTAGGCCACTCTTCCAGTGTAAGGTTCCTGAGGAAGGAACTTACCAAAAGGTAGCTCAAATTTGGAAAGACAGCTAATCAAATCCAGTTGCCCAAGGGCCAAGCCACTGGAATCTGGATGCTTCATGCTCTATTCAGCTAGATTCTGTGGGGGAAATGAATGCTCCTTACATTCCTTCTGCTTTCACCCCACCCTCACACCAGGGATGAACTTTGGCAAGTCTATGGCTCCCACTCACCAGGAACCAATATATGTCCATCAGGAAGACGAGAAGCAGCAGGATGTTGAAGAAGAAATAGAAGGGGATGTTGGGAAAAGATTGAAGACTGGAGCAGCAGGTGGCATACAGAACTTTCTGAGGGAACCAGTACAGGCGAAACCAGAACCTGCCACAATTAAAAACAGAAGAAGCAGAAATGGCAGTAGTGGGTATCCCATCCATGTGCACCCAGCGTGAGGAAAACATCTCTCAGTCACAACTAGAATCAGTTACGACATGGTCACAGAGAAGTCTCCTAATGGCCAAGCAGTGGAAGTGCCATAACCTCAATCTTTCAAGTCCATTCAATACCCAGTGCAGAAACTCAGACAAAGCAATGCATTGTTCATCCACTCATACATACAAGACAGCACCTGACATCCAGAGGTTCAAATCCTCTCTATTGAGTGCCATGAAAAGCAGTGGTTATCAACCGAATCCTTGGGCACTGCCTGGTCAGCTAGGTCTTCAGAATATCCACAATAAATAAGCATGAAATATATATTTGAATACAATGGAGGCAGTGCACGCATATCTATCTTATGCATAATCACTGTGGATATCCTAAAAACCCAACTGGCCAGGAAATCCCTAAGGACTGGATTGAGAACCCTGACTCAAGAGGAGACATACCACAGCTAGGAGTGAAACAGGGGTTCTCACTCTAGTCCTTGGGACTCACCCAGTTAGGTTTTCAGGATATACACAATAAATATGCATGAGATAAATTTGCATACATTGCCTCGATTGTATGCAAATATAGCACATGTATATTCAAACCTGACTGGCTGAGTGTGTCCTGAGGGCTTGGTTGAGAACCACTAGACTAGAATAAAAAGATCCACTGATTAAGCAGTATCTCTCTTCTCACCTGTCATTCTGCTTGCTCAGCAGCATAAACTCTTTTATAGCAGGCTCCCCAGTGTACAGGTGGGGGTGCAAGGTCTTTTTAAAGAATCTTACCAGCTGACACTAAAGATGATGCAGCTAATGTTGGAGATGAAGTCATTCAGCTGGTGGTAGCTTCCACCCCTGTTTTTGAAATAGACATTCAGCTTGGTGAACTCCAGTTGAATGTCATTAACATCATGTAGGAAAAGTACTAGAAGGCCAATGTTATGGTACCTGCAGGGAGAGAGAGAGATAGCAAGCATTTTTAAAGACAGCTTAGAGAAGACGTGAATCGATTGTCTACTCTCTTAAAAAGTACAAAGACTAGGGGGACACTCAATGAAGTTACATTGTAGCATATTTAAAACAAATGGGGGGAAAAATTAACTGAATATATAGTTAAGCTCTGGAATTCACTGCTGGAGCAAGTGGTAAAAGCAGTTAATGTAGCTATTTTTATTTTGTTTTGTTGTTGTTTTTATTCAGCAATCTTGGAAAACAGAAATAAGATCATCAAAAATACAGCAAATAGAATAATTCACAACTCCACTGTGGTGGGACTCTTATCCACAGAGGAACAGCAAAACTGAAACCCAAGATTAAGTATTTTTAAAAACCTCAAAGATTCCTAATCAATAATCATTCTAACGTATTTTATTACCTTTGACGTTGCTCCTTACATCTCTATTGCAGGTCATACAGGAATTAAGTCACTATAGTGAGGTCTCTGGGTTCAAGGTTAATCAGGCTAAGTCAGAAACTCTGGGCTTATAGATTCTACCTATGGCTAGAAATGTAAGGAGGGGCGACAAAAATTTTTTCAGGTATATTAGTGAAAGAAGAATAACTAAAAAGGGAATTGTGAGACTAAAAGATACAGCGAACCGCTATGTAGATAATGATGAAAAAAAAGCCAATTTGCTAAATAGATACTTTTGTTCGGTTTTCACTGAAGAAAATCCTGGAGAAGGACCGCGAGGGACTGGCAAAAGTACACCTGAGAATGGAATGGATATAGCACCGTTCACAGAAGAGAGTGTGTATCAACAACTTGGAAAGCTAAAGGTGGACAAAGCCATGGGACCGGATGGGATTCACCCCAGAATATTGAGGGAGCTCAGAGAGGTTCTGGCGGGTCCTCTTAAAGATTTGTTTAATAAATCCTTGGAGACGGGAGAGGTTCCGAGGGACTGGAGAACGGCGGAGGTGGTACCTCTTCACAAAAGTGGTGATAGGGAAGAAGCTGGAAACTACAGGCCGGTAAGCCTCACTTCGGTTATTGGAAAAGTAATGGAAGCCATGCTGAAGGAAAGGATAGTGAATTTCCTAGAAGCCAACAAGTTGCAAGATCCGAGACAACATGGTTTTACCAGAGGGAAATCGTGCCAAATGAATCTCATTGAATTCTTTGATTGGGTAACTGGAGAATTGAATCATCGACGTGCTATAGACGTAATCTACTTAGATTTTAGCAAAGCTTTTGACACGGTTCCCCACAGTAGGCTCTTAAATAAACTAGATGGGCTGAAGATAGGTCCCAAAGTGGTGAACTGGATTAGGAACTGGTTGACGGACAGACGACAGAGGATGGTGGTAAATGGAGTTCGCTCGGAGGAAGGAAAGGTGAGTAGTGGAGTGCCTCAGGGATCGGTGCTGGGGCCGATTCTGTTCAATATATTTGTGAGTGACATTGCCGAAGGGTTAGAAGGTAAAGTTTGCCTATTTGCGGATGATACTAAGATCTGCCACAGAGTGGACACCCGGGAGGGAGTGGAAAGCATGAAAAGGGATCTGAGGAAGCTAGAAGAATGGTCTAAGGTTTGGCAATTAAAATTCAATGCGAAGAAATGCAAAGTGATGCATTTAGGGAGTAGAAACCCACGAGAGACTTATGTATTAGGCGGTGAGAGTCTGATAGGTACTGAGGGGGAGAGGGATCTTGGGGTGATAGTATCCGAGGATCTGAAGGTGACGAAACAGTGTGACAAGGCGGTGGCCGTAGCGAGAAGGTTGTTAGGCTGTATAGAGAGAGGTGTGATCAGCAGAAGAAAGGAAGTGTTGATGCCCCTGTACAAGTCGTTGGTGAGGCCCCACCTGGAGTATTCTGTTCAGTTTTGGAGGCCGTACCTTGCGAAGGATGTTAAAAAAATGGAAGCGGTGCAAAGAAAAGCTACGAGAATGGTATGGGATTTGCATTCCAAAACGTATGAGCAAAGACTTGCTGACCTGAACATGTATACCCTGGAGGAAAGGAGGAACAGGGGTGATATGATACAGACGTTCAAATACTTGAAAGGTATAAATCCGCAAAAAAATCTTTTCCGGAGATGGGAAGGCGGTAGAACGAGAGGACATGAAATGAGATTGAAGGGGGGCAGACTCAAAAAAGATGTCAGGAAGTATTTTTTCACGGAGAGGGTGGTGGATGCTTGGAATGCCCTCCCGCGGGAGGTGGTGGAGATGAAAACGGTAACGGAATTCAAACATGCGTGGGATATGCATAAAGGAATCCTGTGCAGTAGGAATGGATCCTCAGAAGCTTAGCTGAAATTGGGTGGCGGAGCAGGTGGGGGAAGAGAGGTTGGTGGTTGGGAGGCGAGGATAGTGGAGGGCAGACTTATACGGGGTCTGTGCCAGAGCCGGTGATGGGAGGCGGGACTGGTGGTTGGGAGGTGGGAAATACTGCTGGGCAGACTTGTACGGTCTGTGCCCTGAAAAAGGCAGGTACAAATCAAGGTAAGGTATACACATATGAGTTTATCTTGTTGGGCAGGCTGGATGGACCATGCAGGTCTTTTTCTGCCGTCATCTTCTATGTTACTATGTTATATTACTGTCACATCCATCACTCCCTCCGGCTGCTCCTCCGCGGGAAGCAGGAGCCGGCGTCCGCCACAACGAAGGCCGGCTTTCTTGAGGTCACGGCGAGGAGCCGGGGCTCGCCGTGGTGATGGCCGCCCAGTCCGGGGCCGGAGGCCGGCGATCGCGGCTGCCGGTCTCTCGATCGCCGGCTATGGGGGCTGTGTTTGCGCCAGTAGGGGAAATGGCGCCGAGGCACGATGGCCGGCGTCTCCTTCACTCTCGGGCGCGGGAACCCGAAGCTCCGCCTCAGAGGAGTTAGATTGGGAGGCCAGTATGGTAGTCCCGACTGGGAGGTCGGACAGAGCCAATCAGAAGGGTTCTGTCGATAACCAGGTTCTGATTGGCCGGCTATGCCTATGGGGGCTGGGTGGTTGAATGCTGAACAGTATTTAAGGAGCGGGCCTGAGATAGGACATTGCTTCAGGTTCTGTTTCCCGAGGCCAGTCTCCGTTTGTTCCTGTGCTCCGTTGGCTTCCTAGTGCTTCTGGTTTTGACTTTTGGACTGTTCCTGGTTTACTCTGCTAGCCGCCTGCCTTGACCTCTTGCCTGATTCTGACTACGCTGTTAGCTGCCTGCCCTGAACTGTTGCCTGTTAATGGACGTCTCCATTTTCCATCTGCCCTCTTTTCTCCTGGTCCCAGTCCGGGTCAGTTCGTCAACCCTGCGGTTCCTGAAGTCCCGTTGACCGCCTGCAGCTGGGGGCTCAACCCTTGGTGAACGGCGGTCGCCGCGGGTGAAGACTTGGGGTTGCACGGCTGTCCTTTGAGGTCCTTCGGGGCCTTACGGGACCTAAGGGCTCACCTTCCTTGCGGACAAGACAATTACAACACCTGTTTCTCTTTAGATGAGCAACCCACTGCATTAGATACCTGGGTTTTAATCTCGCAACTACACTGGATGGGCTGTATATGGCTAACTTTCCCTCAAAACTACAGGAGTTATTTACTAATCTTGACAGATAGGACAGTCTCACTATAACTTGGCTTCGAGGATACCGACCGTGAAAATGATGGCACTTCCTAAATTATTGTACCCTTTCATGGCACTCCCTTTCCCCATTCCTCCTTATTTTTTTCGTAAAGTTGAAGAAACTGATTTTCTCTTATATATGGGGGGAAAAAAAGCAGCTATGTTATATCAACCTAAGGCGAGAGGGGGTATGGGAGTCCCTATTTTTCTTCTCTGTTTGTACGCTGCCCAGTTAAGGATACTGGCTGAGTAGCCAGGGCCTGTTCGGAAAACCTGGGTCTGAATGGAACAGAGGGGAAAATTAGATTCTTACCTTGGTAATTTTCTTTCCTTTAGTCACAGCGGATGAATCCATTAATTGATGGGTTGTATCCGCCTACCAGCAGGTGGAGATAGAGAACACTGAAAAACCATAGTGCCTCTTGGACGGCTAGCCCAACTGCCTTCAGTATTTGAGATTTCCAAAGCAGAGTGAACCATAAAGGTATAACATAAACTTTCCTCACAGCGAACAAACGCCCCAGAACAGGAGCAATAACCATACAAAGGAGGGACAATCTCAACCTGTAGTAGAACATCATGTAGAAATTCTGAGAACTGATTTCCAACTTCTCCCAATGAGATTTATATCTGCATGAAAGATCTGAACAAAAAACAAGTCAGACAGGGAGGGATTATGGATTCATCTGCTGTGACTAAAGGAAAGAAAATTACCAAGGTAAGAACCTATTCCATATCATCATGCTAATCAATCCATAGACTGGTGGGTTGTGTCCATCTACCAGCAGGTGGAGATAGAGAGCAATCCTTTTGCCTCCCTATATGTGGTCATGTGCTGCCGGAAACTCCCCAGTATGTTCTCTATCTCAGCAGGCGGTGGTCACACACAGCAGCAGCTCTGGCTAGGTCTCCAAGCCTAATTTTTAGGTTTTGTTGAGTACCTGGGGTTGAGGGCTCTTCTTGAGCAAGTGCAAACCTGGTGGTGCCAGGTCCTTCCTTTTCTCCCCCCTCCCGCTGGCTCCATTAAAAAAAAAAAAAAAAAATTTTGGACGTCCTTAAGGGCGTTTATTTCAACGTTTATTTCAACGTTTATTGCAGCTACTCACTGGGACACCGGTTCGTTACAGCTCGGAGCGAGAAGCAGGTAATTTTTACCTTTTTGTAGCGGGCAGGGGGTTCCCCGATCAATCTCCACGTGGCCGATGGCGTCGGAGGGCGAGGGCGCAAAGAATCACTCCCCGGACCGCGTGTGCGCTTCTAGCGGGAATGCAGGGGTCTTAAAGTCTGATTCGCCCTTGTTGGGTGTCAGTTTGGAGGCCGGTCAGTGTCCTGGTTCTTCCTCCGGTGCGGCGGTTTTTCCCACCATAAACACCCATCCCCCGCTGCTCGCCTCCGCCATCTTGGCAGGCCACTCTGCTCGGACGACTTCTTCTTGGGCCGCCCTTGAGGTGGGAGACGTTAATGCCATGGCCGCCCTTGATTTGGGCGACGGCAAAAAAGCGGCTAAAGTTAAGCGCCGTTCTTCCCGTGCGGCTCCTTCGCGGAGTGTCGCGCCGGACGCCATCTTGGATGCGCAGCATGTTTCTCCCCCGCTCTTGCGAGCGCCGGTTGAGGGTGCGTCTAGGGCTGTGGCCCAGGCTGCTGAAGTGCACAGTCTGGGGGGTTTCTCCCCCGAGTTTATTTTGCTGCTGCATCAGGCCTTCCTTATGCAAAACGCTGCCCCTGCTCCCTTGTCAGATAAAGGGGTTGAGGCCCCCGGAAGTAAACGCCCTCGGGTGGATTTCCAGGCCTTAGAGGACTCTGTCTCCTCTGATGTAGATGAGGGCAGCGTATCTGAGTTCTCCCAATGGTCCTTTGGGGATTCCTTGGAGGAGACAGATTCCCGCTCGGATGGAGCGGATGACCCCTCTGCAGCGCGGATCTTTCGCTCAGAAGACTTGCCCAACCTGTTAATGCAGGCCATGAGCATTTTGAAGATTTCCTCTCCGGAGGACGTCTCTCCCTCAGCCCCTGTTGGCTCCGCCATTATGCTGGGGACGAAGCGCCCGCCTAGAACCTTCCACGTGCATGATGCCATGCACACCTTGATTTCGGCTCAATGGGATGTCTCGGAAGCGAGCCTCAAAGTGGCTAGGGCTATGTCCCGCCTCTATCCTTTGCCTGAAAGTGAACAGGAGGCCTTTCTTTGGCCTACCGTGGATTCTTTAATCACTGCGGTGACTAAGAAAACGGCGTTGCCGGTGGAAGGTGGCACGGCCCTAAAGGACGCCAAAGACAGAAGATTGGAGGCGGCCTTAAGGTCGTCCTTCGAGGCGGCTGCTTTAAGTTTGCAGGCCTCAGTTTGCGGCTCCTACAGTATGTGGCCAGGGCGTGCCTGACGATTGTGCAGCAGGCTTCTCCCTCGGATCCTTCCTTGAGGGCTGATTGGCCGGCACTGGAATTGGGCCTGGCTTATTTGGCAGACTTACTGTATGATGTCTTGAGAGCCTCGGCTAAAGGCATGGCTCAGACAGTCTCTGCGCGGCGGTGGCTTTGGCTGAAGCATTGGTCTGCTGACCACGCCTCTAAGTCCCGCCTGGCTAAGTTGCCTTTTAAAGGCAAGCTGCTCTTTGGGGTCGAGCTGGACAAAATTGTGACCGATCTCGGCACGTCTAAGGGCAAGAGGTTACCAGAGGTCAGGGCTCGGGCCAGTGCTCGCCCCGGTATCTCCAGAGGACGGTTTCAGGAAGCCTGTCGGTACCGCCCGGGCAAGTCGGTCTCCTCTGCCCCCTCTTCCTTCAAAAGGAATTTCTCCCCCAAGCAGCATTCCTTTTGCAGAGACCGCCGTCCCGGAGGTGCGCCCTCCGGTCCTCCACCAGGGTCTCGTACCCAATGACGGGGCCCTGGTCCATGGCCCAGTGCAGATTGGAGGACGCCTGTCCTCGTTTCTGGGCGAGTGGACCAGGGTAACTTCAGACGCTTGGGTGCTGGAAGTCATCAGAGACGGCTACAAGCTAGAGTTCTGCCGACCCTTAAGAGACGGGTTTGTACTCTCTCCCTGCAAGTCTCCGGTCAAAGCTGTGGCAGTGCAGCAGACCTTGGACAATCTGATCCGCCTGGGTGCGGTCGTTCCGGTGCCAGAAAATCAGCTTGGCAAGGGACGTTACTCCATTTACTTTGTGGTACCAAAGAAAGGAGGTTCTGTACGGCCTATCCTCAACCTCAAAGGGGTCAATCGGGCCTTGAAAGTTCGGCACTTTCGCATGGAGACTCTCCGCTCTGTTATAGCGGCAGTGAAGGCAGGGGAGTTCCTGGCATCCTTGGACATCAAGGAAGCGTACTTGCATATTCCCATCTGGCCTCCTCATCAACGCTTTCTGCGTTTTGCAGTCATGGACCGACACTTCCAGTTCAGAGCCCTCCCGTTCGGGTTGGCTACTGCTCCGCGGACCTTCTCCAAAGTAATGGTGGTCATCACGGCCTTCCTGCGAAAGGAAGGAGTACAAGTCCATCCTTATCTGGACGACTGGTTGATCCGAGCCCCCTCTTATGCAGAGTGCGGCAAAGCTGTGGACCGGGTGATTGCTCTTTTGAGCTCCCTGGGGTGGATCATCAACTGGGAGAAAAGCCAGCTGCGCCCGACTCAGTCCCTGGAGTATCTGGGAGTTCGATTCGACACCCAAGTGGGCAGAGTGTTCCTGCCGGACAATCGGATTGTCAAACTTCAGGCTCAGGTGGACCAGTTCCTAGTAGCCTCTCCTCTTCGGGCTTGGGACTATGTGCAGCTGTTGGGCTCTATGACGGCCACGATGGAAGTAGTGCCCTGGGCCAGGGCTCATATGAGACCACTACAACACTCTCTGCTGCAGCGCTGGACTCCGGTGTCGGAGGATTATGCTGTGCGCCTTCCCTTGGACCCAGCAGTGCGCAAGGCGCTGAGCTGGTGGCTGAAGACAGACAAGTTGTCTGCAGGAATGCCTCTTGTGACCCCGGAGTGGATTGTCGTCACGACGGACGCCTCTTTGACGGGCTGGGGAGCCCACTGTTTGGGAAGGACAGCGCAGGGGCTCTGGTCTCCTGCAGAGGGAAAGTGGTCTATCAACCTCCTGGAACTCAGAGCCATTCGGTTGGCGTTTTTGGAGTTCCTCCCGGTACTGGCGTTGAAGCCAGTACGGGTCCTGTCGGACAATGCCACGGCTGTGGCCTATGTCAACCGCCAGGGAGGTACCAAGAGCGCCCCTCTAGCCAAGGAGGCCATGAATCTATGCCAGTGGGCGGAAGCGAGCCTGGAACAGCTGTCAGCGGCCCACATTGCCGGAGTCATGAATGTCAAGGCAGACTTTCTCAGTCGCCATACCTTGGATCCCGGAGAGTGGCAGTTATCGGCTCAGGCGTTCTTGGACATCACGAAGCGCTGGGGCCAGCCGAGCCTAGATCTGATGGCGTCATCGGCCAATTGCCAAGTGCCGCGCTTTTTCAGCAGAGGACGGGATCCTCGATCCCTGGGAGTAGATGCTCTTCTCCAACAGTGGCCGACACAGGAGCTTCTCTATGTGTTCCCGCCCTGGCCCATGTTGGGCAGGGTGCTAGACCGGGTGGCAAAGCATCCGGGCTGGATAATCCTGGTGGGTCCGGACTGGCCCAGACGTCCCTGGTATGCGGACTTGATCAGGCTCTCAGTGGACGATCCTCTGCGGCTGCCAGTGGAGCAGGGCCTGTTGCATCAGGGTCCCGTGGTGATGGAGGATCCCTCCCCCTTTGGTCTTACGGCCTGGCTATTGAGCGGCAGCGTCTAAGAAGGGCTTCTCAGACAAGGTCATCACCACTATACTGAGAGCGAGGAGGCGCTCTACTTCTACTGCTTACGCCAGGGTTTGGCGTACCTTTGCAGCGTGGTGTGAAGCAGGCTCACTTTCTCCCTTCACTGCTCCAATTTCTTCAGTGTTGGCGTTCCTGCAAGAAGGTCTGGAGAAAGGCCTGTCGCTCAGTTCCCTTAAAGTCCAGGTAGCAGCTCTGGCTTGCTTCAGGGGCCGCCTGAAGGGTGCTTCCCTGGCTTCGCAGCCAGATGTGGTGCGTTTTCTCAAGGGAGTTAATCACCTGCGCCCTCCTCTGCACTCAGTGGTGCCTGCGTGGAATCTCAACCTGGTGCTAAGAGCCTTGCAGAAGCCGCCTTTTGAACCCTTGTCGAGGGCATCTCTGAAAGACCTGACGTTGAAAGCAGTCTTTTTGGTGGCTATCACTTCAGCCAGAAGAGTTTCCGAGCTCCAGGCACTCTCATGTCGAGAGCCTTTTCTGCAGTTCACTGAGACAGGAGTGTCTATTCGCACAGTGCCTTCCTTCCTGCCCAAGATTGTTTCTCGCTTCCATGTGAATCAGCAGCTCTGTCTCCCTTCCTTTCGTAGGGAGGACTACCCAGAGGAGTACTCTGCTCTCAAATATCTGGATGTGAGACGAGTCATCATCAGATACTTGGAGGTGACCAATGATTTCCGGAAGTCGGATCATCTGTTTGTCCTGTTTGCAGGTCCTCGTAAGGGTCTGCAGGCTGCTAAGCCTACAGTGGCAAGATGGGTCAAGGAAGCCATTGCAGCGGCTTATGTGGCCGCGGGGAAGGTGCCGCCTATCCAGCTGAAGGCTTACTCCACTAGAGCTCAGGCGGCCTCGACGGCAGAGGCCGGGTCCGTCTCCGTGGAAGAGATTTGCAAGGCGGCAACTTGGGCATCGGCCCATACCTTCTCCAGGCATTACCGCTTGACTGTGGCTGCTCGGGCGGAGGCCCGGTTTGGAGCTTCAGTGTTGCGGTCAGGGATTTCAATGTCCCGCCCTGGGTGAGTACTGCTTTGGTACATCCCACCAGTCTATGGATTGATCAGCATGATGATATGGAAGGTAAAATTATGTATCATACCTGATAATTTTCTTTCCATTAATCATAGCTGATCAATCCATAGCCCCTCCCAGATATCTGTACTGTTTATATTCTGGTTGCATTTCAGGTTCAAGTTTAGTCTTCAGTCCCTGTTCAGGAGGACTTCGTGTTCAAGTTTTTTCAATTGGATTCTTCAAGAGTTGAGACGAGTTTGTGTTACAGTGAGCTGCTGCATTCCTCTCCCCTCCGTTTTACGGGGCTGGATTGAGACTTAAATTCTGCCGGCGCTCCCTCCCGCTTCGTGCGGCTGTAGGGCAGCTTTGTACCCCTCCCGCTTCGGCGGTGTTAGGGTCAGTCAGCTCCTCCCGCGGTTGCGGTTGCAGGATAAGCCAGATCCCCCCGCATCGGCGGGGTGGTGTCCCTCCCCCGCTCCGCGGGGATGAGCTGGACGGATTCCCCTCCCCCACTTGTGTGGGGATGAGCTGGGTTAATTCCCCTCCCCCGTTTCGGCGGTGGTGAGCTGGGCAGAGTGTCCCTTTGTGGGCGTAATTCTCTAAGTGCTGAGTCCTGCGGATGGAGCTTGGATATCGACATACTGAGGAGTTTTCGGCAGCACATGACCACATATAGGGAGGCAAAAGAATTGCTCTCTATCTCCACCTGCTGGTAGATGGACACAACCCACCAGTCTATGGATTGATCAGCTATGATTAATGGAAAGAAAATTATCAGGTTTGATACATAATTTTACCATTTTCCCTTCCCTGTCATCAGCAGCAGATGAATCCATTAACTGATGGGATGTACAAAAGCAATCCCTACTTAGGGTGGGAACAGACCACACCACAAGCCAATACTTGAGCTCCAAAAACAGCGTCCTGCTTCGTTGCAACATCCAGCCTGTAATGCCGGGCAAAAGAGAGCTGAGAAGCCCAAGTAGCCGCACTACAGATCTCTTGAAGAGAGAGTGCACCCGTTTCAGCCCACGAGGAGGAAATGGCTCTCGTGGAATGCGCCTTAAACGCTTCAGGCGGAGACCGACCTTTACAGCTGATACGCAGAAAAAATGACTTCCTTGAGCCAATGGGCTATAGTGGCCTTAGACGCCAGACCTCCATGCCGAGGACCTAACAACAAGAAAAAAAGGTGATCAGAAGTCCTGAAGTCATTTGACATCTGTAGATACTGCAACAGCACCCTGCGGAAATCCAAAAGATGTAACTACCCAAAGGAGTCTGGGAACTCTTCCCTAGAAAAGGAAGGAAGAAAAATGGGCTGGTTCAGGTGAAACGCTGAAACCACTTTAGGCAGGAAGGAAGGCACTGTACGTACCGTTACTCTGGACTCCGAGAATTGCAGAAAAGGGTCCCGACAGGACAGCGCCTGCAGCTCAGACACGCGTCTAGCCGATGTAATGGCCACCAAAAAGACTGTCTTGAGAGTCACATCCTTCTCCGAAGCTCGCTTAAGCGGCTCAAAGGGCGAACACTGGAGAGCCTTCAACACCAGCCCCAGGCTCCAGGCCGGACAGGGCAACCGGACGGGAGGACGGAGCCTAAGCACCCCTCTGAGAAATTGGGCAATGTCCGGATGAGCAGCAAGGGACAAGCCAGCGACTTTCCCTCGACAGCATAATAATGCTGCCACTTGCACCTGCAGGGAATTGTAAGCCAGGCCTTTTTGTAAGCACTCCTGCAAAAAGTCCAGCACTGTCGAGACTGTGGCCCGCATGGGTGTGTTCACCTTTGAAACACCCCACGCCTCAAACTTGCGCCAGATCCGAGCATAAGCTGCGGAGGAGGACCGCTTGCGGGCCTGCAAGAGAGTGGAGATGACCTTGTTAGAGTAGCCTTTGTCTCTCAATTGGGCCCTCTCAATAGCCAGGCCGTAAGACCAGTGGCGTAGCCAGACCTGACATTTTGGATGGGCACTACGTATACAGGTATGAGTAGTGTTTCATGGGGTATTACAAAATAATGCCTTAGAATGCACTTGATGAAGTATTTCTAAGTAAATAATCTTCCCAACAGTTGTCCTGTGCCAACATAAACCACGTACGTACTTTATGGAACACCACCATTTTAAAATTTATTTTAAAAATTTCTATCCTGCACTATCCCACAATTCTTGGCAATTACTAGACAAACAGCACTTAAACCTGACCAGACATAAATCTACTATAATGGCAAGCATCTCAACACACATCACAGTATCCTGCAAAATAATTATAGCAATGGCACATATCTGTCAAACTTTGCTTTATAACAAATGTAAATGCCTGATTAAACTATGTTAAAACTACCTTTTCTAAAACTTTAGACAAAAATGGCAAACTGGACACCGGCCTAAAAATATTTGGCAGATCTGTCATAGTCCACAACTAAGATGTTTCCTCTTACAGTTTTCCATTGGAAAAAAGTGTATTCAAATTCTGGTAGGACCTCAGTAATAGTGACATTGTCAAAATCCCTTCCTTGCCAGATTGTTTGTGAAGTACCATTAAATCTTATGAAGCTTTTTAGAGCCTATATAGCAAACCTTAACACCACCAATTCTGAACACACAAAAGGTAGCAGTGAATATACACAACAGCAATATATGTCCCATTGTAAAAGCCAGACAAGTCAGATTTTTTTTTTTGTTACATTTGTACCCCGCGCTTTCCCACTCATGGCAGGCTCAATGCGGCTGGCAATGGAGGGTTAAGTGACTTGCCCAGAGTCACAAGGAGCTATCTGTGCCGGGAATCGAACTCAGTTTCTCAGTTCCCCAGGACCAAAGTCCACCACCCTAACCACTAGGCCACTCCTCCACACACAAAGCACATGCCAAAACACAGAACAACTCTCACCAATTACAAAATAAAGGATCAAAAATTAGGAATTGTCCTGTAACACAGCATCAGCCCCAGAGATGCCAAGTTACCCAGTTCCAGGCTGGAAATTTTGGGACAGTCCTGGATTTTTGCCCACTTCATGCTGTTGCTTTATGGGACTCGAAGCACTCAATGGGCACTACAAATTCCACACTGTTTTGGGATATAAATTCAAAACCAGGCTTGCCCCAAAATCTCTAGCCTGGAACTGGATAACTTGGCATCTCTGCAGCTCTTCCCTTCCCTACCCTTCATACCCCAGCATCAGTCCTGCCCTTGCCTACCCCTTTCCCCATCCTTCCTTGTAGCTCGACATCAGTCCTGTCCTTCCCTTCCCCATCCCCCCCATAGCTCAGCATCAGCCCTCCTCTACCTACTCCTCATAGTCTGGGAACAGTCCTGTCCTTCCCTTCCCCATCCCCCATAGTCTAACATCTCCTCTTTCCTTCCCAATCACCCAACCCCACCCAGAAGCACAACATTATATATATATATATATATATATATATATTTATTTATTTTAACCTGGCCACTGCAGAGCTCACCCCACCCAAGAAGACCACCAACAGGAAATATACAGCTTTTCTTTAAACTGAACATTGTGAAGCCCACCACCATTAAATATAAAACTGCTTTTCTTTTTGTACCTGAGTCCAACGCAGAGAAAGTTTCCTGTAGATTTCAGAAAAGTCTACAGACCCCGATCAGTGTGTACGTGGTGCAGTGTAGGGGAGAAGGCCCAAGTTGGCTCCTAGCATCGGCTGAGGTTGGCCATGTGGGAGTAGGCTTCAATCCAATGCAGCTACAGCGGCTACTGACTTACTCCTGGTGTCTGGGGCTGGATGATAACAAATGCCCAGATTTCCACAGCTGCACAGGGCTATTAAGTTAAAGGCAGCACCAGCCTCCGGGACGTCCGACTCCCTGACTTTGCCGCAGTTTTGGGTCCTGGGGGGCTCGCTGAGACCTTAGACGTGCAGGATCTGCATGCTGTACGTGCTGCAGGGGCAGACAAGCGTCAGTGAGCGAACACTAAAGGAATTGCCAGCAATTACAGCATGGAGAAAACAAACCAGCAGATCAATATAATATCCAAACAACTTTATTGAAGATACCGTATGTGAGACAAATGCCCGACACAGGCCGTGTTTCGCCCAACAATAGGGCTGCGTCAGGGGCTAATCTGTATCTTCATTAAATGAGAACGGTGGTAAATTATATATCAGGACAAGGATAAAAGGAGTTTCCTTTATAAAAAACCAGCTTAAGCAGCACAAACTGGCGTATTCCTCCAGCATCCAGCCTTCTCACTGCTTGCCAAAACACAAAACTAGCAGCAAACAATCAGACACCATGCACTCCGCTGCCGCTCCTGAGGGCAAGAAACGAGGTGGTGGTGGTGGCGAAGCAGGTGAGCGGAGCATTCTTAAAGGTGTATCTACCCGTCTGAGTAACCCTCACTATCGGGCGGACAGCAAAAAGGAGTGGCAGCGGAGTGCATGGTGTCTGATTGTTTGCTGCTAGTGTTGTGTTTTGGCAAGCAGTGAGAAGGCTGGATGCTGGAGGAATACGCCGGTTTGTGCTGCTTACGCTGGTTTTTTATAAAGGAAACTCCTTTTATCCTTGTCCTGATATATAATTTACCACCGTTCTCATTTAATGAAGATACAGATTAGCCCCTGACGCAGCCCTATTGTTGGGCGAAACACGACCTGTATCGGGCATTTGTCTCACATATGGTATCTTCAATAAAGTTGTTTGGATATTATATTGATCTGCTGGTTTGTTTTCCACATTGGATTTTGAAGATCGCTTGCCTTGTTGTTTTCTGGGACCAGCAATTGCAGCAGCCATGCGAAATGGAAGCAGAGCAGCCGATGGAGGTAAGCCGCCTTAAGAGCATAGCAGTGAGCGAACTAGCGAAGACCCCGATGCCTGACTCCAGAGCAGCGCAAAGTAGCAAACAAGGCAGTGCGGCAGGTGGGCTGCTACTTTGCTTCCAAAGGCCTGTTGTAGCGCTGGTAAGTTTTAAAAAATAAAAAAATAACACCAGAGCTGCAGGGCTCAGCTCATAAAAGGTATTTCACTACTTTCTACACATGGCTGACTCTGAGCTAAGCGACTGGAGCAGCGGCAATGTGATGTGCAGGGCAGCTGGCACCTGATTGGTGATCACTGAGACTGGGTGGGCCTGAGCCAAAAATAGCTACGCCCCTGCGTAAGACCAAATCGGCAGGGATCCTCCATAGTCAACGGACCCTGAACCAATAGATTCGGCACCAGGGGCAACGGAACTGGAGCTTCCACCAGCATCCGGTGGAGATCCGCATACCACGGATGCCTTGGCCAATCTGGAGCGATGAGAATCACCAGACCTCGGTGCTGTCGAATCCGTAGTAGGACTCGCCCTATCAAGGGCCAAGGAGGGAACACATACAGGAGGCCCGAGGGCCAGGGTTGAGCCAGTGCATCCAACCCCGCCGAGTGAGGATCTCTCCTTCTGCTGAAAAAGCGAGGTACTTTGGTGTTTGCACGTGACGCCATTAGATCCATACCAGGAGTCCCCCATTTGGCACAAATCTGAAGAAAAACTTCTGCCAGTTCCCATTCCACCAGGCCGATTTGATGCTGTTAGGCTTCTCACGGAAACACTGGGTTTGTGAGCCCTTGGACCACTGCCGAGGAGCGGCAGGCAAAACCCCCCAACCAGCACTGGGCAAGCACACCAGCAAGGCAGGGACTGCAGACGCAGATAAGCAAGCAGGAACACACGGACTGGAACACACTGGACTGGAACTAGGCTTCACCTACACTTGACTGCCGTTCCCCAGGGGTTGAGCCCCTGGGTGCAGGCAGCCGGCAGGACTTAGAGGAAAGCTGGTACTGGAGCAAGCAGGCTGGAACAACAAAAAACTAGAAAAGATTCTTAAACAAGCATGGCCAAAACAGGGTTCAGGATAGGAATCAGGATTCAGGATTTCCAAACAGGCTTGGCTGGAAGGAAACTGAAAGCAAGCAGGGCAGATACAAGCAGGAGGGGAACTGAAGCTGAGGACAGCCAGCCACAAAAAGAGGAAGAATGGACACTATACAGGGTAAAGGACTTTAAGACAAGCTTGACTAACCAGGGTAGGGCAAGAAGCCCAAGGTGAACAGGAAACCAAATAAGACAGACTAGACAGGACACAAAGCTAGGCTACACAGACAAGAACTAGGGCAATGACTGAAAGCTGCCAAGCAGCCACTAAGAAAGACATACATACAAGCAATAAAGCTAGACTGAAAGCAGAACCTAGCAGACAAACAGAGAACACAAAGGCTAAAGTACACACAGGCACCAAGATCTGAACACAGAACAGGACAAGGCTAAAGTACACCCAGGCACCAAGAAATAAGCACAGAACAGAACAAGGCAAGAGTGCAACTGCGCACCGGGTACCTCGAGACCCTTGGCAATACAAAGGCCCTGCTGAAAGGGCCAGGTGCCTAATAAAGGCAATCAGCAGCTGAGGCTCAGCTGCAGGAATCTCAAGGCAGCTAAGGGTGAGGCTAGCTGCCAAACTTCCAACCAAGTCTGGAGGGCTAGAATATCTGGACTGAATGAATGAAAGTCTGGAATGTGTAGGGAGACAGCAAGACAGTCTATGGCAGCCACCGGTTCTGGCCGCCAGAGGGCGAGGTGAGCACAGCCAAGGAAAATAGTCACCATTGTGACAGATGCCTGCTGAGAAAATCGGCTTGCACATTGCTCTGACCTGCTATGTGAGCTGCTGACAGAAGTTGCAGGTGTAGCTCGGCCCAGTGGCAAATTTGCACTGAGTGCCTCCCTGACGATTTATGTATGCCACCGCTGTCGTGTTGTATGACAGAACCTGGACAGCAAGCCCCTTCAGAGTCTTTTGAAAGACCATAAGAGCCTGGAATATCGCTCTCAGTTCCAAGCGATTGATGGACCACCCCGCTTCCATGGGTGTCCACAGACCCTGAGCACAGCTTCCCTGGCAATGCGCTCCCCAGCCCAGAAGGCTGGCATCTGTTATTACCAGGCACCAAGAAGGAAGCGCAAGAGGCATTCCTTGGCGCAGCATTCTGTCGGAGAGCCACCACTCCATACTGAGCTGGGCCGCAGGGAGCAACGTTAGTCTGTGTTGATATTCCTGGGACATCGGAGACCATTGTTGAAGCAGGGCAATCTGCAGTGGCCTCATATGCGCTCTCGCCCAAGGCACCACCTCCAAGGTGGCCGTCATCGACCCCAGCAGCTGGACAAAGTCCCAAGCTCGCGGGCGAGGCATCCGCAGGAGCAGACGGACCTGATTCTGAAGCTTGCACCGTCGTTGGTCGGGGAGAAAGACAAACGCCGACGCCATGTTGAATCAGACCCCCAAAACCTCGAGAGACTGAGAGGGGGGTCAGGTGACTTTTGGGTATATTGACCACCCAGCCTAGCGCCTGCAGGACTGCCACCACTCTGGCTGTGGCAAGATGACTCTCGGTTGCCGAATCCACTCTGATGAGCCAGTCGTCGAGATAAGGGTGAACTCTGATACCCTCTCGCTTGAGGCAGGCAGCTACGACCACCATTACCTTGGAAAAGGTACGGGGAGCTGTGGCTAGGCCGAAAGGCAAGGCCCGAAACTGGAAATGTTTTCCCAACACCGCAAAGCGGAGGAACCGCTGGTGTGGAGGCCAGATAGGAATGTGCAAATATGTTTCTTTTAGGTCCAGAGACGTGAGAAACTCTCCTGGCTGAACCGCCGCAATGACAGAGGCAGGGTTTCCATGCGAAAATGTCGTACTCTGAGAGCCTCGTTGACTCTTCGTAAGTCGAGGATCGGTCTGAAAGACCCGCCTTTTCGAGGCACAACAAAATAAGTGGAATAGCGGCCACAGCCACGTTCGGCAGGAGGCACCGGGACCACCGCTCTGAGGTGCAGCAAGACTTGTAAGGTCTCCTCTACTGCCGCCCGTTTTACGGCAGTGCCGCAACGGGACTCCACAAACATGTCTCTCACCGGGGTACCGAATTCCAGTTGGTAACCTTCTCTGATCAGGTCCAGGACCCACTGATCCAAGGTAATCTTGGTCCACTCCTCTAGAAAGAGGGAAAGACGTCCTCCTATTGCAGGCATGGAGGAGTGGACCGGCGTCCCATCATTGTGGAGGACGCCCCTGAACTCCTGGCCTTGAACCGGCCCCTGCGGAACGTTTGTCCGAGAGAAAGGAGTTCCTCTGCTAAAAACGGGCACGTTGAGAAAACCCAGCAGAGCGCCCCGGACGATACCTGCGAGCTTCACGGAAGCAAGATCTGGAAGAGGAGGGAAACACAGAAAGTGCAAAACCCTTAAGAGAGAAACTTCACTGGCTCCCACTCAAGGAACGAATTGCGTTCAAGATCTGCACAATTGTACACAAAATCATTCACGCAGACACCCCAATCTACATGCTAAACCTTGTGGACCAGCCTCCCAGAAACGCCATAAGATGAGCCCTCAAATTTTGCAATCTGCACTACCCCAGCTGTAAAGGACTGAAATACAAGCTGATACACGCCATCACCTTCTCTTACATGAGCACACAGTTGTGGAATGCACTACCTACAGCCCTGAAATCTATTGACGAAATAACTAACTTTCGCAAATCTCTGAAGACATATCTCTTCAACAAAGCCTACAAAGATAACCCATAGCCTGAAGAGTTATGCTAGCCCTTGCTCTCAGTAAAATACAGGCCAATGGCTCATACTAAGAGCTAGGCTTCTTAAAATCAGAATCATCTCTGATACAAAAGAGAGCTAGCTTGTAAAAATCAGAGGTCACCTTTGACACAGTTACATTTCACTGTGGCAAGTGCTGAACTGGCAAGGGTGGGGGCAATCTACTCTATAAACAATCCTGAGATTGGCACCTGCAAGACGTCATAAGCGAGAGTTGCTATGGTTACGTGGAGATAGTGCTGGGTCAGCTGCACCCCCGGTGAGAACATCCAAAGGGGGGGCTACAGGAAGGTTTGGGAACATGTGAAGTCATTCTGATCAACTGATAAGGACTAGGAGCCCAGTTGAGACAGCTGGGGTCCATTGAAATGAATAGGGCCAAAATTGTATATAAGCAGCAGTTTGAGGAGTATTAGTTCAGACGAGACGAGACGAGACGAGAAGAAGAAGGAGATGAGAGGAGAAGACGAACAGAGAAGGCTAGAGAGAGAGGACGTGCCATGATATGCGGTTCCATTATGTGAATGCTTAACCTACCTGTATTACCATTGGTAAGATTGTAATAAACTATCTTATTATATCTACTACATACTGGGTTCCTTTCTAATTATAAGAGTCCATACTGCCTGACGGTGTAAGCCTGTCATGAGCAGATTCAAGGTTGGGAAAGCTAGATATTTGGAGGGCATATGTAACTTTGCCCAGAGAGATGAGACGGGCCACTGCTTCCGCTGCTGGATTAGCAAAGGCAGATTCGGAGAAAATAAACATATTGGTTACTCCCTCTTGGGCTTCGAATCTGCCTTTGTAACTTTATTTAAAATTGCCCGAAGAGTAGGGTTACCATTTTGTGTCCTCTGAAAAAGAGGACACATGTCATGCCCCCTACCCCGCCCCCGTCACGACTCATACCCCGCCCCCGCCACGCCCCCTTCGGGTCCTCGTTCCGCCCCTCTATTCCCCGCCCCCCATCACATGGTTCCCCCCCTCACATATTCCCCCCCTCACTTACTATCTAGCCCTGGTGGTCTAGTAGGGTCTTCTCTTCGGGGCAGGAAAGAGCCCCCTCTTTCCTGCCCGGAGCGCTGCCTGTCCTTGCCTGCTGCATCCTCCTCGGTCTGGCTGGAGATTCAAAATGGCCACCGAGAGTTGAAGTGGCCTCGCGAGAGTTCAACTCTCGGCGGCCATTTTGAATCCCCAGCCAGACCGAGGAGGATGATAGACAGGGGAGGCAGCGCTCCAGGCAGGAAAGAGGGGGCTCTTTCCTGCCTCGAAGACGTCACTAGACCACCAGGGAACATGGTAAGGAAGGGGAGGGGACGGGAGTAGGGTTACCACGGCGCCGATCGCCCGCCCACACGCACGCGCCTGCCCGCACCCGCGCCCACGTTTGTCCAGAAATCCGGACAAACGTGGGTGCAGGCAAAATCCGCCGGACGCCCCTGACATGCCCTCAAAAAGAGGACATGTCCGGGGAAATCCGGACGAATGGTAACCCTACCGAAGAGCTGTAAGTTCTAAACCCTTTTTCTCACATTTTTTTAAATATCCTTATCCAGGGTCCCAAAACTGCCATTTCTTTCTGTAGCTTTTAAAGGTTTTCCCTAACAAGTGCTGTAGTTCGCTATCTCAAGGACATGAGAATCTGGGAAGCTTGCCCACTTTAGCTGCCTTATCAGTCCAGCACTGCTTCGGCAGAGGAGGCTCTACAGTTCACTTTTAAAAGCTCAGAAAGTGATTTTTTTCCCCCCTTTTCCGTTCGTTTTTTGTCCCTGTTCTATGCTGAAGTGGTACAAGTTAAACAGTCATTTACACAGGTATTCTTTTTAACCTCCCGCTGTCTATCCTCTGTCAACTGTATTGCTCCTAAATCCATCTAACTAACTCCCTCTCTTATCTTTTTCATATCTTTCAACTCCGGTTTCATCTCTCGAAACTGGTAGAACTTTTTTTTTCAACATATTCTCGACGGTGGACTTATGCAAGGGTCCTTCCCTTAACGCCGATGAGATTTATGATTCCCTATCTCTAGATTTTCAGTATGCCTCCTTTGGCAGCACTTTCTGATACACAAACAGCCTTCCCCTGGCTGCGGTCCCAAATTACCACCTTTAGCTGGGTTAATTTTTTTTAGTTAGCCAGTTTCCAATTACTGGAGACTGATCCCACCCTTTGTGCAGGTTCCGGACTTCTTACAGTCTGTGGGTTGCTGCACTTTCCCCAGTACTAATAAAGGGAGTAAGAAGCACCTTCTAACCTCTACCAAGGTACTTTTGAAGGTTTTAGGCTTTGTGCAGGACAATTTTTTGAGACTGGCCATTGCACAGTACATTTTCTTTGTCTTGTTTCTGGGCCAGTGGCCAACCATACATTGTTTACCGATTCAGCCCTGCTTGTGCTGTCTAAAGACACTCACTGAAGCAGGATAGACACGCTGATTTCAAACACACTTTTTACTGTCCTTGTGCACAGCTGTGGGTTTCTCTTAGGGTCCCTCTTTAAATCTGCCACCTTTAAATCTGGGCATCTTTAATATTGGGCACCGATATTACTTTGTTTTCAGGGTTTCTTGTTTCTGGAAAGGCTGCCAATCCTAGCTTGCTTACCAATTCAGCCCTGCTGAAGCAGCATAGCCACGCTGATTTTAAAAGTAGTTTTTATCCTTACTGTCCCAGCCCGTTGTGAATATATAGAATTGATTGTCTAGGTGCCTCTATATGGGGTACTCTCCATATTGTCCCCCAGATTAATTTTTTATTGTGAATACTAACAAGTGGTTTTTTGGGTTTGTCCTCATTCAGGTACTATAATTTTAGCTGACCATTACGTTTTTTTTTAAATAGGTTTTTGTTTTTTTTGTTCACCGGTCTACAGTTGGCCGAGAGGTTTTATATTGGTCAAGGTGACCAACAGTTCCAGTTTAATACTGAGGGATATTTTTGTATTCCAGTCTAAATTGACTGAGGGTTATTCCAGTTCTAGGTGTGGAACTGAGGGTTCTTCTTTTCCCCGGTCTACCATGACCGAGAGTTTGTCAAGTCCAGAGAGGCTGAGGGTCCAGTCCAGAGAGACTGAGGGTCCAGTCCAGTGAAACTGAGGGTCCAGTCCAGTGACACTGAGGGTCCAGTTCAGAGAAACTGAGGGTTTGCTTCTTTTCCCCGGTCTACCGTGACCGAGAGTTTGTCCAGTCCAGAGAGGCTGAGGGTCAAGTCCAGAGAGACTGAGGGTCCAGTCCAGTGAAACTGAGGGTCCAGTCCAGTGACACTGAGGGTCCAGTTCAGAGTAACTGAGGGTTTGCTTCTTTTCCCCGGTCTAGCGTGACCGAGAGTTTGTCCAGTTCAGAGTAACTGAGGGTTTGTTGTTTTTTTTGTCCGATCTCCTGACAGAGGTTGAGGGTTTTTTTCTTCCGGTTCCAGGTGAACCGCGGTTTTTTTTGTAATACAGGTAACCTTTAGCCACCCTGTCTTAAGTGTCTTGTAATGGATCCTGAGTGTACTCTCAATAAGTGGACGCACTAATTGATGGGCCAGGTTTAGACCGCGGGGTTTTGCTAAGTACCTTGACTATTACAAACACATATTGAAAATTTTTTTGTTTGCATGCACATTGTAATTTTCTTTTTTGTTTTTGACCGGTTCAGCTATAATTGTACCTTTATGAAATTGCCCTAGGCAACCTTTTCTTTTTACTTAGACTTATTCATAGGTTTCCTTCCCTTTTGTGAAGTATCCCTGCACACTGGAAAGTTCTGAAGACAGGTAAGTATAAAATTCACTTCATTTTTGTTAGAATCAATTTCTAATGAAGATTTAGTCAGTCTATTAAACTCCTTTCACACTGTAATAAAGTTAAGCACATAATTACACAACACCAGTTGTACCACCCTTTGTGCCATATACTTTTCTGACTATGACCAAGCCCAAGCCCTTAGACACAATTCTAAAGTTCTTCCAGAATGAAACAAAGGCTCTCACCCGTATCTGTAAGAAATGGTTCAAAGTTTGGAATGCCAAGGATAAGACCCTTGATTGGCCCGTGTCCAGCTTTTTTGAACCTGCCAAATTACGTGGTTTAATTACTTACAACAACTCCCATAAAAAAATGAAGTCCAGAGATAAAAATCTCAATGCCATAGACAAATTTATTCTTATTGGGGAGCAAGAAGGTAATTCTAATCCTCTGCTCAACACCCAAAGCCCAGCACATCCACCTTTGGATGACGCTGCACCCATGGCTGTACCTTCATATGAGGTGACTCTGCCTCCATATGAGCCAGGTCTTTCCAACAAACTTTTAAATTGTGGCATTGCCGTTGGATATACGCCCATACCACCCCACCTTCTTAATCCCACACCTCCACTTCCCCCCACCCATCCCATCACTCTGAACAAGCCCACATCTGTACAGATCTCCGGTACGGTAGATCTGTCACCTGTCCCTGTTCCTTCCGGTCCAGGACCCATGATTCCAGGTGCTGTTGCCCCTGCCATCCCCCAGCCCAATGATCCAGGTGCTGCCATCCCTGCCATTCCTCCAACCATTGTTCCAGGTGCCGTCACCACAGTTGCAGGTGCTGCTATCCCTATTATCCTTCAACCTGTCATCCCAGGTGCTGTTATACCTGTTCCTCCTCCCGTTCTTCCTCAAACTGTACCCCTGCCAAGTGTCCCTACTACTGCAATCCCTTCTAGCTCTGGACCAGAATCCTGGCTCCAGACCCGCCCTTCAGTCCCGAGATCTGTAACCTTTAAACAACCCTCTAAAACAGTAAAATTTAAACCATCTAAACCAGTGAACCCCTTGTCACTCCCTATCACTTCGGGCAATGCTAATCTAGGTCAGTTACAAATTAACTCTGTGTCTACCCTTGACAAAATAGACAAAGCTCCCAATGTCTTGCGACAACCAGAAGTTGCCAGCCTAGATTGTGGCGAGCATATTAGGTGTGGGCGCTGTCATAGGTTGGGCCATTTTTCTGCCAAATGTCAACAATCTTTTCATAAGCATGCCCGGCGTAATAATCCCCCTGTCCAGCAATCATTCCCTTTGTGGAACCCGGACCAAAGCCATTCTCAATAACTAGGCGTGGACCGTACCTGAGCAAATTATTTGGACCCTATAATCACTTTGCTCAACTGTACTATTGTGAAGAACAATGCTTAAACTATTAGATTAAAGATTAGAAGTTATCCTGAGTGTGTTTGGTAATATTCTAGTTTTAGTAGTCCTACTGTCTCTTCTGACTTAATTCTAAATAGTGGTTACTTCCTACACTGTCTTGAATTACTGTATTATCCATATTTGTTTTTTTACCATACCTTGTGCTAACATGCCATGGTTTAATGCCATTACTTTATCTGATATTTACTTAGGAATAAAATGGTCCCAGTTCATCAGGCTTTTCCACTCCAGAATCCCCTGTAATAGATTTGTTTTTAGCTAACTTTTTAAATATATTGTGCAACTCATTCTTAGAGAAAAAATACAACTGAATGGTCTTGTGTCCATCTGGTTTGAGCCCGAGTTACTCAGACCTACAAATGCATTCTTCTGTGCTTCATGCTTAAAGCTGCATCTCTGCTTTTCTCTGTGTAAATGCTCACACTGGGAAAGCCTGACAGTTTCATTTTTCTGTACTTCAAGGTTATGCTGAGTACTCTTCCCCCTCCCCCTCCCCTAGCAGAAGTGCCGCTACTTCCAAAACTTTATTACCTGATTGAGACAGAATTCTACGGCGCTTCCCCCTAAAGCCACCGGAAGCCCTAGCCTGGTTCTTTAAACATTCACTATGAACTCCCGCAAACTAGTGGTTTACAGATAGAGTTAGCTATTCTGTTACACTTAGATTTTTTCCTTACCTTGTTATTCACAGACTGGAAACAAAATGGGAAAAAAGAAAAAATGTGATCCTCTGTTTATTTTTTCCCTTACTTCAAACGTCTGAATAATGAAGTCTCCCTTTCTCTTCCCCCTCAGCCCTCCCTTTCTCTACCCCTCAGCCCTCCCTTCCTCTCCCTCCATAGCCCCCCCTCTTCCCCCTCAGCCCTCCCTTTCTCTCCCTCCATAGCCCCCCTCTTCTCCCTCAGCCCTCCCTTTCTCTTCCCCCTCAGCCCTCCCTTTCTCTCCCTCCACAGCCCCCCTCTTCCCCCTCAGCCCTCCCTTTCTCTCCCTCCACAGCCCCCCTCTTCCCCCTCAGCCCTCCCTTTCTCTCCCTCCACAGCTCCCCTCTTCCCCCTCAGCCCTCCCTTCCTCTGCCTCCATAGCCCCCCTCTTCCCCCTCAGCCCTCCCTTTCTCTCCCTCCACAGCCCCCCTCTTCCACCTCAGCCCTCCCTTCCTCTCCCTCCTCTATCCCTCCCCTATCCCCCGCAGCCCTCCCTTCCTCTCCCTCCCCTACCCCTCCCCTATCCCCCGCTGCCCTCCCTTCCTCTGCCTCCTCTACCCCTCCCCTATCCCCCGTAGCCCTCCCTTTCTCTCCCTACACAGCCCCCCTCTTCCCCCTCAGCCCTCCCTTTCTCTTCCCCCTCAGCCCTCCCTTTCTCTACCCCTCAGCTCTCCCTTCCTCTCCCTCCATAGCCCCCCTCTTCCCTCTCGGCCCTCCCTTCCTCTCCCTACATAGCCCCTCCTCTTCCCTCAGCCCTCCCTTCCTCTCCCCGCATGGCCCCTCCTTCCTCTATGCCTCCTACCCCCTCCCCCTGACGTCCCCTCCACCCCCTTCACAAGGTTTTTTTATTTTTTATTTTTTTCTCTATTTTGCAGTCTTCAGTTACACAAACAAAACTTATGCAATGGAAATGAACAGGCTGCTTTCTCAATCCTGCTCATTTACTCAGTCCATACTCTCATTTCTACTGCACTCATTCCTTATGACCAAGTTGATGGGTTCAAAGCCTGCCATTCAACTTTAATTTATTTATTTATTTATATTTTTCTGACTTTGCAAATTGTTTTTTTTTCTTTCTTTTTAGCCACCATGGGGGCTACCATGATACACATTTCCAGTATAGTTTTGATTAAGTTGCGGAGGAAGGTAATTGGATGTGAGAATCCCATTCATTTTTGGGATAATTATAAAGGTTATAAGGAAATGATATTTTCAAATATGATAGGTTTCAGAAATGTTTGCAATGTAAAATGGTTTAGCTGTTCATGTATCATTGGATGTGCTTTCTATAAGTGCATATATGTAGACATTCACATGACAGACCCTTAAGAAAGATTTTCGCAATTCGCGATGGTGAAGAGAAAAGTCGTAGAAGGTCCAGAGGAATTTTGACAAGTTTGAATGTGGTAATGTATCTGCTATCCTCTGTGCTCTATTTATATGAGGCCTTCTATTCTACCTTAAGCTTTTTGAGTTATAATGCTTTTTGTCTGTCTACACAATAACAACAAACAGTGTTATGCCCATATAATATTTATATCTTGTTTCTATTTCTCTGTATATGCTCTCAAACAGATCACATTTATTTACACACAACAATAGTTGAAGTCTCTACACAAACTGCTTATTTCTTTTTCATAATAATAAGTACCCTTTCCTGGATTAGGTATTTCACAAGAAGGGGTATCCCTTACAATTTACCCAATACTGTATTTCCCTAATTCTCTAAATTTTTCTGTTCATAATGCTTTTCTGTTTCTCAAGCAATGTATAAGAATTACTGGCAACAAATTTGAATCCCACATGAGCAAGCTTCTCTATCTAATGTTATTCCAGATCAGTGTATCATCTGCTGTATACCTACTGGTCACTTGTGCAAGGGCCAGGCCTATGCTGATTTTACAGATATGCAGATACTTATCAAAGTTAAAAGGTACCTGCTTGTCTGCATAGATGCTTTCTAAAATTTTTTAACAAAATAATAATAATAAATAGAAGCTTATCCTTGCATCAAAGAGATTATTCCTATATTTGGCAATCCCTGCAAAATTACTACAGACAATGGTTTTCATTTTTGATGAGTTCCTAAAGTCTTTTTATTCCTGTACTAAGTATTTCACATCATACTATTTGTATTTACAAACCTACTAGCAATGGCCTAGTTGAGCACTACAATGCCGCTTGCCTTGATGGCTCTTCAAGCCACCCCATCTGCCTTTTTAAAGCTAATCCTGATAACAACTTGTCTGCCAATATTCTGTTTATTATCATTACTTTTTCTGTCTTCGATTTTCACAGGAAATCTCAGTCAGAAGAGGGGAGGGTAATGATAGCCCTTCCCCTGCCACCGGTTATCCAAAAGCTCTCAAAGTTGGAGATTTGGTTCACCGGAAGTACTACATCCCTATTTACGTAGGACCCTTCCAAATTAGTCAAGTTGCAAGACCACACATCCTGGGTCCACCTAACAGACATCTGCATCTACAAGGTTCCTGATTCAGTCCCTTTCAAGCCATCTCCACCAGCTCAGCAGTTACCACTGGTTCTGCAGCCTTCGCCACCACTTCAAGTTGATGGACTACAAGAACATTTTCCAAGCATCTGACAACTACAGACGTTACCACCTTACCTGAATGGAACATTTCCCATCAAAGAGAGCCTACTACTGCACATGCCATCTTTCCAGTGGAACCGTGTGATGCAAGTCCACCTACCCACAAGAGGACACTGTACTCCACCAACTGTATTGGGACTTGTTGTACTTATATTATTCCTAATTTTGGTTCCAGGACTAATCTGCTATACATTTGAAAAGACTCACAGTTTTTTTCAGTATACATAGTAATAATCACAAGAATCTACCCTAGGTATCCCAACAGTTGACTTACCTTGTTTTAATTGAAACCCTATATCTAATCATTACTTGCCTTTTTAATTCTATTTAATTTTATAATTCCTGACAATACCAATCATCATATGTTTTGTTTGATAACTTTGAAATTTTCCAGGGATGTAGACAAATTAAAATTAACAGAGTACATATCCAATAATCAGACTCTCTAATAGAGAACCTGTATACTTTTGGTATGCCACTTATAACATTGATTAAAGTGGGTGGCATCCTTGGTTTTTCATCCTCTATTGTCACTATCAAGAGGGGTACTTGATTAATTTAAAGCCAGAAATCATTGTTATACTTACATTCCCAGTAATACTGACACTGATGATTCCATTATAAAGATATTATAAGACCTTTTTGCCTTAGCAGACAAAATTAACTACTAAATCAGGTGTTGATACTGTTATCTGGTGCATTATTCCCTATGTTCAGAGGTTTGTTTTAAGCCTCCTTGTTACTACTCTCAGTACAAGACAAACTACATTTCCACCATAAATGTAGGACCACTGCTATTTATTTTACTTATTTTACTCTTATTGCCTGTAACGCAAGTACACCTCTTTTATTAAGGAAGATATTTATTCTGCTTATGCTGTTTCATTGAACTATCATATGTTTCTTTCTAGTTTGTTATATTTTGCTAATTTGTATAGACGGGTTTGGATTGTTTTCTCTCCATTTTTGAACTGTTGTGCCTTTCATCTTCGCTATACCTCAAATAGTAACTAAGCAGACTGTTTTCTACTGTTGATGATTTCTTAATCATCAAGTGAAAGTGAAGCAGATCAATTCATTTAACACATATTTGCTTCATATTCTGTATAAAGGAACAAGAAGATTATGTTCCTATGTATGTTCCAAAAACACTATAACTCAATAATGCCTTCATATATGATCTAGATCCATTACACCTAGCAGTAAGATAATTACAAAACTATTATCCTGCCCATAATTATAAGACTACTGCAGGTTAAGCAGCAGGCCCTTCATATGTAATGTAGGCCTATGACACCCATAGCTTACCTGTAATTATCATACTCATGAGTTTGCAGTAGTTATTCATTATTTGGCCAATATTAATCCTTTTTCAATGCTAAAATGAAATATTTCTGCCCTCTTAACACCAGTTTTGGCTATATTTACACATTCAAAGTTTGACTAATGATAAACTTTGATTGAAAGTTTTCTTTCCCCCGCCTTCCAACATCAGCTTTATAATCATGATATATTAATCAATCACAATCATATGCACTTGACCTTATTGATTCCATTGTATGGTACCTAGACTTAATTGACTTCACATGTTTCCAAGTCTAGCTCCGCCCTAGAGGGGTGGGTGTAAGAAAGTTGGGCCCCTTAGGTTGGTTATGATAAAAGGGGAAACCTAATGCTGCATTTCATCCAGCATATAATTATGTATCCACATACTGACTCTTGCTATGGCCTTGTTCCTTATTGTGCCAGAGCACCCATGTCACCTCAATCCTATACATTCCTCCCCACAGAACTCTAAGAGCCCTCTGGAAAGGATGGCCACATCCACTAGTAGTCATGTGTGCCAGCCCCCTCTGAGGGGCCTGGCAAGAGGGGAATGAAGAGTTATGCTAGCTCTTGCTCTCAGTAAAATACAGGCCAATGGCTCATAATAAGAGCTAGGCTTCTTAAAATCAGAATCATCTCTGATACAAAAGAGAGCTAGCTTGTAAAAATCAGAGGTCACCTTTGACACAGTTACATTTCACTGTGACAAGTGCTGAACTGGCAAGGGTGGGGGCAATCTACTCTATAAACAATCCTGAGATTGGCACCTGCAAGACGTCATAAGCGAGAGTTGCTATGGTTACGTGGAGATAGTGCTGGGTCAGCTGCACCCCCCGGTGAGAACATCCAAAGGGGGGGCTACAGGAAGGTTTGGGAACATGTGAAGTCATTCTGATCAACTGATAAGGACTAGGAGCCCAGTTGAGACAGCTGGGGTCCATTGAAATGAATAGGGCCAAAATTGTATATAAGCAGCAGTTTGAGGAGTATTAGTTCAGACGAGACGAGACGAGACGAGAAGAAGAAGGAGATGAGAGGAGAAGACGAACAGAGAAGGGAGACTCCAGAAGGCTAGAGAGAGAGGACGTGCCATGATATGTGGTTCCATTATGTGAATGCTTAACCTACCTGTATTACCATTGGTAAGATTGTAATAAACTATCTTATTATATCTACTACATACTGGGTTCCTTTCTAATTATAAGAGTCCATACTGCCTGACGGTGTAAGCCTGTCATGAGCAGATTCAAGGTTGGGAAAGCTAGATATTTGGAGGGCATATGTAACTTTGCCCAGAGAGATGAGACGGGCCACTGCTTCCGCTGCTGGATTAGCAAAGGCAGATTCGGAGAAAATAAACAAGCCTTACAAAACTACCTCACCAACCCAGCCAGTATTATAGTCCACCTTCTATACTATCCTGCATAACATCCTCCTTCTCTCTTCCCTTACTTAAACCTTGTACATTACCAATTGTATCTGATAACCTGGAATGACTATGTCATAACAAAACTATGTAAGCCACATTGAGCCTGCAAATAGGTGGGAAAATGTGGGATACAAATGCAATAAATAATAATAATAATAACCTTTGGAAGAAGGCCTCGGCCTATCCTCAGGTAACCGCTGGGGTTTAGAGTTCCCCAGGTCTTTCACAATCTTCTCCAATTCCTCTCCAAATAACAGGATGCCCCGAAAGGGTAGCCTCACCAGCCTTTTCTTAGAAGCCATGCCAGCCGCCCAATGCTGCAGCCAAAAAAGGTGGCGGGCAGAAACCACCACAGACATCTGTTTAACCGAAGCTCTGACCAGATCATACAGGGCGTCAGCCAAAAATGACAGGGCCGACTCCATCCATGGGGCAACCTCAGAAAGAGGACCCGCACCATCGACAGGCTGTTCCACCGCCTGTTGTAGCCAGGAAAGACATGTCCGGGCTGCATAGGAACTGCAAATAGACACCCTCAAGGCAAGGCCCGCAATTTCAAAGGACCGCTTCAGCGCGGACTCCAGCCGCCGGTCCTGCATGTCTTTCAAAGCAACCCCTCCCTCTACTGGGAGGGTGATCTTTTTATGTCACCGCCATGACCAACGCATCCACTTTAGGCATCCCCAAAGGGGCCAAGTGCTCCTCACGCAGAGGGTAAAGCTGACTCATAGCCCTGGCCACTTTCAACGGCCCATCAGGGTCAGACCATTGAGCAGAAATAAGCTCTTGGATGGAGTCATGCACCGGAAAGGCCCAAGTAGGCTTCTTAGTACTTGCCATCCTAAGATTAACAGAGGAGGCCTCGCCTTCAACAGGATCATCGAGAGGGCCTGCAAGGCGTCAGAAATAAGAGCTGGCAGCTCGTCGCAGTGGAAAATCCGGACCGCATTGGGATCATCCAAATCCAGTGGCAAACAGACACCCTCCTCTGGATCATCCGTCCCTGAGGGCCTGCCAGACCCCTCAGACTCCCCACAGCCCGACCATGGGGGGGAAAAAGGATATGCGCCTCTTTCAGACGGGAAATTTACCCATCTATGTTTAGCATGTTTCCAACGCTCAGGGGAGGAAATAACATCTGAAGCCATCCCTGGGGCCTCAGCACCCGGAGGGAAGCCAAGATGCATCGCAGTGCCAGACACCTGCAGCAGAGCTCTTTTCAGCATGAATGCCTTATGCATTAAAAGCACAAACTCAGGGGAGAAAAGCTCACCCTGGCCCTCCGCCTCCGAATTAGGAGAAACGGATGTAGGAGCTCCTCTGGCAGCCTCTAAACGAGGTGTCCCCCTGCACTCAGACTCCTCCGCAACCGCGAGGGTCGAGGCATGCGGTCCTTCCAACGTGGCGCCCGCTGCCAGCTCCATCGAGCGGGAAGAAACATCGCTCGACATGCTCATACTAGCGTGAGCGTCTAAGGAGCACGTTTTACACAGCCACGCTGCTGATCTGCGTTTACCACAACGGGAGCAGTGCTTAACTCCCTCAGCAGCCATCACCCGACTGGACGGAAATATAGCAATAAAACGGTGGCTGCGGGACCTCCCTGGAGGAGCTGGGCACCACTCTCACCTCAGAAGACCGAGTCAACGAGCTCCAGTCAAGCTGCACAGAATCAGAATTTCTGGAAAAAGCCTCAGAACAGCCAGGCAGTAAAAGCGCGCTCTTTTTTTTAACGCTGTGAGGAAAGTTGGAGGCAGGCAGCAACAGAGGGACTCCGGGAGGCAGGGAGAATGGGTAAGGCAGGGAAAGGCGAACCTATATGCCTTTAAAGTGGGCACCACCAGCCACAACACCCCTGCTCAACTGGCAAAGCACAGGAGCCACCCCAGGCAGTCTGAAATCCAGAAGCTGATCAAGCTACGTCCACACCTGCTGGGAGATAGAGAAATACTGAAGGCAGTTGGGGCTAGCCATCCAAGAGGCACTAGGGTTTTTCAGTGTTCTCTATCTCCACCTGCTAGTAGGCGGATACAACCCATCAGTTAATGGAGTCATCTGCTGCAGATGACAAGGAATTGACTGCCGTATGATCCCCTCTGGTCTGTCTTGTGGCTAACAAAACAGAAATTTCTGGCTATTCTCAAACAGCTTCCCATTCAGGATAAGTTCTTCCCAGAACACCGCCACTTCAGACAGATAGCCATACCTACTGCCCCGGGCTTCACCAGTTTCCAATCTATGTGGGGTGGAAACGCCAATGGCTTCGCACCTTGGGACATTTATGATAAGAAGAGATGTTGTCCTTTTCGGACTTGCATGAGGAGTATGATCTACCTTCTCATCATCAGTTTCACTACAGGAGGGTGAGGGATTACATACTTCGTAAAGCTAGAGGGTAGCTGAACCTTGAGGAGACATTGCTTGAACAGGCGATTAGGGGAGGCATTTTTATATTGTTCTTTTTATCTTACACTATGCCCCTACTGCATTATATCCACAAGTAGGAACAGGACCTAGGGGTCACTTATGAACAAAAATGCTGGGAAACGGCATTATATTATTTGCTAAAGGTTTCATTGTCTAGCTCTCTGGTTGAAAATTGATATAAAGTTTTCTACCGTTGGTACTATACTCCTAGCAGACCGATAAAATGTTTGGCTCTGGCAGCAGCCTTTGTTGGAGGGGCTGAGGTATGAAAGGTGACATGTACCATATTTAGAGGACTTGCCCCAAGGTGATAACTTTTTAGAAGGACATACTGTTGGCTCTTCAACAAATGACTGGGGTGAATTATCCCACCAAGGTTGAATAGTGTCTTTTTCATTTGAAGCCTCTGGGTGTTAAACCAGATCTGCAAAGATTAGCTACTAGCTTTTTTGTAGCCAGCAAACTCACTCACATAGCGGCATGGAAGCAACCTGATGCCCCAGATACCTATGGTACTTCGCAAGTTGGATTTTATCTACCAGATGTCTAAACTTATGGCACTGAGAACCGGCCAGCTTACACGATTTCATCAAGTGTGGGACCTCTACTATGTTTGGAAGCTTCATTTGAGCTGGGGGGGATACTACCTGAGTGTATGGAGGCATATTAAGTGTAACTCTTCTAGCGCCTATTTCTTGGTGGAATTAGGGAGGGGGAGTTAAGGCATTGTTGGGGGTGGGGGGTTTGTTCAGAGTGATTTTTCATTGTTACCTTTGATTCTTTACTACAGTACACCAAATGCTTTGACTATGGGGCTCATTTTCAAAGCATTTAGACATATAAAGTTCCATAGGTTACTATAGAATTTTGTAAGTCTAAGTGCTTTGAAAATATGCCTCTATGTGTTTTTGTTGGCATTGCTGAATCTCAATAAAAATTCTGGAAAAAGAGAAAAATCATTCCAACAACAATCACATCCAACAACAATCACATGCATGCTCATACATCCACACACCTTCCCCACCTCCCATCTTCCCAGCATACCTTCTACACATAACAGTCACATCAAAGAGAACATAAACATGAAGAAACAGCAAAGCAGATCTGGATTTAGCATTAACTCACTCCGCCTGTGGATAATATTGTAAAAAAATGCTCCCGATTTCTGACATATCAAAAGACCCTCCCTCCCAGTTTCAGGATACCCCCTCCCTCCCTCCTCCCAGTTCCAGGGTCGTCGTCCCTCCCTTCTAGTTCCAGCACCCTTTCCTCCGAATTTTAGAAGTCATCTTCACTTACCAAGTTGGGGTTACGGCGGCCGTCAGCAACGGTAAAAGGCGTGCAGGCTTGGCCCCATAGGCGCCCGGTATAAGAGGCTTGGGGAGGCTAAGCCTCCCCAGTCGCGTCTCTCTCTCTCATCCCCCCGGCCCCATGCCCCCGATGCACTGTTTATCGGTCGCAATCTCCCTCCCTGCAGTCCCTATAATTAGCATTGCATCTCTATCCCTCTCACTCCCTCCAATGTGCTTTAAATCGCCCATCGCTGCCGGTAGCAGCAACAACCTTATTACAGCTTGCTTCGGGGCTTCTCAGCTTGACGTCATGACGTGTCCCGCCTCCTCTGACCAGCCTTCCTGATTCCGCGAGGGCTGGACGTATCATAAGGAAGGCTGGTCAGAGGAGGCAGGGCACGTCATGACGTCAAGCTGAGAAGCCCCGAAGCAAGCTGTAATAAGGTTGGTGCTGCTACCGGCAGCGATGGGCGATTTAAAGCACATTGGAGGGAGTGAGAGGGATAGAGATGCAATGCTAATTATAGGGACTGCAGGGAGGGAGATTGCGACCGCGGAGCGGAGACGAATGAGGGGCGGAAGTGGCTGCCGGGAGCACATCCGGCTTGCTTGGGCCCGGCTACTCCCTCCGGCTGGGACGGTGGTCTTGCCGTGTTCTCGGGTCTGCTTCATAACTAAATCCCTTCATTATGCTCGGGGAGGGATAACTTGATTGGAGTTCAGCACCCATAATCATTTTTAAAAGTTGCCTCGTATGTTTGCTCCTTCATCTCTCCCCCCCCCCACAATCCCCTACCCAGCCTGATAACAATTTTTCTAGTATTGCTGCATGCTGAGTCTGGCTTCTTGAGGTAACTTTCAGTTTAGTATTTTGCCTTCATATCTGTTGTGTCATGTGTTTTTCATGTGTGATCAAGATGCAGTACTCTGCTAGTGTGTAGTATTTGCAGCCCTTTTTGTTTTTTTGTTTCACTAGGTTGTGTACTGGTGTTTTAGAGCCCGGTGTAATTATAGTGCTGCCTTTCCACGCATATGGTTGTAGCTCGGCCTGTCCTTGGAATTAGTGCTGTTATGGTTTGGTAAGGTTATGAGCCTTACTGAGGTGGCACCAAAACATCAGAAAGGGTGCCTAAATACCTCTTGAAGGATCTATATATGGTCGTTAATAAAAGAAGCTCATTGTGAACACTATCCACACTAAGAGGGTGTTTTGTGGCTCTACATGAGAATTGTGGTATTATGATCCCTTGTTTCATATTGTTGACGGTCTGCATTTTCCGTATGGTGGTATATTGGTGTATTAGGTCTGCCCAGTGTAATATTTATGGTACAGTAAGGTTATGAGTGTGTTTTTGCACAAAGTTGTGCATAGTGTTTTGCAGTTGAGCAATTATGGTTAGTATATGCTTTGAGCAACCACTTTATTCTTTGACATATGATACATATCTAATATCTAAATTTAATAAAAGGTATTAATTGTGATTATTTTATTTTTACTTATTTTTTTTTCTGTGTGTTGTCAGACAATTATGGTTGGAAACCCCGCCCCCTTTAGCCTCCCCAAACAGTTGGGCCACCGACCGCCTATGCTCGGCCCTTCTCTCTCTCTCAGCTCTGGTCCGGCCCTCATTTCCTGTTTCCGCAAGGGCGGGACCAGAGCTGAGAGAGAGAGAAGGGCCAAGCCTGCACGCCTTTTACCGCTGCTGCCGGCCGCCGTAAACTCGACTTGGTAAGTGAAGATGACGTTTAAAATTCGGAGGGAGGGGGCCTGGAACTGGAAGGGAGCGAGGGAGGGAGGAAGGGAGGGACGACGACACCCTCATGTGTGTGATGTCATGTTCCTTTGCCTGGCAACTCTGCAGCGTTCCCTTCCAGTGATTGGTCACTGCTGCTTGTGACGAACCAGGAAGCATGCAAACGTCAGGACAGGAGATGGATACAGCAGGCAGCACGAACCCTTCAAACCCTTCACTGCCACGGAGTCAGCTTCAGAATGTTGGAGGTGCTTTTTGTTATAGTAGATATACCTAGGAGCACCATGACAAAAGTAAAGATTGAACGAGCAATCTAAACTGTTCGATCTCAAAAAATTTTCTGACTGTTCTTAATTTTCTAATTAGAAAAAGGAGCTTTTAACCAAAGAATTAACCTCAGATTGATCCAGAAAAACACCAAAGATTTTGATGACCGGAGAAAGAGGATATTTAACTTGATCTGTAAGTATGTGATCAATCGGCAGATCAGGATTATTGTCCAGAAACAGAAACTCAGTTTTTCTCGGAATTCAGTTTAAGCTTGTAGTTTAAAATCCAAGCACTAGGGGGGAGGGATTTGGATCAGGAACAGGGACAGAGGGGGAAGCTGATAGATCAACGTAAGGGAATTCAATGTAAAGACATGGACAGGTATACGGGGATTGGAGGGAGCCACCTAATAGTGGGGGGCGGGGGCAAGCTGGGATGCTCTCGCCTCCCAGAACAATTGTGCTCAATGAGAGTTAACATAATGAGCTTTTGTGGAAACAACTGTGGTTAAGATAATATCATGGAATGTGGGGGGAATTTCATCACCCATTAAAAGATCAAAGATATTGCAAACGCTGAATAGACATAAGGCCCAGATAGTCATGTTGCAAGAAACGCACTTGAATGCAGATGAACATAAAAAACTGTGCCGTTGGTGGGTGGGAGACCTGGTTGATAGCCCAACTTCAAACAAAAAAGCAGGGGTAGCCATTTTATTTAGGAAAGGAACACAGTATGTGAAGCACAGAAAGATTCAAGACTTCCAGGGCAGATATATTATTCAACATATTACATTAAACAATAAGCCATTGTTACTGGTTAATATATACGCTCCGAACCAGTATGACAAAAATTTTTTCCAGACACTCCTAAAACATGTACAAAGCTTTGACCAGATGCCGATAATAATTGGAGGAGATTTTAACCAAGTATTTGATCCCTTGGTGGATAGCACTGGCCCCTCCCGGATAAGACCAGTGAATTTTTCCAGGGGAGTACCGTGGGTATGTTCGGAGTTGGAGCTGCTGGACTCCTGGCGCCTGCTACATCCAGGGGACCGTGACTATACCCATTTATCAAGAGCCCATGGTACTCAGTCACGGATAGATTACCTGCTAATATCACAACGCATGGCGACCCAGCTGGAGAGGGCAGAGATCGGTCCTACTCTGGTGTCTGATCATGCAATGATATCGGTAATCCTGAAATGGGAAGCTGAACCAAAGGGCCCATATTATTGGAGGTTCCCAAGAAATTTATATTATGATTCTCAATTCCATATATTTCTGAAAGATAAATGGAGGGAGTATGGGGAATTTAATAGAGAAAGCTATGAATCAGACCCAGTTCTCTTTTGGGAGGCAGCCAAAGCCGTACTGAGAGGACATATAATATCATACTCCTCCCATAAAAAGAAAATGAGAGAAGCCGAGCTGAGGCGGTTGGAGAAAAGGGTGCGAACGCTTCGACAACTATATGGTAGAACGCAATCCCATTCCCATAAGAAACTACTGCTGCTGACACAGGTAGAACTCAATCAACTGATTCACTCTCATACACAAAAGTCTTTGATATATTATAAATACCAGTTATACCAACATGCTAACAAACAAGGGAAACTCTTAGCGAGATTGGTCTGTCAGGTGGGGGGGCGGAGATGGGTAACACAAATTCAGGATGAGAAAGGTGCTAGATTCCATACTAATGAAGATATTAATAGAGTGTTTGAGGAATTTTACACCCGCTTGTATTCTCAACCAGAAGACGAGGGATTGGAGGCGACTTCATATTTAGGGGGACAGATACTTCCACAACTCAAAAGCCACCAACAAGACATCTTAAATGCAGCCATAACGGAGGAGGAAGTCCAGTGGTGTATAAGGGACAGTCCACTCTATAAATCACCAGGAGTGGATGGTTTCACATCAGAAGTATACAAAATTCTGATTGAAGAGATTGGAGCTTGTGTAACTAAGGTCTTTAACAATTATGTAGAAAGAGGAGAACTCCCTAACTCGCTGAAAACAGCGCAAATCATCGTGTTATTGAAGCCGGGCAGAGACCCAACTCAAACAGAATCTTATCGACCTATTTCTTTAATAGCTTATGAAGCCAAACTGTTTGCTAAAATTTTGTCAAATAGACTAGCTAGATTTCTGCCCCACCTGGTATTGGATCCACAGGTGGGGTTTGTGCGAGACCGATCAGTAGCAAAAAATCTGAGAAAAATTTTATTAGCATTGGAACACATAACACTGAGCAAAGATCCGTCTATACTGATCAGTTTTGATGCACACAAAGCATTCGATCGAGTACGATGGGACTTTATGTTTGGAGTACTGGAAGCATATGGGATCAATGGGTTTTTTGGGAGGGCCATTGGAACGTTATATAAAGGCCCTATGGCGGAGGTGATGACAAATGGATTGACATCTAGACGATTTGAGGTAGCTAGAGGCACTAGACAAGGGTGCCCTTTATCTCCACTTCTGTTCGTATTGGTGATAGACCCTCTAATTCGGGATATTTTGAAATCACCAGAGATACAAGGGGTACATATAGGACACGAACATTTTAAGATATCTGCGTTTGCGGATGATTTACTGGTCATCCTAACACAACCTGAACTATCCTTACCAGTGATCTTAGAGACTTTACAAGAATTTGGGGACTTTTCAGGGTTTGGTCTTAATCTGGACAAATCTGAGATTCAATTGATAAATATGACAGAAACAGAGTGGTCTAGATTAGCATGTCCACTAAAACGTGCAAATAACTCGTTTGAATACTTAGGGATACAATTGCCGGGGGAGCCTTCTGGATTATACCAGAGGAATATAGCTAAATTGTTTGAGTATACAAAGCGTTTATTAGATAGATGGACTAAATTACCGCTATCCCTACTAGGCCGCATATCTTTATTTAATATGATACTCTTCCCGAAGTGGCTGTATTGCTTTCAGGTTTTACCACTCTTTCTTTTAAAAAAAGATTGGAGGAAATTGATGAGCATGCTCTCAAAGTTCTTTTGGAATCATAAACGACCACAAATAAATTGGCAAAATATGTTAGACTCTTGGGAAAAAGGAGGAGTGGGGGTACTGAATTTATTACGCTACAACAGAGCATGTTTGATGAGGCATGTGGGGGATTGGCTCAGGGAGACGTCTTACCACACACCGCGGGCAGTGGAGGAGAGGTGGGTTAGCCCTCTGCAATTGCAGTATGTGCTGCAGGCCAAACAGTCCTCACTACCAAAACACATAAAGAACAGTCTGTTGGTTAGACCACTTAGATTGATATGGAGAGAATTGAGCCGCCAATGGGCGTTTGATGCACATCAAAGTGGATTACTACCTATAGTGGGGAATGGAGACTTCCTTCCAGGAATGGATAATTTTAGATTTAAAATTTGGAAGAAAAAAGGGCTTAAAATTATACAAGACCTGGTAGACTCTGCAGGTAGGCTGAGAGGAGTGGAGTCATTGGGGATAGGTGAAGTCTCGTGGACGGATGTCTTTGCACATCAACAGATATCTCACTATATAATAGGGATTCCCACGCAATTTCTCATAGCAGATGTGCCCAATAAAATAGAACAATTGTATGAGATGCCTACTGAGGAAGCGGTCTCAATATCACTCCTTCACAAAAGACTGATACAACACAAAAAACATCAAACTATGAGCCAGCTTCTACTGAAATGGTCAGCAGATTTTGGAAGGGAGGTGACATTGCATATGCTGTTGAGTTGTTTACGACAAATCCCTAAACGAATAAACAGTGCAGAATTAAGAGAATGTCAAGGAAGGGTGATTTTCAGGGCTTATACATCTAAATCACGGCTTTTCAAAATGGGAGGAGTAGGAGAATCAACTTGTGGGAGATGTGGAAATGTGCCCTGTACATATTACCATGCTCTGTGGGAGTGCCCGGAAGTCCAGCAGTTCTGGACTAAAATATTTAATTTTTTAGGGTATTTGGAACACAAAAGAATTTCGCTGAAACCGGAACAAGCCCTATTAGGGATGGACGAAGGGTCTGGGGCTGGTGCTGTCCACCATAATTTGTTGGTCTACAAGGCCTGCTTAGTGGGGAAAAAATGCATACTGGTCAACTGGGTTACGCAGGAGCCTCTGACATACTGGCAATGGCGTAATAGATTTCATGCTTTACTGTTGATGGAAGTTCGAGCTGTCGCCTTGCGATTTAAGAGACAAAAAGAATTATATCTTATTTGGAGAAACTATATACAGGTCCTTGCACCCCACGCACGTAGTAACATTATTAACAGATTGGGGGACCCTCGCATTCCTACCTGACAAATCCTGTAACATAACAAATAAAAAGGTGGTCCAACATCCCTAGGACTCAGGAACTGATGCTTCAAAAAGGGGGGGGAGGGGGGGAGGGAATTTGTAGGGAGGGGGGAGGGAAGAACTTCATTAATTCGATTGGGATAATAAACGAAGAGGGGAGGAGGGCATACTATCCATGATGAGATTCGACATCTAATGTTCTGTAAAGTGTTAAAGACGAGATAGAATGTTATAATGTGATGGGTGTTAAGGATGTTGTTTTTGATAATTTTATTATTAGATTACATACAAAAGTTTGAAAAAAGTGATGACGATGTTGGTCTAAATCAAACAAAAAAAAACTTGTTCATATTACTGACAATGTTGGATTTATATGTTGGAAATGTCATCAATAAAAATTGTTTCTACACTAAAATCCAAGCACTATTGTTGACATATAACACTGAACAGATGAAGATATATGCCTCAGTGTTTCATGAAGAATTAGAATGGTGATGCCATCCGCAAAAATATGAATGAAAAATCCCTTATCTGCTAACTTCCAAGTAAGGGGTCCTTTCATTAAGGTGCGCTGAAAAATGGCTTGCAGTAGTGTAGGCGCGGGTTTAGGGCGCGCACGATCCATTTTTTAGCATGCCTGTAAAAAAGGCCTTTTTTGCCAAAAATGGATGTGCGGCAAAATCAAAATTGCCACATGTCCATTTTGGGTCTGAGATCTTACTGCCAGCCATTGATCTACCAGTAAAGAATCCAGGTGGTAATGACCTACACGCGTCAATTGCCACTTGGTGCACGCCTGTTACTCGTGACCGAAAATAAAAAATATTTTTTAGACACGTGCCAAAAATGAAATTACCGCAACAGCCATGCAGTAGATGGGCGGTAACTCCATTTTGGCACCTGTTGGGCGCGTGTAAACACTTACGCGGCTTAGTAAAAGGGCCCCTAAGAGTGTCTACAAATATATTGAAAAGAGTTGGTGAAAGTGGCGACCCCTGTGGGATACCACAGGGATAATTTGTCCAAGATAACACTCCATTCTGCTGGTGGACAAAAATCTTCTAAACCAATCCAAAACTTTATCAGTAATACTGATATTACCTAACTCAGGGGCCCAACCGCTAAAGCAGAAAGGAACCTCAGGTAGTGAGGGGGGAGGGTACAGGAGTTTTCTCACAAATAAAAATGGGATCATGTGTTATCCAGCTTCTTCCTGTATGATGTTTTCACTTATTTTTATGTTATGCCTGATTGCTGTTTTGTATTCGCTTGCTGTTTTTGTCTGGATTTGTTGTTTTGTTGTCAGATGTTGCAGTTGTTTGATCCCGAATACAAATCGCTAAACCTTACCTAACTCAGGGGCCATTTTACAAAGTGGTGGTAAGCCCAACGCAGGCTTACAACACGCTAATCTGGACCGACCACTGGCCCAACGTGGGCACTGGTGGTAGTTCCAGACCTAGCGTGTACCATTTTTCATGTCAGGGGAAAATAGCTGGCTATTTTCTAGCGCGGCAATAACCTGGCGGTAATTGAGCAGTGCCAAATGCTATCCGGTTACCGTAGGGTTAGCGCGGGAACCCTTACTGCCACCTCAGTGGGTGGCGGTAAGTGCTCCCCCTTGCATGACCACGCAGTAAGCGCAATCTTACTGCATGGCCATGGTATTTTCAGGCATTTTTACCCGCTGTAGTAAAAAGGGCTGCAATGCATGGCAAAAAGGCCCCTGCTGCTAGCGTAGGGTCCTTTTTACCACAGCTTAGTAAAAGGACCACTCAGAATGTAAAATATTATGGTCCACCAGATCGAATGCAGAGGAAAGATCAAATTGCTGAATAAGGGCTCTATAGTTTTTACATAACAGAGACCTAGCTTTGTCAAGAATTGACACCAATACCGATTCTGTGCTGTGCCAGGATCTAAATCCAGATTGAGAGTAATGCAAAACATTGTGCCTTACTAAATAATCATTCAGTTGTACACATACCAGTCCCTTCAATAATTTGATAATGATGTTTTAGCTCATTTATCTAAATAATGTTCAAGATTGCTTACAACATCCTTAGTGATATAGGTACAATAAATCCCTTCCTTGAACAGCTTAGAGTCACCTAAAGCAACAGAGCTAAAGTGATGTGCCTAAGGTCACAAGGAGCATCAGCGTGAGAAGCAGGATTTCAACCCTGTCTTCCCTGGTTTTTAGCCCACTGTTCTAACAAGTAGACCTGTGAGTCTCAAACCTGCCCTGGGGGCCACCCATCCAGTTGTTTTTTTGTTTAATGGATATCCACAATAAATATTCATGAGGGAAATTTACAAGCAATTCTCTCTTGTGAATATTCATTGTAGATATCCTGAAAATCTGACTGGGTAAGGGAACCCCCCCCCCCACAAAGATTAGTTCTGTAGTTCCCAAACCTGCAATTTGAGTACAGTATACAGACTAATTACCTTTAACATGCACAACCACCATGCACACAGGCTTTTTCACCTACCTGAAAACATAAGAAAAGGTGATTAAGATGACAGCTACAATGTGATGAACCAGCATCACCACAGAGTCCTTTCTCCAAGCGTCCATGTAGAAGATGGCATATGTGGAATGACCATAGAAACTGCTCTGCCAAAGGTAGGCCAGGGCAATGTCCTCAGGAACCTGAATCCCCCTCTTCCAGTCTATAACATAACACAGAAATGTACATAAACTCTCAGCAAAGGGAAGAGTCCAACCTGGATTTACCCCAGTGCATTTAGGGAAGTGTAACTCCTCTGGGGGTAAAACCAAGAAGGAGTCCTTTAGTCTGAAAAACAAAGGGAATTCATTGGCTACTTGTTTGGTTTAGCAAGACCGCCAGAAAATTCTGCATTGTGAAAATTATTTTAAAATACATTAATTAATATATCCCAATTGGAAAAATTCTCTGTGCTTGCCATAAAATCACTCGTCAGAAAAAACAATGAAATTATTTTAAATCAATACTACCAAATCTGTACTGTTGAACCCCCTGCTAGTCAGATTTTCAGGATATCCACAATGAATATACATGAGATAAATTTGCATGCACTGCCTCCAATTTCGCTCATATTGTTTGCCACCTTGAACTGCTATGGAAAGGTGGCATAGAAATGGACTGAATACATTGATAAAGCAGATGAATAAAAATGATCCTACTGTAAGGTTAACAAATAGTTAAAAAGCACGGACTCTTGGTGCCTTTAAATTCTTCTACAGCATTGCCTGTAAAATTCAGACTACTGCATGCTTACTTTCCTTAAAAATAAAAAGGAATTCTTCTCTATGGTTTCTCAAAATTGCTGGAGAGGCTGTTGTGTGTGGGGGGGAGGGAGGAGGCTTGGCACCTATTTTCATATTTGGTGGGAGTGTCCTGTTATCCAGAACTTTGTCCAAAAGTGCATAAGCACTGTTTTGCAGATGTTGCATAAGAGCATTCGTGGCAATCCAAAACTGTGGTTATTGCATTGGCACCTACCAAACTTATCTATCCCCTCCCTCCCCCCCCCCCCCAATTCAGGGTGCTCCTCCCTTGTTTTGCCATTCTACAAGAAGACTCAGCTCACTGTTGGATAACTATAGCGAATGGCATGACTGCTGATAGAATAAACTGAAATTGAATGCTCATAAAAACAAGGTCCTGTGGTTCCGAAATCAGGGGGTTGAGGTCCCATCATCACTATCTTTGTCCAACAGTCAAAGCTTTACAGTCAGGTCTGAAACCAGAGTTCCAGGGGTCTTGCTTGATTCTTCACTCACTTTCCCTTCTCATATTAACCACCTATGGAAGAAAACACTATTAAAATGAGACAGCTAGGCAGTGGCGTAGCCAGACAGCCAATTTTGGGTGGGCCTCAGCCCAAAGTGGGTGGGCACAAAATTTTCTCTCTGCCCCGCCCCTTCCTCCCCCTATTCTCCACCTCTCCCCCAGCACCTCCCAACTCAAAATAGAAACAGAAACACTTTAGCTCATGAGGAAAGTGACATCCACACATTTCTCAAGCCATCATATTTCAGTTAAGATTCAAAGTAAAATAAAATGCCTTTTCTACCTTTGTTGTCTGGTCATTTTCTTTTTCCATCATGTTGATCCAGTTTCTCTTTTGAACTTTCCAATCTTTCTGCTACTTCTCCTTCAAGCAGCTGCTGTCCATTTGTCTTTTCCTCCTCTCTTGTTCCATTCCCTCACTTCACTTGCCTCTGACATATTGACCTTTCCATTTTAGCTCTTTCCTCTTTTTTTTCTTTTCTTTGTCCACCCAAATTTTATCCTAACCCCTTTTCCTTTGTTTTACTTTTCAGATATCTGTCAGATTTCCATTTCCTTTCCACACACTAGTTCTCCTATTCCCCATCTCTCTACTTCCCCAGCCATCCATTCCCTTCCATCTTCAATCTATTCCCCATTGCCATATTTCTTTCCCCTGTAATCACCATCTTCCTTGCGTTTATTTCCTTGCCACCCCCTTGGCCTCTCCCACATGGTTCCATCTTTCCCAGTGTCTCTCTCCCTCCACCCTTCTAGCCCAGCATCTGCTCCCTCTCTTCTCCCCACCTTCACCCCCTCCCAGCATCTTCCTGTCACTTCTCTCTTTCATCTTGCCCCCCTCTCCTGTGATCCAGTGTGGCCAGGATTTCCCCCACTCCTTCCCTGATGCCCACACACACGTCCAGAACCTCTCCCTTCCCTTCAGCCCACTCCCCTTTGTCTTCCTCACCTCCCCCCACACGTCAAGAACCTCTCCCTTCCCCCACACACGTCCAGAACCTCTCCCTTCCCTTCAGTCTGCTCCCCTTTGTCTTCCTCACCCCTCCCACACATGTCCAGAACCTCTCCTTGCCCCCACACACGTCCAGAACCTCTCTCTTCCCTTCAGCCCCCTCCCCTTGCAGGGCGAGCAGACAACTGTCTTCCTCACCCTTTCCCACCCCCGCCGCAGCGCTTGTATTTGATGCTATCGGCACTGCCTCCTCCACCTCAAGTCTCCGTCTCCTCCCCCCCCATGGCAGCGCTTACAATTTGCTACCGGCGCTGCCTGACATCACAGACGCAGAGCCGACGACCTGCTCCAGGACCTTCCCTCTGCTGCGTGCGTTCTTCTGCCCTGCGTAAACAGGAAGTTGAATCAGCGTGGCAGAGGGAAGGCCCCGCCCCCGGAGCAGGACGTTGCGCTGCGTCTGTCAGCTGTCAGGCAGTGTCGGTAGCAAATCGCAAGCTGCCACGGGAGTGGGAGATGGACTCGGAGACTGTGATGTGGAGGAGGCAGCGCCGATAGCGTAGAAGACAAGCGCTACAGCAGGGTGGGAGAGGGTGAGGAGACACAGTGACATCTGAGTGGGCCTGGGCCCCTGCAGCTAGGTCTAGTCAGATCATTCTTTGACCAAAATGTTAGTCCTACCTCACTTAGATTACTGTAACGTTCTATTTCTTGGTATTACGTGCCAATATCAGAAAAAAACTGCAAATCATACAGAATACAGCTACTAGCCTAATATACAGATTGAATAGATATACTAGTGTTTCAACTCATCTTAACAAACTGCACTGGCTTCCCATAGCAGAAAGACTCAGGTTCAAAGCTGCTTGTTTATTTTTTTCAAATCTTTCAGGGTTTCACCTCTGAATTGCTAAGACCACTTTGCTACATTTGGTCCAGTCTAACAAACTGAAAGAACAACTGATGCTAGTGTCAACGTTTCAAAAGACAATCGAAAGCAGAAGATTTTCAGCTCTCTATTCCCTGTACTTGGAGTTAAAATATGGAACTCTCTACATGTTGCCATCAGAACAGAAAACAGCTACCTTAGCTTCAGGAAGAGGCTAAAAACCTTTCTCTTTCCAAAGACTGCTTCATAACAATCCATTAACTTCTACCCTCCTAGTATCATCCATTATCCTTTCGTATAATGTTTTTGGTCTCATGCATTACACACCAGTGGTCTCTAATTGTTCTCATACCTCAAACTAACATTATCGGCTTTTGTCTCACCTAGAATGTAAACCGCACTGAACCCTGGAAAGAGGATATCAACGATATACAAGAATTGATTTGATTTGAACTAATGCTTTATCACAGATCGACAACATAAAACCTAAACCCTAGCAAGCTTGTTATTTGAGTAAATTAACAGCACTTAAGCGTAGACACCTAGTCTCATTTGATAAAATGTGGGAACCCTTTTTGGATTTGGAATAATTCAAGTATCTCTGTTTAAGAAAGTAAAACTTGTATCAAGGGTGGGTTCTGTGCCCTATATTCTTTGACTCTAATCATGTCAAATGCAGACTGTTGTAAATTGTTTATCACTGTATGGACTTTGAATCACCTTTTGTGAATCTACTGTTTTGGGGAATCTCCTACAAGTTTGTTTATATTTAAAATATCTATAAAAATTCAAGCTAAGAAAAGAATAAAAAGAAAAAGAGACAAAATAATCCAAAACTTTACAGAGACATTCTAGAAAATGACTCCTCTCTTAAGTTTATCCCAGGCTGCGTTTATTTGGCTTTTAGTTTTCATCAATGACTGTTAGGTTGGGGTGAATTTACTCAGCCAGTTAAAAGTTTCTCTTACATTTATGAGGCTCTCTTACTTCTTGCACTGCCCTGCTGTCCCTCCTTCCCACCTACAACAGGGCAGCTGCTCCATTCCTGCTAACCCTTATATTTCTTTGCAGCAGATTTGGAGCCCAGGAAATGAACTGTCAAGGGCAAACTGCAAGAATGAGCAAGGGAAATATCCTGTTTGCATTTTTGGCCACCACCACACACTGGGCAGAAGATTTCAGCATATTATCTACAACGACACCTTGATCTTTTTCTTGAGTGCTGACCCCCAGGTTGGATCCTAGCATCAGGTAACTATGATTCGGATTATTCTTTCCAATATGCATCACCTTGGATTTGTCCACATTAAATTTCATCTACCATTTGGATGCCCCGTCTTCCATTTTCCTAAGGTCTTTCTGCAACATTTCACAGTCCGCACATGTTTAACAACCTTCAATAGTTTTGTGTCATCTGCAAATTTAATCAACTCACTCGTTCCAATTTCCATATCATTTATCACTACAGTGTTGCCTAATTTGCAAGCTTTCCTAATCTCTGTAAACATTTCTTCATATGTTTCTTCGTTCTGTCCTGGCGGATGGTAGTACAGCCCTACAAGAAAACTCCTTCCCTTCAAACATGGAATTTCTATTCATAATGATTCCATGCTGCTGTTTCATGTGGAATGTTTATTTTATTTGACTGAAATCCCTCTTTAACATATAGTGCACCTCCCCTCCAATTTGATCCTCTCTATCATTGCGATACAATTTGTACCTTGTTAACACAGTGTCCCATTGATTGTCCTCTTTCCACCAAGTCTCTGAGATGCCCATTATATCTACCTCATCATTTAGAGGCAGATGCACTAAACGTTTTTCATCGTTAAATGAGCCCTCGGGGAAGAATTTCCGATCCTTTCCATGCACTTAAGCCTATTTTCCGACGACAGTAGCAGCTAACGAAAACGGAATGGAGATGAGCAATTAGTGTGAAAACCCCATTGAAACGACATGCACTAACCTTTTCCGATTGCCTTTACGCAGGAAAAAGGCAGGAAAACTAACGAGAGGTCTGGACCTCTCGTTAGGACAGCTCTGTGCCAGGAAAAAGTGTTAAGTGAAAAAATAAACAAACTTTGAGCCAATCCCAGCGCATTAGCAGAGCTAAAAGCGCTGTGATTGGTCCAAAGGACCTCAGAAAACACATAAAAAAATAAAACTAAAAAAAGGATCGGGAGGGGGCAAGGGCGCTCATCAGGAGCGTCCTGTACGGACGGCCTTGCCCCCCCCCCCCCGCCGCTGCTCCCCACTTTCCGCCGCTCCCCCCACCCCGAAAAAGCAAAATTGTAGCAGCCCCTGCCCCCCTCCCTTCCTCACTACTCTCAGCTCCGCCTCCCGACATCCTCCGTCTGTGCCCCGCCCCCTTTGGGGGTCGTCGCCGCCATTCCCCTTCTCCATCGGGCCCCCCTCCCTCTTACCGGGCCCGTGCAGCGCCTCTCTCCTCTGTCCGAAGGCGCTGCACGGGCAAGAAGAACGCTGAATCAGCTGATGCCTGCCTTCGCGATGGCGCGTCTTTCTCCTGCTGCGCCCGCCCCTGTCTGACGTCAGTGTTACTGACGTCAGACAGGGGCGGGCCCAGGAGGAGAAAGACGCTCTATCGCGAAGGCAGGCATCAGCTGATTCAGCGTTCTTCTTGCCCGTGCAGCGCCTTCGGACAGAGGAGAGAGGCGCTGCACGGGCCCGGTAAGAGGGAGGGGGGCCCGATGGAGAAGGGGAATGGCGGCGACGACCCCCAAAGGGGGCGGGGCACAGACGGAGGATGTCGGGAGGCGGAGCTGAGAGTAGTGAGGAAGGGAGGGGGGCAGGGGCTGCTACAATTTTGCTTTTTCGGGGTGGGGGGAGCGGCGGAAAGTGGGGAGCAGCGGCGGGGGGGGGGGGGCAAGGCCGTCCGTACAGGACGCTCCTGATGAGCGCCCTTGCCCCCTCCCGATCCTTTTTTTAGTTTTATTTTTTTATGTGTCAATTCAATTTGCCATGTGCTTGTGATTTGACTGTTTGTGGCATGCGCAGAGCAGCTAACATAACGCTTGGCTGCTCTGCGCATGATTTGGGGGCCGATTAACGATGTGTATTGTGATTCTTTGATACATTGTACGTTTCAATACCGATTCCAGCATGTGTGACTTTTTTTTTTGGTGCATTTTTCGTTATTTTAAAATCGTTAGGGACTTTAACGATTTAGATTTTTTTACGTTTGGTTGCTGCATCTGCCTCTAAGTGCTATATACTGTAACTCTCCCATCTTATTGTGTTTTTTTCCTTGGATCTACAAGCTGCTTAGAAGTTGAAGGGGATAATGTGCATCCTTTATCCTGCTCTTTCATTAAGCACACCTGGCTTACTTTCAGAATTGTTGAAACTCTCTACTGGGATTCCCTAAATGTCCTGTTTCAATAGTATCCAAGGATACTCCATACCGAACCATATGCTCTTGGGCGGCTGTCAACTTTTCCTCCCATTCTAGTTTAAAAGCTGCTCTATCTCCTTTTTAAAAGTTAGTGCCAGCAGCCTGGTTCCATCCGGTTAAGGTGGAGCCCATCCTTTTAGAACAGTCTCCCCCTTTCTCAGAATGTCACCCAGTTCCTAACAAACCTAAATCCCTCATCCCTGCTCCATCATCTCAACCACGCATTGAAACTTTGGAGCTCTGCCTGCCTTTTGGGTCCTGCATGTGGAACGGGGAACATTTCTGAAAATGCTACACTAGAGGATCTGTACTTCAGCTTTCTACCTAAGAGCCTAAATCTGGCTTCCAAGACCTCCCTCCCACATTTTCCTATGTCATTGGTACCCATATGTACCAAGACAGCCAGCTCCTCCCCAACTGTGATTGCCAACTGTGTCTCCAGGGGGCTTAGCCCCATCAGTTCCTACATATAACCTTGTACTGTGCTGCACCAGATTATTCTCCTAGGGTGGGGGAGGGGAGGAGATATATTGAGAACTTAAGATCTAAGTTTCAGCAATGTATTGAAGAGTCACAGTACATCATTTGTATTATTATTCCTATTCTAGTTATACCTATTCATAAAATCAATAAAATAAAGTTAAAAAAGATATCCCAGCCTGGATTATTAGCTATGATTCAGAGTCACCTCTGCAGCTATAAAATTTCTGTGCAGAACAGCATCAAGTCCTTCTCCATTATCTATACCATGGATGCAGAGGAGGGAGGGGGAACTGCAAGATGCAGGAGCGCTTACCCTACCATGAAAGGCAGAAGGCGGGTCATGGAAGAAGGGATAGTCTTTGCACAGGAGCAAGTAAGCGCTGTAGGACCAGGAGATTGTGTAGAAGAGAAGTTTCCAGGCACTCTCCGGAACCTTAGCCGCATCCTTGGGTTGTAGACCACACCACTGAGCAAATGGCTGCAAAACAACAAAGATACATCAAATTAAACACACAGATAATCCATGCCCTGCAGGGTGTCTTTTATCACATACTAGTAAAAAAAGGCCCGTTTCTGTTTTAAAGGAAACGGGTGCTAGCAAGGTTTCCCTTGGAGTGTGTATGTTTGAGTGAGTGTGTGTGAGAGTGACTGTGTGAGAGTGAATGTGTGAGTGTGTGTGTGACAGAGTGAGAGTGGGTGCGAGTGTGTGTGTAAGAATGAGAGTGGGTGCGAGTGTGTGTGTAAGAATGAGAGTATGTGCGAGGGTCCCCCCTCCCTCCCACTTCCAGGGTCATCATTCCCCCCCCCCCGGTCCATCTTCCAGTTGCAGGGTCCCCCCTGCCTCCCAGTTGCTGCGGGGCCCTCCCTCCCTCCCTTTTTTCCCAGTTGCAGGGTCCCCCCTCCGTCCCTCCCTCCCTTTTTCCCAGTTGCAGGGTCCTCCCTCCTTCCCCCCTGCCCCCTCCCTTCCCATCCCTCCCCCCTCCCTCCCAGTTGCAGGGTCTGTCTGTCTGCCCCCTCCTTGTGTCCTTGATGTTTTAAGGCATTATCAGCAATGTAAAAACGACAATGTGCAGCAGGAGCTCCTAGGTTTGGTTGTTTTTGAGTGTATGGCAATGACGGCTGCGTAGGGGAGTGGAAACAGAGATTTACCAATGGGCTTCTTTGCTTACGGTAGACTTGCTATGCTGTCTTCCACTCCTGTGTCTTAAACATCCTGCAGCATCTCATAGCTTGCTTTGTTGTGAGTGAACGGGGATGATGGATGCACTGTAGTGGGACGCGCTGGTCTTTTCCTCCCCCCTCCACATTTCACAGTTGCCGGAGCCGGTTGGCTGCCGTGTCGCCGCCCTCCCTGTCCATCCTCTCTTTGCCTCCCGCCTCCACATTTCACAGTTGCCGGTCGGTTGCTGTCTCACCGCCCTCCCTGTCTGTCCTCTCCGACAGTCCGAATCCGGACTTGGAGAGGACAGGGAGGGCGGCGGCGGTTTTTCCACAGCGGTTAGTGTGCGCGCCGCAGGTGCTTCGGAACACGGGCGATTCCTAGGCAGGGGGAGGAGTAGGGAAACAGCTGCTACTCCTGCTCTTGGCTGTGTTGCTGTTTGCTGCTGACGTCAGTTCGATCTACTCCATGAAGCAGACCACATCCGGTGGAATCCACGGTTCCAGGCAGCCTCAGAACGTTGGAGGTGAGAATTATTATATAGGATGGGTTTGGCTGCAAGGAGTGTGACGTGAGCAATTCCCACACTCTCAAGCCTGTAAACAAGTGATACTTTAATGTAATCAGAGATATAAGGCAGGGGTGAGAGGATGGGTATAATTGCTGAATGTTAATGTTGAACTGTATTGGAAGTGGCCTTGCTTTTCTGAAGTAGGCTCTGAAAACTTTAAGGCTGTTTATAGCTATTCTGCATGCTGTTTTATGTAATTTATGTAATTTTTCAATTTGCATTTTATATTTCTTATCTTTTTAGTACGTTTTATTCTTTAATTTTTTTAAGGCTGAATTTCAATTAAAATTTATCATCACGATTAATTGTGCGATTAAAGATATGTTATTTATTTTATTATCCACTGCAGGAGGGTTAAGTGACTTGCCCAGAGTCACAAGGAGCTGCAGTGGGGGAGGGGGGAATACGTAGACCTATGGTTCTAGTGTTTATGGATTTGTTTAATAAACTAAATAAATATAAACTTGAAAAAATGAAGTTGGTTGCAGCCTTTATTGTATTATAAAGTGCTGCTTTCAATAAGTGTGCCCTAGCATCAAGACTATGGATGGAGTCAGAGTCAGAAGCAATCCAGGTTTGAAATAAAAAAAACAAACATTATAATATAGAGTAAATTTATCATTTTATACTTATATATATACATATCTTTGTCTTGGATCTAAAGTTATAGTTACCAATACTTTAGATCCATTGAAGCCTTATCAGTAGGAGTCGCAGTCGGAGCTGCAGTCGGAGTTGGACAGTAGAAGAATAGAGAAGTTGGAGTCAAAGGTTTGGTGTACCAACTCCACATCCACAGTCTGCCTAGCTCACTGGAATTCCTTAGGAAAGGTCTTGGTGGTGTCAGCCAGGGGCCCAGCTAGGCATAGGCTCATAAGGCATTTGTCCCATGTCCCGTTTCTGTTGGAAAGTGCCATAGAAAACAGCCTTCTGCTTCCTGCTACAGCCCCAGCTCCACCAAGGCAGTATGTAGGAGTAGCCTAGTGGTTAGTGCAGTGGACTTTGATCCTGGGGAACCGAGTTCAATTCCCACTGCAGCTTCTTGTGACTCTGGGCAAATCACTTAACCCTCCATTGCCCCAGGTACAAATAAGTACCTGTATATACTATGCAAACCACTTTGAGGGGGCCCTTTTACTAAGCTGCGTAAGCGTCTATGCATGCCCAATGCACGCCAAAATTGAGTTACCGCCTGGCTACCATGTGGCTCTTGCGGTAATTTCATTTTTGGAGCACACCCAATACGCATGTCTGAAAAATAAATTTTATTTTCGGACGCGCGCCAAGTGGCATTTGACACATGTAGGTCATTACCGCCCAGTTACCACGTGAGACTTTACCGCTAGGTCAATGGCTGGCAGTAAGGTCTCAGACCCAAAATGGACGTGTGGCAATTTTCATTTTGCCGCATGTCCATTTTCGGCAAAAATTTAAAAAGGCTTTTTTTACAGGTGCGCTGAAAAATGATTCTGCGCGCGCCCAAAACACACGTCTATACTACTGCAGGCCATTTTTCAGTGCACCTTTGTAAAAGGGCCCCTGAATGTAGTTACAAAAAAACACAGAAGCAGTATATCAAGTACCATTTCCTTTCTCTATGTACAGAACAGAAGGGGGAGGAGGAGAAGCCGGAGCAAAGAAAAGCCACTTAAATCACCCCTGCTATCCTATCATTCAGGGACCGGAGCAGAGCTAACAAAAGCCTCTATTCTCTCTGCTGTAGCCCCTTTCTCTTCTGTTCTACAGGTAGACAAAATGCATGTTATTTTAAGTTTAGTGATTGGAATATAGGATCCAGTAGCTGTATACCACCTGGGGAATCCAGTTCAAAATTTCTGACCTGGAGGTAACTCCTACATAAAATTTACACATTGGATACAGTTGGATTGTGTTTGCTAATTTGACTTTTCTTTTTGTGTGTGCATAATGAATTCTTTTGTACGCAGGAAATACTTGTCTTTGGCACAAAAATAGTTTTGTAGTAACAAAACAAAGAATGTACTTTTACAAATAATTTGAAACTAGATCACTACAATTTTCCGTGGAGACAGTGCACTAGATTCCTCCCATCATCCCCATCAAACTGAACTGATGGTTCACTATTGGCAGTACAAGGTAAAATTATGTATCATACCTGTTAATTTTCTTTCCCTTAATCATAGCCGATCAATCCATAGACTGGTGGGTTGTGTCCATCTACCAGCAGGTGGAGATAGAGAGCAATCTTTTGCCTCCCTATATGTGGTCATGTGCTACCGGAAATTCCCCAGTATGTCGATATCAAAGCTCCATCCGCAGGACTCAGCACTTAGAGAATTACACCCACAAAGGGACACTCTGCCCAGCTCACCACCGCCGAAGTAGGAGAGGGGAAATATTCCAGCGCACCACCGCCGGGGCGGTGGGCGGGAAACCACACACGCCAACGCGGGGGGAACTGGCTTATCCTGCTACCGCAACTGTGGGAGGAGCTGGCTTACCCTAACACCGCCATAGCGGGAGGGATACAAAGCTACCCTACAGCCGCACGAAGCGGGAGGGAGCGCCGGCATAATTTAGTTATCAATCCAGCCACCGCCGAAATGGGGGGGAGAGAGAGAAGCATCAGCTCACTGTAACACAAAATCGTCTCAACTCGAAGAGACTTCAATTGGAAGAACTTGAACACGAAGTCCTCGTGAACAGGAAATGAAGACTGAACTTGAACCTGAAATATAACCAGAACACAAACAATACAGATATCTGGGAGGGGCTATGGATTGATCGGCTATGATTAAGGGAAAGAAAATTATCAGGTATGATACATAATTTTACCTTCCCTATCATCAAGCCAATCAATCCATAGACTGGTGGGATGTACCGAAGCAGTACTCACCCAGGACGGGACATGGAAATCCCTGAACGCAACACTGAAGCCCCAAACTGGGCCTCGGCCCGAGCAGCCACATCCAAGCTGTAATGTCATGAGAAGGTATGAGCCGACGACCAAGTAGCCGCTCTGCAAATCTCTTCCAAGGAGACAGATCTGGACTCCGCCATCGAGGCCGCTTGTGCTCTAGTAGAGTGTGCCTTCAGCTGAATAGGCGGAATCTTCCCCGCTGCCACATAAGCTGACATGATCGTCTCCTTGACCCAACGTGCCACTGTAGGCTTAGATGCCTGCAGACCGTTACGAGGGCCTGCGAACAGCACGAATAGATGATCCGACTTCCGGAAATCATTGGTCACTTCCAAGTATCTGATGATGACCCGTCTAACATCCAGGTATTTGAGCGCATGGTACTCCTCTGGGTAATCCTCCCTACGAAAGGAGGGTAGGTAAAGCTGCTGATTCACATGGAATCGAGAAACAATCTTGGGCAGGAAGGAAGGCACTGGGCGAATCGATACTCCTGCCTCAGTGAATCGCAGGAACGGTTCTCTACACGAGAGCGCCTGGAGCTCGGAAACTCTTCTGGCTGATGTGATAGCCACCAGGAAGACTGCTTTCAACGTCAGGTCCTTCAGCGATGCCCTTGGCAAGGGCTCGAAGGGCGGCTTCTGCAAGGTCCGTAGTACCAGATTGAGATTCCACGTAGGCACTATCGAGTGCAGAGGGGGGCGCAGGTGATTAACTCCTTTGAGAAAGCGTACCACATCCGGCTGTGAAGCCAGGGAAGCCCCCTTCAGATGACCCCTGAAGCAAGCTAGAGCCGCCACCTGGACTTTCAGCGAACTGAGCGACAGGCCTTTCTCCAGCCCCTCTTGCAGGAACGCCAACACTGAAGATATTGGAGCAGTGAAGGGCGATATAGAGCCTGCCTCGCACCACGACGCAAAGGTACGCCAAACCCTGGCGTAAGTGATGGAAGTAGAGCGCTTCCTCGCTCTCAGCATAGTGGCGATGACATTGTCTGAGAAGCCATTCTTCCTCAGCCGCTTCCGCTCAATAGCCAGGTCGTAAGACCAAAGGAGGAGGGATCCTCCATCACCACGGGACCCTGATGTAAGAGGCCCCGCTCCGCTGGCAGCCACAGAGGGCCGTCCACCAAGAGTCTGACCAAGTCCGCATACCAGGGACGTCTGGGCCAATCCGGACCCACCAGGATCACCCGGCCCGGATGCTTTGCCACCCGGCCTAGCACCCTGCCCATCATGGTCAGGGCGGGAACACGTAGAGAAGCTCCTGTGCCGGCCAATGCTGGAGAAGAGCATCGACTCCCAGAGATCGAGGGTCCCGTCCTCTGCTGAAAAAACGCGGCACTTGGCAATTGGCCGAGGACGCCATCAGATCCAGGCTCGGCCGGCCCCAGCGTTTCGTGATGTCCAAGAACGCCCGAGCAGACAGTTGCCACTCTCCGGGATCCAAGGTATGGCGACTGAGAAAGTCCGCCTTGACATTCATGCCTCCCGCAATGTGGGCCGCCGACAGCTGTTCCAGATTCGCTTCCGCCCACAGGCATAGCTTCATGGCCTCCTTGGCTAGCGGGGCGCTCCTGGTACCTCCCTGGCGATTGACATAGGCCACAGCCGTGGCATTGTCCAACAGGACCCGTACAGGCCTCAGCACCAGTACCGGAAGAAACTCTAGAAGCGCCAACCGAATGGCTCGGAGCTCCAGGAGGTTGATGGACCATTTTGTCTCTGCAGGAGACCAGAGCCCCTGCGCTGTCCGTCCCAGGCAGTGGGCTCCCCAGCCCGTCAAGCAGGCATCCGTCGTGACGACAACCCACTCCGCGGTCGTAAGAGGCATTCCTGCGGACAGGTTGCCTGGCCTCAGCCACCAGCTCAGCACCTTTCGCACTGCTGGATCCAAAGGAAGGCGTACGGCGTAATTCTCCGAGACTGGAGTCCACCGCCGCAGAAGAGAGTGCTGTAGTGGTCTCATATGAGCCCTGACCCAGGGCACTACCTCCATCGTGGCCGTCATGGAGCCCAACAACTGCACATACTCCCAAGCCCGAAGAGTAGAGGAGGCTAGGAACTGGCCCACCTGGGTCTGAAGCTTGACACTCCGGTTGTCCGGCAGGAACACTCTGCCCACTTGGGTGTCAAATCGAACTCCCAGATACTCCAGGGACTGAGTCGGGCGCAGCTGGCTTTTCTCCCAGTTGATGATCCATCCCAGGGAGCTCAGAAGAGCAATGACCCTGTCTGTAGCTCTCCCGCACTCCGCATAGGAAGGGGCTCGGATCAGCCAGTCGTCCAGATAGGGATGGACTTGCACTCCCTCCTTGTGGAGGAAGGCCGCGATGACCACCATTACTTTGGAGAAGGTCCGCGGAGCCGTAGTCAACCCGAACGGGAGGGCTCTGAACTGGAAGTGTCGGCCCAGCACTGCAAAGCGCAGAAAGCGCTAATGAGGCGGCCAGATGGGAATATGTAGGTAAGCTTCCTTGATGTCCAGGGAGGCCAGGAATTCTCCCTTTTTCACGGCAGCTATTACGGAGCGGAGGGTCTCCATCCGGAAGTGCCGAACTTTCAAGGCCTGATTGACTCCCTTGAGGTCGAGAATAGGCCGAGCAGATCCTTCTTTCTTTGGCACCACAAAGTAAATGGAGTAGTGCCCCTCGCCAAGCTGATCTACCGGGACCACCGTGCCCAGGCGGATCAGGTTGCTCAAAGTCTGCTGCACGGCAGCTGCTTTGACCTGAGACTTGCAAGGAGACTTTACAAACCCGTCTCTTAGGGGTCGGCAGAACTCTAGCTTGTAGCCGTCTCTGATGACTTCCAGAACCCACGCGTCTGAAGTTACCCTGGTCCACTCGCCCAGAAACGAGGACAACCTTCCTCCTATCTGCACTGGGCCATGGACCAGGTCCCTGTCATTGGGTACGCGACCCTGGGGGCGGGCCAGAGGACGAACCTCAGGGACGGCGGTCCCTACGAAAGGAATGCTGCTTGGTGGAGAAGTTCCGTTTGAAGGAAGCGGAGGCAGAGGAGGCCGACTTGCCCAGGCGATACCGACGGGCTTCCTGGAATCGGCCCTTAGAGGGACCAGGACGGGCACTGCCGGCCCGAGCCCTGACCTCCGGTAACCTCTTGCCCTTGGACGTGCCGAGCTCCGGCACGATCTTGTCCAGCTCGTCCCCATAGAGCAGCTTGCCTTTAAAAGGCAACTTGGCTAGGCGAGATTTAGAGGCATGGTCAGCAGACCAGTGCTTAAGCCAGAACCACCGCCGCGCAGAGACTGTCTGAGCCATGCCCTTGGCCGAGGCTCTCAAAACATCATACAGCAAGTCTGCCAAGTAGGCCAAACCCGACTCCAGGAAGGATCCGAGGGGGAAGCCCGCTGCAAAACAGTCAGGCACGCCCTAGCCATGTAGGAGCCGCAAACCGAGGCTTGCAAACTCAGAGCAGCCGCCTGAAAGGACGACTTTAAGGCCGCCTCCATTCTCCTGTCTTGGGCATCCTTCAGGGCAGTGCCACCTTCCACCGGCAGCGCCGTTTTCTTAGTCACGGCAGTGATTAAGGAATCTACCGTGGGCCAGACAAAGGCTTCCCGTTCCCCCTCAGGAAAGGGGTACAGACGGGACATAGTCCTGGCTATTTTCAGGCTCGCCTCAGGGGCATCCCATTGTGCTGAAATTAGGGTCTGCATGGCTTCATGAACGTGGAAGGTTCTAGGCGGGCGCTTCGTTCCCAGCATAATGGCGGAGCCAGTAGAGGCTGAGAGAGAGCCTTCCTCCGGAGAGGCAATCTTCAAAATGCTCATGGCCTGCACAAGCAGGTTGGGCAAATCCTCTGAGCGAAAAAGCCACGCTGCAGAGGGGTCGTCCGCTCCATCCGAGCGAGGATCAGTCTCTTCCATCGATTCCGCTAAGGATCTCTGGGAGAACTCAGACACGCTGCCGTCCTCCACATCAGAGGAGACCGAGTCCCCCGAGGGTGGAAGATCCACCTGAGGGCGCTTAAGCATAGAGGCTTCATCACCCCGATCAGGGGGGTGGGCAGGGGCAGTGTTCTGCATAAGAAAGGCTTGACGCAGCAGCAAAATGAACTCAGGGGAGAAACCCCCCAGTCTGTGCATTTCTGCAGCCTGTGCCGCGGCGGCCCTAGAGGCGCCCTCCATCTGCGCTCCCAGTAGCGGGGGAGAGGCGTGTTGCGCGTCCAAAATGGCGTCCGGCGCAAAACTCCGAGAAGGAGCCGCGCGGGAAGAAGGGCGTTTTAATTTCGCCAACTTATTACTGTCGCCCGATTCAAGGGCGACCAAGCTGTTAACATCTCCCATCTCGAGGGCGGCCCAAGAAGAAGCCGACCGAGGCGCGTGGCCGGTCACGACCGGGAGGGCAGCCAGCGGGGGATGGGCGCCTAAGGCGGGAAAGGCCGCCGCGCCAGAGGAAAAACCGGTGAACTCTCCCGGTTCCGAAAGGGCGCCCAAAAAGGGCGACTCTACCTTCGATCCCCCCGCTTCCCCGCTAGGCGCGCGAACGCATTCTGGGGAGCGTCTTTTCGCACCCTTGCCATCCGCGGCCATAGCCACGTGGAGACCGTTCGGGGAACCCCCTGCCCTCTAGTAAAAAGTAAAATTACCTGCTTCTTGCTCCGAGCAGCGACAACTTGTTCCAGTGAGCAGCTGCAAATGGACGTCCTTTTTGAACGTTTAAAAAATTTTTTTTTTTTTTTGTTCAACGGAGCCAGCGGGAGGGGGAAGAAAAGGAGGGACCTGGCACCACCAGGTTTGCACTTGCTCACGAAGAGCCCTCAACCCCAGGTACTCAACAAAACCTAAACAATTAGGCTTGGAGACCCAGCCAGAGCCGTTGCTGTGTGACCACACACCTGCTGAGATAGAGAACATACTGGGGAATTTTTGGCAGCACATGACCACATATAGGGAGGCAAAAGATTGCTCTCTATCTCCACCTACTGGTAGATGGACACAACCCACCAGTCTATGGATTGATGGGCTTGATGATAGGGAAAGAACAAATATCCTATTCTGGCCCACTGGATATCTAGTAGGCTTAAGGCCCCTCCTTTCCTCCCACTGGTAAAACAGCAGGCACTTCTTCCCTGTGTGCCTCCTCTATCAACTTCTGTGTAATCTCACAGGACTCCTTGTCCCCTGCATGTTCAGACTTTGGAATGAGGCCTGTCACTGGGAGGGAGTGGGCAGAGGGGCTTGTCTAAAACTTGGCCGCACAGATTACACAAACTCAAAAAAAGTGCCACAAAATAAGAAAGACTGACAAGCACTGCACTGTTTAAACTACTTGTGAAATCTACACTGGAAAGACTGAAATTATTTTCTTTGTTTTAACCTCCTGCATATGTTACTGTTTAAAATCAGTAATAAACATGGCCTGAGAACACCCCTGGAGTTATCCTTTTTTTTTTTCGGGTTAAATTTATGAACCTTTGGTATTTAGCAGATTCAATTTACCCAGTCTAGGGGAAGGGGTCATTTTTAATTTGAGAGGTTTAACTTACTTAAATGCCTAGCACTGACAATGAGTGTAGAGGTGTTGCAACCTCCCTCAAGTCAATGTGGACAGGCTGGCCCTCTTCTGGTTCTGCCCTGCTGGTTCCTGAAAATGTAGTTCCATCCAACAGGAACTACATCTCCCATCATGCATTTCCTTAAAAGTAGATCTAGATCAGCCTGTTTGAACTAAGCTGGGGGAGGTGGCAACACTTCCTTCCTAAAACACACTGCTAAGCCTGTCATCCCAGCCTTGTTTCTGGCAAGGTATGTCTGACATGTAACAGATGACCAACAGGTACAAGACTGTAAAAATACATGGTAAGACTGTAATGATACCTCTTTCTCAGCTTTGCAATACCACACCCTCTCTCTTGAATTGTTGGGCACATGGGGGCCCACAACTGGCTATAATTATTTATTTATTTGTTGCATTTGTATCCCACATTTTCCCACCTATTTGCAGGCTCAATGTGGCTTACATTATGCCGTGATGGTGATTGCCATTTCCGGATTGAGAAATACAAAGTGATACTGCATTAAGGTTCATAAATGATAAAATAGATTACAGAGTGGTATTGCATTAGAGTTCATAAATGGTAGAGTAAATTATAGAGTAAGTTAGACATTTAGATATAGAAAGTTAATTCTGGCATAAGAAATCTAGTGGTAGTGCTTAGGATGGATCATTGTGGTATGCCTTTTTGAACAGGTTGGTTTTCAGTGATTTTCGGAAGATTGTTAGGTTATGCACTGTTTTTATGACATTTGGTAGTGGGTTCCATAGTTGCGCACTTATGTAGGAGAAGCTAGATGCATAGGTTGATTTATATTTAAGTCCTTTGCAAGTGGAGTAGTGAAGATTCAAGAATGTGTGTGTTGACCTTTTCGTGTTCCTGGTTGGCAAGTCTATGAGGTCTGACATATAGACCGGGGCCTCACCATGAACGATTTTATGGACCAGGGTGCAAACTTTGAATGCAATTTGTTCTTTTATTGGGAGCCAGTGTAGTTTTTCTCTTAGGGGTTTGGCGCTTTCGTATTTTGTTTTTCCAAATATGAGTCTGGCTGCTGTGTTTTGGGCAGTTTGGAGATTCTTAATGATTTGTTCTTTGCACCCGGCATAGATGGCATTACAATAATCTAGGTGGCTTAGCACCATTGATTGTACCAGGCTGCAGAATATTTCCCTTGGAAAGAAAGGTTTTACTCTTTTGAGTTTCCACACTGAGTGGAACATTTTCTTTGTTGTATTTTTTGCATGGTTTTCTAGTGTTAGATTTCGGTCAATTGTAACTCCAAGGATTTTCAGGCTGTCCGAAACAGGAAGGGTGTAGTTTGGGGTGTTTATGGTGGTGGGTTTGTTCTTGGTATATTGTGAAGAGAGGATGAGACATTGTGTTTTTACTGCGTTGAGCTTTAGTTGGAATGCATCTGCCCATTAATTCATTATTTGGAGGATGTGCTTGATTTCATTTGTGATTTCTGTTAGATCATGTTTGAACGGATGTAAATCGTGACATCGTCTGCATAGATCTAAGGATTAATTAGCCACCATCTGTCAAGAAATGTCGCTGAAGGTGCTGCTGGAGCACCTCTCACCCCACTGCCTGCATCAGGAACTGCCCCTTATCAATACCTTTCAGGGTCAATAACAGCTCTCAGACCTCAGCCATCCTGCACTTCTGTCTGGTCTTTTGCTGTTAAAAATAGCCTGAGTAGAGCAGCCTGGTGGCACAGGTGATATACATACTATGCACTGGCTTGGTGGGGGTTATTGGACTCAAGTTATGTCTGCATGTTTCTTTTACCTTCTAATAATGAAGAAGTTTTGTTTTCCTGTTTCTTGATCCCATATTTACCTTGTTATTGTGGGTGAAAATGTATCCTTTATTTCCTTTTTTTGTTATATTTCCTATTGCATTTTGTGCTATTTTTCTTTGTCATGAATGTTGTGACTGACATTATGCAAAACTTAATAAATATGGAAAAATAAAAAATACTGTGCACTGCCTTGTAGAACATCCCCAGTTCCATCCCTGAGTTAGATCTTCCACTCCTTAAGCTGGCTGGAGATGCAGCAGAGGATGTGTTCTGAGCCCGGGGAGGGGGAGCAGAAGGAGTGATGGTGGTGGCCGTTGCTTGAGTGTAACACCTTCTGACTGGATGCAGAGCCCATGATTGCAGGATTGTGGAAGGCACTCAGGTGCACTGGGGGAGGAGGGGGAGGGGTGGGTATATAAAAAGCAATAAAAATGCCTGGATAGCTTTAAATGAGGGCTGATTGCCAAATTCCAGCAGTGAGTTTAATTGAGTTGGAACTATAAAGGAGCAGGAGAAAAACTGTAAGTCAAATCCCCCCTTCCCCACTCCCCACCCACATAAAACAAATGCAGCTTTAGCTGACACTTGCTCAGCATTCCCATTACCATCTCTAAGTTTAATATGAATTCTGTGCTTCTATCACTGAAAAAGAGCAGTCTTGTATGTCCTAGATTAGGTGGTGATGGGTAACCGGATATTCCACATAAAAAAATTAGGCAAGATATGAGCTTCTATTCATGAGGGTCCTTTCTTCAGAAGTGAGGGAACTGCCTGAAAGCTCCTCCGACAGTGAAACATATTGACCTGTTTTATATTTGCAGATCCACGTGGGAAACTTTCTATTGTGAGACAAATAAAACACCTCTTGGATTTCAGAGGCTTAGAGAATACATTGATTATTCCTCTTGAGGATCAAAATGATTACTAGTACTGTACTTACTTGGATTTAGCGCACATATTTTCACCGGTAGCATTAGGCAAGTTATATTTAGGTGCAGTAGGTGTTTCCCTGCCCCAGAAGGCTTACAGTCTAAATTTATACCAGACACAATGGAGAGTAAAGTGAGTTGTCCAAGGTGTATCAGTAGGAGAAGCAAGATTTTGAACATTGGCTTCCTTAGGGTTCAGCCTGCTGATATAACCACTCAGCTATACCTCTATTATAGACCCAGCCTAATGTAATAAATAGAAATAAAACAAAACACTGTAGGCCCAGCCTAAGAAAGGACTTTAAAAGGGCACAGAAACATGGGGGTTCTCAGTAGGCAAACAGGAAGCCAATTCTGGAGACTAAAGACCAAATATTTCACAGGTAATGCAGGGCAAAAGAGCACTGCTGAACTTTCACCTGAAAGGACAACATTTTGAAATCGAGCAGATTTTTTCCTGAAAATCTCTAGTTACCAAACTGACTTAGAGGCTTTCTACCCTACTTCCGGCTGGCCCTAACACTTGTGAAACCCAGATTTTTATATCTGCCTCATACACCATTAGGGCCTGCATTCATCCATTTGCTTCCTCATTCTAGAATTTTATATGCCCAATTTTACACTTACCCCTGGATTCTACATATAGTGCTCAAAATTGCATGTACAAATTTGGGCACACGCCCAATTTGCATGCACAATTCAATTGAGTAACAACCCAATTAGTGCTAATTGAGCAAGATTGTGTTAATTGGCAACAATTTGGATTTACACGCCTATCTTGCTATTCTATAAAGATGTGCGAGTAAATATTTTAACATCCAACTGAAAAAGGGGCGTACCCATGGGAAGAGCATGGGTGGGTCGGGGCATTCACTGAAGATGTGCGCAGTATTGTAGAATTTGGTAGATCTGTGCCTAATTTACCTGTTAGGATTTACACCAGGTTTCTGTTGGTTTAAACCTTGGCCACGAATCTCATTGCTAGGTGATATTCTATAAACAGCGCCCAACTCGGAGCTAAGGAATCTAGTTCTTAGAGTGCAAAATTTCATGCACAGGTTATAGAACACCGACAATTAAAAATGTAACTTAATTGACAAATTAGCTGCTAATTGGTGATAATTAAGAACATAAGTATTGCCTTACTGGGACAGACCAAATGTCCATCAAGCCCAATATCCTGTTTCCAACAGTGGCCTATCCAGGTCACAAGTACCTGGCAAGATCCCAGAACAGTGAAACAGATTTTATGCAGCAGATTTTCCCATCTTAATAATGACTTGTGGACTTTTCTTTTAGGAAATTAGCCAAACGTTTTTTTAAACCCTGCTAAGCTAATTGCTTTTATCACATTCTCTGGCAACGAATTCCAGAGTTTAATTACTCGATGAGTGAAGAAATATTTTCTCCGATTCATTTTAAATTTACTACTTACTGGTGTTAAGAAATTCATTCTTCCATGCTATTATGGAATTGTTTGCATTGTACTGCATTTATTTATTTATTAGGATTTATTTACCGCCTTTTTGAAAGAATTCACTCAAGGCAGTTACATTGTATTTATATTTGGTCATTTTGCTATTGTTGTGCTGTTAACAAAATTGTTTTATGTTAAACTGTACCTGCTGTACACTATCTTGGGTGAATCTCTTCATAAAGGCAGTTAATAAATCCCAATAAATAAATAATTGGCACTAATTTGCAGTTTTGTGCATAACTGTATTTATTCGGTACTCTATAACCTTAGTGCGCAGATTCTATAGCACGTAACTGCACGGGTATGTGGACATGGGAGGGACATGGGTGGGTCAGGGCGTGCCCAGCACTTACGCGAAAAGGTTATAGAATATCAGCAGTTATGCATGCAACTGTAACATTGAGTCATGGACATTTACACCAGGCACTGACATGGTATAAGCGGCCGCATCTAAAGGTTGCCACATCAATGCCAACTTATGCTAGAATGGCAATTATACACATAACTGCTGACATAAAATTTTCGTTTAGTGCACTGCATCCCGGCGCCTAGCTTTTCATGACCTGTAGAGAATTACTCCCTTGCTGCCAGATTCTATATATCGTGCCTAGCGTTCCATGCTGAAATCTAAGCATATTCCATAACAATGCGTGTAACTTAATTGGCTTAAGCCAATCAGTGTTTTTAACAGCACAGTAATAATGAGCACTAATTGGCAATAATTAGAATTTACACACGCAGAACTCGCTAAGCATATTCTGTAATGAACTGTGCTTAAATTCTAAAGCGTGCAGTTCAAAAGGGGTGTGGTCATGGGCAGGGAAAGTGAAATTACTTACCTGTACCAGGTATTCTGCGAGGACAGCAGGCTGATTGTTCTCACTGATGGCTGACGTTCAACGGCAGCCCCAAGATCGGAGATCTTCCTAGCAACAAAGTTTGCTAGCCCTCATGCGCACCGCGCATGCGCTACCGTCTTCCCGCCCGTAGCGCGAGCGTGCTCCTCAGTCAAGTAGAAAGCAAAGACAAGGGAAGACACAACTCCAAAGGGGAGGTGGGCCGGTTTGTGAGAACAATCAGCCTGCTGTCCTCGGAGAATACCTTCTACAGGTAAGTAACTTCGCTTTCTCCGAGGACAAGCAGGCTGCTTGTTCTCACTGATGGGGTATCCCTAGCCCCAAGGCTCACTCAAAACAACAAACATTGGTCAATTGGGCCTTGCAACGGCGAGGACATAACTGAGATTGACCTAAACAGAAACAACTAACTGAGAGTGCAGCCTGGAACAGAATAAAAATTGGGCCTAGGGGGGTGGAGTTGGATCCTAAACCCCAAACAGATTCTGCAGCACCGACTGCCCGAACCGACTGTCGCGTCGGGTATCCTGCTGTAGGCAGTAATGAGATGTGAATGTGTGGACCGAAGACCATGTCGCAGCCTAGCAAATCTCTTCAATAGTGGCTGATTTCAAGTGGGCCACTGACGCTGCCATGGCTCTAACACTATGAGCCGTGACATGACCCTCAAGAGTCAGCCCAGCTTGGGCGTAAGTGAAGGAAATGCAATCTGCTAGCCAATTGGAGATGGTGCATTTCCCGACAGACACTCCCCTTCTGTTGGGATCAAAAGAAACAAACATTTGGGCGGATTGTCTGAATGGGCTTGTCCGCTCCAGATAGAAGGCCAATGCTCACTTGCAGTCCAGTGTGTGCAACTGACGTTCAGCAGGGCGGGTATGAGGACGGGGGGAAAATGTTGGCAAGACAATTGACTGGTTCAGATGGAACTCCGACACCACCTTTGGCAAGAACTTAGGGTGAGTGTGGAGGACTACTCTGTTATGATGAAATTTAGTATAAGGAGCATGAGCTACCAAGGCTTGAAGCTCACTGACTCTACGAGCTGAAGTGACTGCCACCAAGAAAATGACCTTCCAGGTCAAGTACTTCAGATGGCAGGAATTCAGTGGCTCAAAAGGAGGTTTCATCAGCTGAGTGAGAATGACATTGAGATCCCATGACACAGTAGGAGGCTTGATAGGGGGCTTTGACAAAAGCAAACCTCTCATGAAGCAAACAACTAAAGGCTGTCCCGAGATAGGCTTACCCTCTACACGATAATGAAAAGCACTAATTGTGCTAAGGTGAACCCTTACAGAGTTGGTCTTGAGACCAGACTCGGACAAGTGCAGAAGGTATTCAAGCAGGGTCTGTGTAGGACAAGAACGAGGATCTAGGGCCCTGTTGTCACACCAGACGGCAAACCTCTTCCATTTGAAAGAATAACACCTCTTTGTGGAATCTTTTCTGGAAGCAAGCAAGACTCGGGAGACACCCTCAGAAAGACCCAAGGAGGCAAAGTCTACGCTCTCAACATCCAGGCCGTGAGAGCCAGGGACTGGAGGTTGGGATGCAGAAGTGCCCCCTCGTTCTGAGTGATGAGGGTTGGAAAACACTCCAATCTCCACGGTTCTTGTGAGGACAACTCCAGAAGAAGAGGGAACCAGATCTGACGTGGCCAGAAGGGAGCGATCAGAATCATGGTTCCACGATCCTGCTTGAGTTTTAGCAAAGTCTTCCCTACCAAGGGTATGGGAGGATATGCATACAGGAGGCCCTTCCTCCAACAAAGGAGAAAGGCATCTGATGCTAGTCTGCCGTGGGCCTGAAGTCTGGAACAGAACTGAGGGACCTTGTGATTGATCTGAGTGGCAAAAAGATCTACCAAGGGGGTGCCCCATGCTTGGAAGATCTTGTGCACTACTCTTGAGTTGAGAGACCACTCGTGAGGTTGCATTATCCTGATCAATCTGTCGGCCAGACTGTTGTTTATGCCTGCCAGATACGTGGCTTGAAGAAACATGCAGTGTTGGCGAGCCCAAAGCCACATGCTGACGGCTTCCTGACACAGGGGGCGAGATCCGGTGCCCCCCTGCTTGTTGATGTAGTACATAGCAACCTGATTGTCTGTCTGAATTTGAATAATTTGAAAGGACAGCTGATCTCTGAAAGCCTTTAGCACGTTCCAGACCGCTCATAACTCCAGATTGATCTCAAAACCTGATTCCTTGAGGGACCAACACCCTTGGGTGGTGCCCATCGACATGAGCTCCCCACCCCAGGAAAGACGCATCCGTAGTCAGCACTTTTTGCGGCTGAGGAATTTGAAAGGAACGTCCCATGGTCAAATTGTAGCGAATTGGCCACCAATGTAGGGATCTGAGAAAAATTGTGGACAGTTGGATCACGTCCTCTAGATCCCCCGCAGCTTGAAACCACTGGGAAGCTAGGGTCCATTGAGCTGATCTCATGTGAAGACGGGCCATGGGAGTCACATGAACTGTGGAGGCCATGTGGCCGAGCAATCTCAACATCTGCCGAGCTGTGATAAACTGAGACGCTTGTACCCAGGAAACAAGGGACAGGAGATTGTCTGTCCTCGCCTGGGAGAGGTAGGCATGAGCAGTCTGGGAGTCTAGCAGAGCTCCTATGAATTCTAGTCGTTGAACTGGAAGAAGGTGGGACTTTGGATAATTTATCACAAACCCCAGTAGCTCCAGGAATCGAATAGTCATCCGCATAGACTGTAGAGCTCCTGCCTCCGGCGTGTTCTTCACCAGCCAATCGTCGAGATAAGGGAACACATGCACTCTCAGTCTGCGTAGAGACGCCACTATGACTGCCAGGCATTTTGTGAACACTCTGGGCGCAGAGGCAAGACCAAAGGGCAGCACACAATACTGAAAGTGCTGTGTTCCCAGACGGAATCGAAGATACTGCCTGTGAGCTGGCAGTATCGGGATGTGAGTATAAGCATCCTTTAAGTCCAGAGAGCATAGTCAATCGTTTTTCTGAATCATGGGAAGAAGGGTGCCCAGGGAAAGCATCCTGAATTTTTCTTGGACCAGATATTTGTTCAGGGCCCTTAGGTCTAGGATGGGACGCATCCCCCCTGTTTTCTTTTCCACAAGAAAGTACCTGGAATAGAATCCCAGCCCTTCCTGCCCCGGTGGCATGGGCTCGACCGCATTGGCGCTTAGAAGGGCGGAGAGTTCCTCTGCAAGTACCTGCTTGTGCTGGAAGCTGAAGGACTGAGCTCCCAGAGGGCAATTGGGAGGTTGTGAGCTCAAATTGAGGGAGTATCCTAGCCGGACTATTTGAAGAACCCACCGGTCGGAGGTTACAAGAGGCCACCTTTGGTGAAAAAACTTTAACCTCCCTCCTACCGGCAGATCGTCCGGCACAGACACTTTTATATCGGCTATGCTCGCCTGGAGCCAGTCAAAAGCCTGTCCCTTGCTTTTGCTGGGGAGCTGCAGGGGCCTGCTGGGGCACATGCTGTTAACGTGAACAAGTGCGCTGGGGCTTAGCCTGAGCAGGCTACCTGTTGAGGTAGATGCTGAAGGCATCTGGTGGGAGAGTTTGTCGAAGGCGGTGTCCCGCTGGTGGAGTTGCTCTACCACCTGTTTGACCTTCTCGCCAAAAATGTTATCCCCCCGGCAAGGAGCATCCACAAGCCACTGCTGGACTCTATTCTCCAGGTCAGAGGCACGTAGCCATGAGAGTCTGCGCATCACTATACCTTGAGCAGCGGCCCTGGACACATAAAATCATCTATGGGGCTGCCCCGGATTACATGCTCCCCTTGATCGACCTTCCGCCTAGAAATGCCAACCCTGCTACTCGGTCCTATCTCCACCTCCATTTTCCGAATTGTAAGGGTGTCAAGTACAAGAAAATCTTCGCCTCGTCCTCCCGTAATTGGAGTCCCAAACACTGGAAGACGTTACCTCATCACCTTAAAACTCAAGTGGACCATGCCCTTTTTAAGAAGTTGTTAAAGACATTCCTCTTTGCTAAGACTTACCCCCCAACTTACCATGTTGATTGATGCATCCCTTGTACCTTACCCTGCCTAGTTCACGCTGTTAGTTTCTCCCCCCCTATTTGCTTCTTTTATGCTTGCCTAAGCTTTTAACTTTGTACTCTTATTTAATTCTCTGTAAGCCACATTGCGCCTGCATGAGTGGGAAAATGTGGGATATAAGTAACCCATAAATAAATAAATAAATATCAAAAGTGTCGTAAGCATCCCTGGACAGGAATTTGCGACACGCCTTCAGCTGCTTGACCACCTCCTGAAAAGGCTTGGCCTGCTCCAACGGGAGCTTATCGACCAAGTCCGTCAGCTGCCGCACATTGTTCCGCATGTGGATGCTCGTGTAGAGCTGGTACGACTGGATCTAGGACACGAGCATAGCAGAATGGTAGGCCTTCCTCCCAAAAGAGTCCAGAGTCCTAGACTCCCGCCCCGGGGGTGCCGAGGCGTAATCCCTAGTACTCCTGGCTCTCTTGAGAGCTGAATCCACAACTCCAGAGTCATGAAGCAACTGGGTCTTCATCAACTCTGGGTCCTCGTGGATCTGATACTGGGACTCAATCGAGTTACTTAATGGTTTCGTCCAGTTCGCCATCAATGTCTGTTTCAGGACATTATGCAGGGGAACAGTGGACGACTCCTTAGGTGGCGAAGGATAGTCCAGGACCTCGAACATCTCAGCCCTGGGCTCATCCTCAGTAACCACTAGGAAGGGAATGGCCGTAGACATTTCCCGGACAAATGAAGAGAAAGACAGACTCTCAGGGGGAGAAAGCTTTCTCTCTGGCGAAGGAGTAGGATCAGAAGGAAGACCACAAGACTCATCATCAGAGAAATATCTGGGGTCTTCCTCTGCCTCCCAAGAGGCCTCACCTTCAGTATCGGACACAAGTTCTCTAAACTTAAGTCCGAAGCCGAGCCAGTCTCGACGCCGAGGAACTAAGTCCTCTAAGGCGATGTCAAGAAGAAGACTCCCTTGCCGCCGGCGACGAAGCTCCCTCCAGCGACGTCGATGGGGAGTCAACTTGGGTGGCAGCGGAGGCCGATGCTGCAAGCGGTACCGGCGTCGCAGTCCTCACCACGAGCGGGGAGCCAACTGCCACATCTCTCGACAGTACTGACGGCGCAAGCACCGGCAGTACTGGAACAGATGGTCGCAGCAGCCCTTCCAGAATCCCTGGAAGAATGTCTCGGAGGCGCTCGTCTAGAGTGTCTGTCGAGCAAGGCAGTGGAGCTGGTACAGGCGACGAAGCCAGAATCTGCCTGGGGCGAGGAGGCGGTACCGGACTGTCCGGAGAAGAGCGCATCGACACTTCTTGTATGGAGGGTGTGCGGTCCTCCCGGTGTCGACGCTTCTTGGGTGCCGAATCCCTCGGTGCCCCAGAGCTCTCAGTACCTTGACGGGAAGATGACCAATGACGGTGCTTCTTCGTCTTCGCTCAAAGGACGTCACCGGTACCTCCCAGTACCAACGAGGAGGACGTGGAATCCACACGTCTCCTCGGGGCCGGGTCCGAAAGAGGTCGGTCCCGGGGGGTCTGTACCGCAGGAGCCCTCGAGGCAGGTGGAGACCCACTCGATGGCTCACTGCTACCAGCGTGGGAGGGTCTGTGGACAGCCATCGCCTGCACTCCTGACGTCGACGCAGTCTCCGATGCTGACATGGATACCGACGATGACCTCGCTACCGCTGGCGCCATCGAAGTACCGCACTGGGCTCCAAACAAAAGGTTCCACTGAGCCAATCTCGCCGCCTGGGTCCTCTTCTTCAGCTGAAAACACAAAGTGCAGGCGTTGGGGCGATGACCAGCCCCCTGACACTGAAGACACGAAACATGTCTATCAGTGAGCGAGATCATCCGGCTGCACCGCGTGCACTTCTTGAAGCCGCTGGTAGGCTTCGAGGACATGGGCGGAAAACTTGCACCGGCGAAATCAAAATTTGCGATGATGCCGAAAAAAGGCACCAAAACCAGGGAAAACCCGTACAGGCAGCCAAAATGGCCGCACATGACAATGAAAGGAAACTTACGTGGAACAAAACTAAGGAAATAGAGGAAAGTAAAAACGAGTGAACTCGCTCAGAAAACACTCCGAAGAATGGCGAAAAGCGGAGAAAAACGCTGCAAGGGTCTCCTGAGGTGCAGAGCCACCGAAAAACAGCCGTCCTGAGCCACAGAAAAAAAGAGACTGAGGAGTACGCTCGCGCTACGGGCAGGAAGACGGTCGCGCATGCACAGTACGTGCATGTGCGCACGAGGGCTAGCAAACTTTGTTGCTAGGAAGATCTCCGATCCTGGGGCTGCCATCGGACGTCACCCATCAGTGAGAACAAGCAGCCTGCTTGTCCTCGGAGAAATGGGTGTTTTATGGGCGTTCCCAAATTTATGTGTGTTGTTACAGAATATGGCCCAGTCCATGTAAATCTATGTGCAGGGATTTACACCACATAATTTCATTGGTGTAAATGGAGGAGCATAATATTAGGCGCTGGGATATCAACTGAGCGTATTCTACATACTGCGCCTAAATCTTACAGAATACACCTCGGTGGAAATGTTTTCTGTGCAGATTTTTTATGCGCCATATATAGAATCTGGCCCTTGGTGTCTAAGGGGAAAAACTCTTTACACGATTGGCCTAAAATCAGATCACCCTTGAAAAATGGGATTGCATGTAAGAACTTTTCTGTAGTCCAATGAGACTGAGAGGACTGGTTACTCTGCCAGCCTCAGACACTGGGTGTTTCATCTTCTGTGTGTCACGCTTCAGTAAGAACATACCCTGTCACTGCCACTGATCTCCAAACTATGAAGATGAGTCCAAACCAGAGCAGTGGATGTATCTGAGCCAAGAAATTTAACCTCTGGGCATAAAGCAGTGGCGTTCCTAGGGGGGGGGGGGTCGTAGGTGCGGTCCACCCCGGGTGCACGCCACTGGGGGGGGGGTGCCACGCACGCCTGTCCTCCGTTGTTCCATGCTTCTTCTCTGCCCCGGAACAGGTTACTTCCTGTTCCGGGGCAGAGAAGAAGCATGGAACAACGGAGGACAGGCGCGCGTGGCACCCCCCCAGCGGCATACACCCGGGGGGGGGGGGGCCTTTCGCTGGGGGGGGGTCTGCGCTGCACCCAGGGGGCGGGGTGCATCAGCGATCCGCCCCGGGTGTCAGCCCCCCTAGGAACGCCACTGGCATAAAGTATTGGTTTAGGACTGACAACATATTAGAAGTAGCCTTCAGCCACCTAAAATGTGATAAAGGAAGAGGTGAGAGAAAGATAATCAGGAGAAGGAAGGGGGAAGAAGGGATAAAGAGTAAGAAGGAAGAAGGGCAAATAAGAGGGAGAGGAGGGATGGAAGGGAACATAAACGCCAACGTTTTATACACAGAGGGGTAATTAGTTTAGCAACCACAGTGAAGGAATTTTCTCAGTACTGAAGGTTACTCAAGAACCCACTGAGTTGGATCCTATGGAAGGGAAAAAGAGAGAAAGACAGAAAGAGGGAAGGGAAAGGGAAGAGCAAGCAGGGGAGGAAAGGAGGGAGGAGAGAGAGCCAGAGAGAGGAAACTTAATGAGAAAAAAAGATAAAAGTGATAATTAGTCAGCTCTGAATAATTAATACCCACTCTGAGTTCCAAAGCAGAGTAGCTTGGAGGAAGCAGAGCATAAGTGCCCAGAGGCCCTCAGGGATGGCAGAGAATGACTGAGCCCTTGAGGCCTCCTCCAGCCCTGTCTTTCTGTCACTGCATGAAAGCGGAATTGAGTGCTTCAAATGTGCAGAGCAGAAATTGTTTCCCCTCCCAGCCCACTCTTATACCCCCATCTCTCTAGATGCCCATTCCTACACCCTCTATCCCAGCTGCACTCTCTTGTCCCATACACATTTCTAACCCTCATCCCTGTTGTTCTCTCTCTCTCAACCCAGATGCCCATTCCTACTGCCCTTTTCTAGTCAGGGCTGTTGTTGCCATGGCAATGCCAGGGTTGCCAGGGGCAGCTGTTAATGATTCCCTTCTCCTCCTGCCACTTGGTGATGTAAAGCTATCCACAGTATCCATAAATCTGCACCAGAGATAAAGGAGATGAGGTGGGAGGAAGGAGCGCATGGCTGAAATGCACTGAGAAGATGGAATTAAAATAATCTGAATGACTACTGAGTAAAGACTTTAATTAAGGAGATCTGCCAGGGAAACCAGCTCATCAATGATCTCCCTCCACCCCAGACTCCCATTTTTTTTCTGCTTAAGCTGGAAGCTGGGGGAGGGGGAATGTGGGCAGTAAATCCTGCCTCTCTCTTTCCCCATACACTCTTCATATTCACAGAAAAACAGCCTGCGTATAGAAAGGAACACTTGCCCTGTAGTTCTGGAAAAACCTCTCTCCTGCAACTTGGGTGCTGAACTGCTGATTTCTGCAACTTGACATCTTGCCTTTCTTAAACTGTCTCAATGTGAGAAACAGTACAAATATATAATATATACACACTCAACATATGACCCCGACACACCCAGCAAATGCTTCCTGGTATAGCTACACCTTTCCTTCTTTCCAGTCAAACTCCACATGGCACATTGTGCCTCAATGATCCGCCCAGCCCAAGGCACTTCCCAGGGGTTCTGCAACATGCCACATGTCCCTTACTATAAATGCCAGGTGCCAGACTGATAAGTCTTCCATTTCTCCACAGAGCAGGAAGAAGCTGTGCAAGCTTCCCTGTCCCTCCCACTCCTAGGGTAATTTAATCTCCATGCAGGGGTCCTATGGAAGATTTTAGTGGCATGGTTAGTTATCCAGTGGACTCCTATCACCAACTCATTTTACATAGGCCAGCACACAGTTTACAGTTGGTAGTGACTTTTAGACCCAGCAGACCCGAATAGGATGTGGTATTTTGCAGAGAAGATGGCTGCTGGTAGTTTAGTGGTTAGAGCAGTGGGCTGAGCCCTAGCATAGCTAGTATTCAAATCCCACAGATGCTCCTTGTGATCTTTGGTAAGTCACTTAACCCTTCATTGGCTTAGGTACAAACTTTGACTGGAAACCCTTTGGAGATAAGGAAATGCTTAGCATACTTGAATGTAACTCATTTCAAGCTACTACTGAAGGGCTAAATCCAAATAATAAATCAAAACTGGTAGCTGTTGCAGTATCTATAGTGATTACCAGTCTGAACTCAGTACCCATCCCTTTTCTGGCCTTGGTATTATTATTATTATTTTTTATTTATTTATTGCATTTGTATCCCACATTTTCCCACCTATTTGTGGGCTCAGTGTGGCTTACAATACATAGTATTAATGGAAGTACAATTTGTTACAACTCGATTGTGGTTACATTGTTATGCATTGAGTTTAAGACAGAGTCTACGTATCGTCAAGAGAATAGTACAATGGAACAAAACAATGGAATAAAGGAAGAACAACGGATACTGATAGGACTATAGAACAATAGCGCGAAAAACTTTCGGGTATAGCATTTTATCTGTAGATTAAGGTTTAAGTATGTTAAAATGAGAGTACAGATGAGAATGTGTTGATGTATTACTAACAGTGTGCGTAGATTTCATGTGTTTTGATCCTTTCGATAGATATTTTCAAAGAGATGAGTCTTCAATAGTTTGCGGAAGTCGGTCAGCTCGTTGGTCATCTTCAGGTTACGTGGAAGATTGTTCCAAAATTGTGTGCTCATATAAGAAAAGGTTGATGCGTGCATCACTTTGTATTTTATGCCTTTGCAATTTGGGAAGTGGAGGTTCAGGAAAGTTCAGGTTACTGCTTCTTTCAGGCTTCCAACACAGTCACTAGCACCAAGAGCCTTCATTCACCATGACAAGAGCTTTCTCCCACAACTGCTATCTCACCCATCAGCCAGGGGCCACACACCATAGCTCTCTCCAGAACCTGATAGGTGAGAAGGGGCCCCATATCATGTGGAGGAGTAGCCTAGTGGTTAGTGCAGCGGACTTTGATCCTGGGGAACTGAGTTTGATTCCCACTGTAGCTCCTTGTGACTCTGGCAAGTCACTTAATCCTCCATTGCCCCAAGTACAAATAAGTACCTGTATATACTATGTAAACCGCTTTGAATGTAGTTGCAAAAACCACAGAAAGGCAGTATATCAAGTCCCATTCCCAAGGCACATATCATCTTTCCCCCATGTGTACCCCTCTTTAGGGTTGCCACAAAACACCTAGCCACCTGCCTGGGGTTACTCCATGGCCACTTAGAGGGTCTATCCCCAGCATAGCTCAGGTCTACCTACACCTGATGCTTGTGCTCTACACTAGCACCCTCCTCCCTCCGACTGAGTCCCAACTGCCTCTGGGCTAGTCTCCTGCTCTCAAATTTTCCCCAGTGATTTCTAGGTTACTGGAGCCACACTCCTAGTGGCCCCACAGTTCCCAGAAAGCACACAGAACCAACAAACAAACCACCAGGATTCTTTATCAGTCCAGACAAAGAGGCAATAAACTGAAACTTATTGATTGTATTAAAAAATATTGAACAATGAACAAAAAGAAGTACAATCAGCAAACAATAACAGGTAGCTGACATATGAATCAATTATAACACTAACTAAACATTTGTTTTAATTTCTAAAAAGTACCTGGAAAGATCTGGACATATAATTCGGTATCAGGTGAGTTCCCATCCAGACAATTCCCACCCACCAATTCCCCCCCCCGAGACAATTCCCACAAGGGGGACAATTCCCACCAAGGACTTTTCCCCTCTTGGACATTTCCCACCCTCCTTTGCCATAGTTTCTTTCTTGTATTCAGTCCCATAAGTCCTGGCGGTGCTTTTTTTTTTTATGGTGTCTGGAAGAAGGAGGTTAGAACAGCATATGGATGTACACAGAGAACGTATAATAACGGAATAATTTTTCATAGGTAGAGTGGTAATTTGTTATAAATCATAATCAGTGTGTCATTTTGAGGAGCTGAATTAGGTTGACACCTAGTTTGGGGGGGTTGCCCCCCCCCCCCCACATGAACTGCAGTTTGTATTCATCTATTCATTTAGTGGAGGAGTGGCCTAGTGGTTAGGGTGGTGGACTTTGGTCCTGAGGAACTGAGTTTGATTCCCGGCAAAGGCAGCTCCTTGTGACTCTGGGCAAGTCACTTAACCCTCCATGGCCTACCGCATTGAGCCTGCCATGAGTGGGAAACACGGGGTACAAATGTAACAAAAAAATGTATTTATTTATTTACATATTTATGACATTTAGATCCTATATTAAACATGAATTAGGTTGAAACCTAGTTTGGGGTGGTGTGGGGGCATTGCCCTTGCCCCCCATATACAAATTGCATGTCTGGAAGGGGAAAGGGTTGTGTAAAAGATAATGTTGGGGGTGTGAGGGGGTACTGGCCCTCCAAATGATCTGGAAGAGAAAAGGCAGGAAGATTACTTGTCCTAGTGTGTTTTGTATTTTGTTGGGTTATGAGTGGGAATTGGTTCAGTGGGAATTGTCCTAGATGGGAATTGGTTAGTAGGAATTGACCTACAACCATATAATTCACCGAGCCTCAGCAAAGAGATCTGTCTCTCTTTCCTCCCTGGCTAAGACTGGAGCAAAAGTCAGTACTCTCCAAATGAAAAAGAGCTCCTGGGCAAATCAGAGCCCAGAACAAGAAAATTTCAAAAATATACTGCTTCTTGCTTCCTGTTTGTGTTAAATTAAAGAGAGAACATTCAATTTTTTTTCTGTAACAGCTTACAATAAAGAAACACCACCTGCTGGCCAAATAGGAGAAATATACTTCAAGACATAATGCAGGAAAATATCCAATAAATTTTACAGGCTTAAAACACACTGTTTCACCAGCAGGTATTGATACGGTATGCAACAAGTGCAGCTAGGATTGTAATAGCTTCCTGTTGGAAGTTGTCTTCGACTCCTCCAATAATGAGATGGCTTCATAAAGTGAGGTATGTCTGCAAAATGGAGAGGCTCGTAGTGGAGCGGCGTAACCAGATACATAGGTGGCACAGGATCTGGGAACCATTTATCATCCACGCATAATGTAAGCGGAGACGGAAGATGGAGTCTTGAAAGTTGGTTGGAGTATTTTGGCAGGGGGGAGGGGGGGATCTAGGGGGGGGGGGAGCCGGGGACTTGGAATTGTTAAAAAGTTTATAAACTATTGAAGTTATACTTTTTTTCCTTTGCAAGTTAGAACTGATGTACATAGGTGTACTTTATGTTGACCTGGAGCGTGCTGTAAGGTTCACGACGCTTCGTGTACTGTAATTTGTATCATATGTTTTAACTGATAATAAAGACTTCATGCAAATAATTTAAAAAAACACACTGTTTCTTCACAAGGGTGTTGAACATCTTCACTGATCCATGGGCTGCAGTCTTAAGTGAATAGGGCTGAGGGCTGGTGCAAGGATACTAGCCTTCAGCCTTGTACCCCTCAACTTTCAGGCCCCTAGCATGCCTCCCACCTGATAGTTAAACTCAACAATTATGGTCACCCCCAACACCAGCCCACCCTCTTTCCCAGAAAAGTATATGCTGATTGTTCCTTGACATTGTGTGGCTGTCAGAACCTACTGTTTTTCTTTGTGAGCAGCTGCTCTTTGCTGCCTACCTAGAAGCTGCCCCTCTCCCCCCCCCCCCCCCCCCCCCAGCTGTCCACTTAATTTGCCTAGCAGCAAAGCCAGCCCTGAAAGTGACATAAGATGGTCACAGCATTTGTGCACAGTGCATGAATTCAGCCACACAATTAAGATGGCATGGGGACACTGAGAGGCATGCATGTACCCTTAAAGAATGAGCTGGATTTTTCAAAATGTCAACTTACCTACTTCTTGGATCATTCTGTCTTATTTCTAGGCCTCTTTTTCTAGTTTGTGCTAATCTAACGTTTTGTGCAGTTTTTATCGTCACTGTACCCCTGAGCCCCCTTACAGCCTTACAAATCCTGCACCAGACTGCCTGCATTTATCAGAGCTCTTCCTAGACGTACGTATATACAGAGGAAGACAAGCATTTCAATAGTCCCATAAATTTTATATAGTGGGTGTATAAAACAATAAACACAAACAACCCAGCGCTAATCTTCAATTACTTATTCTTAAAGTATATATATATATATATATATATATAGTCTGCTATGTGGTAGAATTTAGCGGCACCGAAGTGATGTGGGTGCGCCAGTACGGGACCTTACCACGATGATTCATATCGGGGGTCCTGTTTACCTAATGTTCCTGTTTAAGAGATCATTTATTTATTAGGATTTATTTACCACCTTTTTGAAAGAATTCACTCAAGGCGGTGTACAGTAAGAATAAATCAAACATAAGCAATAGACAATTACAGCAGTAAAAATATTCAAATAACAATACAAAGTATGGCATAGCATACTACTTAAAATGTAAATGCTGTTTTATGAATTTTATATCAAAGATATTTAAGTGGTGCAAGTATGATTTGAAAAAAATTGGTATGTTTTGGCACTTGGACATACATAGAAGCCGATGATAATTTGAGCGAAGCACTAGGCAGTATTCCTAGTGTGAAAAGAGCCGCCTCCAAGGCTTCTGTCCTTGTGATTCTACCACATATCAGATTATATATATTAAGAATAAGTGATTGAAGATTAGTGCTGGGTTGTTTGTGTTTATGGAGGAAGACAGTCAGCGATGCATCAACTGGACTTTTCATGCTCGTTAAGATACAAAATACATATACGCACATTTTACTTATCCTTTGGTCATTATGGACTGTTACACCTTTCCAACTTTCTCTCTCTTCACTGGATCTCTGACCTCATACGTTTGTTACTCCATGTCCCTCTGTTTACCATCATTACATTGACTTGTATGTGTTGTCTTTGTGTGTACAGTCAGTGCTTTATTAGGGGAGCCCCCACCCCCATGAGCTGCAGAAATCCAGTGGACAGCCTGTGACAGGTTTAAAATGCAACACCCTCCTGAATATTTGGGCAACTCACAGACTGCTGCACCTCTTCAGATGAGAACTAGGTGAAAATCCCATAATAATGTGAGATGTTCTTTGAGGGGGGAAAGAAGGGCTCCATTCAGTCTTCTAGACTTGGCATCATCAGTCCAGGGCCGCCGAGAGACTGGGCTGGGCCTGGGACAAGGCCGCCCCTGGGCCCCGCCACACTGCCACCCCCCCCCAGGTTGTTGCCGCCCCCCCTGAGGGGGGCCTGGCACCACAGTCCCACCTGCCTCCTCCACTGGGCTGGGCCCCTTCCACCCGAACCCCCACCAGCAGAAGTGCTGTCTTCTGACTCCGGCGTGTGCGGCCCACACAGACGCGCTCCTCTCAGCTGATCTTCGCTGTACTCTGCAGGGCTTCTGTGCTTCTGACGTCCTGCAGACGCACCGAAGCCCTGCAGAGTACAGCGAAGATCAGCTGAGAGGAGTGCGTCTATGTGGGCCATGCACGCCGGAGTCAGAAGACAGCACTTCTGCTGGTGGGGGTTCGGGTGGAAGGGGCCCGGTGGCAGTGGTGGGTGGGACTGCGGCGCCGGGCCCCCCTTGGAGGCCCAGGCCCCGGGAATTTTGCCCCCCCCTGTCCCCCCCTCTCGGCGGCCCTGCATCAGTCACCTGCCTACCAGCAATTCTGCAGTACTTTCAGATACAGGGGAAGGAACTGAGATGATATTCATTACCTGTATGGGTGGGGGAGGAAACTCCCTAAGAATTTACCCAAATTTAGGAAAAGTGTTCATTTGTGCTACACTTTGGCACACCTTGGGGTCATAGGGTCTCAAAGCCTTGCAAACAGCTGCTGTCACACTAGACTCAAGGTGGGAGAATGGGGTTTCTTGGAATGTCAAATTAGGAAAGCATTGTTGCTTTTCTTGGAGTGTGAGTGTGTGTGAGACTTCCCAGTGAAGCACTAGGAATGCAGTGTCCAGATGAATAACTTCACCCCCCACAAAGTGTCAAGGATAGCAAATTTAAGGCAGGCAAAACCTTGTAAACTCTCCACCAAACCCCCTTTTACAGTTTGGACCTGACTGCCACAGTGCCTATTAGCTGGATACTGGCTTATTAAAGCAATGCCAGCTCAGAATTATCACATATATGCCTTTCTATAGCTCCTTTCAATCCTTGCTGGCTGTCTTTCTAAGTAACTGACCAAGCCTGACCACCTCCCACTCAGCTTCTAAAATCTCATAGGCTCAGCGCTTAAACGATCATGCCCATTACTGTGATTCTCTTGCAAATAATTTGACTAGGAGCAAAAGTCCATTAATTTGGTTCAAATAGTATGAAGGTCACCCAGACGAAGAAGGCAAATACTGGCGAAATTGCTATCTTGTCCTTAGTAACCAAGTGTCCTTAAAACACAACACTCTGGATTAAACTAACTGGTGCCTGTGGAACAGTTTGCCGGTTATGAAAGAGGCAGCTTTACAGGTACACGATACCCTCCTTGATCGCTAAATCCCCAGCCAGCCAAGCAAGATCGCATTTGGGAAATCAAGAAGCGGTAATTACATCTGGCGCTCTCCCTGCTGCTTATGGGGAGGGATGAGAGGAGCTGCAGTCAGCCCAGAATCGGCTTTAGCTGTTCCTTTTCCTGGGCAGCAAAATGACAAAAGCGAAGATGGCTACAGCAGGACTCAGCCTGGTTGGCAATAGCCAAGTGCCATCATATACTTAGCACATGAAAAGCGCCCCCCCCCCCCCCCCCCCCCCCCCCCAGTGTCTATCTCACTGCCACCCACCAAGAGGCATCTGACAGCCGCAGCATACAAACGAGGCTCACGCTTGACTCGGAGGGAGAAATGATACCATTAAATCTCCACACTATCCCCCTCCCAAAATTCACACACACAAACCCCCCAAATGACAAAGTACTGACCCGAAAGAGCCAAAGGGAGGTAGCGTGGCGCAGGAGGGTCCATCCGATGACACCGAGAAGAAACAGAAGGACTTCGATCCGGGTGAGAGAAGCATTTTCCTGCAGGGTCCTAAGAGCCAGGTCCCAGCCGCAATCCCTGCAGTCCCTCCAGGCCCCCAGCAAGCAGGACGTGCTCTTCATCAAGGCATCCGTGTAAGCAACGGGCACGGCCATAGCTAGGGAGTGAGGGAGGCTTTCCAGTTTCCCCCCTTCTCCCGCGTTAATGAAGCTGCTGCTGCTGCTGCTGCCTGAATCCTGTAGGTGCTGCTGCTCCTGTTCCACCCTCTCCCTGCCAGACTTTACAACAAACGGCTCAGCAGCATCTGCCAAAGGCGGCAGGCTCCTTCCCAGTGAAGAATCCCCAAGCTCAGCAGAAGCAACCTGTTCTTGTAGGGCTTCCCTGGAAGGGAGGAGGGGAATATGCAAGATCTCAAGTCACCACCACCCCGCTCTCCAATCCAACAGCTATGCAATGATGACAGGGGGTGGGGAAAAGCGAGGCTTCCAACCCCAAGTGGCGATAAGAGAGAGAGAGAGAGAGAAAGCAAGCAAGCAAGCAGGGGCAGCTCTGTTACCAGCTTGACACACGCTCTTGAAGCTGCATTCTGCACAAGCAAATACTACAAGGTGGAGCAGCCTTCTCAAACCCGGCCGTTCTTTCTTTTAATAAGGTTTGTTTCCCCCACTAAAATTATATAGTAACATAGTAGATGACGGCAAAAAAAGACCTGCACGGTCCATCCAGTCTGCCCAACAAGATAAACTCATATGTGCTACTTTTTGTGTATACCTTACCTTGATTTGTACCTGTCTTTTTCAGGGCACAGACCTACAAGTCCGCCCACCACTATCCCCGCCTCCCAACCACCAGCCCCACCTCCCACCACCGGCTCTGGCACAGACCGTATAAGTCTGCCCAGCACCATCCCCACCTCCCAACCACCAGTCCCGCCTCCCACCACTGGCTCTGGCACAGACCGTATAAGTCTGCCCAGCACCATCCCCGCCTCCCGCCACTGGCTCTGCCACCCAATCTCGGCTAAGCTCCTCGGCCAGCACGTCAGCTTTGCGGCGGAGTAGTGGTACCAGCTGGGGCCATTTCATGCCTGGCACTCCTGCCCAATGAATCCTCACTCCTCTTGTAGCCAAGCCTAAATGTGTGCCACCTGGTCTTGCCTCGGCTCTGCGCGCCGCCCACTTAATGAACGAGTGTCCAACAATCCACACGGTTGGAAACCCTGCAATATAGAATAATGTGTATATTACATGTCACCCGGAGGGCTCTGACTACCCAGTGACTTATCCCTTATGTATCCCCTGAAAGCGTCAGACTTCCATCTGCCTAATTTTTGAATGGATGTCGGTGGGAAGCCTAACGCTGCTGCGCATGTGGCGGCTCCTATCCTAAAGGAATGCATTCCAAAGCTCTTTGGGTCGCGTCCCGTCTTAAGCAAGCACTTGCGCAACACCGCGGAGAATTGGAATAGGGTCAATGGGGATCTATCTTTGTGTACTAGCAAAGCTTCGCAACCAGTCAGCCTCATTGCTAGATACTTTCTGACATTTTCTACAGGACACGTCTCTAAACCGTCTACCTGGGTTAAGGTGACTGACTGCCCCCTGCCCAGCTGGTCCGTCTTAGATCTGTGGATTACAATCCGTAATATATTATCTGATAACTTGACCACGTCTAGCAGGAGGCCCGCTCTATTGGCGTTTTTCTTGGATGTGGCTACCAATTCGCACACCCTCAATGCTCCGAAGAAGGCCAGTGTGAATGCTGCTCGGAAAAGCCGAGTCTCGAATTCTGATGTGCACACTGACTGCAGTGCACGCCAGATTTCCAATAGCAAGTCATGCGTGATTGGTAGTCTCCCATCGGGCCTAACGCCGCGTTCGCGCCGCCACCCTTCCAGCAACTTTTTGGCTAGAAACCTGTTTCTTGGGTCACCCCATCCCGCGATCTTTGAGAAGAATGAGAATGCGGTCAAGTGTCTGGCTACGGAACTGTGGGACCCTCCCGCCTTTTTTGCGCTTATTATGTAGTCCGTGATCGCGCTGTCTGACACTGGTCCGTCTTGCCATCCCTGTGTGTATAGGAAGGCGCTGACCCTCTGGTAGCCTGCTGTGTAAGTTGCCCATGTTCGTGGCGCCAAGGATTGTTTCAACAATTGCCAGGCCTCGGGGCTCCGAACTTCCATAGGTAGCTGGGCACCGGCTCTCCCTCCGCCGCGGCTTGTGGCGCCAGTTTCCGGAAATCTTCCCACTTTGAACGAGAAAGAGCGTCAGCAATTGGGTTACTAGCGCCTGGCACGTGTCTCACGCACCAATATGTTATTGAATATGCACAGCATGACTAGCTCGCGCGCTAGGTCCACCACTCACGGACAACGTGCGTTTTGCCTATTTAATATGTTGACTACTGCCCTGTTATCCGACCAAAAAACTACCCTCTTGTTGCGTAGTCCAGTGGCGTAGCCAGACTGCCAATTTTGGGTGGGCCTGAACCCAAAGTGGGTGGGCACAAAATTTTCTCTGTACCCCCCCCCCCCCCAGCAAAATGTAGTCACACTCAGATGCATTTGTCACACAGGGTAAAGTGCTGCTTTTCAGTGCATCAGATTTCAGACAATTTATTTAATAGCCTTAACACCCTTTTCAGCTTTCAGAGGCCAAAACCTCCTGCCTCAGGTCAGTATAATGCTGTTACAGTATCCTCTCCTGACCTAAGGAAGGAAGTATTGGTCTCTGAAACTTTATTAACACCATATTACTTTATCCTAAATTAAAAATAAAATTATTTTCTTTACCTTTGTTGTATGGCCATTTACTTTGTCTCATTGTGTCTCTAGATTCTGCTTTCTTTCGTTTAACTCTTCTGCCAGGGTTTCCTGGCCATTTGTCATTTTTCTCTCCTTTTTCTTTGCTTTCTTCAATATTTTTCTGCCTCTCTCTGTGTCCAGATTTAATTCATTCTTACTATCCATTCTTTAATTTCCTTCATCTACTTATGGCTTTTCATCTTTTTCTCACCCTTGTTCTCCCCATGCCCCTTCCTCTTATTCTCCAATCTTTCACTACTCCCCCTTTCCATGCAGCAGCTCTCCTCTTTCTCTCCCCATCCTTCCAGTGTCTCCCCATCCTTCCAATAGTCTCCCCTCTTTCTTTCTGCATCCTTCCATCCAGTGTCACCTCTTTCTCCCTACCCTTCCATCCAGCGTCTTCCCTCTTTCTCTCCCCATCCTTCCACCCATCTACCCTCTCTCCTGATCCTTCCATCTAATGTCTCTCTCCCTCCTTCTAACCAGTGTCTATCTCTCTACCCTTTTCTGTTCAGTGTCCCTTCTCTCTCCACATCCTTCCACTCTCCCCTTTTTCTCTGCATCCTTTCATCCATCTCCCCTCTTTCTCTGCCATCCTCCCATCTGTTTTCCCTCTTTCTCTCCCCATCCTCCGTTTTCCCTCTTTCTCTGCCATCCTGCCATCTGTTTTCCCTCGCTCTCCACATCCTTCCATTTTCCCTCTCTCTGCCATCCTCCCATCTGTTTTCCCTCTTTCTCTCCCCATCCTTCCATTTTCCCTCTTTCTCTGCCATCCTCCCATCTGTTTTCCCTCTTTCTCTGCCATCCTCCCATCTGTTTTCCCTCTTTCTCTCCCCATCCTTCCATTTTCCCTCTTTCTCCCCATCCTCCCATCTGTTTTCCCTCTTTCTCTCCCCATCCTCCCATCTGTTTTCCCTCTTTCTCTCCCCATCCTTCCATTTTCCCTCTTTCTCCCCATCCTGCCATCCATTTTCCCTCTCCCATTCAGGCCCACCAGCCCCAGCTCCCATTGCCGGCCACTGCTGCTTTTCCTGATGAGCAGCAGGGCTGGCGCTACAAAAAGAAGAAGCGCTCAGCTGACTGAGCTGAGCGCCAACGCGTCGCTAACCCGACGAAGAAAAAATGTTTTTAAAAAAACGCGGCACTGCAGGCAGCCTCGAAGCATTGGCTGCTGGCTCTGCAGGCTCCTTCCGTCTCTTACGTCACTGCCCCTGCTTCGCTACAGGGGCAGTGATGTAAGAGACGGGAGGAGCCTGCACAGAGCCAGCAGCCAATGCTTCGAGGCTGCGTGCAGTGCCGCGTTTTTTTTAAAACATTTTTTCTTGTTCTTATCGCCGCGTTGGCGCTCAGCTCAGTCAGCTCAGCGCTTCTTCTTTTTGTAGCGCCGCGCGCCGCTGCAATGGGAGCTGGCGCTGGGCGGGCCTGGGCTGGAATTGGGTGGGCCTGGGCCCACCCGTAGCTACGCCCCTGGCGTAGTCTGTCCCTCCAAATAGCTAACGCAACTACTATCAGGAATAGCTCAAGGAATGTGATGTTTCTAATAATGGGGTGTTCTTTCCAACTTGGTGGCCACACGTCCGCGCACCATTCGCCCTGGAAGTATATCCCGAAACCGATGCTGCCGGCCGCATCTGTATACAGCTGTAAGTCGGTATTGGATATGGGGGCGTCTAGCCAGACTACTCTGCCATTGAAATCTCTCAGGAACGTGTTCCACACTCTAAGGTCTTCTTTCATGGGCTTCGTCATCCTGATATGGTGTGAGGGCTTGCGCACTGTGGACATCGAGCTGGATAACCTGCGCAGGAACGTTCAACCCATAATGATCACTCTGCACGCAAAATTGAGGCTGCCAACTAATGATTGCATTTCCCGCAGGGTGACCTTTTCCGTAGTCAATGCTACGAGTGATTTCAGCTTTTCAATCTTATCCCATGGGATTCGTGATACCATGCAGCAGGAATCCAGCTCGATGCCCAGGAACTGTAGACATGTAGTTAGATCACGTTTTTTCACTCGCTAACGGTATACCGAATGATTTTGTTAACTGACAGAAATGAGTAAGTGTGCTCTGGCAAGCTAGGCTGGCTGCCGGTCCGACAAATAGGAAGTCGTCCAGGTAATGTATGATGTTCTTTCTCCCCTGAGGCTATCTCGACTACCCAATGCAAGAATGTGCTGAAGGTTTCGAATATAGAGCAGGACACTGAGCAACCCATGGGCATGCATTTATCGTAATAGTATTGCCCTTCAAACTTAAAACCTAGTATGGGGAAGTTGTCTGGGTGTACCGGTAGTAGCTGGAATGCTGACTCGATGTCCGCTTTGGCCATGAGTGCTCCCTGTCCTGCTTGCCTCAGTAGTTGTACAGCCATGTCAAAGGTGGCATATTGCACTGAGCTAGCCTCGGGGGGGAAGGAAATCGTTCACTGATCCACCCGCCGGGTAAGATAGATTGTGTATAAGCCTATATTTACCAGGCTCTTTCTTGGGAATGATTGCTAGCGGGGAGACTATGAACTTTTCGAAAGGCTGCTGGCCAAAGGGGCCCACTACTCTCCCCAAGCTTAATTCCTTAGTAATGCGCGGTCTGGCTTCCAGCCGCAAGTGCATTACTGAGGGGGAGTTCCTAGCAATTCTCCCTTGTTGTGTGCCGTAGTATGGCATTCTAAATCCATGTGCAAAACCCTCTTCGATATGTAATGCTTCCTTCCTGCGTAGGTATAATGCTAACCAAGGCCTCATGGCAGCTAGGTTAACCGGGGAAGGAGCTTTTACTCTGTTATGTGTGTCATATTTGTGCAGAGGTTCTATCAGGGGCCTTCTTAAGGCATTTGCTGGTAGGGTGTGGTGCACCGCATGAGGTACAAGCATGCTTGAATTTGCAGCTCGGTAAGGTACATGTGGCTCTGTTGAATTTCCAGCATGTTCCGTCTTGTGGACCAGCTGCTCTCCCTGCTCCGTGTAGCCCCCCAGGCCGAAAGGGTCTACCTTGTGTGCCAGCTACCGCTCCTCTGTTAGTCATAGTGTGCATCCACAGGTCTGCGTCTTTCCATCCCCACCCTAATGCAGAGTCACCATCCATCCTGTCTCTATATTCCTCGTCATATTTTAACCATCTGTACCCTTCGTAATCCCTATAGGCCAGCAATATGTTGTGGGCATATGCCAGCATCGGGCTAAATTGTTTGGGGTCGGCATGACCCGCAGCATCTATTACCCTGATGAATGCCAGTATCCAGTTAAATAACGTTCTTGGTGTGCTGCTGGCTCGTGTAACTGTATTTTCTTTTGAGTCTTTTCCCCTAATCTTACTCTTCTTTCTCCCCTCTAGTACCTGAAACATGTCGAAGTATTTTTTGTTCTTTATCTTTTTTCGGGTGGACTTGGGCACAAGCCTCCATATGTGCGGTAATGCTGCTAGGGGGGGGGTGGTCGTTCGTCCCTGGCTGTCGCTAATTCTGCGCTTCGTCGTCCCCATCCGATGAAGAGGAAGATGAGGACGACAAACTTGAGCTGCTCTCTGTGTCGGAGTCTCCTCGCCTACTCTTTTTCTTTCCTTTCCCTTTCTTTTTCTTCTTCGCTTTTTTGTCATTTGTATTCTTAGCCCCGCTAGCCAACACACCTTGGCCTGTGTTGGAGCCCTCTCTTTCATTGTGTGCGCCCTGCTCCCCTACCATCGCTGCATTGCTCCCTCCAGACAAGCCCGCTCTCTCCCCAGCATTCACCCCAACAGTTACATTCTCATGTGCGCTACCGGACGTACCTGCAGCATCCGGCATCTGCGTATCGTCTCTCTTAGCTGGGTCCTGTATCGGGTTACCCGGTTTAGTGTCCTCGTGACTAGGGTCTGGTTTGCCCGAGGCCACTGTGTGTTGGGCAGCACCTGTCGCCTGCCATGGCTGGTAAGGGGGGGGGCAAATCCTGGCCAAGCCCCATAGTATGGTGGTTGTTGGGGGTAGCCCCATCCCATACGGCCATGGAGGCGCGATCGTGCGCTGCCCTTTCCCCACTGGCCCCGAGCTCCCCGTCGCCTGATCCGCTAAGTTCTGAGGCATTGTCCATCCGGGGAAAGCTGGTGGGAACGGCCAACTTCCTGAAGTGGCTGCATCTTGCCTTCCTTTGGATTTCTTTTTCTTGTCTTTCTTGACTGCTATGGTGTCTTCGGTGGCGGCTGCTTTCTTGTTCGCTTGCTTCTTTTTGTCTGCAGTGCTCGGTGGTGGCGTCTCAGTTGTGTCGTACACTGTCTGCTCGACTTCCGGCGGGGGTGACGCGCTGTGTCCGTCCTCCGCTCTGACTTCCTGTGTGGGACGGGTTTCGATCGCCTCTGTACCTGCTTCCATTCTGATGGGGGAGGGAATGCAAGGTAGCCGACAGACAAGGATGTTTGCTCGTTGCTCTGCCTTTCTTTTGCGTGCTCCTGAGGTGGGGAAGAGGGGGAATTCCGACGGGATTGTAGGGGCCACGGGGCTCGAAACACTCAGGAGCCTGCCCGATGATAGGCGACGCCGGCCACTCGAATCCGCTCAGTCTGGGGACGTAATTCGCTCCGTCTGGATCGTACCTGGATGCAGGTGAGCTGCACCTGTGCACCTGGAGCCCGGACGTGAAAGAGGTTGTCCGGGCTCCTCCCCGGGGCTTTTAAGCCCCGTTTCCTCTCCTCCCTCTCTCAGCGGGGTGCCCTTCTTGCAGCGGGATCGAGCCCACCTTGCTCCTCCCAGGGCGCCCCGCTGGCACAAACGCGCATGTCACCTCGGTGCACGGCGCCATGTTATCTTCGGCTCCGTGCACCCGAGGGGGCACTACGCCTCTCTTTTCTGCACAAGCAGTCTGGCTCTGACAAGCAAATACTACAAGGTGGAGCAGCCTTCTCAAACCCGGGCCGTTCTTTCTTTTAATAAGGTTTGTTTCCCCCACTAAAATTATATAGTAACATAGTACATGACGGCTAAAAAAAAGACCTGCACGGTCCATCCAGTCTGCCCAACAAGATAAACTCATATGTGCTACTTTTTGTGTATACCTTACCTTGCTTTGTACCTGTCTTTTTCAGGGCACAGACCTACATGTCCGCCCACCACTATCCCCACCTCCCAACCACCAGCTCTGGCACAGACCATATAAGTCCGCCCAGCACCATCCCCACCTCCCAACCACCGGTCCCGCCTCCCACCACCGGCTCTGGCACAGACCGTATAAGTCTGCCCAGCACCATCCCCGCCTCCCGCCACTGGCTCTGCCACCCAATCTCGGCTAAGCTCCTTAGGATCCATTCCTTATGAACAGGATTCCTTTATGTTTATCCCACGCATGTTTGAATTCCGTTACCGTTTTCATTTCCACCACCTCCTGCGGGAGGGCATTCCAAGCATCCACTACTCTCTCTGTGAAAAAAATACTTCCTGACATTTTTCTTGAGTCTGCCCCCCTTCAATCTCATTTCATGTCCTCTCGTTCTACCGCCTTCGCATCTCCGGAAAAGGTTCGTTTGCGGATTAATACCTTTCAAATATTTGGACGTCTGTATCATATCACCCCTGTTTCTCCTTTCCTCCAGAGTATACATGTTCAGGTCAGCAAGTCTCTCCTCATAAGTCTTGTAACGCAAATCCCTTACCATTCTCGTAGCTTTTCTTTGCACAGCTTCAATTCTTTTTACATTCTTAGCAAGATACGGCCTCCAAAACTGAACACAATACTCCAGGTGGGGCCTCACCAACGATTTATACAGGGGCATCAACACCCCCTTTCTTTACTAGCATACAGGGCTATGAGAACAATCTACATTTTGGGAACTGCCAGGTACTTGCCCATGGTTAGCTAGACCTGACTTTTTGGGTGGGCCCAGAGCTAATATGGGTGGGCACTATGTAAATAGGTATGAGTAGTGTTTCTTGGGATACTACAATGCTGCCCAACAGCTGCCCCGCATCAATATAAACCACATACATACTCAATGGAAAAACCCCCAAAATTTGTTAATATAGTTACATTATGCCATATCAAACATGATCAGACATAAGTCTACAATAATGGCAAACATCTCAACACACATGACAGGATCTTCACTGGCTCCCTAACCATTTTCGCATCCTGTTCAAACTTCTTCTACTAACCTATAAATGTACTCACTCTGCTACTCCCCAGTATCTCTCCACACTCGTCCTTCCCTACACCCCTTCCCGTGCACTCCGTTCCCTGGATAAATCCTTCTTATCTGTTCCCTTCTCTGCTACTGCCAACTCCAGACTTCGCTCCTTCTGCCCTATGCCTGGAATAGACTTCCTGAGCCCCTACGTCTTGCCCCATCCTTGACCATCTTTAAATCTAGATTGAAAGCCCACCTCTTTAACATTGCTTTTGACTCGTAACCACTTGTATCCACTCGCCTCCACCTACCCTCCTCTTTCCTCTGCACATTAATTGATTTGTTTGCTTTATTTTTTGTCTACTAGATTGTAAGCTCTTTGAGCAGGGACTGTCTTTCTTCTATGTGCAGCGCTGCATACGCTTTGTAGCGCTATAGAAATGCTAAATAGTAGTAGTAATGTTACCCAACATCCTTCTGCTATTACTAAATGTATATTTTCTTATATATTTCTTACATTATTTGCTTGCTAAACTACTATCATGTTTTATCATTATCATGTTACCCAAGATCCTTCTGCTATTACTAAATGTATATTTTCTCATACATTTCCACTATTCATGATGTATTGTAAGCCACATTGAGCCTGCAAAGAGGTGGGAAAATGTGGGATACAAATGCAACAAAATAAATAAATCTTGCATTATAATCACAGCAATGACATATAACAATATATTCAAATTCTGGTAGCATCTCAATAATGACAATAAAATCCCATCACTGCCAGTAATTTGTGAAGTAACACTAAATCCTGCAAGGAAGCTTCTTAGAGCCTAAATTGCAAACTGTCAATAACAGTACCTTTAAAAAGGCAGCAGTGAATATACACAACAGCAATACACATCCCACTGGAAAAGCCAGAAAAGTCAGACCATAGATCCCCATACAAACTACATGCCAGCAGAAACGCTCACCTGCTCGGTCACATGCAGATCACATACCAACCCTCATCAGTTACAGAATAAAGGACCAAAAATTAGAAATTTTTTGATTTATTTTCTAAATTTCTATGCCACACTATCTGCAATTCTAAGCAGATCACAATTCAACACACATAATTTTAAAACATATTACAAAAAACAAAGACCTTCCCTTCTCTACCCCCCCACCCCCATCTATCCCAGCAGCCTGGTATCAGCCCTTCCTTTCTCTACCTTACCCCCCCCCCCAATCCATCCCTGTAGCCCAGTATCAATCCTTCCCTTCCCCACCATCCATCCCATAGCTAAGCATCAGGCCTATCCTACCACCCCACCTCTCCCTGTTGCCTAGTGTCAGCCCTGTCCTACTCCCTACCCATCCCCCTGGCATTAGATATAAGACTTTTTTAATGTTCTGGGTACTGCAGAACCCACCTCCACCGCACCAGTCCACCCAAAGAAAACTGCCTACACTTTTTTTTTCCATTTTAACCTAGCCACTGCAGAGACCATCCCCACCCAAAAACCCACCAACATGAGAAATAGACAACTTTTTAAAAATTAACCTGGGCACTATTAACATTTATTTTTGGTGAATTTCTGGGTGGGGGTGGGCTCTTCAATGCCTAGGGCAAAAGAGATATATTTAATGATTAAATATACCTTTTTTTTTTTTTGCTCTAGGCAGTGAAGAGTCCACCCCACCCAGAAGCCCACCACCAGAGCCATCCTTTTGGTTACAAGAGTAATCAAAATGCTTGCTGGGGGTGGGCTCTTCACTACCTAGGGCCAAAAAAAGGTATATTTTAATCATTAAATATACCTTTTTTGCCTTAGGCAGTGGTGATTACCCCACCCAGAAGCCCACCATCACCAGCAAGTATGAGTACAAACACATATCAATAAATACATGACACGTTAAAAAAATTTAAAAATACATATGTATTTATTATCTGGCTCCCATAGCTCTGTGGGGCCAAGGGGGGAGTGCTGTTGCTGTGATTGATTGACTCCCCAAAAGAACTGACTGAAAATCATAGACCCAGCCAGCAGGACAGGGCACAGCCTTTTACTGAGGGGAAAGAATTGGTCGTTTTGCTCTGTTCCCAACACATTTTCCTTCCTGAAACTTAAGTACAGCCCCCTGCTCCTCCCTCTCTGGTTTCAAGACTATTGTGTGCTGACCCCAGTGCAGCGTAGGGCTGATTCCAGTGGAGATGCCTTGAAACAGCTCCAGTTCCTGCTTGCTCTCGTGCTACCGTGACCTTTCCCATGCGGCGCTGCTTATGGCATGGCGCCATCGTGCTGTGCGCAACTGCACACTGTGGGCCCCGGCCAGGCTGGGGGGGGGGGGGGGGGTGAGACGGCAGTGTGGTGACGTGCGTGGTGCCGGCGTGCGTGCGAGGTTACATGCAGCCCGGCGTCTGGCCAAGGAGGAGCTGCCACAACAGGTGGGAGGTGGCTGAGCAGCCGGCCACAGGGGCTGATGGACCCAGACTGAGCATGACTTTTCTTCTGCTTAGGGCAAGTCATTGGAAGAGCCAGATTCTGCTGCTGCTGTTATTGCTTGACATTTTTCTTGAGTTGGTGGATAGTATTCTCCCTAGGGCAGGAACCTGACTTGCATTTTATTGTATGCTACAGGTATTGCATGTGCTGTCCTGTGTCTCTATTTATTTAGATTTTCCTCACACCTTTTTCAGTAGTAGCTCAAGGTGAGTTACATTCAGGCAGGTACTCTGGATATTTCTTTGTCCCAGGAGGGCTCACAATCTAAGTTTGTACCTGAGGCAATGGAGGGTTAAGTGACTTGGCCGAGATCACAAGGCCCAGAGGTGGGATTTGAACCGGCCACCTCTGGCTTGCAAGACCAGTGCTCTAACCACTAGGCCACTCCTCCACTCTATAACAGATTAGCCTAAACAGCACACTATACTATCATTTTCAGAATGGAAGACCCCCATAAGGAAGCAGAATTGGAAATGATCACATGGTCAGGCAGAACTTGAATTTTTTTTTTTTTGTCTATTATTGCTTGGCTTCAGTCTAGCTACAATTGGCCTTTCCAGCCCTCAGACCAACTTTAAAAGGAAAAAAAAGAGATGCATAAAACAGAATACTCATGCCTATCAAAATCACACAGTTCTAGTGAGCAGTGAAGTCTGACTACCTACCAGATAACAGAGCAAATACAATACTTAACTTTCCAATGAAACACTATTTTGTGTGTAGGTAGAGCTTGATCAAATAGCCATACCACACCTCAAGCAAAACTGTGAATCAGTGCTGGATGCAGTGAGTTTTTAAAGATGGCATGGGTCCCCCCCCCCCTTTTTTTTTTTTTTGTTACATTTGTACCCCGCACTTTCCCACTCATGGCAGGCTCAATGCGGCTTACATGGGGCAATGGAGGGTTAAGTGACTTGCCCAGAGTCACAAGGAGCTGCCTGTGCCTGAAGTGGGAATTGAACTCAGTTCCCCAGGACCAAAGTCCACCACCCTAACGACTAGGCCACTCCTCCACAAGCTCATGCGTTGCATTTAAAACAGTGCATTAAAAGTTACCACACTCCTATGGCGAGGCCACAGGTGGGCCCAGGCAACATTAATGTGGCTGGAGGGGATCCTCCAAACTCCTAGAAGGAGAGGTGTTTGGAGGATCCCTTCCTAGATTAGAGGGTAATAAACTTCACTCTCCCAATCCCCTGGTACCTTCTTTGCAAGCAGCAACACATTGCCCCTGTTCACATTGACCTAAGCCTTTTCTTTGGTGTAACTTCCTGTTCATGGGACCAGGAAGTTGCATCAGAGGGATGTCTTAGAGCTGGCCTGAGCAAGAGGGAGGGGGGGGGGGGAATAGAAGAAGAGATGTATGGTTGGGGGCAGGGTTGTCATGTTCACCCACTTTGGGCTCATGCCCACCCAAAATTAGGTTTCTGGCTACAGCCTGCCACCACCTCAGGGAAGTCCACCTTTAGCTAAACTGCTTATAACCCAGAATGAAAATCTCACATGACCATGGTCTCCCTCTTATGCCCAGTAGGAGGCAGTCTGACAGCAGCTTCACCCTCACCCTAGCAGTAAGGTCACAATGCCCACTGCTAGGTACCCCAAAACCCTTTTCCCCCAAGAAGAGATGAAAGGTTATTTGAGGATGAAAGAAAAGCTTCACACATTCTAATTCCCTCCTGCCAGCCTCAGGCTAGAGGGATATCAGATAATACTTAGCACCAGACCACTGTAAGGAGGTTGAAAAATAGAAGGGACTTGATTTTCTTTCTTTTTGTTTTCCCTCTCAAGCCATGAAATAGCCCCTCCATTGAAGGTGCTCACCTGGGAGCAGCACTAATCCAGAAGTCAGACAATGAGATACACACAATGCATTCATTTAGAATTCTAGCAACTGAGAAGTTCACCAAGGAAAAGCCCAGCAGAAACATTTTCAGCATGATCAATGATGTCTTGAGAATGGAGGATTTTGGAAAGACAAACTATGCTTTCATCCATCCATCCAGTGTCACAAATGCAAACCTGACTGAAGAAAAGGCCCGGAAATGTATAAAAAACACAAAACTATGGCCCCAGTACACAGGAATTCATCTTACACAACAGACAATGGCCAGTGTTTTCCCCAGGACCATTTGAGTGAACATACCACCCAGCTGATTTTACTGACCATCTGGCTAAATTAACAGAAAATGTTGTAATACTGCAGAGTACTTCCCCCATCCCCACCAGGCTGGCAAACATTTCTGGGGAGCACATTGATACTCCTTAACCACACCCTGTTATTAGGAAAACAATGTAGACATTAACCACTGGGGCAGACTCTGCATTTTTCACATATTAAGAAACCAAACCACTTTGGCTAGGACTCTCTCTGTAACACTTAGTAAAGAAAGTTCTGAGCTGGCCTTGCTGGGATAGATGAAGCAAATTCAAGGTCAGAGCACACAGCTACAGAACAATGTGTAAGGATCAAAGTCTTTATTCACTGGCCAGTAACATGCAACATGAGCACATTCTGAAAAGCACTAACAGTTAAAAATAATTTTCAGTTACTTGATAACAAAACATGGCCCCACTTCTATTGCTGGTCCTTGCTCTGTTCTTTATCCATATAATTTATCGGTTTCCACTTTATATACGGATCACCAAAGACAGCATTTATCACATGACTAAAGAGCCTTCCCATTTCTCCAGATATCACGGTCATCCATACAGCACCAGACCCTTACTGGTCTTCAAGCACTGGGTGCATACTGCAGAACCAGTCGATCAAATTCATTTTCCTGCAAATTAAACAAATAGCCATGATCTCCTGGCTAAAATACCAGGACAACACAGATTACAATAAAGCATGCAAGAGCTAAGATCCATTTTATGGAACCTGTGAGGAGTTCACGCTCCATCACAACTTGATCACCGATTTCCTGGTGGGACCAAGAAGGCAACACTTGTTGAGTGCAGATTTCACTGGGAACTGTGTCAAGACCACTGGTTTATTGAACATGGGCTCCTGCATGCAGGCCACACTTGTTAATCTTTAGACTCTTATGACCTGGATCAGACTGGAAGAGGTAGTGTGGTGTTAAACTCAAAAGTGTGAGTGATGCATGAGGTCAAATCTCAATTCTGCCACTGAATGTGTGACAACTCAATCTTCTTGTGCCTCAGCTTACCCAGCTTTAAATGTGGTGTTGATAATTTGGCTCTTTTGCTCCTTTGGAAGTTGTTGTTAATAGAAAGCAAATTTCTACCCAATAGGCAGCTGCGTTCATGTTTAAGAATTACACTCTCAATGAGCACCAACATCAAGTATGAACAAGGCTGACTTGCAAGGCCTGGAACTTGTTACCGGGTTTAACAGAGATAAATGTTATTCTCCCAGCCACAATATGGGAAGTTAGGGAAGCCTAATCAGGACCAAAAGACTGTCGTGTTACCTTTGATTGATACTCCTGGATAAACCGATGGTTTTTATGGGCATCTTTAAGTTGTGAGAGATAGCGGTTTGTAACCTAAGAAGAGAATGACAGGAAAGTTAATCAAAGGGTTGACCTGTTGTCCTGGAACTTGGGAAGGGAAAAAAAAAACAACTAAATGTGTTCACAAAACAACACAGTATCTTTGAACAATTGGCACCTCATGCCACCGACGTAAAATGCTACTCTGCCCTCTGATCATATTGCTCATTCTGCATTCTCCTAGCCCTAGCTGGCTCAAGGTGCAGAAGCATGAGATAAGATTCAAACTTAAGATCTTCTGCTCTCCAGCACATAGCAAGATGGAGTCAGTCCAGAGGGCGGCTACAAAATTAGTAAGCGGTCTTGAATGCAAAAATTATAAGGACAGGCTTATGAACCTCAACACGCATACGCTGGAAGAGAGGAGGGAGAAAGGAGACATGATAGAGATGTTTAAATATCTCAAGGGCATTTATATACAGGAAGAGAGCCTTTTTCAACTGAAGGAGAGCTCTGGAATGAGGGGGCAAATGATGAAGTTAAGAGGGAATAGGCTTAGGAGTAATCTAAGGAAGTACTATTTCACTGAGAGGGTGGTGGTGGTGTGGAATGGCCTGCCAGTGGAGGATGTGGAGTCAAGGACTGTTCCAGAATTTAAAAAGGCATGGGATAAGCATGTGGGATCGCTTAGGAAAAGGAAGAGTTAGGGGTTACAGAGGATGGGCTGACTGGATGGGTCATATGGCCTTTATCTGCCATCATGTTTCTATGTCATTACTTGACCATGGTACATACAGACCTCCCACATTCAGTGGGAGACTCCCGCTTTGGCAGGTCATCTCCCGCTGAGACACTGGGTCAGGGAATCGTTTTTTCCCCCCACACTAGCACCACTGCTGCTGCTTCTTCCGATTAGCAGCAGCGGTGACAAAACAACAACAACAAAAAAAGCAAGCACAGGGCCGCAGCAGCCTTCATACATGTGCTGTCGGTTTTGCCGGTCCTCTGCCCCCAGCAGGAAGTTGACGTCAGCAAGGGCAAAGGACCGGCACATCATAGCACATGCCTGAAGGCTGCTGCGGCCCCGCATTTGCTTTTTTTTTTTGTTGTTGTTGTTTTGTCACGGCCACTGCTGTTCATTCAGGAGAAGCAGTAGTGGCCAGGAAAGATACCAAGGGGAAGCAGGACAGGGAGGCAAGAGGTGCTGAATGGAAAGAGTAAAAGGGAGGAAAAAGATAGTAGAGTGGAGATGCTGGATGGAAGAGGGGTACAGAGAGAGAGAGATGAGTGGGAATGATGGGGAGAGAAAGTGGGGACATGAAAAAGGGCTGGAGAGAGAGAAGCTGCTGGGGAGAAAGGAGCGGAAAGAGGGAAGACACTGGATGGAAGGGTAGAGAGAGAGAGAGAGGGGACATGATGAATGGGAAAGGGTAGAGAGAGAGACACACACTGGATGGAAGCATTGGGAGAGGGCAGATGTTGGATTGAAGGATGGGGAGAGAAACAAGATGCTGGATGGAAGAGTAGGGAGAGAAAGAGGGGAGATGCTGGGTGGAAGGAAAGGGAGAGAGGGAGGGGACATGCTGAACGGAAAAGGGTAGAAAGACACTGGATGGAAGATCAGGAGAGAGGGTAATGGGTGGAAGAAAGGATGGGGAGAGAGAGGGGAGACGCCGGGTGGAAGGATACAGAGAGAAAGGGGGAGACACTGGAAGTATGGGGAGAGAGAGGGGACATGCTGAACGGAAACAGGTAGAGACACTGAATAAAAGGAAGGGGAGAGAGACAGACACTGGATGGAAGAAAGGATGGGGAGAGAAAGAGGGAAGAAGCTGGATGGAAGGGTAGGGAGAGAAAGAAGGGGTGCTGCTGGATGGAAAGGAGGAAAGGATAGTTAGTGAAAGACTGGAGAATAAGAGGAAGGGGCATGAGGAAAACAAGGGTGAGGAAAAGATAAAAAGCCATAGGTAGATGAAGTAAAAAGAGGGAAATTAAAGAATGGATAGTAAGAATGAATTAAATCTGGATAGAGAGGCAGAAAAATACACTGAAGAAAAGAAAAAGGAGAGAGAAAAATGACAAATGGACAGGAAACCTTTGCAAGAGAGTTAAGAGAAGACGAAAGAAAGCAGAATCAAGAGTCTGGGACCAACACAATTAGAAAAAGTAAGTGGCCAGACAACAAAGGAACAGAAAATAATTTTATTTTTTAATTTAGGATAAAGTAATGGGATAGGTGTGTTAATAAAGGTGGTTAATACATGCAAATAAAACAAAATAGAAAGTAAGGGGACACCTTTATATTGGAATGACTAATATATTTTTGATTAGCCTTCAGAGAACAGGTCAGGAGAGGATACCTAACAGCAGTATACTGTCCTGACCCGACCTGAGGCAGGAGGTTCTGGCCTCAGAAAGCTAATTGAAAAAGGTATTAGGCTAGTCCAATAAAAAGGTACTATCTTATTTTCCATTTTCAAGTACCTGAACCGAGCATATGCAGGAGAGCTGAAGCATGCTGCCAACTGCTGCACTGCTCAACTAACGTGGTAGGGGGTTCATGCAGTGGATCTCTTCAGCTAGCAGGGCTTGGGCATCTCCACCAGCAATTCAATCAGTGCCACAATTTTGAAGTGCACTTAAGACCTGTGGGGAATAGATGCTGGATAGGGGGTGCAATAGAGTGGACTGAAACACTCCCTCTTGGCCATCCCTGATGTCACTGGTGTAAATAAAATATTTTCTGGAATTGAGGTGTGCCAGGGGGTGGAGCCAAGGCAGAGTAGGGTGGGGCTGGGGCATGTACTAAAATCTCCCTCTCAGAAATCGGGACCCCCTTGGCAGTTCTGTACATGAGTAAAGGAGAATACAGAGAGCAAGGCCCCCCCCACCCATGTACATGTGATACCCTCTCTGAGTCACAACTGTCCCATAACAGTTTAGCCACCATCCTTAACACAAGTAGGCTGTTTTAGGACTGGATTCAGCTCAGGCCTTTTCCATGGTAGTTTGAAGCAAGTTATATTCTGGTAAAGTAGGTATCTTTGATTTTGTTACATTTGTACCCCGCGCTTTCCCACTCATGGCAGGCTCAATGCGGCTTACATGGGGCAAGGAGAAATTAGACCTTACCTGCTAATTTGCTTTCCTTTAATCCCTCCGGACCGGCCCAGGATTGGACTGATGGGTTGTGCTCGCCTTCCAGCAGGTTGGAGACTGAGAAAAAAACTCTGACTCTAGCGAGCCAATAGGAGCCCTGGTCACGTGACCCTAGCCTCAGTATTTGAATAACAAAGCAGAAAGAAGAACAAGACATTCTGTGCCCCAAGGAATTCCAGCAACCAGGGAACACTATTGAAAACGTGCTCTAATAAAGGCTCACCGACAACTCTCACCAGAGCAGCGGTATGGCCTCACTGTAATGGCTCACCACGTACCCTTACCAGAGCAGCGGTATGGCCATAACAGAAGATCAATGATTCTTTTTTTTGTCTAACTAACTAGCAAAAAACAGCTCTGCAAACAAATAAATAGAACATGCAAACCCAGACAGAAAACTGAAACAGGGAGGGGCCTGGGCCGGTCCGGAGGGATTAAAGGAAAGCAAATTAGCAGGTAAGGTCTAATTTCTCCTTCCTTAGCATCCCTCCGGACCGGCCCAGGATTGGACTGATGGGACATAACAAAGCAGTAGTTCTATGGGTGGGACCCCAGCAAGGCCGCAGTGAGTACCCGCGATGCAAAGACCGTCTCCTGCCAACAATGAACATCAATTCTGGAATGTATAGAAAAAAGAATGGAGAGAGGGCCAAGTCGCCGCCTTACAAATCTCTGCAGGAGGCATCAAGGAATACTCCGTGGATGATGCTGCCTGCGCTGTAGTGGAATGAGCATTACTAGCCTCCGGGACTGCCTTGCCTGCCGAGAGGTAGACTGAAGTTATCATCTCTTTAAAACCCCCTAGATAACGTAGGCTTAGAAGCCAAAAAAAACTCTTATGGTGAGCAGCAACAAGCAAAAGACAATCCGAGCGGCGAAAAACCTCAGTGACTGCGAGATATCGTTTAAGCACTCTCTTACCATGCAAAGCATGCAATGTCTACTGCTCGTGTGTACTACTACTTAACATTTCTAGAGCGCTACTAGGGTTACGCAGGGCTGTACAGATTAAGAAAAAAAGGACAGTCCCTGCTCCAAGGAGCTTACAATCTAATGGGCGAAATGTCGAGTAGGGTCAGTCCAGATTTCCTGAGACCAATCCCAGAACAGGAAGAAAACCGACTGTGACAGATGAAACTGAGAGAGAGAGAGAAGGACCACTTGCTCTTTAGAAAACTGTACAAATGGAGACCTGCAGGAAAAAACTTGCAACTCCGAAACTCTCGTAGCGGACGCAATAGACACCAAAAAACACTGCCTTTAGGGTTAAGTCTTTCAAAAAACAAGTTTGCCATGGTGCAAACGGAGGCCCCGTGAGAGCCGAAAACACCAGATTAAGGTCCCAACATGGAAAGATCGATCTGACCGGTGGCCGAAGGCTAACTCCTTTTAAGAAATGGGAAATGGGCGACATTGGGAAGACTACCCCCGACTTACCCCAAATCCGACCTATGAAGCCGGACAGAGCTGCCGCCTGCATTTTAAGTGAAGAAAGAGACAGTCGTTCCTCAAATCCTCGCTGCAGAAAAACATCTGAGCCACGGAAACTCGAAAAGGAGCAATCCCAGCATCTGCCCAGCAAGTCTCAAAAATTCTCCAGGTGCGAAAATAGCTGAGAGAGGTGGAGCGACGACGAGACCGAAGCACGGTGGAAATAAAAAGAAAAACCCCTATGATCTAAACGGGCTCGTTCAATAAACAAGTCGTAAGACAAAATCGAGCCGGGGAAAGTCGGCCCTTGAACCAGCAAGGACTTGTATAGCAGAAGTCGAAGAGAAGACATCACCTTCAGCCGCTGCAGATTCGCGTATCAAGAGCTTGAAGGCCAATCTGGGAGCACCAGAATTACTGGCTTCCCATGTTCCTCTATCTTTTGAAGGAAACGACCTAATAGAGGCTACGGAGGAAGTGCGTAAAGAAACTCAGAGGAACTTTGAGTTGAGTCTGTAAGCAAACAGATGGAAAACTGGAGTGCCCCAATGACGTACTAGCAACTAAAACGCATCGATTGCTGAGAGCGCATTCGCCTGGATCGAGCGTGCGACGACTGCGAAAGTCCGCTTGAATATTGGTCAACTCCTGCTATATGCGAGGCTGATATGGCAGTGAGATGAGCTTCTGCCCATACCAGGAAACACTCCGCCTCTTACCGGCACCCTGTTACCCTCTGCCGATTGATATAGGCTACTGCCGAGGCGTTGTCAAGAACTACCAGCCTTATAACCGGCAGAAAGACAAAAGAGCAGGAAACTACGCCTGTAAAGAAGATGCACTTGAAGAAAGAAAGAGGACCTGGATATAGTCAATCTGCAGTTGCCTGGCAGACCATGCAAAATGGGGGAAAGAATACTTGTCCCTTCCCAAAACCAAATTGATATTGTCTTGTAACAAGGTCCTATCCATTGTGAAATTAGTAGTCTAATCTTCCCCTAGTGCTCTTCCCAGGCCACCAAGCCACTGGGTGCCATTCACTGATAAATCATCAGTCCAACCAGAGATATGCTGGAGCCCAATATAGTGAACCCCCTTCCCCCAGGGTACCTCTTACAATTATCCCACGTAATAGAGAAATAAAGAGTTGCTATTTGTTTACAAGATTTCAAATATGAAATTTCTTAGAGCTGAGATTGAACAAGCTAAACTTTAACCTGCACATCTGTGTGGAAAACCGGCTTCAAAATTGGTGAATTGTGAGGGTTCCATAAGGGATGGGCAAACTCCTCTTACTGTTCTCATAGCACCTACATCCCATTAACCGTCTTGCGCTGTGCGTATTGCCCTGAAAAGTTGTACTTGCAGTAGCAAGGTCAGTGAAAACCAAAAGTATGGATCCACAATGCTTACACTTAATATAGTAGAAGTAACATTTTTTGAATGCCTCAAATTGTGTGGAGGCATAGGGCATTTTAAATAGAACACTTATAAGTGCTACAGGATTACTAGTTTTGTGGATCATTCTTGCCTGGAAATAAGTAGGCTAAAATACAATGCAGCTGACTAGAATGTCTTGAACCAGAGTACATTTTTTTTTCTCAGGCAGCATGCAGAGTTGAAGAGATGTGCAAAATTGTACCAGAAGACTGCTTTTAATTTTCATAGATCTAGAAGGCTGGTAGCATAGACCACAATAAGTTGCAGTTATACTGCTCAACAAAATCCCTCTGAGTATTTCAATCTGAAAACTAGTACAGAACTTCCCTCAACTGCCTATACCAGGATCCAAGGATACTTTTGCTGTTTGAATAAACAGAATTATGAGCATTTTGACATTCTGAGAAGGAGAGGGGAACAAAAGATGGCTTCAGCTTGAAGTAAAGTTGGAAATGTGCCAACAAATGAAGCATTGTGCACAGCCAGTGAATTGCCCAAAAACTATGCTCAATTGGTTTGCACCGAGCGGTTTATGAAAAAACAGTTTCTGTATTTTCTTTGTATTTAAAGATCTATGAACATGTAAAAAGAGTAGACTAGTATTACCGTTAAGACGTTGTAAACAGCTGTTGAAAGTAGCAGTGCTACTCTCCCTACTGTTCCTAAGCTTTCCTGTGGGAATGTCCAGTAAAATAATAATCTTGGGGGAGGGGAGGGGGAAGGAGGAGGAGAAGGGAAATGTGAGCTTTTGTTAAGATGCATTGAAAAGAAAAACAATAAACTGCATTATTCTAAAATGACTCTCTTTACTACTTCGGAGGACCTGGGCCTGTGAAGTTCCAACAGAAAAAACATGCTTGTAACAGCTGCGTCCCAGTGTGCAAAGAAAATACAGCATGATAGGCTTAAAGAGCCATGTCAATTTACACAGGGCCTTCCTGCCAAAAGAAAGCATTTCTTGTAGAAAACCTGCTGCATGTAAAGCCATGCAAAGTATATGGCTTGATGGAAAAAGTAATATTTTGTATAACAATTCTTTAAGCAAGCACAAAGATGCTTTAACCTATGCCCTAAGAATAGGTGAATAGACATGTTTGGAGCTACTATGGCGCTTAAGTTGAATCTGCAGAGCAGAGACCATCCCAGAAATCTTCTGCAAGCTCTTCCTGCTCTACCAAATAGGACCTCTCCTGATTGCCATAAAAATCTCCAGACAAATCACCTTCCCTAAATCTTTTTGGAGGTGGAAGAGCAGGCTTGACAGAATTCCCTGCCCCAGCTGCTGCATCAAAAAGGCCTGGTACATCTGGAGCACAAACTCAGGAGGAAACCCCCTTGCCTGAGTAGGCCCAGATTGCACCAGAGCTCCCAAAATACCAGAATCCGGATTGGAGACATTGATGTCCGAAGTCTGTGCACACGATGGCGAAGATGGAGCAAGATTCAAAATGGCCGCTGTTCGCGCCAAAAACCGCGGGAGCGGCCTCTGGCCTGACCCCTCAGAACTTACTGACACCGGCATCGACGGCAATAAACTTTGAACCGACAATGGAACTGCCGACGACGAAGGCAAAGAAGGGCTCGACACACCCGCCAGAGCGGTACAGTACTTACAGGAGCTGGAAGAAAAACCCCGACACTGGCGGACAGCACATCGTTTCAGCATCTCTGACATGGCGGCGGCGCGCATACCACGACGGCGAAGGAACGGGAGCTGAAGACTGAATCCCCGAAGCAGAAGGAACCGTAGAGCCCGACGCTCCATTCACCGCTGTACAAAATTTGCAAGCGCCGGAGGAGCCAACCCCCCCCGACGCTGACATACAGCGCACCGCTTAAGCTTTGCCGACATCGCGGGAATGCGCGTGCACGCGACAAACTAGTTGGCGCCTAAAATCTTTTAAAGCAAAAGACGCTCCGAAGACAAACGTAGCGCTTACCAAACTACACACCCGCGAAACTCAACCATAGGAGAACCAGAAACAGAAAAGTTCTCAGCGTTTGTTTTTTTTTTTTTTTTTTTAAGGAGCTGCTAACATGCACACAGACAGAAAAATAATAAACACTAAACGGAGCTGTCTGCTCGTTAGGTCTATGGGGAAGCACTGCTTCTGCTTAGCTTTCTCTTTTTTTTTTTTTAAATATTTTATATTTTAAACCTGGCTGCCTCTCCCAAAGGCAACACCCTTTTGCTTGTCAAAAGGGGGCCCTTCCCTGAAAATTTTTACTGGTTAGCAGGGAGGTGGGGAGGAAAAGGGGGAGGGACCCGGGACACCCGAGTATAACACCCCTGAGGCAAAATTGAAATTCTAACAAGCCTCCAAAGAATTCACTTCTGCTGGGAGACTGAGAAAATACTGAGGCTAGGGCTAGGGTCACGTGACCAGGGCTCCTATTGGCTCGCTAGAGTCAGAGTTTTTTTCTCAGTCTCCAACCTGCTGGAAGGCGAGCACAACCCATCAGTCCAATCCTGGGCCGGTCCGGAGGGATGCTAAGGAATAGAGGGTTAAGTGACTTGCCCAGAATCACAAGGAGCTGCCTGTGCCTGAAGTGGGAATCGAACTCAGTTCCTCAGTTCCCCAGGACCAAAGTCCGCCACCCTAACCACTAGGCCACTCCTCCACTCCTGTCCCCAGGGGGTTTACAATCTAAGTTTGTACCTGAGGAAGTGGAGGGTTAAGTGATTTACCAAAGGTCAGAAAGCAGTGAAAGTGGGATTTGAACCCTGGCTTCTGTGGCTCTCAGAGCACTGCTCTAACCAGGAAGTGACTCCTCCACTACTTTAAATTCTGAGCCAAAGAGAGATGACAAGACGAGATATGAGAGAAAATAGAGAAATAACTTCCACCCCTCTCCAATGTTCTTACCTCTGGAGCTTTGCCTAAGTGCTGAGACAAGACAATAAAGTTGATTAGGGTCTCAGGATAACTGCTGTCCTGGACAGAGGGAAAAAAAAAAAAAAAAACATGTACATGAGCCCTTGTTAACTATGTGGAAAGTTCCAAATTTCTGCAGCTTTTTGTTTCTAGCTGAAAAACTTCAAACCCTAAAATATAAGGAAATAAACTCAAATTCTTCTGGGCCGTTTGCTCTTAGTTTTGATAGATGCAGATCCCATTGCTGGTCCTCTCATTGCCAACAGGGATCACTACTTTGGTAGGCACCCACCCGCCTCTCACTGAAACCCAAGCACAGGACCTCTCCAGTGCACCTCATGCTGACGGCTGCAAGAGACTGAAAAGGTCCTGCGCAGCAGCTTGACTGTTACATATAAAAGATGAAATATGTTTTTCACACTATCTCTTTGTTAACTATGGACCAGGGATTTTCCTGGTATTTAATGGAAAAACGACTTAAAACATTTCCCCCTTCCCCCCAACTGTAATTTGTGGCTTTAATTCTAGAACAAGCAGCTGGAAGCATACAACTAGAGCAAACTCACAAATAGAGAGGCAGGAATTAAGCAGGGTAAACTAGCACCTTGTCTAGGGCTTCTTGCAGGACACCCTCTGCATCATCCCACTTGTTCTGCCCCATGTAGCAGGCGGCTTGTCCATTCAGCAGAAGCAGCGTTGCCATGTACTTATCTGCCATCTCTTGGAAGATGTAGTAAGCATCTTGCAGCTTCTCACCCCCCTAGGAAAAAGAAAGTTATTACAGATAGGCAAAGGTAACAAAAAGATTAACATGAACTACACTACATGCAGCGGTAATGTAATCCTCCCATCACTACTACAATAAGAACAGCATTAAAAAAAACAAAAAAGACCTCACAGGTATAAATTGTAGGGCTGCATTTTGATTAAAATTTTAAATTACGAGAGCTGCAGGAATCTGCTGAGTGTGGACCTGTTAACATCAAAGCAGGCATCGAGAGAGGCCCTTCCGCTTTGTGAAGCTAGTGTAGGGTCTTGAAGTCCCTTAACAGCGGAACTCTGCCATGATACGCGGCCTGTGGTCGTGTGCCTGAAGGGGCAGGCCATGCTCCTTTAGAGCCTCATCAGTGCCAGGAGAGCAGGAGCAGGGCCAGGAGAGTATATTTCCCCAAGATAGGTAAGAAGAGGAAAGCCCAGGGCTCTCAAGGTGGAAGTGCTGGATCTTCTATGGTTTGTGGTCCGATGGATTTACATGCGATTTCAACTACAGCATTGACATCTCTGGGAGCATTGAGCATTTCCCCTCCTGGCGGGGCTTCTTTCTCCTCTAACATACTCCACTTCCTCAACCAGGTATGTCTTCCTTAGGGCTCCTTTTACTAAACGGCAGTAAGCCCAATGCGGGCTTACCGCTCGCTATACAGGAAGTACCGCCAGGCTACCGCAGCAGCCCAGCGGTACTTCCCACCCCTAGACCGCCATCATTTCCGGCACTACAAAAACTTATTTCTGTAGCGCTGGAGTGTACCCGGCGGTAATTGGGCAGTGTCGCACGATGCCCAGGAGCCCTTACCACCACCTCAATGGGTGGCGGTAAGGGCTCCCCCCTGAAATGGCTGTGCAGTAAGTGCTTTACTTGCCGCACGTCCGTTTCTTGTAGGAAAGCGAGACTTCCCTTTTACCAGCTGCGGTAAAAGGGGGCCTTGGTGTGCGTGTTTTGCCAGCACTGGCTCCGTTGTGCCACACCTTGGTAAAAGGGGCCCTTAGTTGGTGCACAGCCCTCTCCGGTGGGCGTGGACTCTTCCCATTGACTGGTACTGTTGAAGAATCTTCAGTAACTGCTGTGGTGCAGGGCACTAGTGATCCTTTCCCTATGCCTGTTCAAATTTCCTCTGATTTATCCCAGTAAGGTGCTATTTTGACTGATAAAGGGATTTCACTTCAGGCTATATGGCAAGTGGTAAACAGAACTGAACATTTGGTGCAAGGGACTATTCTTTCACTTTGCAAATTTTCTCAAGAGAGTACAGCTAAAATACAGGAGTTGGACCAGAAACTTGTGAAAGTGGAAACAGTTTTCCCCAAAGATTGTAATCAGTTGTTGATCAATCTACAGCTGTTTCTGTTAAAAGATGGCAGTCTGACCCATTCATATCTGGAAGCTATTCAGAATAAATTGCAGATTAAAACTCTTAGGATACTTAATTTTCCAGTGACTCACTACCTGGCTCCGTTGAAGCTCCTAAAAATGTATTTGAAGAATGTTTTATAATACCTTCATGCAGAGACGTTATCTGTTGAGAGTATATATTATATTCTTATGAGTTCTGTCCAGGTTAGAAAGGAAGATAAAATAGATCAGGTTTTTCTACTCCAGTTGATACTTTAGATCTCTATCAGTTTCTGGAATCTTCACAGGATTTGATAACAAAAAGGGCTACTCTTTTGGTTAAATTTTCTTCTGAAATTGAAAAGACCTCCATTCCTAAACTTTATTTCTCTAAGAAATCTGTGCCTTTCTGTGGTCAGTTGGTTTATATGTTCCCACATGTAGCCAGATACACTCAGTTTAGTAGAAAGCAATTCCTCCAGCTGAAGCCAAAAGCTTTAGCTGTGGGAGCAACTTTTTTTCTTAAATTTCCTTGTAAATGTCCGATTCATCATGGGAACAACAGATATATTTTTGTTGATTCTTCACTATTTAGTATCTTTTCTTTCACATAAACCAGTTCTTTCTGAGTAAGTTTCTTAGTGTTTTATTATGGCTGTTTGAGCTTTATTGGAGTACAACAAATATATTGATATGTGCCTGCTGTTTTGCTGGCTTAGATGGTTATTTACCTTTGTTTTTTGTTTTTCTATCTTGCTTTTCTGTTTCCTACAGCTTCCTAGATGTGGACCATGGTTAACTGTATATTTTCTTCTATTTTTATAATTATGACATAGAATGTTTTACTTATTTTCTTTATTTTGTATTGTAGAATTATGGAAATAAAAAATAATAATAATGTAATTGCGCTTAATCGCAGGGCATAGCCAGCAGTCCATGGGGGGGAAGGGGGTGTGTGTGCACAGGGATGGACTGGAAGAGGGCATGCATTTCCTCTACGTTCTCTTCCCTCACCCCCCCCCCCCCTCCACATTAGATATCATACCTTTGCTGGTGGAGATGCCGAAGCCCCACCAATGTAAGATATCCATTCCCAAAACAGCCCCCTTCCTCCTTGTACTGCCTCAAGAGTGAGGAAGTCAGTGGGGTGCCTCCAAAAGCCAAAGCTTTCATTAACTGAGTATGCTTGGGGAGTGCCAGCATTGGTGGCTGGAGGCATCCTGCTGACTTCCTTGCTTCCTTTTCCAGGCTGAAGAGCCCTAACTTCTTAAGCTTTTCCTCACATGAGAGGAGTTCCATCCCTTTAATCATTTTGGTTGCACTTCTTTATATCATTTTTTCAATTCCACTGTATCTTTTTTGAGACGCAGCGACCAAAATTGCACACAATACTCAATGTGAGGTCTCATCATGGAGTGATACAGAAGCATTATAATATACACAAACTTATTGATCTACTAACAGTAATCTGCAACCTGTCATTATATTAATCTGTGGTACCTCAGGATTGGAGGGTGGTCAATATAGCGCCAATTTTTAAAAAGGGTTCCAGAGGTGATTTGGGAAATTAAAGACTTGGTAAATCTAAATGTCAGTGCTGGGCAGAATGATAGAATACCAAACATAGTTTAATGGGACAGAGTCAATATGGATTCAGCCAAGGGAAATCTTGCCTCACCAATTTGTTTCATTTCTTTCAAGGAGTGAATAAACATGTGTATAAGCGACAGCCAGTTGATACAAGTGTACCTAGATTTTCAGAAAGCTTTTGACAGAGTCCCTCATAGGAGGCAATGTTCTATTGTGGATTGGAAATTGGTTAAAATATAGAAGACAGACTCCTCTCAGAAGTCCTCCCACACATTTGAAAAATAGCATTTTGCTTTGTCTGATGCACAGTGTTTTGAGGGAATGGGTGACCTTGTTGGGGGGTAATACTATAGTATCCAATCAGCTTCCACTACGTAGCAATCTTCACTTTTCGCTAGGACAGGATAATTTTAGCTTTCGCTGGTGGGCTCAACAGGGGATAGTTCTGTTGGAACATGTTCCTCGGAGTGATGGGTCTCTTTTTCATGTCAAGAATTTCAGCATCATTATCAAACCACTGCTGGGGATTTTTTTTTTTTTTTTTTTTGCCTTTGGTCAATTGCACTACTATGTTCGGTCTTTGAACTCGGAGGGTTTGGCTTTTCATTTGAGGGACAAGTTGCAGAATATTTTTTGGAAAGTTTCCTAAAGATGGTTTACCAGTGTCTGCATTACATATGGAACTACAACGGCTGTCTCTGTTTTGCGACCGTGGCCCTTTGCATTATTGATGGTGTGCGGATTTAGGGCTTCCTTTGAAGGCATTAAATTTGTTGACACTGGTAAAACGTAGTCCTGAAATTTCGGTTAGTGCGGAGTTGAGGGAATGCCAGTTTTGAGTATTATACAGAGCATACTTTACCCAGGACTAGGTCTATAATTCCCGTAGGCTCAATACCCCAATTTGTCTCAAATGTGCAAAAGATGTTAATTCTTTTCATCATGCTTTCTGGTTGTATCCCACAATCAAACTTTTTTGGCGGGCTGTACTTTGGTATATGGAATCACTATTGGGCCATGCTGTTCCATTTTTGCCAGTGGGCCTGCTGCTGGATAAATATAAAGCTTTTGGGTTACAGAATCATGGTAGCTGCTTTTAATGTGGAAGGTGGGGGTGCTGGAAAAGAAAGTTATATTGGGTATTTGGACCAATGGAGATGTACCTTCCTACTGGGCTTGGCACAATCATTTTCATGGTTTAATGCTTTTGGAGCAAGGTCAAGCTAAGGATTCTCAACAGAAAAAAGTTCTTTTTATCGGTTTGGAGCCTATATTTGCAATCCTTGCCTAACAAAGCAAAACACTTAATTCTTAACTCCTAAACCACTGGGGTGGGGGTCCTGCACTGCTCATTTGGGTAGGCTGTGTTTTCTTTATTTTGGTCAGAGCTCAGGTGGAGGGTAGGGGTGGAGAGGGTGGACAACGTTGTGTGGTTTCACTGGGTGAAGCAGATTCTCATTGGGTTTGGTGGTGGGGGGGGGGGGGTTCTTTTCATTCTTTCACAGTTCTTGTTCAACAGTTTCTGCTTACTGGGGAGCGGGAGGAGAGTAAGGATCTAGGATGCCATTGTCAAATGTTGAACATTGCATTTGTTTGCTTGTATTTTCTTCATAATGTTCAATAAAATTGTTTAACTCCAAAACACAGAAAACAGAGGGCACAGTTAAATGGCTATTTCACTCAATGGTGGAAGGTGAACAGCGAAGTGCCCCGTGGCTCTGTACTGGGATCAGTACTATTTATTTATAAGCGATCTATAAATGGGAAAAATGAGTAATATGACGAAAATTGCAGATGACACAAAACTATTCAAAGTTGTTAAATCACATGCGGACTGTGAGAAATTGCAGAACCTTAGGAAGTTGGAAGACTGGGCATCGAAATGGCAAATGAAATTTAATGTGGACAAATGCAAAGCAATGTACTTTGGGAATAATCCAAATCATAATTACTTGATGCTAGGTTCTACATTAAGAGTCGTCATTTTGGACAAAACATTGAATCTGTTCAGTGCACAGTGGCAGCCAAAAAAAGTAAACAGGAGTTATTAGGAAAGGGATAGAAAATAAGACAAAGAACACCACTAGCGGAAAACGAACATAATCCCACATCTACTCCACACATCAGTGTAACAAGTCTACCCTAAATAAATTGTAAGCCACATTGAACTGATATCTAGATTGGACAATGTGGAATACAAATGCAGAAATAAATAAATAATGCATTTGCATCACTCCATGGTGTGGCCTCACCTCGAATATTGTATGTAATTCTGGTTGCCATATCTCAAAAAAGATATAGTGGAATAAGAAAAGGGCGACCAAAATGATAAAAGGGGTTGGAACTCCTCTCATAGTGGAAAAGCGTAAGAGATTAGGGCTCTTCAGCTTGGAGATAAGATGATTGAGGGGGGGATATGATTGAGGTCTACAAAATCCTGAATGGAGTAGAGCAGATAGACCTGAATTGTTTACTTTTCAAAAAGTACAAAGATGAGGGGGCACTCCATGAAGTTACATCGTAATACATTTAAAATGAATAGGAGAAAAAATATTTTTCACTCAATGAATAGTTAAGCTCTGGAACTCATTGCCAGAGGATGTGGTAACAGCAGTTAGTTTGTCAGGATTAAAAAAAAAAAAAAGGTTTGGACAAGTTCCTGGAGGAAAAATCCATTAACTGCTAAACTGCTATTAAGGTAGTCAAAGGGAAAGCCACTACTGGAGTAGAGCTCACATGCCGCCTCTACAGAGGGCTTTGCTGTCCTAGTGGTTGATGCAGTCGCAGGAGCTGGATGTGAAGCTTCCACTTCAAGGAGAGGCGAGACAGAGCTTAACATGGTGTCTGCAGGAGGCAGCATTGTTGAAGGGGATCTGGACGCACCAGATTGGGTCGTAGTCACCACAGATGCCACTCATGGGTTGGGGGTGCATTTCCAGGGTCAAGTGGCGCAGAGCATCTGGACCAGAGAAAAGAACCACTGGACGATAAAGAGATTAGAGACCAGGGCAATTAGCCTAGCTTTTGCCAGACCAAAAGGCAGGACACAGAATTGAAATTTTGGCCCAAAACCGCAAAACAAAGGAATCTCTGATGAGCCTTCTGTACAGGGATATGCAAATATTCTTCTGTCAAGCCCAGGGCTGTCGGAAACCTTCCCTTTCTGATTACCTAATGGTTAGTGCAGCGGCCTGAGAACCTGGGTAACTGGGTTCCATTTCCACTGCAGCTCCTTGTGACTCTGGACAAGTCATGAAACCCTCCATTGGCCCAGGTATAAAATGAGTACCTGTATATAATATGTAAACTACTTTAATTGTAACCACAGATAGACGTTATATCAAATCCCATTCCCTTTCCATCTGCTGGAAACTGAGAAATACTGGTTGGATGTGGGCTGCACAGGGCTTTTACAGGTCACATTGAAATCAATAGTTCTCAGTCTCCATCTGCTAGTAGGCGTGCGTAAACCCAAGCATATGGATTGGACTAGAGGGATGCTAAGGAAATTGTGATTTTTGTTTGTATTTACAAGCTGATTAGAAGTTGACAAGGATGATTTGCAATCTTTACTCTGCTCTCCCCTTAAAGGCTCCTGGCTTTCTTTCACCTTTGTTGCAACCTCTCTATCAGAATGCTTAACTTCCCTGTTTTCATAGTATCCTTCAAAAATAGCTCACTCTGAACCATGCATTCCTGAGTGACTGTCAGCTTTTCCCCAGGTTCTAATTTAAAAGCTGCTCTATCTTCTTTTTAAATGTCAGCACCAGTAGCCTGTTGCCATCTCAGTTAAGATGGAGCTCTTTGTGGAACAGAATGCATCTTCAAAAAGATATAAAACAGGATGGAGTCAGTCCAGAGGACAGCTACTAAAATGGTCAGTGTTCTTCACCATAAAGCGTGAAGGAAGAGACTTAATTTTTATTTATATCTGCATTTGTACCCCGCATTTTCCAAACTAGTTGTAGGTTCAATGTGGCTTATAATTTACTTAAATTAGATATGTTACTTAGAGGCATATTTTCAAAGCACTTAGCCTTCCAAAGGTCCATAGGTTTCTATGGACCTTTGGAAGGCTAAGTGCTTTGAAAATATGCCTCATAGCCATTTAGTGTTGATGCAGGCCTTGTAAACTCTTTGAGCAGGGACTGTCTTTTTTGTGTATGGTGTACAGTGCTGCATATGCCTTGTAGCGCTATAGAAATGATAAATAGTAGTAGTAGTTCAGTTCTGTTTGTGATCAAGTGTTGGTTGGTGGTCAGCTTGACTGTGTGGGTTCATTGAAAAAGAATTTTTGAAGAAGTGGGCTTTCAGGTGTTTTCAAAATGTTGGGTATTTGTTTGTGCATTTTAGGTCTTTCGGAAGTGTGTTCCAAGTCTTGGGGCAAATGTATGTGAAGTTGGCTGCGTATGTAGATTTGTATTTTAGGCCTCGACATCTGGGGAAATGAAGGGTGAGATAGGTTCTTAACCCTTGATTGCGTTGCGCATTTGTAGTTCTATTAGGTTTGTCATGTATTCCGGTGATAGGCTAAAGATTATTCTGTAGACCAGAGAGCATATCTTGAAGGATATACATGCTTTAAAAGGCAGCCAGTGTAAGTTTTGGAGTAACAGTCTTGTACTTTCAAATTGATTTTTTCTGAATATTTTTTCTTGCTGCTGTATTGAACAAGTGTGCGGAATACATCTCTTGGGAAATAGTTTTTTATGCGTTTCAATTTCCACACAGTTTGGAACATTTTCTTTGTGGTATCTGAGATTTGGTTTTCGAAGGATAGATTGTGGTCTATGGTGACTCCTAGGATTTTTAGATATTGGTAGGGGTGTTCCCATGGCGGATATTTGTGAAGTGGTCGGTGTTGTGTGGTGATGTGAGTATCAGGCAGTGTGTTTTTTACTTGTTCAGTCTAAGCTTGAACAATGATGCCCAGGACTCCATGGGGTTTAAGCTGTCCACAATCCTGGTCATGATTTCATGCACATTCTTTTTGAAAGGGATATAGATTGACAAATCATCAGCATATATATATATATATATATATATATATATATATATATATATATATATATATATAAAGGGGATGAAACCTTGTTTGGATAGTGATTGGGCAAGGGGGGTAAGCCATGTGCTGTCAGTTCTGCCGGTCCTCTGCCCCTGGAAGTTGATGTCAGCGAGGGCAGAGGACCAGCAGAGTCGACTGCGCATGCCTGAAGGCTATTTTTTTTTTGCAGCCACTGGGAACAGGGAGCAGGTGGCATTCGGGACTCGCAGAGGTGACTGCCAAGGAGGTTGGATGAAAACAGGTGATGGGATGAAGTCAAAAAACTGAAGTCAATAGGTCAGTCTCTTTCCCTTCCCATTCAAAAAAAACCAAGCAAACCTATTAGCTGCTGCATCCGAGTTGTCATTCTTTATTGTTGGTAGCATTTTTTATTTAATCTCACTTATATTTTTAAACAGGCTAGCTTGTGCAGCATACAGATGTACAAAGAGGAAGTTTAATAACAGAATAACTTTTCATAGGTAGAGTAGTAATTTGTTATAAATCATAATCAGTGTGTCATTTGGAGGGGCTGGTTATAGGGACAACCTAGCACTGTTATATTTGTGTAGAGAAAAAGATGGAGACCTGTGTGGCTGGGGAGGAAGAGGCAGAGACCTGTGTGGCCGGGGGGGAGGGGACGCATAAAATTGCTCAGACACAAAGGGTGACATGAACTGAAAACGTTTGGGAACCACTGGTGTAGAGTATGGTCCCTAATTTTAATTGAGGCGATTTCCACTTGCGGTGTTATAAATTCCGCTATGGCTTCCACTGTTAGAAAGGATCTGTAGAACACTGCAATTCCCCCACCTCTTTTCCCATTTCTGTTCCAATGCAAGATTTTATAGACTGGTGGGCACAGGTCCAAGATCCCATTGGTATTGGTAGGTAATCGTCCTCTGTTAATGAGTCTGTGGTAATTTTCATTAATTGGCATTCATTTGGGTTTCTGGGTTTTTTGGGTTCCTTTCTGGTCTTCTGTTGTGATTGGGTGATTTCCATTGACTGGATTACCCCGCCTATTGTGAGAAGGCAGGTGAAAAGGGATCAAGAAAGTCACGAGGAAAGGGGGTGCAGAGAGCAGGGGAACTCCAGCATTCAGAAAGCCGGGCTACCGGAGGCTGAGAGGTTAGCAGGGTTAAGGAAGAAGGGGAGGAACTACCATTCCCAGAATCCCTCTCTTCCCCACCCGGCTGTGCAGGAGCTAGGGGAGGAGATAGAAGATTGGGAAATGGTTTCTGAGGAAGGTAATGAGGGCCAGCTGGAGAGGTTGGGGGCGGAGGAAGCTGGAGATGAGGATAAAATGGAGGTAACTGAAGGACTGGGGGAGGAACAGATGGAGATTGGGGCTCTGGCCCAAACCGGGGAAGGTATTGTAAGGGGGTGGCTGGCAGCTCCTTGGAGACGGTGGTGGAAGGCCGGAGGAGAGAGGCTGAGGCACTGGGGAAGGTCTCTGCTAAAAAGGGGACAGGTGCTGACCTCAGGGAAGAGACAGGAACTGAGTACAATTCAAACCCCAGCATGAACAAGGTGAAAAAGAGCTGTTTATCTGTGCTGTAAGATGAAGCAAGAAAAGCTGTATAAACTGTTTGATACTGGAAAGTGCTGTGACTACAAAATACAGAGCGACTGTGTTTTCTTTCTGCTTATGCTCTGTTCCAAAGAGAAGTAATTTTGGTTAAAAGGAGTGAAGTTACATGGACTGTTTAAACCTGAAAGGTACTTTGGCAGCAAACTTTAACTAATGTGCTAGGTCCTGATTAGAACAGGACTAATCAAGAAGACTGCTTTTGTGTTAAAGTAAGGACATTGTAGGAGCTGCTTGGGCCTGAAAAGGGGCAGGACCTGCAAGAACCTGGAATCAAGGTGTTCCTTTGTGTTTATGTTGAATGGAAGCAAGAAAATAAAGTTTTTTTTAACTTATAAACGTTTTGCTTTGATTGAGCCTCTGTGGAAAGAACAGAGGGAGGAGGGAGTCCTGCGAGCTCTCAGGGGTCTGGAGCCGAGTCCCAGAGCAGCCCAAGGTGGTGTGGAGCGAGGCAACGGCCGCGTAAAGAAGGAAGCTAAGCAGGGTCGAGCCTGGCTGGGTCCTGGAAGGACGACCCAGTCACACTATCTATTTGAGCTCAACCTGGGTGACGCAGGTTGCATAGTACTTGTATTTTGTTGTTTTCATCTCACGTTAAGGTTCTGTGGTGGTTAGTAGCGTTAGGGTTGATAGCCCTACTAGAAGTCTTGTGATGTGCATTTTCTCTCTTTTGGTGTGCTCCCTAATCCCTGTTTTTTTTGTTTTTTTCTAGGAGGAAGTATAACTCTGCTTGTTGTGTACCTGTCCTCTTTAATGCAGAAGTTGTACATTTGCAATTGGTGTGTTCCTTTTCGGTGGTTCCAATAAAGTAGGTGTGACTTTAGATGTGTACCGCTTTCCTGGGTCTCTTTCTCCCTTTGCTATGATATCGCCATGCAGAATCACCTTAGTTTCTCAGAAAGGCAAGGGTTCATCAATGTGCTGGAAGTTAAAGTCTGCCTACCCAGTCCACTTCTTGAGTAAATAGTTTTGGAAGTCTTTATCCTGGTGGAGGAATCACCATCACTTATATTTTTGATATGCGGAGATGTCTAAATTTAAACAGATATCTCCATTAGACCAATTTCCATTCTGACTATGCCGTATTTCTCATGTGCTGTAGGTATTCACATCTTTTAAGGAATTAAAGGTGTTTTTTGTTGTTGTCCCCCCCCCACCAATTGCTCGAGCTCTGTATACAAAACAAAAACCCCACTTGTATATATGTATACTTTAGAAGAAAGGCAGGAGAGGAGAGATATGATACAGAGATTTAAGTACTTTTATGGCATAACTGCATAGGAGGTGAATCTCTCAACTGAAAGGAAGCTCTGGAATGAGCATAGGATGAAGATGAAAGGGGACAGACTCTGCAGTAATTTAAGGAAATGTTTCTTTACGGAAAGGGCGGTCGATGCATGAAACAGCCTCCCGGTGGAGGTAGTGGAGACAAGGACTGTAAATATGGGGACAAGCACATAGGGTCTCTAAGGGAGATGAAGGGATGATAGAGATGGGCAGACTGGACAGACCATAAGATTTTTAGCTACTGTCATATTCTACGTTTGTCTGTTTAAAGGAATCAAGTGCTGGGTCCCTGATCGGCACTGGTTTTCAATCTCAGCCAAAGGGGCCCATCTTCAACTCACAGGTCAGGCCAAGAGCAATGCTCTGTAGGCATCTATCCAATTCTACAATGCAGAGCAAAAACTGTTAAGAGACTGACCTCAGTGGCTATGGATGCTCTCCATTTCCAAAAACTATATGTACCATACAAATAACTCAAATTTTTAAACTGCAAAAGAACCTCAGGTTAAGAAGTTGGAGATGCAGAAAAAGTTACCATTACATGCAAACAAAGCTACTGGCACACTGCTGCTAGAAAAGATCCAGCAGTGACAAGGTGGGGCACAAAACAGTCAACTTTTATGCAAATGTTAACACAACTGTAACACACAACACACACCCTATTCTCATTGGGAACAATTTTAACTTTGCAGATACATCTCCACTGCATTCCCAAACATGTAACCGCATCAGCTGCTGGCATGTAATTACTATCAGAGACCCATTAGCTATGGTTTCATACTGAGCTTTGTCTTTAAGTGCTTTGGACAATCTGAATTTCCATTACAGTAATGAGCTTGCACAGTGCTTACAGCCTGCATGAATTTCCTGCCCAAATCCCCAGACACTTGCCATTACCACTTCCAGCAGCTGAAACGCCCTACTCTCCAATGAAATACTACAAGGCAGGGTGTTATCAATGCTCAAGATAGAAAAGTTTCAAGTTTCAAGCAAAGCACCAGTGAAGCCCAATTGCCAAACAGGCAACATCAGAAAATGGTTAGTGATGCACTTACCAGAGCGAGATTCACCCAGGCTGTGGCCAGTTGTGTGAGTGTAGCATCCTCATCTTGCTCTTGCATCTTTTTCAGTTCTTTGCTGTGAAGAAGAATCCAGACAGGATGGAGAGAAACATGAGAGCGAGGCAAACAATTTCATTTAAAATACTGGAAGATGCCAAGTATAATGTCTATGAGAATATAAAAATGGGGGGAGGGGGAGAGAGAGACTGGATAAGCAGAGTCAGATCACAGGATGATGCAGAACAGAAGCTCCTGGGGCTAGCACTAAGAAACACCTGAATGTGGTATTTATTGTAGGACGTTTAAGTATTAGGTGGCCATATATTTGTATAACACAACATAACTTCACGTTAGAAAAGTGGCAGGAATCTCTTTAAATAAAAGAATACCAGAAGAATAAGCCTCATCCAAGTACCTCTGCAAAGCAGATCCCTCATTACCCAGATGTCACTATCAGACTCATTTTCAAAGCACTTACATTTACAAAGTTATATAGTAACAGATGGAACTTTTGAAACTCTAAGTGCTTTGAAAATATGTCTCTATGTGACTCCTAATACATTTGGAATTATACCCTGCATTCACTGAATTAAAGGATCATGGATTTGATATACTGCCTTTCTGTGGGTACAACCAAAGCTGTTTACATCCCACAGTACTACTCCACTGCCAATTCGTGTCACATATTTTACTGTATGTGAGCTTATAAAAGCCTACTTTCTTCATTATGCCCTGGACTCTTTCTGTTTTGCCCTGATGGCAAAGGGTAATTCGGCCTGCATTTGTAGAGTGCCGATCACCTGACTTACATGCCCTAACTTAAAAGCCTCAATAAAATCTGCTGCTTCCGAAAAAGGAAAATAAAATACATGGACATATAGCAACCTCACTTCAGAAAAACTTCACAGCTCCCACTGCATATTCCAAAGTCTCTTCGCCCTTCACTGCCTTAGGAATGAACAGATTGTAAGCCCTCTGGGGAAAGGAAAAATACCTACTGAAGCTAAATGTAACTCATATTCAACTACTACTGAAAAAGGCCTGAGCTAATCCAAATCCCTCATCATTGCTCCATGACAGCTTCTACCGTGTAACTTGTTATGCACATTAAGGTTCCTTATCTGCGCAGGTACAGCTGTAGGGATTTTATTGTAATATGAGATAAAAGTGATCAGCATCACCGTGCCAAGGGAGTCTTATGCTCTTTTGTTCTGAACATGGCCCATTTCCCATGGCACAAATGTTCACGGAGTACTAAAAACCCACACAGCTTTCCAAGCTCTGTAACTGGCTGCTGGAACTGGGACATATCCTTAGTACTGTGAACAGAACAAATGGACAGACTGGAAGGGTCCAAGTCTTTTTCTACTTTAATATACTAGATTTGTGTCTCCTGTGCTAAGACATTTGTGTCTCACTTCTAAACAAACACGAAGGTCATTCAGAACAGTCACTTACCGGGCTAGATCCAGCCTGTCAAGCTTCAGCAAGATCTGTATTATCATAGCTAAGCTGTAAGAAAACAGATGGCAGATAAAAATGTTGAACCGTGAGGGAGGGTATAGGGGCAGGGGAGGGGTATGAATAGTAGGTTGAAGTAATTATGGGATGTTATAACAAAAGAAAATGTTGGAAAATGTTACAAGTGATTATTGTTCATTGTAATCCTCTCGTATAAATAAAGATATAAAAAAAATGTTGAACTGTTATTCTGCAGCCTCAGACGTATTCTTGGTGTTTGTCTGCGGCAGTTCCTCCGCAGGCTGACAACACTGATCTGAGGTAGTGTTTTTTTCTTTTCTTATCTCGATCTGTCACTGAACAGGACATATGGAAAGGCATTTCAGAAAGGCCGTCCAACTCAGAATATGGAAGTCCAAGGCTGTATGTCAGATACGGATGTAATTTTTTTATGTTTTTTAGAACAGGATCTGCTGACATACGGCCTGTTTTGAAATACATTAGAAAGGGACGTCCAAGTGCTGGCTACATCCAGCATGAACATCCATTTTACAAACTGAAACATCTGAACTATGACCAGGGCAAAACAAGGGATGTGGATCTTTGTGGCAGCATAGGAATGTCTATATTATAAAATGGCCACACAGGCTATACCTCCATGTGGATGTCTAATGTTTAGAGCATCCGCAGGAGAACCAAGGCATAGAACTAGAGCTGCCAGTTCAAATCCCATTGTAGCTGTAATTCCCCCCTCCTTTTTTTTTCTTAAATTGTGAGCCCCTCCCCCAAGGGACAGAAAAACACCTACTGTCACTTCCCTTACTCTGTGCAGTGGAGAATTGTTACAAGTATCAGGTCTAAAATTAGGCATCCTTCTTTTTGGACATGGGAAGTCCTTACCCATTCTAAAATTGGAGCTGGAAATCCATATTTTGACCCCTCCCTAGTCCCGCCCAAAAATTGCCCAGACCACACCCTCTTGCCATATGGCTGTACTGCAGTTTTAGAGGTCCATATCATGGTTTTAGAAAATCAGGATTTGGACGTCCATGCAATATGAATGTCTAAATGCCGATTTTCAGACATCCAAAACACAAACAGAGCTTCTAAAATAAGCACCACAGTGTAGTAATTAATAAATGAACAGAGGGCCAGCATTAGCTCTGCTCTACCACTGATATGTCTCAGCCAATATTACAGGCCCATTCCTCCTGATTCCAGAAGCCTGAGCAGCTCATTCTCTAGGAGACCAATTGCTTATCATTTACCACTCCAAACTGTCCCCCTGGTGAAGTGTGCGCAGAGCAGCATCTGTGTTCATGTCATGGAAATAGATTGAGGCAGCCATTAGCAGGAATGTTGTGTTTGTGACATCCACGCTTTTTGCCATCTTCTTATCCAACTCAGCAACAATAGCATCTCTTGGAAAAGAAAGAGCATAGAAAGTAAGATCCGAGCTCTTTCCTGTAGCATTCAACATTTAGAGCCTGGTTTTAACGGGACGCCTATTTTCTAAATGCTAATATTCCTCACTAATGATTTCCACCATCCAACTAATATACCGTGGACCTCAGCGGTGCACCTCACCAGTCATAGTTTAAGCTGAGTCTTATGCACCCACTTCCTCTTCGGTCCAACAAATCAAAAAGTTTCTTTTACATAAACTTATAATTTTTTCAACGTTAAGCAATTAAATATAGTTTCTCTTATTCATACTTTAGAATTTACTTTACCCAAGTATACCGAGAATACTATAATGCTTCTATATCGCTCCATGGTGCGATCTCAGCTTGAGTATTGCGTTCAGTTCTGGTCGCCAAATCTCAAAAAAGATATAGTGGAATTAGAAAAAGTTAAAAGAAGAGCAACCAAAATGATAAAGGGGATGGAACTCCTCTCATATGAGGAAAGGCTACAGAGGTTAGGGCTGTTTAGCTTGGAAAAGAGACAGATGAGGGGCGATATGATTCAGGTCTACAAAATCCTGAGTGGTGTAGAACGAGTAGAAGTGAATCGATTTTTTATTCTTTCAAATATTAGGGTTACACTCAATGAAGATACAAGGACATACTAAAAAAAAATAGGAGGAAATATTTTTTCACTCAACAAATAATTAAGCTCTGGAACTCTTTGCCAGAGGATGTAGTAAAAATGTAGTAACAGCAGTTAGCTTATATGGGTTTTAAAAAAGGTATGGACAAGTTCCTGGAGGAAAAATCCACAGTCTACTACTGACACAGACAAGGGGGAAGCCACTGCTTGCCCTGGGACTGGTAGCATGGAATGCTGCTACTAAATGGGTTTCTGCCAGGAACTTGTGACCTGGATTGGCTACTGTTGAAAACAAGTTACTGGGCTAGATGGACCACTGGTCTGACCCAGTATGGTTATTCTTATGTTCTTATGAATAAGAGAAACTATATTTAATTGCTAAAAGCTGAAAAAGTTATAAAAGTTTATATAAAAGAAACTTTTTGATCCATTGGACTGATGAGGAGGTGAGTGCGTAAGACTCATTAGCTAAAAGTATATGGCTGGTGAGATGCACCAAGGTCCGTACTTATTAATTGGATGGTGGAAATCGTTATTGAACAGTCATTATAGTAGTATTTTATAAACACAACATAGGCACCTAAGTGCCTTTATAAAATAGACTCTTAGAACCAGCCCTTGTAACATGCAAAATGCCACCACACGCATTAACCCTACTCTAAAGTTGGTACTCTACACATGTGCATATTTTATAAAATACACATCGCTGCTATGGCTCTGGGATTGCCTACACATGGCATGATATTTATACGCATGTATATCACCACACAATTGTATAAAAGGCCTTTTCTTCTTGTAAAGCAGGCTTTTCATGTGAAACAACCTTTATAAAATTATCTCCTTAATGCAGGACACTTGTGCAGCGCTACAATCAGCCTGCAGGTGGTACCAGTGGACTGTTACTTAATCCTAGAAATGCTGCTAATCTAGCTAAATAATTCTCACCTCCAACATTCTGAAGTTTACTCTGTGGCAGGGAAACACTGAAGCCCTGCACTGTTGGTACGCTAGGCTGTCAGCACCACTTACTGTCACTCATAGACCCGCCCTCAGCCATGCCCCTTCTGCACATACAGTAATTCGCAACCCCAACGTTCTAAATGAAGCCTCAACCGGAAGTGTGAGGCGTCGAGATATCCTTTTTGCCCATGACTGTGTGCCCCCCCCTCGCGTCACTACGTGATGACGACAAGGGCGGAGCACTGACACTCCAGGAAGCTCCATCTCCCCCTGCCTCTCGCCGCCCATTTCACATACGGAGCCCGCATCCCACACTGCCTCGCACTTCACAGAACCCCGGCAATTGTAACCCCTCCCACCCACCCAAACACACAAACACAGGCTCAACGCGCACTCGCTCCCACACCCCCCCCCCAAGGCCGTCGCTCGCTTGCCCCCCACCCCGGAGGCCGCCACTCACCCCCCGAGGTCGATGGAGGCAGCGCTTTAAAGTAATGCCAGCTGAGAGGCCGAGAAGCACAGTACAGCAGCCTCGCGTTCACCTTTCCCCTTCTCTCTCTGTGTCCCGCCCTCATTTCCGGTTTCGCAGAGAGAAGGGGAAAGCTGAACGCGGGGCTGCTGTACTGTACTTCTCTTCCTCTCAGCTGGCATTACCTTAAAGCGCTGCCTCCGTCTACCTCGGGGGGTGTCGGCCTCCAGGGGTGGGGGGGGCCAAGTGAGCGACGGCCCTGGGGGGGAGGGAGCGTACCCAAACAGCGCGCGACGTTCCTGCCAGAAATGCGGCCACAGCATCGCCAAGGACTCCCTGCGAGTGCCCTTCAAGGTGCAGGTAGGTGCTCGCGCTGCAGCACATGGGGGCAGGGAGTAGGGCTCGGATACCGGCAACCACACACACACACACAGGAAAACCTTGCTAGCGCCCATTTCATTGCTTTCTGAAACGTGCCTTTTTTTACTAGTGTTTTGATAACCAGTTTACCTGCGTCTCTCATCTGAAAGATATTCTGCAAACATTCGAACAGCTTCGAGCTCAGCACCAGCATTTGACCTGATTTCATCCAACACAACACCATATTTTCTCTGTTAAAATTTAACAAAATTACTACTTAGGCTTCCATTAAAAACTACAAAGTCCACCTAATTACTTTATATCTCTTCAATAGAAATTTGAATCAACATATTAAGACAAGTGGTCAAGGCTATTAAACAAACCTTTTTGACAATGTGGCCCCTACTTCAAAAATAATGAAGACCACTAATCTATAGTGACACAGCAGGTTGAATGGACCAATAGGTCCTTTATTTGCAAATAAAGTTATACATAAATAGAAATGAACTATAAACAGCACACAGGTCCATTTAGGATCACATACCTGGGCAATGTATGCTCTGTACAGAAAAACATCTCTTTCAACTTCCTTCTCTGAACTGGAAACCTGGAAGGAACATCAAGATGTACAAAAAAAGCATTTCTTGAAAATAACAGAATATCATTTGGTAAGCATGTTGTCATGCACAAACAATAAAAGTATTTATTTATGCTGGCACATACCATCTTTGTGGAACAAACCCATTCAAAATGGCTCACAGTAGAAGAAAAAAAAAGCATAACAGTAGGATATACAGTAGAAAAAATAGGCAAAATACCATAATAATAAACGTACTCAATATCACAAAACGAAAAGAGTTTCAAACTTCTCCTAAAAGATATGGAAGTCTGAAGAGATCTACGAACCCCAGGGAGTTTGTTCCATGGCTAATGACCATGAATGTTCTCCTCCTCCACTGTTCTTTCCTAAGTATAGTGAATCTGCTGAATCAAAACATTAGATCTTACAGGACATTTCCCTAGTCAGTATGGCTAATGCTACGGTCAAACGTAACTTGTTTATATTAAGTTTCCCTACTGTTCGTAACATCCTTTACAATCTTCATTAATATATCAAGCAGCCTCCATTTGGAATTCCCTTCCCTCTTTTCTTAGGCAAAGAGGGCATTATTTTGAGTTTAGGAAGCTGTTAAAGACTTTCCTTTTTAGGAAATATCTCCCTTAATTTTATAGATATTATACTTTCCTGTTTTGTGATAATAATAATTTATCATTGTTATAATTATCTGCAGTATGCTCCTTCTCTTGATTGCTGCCCGCTTGGAACTTGTTGGTTCTAGCGGGTCATAAGACCAGAATGTTAATGTAATGTATTCCCACCTTAAATAAGATCTGTTTGAGCGCATAAACTAAGTGTTGACATTGAGTTATTGGCAATCCTTGAAACAAATTTTTCAATTACCCTGAGCAAATCCTTTTGTTTGTACAAATCCGACTTCTCAGGGAAAAATTAATTTGGTGCCCTATTCGGAATGGCAGCCCCTGAAACCTGCAGGCAGCTGCACTCTAGTACCACTAGCAGCATCTTGTATAGCAAAAGAATTTAAATAAAAGCCAGATCTTATGCTTTCCACTTTTAAAAAAAGCTGCCAAAGGGAGGAGTCCAAGATGGTGGCAGTATTGGCTGTGTGAGTGGCTTGCTGTTTCGGTTGCTGGTAATTTACCCCCCCCCCCCACCCGCCAGTGCTAATGCCGCATACAAAGAGGAAGGGGGTAGTCAAGAACACACCTTCTGTGCTTTGGGAGCCACCCCCTGAGTCAGCAGCCTATAGACTGCTTCACAGTTGAGGCCCCCTTGCCATTTGGGGAAACGCATCTACTCCTAAGGAATGAGATAGGAGAATCGACTTCACTGGGGCTGGAATTCACCCCCAACATCTTCAGTGCCTCTGTGTCCGGCGTCACCCGCTATGGGTAAGACCATTGAAGAGGGTGTTGCTGACAGTGTTGTTCGACCAGAGGGAAAGAGATCTGGAGAAGGTGTTTGTTCATCTTCTACCATGGAGATCATACTCAAAAATGTCTGGAGAATGCTGCAGAAATTGTACTCTGTGACTGGAAATATATCTACCGAGGTAAAAGCACTGGGGCAGAAGATGGACGATCTAAGGTAGTGGAGCAAGTTAAAATGGATTTTTCAAGGTTTCTGAATTTCCCGAGATCCCCTGGAGAGGCATAATCGAACGCTCATCTCCATGGGCGTCTATCTCCGAGGACGGGTCCGCGAAGGGGCGGGCCAGACCATATTTTCGAAAAAGATGGGCGTCCATCTTTTGTTTCGATAATACGGTTGGTGCCGGGCAAATGCATCGCACTTAGGCGGATTTGAGCTGGGCGGTATCGGTTTTCAGCAATAATGGAAACCGAAGGCGCCCAGCTCAAAAACGAACAAATCCAAGGCATTTGGTCATGGAAGGAGCCAGGATTCAAGTGCACTGGTCCCCCTCACATGCCAGGACACCAACCTGGCACCCTAGGGGGCACTTGTAACAATTAAAAAAAAAATTAAAATACCTCCCAAGTCCATAGCTCCCTTACCTTGGGTGCTGAGCCCCCCAACCCCCCCCCCCCAAAAACCCACTCCCCACAACTCTACACCATTACCATAGCACTTATGGCTGAAGGGGGGCACCTAGATGTGGGTACAGTGGGTTTTGGGGGCGGTTTGGGGGGCTCCCATTTACCAGCACAAGTGTAACAGGTAGGGGGGAGGAAGGGTCTGGGTCCACCTGCCTGAAGTCCACTGCACCCATTAACAATTGCTCCAGGGACCTGCATACTGCTGTGATGGAGCTGGGTATGACATTTGAGGCTGGCATACAGGCTGGCAAAAAAAAGTTTTTAAAGTTCTTTTATTTTGTTTTTTTAGTGGGAGGGGGTTAGTGACCACTGGGGGAGTCAGGGGAGGTCATCCCCGATTCCCTCCGGTGGTCATCTGGGCAGTTGGGGCATTTTGGGGGGACTTGTTCGTGAAAACAAAGGGTCCAGAAAAAGTGACCCAAATTCTTGCTTCTGGCGCCCTTCTTTTTTCCATTATCGGCCGAGCACGCCCATCTCTCCTCGGCCGATAAACACGCCCCAGTCCAACCTTCACCACGTCTCCGACATGCCCCAGTCATCTTTGTCCATTCCCGCGACAGACTGCAGTTGGAGGCGCCCAAAATCGGCTTTCGATTATACCGATTTGGGCGCCCATGAGAGAAAGGCGCCCATCTCCCGATTTGGGTCGAAATATGGGCGGTCTTTCTCTTTCGAAAATAAGCTTGCTGGAATACCACCTCTTGATTTATTTGAGCATTACCTTATTACCATTTTGAAATATTCCCTAGAAGCTATTTCCCCAGTTAATAAAACATATTATGTGCCTATAACTGCATGGAAATCCTTGGGAGAATGTGAGAGCGGATGGGAACAAGGGATTCAGCTGGCCTCAGAAAGAGCTACATTGTTAATTTCTCTGGTTTTTGAACAAGATTTAAATGCAATTTTAAGATTGTATTTTAGACATGCATTGGACTTATTTCATGGTAAATGTATTTGGATCTACCCTGATGTGAACAAAATCTACTCAGGAGATGAGTAAACAATTTTTGGCTATGAGGAAAGAGACTAGAGACCTTGGCGCTACATTTTTATTAGACTATCTGTAAATGAATGATTACATTTGGAGGAACTAAATATGTCTTCTTTGCCCCAGAACAACAAAGGGCTTTTCTAGATATTAAGAAGATACTTTGAGCAACGGCTATTGGACTTATTAGTAGTTATGAGTTGGGGGGGGGGGGGGAGTTAGTCTGCTAAGTCTTATGTTTGTTTAAATATTGGATGTTTTCTATCCATTTTCTTCTTTTTTGCTTTCTCCTGGCTTTTATGTCCTTCCCATATTGTAGTAGTCTAAGGAAGATTTGTTATTATTTTCTTGATTTCATTATATACCTCATAAAAGTTTTCTGTTCATGTTGCTTAAGGTAAAATTATGTATAATCATACCTGATAATTTTCTTTCCATTAATCATAGCTGATCAATCCATAGACTGGTGGGTTGTGTCCATCTACCAGCAGGTGGAGATAGAGAGCAAACTTTTGCCTCCCTATATGTGGTCATGTGCTGCCGGAAACTCCTCAGTATGTCGATATCAAAGCTCCATCCGCAGGACTCAGCACTTAGAGAATTACACCCACGAAGGGACACTCTGCCCAGCTCACCACCGCCGAAACGGGGGAGGGGAATTAACCCAGCTCATCCCCAAACAAGTGGGGGAGGGGAATCCGTCCAGCTCATCCCCGCGGAGCGGGGGAGGGACACCACACCCGCCGATGCGGGGGGATCTGGCTTATCCTGCAACCGCAACCGCGGGAGGAGCTGACTGACCCTAACACCGCCGAAGCGGGAGGGGTACAAAGCTGCCCTACAGCCGCACGAAGCGGGAGGGAGTGCCGGCAGAATTTATGTCTCAATCCAGCCCCGTAAAACGGAGGGGAGAGGAATGCAGCAGCTCACTGTAACACAAAGTCGTCTCAACTCTTGAAGAATCCAAGTGAAAGAAGAACTTGAACACGAAGTCCTCCTGAAGTAACTGAAGGCTAAACTTGAACCTAAAATTCAACCAGAATATAAACAGTACAGATATCTGGGAGGGGCTATGGATTGATCAGCTATGATTAATGGAAAGAAAATTATCAGGTATGATTATACATAATTTTACCTTCCATATCATCAAGCTGATCAATCCATAGACTGGTGGGATGTACCGAAGCAGTACTCACCCAGGGCGGGACATAGAAATCCCTGACCTCAACACTGAAGCTCCAAACCGGGCCTCAGCCACAGTCAAACGGTAATGCTTGGAGAATGTATGAGCCGAAGCCCACGTTGCCGCCTTGCATATCTCTTCCAAGGAGACGGATCCGGCCTCTGCCATCGAGGCCGCCTGAGCTCTCGTGGAGTGAGCCTTCAGCTGGATAGGCGGCACCTTCCCCGCGGCCACATAAGCCGCTGCAATGGCTTCCTGGACCCATCTTGCCACTGTAGGCTTAGCAGCCTGCAGACCCTTACGAGGACCTGCAAACAGGACAAACAGATGATCCGATTTCCGGAAATCATTGGTCACTTCCAAGTATCTGATGATGACTCGTCTCACATCCAGATATTCAAGAGCAGAGTACTCCTCTGGGTAGTCCTCCCTACGAAAGGAAGGGAGACAGAGCTGCTGATTCACATGGAAGCGAGAACCAATCTTGGGCAGGAAGGAAGGCACTGTGCGAATAGTCACTCCTGCCTCAGTGAACTGCAGAAAAGGCTCTCGACATGAGAGCGCCTGGAGCTCGGAAACTCTTCTGTCTGAAGTGATAGCCACCAAAAAGACTGCTTTCAACGTCAGGTCTTTCAGAGATGCCCTCGACAAGGGTTCCAAAGGCGGCTTCTGCAATGCTCTTAGCACCAGGTTGAGATTCCACGCAGGCACCACTGAGTGCAGAGGAGGGCGCAGGTGATTAACTCCCTTGAGAAAGCGCACCACATCTGGCTGCGAAGCCAGGGAAGCACCCTTCAGGCGGCCCCTGAAGCAAGCCAGAGCCGCTACCTGGACTTTAAGGGAACTGAGCGACAGGCCTTTCTCCAGACCTTCTTGCAGGAACGCCAACACTGAAGAAATTGGAGCAGTGAAGGGAGAAAGTGAGCCTGCTTCACACCATGCTGCAAAGATACGCCAAACCCTGGCGTAAGCAGTAGAAGTAGAGCGCTTCCTCGCTCTCAGCATAGTGGCGATGACCTTGTCTGAGAAGCCCTTCTTCCTCAGACGCTGCCGCTCAATAGCCAGGCCGTAAGACCAAAGGGAGAGGGATCCTCCATCACCACGGGACCCTGATGTAACAGGCCCTGCTCCACTGACAGCCGCAGAGGATCGTCGACTGAGAGCCTGAACAAGTCCGCATACCAGGGACGTCTGGGCCAATCCAGACCCACCAGGATTACCCTGCCGGGATGCTTTGCCACCCGGTCTAGCACCCTGCCCAACATGGGCCAGGGCGGGAACACATAGAGGAGCTCTTGTGTCGGCCACTGTTGGAGAAGAGCATCTACTCCCAGGGATCGAGGGTCCCGTCCTCTGCTGAAAAAGCGCGGCACTTGGCCATTGGCCGATGACGCCATCAGATCTAGGCTCGGCTGGCCCCAGCGCTTCGTGATGTCCAAGAACGCCCGAGCAGATAGTTGCCACTCTCCGGGCTCCAAGGTATGGCGACTGAGAAAGTCCGCCTTGACATTCATGACTCCGGCAATGTGGGCCGCTGAAAGCTGCTCCAGGCTCGCTTCCGCCCACTGGCAAAGACTCATAGCCTCCTTGGCTAGAGGGGCGCTCTGGTACCTCCCTGGCGGTTGATATAGGCCACAGCCGTGGCATTGTCCGACAGGACCCGTACAGGCTTCAACACGAGTACCGGGATGAACTCCAATAACACCAAGCGAATGGCTCTGAGTTCCAGGAGGTTGATAGACCACTTGCCTCTGCAGGAGACTAGAGCCCCTGCGCTGTCCTTCCCAAGCAGTGGGCTCCCCAGCCCATCAAAGAGGCGTCTGTCGTGACGACAATCCACTCCGGGGTCACCAGAGGCAATCCTGCAGACAACTTGTCTGTCTGCGTCCACCAGCTCAGCGCCTTGCGCACTGCTGGGTCCACGGGAAGGCGCACAGCATAATCCTCCGACATCGGAGTCCAGCGCAGCAGCAGAGATAGCTGTAGTGGTCTCATATGAGCCCTGGCCCAGGGCACTACTTCCATCGTGGCCGTCATAGAGCCCAACAGCTGCACGTAGTCCCAAGCCCGAATAGGAGAGGCTACTAGGAACTAGTCCACCTGAGCCTGAAGCTTGACAATCCGATTGTCTGGCAGGAACACTCTGCCCACTTGGGTGTCGAATCGAACTCCCAGATACACCAGGGACTGAGTCGGGCGCAGCTGGCTCTTCTTCCAGTTGATGATCCATCCCAGGGAGCTCAAAAGAGCAACTACCCGGTCCATAGCTTTGCCGCACTCTGCATAAGAGGGGGCTCAGATCAACCAGTCATCCAGATAAGGATGGACTTGTACTCCTTCCTTTAGCAGGAAGGCCGCTATGACCCCCATTACTTTGGAAAAGGTCCGCGGAGCAGTAGCCAACCCGAAAGGGAGGGCTCTGAACTGGAAGTGTCGTCTCAGGACTGTAAAACGCAGAAAGCGTTGGAGAGGAGGCCAGATGGGAATATGCAGGTACGCTTCCTTGATGTCCAAGGAAGCCAAGAACTCTCCTGCCTTCACTGCCGCTATAACAGAGCGGAGAGTCTCCATGCGAAAGTGCCTCTCTTTCCAGGCCCGATTGACCCCTTTGAGGTCGAGGATAGGCCGGACAGAACCTCCTTTCTTTGGAACCACAAAGTAAATGGAGTAACGTCCCTTGCCAATCTGATTTTTTGGCACCGGAACGACCGCACCCAGGCGGATCAGGTTGTCCAAGGTCTGCTGCACTACCACAGCTTGACCGGAGACTTGCAGGGAGAGAGTACAAACCCGTCTCTTAAGGGTTGGCAGAACTCTAGCTTGTAGCCGTCTCTGATGACTTCCAGCACCCACGCGTCTGAAGTTATAGTGGTCCACTCGCCCAGAAACGAGGACAGCCGTCCTCCAATCTGCCCTGGGGCGTGGACCAAGGCCCCGTCATTGGGTACGAGACCCTGGGGGAGGACCGGAGGGAGCACCTCCGGGACGGCGGTCTCTGCGAAAGGAATGCTGCTTGGGGGAGAAATTCCTCTTGAAGGAAGAGGGGGCAGAGGAACCCGACTTGCCCGGGCGGTATGGAGGTATCGGGACGAGTACTAACCCGAGCCCTGACCTCTGGTAATTTCTTGCCCTTAGACGTGCCGAGATCGGTCACGATTTTGTCCAGCTCGACCCCAAAGAGCAGCTTGCCTTTAAAAGGCAATCTAGCCAGGCGGGATTTAGAGGCGTGGTCAGCAGACCAATGTTTCAGCCAAAGCCACCGCCGCGCAGAGACTGTCTGAGCCATGCCTTTAGCTGAGGCTCTCCAGACATCATACAGCAAGTCTGACAAATAGGCTAAGCCCGATTCCAGGGCCGGCCAATCAGCCCTCAAGGAATGATCCGAGGGGGAAGCCCGCTGCACCATAGTCCGGCACGCCCTGGCCACATAGGAGCCGCAAACTGAGGCCTGCAAACTTAAAGCAGCTGCCTCCAAGGACGACCTTAAGGCCGCCTCCAATCTTCTGTCTTGGGCGTCCTTTAGGGCCGTGCCACCTTCCACCGGCAACGCCGTTTTCTTAGTCACCGCAGTGATTAAAGAATCCACGGTAGGCCACAGATAGGCCTCACGTTCACTCACAGCCAAAGGATAGAGGCGGGACATAGCCCTAGCCACTTTAAGGCTCGTTTCCGGGACATCCCATTGAGCCGCAATTAAGGTGTGCATGGCATCATGCACGTGGAAGGTTCTAGGCGGGCGCTTCGTCCCCAGCATAATGGCAGAGCCAACAGGGGCTGAGGGAGAGACGTCCTCCGGAGAGGAAATCTTCAAAGTGTCCATGGCCTGTAACAACAGGTTGGGCAAATCCTCTGGGCTAAAAAGCCGCGCTGCAGAGGGGTCATCCGCTCCATCCGAGCGGGGATCTATCTCCTCCAAGGAATCCGCAAAGGATCGTTGGGAGACCTCAGACACGCTGCCCTCATCTACATCGGAGGAGACAAAAGTCCTCCAAGGCCTGGAAATCAACCCGAGGGCATTTACCTCTGGGAACCTCAACCTCTTTATCAGAAGAGGGAGCAGGGGCAGCGTTTTGCATGAGGAAAGCCTGATGCAGCAGCAAAACAAACTCGGGGGAGAAACCCCCCAGACTGTGCACTTCCGCAGCCTGGGCAACAGCCCTAGACGCACTCTCAACCGGCGCTCGCAATAGCGGGGGAGAGACATGCTGCGCATCCAAAATGGCGTCCGGCGCGAAACTCCGTGAAGGAGCCGCGCGGGAAGAACGGCGCTTAACTTTAGCCGCTTTTGTGCCGTCGCCCAAATTAAGGGCGTTCATGGCATTAATGTCTCCAACCTCAAGGGCGGCCCCGAAGAAGCCGTCCGAGCCGCGTGGCCGGCCAAGATGGCGGAGGCGAGGAGCGGGGGATGGGCGTTTATGGCGGGAAAAAACCGCCACGCCGGAGGAACGACCGGGACATTCATCGGTCACTAAACTATCACCCATCAAGGGCGAATCAGGTTGTAAAACCCCCGCATCCCCTCTAGAAGCGCTCCAGCGATCCGGGGAGCGACCCTTTGCGCCCTCGCCCTCCGACGCCATTGCCACGAGGAGAAGAATCGGGGAACCCCCTGCCCGCTATAAAAAGGTAAAATTACCTGCTTGCCGCTCCGAGCTGTAACGAACTGGTGTCCCAGTGAGTAGCTGCAATGAACGTTTAAAGAAACGTCGAATTAAACGCCTTTAAAGACGTTTAAAAATATTTTTTTTTTTTTTTTTTTTTTTTAAACGGAGCCAGCGGGAGGGGGGAGAAAAGGAGGGACCTGGCACCACCAGGTTTGCACTTGCTCAAAAGAGCCCTCAACCCCAGGCCTCAACAAAACCTAAGGATTAGGCTTGGAGGCCTAGCCAGAGCTGCTGCTGTGTGTGACCACCACCTGCTGAGATAGAGAACATACTGGGGAGTTTCCGGCAGCACATGACCACATATAGGGAGGCAAAAGTTTGCTCTCTATCTCCACCTGCTGGTAGATGGACACAACCCACCAGTCTATGGATTGATCAGCTTGATGATATGGAAACAAGAGTTTATTCTTGTGACTGTATAACTGAAATTTATAAACAAATATAATAATAATAAAAAGCTGCCAGAACTGAACTGGATCTTCCAAGTGGAAAGCATAAGATCCGGCTCCATTTTCTTCTCTGTGATTAGTTTACCCAAGAATCCTCCAGATCCCGATCAAGAAATGTTGAATCCTCTGAGTGGGATCCAGAGGATGCAGCTCCTTTTTTCTCTGCCAGCAATTGATCCAAGTGTCCTCCAGGTCCCTCCTATGGCTTTCAAAGTGATCAGGAACACAGAGAAGAAAAGGGAGCGTCCCCCAGATCCTATGTTTTCCACTTCAAAAAGTGGCCAGGTGATGCAGAGAATGCTTGAGTAAACTGCTGGCAAAGAAGAAAAAGGAGTCAGATCCTCTGGACCCCCACTCGAAGGATCTGGAACAGCTCCATTGGCTTAAGTAGAATCTGGAGGACAAAAACCATTTATTGACGTTCTGTGAATGACAATGGCAACAACTTACAGCCCACAAGATCCTAATTTCTGATCTGGCAAAAAGCCTCCATTTCAGTTTCAACAAACTAAAAACTGCATCATCCAACTCTGCTGATGCATGGACTTGATTTAAGGTGAAACGCACAGGATTCAGCTTTTCCCCAGTCCCCTGAAGTGGTTCTCAAATCTGTCCTCAGAGATTTTCAGGAGGTGCATGTGTATCACCTCCATTATCTGCAACTCATATTCATTATCCCCAAATATTAACTCTTCACTGTATTATCTTTGAAAAAATTAACTTTATCAATTCTCTAAATATATAAAATTTCTTTTCACAATCTAATCATTAACACCTAAAATCAAATGGACTTTTTTGAAAAATAATAATACAATTCCTCTATCCCCGGAGTTTTTTTTTTACACTCTATCTTGGACCATATTCATTACGGATATCCTGAAAACCCGAAGTGGCTGGTGGTCCCTCTCAGGACAGGGTTGAGAATCACTGCATAAAAGGACGAACTTCCCACACTTTTTTTTTTTCATCTTCCAGTGCAATTGGATCTCTTTGCCAACCAAATCCGATGTCTATATATCCTGGAGCTGCTGGCAGCACTCCTCTCTTTCCTACTTTACAGGTGATAAACCTCGCAGCGGGAACAAATTAAAAAACAAAACAAGCACAAATTCGGCAGATCCGTTACAAAAACAGAATGATCCAGACACTGGCCCCGCAGTTCTGAGGCTAATGAGGTCCTGTGAGGGGCGAGATTGGAGATCCCAGGAGAGTGGCTCTAGGACAATCGGAAAAGGAGTAGCTACAGGACCTCAAACTGGGGAGAGGGGTTGTAGTAACCGGTGAAGATGGCGCGTAGTCCCCAAGATGAGAGAGAGCTGCCCCAGACAGGGCAGCAAGAACACTTCCACTCCTTCCATCCTTTCTACCTTCTCCCTTTGCTTATAAATCCATGGGATTTTATGGGCTTAGATAGCGGCTTGTAACCTGAGCAGCAAGACAAAGTTCAGAAGAGGTTCGGCCTAGAAGCTGTCCTGGAATTTTTTGGGGGGGATCCCTAAGCCTACTTGTGGGCTGTTTTGTCCCAAATTTGCCCTCAACTCTCACCTTCACTTTTTGCGCCTCGTTGATGCATTGCTGGTAGCTACCAATGTAAAACGAATTTTTCACATCGAAAAGCTCATCCACCTCTCCCTGCTGCCCTGCCATTTTCCTGCTCTGTCTCAGTCGACCACGTAACCCGAATACGTCATATCCAGTGATAGGCGAATGGTAGCTTGGGAAGTGTAGGCAATGGGCACTGTCCTCTCTTTGCTTCTAGGATTCGGGAACTAATTTGCGGCGCTTAATTGTAGTGACGTAAGCATTGTGCGCCAAAGGTAAAACTGAGGGGGACCTAAAGGGAGTCGGTTTTGCGGCCGCGCACGCAGCACGCTTCACAGGCATGGCAGGGTTCGCGGCGCTCGGTCTGTCACCGTGGCTGCGGGAGCAGTGCGCACAGCTGGGTATCAGTCGGCCAACGCCGGTGCAGGAGAGCTGCATCCCAGTCATATTGAATGGTGAGTCCGAGGATGTGGGCCTTGTTTATTTATGTTCCGGAGCACCCCAGGAAGTGGGAGAAATCAGGCGTACTGGGCACCCTTGGCGAACCTTCAGCCTTTTGCATCCCCCATCATCCCGCTCCTTCAATTAATTTTCTTGTCCTTTTTTCACCCACTCCCCACTTAAACTCTGCAATCGCGATCATCCTGTAACAGTTCATACTGTCGCTTCTTTATTCTACATGTCATAGCTCATTCCTGAACATTTCTGTGTGCTTCCAGAGTGTCCTTGTGTCTCATCAGCTTTTTGTGTTATAATTGAATTTCTGTTGGCTTCATTAAATGTAGCTCAGTTTAAGGAGCATAATACAGTAAATATTGTGCAAAACTGAAAGTTGTTTCTGGTTCAAAAGTTGCCCAGGTTTTCCCCTTCTGAAAATCTGAGGGAATAGGGAGAGCTATCCTGCCTCTCTTTCCAGTTTGAGATAGCCCATATTTAGTTCCTCCTGTATGCATACTTTTATTTTCTGTGATGAATCATAGTAATATAGTAGATGATGACGGATAAAGACCTGATGTCCGTCCGTATAGTCTACCCGACAGTCACATTTATTTATTTAATTATTACATTTGTATCCCACATTTTCCCACCTATTTGCAGGCTCAATGTGGCTTACATAGTACTGTAAAGGCATTCGCCAAGTCCGGTAGGGAACACATACAATTAGATGTTATGGTGGAATAGGGAAGATAAGATTCAGGCACATAGGGTTAAAGATAGGGAGGGTTTGATAATGTCCAGTACGACCTTTGGTATTGATGTGTTGTGGAATTGAGGCATTTATGTGGTATAAAATGCACATGCTTGAACCTGATCTTTCTTTACCTTTCTTGGGACGCAGATTATAGCAGTTTTGCCCTGTACTGGCCTTAGTTCCTCATAGCTGAATTTGTCGTCTAAGCACCACTCAACATACCAACATGCATGCATGCATTCATTTAATTTCTTGTTTTTATACCTTCCTATTTCTAATTAGGGATTCTCTGTGTTCATTCCACACCTTTTTTGAATTCTGTCACCATTTTTATCTTAATCATCTCCCATAGGTAAAGATCATACTGCCCATAGACTACCTGCTCAATGTTACAATCCCTTCCTCTTCCTCAAGATCTTCCATTTTGCCCCAAGCTTCATTTTTTATGTTCTACAGACTTTCTGTAAAGTGAAATTTTCTTAGTTTATGCCTGAGGCATCCTACTTTCACCCACAACACACAACCCCCTCATTCCAAAGCTCCTTTTCTATTGAAAGAGATCAGCCTTCTGTGCATTTATTTGTCCATGGGGGATATTTAAATGTCTCTATCATCTCCCCCCTATCTTTCTCTCCCTCGCCCTCCCCAGTCTCATCCCTATTCCCACAAGTCTACTGCTTGCACAACCTTATCTCATTTCTTACAATTACTAATTCTAAGGTATACATCATGTCTCTTATTCCCCACAAAATACAAACCATCATAACTCTAAGTTATTCAGTAAAGCGGATCATATCCTTATTATTAAAGTACATAGATAGGGGGTCCCAGGTTTTAACAAATCTCTTTTTAGCTTTTAGGTCCATAGTTTCTACAGACATTCTCTCTATTCTCAATTAGTTTGTGTATCTGGTTATGCGTGGAGAGTTTTTTTATCTACTGTAATAAATACTTATCGCTTAGCAATCAGGTGCGCCTTATGCAAAAAGAGAATTGAAACATGGATCCCTTCCACCACGACTTCCATAAGTTCCAACAGGCTTCTCTGTGGATTATTGCCCAGCTTTGATAATGCATTTGACTCAAATGTTTTCATACAGTCTCCCAAAAATCGAAAAATCAGTGGACAAAAGCTTGTTATGGACACAGTTATTATGTGCTTTTTGAACATTCTTGTTTGACTTTTCTACCTGTCATTTTTCAAACTGTTGATGACATAATAAAGATATTTCAAAATAAATGTCTTTATTATATTTTCTAATCCCACCTTTCTTCCAAAGTATACATATTTAGATTTTTAAGGAGCCCTTTTACTAAACTGTGGTAAAAGGTGGCCTTAGCGCGTCCTTACGTGGATCATTCCTGGATGCTAAGGCCATTTTTACCATGAGAGTAACATGGCCAATTCTTTCATTTTCATATGTGCTAATATTCCAGTTAGCAGAAGCCCCTATTGCCACCTATTTTGTAGGTGGCATGTCCTAACCACTATCTAAATAATTGCGCAGTAATGTAGCTGCACTAACTGATTAATGAAGAAACATGTCCACTCTCTGCCTCAGCACTAAAAAAAATACATTTTATTTTTTTAGCGTATGGGTAGTGCACATCGATCCCAAAACTACCGCGGGATGCTTGAACACACCCTGCAGTAAGGCATTTTGTGCTTCGGTAAGCACATGTGAGTAAAAGGACCCCTAAGTCTGTTCCCATATGCTTAATGGTTGAGATTATTTATTAGTTTAGTAGCCACCTTCTGGACTGACTCCGTAGTTTATATCCTTTTGAAGGTGGGATTCCAGATTTGTATGCCAAATGAGGTCTCACCTGAAACTTACACAGGGGTACTATCACTCCTTTTTCCTGCTGGCCATTCCTCTCCTTTTGTATCCAAAAATCCTTTTGGCTTTTGTCATCAAGTTTTCTTCCTGCTTGGCCACCTTAAGTTATGATTACCCCCAACTCCTGTTCTTCTTTTTGTGCACAAAAAAATTTCACCCCCTGATTCTCTGTACTATACTGCTTTGTTTGTTTTTTGCAGCCAGAATGCATGACCCTGTATATGTTTTGTTTGGGGGTTTTTTTGTTTGTTTTTTTGGCATTAAATCTCAGCTGCCAAACTCTACACTATTTCTCAAGCTTCAATAGATCCCTTTTCATGTTTTCCATCTTCCAATGGTCAAAAAAACTGTAGGAGAGAGGTTTTTTTTTTCTGGAGTAGTATAATGTATTTGTGATTAGTACTGAAGAGTTATGCACCTGTCATCTTTAAACTGATTCAACAAAATCAGTAAAGTGCTTGAAAGCCAGTCCAAAACTTATCAAATTCACCCAACAGAAAAGTAGCAAACATGTTTGTTGACCTTTGTCTACGGGTCCAGGTGGGAATGCAGTTTGAGCGAATTTTGTGTCTGAGATGAAATATTTATGCCCACATCTTTCCTCCTAGGTCAGGATTGCATGGGCTGTGCCAAGACTGGCAGTGGGAAGACAGCAGCCTTTGTGCTTCCCATCCTGCAGAAGCTCTCAGAAGATCCTTATGGCATCTTCTGTCTCGTGATGACACCTACCAGGTGAGTGCTGTGGCAGTTCTTCCTGGATAATATGCAGAATCTAGTGGAAAAGATGTGAATGTGTATGTCCCTAGGGGACATAGGATGAAGGTAAAAGGGGTTAGACTCGGGAGAAATATATTTTCATTACTTAGCTTCTCACTATTCCAGAACCTGTGGGATAGTTGTGTCCATCAACCAGCAGGTGGAGATAGAGAATTGAAAACTGAGCTGAGACATATTTCTCTTGACATCCAGTCCAGTTCCTCAGTATTTACTTAGACAAGAAGTAAGGGAAAAACTCAATAAACACAACCACCTTAAGTGACTCCTAACCTAACACTAACCAGGTTCTGGAATAGTGGGAAGGACTCATGGAAAGAAAAGAAACTTATCAGGTAAGACTTAATTTCTTCTTCTTCTTACAGAAAGGGTAGTGGTTGTGTGGAATGACCTCCTAGCGGAGGTGGTGAAGATTAGGGCTGTATTAGAGTTAAAGAAAACATGGGATCAGCAAAGGAAGATGAAGGGATTGGGGGGCTTAGTAGTTGGTATGGATGGGCAGACTGGATAGGCCATATGATCTGTTTTTGCCATCATGTTCTATTTTTGTAGGTTGGAGAGGAAGGGCAGCAGCACACACAGTCTAGTATCTGATAGGGTACAGAACTTTGGACATGCGGTTACATAATATAGTTTATGACAGTAGATGAAGACCCACATGGCCTATCTAGTCTGCCCAGCAATAAAATGTAATTGACAAGATTTGGAAGTCAAATAAGCAAACAATGATTTTGTGTTGAAAGTATGAATTCTCTTTTAAGTTCAGATCTGAGCAAGTTATTTGGCTAACATGCTTTGAAATAATTGATTTATTATAGTTAGGTCTTGTGGTGGTGAAGAGTCGTGGCTTTGACAAGTATGTGTGTGGAATTAGTGTTTTTTATTTCCTCCTTTTGCAGTGCAGTTCCTGTTGGCATCTTTCCGTAAACAACAGCTCCCATGCAATTTGCCTCTTTTTTTTTTTTTTTTTTAACAGGGAGTTGGCATACCAGATAGCAGAGCAGTTCCGAGTGCTCGGGAAACCCCTGGGGCTGAAGGATTGTATTATTGTTGGGGGCATGGGTAAGTGTGGTTATCACATACCAAGAGTGAGTGAACACTTTCCCGGGGGGGGGGGGGGGGGGGGGTGGTCTCACCAAGATGCATTACTTGACGGTGAACCTAAAATTAACCAAGCCTCAAACTCCAAGCCTTTAATATTTACCAAAGATAAAACAGTTGCAATCTTCTCTTTAAACACAACTGGGCCATATTTCTGGGAACATTAACAACATGGCTTCTTGCAGTATTCTCCTCAGTGTGTTAAAAATTTGATCAAGAGTGGATGAGGGTGGGGGGCTAGGGTAGTAAAGGGAAAGAGAGGAAGTGTGGGGGGGGGGTGGAGAACTTGTTCTGTGTTGATCTGATAAAGTTGCTTGCTTATTATTATACTAAGTCATCTAGTGATGGTTATGAGGCAGCATATTATCTGCTAATAAAGCATGTTTATACTAAACATATCTGGGCAGTGTAGATTTCTGCATATTGGTCTCTGGGGCTATGAAAGTTTTTGGCAAAGTTCATTCAGCTGACAAAAATAATTTTGTGTTGCAATGGGAGAACCTCAGGGTGCTGTTAAAAAGAAAGATGATAAAGTTTACTAGTTAGGCCCAGAGGAGGAAACAGCAGAGAGAAGAATATTTTGAGCACTAAATATCTACGGTGGAGACACAGCATAAGGCAGGTTGCTCAGGCAGGGTTTTCAGGGATTTTTTGATTGGCAAGACTTCCAAGGGGGGGAAGTTATTCAAAACTAGGTGATTGCATAGATGGGACCTGTGGTAAAATAGCACGTCTTATCTGTAACCCATGTTAATAACTACATTCGCAAGTTGATCAGATTGCAAGATCCTTTAGATCAGGCTTGTCCAAGTTCAGTCCTCGAGAGCCGCAAACAGCCCAGATTTTCAGTATATCCCTTGAGGACTGAACTAGGACAAGCCTGCTTTAGACATTCCTGGCAAAATGGTAACAGAGAGGAGCCACTGCTGGCTAAAGTGCTGAGGAAAAAAAAAAACAATACAATTGCAGATATCCACACTCAACAGGGTGCAGCCCTCCTTTCCTGTAAGATCAAAGGCATCTTTTTGTTTCACTTCTCACATTATAAGGCATACCCTACGGATCCAGCTTAAGTGCCGAACTCAGCTACACAACAAAACCATAACTTGCAACGAACATTATTTAACTCTTCTTCTCTTGATTTTCTAATGTGTCTGTAACGCATATATCTCATTTCTCTATAACATCAATCTGTATTTGTTTCATCACCGGAGGTGGGTAATGCCTCGCGGTACTATGTAAGCCACATTGAGCCTGCAAATAGGTGGGAAACTGTGGGGTACAAATGCAGCAAATAAATAAATTATATTGTAGGAAGGGCAGTCATAAACTAGCAAAAATTAACCCTTTCTTGAGGGATCACAGAAGAGCAAATGCTTGCCTGTCTCAGACAATTACATTATGTAGAAGGGCCATGACTCAGGATTTCTGTGATTAATATGCAGGAGATTTATTCCATATAACAGAGACAGTGTATGCAAATAGATCTCATTCATATTCCTTGTCAAAATTCTGAGAACCCAACTGGGTTGTGGCCCTGTAGGACAGAGCTTGTGCACCCCTACTGTATGAGTTGGAAAAAACTATGGTAGATCTTTCTAATGGTAAACTTCCTGAAACATTTAGACTCGGTCAAAAATATTGTTATTCCAAGAGTTGTCTACTGTGATACTTGAGGTATTTAAGATATTCAAGAGCTTCCACACTGGTCAAATATCCTGACCGATGCAGCAATCATGTTAACGTGTGAAAAAGGTAGGTTTGTACTATGTCCTAAATTCTAGACTTCAATAGCATTCTTAAATGTAGATATTAAAGTTCCAGCCAAAGCTGATGACTGAGCCTTCAGATGCGGACCAGACCAGATAGGCCAGGAAAACTGATGACTGAGCCCATGGATCCAGACCAGGCTGGAAAAGCTGATGACTGAGCCCACAGATGGATAACAGATTAGATAGGCCAGGAAAACCGATGACTGAGCCCATGGATCCAGACCAGATAGATCAGGAAAACCGATGATTGAGCCCACGGATCCAGACCAGATAGACCAGGAAAACTGATGACTGAGCCCACAGCTGCAGACCAGACCAGATGAGACTACAAAAGCTGATGACTGAGCCCACAGATGCAGACCTGATTAGTTTTATGAAGGGCGGGCTCTTGACTGCCAATATGCACGGGATATTTAGCAATGTAAAAGAATACAATTCAGGGGCTAGTGGTGGCACAGTTGCTCTAGCCAGTTCACAGCTTGGATAAGAGCACTGTATGCTTGGATAAGAGCCCTGTATGCCAGTTTATGTAAGTAAATGATAAATGCAGCAAAATTCATGATCATGATTCTATGGAAATAATCTCTGCTGATGGTGCCCTGGTGTAAACAATGTGAGAGATTGCAACCATTAAAAAACTAATCTTGGGAGGAAGTGACGTCAGTGCTAGGATATGGACGTCTGACGGACAGGCTCTGCACTCGACGGAGTTACAATTAGCCAAACCTCCTCTAAAATAGAGCGGAATGCCCGTAGCACTGCACTAGCAAGAAGCACGACTTCATGGCAGCCCAAAAGAAACTTGCAAAATTTAAATTTTACGGGAGAAAAAGGCGAGGCGGGCAAGATCGCGGGACCGCGATCTGGACCACGAGGCGACAAGATGGCGGCCGGAGACTCCGAGTCGGACCTGGACCCCGAGGATCCCACAGTGAGTGATGCAGATGTAGATAAAAACGAAATAGCACGCTGGTTTAAAGATTTGAAAGCGGAAATGATCACTACCCGGAAGGGAATCCAGTCATCTGTAGCAGAGCTCCATGAGGAGCTGAAAGAGATCAGGTCACGGGTAGCAGAGACGGAAGAGAGAGTAGATACGCTGGGAGAGGATGTGCAGGCACTGCAGGCAGCACTGAAGAAAGAGCAGCAACTCAGGCAAGATATGGAATTCACAGTGGAAGACCTAGAAAATCGCTCCCGGAGGTGCAATCTCCATTTCAAGGGCATCCCAGAAGAAGAACAATTTAGGGATGTGATGAAAGTGGTGCAAGAGATCAGTGCACATGTCCTCAAAGAACTGTCGGGAGGAGGAGAACGAGCAGAAGGAGAACTACCGGTCATAGATAGAGCCCATCGAAGCCTGGGACCACAGAGGGGGGACCAACCCCGTGACATTATTGCTTGCTACCATGAATTTGGAACGAAAGATGCTGTTTGGAAAGCAGCGCGAGCTTTGGGAGACTTTAGCTGGACAAACTGTAAACCAAAAATTTATCAAGATCTAGCTCACACCACCCTCCAGAAACGCAATGGAATTTAAAGAGGTGACTCAATACTTGCAGAGGATGGGATTGAGATACCGGTGGCTGTATCCATTTGGGCTTCAGGTCTCAGTTGGAGACAAGCACAGAAAATTACAAATGCCAAAGGGGGCATGGAAGATATTGAGAGAAATGGGTTGTGAAGATCTACCGACTGCAGAGGCCCCGGTGCAGCATCCAAAGCTGGGATCAGGGAAGGACCAGCGCGGTGGAGGAAACTTGTTGCCCAGAGGAGAGAAGGGCCATACTATTGTGAAGAAGAGGCGGAGAGAGCCCGGAGATGGAGTGGACTGAACTATTCTAGATAAGAAACATTTTGGGACTTGATACAGCCAGCGGCTTAAGCTGCAAAAAAATTGAAAAGCAGAGTTGGAAGCTACTGCATACACGGGATGAGTGGTGATGTATAAATGAGGGGGGGAAATATTGGGGAGTCTAACGTTGGGGGAAGTATCTGGCAGAGACTCATTTACTCCGGGAGGAACTGGCGGGAAGGGCGGACAGCCAGTTGAAGGGGGAGGGGGGATTCTGAGGGTAGGGTCATGGAATGTGAATGGTCTCAACAACCCAGGGAAGAGAAGTATTATTTTTCGAGAATTACGTAGGTTGGAGTGAGATGTGGTAATGTTACAGGAGACGCACATTCAGAGGAGGGATGAAGGATTGCTAAGGAACAGGGTACTTGGCGAGGGGTACCCGTGTGCAAATCCTAAAGGGGGGAAACTGGGGGGGCTGGTCATATATGTCAAAGACAATTTACAATTTATTAAGGAGCAGAACTACAGGGGGCATGATGGTAGATGCTTGGCACTTAAAGGAACAATTAGGGGCCAACCAATCACATTCATTAACATTTATGCACCAAATGAGGGGCAGGGGGATTTTTATGACCAGATACGAGCAGACTTAGTATCTTTTGCAGCGGGCCAGATAGTTCTAGGGGGGGATTTCAATTTCCCTGCAGCGGGGCTTGACCATTCGAAGGGGAAACCACTGGGGGCGAAGTATACGCGGGGAAAGCTTCTTAAATTAATGCGAGAACTCTACTTATTAGACATTTGGAGGCTGCAACATCCGGGGCAAAAAACCTTTACCCACTATTCACATGCTCGGATAGATGCGATCTGGGGTAGTCAATCATTATGGGGGGTAATTAAAGGGTCTGAAATTGAAAGCATTCACGCCTCAGATCATGCTCCCGTGTGGGTAGAGCTGGGTAAGGTTGGAGGGGGAACGGTATGGAGATTAAATGAAATTCTGATAGATTCCGGAAAAGATTGTCAGGAAGTGAGAGAGATTATTAAAGACTATTTAATACTTAATGATAACGCGGAGGTCTCAGATGGGATTTTATGGGATGCCCTCAAAGCAGTGATGAGGGGGCACTTGATTTAAAATGGGGCTCAACGAAAGCGGGAGCAGGGGGCACGGGAAGTACAGATCTGGCAAAGGCTGGCGGATTGTGAAGCGCACCATCAACAAAAGGGGGACCCACAGGTATTTAGAGAACTACTGGCCTGTAGAGCGGAATTGCAAAAGATACAAATTGGGAAAATGGAGTTTCAGAGGAAATTATTACAACAGAAATTTTTTGAATATAGCAATAAAGCAGGTGACATGCTAGCTAGGAGGTTACGCCACAGACAAGTACAGAATACGATAACTAAATTAAAAAGGGGAGGAGGAACCCTGGTACATCAGGATGGAGACATAAGGGCAGAGTTTGTGCAGTATTACACGAAACTGTACTCTAAAGAAAAGGGGGCAAATCTGGAGGAGATACGAAATTACATAAAGGATCTAGGCCTCAGTAAAATAACAGATAATCAAAGGGTGGAATTGGAATCCCCAATTACAATGGAGGAAGTGCTAGGAGTCATTAAGGGATTAAAAGGAGGGAAAGCGCCGGGATTGGATGGGTTCACGGGGAAGTATTATAAAGTGTTTAAACACAAACTGGCTCCTCTACTAATCAGAGTGGGAAATGCTTGCTTTATTGGGGAAGACATGCCTACCAGTATGCAAGCGGCAGGGATAACAGTTCTCCTCAAACCGGGGCGTGACCCAGCTCTATGTGGGTCCTATAGGCCAATCTCTTTGTTAAACATTGGTGTTAAGATCCTGGCCAAGGTGATGGCAGACCGCTTAGGTAAGCTCTTGCCCACTCTGATTCATGAAGACCAAGCGGGATTTATACCGCATAGACAAGTTGGGGACAATATCCGCCGGACTCTGACGGGGGCCAATGTGATGGCCAAGGAAGGTAACGTGTCTGAGCAACTTTTAATTTCTTCCTGTTAACTTTGTAGCCTTTCGTAGCAAGAAAGCCAAGAAAGTCACAGGTGACTTGAACACAAGTGTCAAAGTCAGGGCATGTGATAAGCATGTCATCCACATACTGAACAATAGAAGTATGTGGTGGAAGAACATACCTGTCACGTTTAAATTCCTGTATGTGCCCTGCTAAAGTTTGGGAAAAGATGGTAGGACTGTCGGTGAACCCCTGGGGAAGACGGGTCCATTGATATGTTGTGTTATTGAATTGGAAAGCCGTTAATGGGCGGCTTACAGGGTCGAGAGTGATGGAGAAGAAGGCGTTGGATAAATCAATAGTGGAATGATATGTCTGCAAGGAGATGCTATTGAGGAGCGTAGTCGGGTTTTCCACATTTGGAAATGTGGCGTAAGTGAGGTCATTTAGCGCTCGTAAGTCTTGCACTATGCGGAAGGTTCCAGGTTCCTTCTTTGGAACAGGGAATAATGGAGTATTGTAGGGTGAATTACACTTCTCAATAATACCTTGCTGTAATAAGGAATCAATTTGTTCCTGAGCTCCAGCAATAACTTCAGGCTTCAGGGGCTTAAAGAAGAGGGGACTCCTTAACACTCTTAGCGATCGATGCGGAAAAAGCATTCGACAGGGTGGACTGGGAGTTCCTATGGGAGGTTTTGGCACACATGGGGATGGGGAGGGGTTTCATGGGTTGGTTGAGGAAATTATATGCACACCCGGTGGCCAAAATCAAAGTGAATGGGGGATACTCAGAGCAATTTAGTATTCAACGGGGAACCCGGCAGGGGTGCCCATTATCCCCATTACTATTCGCCCTAGCCATAGAACCATTTGCCCAGCGGATTCGCTCATTTCACGAAGCCCGGGGGGTCCAGATGGGAGGTTGGGCGCATAAGATCGCATTATTCGCAGACGATATTTTATTCTATATTTCATCTCCAATGTCGGCGCTGCCCGCATTGATTGAGGAGCTTCAAAATTATGGGTGGGTTTCGGGGTTCAAAGTGAATTACGATAAGTCCGAGGTTGTGGGGGTTACTATATCAGAGGCGGAGGAAGAGAGCATAAAAGAGGCGTTTAAATTTAAAGTTACCAAAGATAATTTTCGGTATTTAGGGATATGGATCCCGAAGGACCTAAACAAATTATACCAATTAAATTACATACCCTTACTGAAAAACCTGAGAGGAGACATGAAGGGGTGGCTTTCTTGGTGAGGTCGCATTGCGTCGGTGAAAATGAATATTCTGCCCCGGCTCTTATTTTTATTTTAAACTCTGCCAATCCTGGTTCCGAAAAGGGAAATAGTGCGGCTGCAATCGGATCTAGAGATTTTTGTTTGGGGGGGAACATCAGCAAGACTAGCACGAAGAATAATGTGGGGGAAACCCGAACAAGGGGGTAGAGGGATGCCAAATATTTTATGGTATTATTGGGCCTCTCAGTTAAAGCAAATAGCGGCCTGGAGCAAGGTAGACCTATCTCCCATAACTAGGTTGGAGCAGATTTTTGTCCAAGAAGGGGCCCTGGAGGGGCTTCTGTGGGCTTCTCTCCCGGATAACGCATACAAGAGGTTAACTTTAAATCCTTTTGTTTCACAGCTTTTGACTCTATGGGGAACACTAAAATATAGGCTGAGGGGATCTAGGACTAGATCCACATTTGCATGGATCACGCAGGACCCGGGCTTTCCAGTGGGGGCTCAAGGAGGGGTGTTCACCACATGGTTTCATAAGGGGCAGATACGATTTCGTGACTTCCTGACAGAGGAGGGTATTAAACCTTTTACAGAATTGAAGGAAGCCTACGAGCTATCGCCCTCTGATATCTATGCCTACACACAAGTCAAGCACTACATTATATCGGCTAGGTGTGTTAAAGACAAATTGGTGGAAAAGGAAAAGATGGAGGATTTATGGGGGAAGGGAATTTCCAGGATTTATGATCATATCAGGGGGTCAACATTTGTAAAACATTCATGTATGCAGGACTGGGAGAAGGATCTGCAACAGGAATTGACGGATGCTGAATGGGGGCGGGTATGTAGGGAGGTTAAAAAAGCCTCTTTATGTGTATTGCTCAAAGAGAATGCCTATAAAATAATGAGTAGATGGTATTACACGCCAGAGAGAGTAAAAGCGATGTATCCTGGGGCCTCAGATATTTGCTGGAGGTGCAAGGAGGGAAAAGGTACCTTTTATCATGTGTGGTGGGAATGCATGGAAATTCAGAAATTTTGGAAGGGCATCACAGGGTTATTGATGGAGGTGTTAGACACTCCATTCCCGTATGATCCCAAATGGTGCTTACTAGGATGGGGGAACCAGAGAGGGGCAAAATGGGAACACAGGTTTAAGAGGGTAGGCCTTGAAGCTGCAAAATCTATAGTAGCAGCGTTCTGGAAGCAAACTGAGGGGCCCACAGTACAAAATTGGATTGGGAAGATTAGGGGACTTATCACGGTGGAAGAACTGACAGACAAAAGGCGGGGAAGGTATAACCCAGAGGCAGAGGAATGGGTACACTTTGACCGACTAATAGGGAAAATTCAGAAGGAGGAGGGAACAGAGGGGAGGACAAGGGGGGAATGATTGGGACTGAGGTAGAGGGGGAAGGGGGTATGGGTGGGGGAGGAAAACGAAAGGGAAATAGGTTTTGATATTGTTTATTGAATATGTGTCTGTACCCTGAAGTGAAGATTTTGGAGTGGCGGATGATAATGGTGAATGGGGTGAGTCACTGTAATGTTGCTATATTTGTGGTATGTTTAATAAACTTTACAAATTAAAAAAAAATAAAAAACTAATCTTCATATTGAAAAAAATTAATTCAGCCTCTTATGAAAGGATTTTGGAAAGATTCTGGGCATATGTCAGAACAGAAGCCCATGTAATTCTGTGTGGCTGGTGGTATGTCCATAGGCTGCACTTTCCAGCTGTTTAAGGTCTAATCACAGTGTGCAGCCAGACTGTACCCAAGGTGGACTCATTTGTTGGCTGTGCACACTGCTTGTCGTGTCATAGATGAATTCACTCTAATATCTATCCGCTAAGCAAAAGGCTAAACATATTTTAAAAGCACTTGCCTAGTTTGAAGCTGTGTGAACTGTTTGAAAATGGCTCTCTTCCCAAAAAGGGAGAAGTTGGACACTTCTCTAGGGCCCTTCCCCTTCTGTCCTCTCAGAAAAAGTCTGATTCTGCAGTTTGATCTGTCTCTGAAATCCCAACTGTAGTGTTCTGTGCAGCACTGCTTCCCTGTGCTTTGTGTCCTGCTTTTTTAGATATGGTCACTCAAGCCTTGGAACTCTCTCGGAAGCCTCATATTGTTGTGGCGACACCAGGACGCCTGGCAGATCACATCAGGAGCTCTGACACCTTCAGTATCAAAAAAATCAAATTTCTGGTAAGAAAAAGTGTTGGAAAGATTCTTTTTTGTTTGTTTTTCCATTGCTTTCTGGTTTTCTAGGGGCTGCAGGAAGCTGCTGTCTTGGAAAATTATCGCCTGGACTGTAAAACTGGTACCCAAGTATTCCTACCTAGAAATAACTGCATGTAGTTTTTTTTTTTTTAACATGTATTTATCTTTATTAATGTGAAAAAAGATAACAGCAACATAAACAGCCAATGTTCATATAACAATAATTGTACAGCCATAACCTCTCTCCCTAGTACAATTCCTCAGATCCCAACACCCCCCTCCCCCCATCCTCAAGGAAAAGCCTCCCCAGCAAAATAAAGAAATTCTAGGAAGCAGCCTGGCGTGAGATCCATTGAACATATAAGTCCCAAATCTTATGGTAAGTCAACAGTTGGCCTGTGTGCATAGCTGTTAACTTGGACATCAGATGAATATGAATATATGGCCCCACCACATGTTTCTTCATGTGGTCCCTACCCTTCCTACCCCAACTTAACCATTATCTGTATTTGCTTTACTCCGGAGTCTATTAACACCTCTCCGGTATCATGTAAGTCACATTGAGCCTGCAAATAGGTGGGAAAATGTGGGATACAAATGTAACAAAAAATAAGAAGCGCTTGCAAACCCGGGAGTGTAGGGCTCTTCCACGCTGCTGCCAAGACTAATATACCTGCACGGCAAAACTGTGTACTGGCTTTTTTACTCCCCATGGCTTGAAGTGTAAAAGACAATGGTCCATCTTCATAGGATACTGGACCAAGGTAACCTGAAAGATAAACTTCACTATCCTAGACCAAAACTGTTTTAACAGCAATTGGTCTAAGTTTGGGAGTGTCGGTAGCCCACTTGAGGTCAACCTCCATTGAAGAAATTTGCAAGCCCACCTTTTTGATGCAGCTTTTAACTCCTAACCCTTATTCACTTGTTCAGAACCCTTATTTTATCATCCTCACTTTAATATTCCCTTATCTCTTGTTTGTCCTGTTTGTCTGTCCTAATTAGATTGTAAGCTCTGTCGAGCAGGGACTGTCTCTTCATGTTCAAGTGTAAAGCGCTGCATACGTCTAGTAGCGCTTTAGAAATAAGTAGTAGTAGTAAGTTAGAAAAGTGCTTCCCATGATCCGCATTGGGACCATATACATTCACCAAGTGTATATCGTTCCCCCTAACTTAAAGACCACTAGTATATAGCAACCCCCCCCCCCCCTCTATCTTTGACCACTTTCAAATTTTGCCATGGTTTGGAGTTATTGAATGCCACCATAACTCCTCGGGTCTTGGTATTATCAGTATTAGAAGCCAAGTACAGATGCGGATATTTACGATGAGAACATAAGTGCTCATGAACGGGCTTTAAGTGAGTCTCCTGTACTAGGGCCACATCCGCCCCAAGGCGGAGTAGCTCCCAAAAAAAGAGCTGACGCTTTCGTGGACAGTTCAGTCCCCTAGTGTTCATGAGCACCAATGAAATACTAGGCATTTAAGACATTCACACACCGAGTATCGCTCCCCTTCCCCAGACTGCCCCCAATCTCACTCACATCACAAACAAAAACCTTTTGGCACAATTTTCTATAGACTCCCCCCCCCCCTCCCCCCCTGCGAGGGTGGGGGTGTCATCAAAGGAAGTGCAAGGCAAGCATAAGACCTCCGCCCAACCCACACAGTATATCAAAGTACTAACATTCAAAATGCAGTATAGATCCCAGATTCAGACAAAGCTATTAAATCATGAAACCCCAACCATCCGGAACAACAACATAACTCTTCAAAGAGGGTGCCCTCAAGCACTTTCGTTATATATACATTTAGCATATAAGTTCTAAGGACCCCTGTTCATAACATAGTTCCAGCAAGAAAGCATAGAAAAAAAAGAAAAGCACATCATAAAGAAAATTGCTTCAAGTTAGTTAACTTGCTGATTGCTGTCTCTGCAGACACTTATGGCCTTTCATAACTCGCTGCCATTTTGAGGGGGGGGGGGCGCCGGCAGGAGCGGCTCCAGTTGATTTAGAGGCCAGCCGCTGTGAAGTCGTATCTCCCTCTGGTAGAACTTCTCATGCCTCAGCAATTGACTTAATCTAGTGTTGACGACCATCTTTGTAGAAAATTAAAGCGAATGGGTGACACCACCTGTAACGGAGGCTCATCTCACTCAGCTTCCTGGTAACCGTTGGTTTCAACTCCGCTCGGCGCCCCAAGGTTGCCGCTGCCAGATCTTGATAGATTTCTATGTTGTACAAGTCTCGTTGAAAGTTCTGTGCCTGTCGTGCGGCTTTTAGCACTTGCTCTTTGATTTTATAATCTTGAAAACAGGCAATTATATCTTTAGCAGTGTTGTTGTGCACCTGCCCCAGCGCTCTGCGCGCCCTCGCCACCATGACCAAACTAGGCTCGACCTGGGTCCCTGCTCCCACCAGCAAAGAGCTTACTATTTTTTTGAACAACAGATTCGTTGTCCTGATATAGAGGAGTCTCCGGGAGACCCCGAAATCACAGATTTCGGCGGCGGCTGCGATTCTTTTGGTCTTCAAGTTTGTCCTGTAAAGATTGCTGTCTCACTTCAAGCTCTGCTAGTCGTTGCTCCGCTAGGGTTAACTTCCCAGAGTGTTCTTCCAGCTGGGCCTCTGCCTCCTCCAATCTGCCACCCAGCTCCTGAATATCACCCCGCAGGTCTGTTCCTAACGTGGCTAAATCCACCCGCAGTGCCTTTAAGTCAGATCTGATTTCATGGAGCAAGTCTTTTAGCTCAGGTAGATTCAGCATCTCTTGGACCTCTAACTCATCCCCCTATGCAAACAACTACCTCCGGGGCGAGTTCTGGGAGGCAGCCGGGTTCCACGGGGCCTCCATCTCTTGATTGCGTGCATGCTGCGATGTTACCCTGCCGAAAAAGCAAAGCGGGACAAGTGTCGATTCTGATCGGGCGCTCATCTTGCTGCGATGCAGTTGTTAGCAGTCTCCCCTTGATATTCTGGATAGCGATAATGTCACCGAATGTTAGGGAATCGCCACAATTTTAGTGCGGGTGAGCGGGAGCTCAGCGCTTATGCAGCCATGCTGTTCAGTGACATCACTTCCTCCCAACTGCATGTAGTTTCTAGATCTTAGATCACTGTTTAGATTAAAATTGTTATTTAAAGTCTGGTTAATGTGGAGATCAGAGCCTCATCAGAACTACTCCAGGCCCTGGAGATGGGCTGCCTCCCTTCCTTGTGTTTTTGAGAGGTGTTCACATCAGAGAGGAATGGCCTGGAGATTACATGACACTTTTATAGCCCACGCATATCATTGTGGCTCACAAAAAAAAGAAACTGGAACATCTCCAGGAATTATTATACAAATTAATAAAAAAAAACATATACATCGTATAACACAACCACTGCATATTTAAAAATTTTCTAAATAACATTTTCAGTAACTTTTGAAGAGACACATAATTAGATTGCTTTATCCTTATATGTAGACCAACTATTAATCAGTATGCATCTTGAAACCTAATTCTTTTGTCATTGCCAAGTCCTAAAGGCATTTTATCTGTTTCTCTTTTTTCTTATCAAGCAGCAAACATCTGGGCTACTCTGCCTAAGGAAGTCAAACTTCAAATTTTTTATTTGTGACATTTATATCCCACATTATCCCAAGGAATCTTGAGTTCAGTGTGGCTTACAGCAAAATAATCAATATAACGGTGGAAAGGGTCAGAGTAGTACCTGTTTAGTAAGTTGTTATAAGTATAACAAGGATGTAGATGAAAATGTTGACTACAGTGTACAGCAAAGAACAATCCTTAACAATGAGAAGGGTAATAGTAGTAACAGTGTGGTAAAATTAGTGGCAGGTATTATTAGGAAAGGAATGGAAAACAAAAATGAGGATTTTATAATGCCTTTGTATCTCTCTATGGTGCGACTGCACCTCGAATATTGTGTGCAGTTCTGGTCACCACATCTCAAAAAAGATATAGTGGAATTAGAAAAGGTACAGAGAAGGGCAATGAAAATGATAAAGGGGATGGGACGACTTCCCTATGAGGAAAGGCTGAAGCGGCTAGGGCTCTTCAGCTTGGATAAAAGACGGCTGAGGGGAGATATGATAGAGGTCTATAAAATAATGAGTGCAGTGGAACAGGTAGACGTGAATAGCTTGTTTACTCTTTCCAAAAATACTAGGCCTAGGGGGCACGCAATAAAGCTACAAAGTAGTAAATTTAAAATGAATTGGAGAAAATATATCTTCACTCAATGTGCAGTTAAACTCTGGAATTTGTTGCCAGTGAATGTAGTAAAAGCAGTTAGCGGGGTTTAAAAAAGGTTTGGCTAGCTTCCGAAAAGAAAAGTCCATACGCCATTATTAAAATGGACGGGGAAAATCCATTGCTTATTTCTACGATAAGCAGCATAAAATGTATTGTACTGTTTTGGGATCTTGCCACTGTTGGAAATGAGATGGTGGGCTTGGCGGACCTTCAGTCTGTACTAAATTCAAATGTGGAGGAGATATATGAAAAATAACATCAGCTTAATATTCTGACCAAAAAATACAATAAATTGATTAAGGGAGATGTTGCCTCAAGAAGCCCCCGGCTCTATTCTATGTGGAGCTCATGAGGGCTGGACTGCTTCATCATCGGCAACACCCCCACATAGAAAAAACAGCCTGTACCCAACATATGTTTTTATTCTTTTTTTCTTATTAAATTTTTAGCTTATGATGGGCATTCGTAAAGTTTCTACGTAACAGCTACTTAGCTTTTATAAGGTCCAATCCTTCTTTTAGTTAGTGCATTAGTTACATGCTGGACGCGACCAAGACCAACAATGGCCAGCGTTTCGTCGCCTGCGTCAGGGTCAGATGGTCTGCGTCTAACTAGAAAAGAAAAACACAAATGTTAGAGCGTTGGAACCTCCATACAGCGCTGCATTACTTATTTCTCTCGAAATTCTTTACTCAACCACCTACGCTGAAGGATCTAACAATTCAACGGACCCACTCAGAGTAAAGATGGCTTCGCTCGTTTAAAGGTTTTGTTACGTCAGCCGCCAATGATTAGCTAGACCAATCAGCTTGTGTTCTTCACCTTACCTTCTAACTGTGCGGAACACACTCTGTCAAAAAGCTATTAGTAAATAATCTGAGCACTCTAACCGAAAAGGTATGTTCCTAAATAATGGTGTCAACTATACAGAATATACTCCTAATACAAGAAAGGATATTTCTAATTAGAAAAAATGTCCCCATTCAATTTTTGCATTCAGACCCATAGGGGTTAATGAATTTAAACGGTATATCCACTTTTGTTCACATTGGAATAGGATCCTTTTTCTATCAACCCCAATGCGGATTCGAGATGCTTCTATTTGTTGTAAGACAAAACATCTTAGTTCAGCAAAGGAGTGTTGTGCTGTGTTACAATGAAGTACCAGAGGTGTAAGCATTCTTTGTGTGTTTAACACACTACGGTGCTCAATCAATCGGACATAAAGAGTCCTTGAGGTCTGTCCCACATACAGTAAACCGCATGGGCAAACTAAACAATAGACGACATAGTCAGATTTACAATTAGTGTTCACTCTCAGACCTTCAGTCTGTCCCAGTATGGCAATACTTATGTACTTATATACAATTAAAATTAGTGGCATCTTTTAAAAAAAAGCAATTAAAACAATTTTGTTTCACAAATACATTCTTTCTAGATAGTTATATCATTACTATGCTAAGTAAAGATATTATTCTTTTTTTTTTTTTTTTTTTTTGTGATTTCCTAGGTTATTGATCTAGTTCTGTTTTTGTAATCTGCTTAGAACTATGGTTGGTTAGAGCAGAATATAAAAAATATAACTAACTGTATAGGCTGAATAGTATTGAATGTTGTGATATCACTATCTTTGTGACAGTGTACTTCATCATAAGATTATGCTAGCACTGTACTAAACTTTATTATATTTTTTTTCAAAATCTTTTCTTACCGTGCTGTGTGACCAACCCATGGATCAGGTCTTGGATGAGGCAGATCGCCTGCTTGAGCAGGGCTGCACGGATTTCACAAAGGACCTGGAGGTGATCCTGGGTGCCATCCCCGCACAGCGACAGACACTGCTCTTCAGTGCTACGCTGACTGACACCCTGCAGCAGCTGAAGACAATTGCCATGAACAAGCCCTTCTTCTGGGAGTCCAGTTCAGAGTGAGTCTTTGGTTGATGCTCCTGTATGGCACAGAACGGAGTTAATCAGAATTATAACAGAATGAGCAGTTCCTTCGAACCCGATCAGCTCTGGGATTTGTTTTCCAGGGTGCGGACAGTGGATGAACTGGATCAGCGATACATTCTTGTGCCAGAGAAAGTTAAGGATGCATACCTGGTCCACTTAATCCAGAAATTTCAGGATGAGCACGAGGACTGGTCCATTATCATCTTCACAAGCACCTGCAAGTGAGTTTGGAAACATGTTTTGTCTGTCTGTAGTGCACAAATTAAGTAGGTGTGTTAGTCTTGGGGAAAACTGAGATTTGAAGCAGGTTTTGGCTGCAAAAAAATAGTTTCACAGACCATGCAGATCCCTTTTTAAACAATGGATCTCAAAAAGCTCATAGGCTACAATCTCTCTGTTTAGTAAAATGGTCACAACCTTCAAAGATTTCTAGACGTCCCTACGATCCTTTCTACTGCCCTGTTTCACCCTGTCCCATCAAATCCTGAGCAGAAATCCCAGAAAATCTGTCACAAATAGCAGAGGACCCCCAGTCCTGTCCACTGATGCTTCTAAAATAAACACGTTCCTTGTCATTAGCAGCAGATGAATCCAGAGACTTGTGGGTTATGACCTCTACCAGCAGGTGGAAATAAAGAGCACTAAACTGAACGATAGTCTCTCACGAGCTCCTGGTTTCGCCTGCTTCTGTGGCTCCTGTTCCGGGTTCCCTGGTTCAGTTGAGTTTGGAGGGGTGTCTAGGTCAGTAGAGATGCTTGAATTAGGGTACACCTGGTGGTGTGAAGTCCCCCCCTTTCCTGCCACGCCTTTCCTCCTCCTTCTCATAGAACTTTAAAAAAAATAATATTAATGGTGGAAGAGAGCAGATTTCTGCTTATGTGGCATTCTGGAGGAGAGGGGGTGCATCTGTGTTCCCTCAACTGTCTGGATTCAGCCACCTGATCGGAGTCAGAAGGCCTGTGGGTACTGGTAAGGCCAGCAAAATTGTGAGTCTGAGCTTTCATTCTTTCCCTCTGTCAGGTTTGTGCTGTTCGGGTTAGTGTACCTGTGGTAAATCATTATTTCTTTTTGAGCAGCCTGTCATTCATCCTGGCATGGTCTCCCTAAGGCGGCGATCCCACGCGGCATCAGGAGCCTTAGACTCCCAGTTGTCTGGCCTGTTTTTCGGTCCCTTGCGGCATCGTCAACCTTTAACTCACAACTGCATTCGCAGACTTTGACTTCAGCATACAGCAGCACTTCCATCTCACAGCTCAGTTCTGGCTACACCCAGTGGCCACATCACCATATCTAGCATGTCCACACTTGCTTTGCTGGTCCCAGTCTCAGTTCATTTGCATCTGGGGGTGCCGTTCCCAGTTTTCTCTGTCATTTGGAATGGCTCCGTATCTGGATGCGGGCAAACTCCTCCTTTTTTGTGTGTGGAATGCAGCCCTAGTGCTGACTCTGAACATGACCATCTCTGACTTGTGGCTGTGTTTTCTTTATGTGGCACAGTTCCATTTTGGTTGACAAGGTGCAGCTTCATAGCTGCCCTTTGAGCGCTTCTTCATCTTTGCCTTCTATGACTGTTAAGCTCAGCTCCATATATGTCAGTTGGGGATCCATGTTTGAAGGCAGCTCCATCACTGAATGAAGACTGCTGCTCCATCTTAACATCTAGAGCGCATCTCTGTCTCTGAATGTCTCTGTATTTGTCTAGCGAAGCTTGCTCTCTCTGAATTTTTTTTTTAACTTAAAATGTTTATTAAATTTTGGAAAAAGGTATATAGTTTCCAAGCCAATAAAACATCAAACCTTCACAGAGCCAAAAGGGGACTATAAACAAAACCCTCCTAACTCCCAAACCTCCCCCCATTAGGTGGAATAAGAATCCAGAAATGATAGCATCCAGGATTGTGGTGTAAAAATATCCCATGGCAGTACCGCATAAGCGTAGAAGAGAACTACGTTTGTACCCTGTCTTGTGCATACCAGTCAATAAAAGACTGCCAAACTTTTTCAAAGTACTAGTCTCTCTTGTCTATGTGCTGTCAGGGCCACCGAGAGACACAGCCAGGCCCGAGGCAAGCTTTCCCCCTACACACACACACATTCAGGCTGCCCTCTCCCTTCTGTGTCTTGACTGCTCCTGTGTGCTGGGACCTGGATGATTGCATTAATGCGATATCTCGGGTTACCTGGGTTATCGCGTTAATGTAATCATCCGGGTCCCCGCCGGTACACAGGAGCAGAGCGAGACAGTCCCGGAAGAAGCTTGCTGGTGCCCCCTTGGAGGCCAGACCCAGGGAATGATGCCCCCCTGCCCATACTCTCAGTGGCCCTGTGTGCTGTCAATTTGATGAGGTAATAAGCTTGCCAGAGCTTGTGAAGCAGGTCCTTTCTGGCTGGTAGGTGGTTGGTCCACCAACATCTGGAAAGTTCCCTTTGCAAGATAGCAATGCACTGGAAAATAGCTTTTGCTTGAGGGAAAATAGTACCAGGGCAGTTTAAAAGTACAACCTAAGTCTAGTTGCCTCCAATCCTCCCACTGCCCTAAGGCAGGTCAAAATAGTCCTAGCTAGCCTAGATGGACACTTCTTCCATGAAAGAGAACATCTTCCTGTCCAGCAGCTTTAAGCTGAGAGGCAGAAACGCTAATAGGCAACGTGCTACACAAATATAACAGTTTAGGAAGGACTACCATTTTACAAACGGCAATGAGGTTTCATTGCAGGAAGTGGAGCTCCTTCTTCCTCCGGTTATGCCTCGTAGCTTCATCCTTGTAGTTGTCCGAAGCTCTGTCTCTGGATGTGTGGTTCAGCTCTATCTCTGATTATGAAACAGTGCTCTTTGGCTCTGGGGTACGGCTCTATCTCTGGATGAGGAACGCTGTGCTATTAATGGAGGTGTAAATGCACCCGTCTCTGAATGTGCACAGCAGCTTGGATGCTGTTCCATATCTAACTCTCGTACTGGTCTCATCCTTGCCATTTATGACTTTTCCCACTTCGTTGGGTAATCTGTTCTAGCTGGGGGATTATACCTCTGGTGTTCTGTATTGCACAGCTCAGCCCTTTCTGTGCAGAATATTGCTAGCTGGCGTCATATTTCAGCTCATCATATGTCTATAGGGTTCTGCTTGGCTCCGAGTCTGGGGCACAGTCTTACCCTATCCTGGGTCTCAGCCCTATCATGCAACAGGATCCTCCCTGTCTTATGTCAGAGTTCTCCTGTGTGCCATCATAGTCGAACTGGCTCCGTCTCTGCTTGGTTAGCGTGACCCCAGTTTGACATTTTTTGCTTAGTTCCATTGCTAATTTGAAATCTTAATAGTGTTCTGTGCAGATCCCTTATTTGTATCTTGGAGTCAAGGGTGACTGTCAGCACTGTCCTGCCATTGTTGTCTGTGGTGATATCCACGTTTCCATTTCCATTAATCAATTGTTTCCTCCACTATTTGGGAGGAAAATCATCCTGGAAGGTTTCATCTGCCGCTTTATATCGTGGTCACTATGGGCCTGTCTGTTATCAATGGATATACTGGGCGCAGTTTCCCTTCCTGATACTGGTGGGCCCCAGTCGGGGCAATGCAGCCATAGCTCACTGGAGTCAGGCGCCTATCGCTTGGGCGTAAGTCCTCTGGGCACGTCTCTCTTCATTATCTTCTATGAAGGTTCCCTACGTGCTCCTTGTGGCATGCATTTTCCAGACCTTGTCCAGTTAATGGTTTTGGCTAGGTCTAAGACATTCTTCATGGCATTAGTTCTTTCCGCAGCTGTGTCTGGTTCCCACCCTACTTATGGACTGCTTTGCTACATTCCATGAGTCTTTGAATTTGTCTGCTGCTGATATCTTACCTGATAATTCTCTTTCCTTTAGTCAGAGCAGAGGAGTGCAGAGTCCCACCCTTTCTCAAGATTGACACTGTCAGTTAAGTCTGTTTCTCTGCTTAGGTTTCTTGCTGTGGTTGCCTATACATAGCTCTGCTAGTTGTCAGGTTTATGCTAGTTGTCAGTTTTCTGTGAGGAGAGAGAAATGTTTGCCTTATTATTCCTTGTACTTTGTTATGAGAAATACCAACTGACCAAGGAGCATACCGTCCTATGTGGCAGAGTTTAGTTTGGTACTTTTTATCTCCACCTGCTGGTAGATAATAATAACCCACAAATCTCTGGATTGCTCTGCTGTGACTAAAGGAAAGAAACTTATTAAGTAAGACAGGGCTCGACAAATCCCAAGTGCCAGGTCGCCATGGCAACCAGGATTTCATACCCCCAAAAGTTGTACCTCAGAAATGGCTCTCCACATACTTGAGCCGCACTGTGTAGGAAGAATGGGAAATCTCACAGTTTCAAGTTCTGCGAGATGTCCCGAACTTCCTGCATAGCGTGGCTCAAGTGTATGGCAAACTCAATCGCTGTGCAGAGCCAGGAAAGCCGTTTCAGAGACGGCGCTACAAGTAGGGAAGTAAGGTGACTATGAGAGGGGGAAGGGGGCATGAGAGAGTGACTGACTGGAGTAAGACACGAGGAAAGGACATGAGAGAGACTGATTGGGGGAAGACTGGGGGAGCATGGGAGAGAGACTGGGTTAAGGCTGTAGTGGGGTATGAGAGAGATACTGGGTTAAGGCTGGAGGGGGGGCATGAGAGAGACTGAGTTTAGGCTGGAGGCGGGGCATGCGAGAGAGACAGGGGACTTATATCTGTGACTTTTGTGAATGTATGACATATTTGTTCCCCAGTGCATTTCCCTTGTTTGGCCAGCAGATGGTGACTTTTTTTTTTTTTTTTTTATAAAACTGTTAAAGAAGTGACTATTTTTTCCCGCCTGAGCTGTTAGGTAATCTGTAGTTTCAGTATGGGAGCACAGAGGTAAACATCTCTGTCCTGAGACACTGTTCAAGGCTTGTGAGCAGTTATTATCCTGAAACTCCCCAGGCGCTACCCAGGTAGTGACAAAGTGGGTAGACAGTTTTAATATTGATCCTTAGATTCAGTTACTTGTTATTGGAGCGGCGGAGTAGCCTAGTGGTTGGTGCAGCGGACTTTGATCATGGGGAACTGGGTTTGATTCCCACTGCAGCTCCTTATGACTGTGGGCAAGTCACTTAACCCTCCATTGCCCCAGGTACAAAATAAGTACCTGTATATATGTAAACCGCTTTGAATGTAGTTGCAAAATACCACAGAAAGGAGGTATATCAAGTCCCATTTCAGTTTCCCTTTATTGCCTGTTACTTTTCCATCTGTTTTATATGGTTCAGTGTTCTAATTCTGTAACAATAAACCTTGTTAGTTTATTGGCTCTGTTGTCTTGGACTGACTAAGAATCCTGGTGGTTTGTATGTTGGGTCTGTGGGTGCTTTCTAGGAATTGTGGGACCCCTGAGAGTGTGGCCCCAGTAACCTACAACATTAGACGAGAGAGAGAGATTGATAGGGGACCTAGGTCATGGTGATATGTGAACCTATCAAGGCCTATCAAGGCATTGCTGTCACACAGCTGACAGCATGCTTCAGGAAGGGAGACTGCTGGCTCTGCCAGTAACTTGGAAGGCGCCTGCGTTGGAGAGATACCGGTGCCAGAAATGGTATTCAAAGCTGACGAGTCGGAGAAACTGAATGAAATTTCTGTAAACCTAGAAGATGTAATGGGACAATTTGACAAATTGAAGAGTAGCAAATCTCCTGGACCGGATGGTATTCATCCCAGAGTACAGATAGAATTGAAAAATGAACTGGTGGAGGTATTATTAGTAATATGTAATTTATCTTTAAAATTGAGCATGGTACCGGGAGATTGGAGGGTGGCCAATGTAACACCAATATTTTAAAAAGGTTCCAGAGGGGATCCAGGAAATTATAGAGCGGTGAGCCTGATGTCGGTGCCAGGCAAAATGGTAGAGACTATTATAAAGAACAAAATTTAGAGAGCATATTCAAAAGCATGGATTAATGAGACAAAGCCAGCATGGATTCAGTGAAGGGAAATCTTGCCTCACCAATCTATTACATTTATTTATTGCGGCGGCTAAGAAAGCAAATAGATATTATTAGGAAAGGAATGGAAAACAAAAGTGAGGACGTTATAATGCCTTTGAGTTGGTCCATGGTGCGACCGCACCTTGAATATTGTGTTCAATTCTGGTTGCCGCATCTCAAAAAAGATATAGTGGAATTAGAAAAGGTACAGAGAAGTGCAACAAAAATGTTAAAAGGGATGGGATGACTTCTCTATGAGGAAAGGCTGAAGCATTTAGGACTCTTCAACTTGGAGAAAAGACGGCTGAGGGTAGATATGGTAGAGGTATATAAAATAATGAGTGGAGTAGATGTGAATCGTTTGTTTACTCTTTCCAAAAATACTAGGAATAGGGGGCATGCGATGAAGCTACAAAGTAGTAAATTTTATACGAATCGGAGAAAGGTTTTCCTTACTCAATATGTAATTAAACTGTGGAATTCGTTGCCAGAGAATGTGGTAAAGGCGGTTAACTTAGCGGGCTTTAAAAAAGGTCTGGACAGCTTTCTAAAGGAAAAGTCCATAGACCATTATTAAATTGGCTTGGGGAAAATCCACTGCTTATTTCTAGGATAAGCAGCATAAAATATATTGAACTTTTTTGGGATCTTGCCAGGTATTTGTGACCTGGATTGGCCACTGTTGGAAACAGGATGCTGGGCTTGATGGACCCTTGGTCTCTCCCAGTGTGTCAATACTTGTGTACTTATGAGGAACTGATTTACTAAAGTTTCTTTACCCAAGGACATAGAATAGGAAAAGAATTTTAGTAAATCAGTTTCTAAAATAGCTATTGCTGATCTGGCAGGGGATTCTCTTCCCTCTTCTCCCCCCGAACCCCCCAAGAAAACATAAAATTCACTGCGGACAATGTTGGAGTGGTGGGGATGGAGAAGTGAGAGAGGTCTCAGTGGCTGGCTCCTAGATTTAATGAAAATGTATTGAGGCCTGAGGTAAGACATAATTTTCCTTTCTTTCCTTTGAGAAGAAATGTAAAAACGAGGAGCTAGCACTACTTCCTCTCACCTCTCTTCCTGTTGCTTTTGGATTTTTCAGGACCTGCCAAATTTTGAACATGATGCTACGAGAATTCAATTTCCCGTCTGTTGCACTGCATTCTATGATGAAGCAGGTAAGGAGGGTCCTAGGCCCACATGTGAATGAGGGGTACTACTGCCCCCCCCCCCCCCAGCTCAGTCTTGGAGAGAAGTTTTACAAGTTTCTGTTTTTGTTAAATTGAAACAAAATGATATAATGCTTATAAATGGGAACCATGGAGAATACAGTTATGTACTACTTAAAATACAGCTGCTACTGTTAGATAACTCCTTCACGTTTTATGTCAGGGTCCTTTAAATTGTTAATACCAATACCAAAACATTTCTTATATAATGCAGTAATCCCCATAAAGGGTCCAATTCGGTTTACATTATATAGAAAACAAAGATCAGTTACAACATACCCAGAAATAATAATAATGATTGAGGAACCCACCAATCATGTAAAATTGTTCATCCTATAGAACACTTTAAACAAATAATTAAAAAAAAAAAAAGACCTTCAATTTTTTATGAAAGGACAGATATAATTAACTTTAATTCTGATACTGAAAAAACTACAGACAGCTCAGAATACTGCTGCCAGGCTAATTTACGGTGCAACTAAATTTGAAAGTGCAAGACCATTGCGAGAGAAACTGCACTGGCTTCCCGTCAAGGACCGTATCACTTTTAAAATTTGCGCCCTAGTACATAAAATCATCTACGGCAAAGCCCCAGCATACATGGACACCCTGATCAACTTGCCACCAAGGAACTCACATAGGTCTGCACGATCGTACTTAAACCTCCATTACCCAGTATATTCTGGACTTAAGTACAAAAGAACCTACGCATCAACTTTCTCCTACACTAGTGCCCATCTCTGGAATGATCTACCTAAGCTAGTGAAATTTACCACTGATCATCCTACCTTCAAAAAGCGCCTCAAGACCTTTCTATTTGGCAAAGCGTACACACCACTACCGCCTGGCACCTCTAACTTCTGAACTGTCTTCCCCGCTGTCATACCACCACCTCTGCTTCTTCTCTTTTTCTTCATCTCGCTTCTGTCCTTTCCCATTATACTTCTAGAACATTACTGTCTTGACCTTGCCTGCTGTATGATTATGTAGATTGATGTAAGCCACATTGGGCCTACCCTTGGGTGGGAAATTGTGGGATATAAGTGCTGTAAATAAATAAATAAATACCAGTAGGGAGAGAATTCCAGTAATGAATTGCAAAAATAGAGAAAATAGTTTTAACTATACTAGAGAATTGAATTCCCTTTAAAGCCAAAGGTCATAAGATCAACAAATTATGCAATCGCATAGAAAATCTACCCATAGGAATACAAACTAAATCGGTAATAAAGGAAGATGTGAGACCATAAATGGCCTGCAACACTATACAAGTTGATTTAAACAGAATTCTCTGTTGCACTGGAAGCCAGTGCAAAGCTGTCCTATGAAATGAGATGCTATCAAATTTTCTGAGGTTAAAAATCAGCCTAATAGATGTATTCTGAATGAGTTGTAGTTTCCTTAACAGTTTGGTTGATAAACCTGGGTAGAGAAAATTACAATAATCTAAATGTGAAAGGACAAACATCTGGACTAACAGGGAATAAGCAGATTGATCAAAATATGATCTTACCAATCTTAGTTGTCTCAATTTATAAATCACTAGTATAAAAGGCCCGTTTCGGTAGGCAATGAAATGGGCGCTAGCAAGGTAATCCCCCCCCCCCTCCAGCGTCCTTCCTGTCTCCCCTGCCACCCATCTGGTCTGAGGACCCCCTCCCCACCAACCCTCCTCTGCTCCTCCAGCCACGCATGTGCAGCGGCCCTCCTCTCTTCCCTGCTCCCCCTGCAGCCACCCATGTCCAGCGACTCTCCTCTCCCCCTGCCCCCCCTGCAGCCACCTATGTCCAACGACCCTCCTCTCCACTGCCCCCCTGCAGCCACCCATGTCCAGCAACCCTCCCCTCCCCCATCGGCGCATCACCCAAGCCCCTACCCCCCCCCCCCCCTCGGGTACATCAACCCCCTCGCCACCTGCAGCCACCAATACTAATGCTGTCCGGCCGCTGCTGCTTCTCCTGTTGAGCAGCAGTGGCCGGTACAAAAAGAAAAAAGCCAAAAAAAGATTTTAAACCTGAAACACGGCTCCGTAGACAGCCATCTGGCATTGGCTGTCATCTCTGCAGCCGCTCCTCCTCTCCCCTCTGATGTCGCTGTGCTCCTCCGGGGTCTTCCTGCAGGGGCAGTGACGTGGAGGGGAGAGGAGGAGCGGCTTCAATGACGACAGCCAATGCCAGATGGCTGTCTACGGAGCCGCGTTTCAGGTTAAAAATCTTTTTTTGGCTTTTTTTCTTTTTGTACCGGCCACTGCTGCTCCACAGGAGAAGCAGCAGCGGCCGGACAGCGTTAGTATTGGCAGCTGCGGGTGGCGAGGGAGTTGATGTGCCCGAGAGGGGGGGTAGGGGCTTTGGTGATGCGCCGGGGGGAGGGTCTTGGGTGATGCGTCGAGGGGGGGTAGGGGCTTGGGTGCTGCGCCAGGGCGGAGGGGCTTGGGTGTTGCGCCGAGGGGGGGCACTGAGAGCTGATTGGTAGGCAGGGGGAGGAGTAGGGAAACGCGGAGCGTGTTTCCCTACTTCTCCCCCTGCCTGGCTCGCGGTTTTGCAGGGCAGGGTCTTGGGTGTTGCGCCGAGGGGGGGGCACTGACAGCTGTTTCCCAGGCAGGGGGAGGAGTACCGCGTGTTTCCCTACTCCTCCCCTTGCCTTGGAATCAGCTGTCAGTGACATCACTGATGTCAGTGCATTCTAAACTGCCTAGCAGACCACCTCCGAGGGAGCTACGGTACCAGGCACATTAGAACGTTGGAGGTGAGAATTATTATATAGGATTTCCTCCAGAGCTGATTGACCTGGGGCTGAAAAGACAGAGAACAATCTAGAATCACTCCAAGGATTCTAGATTTATCCTCAACTGGAAAGATCTTGTCTTGGGTAAGAACAATCTGCTTAGGAATAGCAACGGAATTGAGCTTCAGCGTATTGTCTAAGACCCAGTGTTGAATCCTTTCCATACAAGAAGATGTTCGATGAACAGTTTATTCAGATCGTCAAAGACTGGTACCTGAATCAAAATATCATCCTCATAGGATGATAACAACATCTTGTCTGAATAGAGCTGAATGTCACCTAAGGAAACCATAAAAGAATTTAAAAAAGAAGAGGGGACAGGAGGGAGCCCTGGAGCACCCCACAACCCAGAAACCAAAAATGGAAGAGAGCATCATTCTTCCAAACACTATAACTCTGATTTACTAAAAACTCCTGAAACCACTTCAACACAGAGCCACCAAGGCCAATCCCACTCAGTCTTTCCAATAACAAATTATGATCTACCGCATCGAATGCAGCGGATATATCAAATTGGAGCAGTGCAATTTTTTTTTCCCAAACTTGGTTGCTTCTTAATCTGAGAAGTCAACACTAAAAGAAGAGTTTTTGTACTGTGACCCGATCTGAAAACAAATTGAGAGATATGGAAACATGAAAATGTATCCAAATATTCTGCAAATAGTTGGCTCACATAAGATTCCATGAGTTTATTAAGAAAAGGGATACTGGCAACTGGATGAAAACTTGAAGATAGAGTAAGATGTGACTCAGAACCCTTGAGTATAGGTGTTAAAATAATTTTATCCATATCGAAAGGGAAGACCCTAGTTTTAACAAATCATTAATACCTGAAGTAACCCATTGGATAAAAACTAACCTCATCTCTATTCCTCTACTCCCCTCCTCTTCTCTGCCCTTCTCTTGCGCCCTATGGAATGCCCGCTCTATCTGTAACAAACTCCCCTATATCCAGGACCTCTTTATCTCGCGTCACCTCCATCTGCTCGCCATAACAGAAACCTGGCTCTGCCCTGATGACTCTGCTTCAGTCGCAGCCCTGTGCCATGGCGGTTATCTATTTCACATACTCCTCGCCCTGCTGGCCGTGGGGGCGGTGTTGGACTACTTCTCTCTCCCTCCTCCAGATTTCAACCCCTTCTTCCACCTCAATCTCACTGTTTTTCCTCCTTTGAAGTCCACTCTATCCGCCTTTTCTCTCCTCTGCCTCTTCGAATAGCGGTCATTTATCGTCCCCCTGATAAGTCCCTTTCATCCTTTCTCAGTGACTTTGATGCCTGGCTTGCCTTCTTCCATGATCCTTCCTCCCCCTCTCTCATCCTTGGTGACTTTAATATTCCTGCTAATGATCCTTCCAACTCTTATATTTCCAAGTTACTCGCTTTAACGTCGTCCTTTAATCTGCAACTATGCTCCACCTCCCCCACTCATCAAAATGGTCACTGTCTTGATCTCATCTTCTCCTCCAATTGTTCACCCTCTAGTTTCCTTGCCTCCGATCTTCCCCTCTCTGATCACCATCTTATAACTTTCACACTTAAATCTCCTCCCTCCCAGTCCCGTCCTATCCTATCTAATTTATCTAGGAATCTTCACGACATTGACCCTTCATCTCTATCCTCCCATGTTTCAAACCTCCTCTCTACTGTGGCACCATCCACGTCTGTCAACGAGGCTGTTTCTTCTTACAACAATACTCTATCCTCTGCCTTAGACACTCTTGCACCTTTGATGACCCGCCCTGTAAGGCGTACAAAACCCCAACCTTGGCTGACTTCTAATATCCGCTACCTACGTTCCTGTACCCGCTCCGCCGAACGCCTCTGGCGGAAATCTCGGGCCCTTGCTGATTTCTTACACTTTAAGTTCATGCTGACCTCCTTCCAATCTGCTCTTTTATGTGCCAAACAGGATTATTATATCCAACTGACCAACTCTCTTGGCTCTAATCCTCGACTTCTCTTCACCACATTGAACTCTCTCCTCAAGGTGCCCCCTCCCCCAACTCCCCCTTCATTATCTCCTCAGACCCTTGCTGAATTCTTTCACAACAAGGTTCAAAAGATAAACCTTGCTTTCTCTACCTCACTAGCTCTCCCTCCACTAGTTCGTTCCCCTCTCTCTCCTTCCCCTCATTCCCTTTCCTCCTTTCCTGAAGTTACTATTGAGGAAACTACACTTCTCCTTTCTTCCTCAAAATGTACCACCTGTTCCTCTGATCCCATTCCCACCCACCTTCTTAATGCCATCTCTCCTACTCTTATTCCTTTTATCTGTCACATTCTCAACCTCTCACTTTCCACTGCGACTGTCCCTGCTGCCTTTAAACATGCTGTGGTCACACCTCTCCTTAAGAAGCCTTCACTTGACCCTACTTGTCCCTCTAATTACCGACCCATCTCCCTCCTTCCTTTTCTCTCCAAATTACTTGAGCGTGCTGTTCACCGCCGCTGCCTTGATTTTCTCTCCTCACATGCTATTCTTGACCCATTACAATCTGGTTTTCGCCCTCTCCACTCAACCGAAACTGCGCTTACTAAAGTCTCCAATGACCTATTACTGGCTAAATCCAGAGGTCAATATTCCATCCTCATTCTTCTTGATCTTTCCGCTGCTTTTGACACTGTCGATCACAGCATACTTCTCAATACCCTGTCCTCACTTGGATTCCAGGGCTCTGTCCTTTCCTGGTTCTCTTCCTACCTCTCCCTCCGCACCTTTAGTGTTCACTCTGGTGGATCTTCTTCTACTTCTATCCCTCTGCCTGTCGGCATACCTCAGGGTTCTGTTCTTGATCCCCTCCTCTTTTCTATCTACACTTCTTCCCTTGGTTCATTAATCTCATCCCATGGCTTTTCCTACCACCTCTATGCTGATGACTCCCAAATCTACCTTTCTACCCCTGATATCTCACCTTGCATCCAAACCAAAGTTTCAGCGTGCTTGTCTGACATTGCTGCCTGGATGTCTCAACGCCACCTGAAATTAAATATGACCAAAACCGAGCTTCTCATTTTCCCCCCCAAACCCACCTCCCCGCTCCCCCCGTTTTTTATTTCTGTTGATGGCTCTCTCATTCTCCCTGTCTCCTCAGCTCGAAACCTTGGGGTCATCTTTGACTCTTCTCTCTCCTTCTCTGCTCATATCCAGCAGACCGCCAAGACCTGTCGTTTCTTTCTTTACAACATCCGTAAAATCCGCCCCTTTCTTTCCGAGCACTGTACCAAAACCCTCATCCACACCCTTGTCACCTCTCGTTTAGACTACTGCAATCTGCTTCTTGCTGGCCTCCCACTTAGTCACCTCTCCCCTCTCCAGTCAGTTCAAAACTCTGCTGCCCGTCTCATCTTCCGCCAGGGTCGCTTTACTCATACTACCCCTCTCTTCAAGACCCTTCACTGGCTCCCTATCCATTTTCGCATCCTGTTCAAACTTCTTCTACTAACCTATAAATGTACTCACTCTGCTGCTCCCCAGAATCTCTCCACACTCGTCCTTCCCTACACCCCTTCCTGTGCACTCCGCTCCATGGATAAATCCTTCTTATCTGTTCCCTTCTCCACTACTGCCAACTCCAGACTTTCGCGCCTTCTGTCTCGCTGCACCCTACGCCTGGAATAAACTTCCTGAGCCCCTACGTCTTGCCCCATCCTTGGCCACCTTTAAATCTAGACTGAAAACCCACCTCTTTAACATTGCTTTTGACTCGTAACCACTCGCCTCCACCTACCCTCCTCTCTTCCTTCCCGTTCACATTAATTGATTTGATTTGCTTACTTTATTTATTTTTTGTCTATTAGATTGTAAGCTCTTTGAGCAGGGACTGTCTTTCTTCTATGTTTGTACAGCGCTGCGTATGCCTTGTAGCGCTATAGAAATGCTAAATAGTAGTAGTAGTAGTAGGATTACTGAAAACATATTTTGGAGCAACATCTAAAATACATTGAGAATGCAAAAGTTTATTTAGGGGTACTTTAACATCAGCAGAAATAGGATGGAAGGTATGCCAGCTCAGATCAACATAACACTGATTTATTCGCTTCCAATTTAACCTCAGTGGAGTTTGAAATAGCTTTTATCTGTTTCAGAATTCCTTCATAGTGATTCCTGGTACAATTACACCTCAAAATGAGCAAACTTAAGGATACTTATACTCTATACACTAATCAATTCTAATCCTAAGTATATTCTACAGCGTGTTGTCTTCTTTTTACTTGGAGGAAAAGCCTCACGTATCGTCAGAGTTTCAGGTCCTCCTTCAGGGGTCCGCCTTGAAGAAGGACCGGAAACTCTGGCCACAGTTGGCTGTGGACAATACTAGACTGGATGACTGCCACGATAAGTCAAACTATTTGAATATCACACATTCTGGATTTGAAATATGATAGAATTAAGTAAAATAAACACACTGGAGGTTTTTATGCCAATGATGCTAGTGAGTACTCCGTAAGTGTACGACAGTATAACTGCAAATCCCAGAGTCACAACATGATACGCGAGACTTTTCCTCCAAGTAAAAAGAAGACAACACGCTGTACAATATACTTAGGATTAGATACAATTACACCTCACCCATGAGGCTGTGCCACCTGCAATAGCGTTTCTAATCCTAGTTTCTTCTTTATTAACAGAAACAGAGATTCGCAACACTTGCCAAATTCAAGTCCAGCATTTTCAAGATACTTATTGCGACTGACGTGGCTGCAAGGTAGATGACGGGAGACCCTTTGCTGGGACTACCTGGGAAATTAGCAAACACAGCCAGACAAAACTGGTCTTAGGAAAACAGCTTGGATTATGTATAAGAGAGCTGCTCCCTTCTCAAGGACACTGTACAGACAACAGAGAATTTGTGCTTTACCTTATATGGCTCATAAGAAACATTTAATCAACTATATAGCCTGTCATATCCGATTAGCACCAAACAATCACATTTATCAAGTGACCTAACATATTTTTTTTAGAATCACTGTGGATTTAAAATGATTTAACTTAGTGCACACAAACGTTTATATCTAATTCACTCCCTTGTGACATGGTAGATAGATACATATCAGCAATCACTTCTGACTTTGAATATTAGAAACACTGATATATTAAGTTAACAACAAATTTTTAACCTGCTGAATTATAAATGCATTCTTAGTTGTCAGTTACAGCCAGCAAAATCTAGCTTTTTTAAGTCCATTTGAGGCTATAGTGTTAGGTTTTAAATGCTCCTTCCACCTAGCCACATCCATCTTTGTGCATTTGAGTGAAGCAAGGGTGCTTCTGCACTCAGTGTTATGAACAGCCTGGTGTAAGTGTCACACAGACACCCATGGATATAGCATGGCTAAGAGAAAAATGGAGTTGAGAATGGTGATAAATACAACAGGGGGTGTGTGGTCAAACCATGTCCAGTAATCTAAATAAAAATGAAATTGTATTACTGATACTACAAAAGCAAAAAGATATTCTAAGTTCAATTTAGTTTAGTATTTATAACCTGCACCATACCCTACAAAGGGCCTTAGGTGGTTAGCAATCATATAAGCAGAAAATCTTATACAGAAAAAATATATAATTACCAATAGATAAAATAACAAATCATAAGCAATTACAAATAAGACTTCTTCATCTGGATGGATTTTAAGAGATACCAGAACACAGGAATGGCCCTTGAACTTATTAGAATCATTGAGAATGTTTCCCTGTTAAAGCCTCAGTTATTCCAGGCATATCTTCAACAACCTGGCAGGCTCATAGCAGAGCACATGCAAGAATTTGACTCAAATTTTTATGGTTGGGTTTTAAGTTGACTGTCTCAACCTCTCCTGCTTTTGCTGCAGGTACAGCATTTTGTGCTGGGCCTAAGGAAGCAGCACACAACAGCCAGCAAAGCAAACATATGAGTGGAGTGATGCAGGACTATGTAAACCTAAATTTTATTCTTTTCCTTTCCCTGTAGAGGGTTAGATATTCCAACTGTCCAAGTGGTGATAAATCACAACACACCTGGATTGCCAAAGCTTTACGTCCATCGTGTGGGCCGCACAGCTCGAGCAGGTGGGTTGGAGGGGGCTGCTGGCAGGACACCTCCTGTCCTGTGTAACCTATGGCATTTGGCCCAGCCACTGTCTCCAAACCTTGTGCTCTGGTGCTGTATTAAGAAATTTCATTTTCCCTTCTCTCCACAGGACGCCACGGAATCGCTATAACCCTGGTGACGCAGTATGACATTCACCTTGTGCACACCATTGAACAGCAGATCAGTGAGTACCTGTGACCTGGTGCTGAGTTCTTCCTTGGGGGAGGGGTAGCGGTTTTGCAGCCCTCTGAAGGGAGAACTGGCATTAACAAAACTTTTTCTCTTCTGTACTGCCTGCTAATGAGAGACCACGTGTAGGAGTTAATTTATATTTAAATCTGTTTATTCTGGAACAAGACATATTGTGACACATCAACTAGATACATCCACTACTTCAACCGTACATCATTGCAATGGTTACCAAATTTCCAGCTGTCTATACAATAATCATCCTGCTCCATACATTTTCCTTTTTTCCCCCCTTCCTCTATCTCCCCTTTCCCCCCCAATCCCTCCCTATCCCTCCCTCCCGTCTTCCCATACCCTCCGAGACTACTTTACACAGTATTTCTCTATCCTCCCTCCGTAACATTATTTTAGATTATTATAAATTATCATAGATTCAACAAATGTCCCCGTGCTGCTGGTGTTAGTGTTTGCCAGAATGGTGCCCATCTCCGTTCAAACTGCTGTCCTCTTTTATTGTCCAAGTGGACTACATCAATTCTCTCCATTCTCATTAACATTATCATCTGAGATCTCCATTGTTGTAATGTTGGAGCCTTTGATGCCATCCATTCCAGCAGGATCACCTTTTTGGCTGCAATGACCGCCCTGTTTGTAAATTCTTTAAGTCCTTTGGGTTTTGGGGCCACAACTTTAACGTGGCCGAATAATAATTTGTAATCCGGAAGCCAGCGAGTGCCCCACATCTGTGATATATTTGCTAACAGTTGTCTCCAAAATTTTGCAATATGCGGGCATGTCCAGAACATATGTCCCAACGTGGCCCCTACATGATTGCATTTAGGGCATTCCCCTGCCGGGGACAATCCCATGTGGAATGCCCGTCTGGGGGCTATATGCATTCGGACTGCAAACTTTTATTGTAGTTCCCAGCACCAAACAAAGCCTGTAGATTTCTTCAAGTTCAGAACATGAATTTTGAAGATGTCTGTTGGTATGGTCGCCCCTAGTTCATCTGACCAGGCCTGAGCTAGCCTTTCATAAGGCAGCTCTGCTGCAGTATCCCGGATGTGTCTATGATATAGCGACAAGGGAACCTTTTGTTGGGCAGATAAGGAATATGCTGCGGCTAGTTCTTCTTGTACATCTTCAGCCAAATTCTGCCATTTTAGGCTGTCAATATAGTGTTTCAACTGACCATAATGAAAGAGATCTGCATTTGGGAGAGAATATTTGTCTTGCAGTTCCTTAAAGGGCATCAAGCGTCCCCGTTCGTTTATGATCTGGTACACATATTGTATTCCTCGCTGTTGCCATCTCTTGAAGATCTGATACATATATCCTGCTGGGAAAGCTGGGTTTCTTGTTATGGATATGAATGGAGTTGCTCCCGCGTTGAATCTATGGAGTTTGCAGACCCATCGCCAAACTTTCTTTGCTGTAGGCATTATCATTGATCGTCCAAGTTCATAAGGCAGGGTTCCTCCTGTTTCATGTAGTATACAACTAAAATGTACATTGTCCGTCAAAGCTAACTCCAGTGACGTATCCGAGAAATCTTGCGTGTTCCTATACCAATCTGCTATGTGTCTCATCCCACTTGCAATTGTCGTTTGCCTAATGCTTAGAAGGCCTAAGCCTCCATATTCAACAGGCACTTGTAATGTCCTCAAAGGGAGCCTCGCCTTTTTCCCATTCCACAGAAACTTTTGCAATTGCCTGTTAAGTTCCCTCTCATCCCTATGTTTCAAGTATAACGGCAGAACCTGAAATACATATAACCAGCAGGGTACTATTGCCATATTATATAAGGCAATTCTGCCCATCAATGATAGTGGGTATCCCTGCCATGTAGTCAGTCTGTCTTTTGTGTCTCGTAGTAGCTTTTGAACGTTACTATCATAAAGATGGGTCAAGTTCTGTGAGATATATACTCCTAAGTATTTCAGAGGCACCCCCTCTGGTAATACTGGTATCTCCCCTCCTCCCCCTTCAGGTGGCATCCCATATACTAGAAGTGCCTGTGACTTCTGTCTATTCAGCACAAACCCGGAGAGCCTCCCGTAGGATTCTATCTCTTGTAATAGTGCCGGTATTGAGGATCTAGAGTTTTTAAGAAGAACTAATAAGTCATCTGCGAATGCTAATGTTTTGATTGTGGTATCTCCTACTTCTACTCCCATGATGTCTGTCCTGAGGCATAGTCTCCTTAACAGTGGTTCTAGGGACAAGATAAATAAAAGTGGTGAGAGCGGACAACCTTGGCGTGTCCCCCTAGCTATATTGAATGATGGTGTTTTTATCCCATTAACTAACACTGCAGCTGTTGGATCCGTATATAATACTTGAAGTGCCCGAACAAACCAGCCCTGAAATCCCATAGTCTGTAGGGTTGCAAACAGGTAATCCCAGTGCAGCTTGTCAAAAGCTTTTTCTGCATCCAGGCTGATTGCCAAGGATTGTTGTTCAGATCTCTGGCATGAGGCCATTCCTATTAGTAGTGTTCTGACATTTCCTACTATTTGCCTCCCTTTAACAAAGCCTACCTGTTCTATGCTTATCACCCGGGGTAATATCCTAGAGAGGCGGTTTGCCATTATCTTTGATAATATTTTTAAATCAACATTTATTAAGGATATCGGTCTGTACGAGTCTGGGAGTTCCTCTGCTCTACCTGGTTTCTTTATAAGAACTATTAGGGCTTCATTGGCATGATCCGCCACCTGTCCCTGCTGTACTGCTTGTTCGTAATTTAACATCAGTGGCTTAACTAACTTGGCGCTTAGCAATTTGTAAAACTCTCCCGTCAGTCCATCCGAGCCGGGCGCTGAATTTAATTTTAAGGTCTTTATGCATTCCTGTACTTCCCTGCCTGTGATTGGACCATTCAAGGACTCTAGCTCCTGTTGAGTAAGTTCTGGCAGATGGGCCTGTCTCAAATATTGATTTATTTCTCCTGTATCACTCTTACTTGGGGCTGAGTATATTCTCGAGAAATGGTGTCTTAGAATTTCTGCTATCTTTTCACTTTTGTGTTGTAATTTCCCTTGATCATCTTTCAATGCTGTTATTACCTGTTGATTACTCCATGCCTTAACCATCCCCGCTAACATTGGGCCCGTTCTATTCCCAAATCTCTGAAGTCTGTATTTGTTATATAAGATTCCCCTTGTAGCTCTCTCGTGTAAAAGGGAATTAAGTGTTACTTGCACCGACTGCATATTATCTCTATTTGCCCCTGTAGGTGATCTTATAACTTTCTTTTTAGCTATTCGTAATTTCATCTCTAAATCTATAATAGCTTTAGAAATTTTCTTGTTTCTACCATTTACATATGCAATCACCTCACCCCTCATCACTGCTTTGGCCGTAGCCCAGAACAATGTGGGGTTGTCTCTGTGTTGTCCATTAAATTGCTCGTATTCATCCCACTTTACCTGCATGTATTTTACAAATTCCTGATTTTTATATAGATAGGCCGGGAACTTCCATCCCCTTCCATTCTGTTGGTAGTGTTTTGGCGCCTCTAAGTCCAACCAGACCATAGCGTGATCTGATATGTCAGCAGCCCCTATTTCCACTGAGGTCATGTTAGGAAATAAAGAGCGATCCACTAGGATATAGTCTAACCTGGAATACGTCCCGTGAGCTCTCGACAGATGGGTGAAATCTTTCTGTCCCGGATGCAGGGTTCTCCAAGAGTCAACCAGGCCTAAGGCTCGCATGAATGATGATAGTGTCCTAGCCCTTGGGCCTCCCCTATGGGCCCTGTTTGGATCTGAGCAGTCTTCCATAGGTCGCGCCACTAGATTAAAATCTCCCATGACCATTAGCTTCAGAGATCTGTACGGCCTACATAATTGTATCAAATGATTATAAAAATTATTGTCATATATATTAGGCCCGTAAAGGGCTAACAGCAGTAGTTCTCTGCCCTGTAGCCATACATGTAATAATACATATCTGCCCTTTGGATCTACTGTGATTAGTTCTGATTTTGATACTAGCCCTTTTCGTATGAGAATAGTTACACCCCCTCTGCGACCCACTGCTGGAGAGGCATATACTTCGCCCACCCAATTCCTTTTTAATTTCTGGTTTTCTGCCTGGGACAGGCGGGTTTCTTGGATGCATGCTATATCGGTTTGCTTCCTACGTAACGCTGTCAGTACTTTAGCGCGCTTGACAGGAGAGGTAATTCCTCCTACATTCCAGGTATTAAATCTAATGGTTTTAGCCATTTACATCCTTTATTGGGTTCTTATAAGAAAAGGTTCTGTAGTGGTGGATCGGGCGCCCAGCCTCGCCCTGATCCTTTCTGATTTGTTTTGCCTGGTCTGAGGATATCTGTTTATATTGTGTGCCTATGACTTGGTCTGAAGGATAGAGCCTTTCTTTTTCTCTTTGGTTCTTTTCCTGGTCTGTTAAATGTAGTCCCTGGTTCCCTTTTCCCCTTCCAATCTTCCCCCATCCCTCCCCCATCTTCTTCTCTGTCTTCCCTTACACCCCTCTTTACCTTTCTCGTCTCCCCCTGGATCTTGGATGATCATAGGTCGTTGTGATAGCCCCCCCCGGTCCTCCCCCGAATCCTTATTTTCCCATCATATGATCTTTAACATTTATAAACATTGCTATTCCTCATTTTTACATGTTAACTTAACAAACAAACACTTTCATATAACTCCAACTTGAACCTTTGGCTTGTTTCGTTACAGTCTCGACCCTTTTACTCAGAATAATATTATATTCCACCACCTCCCAAACCTGGCAGCGGTGGCGATGTCTATGGACATGACTGAGTCTAGCAGTCTTCCCCATTCACCTTCTTGTTCACTGCCTCTTAGTTCTTGGAATTCCTCCATTTACTGTAATCCACATGGTCTCCTTTTCCAGATGCTGTGTTTGTGGTTTTATTTAGTTTTGGTGGGATTCTGCTTTTACGTGCATTGCTTTTTGAAAAACTGCTGCTGCTTTAGGTGTTGTGAAAGCATGCCATTTCCCATTATGGTGAATCTTTAATGTGGCTGGATACACCAACATGAATTTTTCTTTTTTTTTGTGTAGCACACTGCAAATAGGGTTAAATTCTCGGCGACGCTGTTGTAGTGCCCAAGAGTAATCTTGAAATATCTTCACAGTATGGCCCTCATATTGAAGATCGTCCTTTCTCTGTTTTGCGCCCCGGAGGATTTCCACTTTATGTAAAAAATTGTGGATCTTCGCTATTATCACTCTGGGGCGCTGCGCTCCTTCTTGTTTGCGGCCGAGTCTATGGGCCCGTTCCAGGCATAATTTCCCTATGCTATCCGTCAGCGCTAATTCGGTATTTATCCAGCGCTCCAGAACCGCTGGCAAATTTTGATCCGGGACATACTCCGGAAAGCCTACAAGTCTAATATTCGATCTGCGTGAGCGGTTTTCCAATTCGTCTATCAGTTGTCCCTGCTCCCTTACCAGCTTTTGTAGGGCCTGTACTGACGATGCCATTGTTGTTTCTCGATCTTCCGTCTCAGCCACTCTGTTTTCTAGATCTCCTGTGCGTCTCACTGTTTCTTCCAGCGTTTTGTCCATTACTGACATTTGTTGTGTTAATAGCGCAAATTGCGGTTCCGTCGCACTTTTAACTGCTGCTATTATTTGCTGCAGCTGGGGTTCGCTGAACAATGACGGTTCGGCCCCGGGACTCCGCGCCATCTTGGCTTCGGGAGGCCCGCACGGCTTCGCTGTTTCTTTTTTCCCTGTTTTGCTTGGCATGCCCGCCTCTGCGCGAATTAAGAAAGGATCCATATACTAGCAACTTGCTTAGCTTGCTGTTTCTTCCTTTCCCGTCCCTTTTCGCATTGTTTAAGTTGGAGAACCGGGAAGGGGCTCAGGAGGAAAGACAACTTGCTGCCGCTCTCCTCTACTCCATCACGTGACCGGAGTTAATTTATAAAGTGTGCTTTATATGTGAAAATGGATAGTTGAATATGTATGAAGGTTTATTTTTGTTATTCCTGGACTTGAGAAAAATCCACAATTCCAGGAATAACATGTATAGAATGTTTGTACATTTGGGAAGCTCGCCAGGTGCCCTTGGCCTGGATTGGCCACTGTCATGGACAGGATGCTGGGCTCGATGGACCTTTGGTCTTTTCCCAGTGTGGCATTACTTATGTACTTATGTAAGTGGTTTATACCATGACTAAAAAAAAATATCAGAACAGTGCTGATGACGTACAGTAAAGGGACTGGGAGGGGGATAGGCAGTTTGGGAGGAGCAGCTGCAAAGTTGTGATGTACACGTATGTACTATGCAAACCGCTTTGGTTGTACCACAGAAAGCCTGTGGTGGCAGCTGAGTCCCGCACAGGGTCTGTGGCAATAAACAGTTGAACTAGATAAGGATCTTTTCTTGTGTCTCTGGCAGGCAATCTTAATTTAAGAATTTTTTTTGAAGATATATGACCCTTCAGACTCCTCCACCTTTTGCTTTTGCAGTGGTCACACTCCTGTTCTTCTACATCTTTTTGTTCTACCAAAAGTATTAATTTTAAAACAGGAGTGCCTGCTGTATTTTACTTTAAAAGTATTTATTTTTACATTGGCTGTTTAAAAAATGCATATAGGCACCACATTGGGTGGGCAAGTATGATTGACAGAAAAATTGAAAAGGAAAATCTAAAACCACAAAGAACCTAGGAAGCTAAGAGCTCTTTTTGCAGAGTGGCACTACTGATTAGCATGCACTGAATTTGAGGGAGCCCATGGGAACTGAATGGGCTTCTTGTCATTCAGCGTGCTGCTGTTCAGTGGTGCCACTTTCTAGAAAAGAGCCCAAATATTTTGAGAATGTTGACATTCTGAAACTGTGGAATGCAAAACTTGTGCAGAATACTGCAGAGGCGGCAGCAGCCTTGAGACAAAAGTGGCAATGGTTCCAGTGGCTCAGCCTCCCTCCCTCCCTCCCTCCCTCTCTACAGCGATCAAGCAAGCGGAGGAGGCACACAGCTTATACTTTGTGCTCCATTCTCCTCCTCTGCTGTCCTGGGTCTACTAGTAGTGTTCTATTGTGGATTAAAAACTGGTTAAAAGATAGAAAACAGAGAGTAGAGCTAAAAGGTCAGTATTCCCAATGGAGAAGGGTAGATAGTGGAATTCTGCAGGGGTCTGTACTAGGACCGCTGCTTTTTAACATATTTAGCTGCTAGACGTGTAAGGTATGATAAAACCTTTTGGAAGGCATCATTACCATGAAGTAAGGTTTGGCAATTAAAATTCAATGCGAAGAAATGCAAAGTGATGCACTTAGGGAATAGAAACCCTCGGGAGATGTATGTGTTAGGCGGGGAGAATCTGTTAGGTACGGACGGGGAGAGGGATCTTGGGGTGATAGTATCTGAGGATCTGAAGGCGACGAAACAGTGTGACAAGGCGGTGGCCGTAGCTAGAAGGTTGTTAGGCTGTATAGAGAGAGGTGTGACCAGCAGAAGAAAGGAGGTGTTGATGCCCCTGTATGTCGTTGGTGAGGCCCCACCTAGAGTATTGTGTTCAGTTTTGGAGGCCATACCTTGCGAAGGATGTAAAAAGAATTGAAGCGGTGCAAAGAAAAGCTACGAGAATGGTAAGGGATTTGCGTTACAAGACGTATGAGGAGAGACTTGATGACCTGAACATGTATACTCTGGAAGAAAGGAGAAACAGGGGTGATATGATACAGACGTTCAAATATTTGAAAGGTATTAATCTGCAAACGAACCTTTTCCGGAGGTGCGAAGGCAGTAGAACGAGAGGACATGAAATGAGATTGAAGGGGGGCAGACTCGAGAAAAATGTCAGGAAGTATTTTTTCACGGAGAGAGTAGTGGATGCTTGGAATGCCCTCCCGCGGGAGGTGGTGGAAATGAAAACGGTAACAGAATTCAAACACGCGTGGGATAAACATAAAGGAATCCTGTTCAGAAGGAATGGATCCTAAGGAGCTTAGCCGAGATTGGCAGAGCCAGCCGGTGGTGGGAGGCAAGGATAGTGCTGGGCAGACTTATACGGTCTGTGCCAGAGCCAGTGGTGGGAGGCGGGGCTGGTGGTTGGGAGGCGGGGATAGTGCTGGACAGACTTATACGGTCTGTGCCCTGAAGAGGACAGGTACAAATCAAAGTAGGGTATACACAAAAAGTAGCACATATGAGTTTGTCTTGTTGGGCAGACTGGATGGACCATGCAGGTCTTTTTCTGCCGTCATTTACTATGTTATGTAAGAGATTCCAGATACAGTGTGTATAAAAGGGGGGGAGGGGGGGTAAATGTTGTAAAACTGATGATATAGTTAAGATGTACGTTAAGGCATATGTTGTGTCACTATGAGTATTGATTGTGTGTCTTTACTAATTTTGTTTCATATGTTTGATCATCAATAAAAATCGTTTCAAATAATATATTTAGCTGCTTTTTAACATATTTATAAATGATCTAGAGATGGGAATAACTGTTTGTCCTTATTGACGGCTCTTGGCGCTTTTTTGTGCTTTTGTTACAAATAAGCTCATAGAGCAGGGCTTCTTAACTGAGTCCTCTGTGCACAGCAAGCCAGTCAGGTTTTCAGGGTATCTATAATAAATATACATGAGGGAGGTAGTGCATGCAAATGTATCTCATGCATATTCATGGTGGATATCGTGAAAAAATGAGTGGTGGGGTGTGTCATAAGGGTAGAGAACGGTAGGTTAGGAACTGGATGTTGCTTCCTGTGAGTAGGATTGTTCCAATGCTTTTGAAGGAGGGTTGCAGTGTTCATTGTCTCACTGTGTGCAATGCAGTCTGTATAGTTTGAGGTCCCTGATGCATCATGGTAGTTCTGTGAACAGAAGCTGTATCCCTCCCTCCTTTTAACCTGTAGTTACTCTGACCTGTGCTATATGTCTTCTTCCTTTCACAGAAATAAAACTGAAGGATTTCGCTGTGGAAGAGAGCGAGGTGCTAAAAATCCTGACCCAGGTTAACGTGACACGCAGGGAGTGTGAAATTGTAAGTATGTCTTCTGTGACTTCAAGCGCTCCAGCTCTCATCCACACCCTGGCCTCACTCATCCTGTTCTTCACTGCCACTTTTCTATCCTTCCCACCTCTCCGGGCTATTCTTATAGGATTCTGGATAAGGCTTTCATGAAGAATGACATTGTTATGTGCAGTGATGCCGTCAGACTATATTTAATATCAGTGAGTTTTAAAATTTTATTTATTGTAATGTTTTGTATGTAAGTACCACAGTTAAATTGCTTAAGCACTTGCAAATGTTGAAAAACATGGAAGGTTGTGTTGAGCTCAGAAATGTCATTGAGCGCCCCTTTGTTAAACTTACCCCGACTACCATTTGAGGCTCTTTTTTTTTTCTTTAATTAAGTGCTTTTGTATTAAAATAATACACAGTTTGTCTCCTTATTTGGTCCCTTACATGATAAAAGTTTGATCACTCTTTTCCCTCAGCAAGCAAAATTAAATCTAAACGAGTTTTTAATTCTTAATTTTCTTATCAGGCAGCTAAGCTCTGTAACAGTTTTACCTGTAGATCTAAAGATAGATATCAATTATATAAGTTTTCATGATTTTGGAGGCCGACCGAATTTCGGATTTGGCACCATAACAGTTCCAAAATTCAGGTTCAGATTTTGCCTGAAAATGCCAGTGTGAAAACTGAAACTTTTCCCCCTCTCCTTGCGATCACTCTTTCTCCCCCCCCCCCCCCCCCCCCCCCAAAAGCAGCAGACAGGATCACTGACGGCAGCTCCCTCCCAGATCTAGATCTGGACCCCAAACCCACACCAGCCTCTCCTGGGCCTACCTTTTTGTTGGTGGATAGTGGACACAGGAGCATCCCTACTCACTCCTGCGCATGGTCAGTTTCAGATGAAAATGGCTTCAGGGATTTCCACAGCAGTCTTGTGAGTGCTGCGGGAGGTCCCGGCAGCTATTTTGAGATTGGAACCGGCATTGGCAAGAGCGAGTGAGGATTGCTCTTGCCTATGCTGGTTCCAATCTCAGAATTACTGCCAAGAAGTCCTGGAAGCCATTTTCAGCTGAAGCCGGCCACTATCCACTAACGAAAGGTAATCCCAGGAGAGGGTTGCTGCCGGGAGTGGGAGGATGGGGCTCAGGAGAGGCAGTTTTGTTTTTGGCTTCAGTTTCTGCAGAAAGCAGCCAATTGGGTTGCATATTGATTTATTGTATATTGTTACATCCCAATATTTGATTGGTGGTCTTATGTGTTATCCGCAATGAACAGTATTTCTGTAATCGTGGAATACAAGTATAGTATTGTATATTTATATTGTATTTTTCACTACTGCAGAATTAATGGCGGATGATACTTGGGTTCTTTTTCTCCTTCCCTTGAGTTAATTTATAAAGAGTTGCCACAAAGTCAGAAGGGTTGGTCTTGAGGGATCTCTAATCTCCTTAGCCTGACAGTCATGAGGAAGGACAGTAAGGCTCCGTCAGCGAGTAAAACATTGATTTACTTGTGGGAATAGGCTTTTGGATTACTACTTATCCTAAACATGGGGAAGAGTTTGCGCATGTTAACTATCGCATGTACATTTAACTGGGTATTTTAGGAGACACTCTTGGGGTAAGGCTAGGTCAGGGGAGAAAACTAGAGCTCCGTCCCTGTGGAATTTCCTGCCTGCACATATCCGGTCCAAAGAGTCCTTTCCCCATTTTAAAAACACTTCATACAGGCCTTCAGTGTTAATCTCCAGTGAGTTTGCTGGATGGGTCCGACCTGAGAAATGTTTTTTGGTTTTATGATTGATGATTGAGAGTCTCTCGCTTCTGTTTGTTTGTGTTTGGGAGACTGGTTTGACTATCTTCCCGTTATGGCATTCTCTTCTCTTTTATTTTAATTTAGATTTGTACACTGCTTAGGTCCAAAGGTATGATATATGTGGTATAGCAAGGTTTTAATAATAATAAAAAGAAGAAGAATATATGCATGATTTTGATAATCAAACCTACACGCATTAGTTTTGCCCCAGGAAAATATGTCTGCAAAAAGCAGGTGCAAACTTGTGTGAGCGGTTTTTGTAGTGTAGTAATTAAACAGTAAAACCTGCACATATCTATGTACAAATTGGGGACGGCTTGATTATTAACTCCATGGTATCTTGGTAGATGAGGGCATAGAGAGAGACTATCTGGTCCACCCAGTCTGCCTGGTTATTCTGCCCACAGTGCTAAGGAAACATTCTAGCTTCAAGCCCCAGCACATAACCTCCTGGTCCCTCTGGCCCACCCAGTCTGCCCAATTATTTTACCCACACTTCTAAAGACATTTTCCAGCTTCAAGCCTCAGAACAGAATTTCTCTTTCCTTCTCACATCAAGATGGTTAGAAGAGCACATTGGATCCCACTTAATTCCCTCCAGTCCCCAGATCCCCTTTGGCTAATCAAAAAGCTCTTCTAAATTCCAGCCAGCTGCTGTGAGTGTCTTGCCTCTTAGGTCCACTGTGTTTATTGCCACCTCTCTCGCCCTTCACCTGGGAGAATATTACAGGCATATGTCAGCCCTGTGCACTCAACACTTTCTCTTCCTTCTTCAGAAGCTGGAATCCACCGACTTTGATGAAAAGAGGGAAAAAAATAAAAGGAAGCAATTGATCTTGGACGGAAAGGTGAGTTCTGACTATTTATTAACTGCTTTAGGTTTTACAGAGGATTCCCTAAGCACTTTTTAAAATATCTTTATTAACACATTTTCAAACATGAAGAAAGAAAAACAGACAAACATCATCCCAAAAATACAAACAAGTCATAGCTGCACTCTTAGGTACAATGCTAAGCACATACCTAGGGATAAACCCCCACCCCTAACGCTAGAGAAATAGCAGGAAAAGGATTAGTGAACAGGGAGACTCCAAACAGCTCTGTGTTCCTGCCATGTAACATAAGGGTCCCAAACTCGGGTAAAATGTAGCATACAATTTTGACGAAGTGCAGTAAGGCAAGATATTCGGCATAGATAGTCCACTTTAGTCAAAACTTGAGAACGTGTTGGAAGGAAGGGTTGCTTCCAGGAGTCAGCCAACAGCAAACTCTTTTTTGAAAGAGGTGACAAGGAGGCAGAAGCAGACTGCAGGGTTCTAGAAAATGACTGAACGTGGGCAAGTGTCCCTTGTGAGGGAGGGTCTGAAATGGATGATATTGTTAAGACTAAATATCTAGAGCTAAACACGCCAAATATTTTAAGGGCTGATATCAGAATTATATGATATAATACGGGGTAACACATTTGAGAAGTTTGAATTTATGACTCAATGTGAAGAAGATCTGGGGAATTTGTTAATGGAAAACAGTAGAAGATAATATGTGAAAAGGTTGACAGGTCATCTCTGTCGGTTGTAGTTAAAAAAAAAAAAAAAAAAAAAAAACTGGCTTAGATAGTACATAACACCTGCTTGACTACCCAGGATGTTCCTGACTACCTCCAAGAATGCTTGAGGAGTTGTGGGGAAGTTGGCACCTTTTTCGTATCTGGTGGGTGCACTTGCGCAGAAATATGGGTTCAAATCCAGCAAGTAATTTGGCATATCTTTTAAGTTTTCTGGAAGGCTGGAACCCAACTTACTTTTAAACGAAATTATGGTCAGAAGAGAGCTCCCAAAAATGTAGAAAAACAATAGAGACTTGCTTCATTGCAGCTATGTGCGAACTTGCCTTCTGTTTGGAAGTGTTTGAGTTCCCAGAGTATGGGACAATGGATCAGTAGATTTAGGAGAGTGATGTTAATGGAGCAACTGACTGCTCTCAGGCATAAGACTCATGAAAAATGTGAACAGGAATGGAATATATTGAGCCAGAATTTGAAAGATGTATACCAGAGAGAAACAGTAGGGGAAATTTGGGGATGAGGGGGCAGTCTATTCTCTGTTTTATTATAAGGTTTGAATTTATTGTCATAGAGAAAGTCAGTTCTTGTAAAAACATAGAAAGAAGGACAGATTTGATTTAAAAAAATGTAAATAATAATAAAAAAAATACTAAGAGTTTGTCACACATATTTTATGTTGATTTCACCTTGGAGTTCAGCAGTGCAGAAAGGTACACCATCCACATTAAGTAACACCAGGCTGATTACTTCTCTCCTTAATTCAGCAGTGTCTTGAATATGAAGGGCCTGCATGTGACCTATTCCCTTGTTTCAGGAACTCTCCACAGCAAAATGCCTGCTACTGGGAAACTGAAACAAGCTAGACTTTTATAGAATGTACAGGCACTACATGCTAGCAAACTCCTTCACCTCAGTTGCAGATGTAAAACATGATACTCACCTGATCCAAAATAGGGGACCACAAAACATGAAGGCAAAAACTGAAATGTAGACAAAAATCAAAAGCAGATACCAGACTTTCCATGTTGTGCAGAAATAGAAAGAATGCATGTCCTCCTACACAGTACAAAATAAAGCTGACAGATGAAAATTCTCAACAATGACACAATTCAGTCATTAAACTGAAAATAAAATCAGTTGTTCTACCTTTGTTGTCTGGTGAATTTATTATTCTAATTATCTTGTTCCCAGTCTCTGGTTCTGCTTCCCTCTAAACTCTGTTTCCAGGGCATTGTGTCCATTTGCTATTTCTTTTCTAATCTCCTTTCGTCTTCATTTCCTGCCCTATGTCTACGTTTGGCACTGATCTTTCACATTCAGCTTTCTTCCATTTTTTTGCCTCCTTCTCGAATCTATCTAGTTTTCCTGTCTGCCTTCCCCTCCATTCATGTGCAGCATTTCCACTTCTCCCTTCCCCTCCATTCATGTGCAGTTTTCCAATCCTTTCCTTGTGTGCAGCATGTCTCTTCCTCTCCCTTTCCTTCATGTGTAGCACGTCTCTCCTTCACTTTGTGTGCAGCATGTCTCTCGTTTTCCTTCCTTTGCAGCATGTCTCTCGTTTTCCTTCCTTTGCAGCATGTCTCTCCCTCTCCCCTTCCTGTGCAGCATGTCTCTCCCTTCCCTTTGTGTGCAGCATATCTCTGTCTCTGCCTCTACCTTTTCCTTTCCTTCAATGAAGAATGTCTCATCTCCTTTCCACCCCTGTTCCCTCCCGGGTATCCAGTCTCCCTACCTGCTTCCTCCTCACCCCTCCTTCCAGTTTCTTTCCCCTCAGCCACGAGTTTACTAACTTGTAGCTGTTGCCGGCAGTGATTACATCAGGCTTTCCAGTGATTACACCACCTTTGGTTCCCCCCCCCCCCCCCCCCCCCCGATGCTTTCCCTCTACTGCGCCCCGCCCATGCAACAAAAGGAAGCTGTGTCCAAGGGAAGGACCCCGGGGCTGGCAGAGGAAGGCCTGATATAATTGCTGCTGGCAACAGCTACAAGCTGAGGGGAGAAAAACCAGAACTGAAGGGTGGGGGGGGGGGGGGGAGGAAGGTAGGTTAGGCGATGCCAGACTTGCCGGGGGAAGGTTTGGGTGGCAAAACAATTTTTTAATACACACATCTTTGCAAATGTAGATGGAAAAGTTATAATACCTGCTTTAGAGTAGTTGTAACTTTGTGAGAGAGATTTTGGAGAGGCTGTTTTTAATAGGGCACCCAAGAGTGTAATTTTATACAGGGTGTATCTTTATAAAAAAAAGTAACCCCTGTTAAAGTTCCAAAGTTATGACTGTTTTTATAAAGGCCAAATGTATAGCGTGCCTCCCTCTTCAGTCTTCATAACGTGACTATATGGACCATCAACAGAGAAAGACATTCCCCCCCCCCTCAAAAAAAAATTCTAGGAAGTTGCATGCCCAAATTGGCGACTAGCGTGCAAATTTGCAACTAGTACAGGTTATACAATAAGCTCAGTTGCACGCGCAATGTAATTTAATAATGAGCAATAATTGAACTTAATTGGCTCCCGTTAGTAGTAACATGCATAACTGCCCTTAGTCGGTATTCTGTAAGTTGTGCGCACAAATTCCAGAGCACATAGCTTCAAGGGGGATGTGAACCTGGGAGGGGCATAGGCGAGTCAGGACATGTCAGGCAGTTACGCACGGGTGTTATAGAATACTAGCATTTATGCGCACCAGTTAGACGCAAGCATTTATGTCAGCCATTGAGCTAGTGTAAGTTGATGCATCTGTGCTTAGTTCTCCCCATCCTGTCACCTAACTTTAGGTGATCTTTACAGAATTACCCCCTTAGCTTTATTCAGCACTCTACACCCTGTGAGAGTGGTGTCATTCTCTCCCCCCCCCCCCCCCCCCCCCCCCCCCACCCCCCAACTCCTCCAAACTAGGGCCCTGGTTAATTTTAGGCTATCTATATATAATTACCCCCTTACCTTATTCGGCATGAATTGGTTTCCCAGCTTCTCATCATCGGTCCATTTTAGTAGTTCTTCACACATTTATCATTAAATTCCACAAACATTATAAATTAAGGATATCACCGTTCTGTTATCTGCTCTGCACAGCCAATCTATAAATACCAACATGAATTCACATTTTGGGTCTGCATCTGCTCTAGGGAACAAGACTGAAAAATCCATATGCAATGCAATAAGGCAGGCTCCACACAAATTTACACCCGCTTCTAGTGTGTGCCCTCGGTAACCCCTATTACCATCATATTGACAGGAATGTTTATGCAGGTGTATTCCTCCATTCGGTTTTATAAGAGCCTGATTCTGTTGTAAAATATGCTTTACCAATGGAAAATGCTTTGGCAAAGTGCCTCCTTAATGCTTATCAATTTTTCCAGGATCCAGATCTGGAAGCCAAGAGAAAAGCTGAGCTGGAGAAAATCAAGAGACAAAAGCGAAAATTTAAAGACCAAATCCAGGAGACGCTGCAGCGGAGGCAGGAAGTACAGCTGCAGAGGAAGCGGGAACAAAAGCAGAAGCAGGCGATCCTGGAGAAGGCGTGATGTCACTGGCTTCCTCTTCTTCCTGCAGTAGCTATATGCCAGTTCCTGTCCCTGCCACATTGGACTGTGAGAGTGGCTGCTGGTGGCGACTAGTTTTGGGAGAATATGTGAACCAGTGTGGTGAGATACAGCTGCATCACAGCTGACTACATGTCCCAGGGCAGTGCCAAAGGATCAGCTGTCTCCCATGGACCTGCTCACACCTGGAGATAGTGTGTGCATAGATGAGGCTGGGGGGGGGGGGTGGGGTCCGGACTATGTGCACCCTGTGTATGAATGAAAGAGCCAGAGACCAGCTATGTCTGCATCCTCAGGACCGTGTGTGAGCAGATATTTCATGTTATGCAGATACTGCGATGCGATGGGGCTGATATTCAGACTGCAGAAGGTAGCCATGCTGCCTCCTATGGTCAGTGCTGAGCCTGGATATTCAATACTGGGCCATTTCCAGTGAGCGGCACTGCATATCCGGTTTATTTTTGGCCGGTTCCAACTTAACTGACCAAGCCACTATTCAGCACTGGCTGGTTAAGTTGGAACTGTCCAGAAATAGGCCTGCTATTGACGCAGCCAAATTTGGCTGCCAAACTTAGCTGGCGATGTGCCGAAAATTGACGGATATCGCGCTATATAACTGGTTATCTGCTAGGCACTATCCAGCAGTATTCAGTGGAAGACAGCCAGCTGAATATTGCCAGATAGCTGGCTAAGTACCATTTAACTAGCCAAGTGTCGTTCCTGGGCGGTTAAATGGTTTTGAATATCTGGGAGGGAGGGAGGGAGGGAGGGGAGATGTATTTCTTCTCCAGTCGCCCAGCATAGTTTGGATTGGTGTGTACTTGGCAGCTTTGGTCATGTGCATACAGGCTCCTGTGTGCGGAGTTTCTGTCATTTGATTCATACCATATAATTGCTATGAGATGGTGGAGGCATACTCTGCTGTCCTCCAGTCAGGCTTATCAGTTACATTAATAAAACAGACCATGAAAGCACTCGTGTCGATACTCGGGATTTATCAGGGTAGGGGTGGATTGCAGCCATACTTAGGTTTTCAACAGCATTATCCAGGGGTAATGGGGCTGAAAATCCCCTTTTGACTACCCTAACTCTAACCAGAACCTGAGCAGAGTTGCAGGTTACCTGGTTAGTAAAGATATTCAGTCTGCTAACCAGATAAAGTTAAGCTGTTCTAACATTTATCTGCTTAGTTGTTTGGGTACCAGTCTGAATATTGCTGATACCTGGCTGACTGCCAGAGGGCAGGTTATACACCGATAGTCTTCTAGATACTGGTACTGAATATCTGAGTATAAAAACCTCTGGTGGCTGGAATTTGATTTAAACACTGACCATCACAGCTGAATAACAGAGAGACCAATTCTGTCTCAGCCTGGAAGAGCTGACCATTCCTTTGTTCTGTTTTAGTGAGTTTGAAAAACCCATAAACTTTAAATATATATATTTTTTTTAACTGACTGCTTTTACCTTTAAAAGGTGTAAGGTGGGGGAGGGGTACTATGGAGTAAAGAGAATAGATTTTGTTTTATTTTACACATATGGAGAAATAAAAGTTTTTATGGAGGTAAACATGGAATGTGAATAGTGAACACAGCTAAAAACTTTGGCCACTGGCTGATCTTGTGGATCCTTGGTAAAATGTGGAACTGGAGCTACCAAGAAGGCTTAAGATTTGTGGCTTATCCAAGGATTTCATTCAACTTTCCATCCAGTGGTTCTCAAACCTGGTCCTGGAGACACCCCAGCCAGTCAGGTTTTCAGGATACCCACAATGAATATTCAGGAGAGAGATTTGCATGCACTGCTTCCAGTGAAAACCTGACTGGCTGGGATGCCTCCAGGGGAATCGCTCTTTCTATCAGTACTAGTTTAGCTGCTTCAAGGTCTCTCTTACTGCTGCCTTTCCCTTTGAAAATGTGCTGAAGCTGGTAAAGGCACAAGCAAGCTCCTTAGGCAGCCATATTACTGGCCCTTGTCATGTCATCTTTTAATCCTTTTCTCCTTTCTTCAAAGATATGGAATGGCTTGTTCTTGGAATGGTGCTGTGATTGGGAACTAAGCACTAAGGTACTATCAAGATGGGAAGGTGCACAGGATCCTTTGTGCTGTTATTTAAACACCCACCACCTATACAGAACAAATATAGGAAGATATTTTATGGGGGGGGGGGTGATAAGACTCAGAGGGTATCCTTTTATCACAAGATATTAAGAGCAGAGTTGCTGTCCTTGAGCTTTCAAAAATGGGCAGAAGCATGGGTACAGGATTTGGGGATAGATGTGTCTGAGGATTTAATGCAGGGGCTGATATATAAGCCATTGGTAAAACTGACCTCTGTGATTCACAGGGAAGAGCAATATAAATTTCTCTATCAAGCCTATATATCCCCTAGAAGAGCTCTTCAAATGGGAATATTAAAAAGCAGTCAGTGTTTGACATGCACTGAGCAGTGATGTTCCCTCTATGTGGAGTGTGTGAGGAGTGGAGGAGTGGTTAGGGTGGTGGACTCTGGTCCTGGGGAACTGAGGAACTGAGTTTGATTCCCACTTCAGGCACAGCTCCTTGTGACTCTGGGCAAGTCACTTAACCCTCCATTGCCCCAGGTACAAATAAGTACCTGTATATGTAAACCGCATTGAGCCTGCCATGAGTGGGAAAGCGTGGGGTACAAATGTAACTAAAATAAAATAAATGCTCATTTGTGTTAGGAGCGTTGCTTACGAAAATGTTTTTTTTTTGTGCTATATACAGAAATGAATTGCTAATACTGGTGCCCAAAAATTGTTTTTTAAAACTTGTTGCTCACATGAAAAAAATTTGCACACACCAGGCAACTCCTTAGAGGAAACATTGCTGAGCAAGTGCCTTCTTTTGGCCTTATGTTTTTGTCTTGTCCGGCTATCCCATGATTCTGGGGACATGTCCAGCAAAGTACTGCATATTTTCGGATTTCGTATTCCTCTTCAACCACAGACTTTTTTTTGTTTGATAACTATGCCAATGATGTGCCTAACCCATCCAAGACAAAGCAATCTTTATTGTACTATATGGTCTTGATGGCATAGAGAACTAGTCTCCTGCAGTGGCTGAGCAATATCACCCCCAATGTGACATAATGGTTGAACGTTTTGTATGCCTTTATGGTTTTAGAACATTATAAAGCAAGCTGGAAACAACCTGCATGTTGGAAAAAGTTCCAGCAAATAGGGGAACCACTGTGGACTGCCCTACCCCATGGAACACACACCTGCATTTTTAAATTGCTGACTGATTGAAGGTTTTTGCAACCCATCCTAAACAAAGATTACTCTCGGACTTTGATAAGAGTATACCAAGTCTGGAACTTCTGTTTCTTCTTGGGTGAGAAGGGAAGGGTAGGTGAGGGTTTGGGGTTGACAATTGTATAAACCAATGTTTTATAACTGCTCATGTTATGCTGCTTTGTTACTAATAAAAATTATGATTAACCCCCCCCAGTAGCCACTCAGATTAAGTATCCATGTTTCTAGTGCCCTGGCTCCCAAAGTTACTTATTCTAGATGATTTGTTCACAGTCTTTGGGCTTTATTATCCTGTGGTAAAACAGTATGCTTGTGTGTTTTACCACACACAAATTGCCGAAGCTGGGAATATTTCATATTCTGAGTACAGTAAGACAAATACAGCAGGCCTCAAATTATGGTGACTATATATGCCTTTCTGCAACCTTTTCTACTACTCATCAAATCCTATGCATGATACTTTAGCCATGTTATTAATCTTTTGGATAAATTTGATGAGGATAAATCAGATCTACTCCTTACAGTAGATGTGGAATCACTTTACACTAATCTTCCATTACATAGCTTCCCACTATTCCAGAACCTGTGGGATAGTTGGAGATAGAAAACTGAGCTGAGACATTCGGCATCCAGTCCAGCTGTTCAGTATTTTCTGTCTCCAGCAGGTGGATGGACACACTTTTCAGTCTCTGATTCTGAGAGATTGACTCCTGCTTCCTCATCTCTTCTTGTAGCCTCCTTGTCAAAAGGGAACCAAGGCAGTCGAGGTTCAGGCCACTGTAGATTCTTTGTTGGTGATCCAGGCCATTGTTTCAGTTCCCTAGGCTGAATAGGGACTCTGTCTACATCATTGTCCCAAGGAAGGAGGGCACCTTTCATCCAGTCTCCAATCTCAATGTCTAAACCACTGCCTCTGAGTGTCCTACTTGGAAACGCTAAGAGCAGTCATAGCCTCGATTCAAGTGGGAGAATTTCTCACAGTCCTTGGTCTCAAGGAGGCGTACTTGCATATCCACCGCATTGGAGATTTCTACATTTTGCAGTGCTGGGCCATCACTTCCAGTTCAGGGCTTTGCCCTTCAGTCTTGCCACGGCACCAAGATGGTGGTGGTGATGAAGCCAAAACCAAAATCTAAAGTTTGGTTGTATGAATATGAGCCAATGAGGCCCACTGGCAATTGTCTGAGCTTGCAGAGGTGGCAGCCCTGTGCTAAACCCACAGGAGATCATTAACCTCCAGTCCCAGGATCTGCAGGTACAGTCTAACATGCAGGAGTACCATTTTAACAAGGACTTCTCAACAAGTCAATGAAGATGTAGTTAAGTATCATCTGAGACAGGCACTTTGTGGGAACATTAAAATAAAAATCATGATTACCAGCTTTTCATATTTACCCAAAGTGTGCACAATAACATGATCAGATAAGCCCTGCAGTAAGTACACATAGGAAATCCAATACGTTAGCATTTAACTTTCAAAAAGAAGGCTACAATAAAATTAAGAGAGTGGTAACCAAAAGAACTTAGAGGAGCAGCTGCAGAGGTTAAAAGTTTACTTCAGGCATGGATGCTATTCAAACTACCATCCTGGAAGCCCAGACCAGATGTTCCATGTATTAAAAAGGAGGAAGGAAGGCCAAATGACAGCCAGAATGGTTAAAAAGTGAGGTGAAGGAAGCTATTAGAGCTAAAAGAAAATCCTTCAGAAAACGGAAGGATCCAACTGAAAATAATAGGAAATAGCATAGAGAATGGCAAGTCAAATGCAAAGCGCTTATAACGAAGGCAAAAAGAGACTTTGAAAAGAAGATTGCATTGGAGGAAAAAACATAGCAAAACCTTTTTTAGGTATATTAGAAGCAAGAAGCTTAAAAGAATCAGCTGGACTGCTAGAAGACCGATGGGTAAAAGGAGCAGTCAGGGAAGACAAAGCAATAGCGGAGAGATTAAATAATTTTTTTGCCTTGGTTTTCACTGAGGAAGCTGTAGGAGAGATACCAGTGCCAGAAATGGTATTCAATGCTGATGAGTCAGAGAAACTGAAACAAATCTCTGTAAACCTGGAAGATGTAATGGAGCAATTTTTTTTAAGTCCACAAATTATCGGAGGCAAAGCACAATTCAAGGAATCATATTTAAATAATAAAGGAAAAAAGTGAAGGAAGAACCCCCCAGGTTTTACAATTCATTTTACGGAGTAGATATTACAGGAGCTAGTAACAGGGGAGGTGAGACCGGGCTTTTGTTTAGAGTCCAGAAAAGACTCCAAATGCTCACTTTCAAAAAAAACATATTTAACTGACTCCAATTTAATAAGACACAAGGAAAATTAAGCCAGAAAGTTCCCCCTAATTGAAGGACACGTGGGCGAAGTTTTAAAAAGGATTGATGCCTTTTTTTAGTTTGTTTAGATACATCAGGAAAAGCCTTAATTTTATAATTAAAAAATAATTCTTGTCTATAGTGAAAAAAAAAGTCTTTGAAATCCAATCACGATCTGGTTGAAGAACAAAATCTACAATTAAGTAGCAGCTTGTACTCCCAAAGATTCATCTTCTGTGGTCTGAGACAGATTCACCGGAGGTGGGTAATGCCTCACGGTACTATGTAAGCCACATTGAGCCTGAAAATAGGTGGGAAAATGTGGGGTACAAATGCAACAAACAAACAAATTTAACTCATCAAGTGGTATCTCAGGATTCGTTGTTGATAATTGACCTATAGATTTCTTAACATAGGGTAGAGTGGTGTGGTAGCTGTGTTAGTCCACTTTTAAAGGTAATCAATAGAAGTCATCCCCACCCTGTTAGACTGTCAATGAAATGCTTGGATGTTTTACTTATATATACTGTCATCTACCACATTTGCTTATTTCCAATCTGACGAAGAAGGGCAACCTTCAAAAGCTAATCAAGAAATGTATTAAGTTATGTCCAATAAAATAGGCATCATTTTATTTTATTTTCCATGTTTTATTTTGTTTGATTTCTATTGATTAACATAGAGTAAAAGATAATAAATTCTTGATACCGGTAATGGAGCAATTTGACAAATGAAAGAGTATCAAATCACCTGGACTGGATGGTATACATCCCGGTTTACTTATAGAATTGAAAAAAATGAACTTGCAGAGCTATTGTTAGTAATATGTAATTTATCTTTAAAATCAAGCATACTACCGGAAGATTGGAGGGTGGCCAATGTAATGCCAATTTTTAAAAAGGGTTCCAGGGAAATTATAGACCGGTGAGCCTGACGTCGTGCCGTCAAAATAGTAGAGACCATGATAAAGAACAAACTTATAGCGCACATACATAAGCATGGATTATTGAGAAAAAGCTAAGATGGATTTAGACAAGGGAAATCTTGCCTCACCAATCTACTGCATTTCTTTGAAGGGTGAATAACAAGTGGCTAAAGATGAGTTGGTCGAAACTGTGTATCTGGATTTTCAAAAGGCATTTGGCAAAGTACCTCATGAAAGACTCTTGAGGAAATTAGGATAGGGCAAATGGAATAGGAAGTAATGTCCTATTGTGGATTAAAAACTGGTTAAAATATAGAAAACGGAGAGTAGGGTTAAATGGTCGGTATTCTCAAAGAAGAGTAGTGGGTTCCCCAGGGGTCTGTGCAGGAACTGCTGCTTTTTAACGTATTTACAAATGATCTAGAGATGGAAATAACTAGTGAGGTAATTAAATTTGCTGATGACAAAAGTTACTCAAAGTTGTTAAATCACAAGAGGATTGTGGAAAAACTGCAAGAGGACCCTTTTTCATATGGGTGATGGATAACTTTGTTCCTTAGATCATTTAAGTTATTACTTAAAAAAAAACTGTGTTATGTGTTTACTGTGTTCCCTTTTGACTACCATTACATTTTGTTTAAAGTTCTGAATTTCGAAAGCTCATCAAAAATGTATTGTTAGTCCAATAAAAAAAGGTATCAACTTCTTTTCTTTTTTTTTATTTCTATTTATTATGTTAAAATTCAGAATCTATTCATTGTGACATATATGCTATAATTGGGGAAATCAAGAGGGGGAGAACTTTTTCACATCACTTTAGCTTAGTAAAACAGGGTCTTAATTTTGTGCTTGATAATCTGTCCACTAGTTCAAATATTTATGGTACATATTTCATTGTTTACTGTGGTCTTGTAACCTGTTGTATCTGTGGTGCCAGTGACCGGATATAGATAAAAGCTGCTATGTGATACAGCAGCCTGTAGGTGGCAGTGTTTGCATATAAAGCAGGGCAAAAGGTTCACGCTTTCTTAACCACTAAAGAGGCTAGAAAATCTATCTTGCCAAGGTCCATTCATGCCAGCATCCTGTTTCTGATTGTGGCAAGCAATTTGGATGAAATTGAGCATGTGTGGGGCTGTTCCACACCCTCCTAATTTGCAGCCCTTGTAGGGAATGTGAAGCCACGTAGCAGAAGCAGAGCAGCAGCAATGCACTGACGTTGGAGTGTATAGTATTACAAGCAGACATTCCCTGGCTCAGCTTCAGGTGTTAATAAAATGTAGGATTCCAGTTCCAAGAGTCACTTTTCCATCTCCCTTACCCCCTCCCTGAAGGAATTCTTAATGTCTTAAAATTCCACTTTTGATACCATAAATTCTATTCTCTGCAGCATCCCACTGACCTTGTGTAAAAAAGTCAATTGTTGCTTTGTATCACAAAGAAGATGTGAATGCATTTAAGTTATTTTGTATTGATTAAGCTTTAAACTAGAGCTGGGTACTGGGCTAAAGCCCAGACCATGAGAAATAAGTGTTATCACTTCAGATGTGTCCTCAGATGACCTTGCTGAGGACATAATGCTAAATGGCTGCTTTTTGAAGGCATAAAAATGAAAAGGAACTTGGAATATTTGTAAAATGTGAATAAGGTTTTGGGCAGATAAACATTTAGGAAAATGACCCCTGGGTTATTTGACCTTTTGTAACTAGTGGCGATGTCTCTTCTTGCAGTACTGTCTTCCCATGGCGTGGCAGAGCCACGACAGACTGAGATGAGGGAACTTGAGGAAGCTGTGAAGCGCCTCAGACAGACGCTATGAGAAGCAGCCAAGCTAATGCTTGCTGAGTCTGAGCCAGAGGATTGTGGGGTGGGGGCGGGGGCGGGGGCTGCAGATACCATAAAATAATGAGACGCAGTCTGTCACCCCAGCAGGGCCGCCGTGGACTTCTGTGAGCTGCATTTTAAGATGCTCTGTCCGTCCATCTCCACTCACCCCGCCCCACACAGCTCGATCACCTTCAGCCAGCAGCATGGCATGGTTGTACTGTCTGTGTCTGAGAGGCAGCCAGAGAGAGAGAGAAGCCGCTTGCTGACTCTCCAGGGGCTCATCCCAGCTTATAGGGCTCATCCCACCCAAAAAAAGGACTTGTGCAGGGTCATGGTGTCAGGATAAAGCAGAAGCTGTCTCACTGAGTCGCTGTAGGTAAAAGCTATCTTAATCTCTGATATATTAAAATCAGTTCAGAAAGTAAAGGCATTTTTTTCCAATATGATAAAAAAAAATCTTGGTCGCAGTCCTTTGCTTATTGTTCATTATCGACAGGCAGGAGACCAGAGCATCTGTGTACTCAGCAAAGCTGCCATTAGGTTTTTAAGGCTGCTATTATTGGCCAGCTACTCTGTTAAAATTCTGACCAGGCCTTCACAGCTCATTGAAATAAAATAATTTAACTGCTGATAAAATAAAATAATAAATCTGGGAATAAAATGTAAGGTTGGAGAAAGCAGTATTGTGACATCATCCCACCAACCTCATTCTCATGAGGGATGCAATCCCCTGAGCTGGCAACAGCCAAAACCTGGAACATGACACTGAGACTGCTCCGGTGGATTCTCCAACCCAGTCCTCAGCATAAGTATATATTCTGGTAGCCATGGGGGGGGGGGGGGGGTGGTACCAATGTTGAATTGTTCCCTGTTCCACCCCCACCCTCACCCTCTACCCACTGAGTGGAGGGTTAGCCTAATGGGTTGAGAACCAGGGAAGTCACAGTTAAAATTCTACTGCAGCCCCTTGTTACTTTGGCCAAGTCACTCACTCTATTGCTTCAGGTTCAAACTTAGACTGTAAACCCTCCAGGAACAGGGAAAAACCTACTGTACTTGAATGTAACTCACCTGAAGCTACAACTGAAAAAGACTCAAACCAAATCCAAAATCCCTTCTCTTCCCACTGTTACGACTTCCTTACCCTTTGTTTTCTGGTTGGAGAAGAGAGGCTGGAGAACAACAGTCGACAAGTTGTGGCAAGGGTGGGATCTGCAGAAACCCCCTGAACAGTCCAGTTTTTCTAGCGAAAAATGTGCCGGTACTCAAATGCCAGGCCACCCTTCAGGGTGGGGTGATCACTGAGGGACCCACCCCACAATATCCCGGCCCCCTGCAACCAGTCACAGAATCTATGACAAGGCAGAACTGGTGTGTAGAGCCTTCATTAAAACTTGGGGACCATGGGTCAATTTTAGCAGGCAATGGAAAAGGTGCCGATATTCAGTACCCCCCAGTACTCAAAAAAAGCCCTGCCTCTGAAGAGCATTGGCTATATGTCTCCTCAGGGAAGGCGCTCCTACCCAGGAAAACCAGGTAAAAGGTACCTTGACTGGGGGAAGTGTGCTCGAGGGGCTTTTGTGGTGCTGGGAATGGAGGGCTCCAAAACTGGGTGACCCATATTTGTGCCTTTGTTTTCTCCTTGTTATTTGCAGAATCGTAGCGTCTGAAACAGTTTGGGTAGCCAGTTGAGCAGTGCTAGTAGACTGGCTCCATATTTAACAGGCAAAGCCCAAGCAACACATAGGGAACTGGACACCACCAAAGTCCTGGACTATAAAGAAGTGCAGGCTGCAATACAGGACCAACTGGGACTCTCCCCTGAGCAATATTGGAAGAAGTGTAGGAAAAGGGAATTTCAGAAGGGGGAGCAGCCAAGGGCAGTAGTCCAAAACTTTGTGGATTGGGCCACTTGGTGGTTGGAACCCGAGCAACAAACTTCAGAGGCCATAGTAAAACTGATTGTTTTGGAACAATTCTTAACCATTCTGCCTTCCCCAGCTAAAGTTTGAGTAGCTCAGCAAGGATTAAAGACAATAGAGGAGGCTCCAACCTTGACTGAGCATTACCTAGAAGCTGAAGAAACTGGGAATGGGAAGCAGGGGGAATCCGTCGCTACAAAGTTAAGTGCCTAAATTTATGTGTGGGTCTAAAAAGGGGACGTGGCCATAGGAGGGTCATGAGCGCACGTTGTTATAGAATTCGGCGGATCTGCACCTAATTTAGGCATGAGGATTTACACCAGGGTTTCACTGGTGTAACTGGCCGCACCTAAATGTAGTCACGGTTAATGGCATTAAGTGCTAGTCTATAAGTGGTGCCCAACTTTAAACGTTATTTATAGAATAGCACTAAATGCTATTTTTTTGGCACCGATTTTTTATTTATTTATTACATTTGTACCCCGCGCTTTCCCACACAATGCAGGTTCAATGCGGCTTACATAGTAATTCGAAATACAAAGTCTTATAGTGAGAGAAATTTAAACAGTAATGAAACATGATAAAGTTGAAGCTTGATAATGTATGATTAGGATAAGGGAGGATAGACAGGATAGGATAGTAGGCACCATCTATACAGAGGCGGCCCAATCATTAGCACTCTTCAGGGGCAGCATCTCCCCACTCTTCAGGGATTGGCCACTCTGTTCGCAGTGTTTACCTGTTTTGTCACCTGCACCCGCCTCTTCCCTTTACTGCAGCCGCCTCTCTGATGTAACTTCCTGTTTTGTCAGAGACGCAGTAAAAGAGGTGGGTGCTGCAACAGGGCAGCATATGGGAATTGCTGCTGCTGCCGGGTTTGGAACATGACAAAACAGGTAAATGCTGTGAATTGGGGGAGGGCGGCATCTTGCCTTGGGCTGGCACTGCCCCTATAGGGGTAATTCTCAAAAGACTGCCTAATGTTAGGAGCCAGAATGATGCATGCTAAGTGTGAATTCTATATTGGCAATTAACATGTGATTAGAAAGACATTTATCCTAGCTGAACAGTACTTCTGTACCCTACACATCATCGGGAACCCACTCATGCATCCAAGTCTGTGCTGGCTTGGTCATCAAACTGCATACTACTACTACTACTTAACATTTCTAGAGCGCTACTAGGGTTATGCAGCACTGTACAGTTTAACAAAGAAGGACAGTCCCTGCTCAAAGGAGCTTACAATCTAAAGGACGAAATGTCAAGTTGGAGCAGTCTAGATTTCCTGAATAGAGGTAAAGTGGTTAGGTGCCGAAGGCGACATTGAAGAGGTGGGCTTTGAGTAAGGATTTGAAGATGGGCAGGGAGGGGGCCTGGCGTATGGGCTCAGGGAGTTTATTCCAAGCATGGGGTGAGGCAAGGCAGAAAGGGCGGAGCCTGGAGTTGGCGGTGGTGGAGAAGGGTACTGAAAGGAGGGATTTATCTTGAGAGCGGAGGTTACGGGTAGGAACATAAGGGGAGATGAGGGTAGAGAGGTAGTGAGAGGCTGCAGATCGAGTGCATTTGTAGGTTAGTAGGAGAAGCTTGAACTGTATGCGGTACCTGATCGGAAGCCGGTGAAGTGACTTGAGGAGAGGGGTGATATGAGTATATTGGTCCAGGCGGAAGATAAGACGTGCAGCAGAGTTCTGAACGGACTGAAGGGGGGATAGATGGCTAAGTGGGAGGCCAGTGAGGAGTAGGTTGCAGTAGTCAAGGCGAGAGGTAATGAGAGAGTGGATGAGAGTTCGGGTGGTGTGCTTAGAGAGGAAAGGGCGAATTTTGCTAATGTTATAGAGGAAGAAGCGACAGGTCTTGGCTATCTGCTGGATATGTGCAGAGAAGGAGAGGGAGGGTTATCATTTCCACCATAGCTCTGCTTAACCTGTCCAGCAAAAATGGCATCTCTCAAGCTGAGTTGGATGCATGAGCAGGTTCCTGATGATGTGTAGGGATCAGAAGTACTGTTGCTCAGCTAGGATGTGTCCTTCTAACCATACATTAATGATTGCTGTGATAAGAAGACACCTATAGAATGATATTCTGACCACAGGACAGCTTTATGCTCATTTAATAGAAATACCAGTGTCACATTGTCTTTTTAGTGATTTAAACAGAGAGCTCTTGGACTTTTAGAAAGCGGATTATTTACGTAAAAAATAGTCACAGGTTGAAAATTTGGGGCTTTATTTGGATCCAATGATTGCATTAGAAAACAAAACTTAAAAAGTGCTTTCAGATCTGGAGAAGTTCATATTTCTGGCTTTAAAATATTACTTCTGCCATCAACCTGCTAAAAGTTTCCTGGCTCCAGAGCTGAGCACTGTGGGAAGGACTGGCAGAGATGGACTGATAGGGAGTAAAAAAGAAAAGGATCCAATGAGAAACAGACAGACGGAGAGGTAAGCTAGGAACATGCTGGTTGTTCTCTTGGTTGTCAGTTTCTATACTGTAACATTTACAGTAGCAGAAGATCAAATTCAGGGCCCTGTCCTCATGGAAAATATTGGATCCGCCTCAGAAGATACAGGAATGTCTATAAATGGGCTCTCTTGGATGGAATTTACAATATGAACTTGTATTATTTTCTAGGTTCCAGTTGCTCTGAAACAATGCGCCTGTACTGAGCCCATAGGCATCTTCCAGCCAGTGAATAACCATCACGAATATGCATGAGAAAGATTGCAGTCAACAGAAGACACTGCTGGGTTAGGAGCCATGGAGGTCACAGAGAATGGCTTCTTGTAATTTCATACTCAGACCTTGGATATCCATCCATATGCACCCCCAAAAATCTTCATTGCACCTCCAGTGAAAGCCGCATACAAAAGTCCCAAGTTCCTGGACCTACCTGCATGGTTCAAGTAGGTCTGGAGACTCAGGGCTTTGGTGTGTGGTCAGGCAGCAGTGATCCCCCAATCACTGCTTCCCATGTTGGCTCCGTGGTTCTAAATGGTGGCTGCAAACTCTCGCGAGACTACTGTGAGAGGTCACAGCTGCAATTTTGATTCTCAGATCCGGCACAGGCAGCAGTGACTGAAGATCGCTGCTGCTCGAGGGAGGGAGATGCTGCATCGGGAGCAAGAAGGGAGAGGTGCTACATGATGGGATGGGAGAGGAGGAAAGGCTGCACTTGGATAAGAGGGCAGGGGAGGGAGAGGAGGAAAGGCTGCAATTGTATAGGAGGGCAGGGAAGAGAGAATGGGAAAGGCTGCATTTGAATAGGAGGGCAGGGAACAGAGAGGGGGGAAAAGCTGCATTTTGATAGAAGGGAAGGGAGAGGGGGAAAGGCTGCATATGAATAGAAGGGAGAGGGGGGGGAATGTATATGGATGGAATGGAAAGGAGGGGGAAAGCCTGCACTTGGATAGGAGGGCAGAGAGAGGGGGGAAATGTACATGGAAGAAAAGGGAGGGGATAAAGACTGCACTTGAATAGGAGGGCATGGAAGGGAGAGGGGGAGTGCTGCACTTGGATAGGAGGGCAAGGAAGGGAGAGGGGGAAATGCTGCATATGAATGGAAGGGAAAGGGGGAAATGTACACGGGTGGAAGGGAAGGGAGGGGGAAAGACTGTACTTGGATAGGAGGGCAGGGAGGGGGAAATGTACATGGATGGATAGAATGGAAGGAAAGAGAGAGGATGAAAAGCTGCATATGAAGGGAAGAGAGGAGACATGTTGCACATATAGGGAAGGGAAGAGGGGAGACAGGCTGCACATGAAGGGAAGGGAAGAAAGAAAGCTAGATAGATTTGAGAAGAAGGCAGAAACATTGAGGAAAGATGAATGTGAAAGATCAGTGCCAAACAGACATAAGGAAGAAAGTGAAGGAGGTGAGAAAAGAAATAACAACTGAAATGGAAATGAGGTCCTGGAAACAAGAGTTAAGAGCATAGATAGAGGAAAGCAGAACCAGAGCTTGGGAACAAGATGATTAGAATAATAAAACCACCAGACAACAAAGGTAGGAAAAATTATTTTATGTTCAGTTTACTGATTGAATTCTGTCGGTGTTTACATCTGTCGGCTTTATTTTGCACTGTAGAGGAGCACATGCATTTCTTTCTATTTCTCTGGTGTTGCACAACATGCAGAGTCTGGTATCTGCTTTTAGGTTTGTCTACATGTTTTGTTGCAGTTCCCTATTTGGCATCAGGTGAGAGTCATGTTTTGCATTTGCAACTGAGGTGAAGGATTCTGCTGGCATGTGGTGTCTGTTTAGGGTTATGTAGCAGTCCATTTTGTTCCAGTTTCCCAGTAGTAGGTTATTTTGGTGCTCTAGGGCCTATGTTCATAGGTGGGTTAGGGCTATTATGATTTGGTAAGTTTTCTATGTAGGTTTTGAGCAGGGGCAGCCCGAGGCAAGATTCCACCTGAGACAGTGCTGCCGCCCCCTGGCCAAGTTCTGGCCTCTTTCCTTCCTTCACTCTGTTCCCTGAGTTTACCTTCTTTCTTCATGTTCCAAAAGCTGCTGGCGGCAGCGATTCCCATATGCTACCCTGCTACCGGCACCAGCCTCTTCTCTACTGTGGCCGTCTCTGAGGCCCACCCATTCTTGGCTGAGGCCCACCCAGCAGAGGAACCCCACATCAACATCTCTCCTCCTCCGCGGCACCTCCCGGCATCTGCCTGCCCGTCGCTGAACCCCATCATTCCCTGGTGTACCTTACGGGCATCCCCGTTGCCTGTAGTGATCCATTACTGCTGCCTGCAGGCTTCCTTCAGCTGGGTCCCACCCTTGCTGGTATCATTTCCTGCTTCCTGTCTGGCGGGATCCAGCTGATGGAAGCCTGCAGGGCTGGCGCAGGCAGCAATAATGGATCACTGCAGGCGCCGGGCATGCCTGCAAGGTACACTGAGGGACAGGGTTCAGTGACGGGCGTGCAGATGCCGAGATGCCGCAGGGCAGGAGCAGACAGCAATAATGGATCACTGCAGGCATCGGGGATGCCTGTGGGGTACACCGGGGAAGGACGGGAATTCAGTGACAGGCAGGCAGATGCTGAGATGCAGAGGAGGAGGTGAGATATTGATGAGGTGGGGAGGTGGTATGGTGGTATGGTGTGGAAGGGCCTGACTTAGTTAACTCTGGGCCCATCCAAAATACTGGGTCTGGCTACGCCATTGGTAGCTCAAGGTGAGTTACATTCAGGTACACTGTTATTTTTTCAAAGTGTCTGACCTGTTTGAAAAATAAAAAGGTTCAGCACTAGTGTGATCTCCACTTCTGGTAGAGCACCCAGCCAGATGAGTTTTCAGGATATCCACAGCAGGGGCATAGCCAGACCTCAGTGGGAGGGGGGGATCCAGAGCCCGAGGTAAGAGGGCACATTTTAGCCCTCCCCCCCGGCACCGCCCCTCCCCCACCTCTTTCGACCCCCCTCTTCCCCCGCCACCGCCAGGTACCATTGCTGGCGGGGGTCCCCAACCTCCGCCAGCCGAAGTCCTCTTCAGCGCCAGTCTCCGGCGCGTTCGCTGATCTGTTTCTGTGAGTCTTGACTCCTGACATCCTGCACCCCACCTAGCTACGCCCCTGATCCACAGTGAAGATGCATGAGAGAGATTTTCACGCAATGCCTCCTTGCTATACAGGCCTATCACATGTATCTCCATTGTAGATATCTTGAAAACCCAACTGCTGGGCGTGCCCCAAAGACTGGTTGAGAAGCACTGAGAGAGTCACCATACAAACAAAAAAACATCTACTTTAAACAAGGTATCTGGCAGTGGAAGGAGTGCATGCTGTTCCTGAGCTGATTGTCATAATTTGAATATTCTTTTTGTGGCCAGTTGTAGCTTCATTGTTGGGGAATATGAGTTTGTGAACAGGTCCGCTGAGAGACTGAGCTGGGCCTGGGGCAGGGCTGCTGCCGCCAGGCCCGGGGCAGAATCATCATCGCCACTGCCCCCCCCCCAATAAAAAAATCGTCATCGCCACTGCCTCCCCTCCCTGCCACCTACCCGAAGTACCTTGGCTGGCCTGCCAGCTGCAGGCAGCGTGGCTCCTTCCTCTGCCCAACATTGCCTGCCCCTGCAGCTGCTTTCCTCAGGTTGCACAGGCTCAGTCTCAAAACTGAGCTTGTGCAGCTTGAGGGCCCAGCAGCTGCTAGGCAGGCAATGCAAGGAGGACCCAGCGCCGGAGTTTTCTCTCTCCTGCTCCTGTCGGGATGCGATCACCCGGGTCCTGTCAGGACCAGGAGAGAGAGAGATCCCTGCAATGTGCCCCCCCCCCCCCGGAGGCCTGGACCTGGGAAATTTTGACCCCCCCGACCCCCCTCTCGGCGGCTATGTTTGTGATATAGAATTGGAGCTTCAAGGCTTATATTGGGATTCTGACCAATCCTGTAGAGAATCCAAACTTCACGCTCACATAGAAGAATTTGTTGAATGATGCTATCAATTACATAGCGATGGCTTTACTGGTAGTTTAAACAGGCTGCAGGGGAAAGGGAGGGGGAAGGGGGTTATGTATGGAAATATCACTCTGACTTGCCTCCCTAAATAACTAGCTTGCCCCCTTGTTGCCACCCCAAATATTTATGTCTAAAACACCACTGTGGATATCCAGCGTCCAACATCACAAACTCAGATGTAATTGTGACACTCCAAAAGGCCAACAGCTTTAGCAATTGAAATCTAGAATCCGAGTTCCTCCCTCTCCCCATTGAATAAATACAATTGCATTGCATTGTATATGAAGAGAAGATTACAAACAGGTTGGAGCTTGTGCTTTGTTAAGGAAGAACACAAATACAGCTAATTTCCAAAAATACACTGTAGCTCTTAACACATCTCCCGCTTGCGAAAATCAAATGTTAGAATCAGAGGTGTTTTTGTGGGATGTGATTTTAACACACTACACCTCTTTCAGGCACCACTGCCTTGGCCCCCCTTCCCACCCAAAAAAAAAAAAATGATGACATTGTGAATTAATTCTTTAAGCTACTCTTAAAGACAACCTGTGATTAAATCCAGTTGTAAAGTGTTCCCATTTACTCCTTTGCTGGGGGGGGGGGGGGGGATCTTTTACTAAGGCACACTCACGTTTTTGTCGCATGCATTCCATTTGGCGTCTCTAACATTTAGAGCGCCCACAATTTTAGCGTGTAAATTTAGCGATAAAAACGTGAGCGCGCCTTAGTAAAAGACGCCCTGGGTTTCCAACTCCCTCAGAAGTGGGACTCAAAACTAGAACTATGAATCTACCCTTTTTTTAAATCTGCATACAAGCTAACATTTGGGCATTTAATAAAGATGGTTGAAGAGCTGAAGGTGGGCTGTTTAAGGTTGCTGTCACATGCTTCTTTTCCAGAGCTGGGGATAAGATTGCTCTCTGCACTTGTTACCTCAGTGGTGGCTCTTTCCCCCTCAAAACAGAGAGGCACAGAACCTCAAATCCAAAACAAACAATGTTTTATTTAAAGGCACTTGATTCTGCTGTAACAGATGTGTCTCTGTGATGTCTTGGGAAGAGACTCTGTTTTGTACAGGGAAAGGGCCTGATTCAATATCTTCCCCTGCAGGTGGCTTCCCGGAGGTCTTTTTAAAACTTGGAATTAAAGGAAGAAAGGTTGTAAGAGAGAGCAAAAGGAACCTCTGAGCTGTTGGTTAATGGGTGGCTCAATGAGAGAGGGTCCTGTGGTATAGTGAAGATTATGTGGGTTCATATCCTTTTTTTTTTTTTTAAGGATTTGTTTGTTTTGTGAGAGAGAGGTATACTGGGGAAATAAAGGAGGGAGGGCTGGTAGCTGGGGTGGTTAGTGTCCTTGCTTGTCAACCAGGACTCTGGTTAAGAACCTTTCAACTGCTGGGTCTCTTTCTCTATTATATATCACTAGTAAAAAAAGGCCCGTTTCTGCCTGAAATGAAACGGGCGCTAGCAAGGGTTCCCACCTCCCTCCGTTGCTGTCTCCTTCTCTGTCCTCCGAGTCCCACGCCCTCCTTTCGTCCCCTCCGAGTTCAAGGCCTTGCTCCTTCTCTTCTCCCACTCCCCTGTAACTCACCACTTTGACAAACGACAACCGCAATTGTGGCGGGGCCATTTGTGGAGGGGTGGTTGGAGGGTTGCTGGCACGTTTTTAGTCGGTGGTCACTGTGGGGTTCGTCGGTTGAAGCCATCTATCTCTGGCCATGTCTCCGCCCTCGACATCATAACGTTTGACGTGAGGGCGGGGCTAGGAGACATGGGCAGAGATGGCTTCGGTTGGGCACGTCCTCGGCCGCTTTTGTTTGTTAGCAGTCTGCAGCTATTCGTTGGAAGGGGAGGAGTACTCCTCCCCATTTGTTCATTTTCGTTGTTTTGTAATTGTTCCGCCCTCGACGTCATCACGTGTGACGCGAGGGCGGGGCATGGAGACATGGTGAGTGTTGTGGCTTCACCACCATGAACTTACGAACCGGTGTCTGAGTGGCTGCAGTGACGTCAGTGTCTTCAGAAAGTTGAGGGTGAGTTTTATTATAGTAGATAGTCTCAGAAGGAAAGGTGTAAAGGGAGAAACAGAGGGCAGGTATTACTAATTGATTGGTGGCTCAGTAGTTAATGTCCCTGTTTTCTAGTAGACAATCTGTGGGTGTTCAAATCCACCCAGACTTGGGCTGTATAGCTGAGGCCAGAAAAGAAAGGGGGGGAGGGGAAAGGAATGTTACCAGCTGATTGCTTTTTCTGTTAGTGTATCTGCTTTCTGTCTGGGGGGGGTTCAAGTTTTATAAAGGTTGAGAAATCCCTGCCTGTTTTACAGCTGAGCAAGGGGAATCAAAAGCAGGCTATTGGGGCTTAACTTTTCTAACAGAATAGCAGATTGTGACTCCTAGTCTAGTTTAGACAGAAGCTAAGTGGGGCTAGTGCAAATGGGTGGAGGGTTACATACACCTGCTTTCATAATAACTGCTCAGTCCACAACCAGCCAGGGTTATGCTTCTTTCTTCTCCCTATAAACAATGGTAAAAGTTTGTCTGAGACTACTGCCTTACATGTCACACACAGACTCCAAATCATTAGGAACTGAACCTAGATCTGTAGTATTACTAACCCAGCCCAGATTCCCACCCCAATAGCGCTTCAGAACTGCTCTTCCCCCTGTCTGGATGCAGCACTCTGCAGGAGAATGAAGAATACTGGGTAGAAACTCACTACTGGGAGCTGCTGGTGGTTCAGAGAGAAAACCCATCAATTACTGTTTTTGCAGTAAGGATTCAAATCTCAGGTTGGGCAGGTTACAATAAACAAACAAAGATGAATAGAGAAATAATAAAAGGTGTAGGCGATGAGATGGGAAGGAGGAAGGTCAGAAGTATTTTAAAGCAGTGTCACAGGAGTGTAAGTTTAGGCTGTAGTAAACGCTTGAGTGAAAAGGTGAGGTTTGAGCACAGAGTTAGCTTGGAGGATTCTAGACAGAGATGAACTGGGAGGGAGTTCCAGAGTTTGGGTGATGTCCAGGCAGACGAATGATGGGTGTGGAAGTGTGAGTTTATTTACCGCCTTTTTGAAGGAATTCACTCAAGGCGGTGTACAGCAAGAATAAGTCAAACATAAGCAATAGACAATTACAGCAGTAAAAATATTCAAACAACAATACAAAGTATGGCATATAGTATGCTATATTACAATGTCAACACAATACAAAATAAAACATTTTAATGGACAGCATTTGGCATAAGCAAAGATGGAACATATAAAGTAACAAGAGTAAGAAAATAAGGGACCAAGTTTAAAGAAAGTTGCTTGAACATTATCTTAGATAGGGTAGGAGTGGATACACATGTCCTGCTATAGTATGTGCAGTCAATGTTATTTACTTCTTCTGTTAAAGGCCTTGTGGAAAAGCCAAGCTTTCACCTGCTTCCTGAAGTGCAAATAGTCACAGTGCATTCCAAAGTGTGGGGGCTACTCCGCAGAAGGCTCGCTTGCGGGTATCACATCATATGATGTCCTTTGGAGGGTGTGATTAGGTAAACTCGTTGGGAGCATCTTCGTGACCTTGAAGGTGTGTAGATGGAGATCCTGTTCTTCAAGTACCCTGGGTCATTTCCTTTAAGGGCCTTGAAGGTCAAACATAGAGTTTTAAATTTGACTCTGTATTGTAGCCAGTGAAGTTTATGCAAAAATGATGTGATGTGGTCACATCGTTTACAACCTTCTAGCAGTCTTCCTGTAGAATTCTGGATTCAAAGTTAACCTGTGTTGACAGAGCAGAGGGTTTGGGATGGGGCATGAGGAATAAAAAAGCAAGCCAAATGGGTGCAGAAGAGAGACAAGGCTTAAGATCTTGAATTGTATGCAGGAGAATGGAAGCCAGTGTTTGAGATGAAGGAGTGAGGAGATATGGTCAAATGGTTTGGATCTGTGGAGCAATTGAAGGGCAGTGGACTGAATAAGTTGAAGTCCTTTGAGAGAGGCAAACCTATGTACAGAAAATTACAGTTATTGCAGGAGGAGCAAGAAGAAAGCAGAGCAGGGGGCAGGCAGCGAACGCGGCTGCACCAAAGACCGGTGCTAAAGAAGGCTTCGGCTGGTGGGGGTTGGGGACCCCTGCCAGCAAAGGTATTTGTTTGTGAGGGGAAGCAGCAAGGAGGCGAAGCGAGGCGGTGGTGTGGGCAAGGAGGCATGGCAGTGGGAGGCGGCACTCAAAATGTGCCCCCAACTTTGGGCTCTGGCCCCCTCCCACTGTGAGGTCTGGCTACGCCCCTGATACAGTGCAAAACTGAAACACCTACAACTTCTCACTGATCAGTCCCAATCACAGCTGGCCGAATGTAGAGCTTCCCAAATCTGTCCTGGTGATCCCACAGCCAGTCAGATTTTCAAAATCTCCAATGTATGCAAATTTATCTCGTATATATTAATTGTGGAGATCCTGAAAACCTCCTCTTTCAGGAGCTACTGCCAAAGCTGCTCTGGACCAGCTGTGTGTGCCAGGCTCATGTGCAATCATTGTTCCTAGAGTCCCTGTACTGACATGTCTGTCCTTATGTTGTGCAGTGCTGTGTACATTACTGGCACCATATAAAAGTGTACTGATCCCTGTCAGGCTCCTGGATGCATCTTACCAGTATCTCCAGTGCTAGTCAGACTTGATAGTCTCCAACTAAATCTGCACTGTTGAAGGAATCCACAGAATGTGGGGGCAATGCCTGGGGAGTTAGGAGCAACAGAGAGAACATATCAGGGGTTAAAGGGCTTCACTGCACCTCCTTGTGTTCTTTCACACTTTCACAGGTTCAAAATTTTTCAGCATCACTTCAGCCAAGCCAAGGACAATCTGTTAGTGCAATATATCTATCAAAATAAGTGAACCGCAAAAGAGACTCTTCTCTGCATTTTCTCAGTTCTGCATACCAAGAGCGGTTTCCAGCAGGCGAAGGATACTGCACTTTCTAAACACCTCTTTGGTTAGAAGTCAGACACCAGAAAAATAACTGAAAGTACAGATGAAATCACTTTTCTCAGGAGTTTATTCTATTCCAAAGGAAAGATAGCACTGTCTGAGAGCGCTATACACAACCAGCTGTGCGTTTCAGTAGCCCTTTCACAGCTGGATTTTCACAAACTCCCATAAATGTGTCAAAAGTTATCCAAGGACAGGAGCTCAGGCCGCTACATGGGTAAACCAAAGGGATCCTCTATCACCAGAAATATAAAACCAAATTTCTTTTCCCCATCACCTTCCCCCCTCCCCACAGACAAACACATCCACTGCATTAACGAGCTCTGTACTGAAATGTGAAGCAAAGAACAGTTCTTGTCTAGTCTTCTAAAATATATCCTAAATGATTCAAGCATAGATCAGCTAACCTGGGTTTTGTGTTCTACTGTCACCTACAAATCCTTTTCATGTAGCCCATATGACACAGACACCTGGAACTTGTGCTAATCTCTTTCTCAGGACCTTAAGGTCATTGACTCTCTCAGTCAGCAGAGTGCTAGGATGAGCTCCTGTCTCCTCTGGGCCCAACAGAGGCTCCGGCACCCCACGCACTGCCTCCAGCGGAATAGTAATGACTGCTCCTCAGTCCAGAACTCAGTTGTTTTCGATGAGTTTCGCCAGGCCCTGCCGCAGCTCACTCAGCTCGAAGATCTTGGTGTCCAGCAACTGCGAGAACTTGCTGACCTCACTCTGTGCACGGTCTCGCTCGGAGAGGGACTGGGAAAGTGCCTGTTCTGTACGCAGAAGCCTTCTCTCCAGCTCTGCATTGTGGCCTTCGATCTCCTACGAAGGAAGGATACACAGTTCTCAAGCAGTGCCTAAGCCTGATAAAAAACAACCACCCAAACTACTTATAAACTTATGACTGTGGCAGTAGAAAGAGTCAGACCCTGATTCTAGTCTCGCTTCTGCTACCAATCACCGTAACCTTCAGCAACTCCTTAACCTCCAAGGAAAGAAACACTGATTGGTGTTGGCAGGGAGCTCATTGTCAGGTCATCTATCTTCTCCTGCATTGCAGTACATACCCACAAATTCTAACCAGCAGTAAATATTGTTATAAAATATTCAAGGCAAGTTGTACTATGAGAGGACCATTGTGGCTTCCTGTTCTCTGGAGTAAGGCTTGCCAAGTGACTCTACACTTTTATTCAGGAATGCAGTCATTTAAAAGAGTTAATGAATTTTAAATGAGCGCACACTGCAAGGATAATGCTGAGAAGGGGCTGCACCAACACTTAAAATCAGGAGCACACAGACATGGCCCTAGCACTGGACCAGCACCTCTTCACCATGGTTTTAGTCCCTGTACCTGGAAAGTGAGGTTCTTCCTGTCCTCCCTCCCCCCTCTCCTCCACTGCCTTTAAAGCTACAGCCCTCATACAGCAGAGCCTCTGGCATCGCACTGAAGCACATGCCAGGCCATTATTTATTAATTAATCTACCCAGAAAACTTTCTCAGAAATTAATTTACTTAGAGGCTTCCCAAGTTGGTTTGGCAGAAGTTCCCCCCTAGGGTGGGGGTGAAGGGGTGTGCAGTGGGAAAGTTACCATTCTAGGAACACAATAGGTTGAAATTAAAACTGTGGCCCCCCCGCTGACCCTGGAAGAGTCGTACTGGGTCTAGGTTTGTGTTCATTACAAATTGTAATACTTTCTCCACTTGTTACACATCACTGCGGTTTCCAAACAGCAATTAAAACAGAAAATAAAAGCAACAACCAGATAGGAACTGACAAGAGAAGACAGAACTTAAAGCCCTGTTGTCGATAGCACCCCCCCCCCCCCCCATATCACACATCATGAAACTCAGTCATCAAACACCTGGGGAAAAGGATGCCTTTAAATTGGACTTGAATCTGGCCAGGGAACTCTCTATCCATAAGTATTTGGGGTATCAATCCCACGATAATAGGGTCAAAATGTAAAAATCAGAATTATGAGTAGATTCAAACTGTGCTCGTGCTGGAGAAAGAATGGTTAAGAATTTGTCAGACTGAGAATGCTGTAAGCACAAGGGAGCATGAGGTATCAGGACATTAAAGAGTGGCGCTGGTTGCTCTGAATACAGAAGCTTAAATTTACCCCTGGAGGCTACTGGCGACCAGTGATTTTTTATGAGTAATGGAGTTATACGGTTATTCCATTTAGCAAGCCTGTGATGGTTGAATCACAGTATTTTGAATAATTTGGAATCTATGTAATGCAAGCTTACGAACGCCATTATAAAGCACATTAGAGTGATAGAGACAGCTAATGACCGAAAGCACGGAGAAGCATCATAGCAGTTTCTCTGTCAAGTAATGACCTAATCGATGCAGAGATCCGAGTGTGGAAAGATAAACCAGAATCAATAATTACTCCCAGGACTGGAAGGGAGAGGTTGTAAAGATGGAGCAAGGCCCCTGATCTACATCATATGACTTTTTTGTGGATTTAGTTTGAGATGATTAATAACCAGCCAGAGGAACGCCTGAAGTGGAGTCAACACAAAATTGTTAGATATCACCAGTAAAACTGTAAGGACTAACTCTGAGGGACTTGGTGAGGGCTGGCTCAACCTATGGACCAAGTGAGGCACTGGTTCAGGGTGCTGGTGATAAAGGGCACCAAAATCCCAGTGTGGCATCAATCGCTCTCTCTTTCTTTCCTCCCCCCACCCTACCCCACTGCCCATGGTGCAGTATCCCCCTCCCTCTCTTTCTCTCAAACTTCAAACTCTTAAAGGGCGTCGGCAGTGGCAGAGATTCAGACACGCTGCCCATGCCTGGCCCAGAGCCTTCCCTCTACCACAGCCTGACCCTTCTGATACAACTTTCTGTTTCCAATAGGACCAGGATGGCAGACAGCAGAGGGAGGGAGGGCTCCAGCTAATGTGTGTGAATCATTGCCACTTGTCAGTGCCCTCTAGGAATTTGAAGGTAGACCATGAGAAGGGACACCAAACTGGAGGCATGGGGAGAGAAGATGAGGGAGAGATGCTGGACTGGGATTTTGGCATCCTTTATCATTGGAGGGGGGTAGGGGGCTTGAGAAATGGGGGAAGAAACTGGATCGCAGGCAGGGAGGGAGGAGGGAGTGGTGGGAGAGATACCAAATCACAGGCAGGGGAGGGGAGTGCCAATGCAAAACGTTCAGGGTGCTACAGTCTGTACGGGATAAGGGAGCTAATAGGCTTTTAAAAAAAGATCCCATCTGCCAGGACCAGGCTCTGCGCTACTGCATGTGGGAGGATACGCGACGAAGGAAAAGAAGGATGTGCTAGAACTTTTAAATGTTCTGCCAGTCAGGAACAGGATGAACCAATTCAGAATGGTATTGCCTATGCCATAATCTTTCAAATAAGCAGGTAGGATGAGGTGATCAACAAAATCAAATGCAGCGGCTAAATCTAAAGATATGACACATGTTGCCTAATCTATCAGAGGTGTGCTGCCTGAGCTCCTGCACGGGGTCCAGAAACCAGATGGGGAGGCAGGTGTGCTGCTGTTGCTGCTATTATACTTCTGTTTGTCTCTGCCATATTCCAGAGAGGATCAGCGCTCTGGGAAGGTTGCTGTCCCACCCCAAGCAACAGCAAACCAAGAAGCCAGCCACAGAGCACAGAGAGTCCAATTAGCTCCTATTCACCCAGGCAGGGCCCCAGCATTTTAGTTTTGAGAGCAGTGCATATATAACACACTAAGGTACCATGAGAGTCAGAGACAAACAAAACTCCCCAGACAGTTCTATTTGGAACTATCTAAGCTCCAGAGAGACTGGGGAAAATGACTTGGCACCGGCAGTGTTACTTCACTCCTGCTGACAGAGCTTTCGGCAGCTGAGAGCCAGCCCTTCCTTGCCTGTACTCCAACAGGCACACACTGGCCACACACTGATTTGTCCAAACCATTTCTCCATGATGTACACAGCAACCTAGTATCAAGGCCAAACCTAAGGCACTGATCCCCTCAAGACACACTGGGGACTGAAAGCATATCCGAAGGTAAAAAAGCAGAAGGGCAGAGTGCAAAAAACTGTTCTCAGCTGTCAAAAGAAAATAAAAATCCACTTACTGCTACATTCTGAAAGGCTGACATTAATGTGTGTTCAGGTTTTATAATTCATGAGATATATATATTACAGGCATCTACTGGGAATGGACGTGTGAAACAATGAGAGAGCGAGAAAGAGACAGACAGAGAGAGGGATGGGGGAGGGATGGGAGCAAGTGCGTGCTTGTAACAAGTTCAGACAGCGTATATATATATATATATATATATATATATATATATATATATATATATATATATATATATGTGCATTTGAGAATGTCTGTCTGAAATAAGTGTGTGTTTCTAACCTGAGAAGGTGTGTGATTGAGTGTGTCAGCAATGAGTGAGTAATGTAAGTGTGTGCATGTACTCTGAGTTAGGGTTACCAGATTTGCCCTAAGAAAAAAAAGGACACATGCTCCGCCCCATGTCGCCCCCTGCCCCATCCCCTGTCACACCCCACCCTGCCCCCTGTCACTTTGCCCCCTCCAGATTCCCTTTCTCCCCTCCCTCATGTAGATCCCCTCCCCAATTTTCCAGCCTCTCTCCACCCACATGACTCCATTCACTATCCCTCCCCTCCCTTCCTTTTATCTTAGTGTGGTGCCCTGGTGGTCTAGTGACCTCTTTGGGGCAGAAAAGAGACCCCTCTTTCCTGCCTGGCACGCCAATGCCGCTTGAATTCTCGGCAACATGTGTGTGTATGTCCGTGCGAGTGTTTGAACATATGAATATATGAGAGAGCAAAGGGAAGTATGATTTTCTTCTGTGTCCCTAGTACACAATTTCTGTGGTTCCACAAATTTCAGTGTGTGGCTGTCTCATGTGCCTCACTTTTTGTGAACAGGTCAAAATGTCACTATTATGGTCATTACACTTTCTAAGCCAATGTCCCAAAAAGGTTAAGCAACTTGCTAAAGTCAAAACTGGTGAGATTGGAACCTGGGATTGTTGTAGGGTTACTTACGTCCATATTCACTCAGAGAGATCCTCCTTTTCAGGAGATTGTTTGGGGTCCGGACGGTTTTACCAGCCTACCCGTCTGACTGGGTTTCTGGGCAGGCGGGCAGTCTGGCTAGCTGATGGGTGGGTGGGCAGGCTGGTTGGCTGGCAGGCAGACTGGCCTTCTCTCTCTCCCCCCCCCCCCCCCCAAACCTATCATAACACGCCCCGGTGGTGTAGTGGTCTCTTCGGGGCAGGAAAGAAACCCACTCTTTCCTGCCTGCTGTCGCTGCTTCTTGAAAACGGCTGCTGAGACTTCAAGTGGCGGCCTCGCAATACTTTCACGGAAATCTTACGAGGCCACTGCTTGAATTCTCGGCAGCCATTTTCAAGAAGTGGCAGGTGTGGGCAGGAAACAGTGGGGTTCTTTCCTGCCCCAAAGAAGCCTCTAAACCACCAGGGCTGTGAGGGGAGGGGAGGGAGGTCGATAGGCTGCACATGGATGGGAGGGAGAAAAGAGGAAGCCATGCTGCACATGGATGGGAGGGAGAGAAGGGGACAAGCTGTTCATAGATGGGAGGGAGAGAAGGGGACGTGTTGCATGTGGATGGAAAGGAAGGGAGAGGAGAGGGAGCCAACCTGTACATGGAGGCGAGGGAAGGGAACTGAAAAGAGAAATGCAGCACATGGATAGAAGAGGATGGAGAGGAGAGGGGGACATGCTGCTCATGGATGGGAGGGAAAGGAAAGGTGACATGCTGCTCATGGATGTTTGCTTTTTTGGAAAAGTACATATTTACTCATTTTGTATTTAGACTACAGAAGAAAATGCATTTCTATTACTCTTACCAATATTTTCACTGCTTATAGAGTCTGGCTTTCTTGAGGGGTCAATGTGACTGTGCAGTGGGGGCGGGGTGGCATTTTATTTTTTGCGTCCTCTTTTTTTTCTCCACAAATATGGTAACTTTAGAGTGTGAGGACTGAGCTCTGCTGCTCTATCCCCCAAGCTACTTGCAAGCTAAGAACAGGAAATACCTGCAACTTCTGAACCATTGCCTCCTTCTGGCTTTCCAGCTCCCGGGCATCTGGTTTCTGGCTCTTCAGCACACGAATCTCCTAAAATCAAGGGTGAACAGTTAAAAAAAAAAAAAGATTTTTCCTTTCAAGAAATCAGGAAATGGCACATGTCAGTGTGATGGAAGGAGCCGCTAAGATGTCATCAGACTCCTAACTCAGTCATACCTAGGGTTACCACATGTCCAGATTTACCCGGGCATGTCCTCTTTTTGAGGACATGTCCAAGCGTCTGGACGGGTTTTGCCAGTCCGCTCGTTTGTCCGGATTTCTGGACAAATGGGCGGGCGGCGGGCCTATCCTAGCCTCCCCTTACGTACTATCTACTGCCCTGGTGGTCTAGTGACCTCTTCGGGGCAGGTAAGAGCCCCCTCTTTCCTGCCCGGAGCACTGCCCTTGCCCTGCATCCTGTTGCTGTGACGATCTCGGGATTCAAAATGGCCGCCGAGAGTTCAAGCGGCCTCACAAGACTTCAACTCTCGGCGGCCATTTTGAATCCCGAGACCATCAAAGCAACAGGATGCAGGGCAAGGGCAGCGCTCCGGGCAGGAAAGAGGGGGCTCTTTACTGCCCCGAAGAGGTCACTAGACCACCAGGGCAGTAGTTAGTAAGTAAGGGGAGGGGAGGTGATGGGGGGGGGGCAAGGGAGGAGAATATGTGACCCGGGGGGAGGGGAATATGTGACAGGGGGCGTGGTGAGAATGTGAAAGGGGCAGAGTGTAGGCGGGGCAGGGGGCAGGGCACATGTCTTCTTTTTGAGAGGACAAAATATGGTAACCCTAGTCATACCTGCTTTTAGGCTTCAAGGCCTGGCAGTGTTCAGTGTGTACATAATGCTTTTTAGACCCTCTCTCTGAAATACGGCTAGTATCAATTTGAGCACTCTATCTGCCAATAACACTCCCTAGATTAGAAACGCAATTCAAAATCCGCCTCCTGTCTTTCTGGACTCTGATTCCTCCTGATCTTATTCTCAGGTTTCTTTTCTTCCCATTGTAATATTTTCTGTATTTTTGTGAAAAAATACCAGGCAACAGGGTGTACAGCATTATACAAGAGTATCAGAATAATACTGATCGAACAGTGCTGAAGATGGGGGCAGGCTGAAATCAGAGAACCTGTCCTTTTCCATTCCCTCCTTACCTCCTCTTTGGCCCTCAGTCGGCTCTCCAGATCCTCCAGCGCATGGCTCACCTCCTCCTTTCGACCCTCCGGGGTAGGTTCTGGAGTCCCCTGAGATTCCAGTTCTGACACCTGCAAAAAAGCAGCCAAGGACAGATTAGACAAAGACACATGCTCAAAACACAGGTGCCAAGCCAGGAAAATGCCTGGGACCTGAATATGAATCCCAGCTCTGCCACTGTATGTATGAGTGGAGGAGTAGCCTAGTGGTTGGAGCACCACTCTTGCCATCCAGAGGTGGCTGGTTCAAATCCTTGTGATCTTGGGCAAGTCACTTAACCTTCCATTGCCTCAGGTACAAAATTAGATCCCCCAGGGCCAGAGAAATGCCCAGTGTACCTGAATATAACTCTCCTTTAGCTACTACTGAAAAATGTGTAAACAAAATCCAAATAAATAAAATAATACCGCTGTTGGAAAGGTAACTCTCTGTGCCTCAGTTTAACTAAAAATCTGAAATGATCCAGGAGACAACTTTTTCAAAATGATTTGGGGGTCAGCCACATTAAGCATGGATACACTGAAGGAATTAGTTCAAATATCAGGGCTGCTCATGTACTCACAGACCCAGCAGCTATGCACAGGGAACCCTGATCTCTAAAAAGAAGGAGCTTTCACTTGTTGATTAAGTAGGGCAGGCTTCACCCTTAGGTAAACTAGGTGGTCACCCATGGTGGCAGCTCCTGGGGGACGACCACGACGACGACAAAGAGCGGTTGCAGCCAAAGCAAATCAACAGAGCTTGATATGCACAGAAAAACTCAAAGAACTATCAGTGCATTCTTTTACCCACAGGGATGCAATGTTCAAATAGTCCATGGACCTGGGTACTAGAGAGTTGCACGGGGACAGAAATTTTACCCATCCCCGTCCGTCCCTGCTGGAATCTTACCCGTCCCCGCTGGAATCTTACCCGTCCCCACCCGTCCCCGCTGGAATTTTACCCATCCCCACCCATCCCCGCAAAAATTTAACCCATCCCCACCCATCCCCGTAAGAAGTTAATGGTACATAAAAGAAAATTCCAGTCAGCTCCCTCAGTCTCTCTGTGGATTTGAGCCACAGCACTGTAGGCAAGGAAGGAACGGAAGTTGGAACACTCTGGTGCGCACATCTAAGACTTGTCTCCGATTCACTTGCACTGTGTGCTAAGAGGTCGCCACATGCACGTGCCAGTAGGTCAGGTGACATCTGATTCTCATGCCTGTGTCAGAGCTGAAGTCTGTGCACCAGCCTGGCAGCAAAGAGGATTAATAGTAACATAGTAAGTGACAGCAAATAGACCTGAACGGTCCATCCACTCTGCCAATAGTCACACTCATGATCAATTCATCATTAAATCAACGAGTGTGATATTATATACATGATTATGGTCTTTCTTTCGTGTTTCTGGAACAAAGACCACAGAAGTCTATCTGGCCCTATCCTTATGTTCCTTATGTTGAAGCCCACTCCAGTCTATTCATCTTCTCATTTGTGGGACACAGACTGTAAAAGTCTGTCCAGCACTGTCCTCATGTTCCAGCCACTGAAGTTGCTGTCTAAGCCCTTTCCAGCCCATCCTAAACCAGATTGCCATGTATGAGACACAGACCATGCAAGTCTGCCAGCCTCAGGTATCAGCCCTAGTTCATCACAGCCAGAGTCGCCATCTAAGCGTCACTTGACACATCCACACACATGCAGCCATTTAAGGTTAGGTTTTATATAACTTCCATTTTCTAATTAGAGATCCTCTGTGTTCATCCCACGCCTTTTTGACTGCCTCCGAGCTGCTTCCATCCCTGCGGGAACCCCGCAGGAACTGCCTCCATCCCCGCGGGATTCCCGTGAATCCCGTTCCCGTGCAGTTCTCTACTGGGTACCCAGCTTTTGGAACTTGCTGTCTTGCTTTCACTATGTATATGTACACCCAAAAAAATTTTTTTTTTAAGATAGTGATGTTTAATTATATGGTTATACATGATTGTACTAAGAGAGGTCATGTCTGTTGAGTTTAATTGTCACCATATTGAGGGAGGGGTCTGAAAGTTAATTGAAGGAAGGAAAACCCTAAGATTTACCTAGACAGCCCCATACTGGTTTATCAGCCCTGCATACAGGTGGGAAAGGGGGGAATAGGGGAACGGTTCTAGTATTACAATATAGGAGGAAGAGGGGAGCAGCGCCCCAGAGGTCACAGGGACACAGAGGAACGAACTCCTCTAGTGTTACAGTATATGGGGAAAAGGGCAGCAGAGCCCAGGAGGTTACAGAGGAACTCTTCTAGGGTTACAGGATGAGGGAGGGGGAACAGCAGAGCTCAGGAATCACAGGGGAACTCCTCTAGTGTTACAGTATGGGGGGAGGGGGAGAGGGGAGCAGAGACCAGGAGGGTACAAGAACACATGGGAACTCCTCTAGTGTTACAATATAGAAGGGAGAGGGCAGCAGAGCCCAGGAAGTCACAGAGGAACTTTTCTAATGTTACAGGATGAGGGGGGAGGGGAGCAACAGACCAGGGGCTCACAGGGGAGCTCCTCTAGTGTTACAGTAATTCAGTTTCTCGGTGATAATATCCTTTTATTATTTTATATTTTCTCTCTTGCTTCTGTGCCACTTTGCCCTTCAGTTGTGTTTTCTCCTTCCTCTGATGAAGCTAAGCTGACCTTGGTGAGGAGTGCTACCCAAGGTCCCTACTGATGGGGGGATGCACTAAAGTCCTCGGTAGAGCCGTTCCGTACCGAATTCCATAACGAATCGGTACGGAATGGCTATGCACGAAGGAAAGGGAATGCAAATGAGCTGCTCGTTGCAGCTCACTTGCATTCTCTAACCCTTCGTAAAACCGTCAGAAAATCGGCCCGTAGAGCATGCGCAGAGCAGCCAAGCGTTATGCTGGCTGCTCTGCGCATGCCAAGGACGTCAGAAAAAAAAACAAACCAAACACGTCCTTTATGGACGTCCTTGCACTTCCCCCCGCCCGAGGTCCTTTATCGACGGCCTTGCCCCCCCCCCCGAGGTCGCCGCTGCTCCCCGCTCCCCCCTGCATTAAAATCATAACTTCAGGCAGCCCCGGCCCCCCCTCCCTTCCTCCTCCTTTCCAGAGGCAGGCAGAAGGTTCTTCTCCCTTGGTCTGTCTCTCTCCTGCTCCTGTGTGTCAGGACCCGGGTCCCAGCACACAGAAGCAGAAGAGTGACAGACCGAGTGAGGAGCAGATGCAGGAAGGTAAGGGGCGGGGGAGGCGGCCCAAGTGGGTGGGGCAGCCCTGCCCCAGGCCCTGCTCTATTTCTCCACGCCTTGCACCCAACTCCATGAAGGCTTACAGCTCTCCTGCACTATAGAGGTAATTTGTTACTTTGCCTTTCTTTGATTGAGGGAGCAGATGTGTACCTGATTCCAGTGTGGAGTACTGCACAGATTTATCAAAAAAACTGCATACTGCACTGATAACATTAACAGCAGTATACCTGTTTCTAGTTTGGAATACTGCACTGAGTTATTAAAGGAGGGCGTACTGCACTGATAATATTAACAGCTTTGTAACTGTCTCCAGTACAAACTTACCCTAAGAGGAGCTCAGCTAGAACTTGCATTCCTTTTTAAAAATAGTGCCAGTAGTAGCACTCATTTTATAATTCTGCCTAGATCAGGGGCATAATCAAACGAAAACGTCTATCTCCATGGGCGTTTATCTCCAAGAACGGGTCCTTGAAGGGGCGGACCGAACTGTATTTTTGCAAAAAAATAGACGTCCATGTTTTATTCAACAATTTGTGAGCTGGGCATTTTTGTTTTTCAGCGATAATGGAAAATGAAAGCGCCCAGCTCAAAAACGAATAAATCCAAGGCATTTGTTCGTGGGAGGGGCCAGGAGTCGTAGTGCACTGGTCCCCCTCACATGCCAGGACACCAACCGGCCACCCTAGGGTTCACTTTTACAAAAACAAAAAAAAAGGTAAAAGAGCTCCCAGGTGCATAGCACCCTTCCCTTGTGTGTTGAGCCCCCCAAATCCCCCTCAAAACCCACTGCCCACAAGTCTACACCATTACTATAGCCCTAAGGGGTGAAGGGGGGCACCTACATGTGGGTACAGTGGGTTTGGGGGGTTGGACGACTAATAAGCATTAAGCTGCACAATTGTAACAGGTAGGGGAGGGATGGGCCTGGGTCCACCTGCCTGAAGTCCACTGCACCCCCTAACAACTGCTCCAGGGACCTGCATACTGCTGCCAGGGAGGTGGGTATGACATTTGAGGGTGAAAATAAAAAGTTGTGAAACATAATTTTTTTGTGGTGGGAGGGGGTTAGTGACCACTGGGGGAGTCAGGGGAGGTCATCCCCGATTCCCTCTGATGGTCATCTGGTCATTTAGAGCACTATTTTGGGACCTGTTCGTGTGAAAAAAGGGTCCAACAAAAGTGTCCTAAATGTTCGCTACAAACGCCTTTATTTTTTCGATTATCGCCCTAACGCATATATCTCTCCTCGGTCGATAACCAAGCTCCAGTTCCACCTTCGCCACACCTCTGACACGCCCCCATCAACTTTGTCCGCAAACGCGACGGAGTGCAGTTGAAAACGTCCAAAATCGGCTTTCGATTATACCGATTTATTCGTTTTTGTGAGATAAACGTCTATCTCCCGATTTGGGTCGAAATCTAGGCGTTTTTCTCTTTCGATTATAAGGTGGTTTGTCTCCCAGGCAGGAGTTTTGCAGGGAGGTTGCCATATGCCTGTGTTTTTTGGGTCCATTGCTCCTTCTGATTTTAAGAAAGTTGCAGGATGTATGATCGGGACAAGCTTGGACACAAGACATCAGTATTCCCACTGATTAAGTGATATGTTGTATTAAGGACATCCACAGAACAGATGTAAATGTTACTAAAAGATGTCAGGCCAGATATAAGTTCAGTTGTAACATCTGAAGTGTGGGGTGGAGGGAGGGGGAAATGCAGCATGCCTTAGGTGCAGCACAGCTGTGGGGCATGAGGGTTACCGTATCTGTGCATACCCGCTGGCGCAGTCTCTCTGTCTCTTCTTGGTAAGCCCCAAGTCGTCTCTTCCACTGCTCCACATTAGCGCTGGCCTCCTGCAGGGCTGCCAGCAGCTTACTGTTGTTGTCCTGGAGACTGAAGTACTCAGCTTCCCACTGTACATCACACACTGAGCTGAGGAGACATCAAAACCAAAGGTCAGGTCAGGTGCCCAAATCCAGGGATCTTCAAATCCAGTCCTTGAGGTCCACAACCCAGCCTGGTTTTCAGGATTTCCACAATGAATCTGTATGAGCTCTATCTGCATGCAATGGAAGTAGTGAATGTAAATACACCTCATACAGATTCATTGTGGAAATCCTCAAAACCAGGCTGAGTCGAAGACCACGAGGACTGAATTTGAGAACCCCTGCCCAAATCCCTGGCTTCATGCAGCCCTGTCCCCTCCATCAGAGGCCCCTAGTCCCTTGCATCATATACACCTGGAGGACACCAAGAAGTTCCATGGCATTGGATAGACGATAAGGTAGTCCTGCCTTTGCACTTAAGAACTTGTAGTTCCAGATTCATAAATGCTCTTAGGTAAAACCAGGAATGGCATGGCTTGTTCCTCTTAGCATGGAGTTTGTTGGTTGCTCTCCATTTCCTCCTTCCGTTCAATTAACTGTCTGAGCATACTGAGTGCACACACACCTCTCCCTCAGAGATTAAACACTTTGCTGCTTCACTCCACAGGAAAATCATGCAAGTAGCCACCTGCTCAGCAGTACTGGTGGGAAAGGCGAGGGAAGACGAACACCGTGGTCAGGGCTGCTGTGAGACATAGATGCCAACACTTCAAAATTATTGGGGGTGCCAAACACAATGCAAAAATTACCCCTCCCTGGACACAAATAAAGAAGCTTGCGGGGTGCTCAGCACCTACCGCACCTACCGCACCTACAGAGCAGGCTTCTATGATGTTAGAACCTCAGAACTAGGCTCAGAAAGTGCCAGAAACCCTGAAACTCTGCTTCAGTGACATCACGCAAGTTGGCCAAGTGGGCCCTAGACAGCTGCCCCGCCTGTCCATTCGCGCCCAAATCTGACCCCAGCTGTGAGAGGCTACCTCAGGCCTTCACAGGTGACGGCTTTCTAATTAACTGGTGTAACATGCAGGAAAAGAAAAGTGCTTCTGTGTGGCAAGCATACAAATTGCTTAAAGATGTAACAATTTGGCTTATGCATGTTCTTTCCTCCCGCACTGTAAAAGGGTGTGACCTAGTCCAGAACAACTCATTCTTCAAACTCTGGTTAACCTGATAATTTTGCTTAGTTCCAGGACTGAGCACCTTTGCTGTTTCTTCCTTCTCACGTCCCAATTATTCCATACATTTATATAGGTTCAGACACATATACACACACTCACTCACAGGATGTTTGAGAATCCTTTCGTTATATGATTGCTTTTTTTTCTCTCTCTCTCCTGAAGCCTTAGCACACAGCTGTCAGCGGACAGGTCCCGACAAGGCGGGCGGCTCCACTTTTTCTCAGTGCTGTGAAAGTTAATCACAAAAAGCCCAAGGGAGACTACGTGAGCTGATCTCAGCCACCCTGTCCAGCCCAGTTCAGCCTTCCCTGATTTTTCTTGTCTGTTGCTAGACTCAGAACAGTCCTATGGCTTGCATGTATCCCTTCACCCCCAACTCTAAAGCAAGCTAGAAACTGAGAGAGGCAGAGAGGGATGGAGAGAGGCCTAGAGATGGAGGGGAGGGAGGAGACAGATCAGGGAGGAGGGGTGGAGGGGAAAGAACAAGAGTGGCTCAGCAGTGACTGACCGAACAGCTGGAAATTCATCTCTGGAAGAGGCCAGGTTACATGTCTATGTGCTTATTATTAGTAAAGACATGACCTCAAGTCCCTGGGGTAGAAGGGAGTCACTGCGTCTGAGGTACAGATATTGCTTCACCTCTGGCACCAACAGGGAACTTCATTTCAGAGCTTACACACGTACCAAGCCATGTGCACACATTATTACATACATACACCAGTGTGTAGAGCCTTACAGACATGTACACATAGCCAAAAACATATATGAGCTCTCACACAGAGAAATGTATATACAGCTAAACACACACATGCACATGTGTACAGAACCAGGCATACACATGACCAAACCAAGTTTTCAGAGTTCTATTCCAAGCCACCACCCCCCAACACATGCATCCATGCCAGCAGTAACATGTTAAGCCATGTAGAGAGAGGAAAATTCTGTAAAGAGCCACCTCTGTGAAACCTATTCTCTATAGAAAAGTAGGTGTTTATTTCCTTTTACAGGCTGACTAAAACCATTGTTTTCGGTTTCAGCTGAACCCAAACCTGTGACCAAATTTTGTCACTCAGTTTCTGCCAAAATGGAAACTGTAAATGAACTTGCACTGTACCCCCTCCCTCCCGCTCCCTACCCCCGAACAGGAGCAGCTCACCTCTGAGGCCCAGCTAGTTCACCTCCAAGCAATGGCGTTCCTAGGGGGGCTGACACCCAGGGCGGATCGCTGATGCGCCCCGCCCCCCCGGGTGCAGCGCCCCCGGCGAAAGGACACCCCCCGTGAAAGAACCCCCCCCGGGTGCACGCCACTGAGGGTGTGCCGCGTGCGCCTGTCCTTCGTTCGTTCCGTGCTCCATGGGGCAGAGGGAGCATGGAACGAACGAAGGACAGGCGCGCGCGGCACCCCCCCCCCCCCCCCCCCAGCAGCAGCGTGCACCCGGGGTGGACCACCCCCTCCCCCCCCCCTTGGTACACCACTGCCTCCAAGGCCTGACCCCCTCCCCCTAGAACAAAGGCAAGCCCCACCCCCGGAACAAAGGCATGTATAGGCAATCAGACTGCAGCTGGCACATATAGACAATCAGTCTTACCCATGCTGGCTCCAATATCAACCTGGCTGCCGCAACTTCATGCGGCAGTCTCGCAAGACTTCCGAATGAAGTCCTGGCAGTCATGTTGACAATGCAGCCAGCAGGGGTGAGTAAGGATTGCTCCTGCCCCCACTGTGCTACCAATGCTTTTAAGGTAAGTCTGGGGTTGAGGGGGTCCAGCCCCACGGGGGGGGGGGGGGAGCTCATTTCTGCTTTGGGAGGGCTTTGGACCTCAGACAGGAGCTGCTCGGGGGGAGGGAGGGAGCAGGGACCGCACCAGAGTTTCAGTTTCAGTTGAAAACACACTTGTAATTGTGAAGCACTGCGTACGACTGGTAGCGCTATAGAAATGATTTATAGTAGTAGTAGTTGTATTTTTGGACAAAACTGAAAAAGGATCAAATTAGGATTTCAGCACAGGTTTTGGCACCAGAACTGAAACTCAGTTGGCCTGTATGTCCTTTACAGAATAATAGAATGGCCAGGTATATACGAGCATATGTGCAGGAATGAGAACTTACACGAGCCATGGAGCTAGCGGAAATGCTTGTGCTAAGATTTGGGAGATAAGCACACAACGGAGTGGCCTATGGTTAGAGCACCAGTCTTGCAATCCAGAGGTGGCCGGTTCAAATCCCACTGCTGCTCCTTGTGATCTTGGGCAAGTCACTTAACCCTCCATTGCCTCAGGTAGAAACTTAGATTTTGAGCCCTCCTGGGTCAGAGAAATATCCAGAGTACCTGAATGTAACTCACCTTGAGCTACTACTGAAAAAGGTGTGAGCAAAATCTAAAGTAATAATAACTTATAAAGTGTGACCCACCCAGACTTTGCACATCATATAAAATACACACTAGTGAATATACATACAGCACATAACCAGGTTTTTGGCACTTATGCATGTATGTGCATACGTAGGCACATATTTGCCATGTCAATAGTAGCACCTTCTTTATACAATTACTCCCGTGGAGGGGAATAATTGAACGTCGCTGGCGATCTATTTTGGCGGCGGCGCAACAGCTGTCCGGAACCGTATTTTCAAAAAAGATGGCCGGCCATCTTTTTTTTCGATAATACGGTGTGGGCCGGCGAAATGCCTTGGATTTCGCCGGGTTTGAGATCGCCAGTTTTCTTTTTCCGCGATAATGGAAAAAACTGCCAGCGATCTCAAACCCGACGAAATCCAAGGCATTTGACCGTGGGAGGAGCCAGCATTTGTACTGCAATGGTCCCCCCTCACATGCCAGGACACCAACCGGGCACCCTAGGGGGCACTTCAAACATCTTTTATAAACAACCAAATTAGCTTCCAGGTGCATAGTACCCTTCCCTTGTGTGCTGAGTCCCCCAAATCCCCCCCAAAACCCACTGCCCACAAGTGTGCACCATTACCCTACCCTAAGGGCTGAAGGGGGGCACCTACATGTGGGTACAGTGGGTTTTGGGGGGTTTGGGAGGGCTCAACATTACCCACCACAAGTGGAACAGGTAGGGGGGGGATGGGCCTGGCTCTGCCTTTCTGCAGTCCACTGCAACCAACAACAACTGTTCCAGGGACCTGCATACTGCTGTCAGGGTGCTGAGTATGACATTTGAGGCTGGCATACAGGCTGGCAAAAAAGGTTTGCATTTTAATAATTTTAGTGTGGGAGGGGGTTGGCGACCACTGGGGGAGTAAGGGGAGGTCATCCCCATTCCCTCCGGTGGTCATCTGGTCAGTTGGGGCACCTTTTTGAGGCTTGGTCGTGAAAATAAAAGGACCAAGTAAACCCGGCGAAATACTGCTTATTGCCGGGTTTTATTTTTCCATTATCCGCGAAAGCCGGCCATCTGGTAGCCACGCCCAAGCCTGCCCATGTCCCGCCTTCGCTTCACCACCAACACGCCCCTTTGAACTTTTGCCGGCGAGGCGAAGGGAAAGCGGCGAAGCTATCACAAATGTAGCTTTCGTTTATACGCTTTTCGCCGCTTTTGCAAAATCGCCGGCCATATCCCGATTTGTGTCGGGAAATAGCCGGCGATTACTTTCGATTATAAGCTGGATAGTGACCCTGGGGGAAGAGGTCACTGTATATCTAAACTTATCAAAATGTTCCCAAGAAAAGACATAATAAAGTTGTCACCCTTCTGAGCGCATTTTCTTCAGCCGTTCCTTCTCTGTTGTCAGCTCCACGTCAGCACTCTGACTTCTGAAAAACTTCTCCTCTCCTGGTCCATTGGAACTAATGACAGGTGATGGCAGCACCTGGGGGGGGGGGGGCAAAGACAGCATTACACACATGTCCTTCGGTATATTATACAACCTGATGGATGGACACAGCAAAGAGAGGGTTACAACAGCATATCCCAGATAGCTGGGGGAATACCCGCAAGGCACATAACACATCTTTGTTTATTAAAAAAGCAATCCTTTCCCGCTGGGTGGGGGGAGGAGTCTCTTTAAAAAATTAAACAATAAGTAAATAAGCCATCGAAAACCTTTTCGCTTCTTAATCGCAAACCATCATTGATAGTAGGTTCCTAATTGTTAGTTGCTTCCTATTTGTAGATTAATACTGTAATTTCTACCAGAATGCAAATGTAAATCATTGTCATTTTCAACCAGAATGTAAACTGTAAGCCACTTTGAACCGAAACTTGGTTTTGGATAACAGTGGGACACAAGAATGAATAAATAAATCACAGAGGCAATGGCTGGCGGGTATGAGGGAGAAAGGATAGCCTTTTTTGAAATATGGTTGTATCAGCAATACTTTCACCTTGAAAAAAGTCAATATGTCACATTTTGGTGCTGATTTTTGAGCATGTTTCCATTTAGCACTACTCCGAATATCGTGGTCCTTTTCTGGGGGAGGGGGGGGTGTAGGTGTCTGACTGCTAGGGGTGGATGGGGTGTGTTTGTGCTGGGTGTTTGGACGTGTCTGCAGGTTTGCTAGTTGGGGTTTGAGTCTGGTTTTCAAATTTAAAATCACAACAGTCATGTGTGGCCTATTTTATGATGTTGGTATTTTCTCTCTTTTTTTTTTTTTTTTTTACTTGCCTTGTTGTTGGACTGTGTTTGCTCATGTTTCTCTTGGTTATACTTCCTCATGATGTAAACTGACTCATTTTTGTGTTTCACTGACTGTTGCATTAAAATCTGCATTAAAAAAAGTAATAACACATCTTTGTGCGTGCATGTAAATTCACCCTGGACAGCTGGGAGGGAATAGGCAAAGACATAGCTCACATCTTTGTGTGTGCACATAAACTTGTCTTGGACAGCTCTGTGTGTGTGTTGAGGGGGGGGGGTACACAAGACATGTAACACATCTTTGTGCACATAAATGCATCCTTTTGTCTGACAGCTGAAAAGATGAGTGTGTCAGTGACTACAGAAGGGCTACAGCTCTTTCAGAAGGCCTCAGAGTGATGCTGGGGTTAGAGAGGCACTGATTGTACCCTGACAAAAACCATATACAAAACTTGTCCTAAGTGGCACCAATAAAGCAGAGTAGCCACAGAGGCAGCACAACCTGTGAGAAAACAGATTCCTCTCTTGCAGTAGTCTCTGAACAGAGTGGAAAATCACTTCTGGAAATGCCTAGGCCATGAAGCAGCAACAGGTTTGCTAGACTCGCTGTCTGTTGTGGGAGGGTATCCATAAAGCAAACACAGAGTGATGGGATCATACAGCCCCCTCCTCTCTCTACCTGAAGGTCCCAAAATTGCCCTGTGTCAGAGGGACAGGATGAGATGCTGCTACATACATCATATTTTCATCCTCTCTAAGTAAACATTTGCTCACTCCTAGTTTTAGTGACTTCATGCGCTGGAAAATAACAAACTGATATATGAACTATTTAAAGTTAATGGTACACCCCAGGACTTTCCACAGGGATGTTTCCTTCAGACAGAAGGGAAGAGGATCCAAATCTTTCAAATTACAAACATATATATGTCTATTTCCAGAGAAAGGATCGAGAAAAAGAATCAGGAGTTGTAGGCCCTGCAATAAAATGATGGTACACAATTTTCACTTGGTGTCAATACCTATGCCTGCTCTCTACTTAACTTCAGACGTGAATTCTAAGGTCATCATCCCAAAACCGCTGGGTACTCCCTTCATTCAGAGAAATCTTCCACGAGCATACTAGGAAAGTGATCTTCTCAGTTCAAGGCCCAGAAAATTGGAACAAACTACTGCAGTCCCTATGGCAACAGACATCACTCCAGAACTTCAAATCAGATCTTAAAACCTTCCTTTTCACAGACATATAAACTTAAGGTCTCTCCTTCCCAAGGGTGAGCCTGAACAACTTTGCCCCTCCTTCTGTGCCTCCCTCCACTGTCCTATCACCATTGTAGTTCTACCCTATTACCCCTCTATTCGTGTTTTATCTCTCCCCTCTTCCCCTCTTTTAATATTTTTTTTCGATTGTAAACCACCTAGATGTTCTATTTGATGGGTGGGATAGGCAAGTCCTGATTAAACTTAAAACTTGTACAGCACTGAAATTGAGATTAAAGCTGGGCAGACACACAGAGGAAATTTGAGAACTGAAGAGAAAGGTTAGAAAGAAAATTAAAGAGTCATGGAATAGGAGGCAATGTTCTGTTGTGGATTAGGAATTGGTTATTGGACAGGACACAGAGGATAGGGTTAAATGGCCATTTTTCTCAATGGAGAAGGATGAATAGTGGAGTGCCGCAGCCCGCAGGGATCTGTACTGGGACCAGTAATATTTAACATATTTATAAAAGATCTGGAAATAGAAACAACAAGTGAGGTATTAAGGGTCCCTTTTACAAAGTACGCCAAAGCCCCCTCTTACTGCAGACTACCAATGCCAGATTGGCGTAAGGCAAAACAGTGGTACGGGTACTGCCACTTTGTAAAAGGAGCCCTAAATTTGCAGATGAGACAAAACTATTCAAAGTTGTAAAAATACATGTGAACTGTGAAAAATTACAGGAAGACATTAGGAAATTGGAAGCCTGGGTATCCAAATGGCAAATGAAATGTACTGTAAAACATTTTTAATATCCACAAATTTAACAAACAATGCAATAATAAACAGTAAATCACACCCCTCCCTTCCTCCCCAACCCAGACTACCCCTAATACTTCAGGAAAAACCTTTTAAATATACTATCACCTTCAGCCTGGTTTCTTATGGCTTCTGGTGATTACGGTAGAAAAACAGAAATTGTTACTTGGCTCCTGTTCCAATCTGATTATAAAGTACTTAAAATAAGACTTCTCCCCCTCGGTGTCATATTTTGAATAAAGCTATTCCAAACCATCAGAAAACAATTTCTATGCTTGGGAAAACCACAAGCCTCCTAAACAAGGAGTTGATGCACTCAATTCCTCCATTTCCAGTAAGTGGGGGACTCAGTGGTCATCCACAACTGCAAAACACATTTCCTGACTACCAAACACATTTTACGAATTAGAACTGTATCCCCTTAGATTTTCCTTTATAAGTCCCTGTTCTATCTAGTACTAGATGTTCCGGTGAATTAGTAATAGTGCATCCTGAAATAATAGACATGTACTGAACTATCCAAGTTCAAAATTGTCTAATCTTGGGGCATGCCCAAAATTAATGATATAGAGTATTTTCAGAGCCCAGGCATTTACCATATGAAGAAGGGTACTGTATTCTACACAACTTATATAAATGTGATTGGGTAAAATACACTCTATACAGTGTACGAAAATAACATTCCTTAAGATTAGCATTGAGCATTGGACGTAAACCCTGGTATACCTTTTATATTGTAGAGCATCACCTAATCACCCATCCATTGCCAAGGTCTTTTTTTCCATTGTTGCTTAACCTCCACCATATCTTTAATATCCTGTAATTTATAAAGTGCTTTGTGCAGTCCTGAAACGGGAACACCCCTCTCCAAAATTTCATTATTAAAAAACCCCTTAATTTGTCTCCTGTATGGAGGGCTGAAAGCAGAAACATAGTGAGGCTTTGTCATTAGGGAAAGCAGATCTTTTGCAAAATAGATGCTGGTGTGAGGCTGAAGGGACAATTCACCTAGACGCCATTTAATTCAAAATCCATTTGGGGGAGCGACTGCTCTCTTTGCACTCCCCCCCCCCCACCCCCCAGCTACACCTCTGGTTAAGAGGTTCCAATCCAGGGAGCGCACACAATGTTGCAGCTGACAAAAAGCAGATTTGATTCCCCAGCACTCTTCTATATGAAGTTGGAGTTTTTCAAAGGTTAATAACAACCTTTCTCCAGTAATAATGTGTTCTAACATGATCAGCCCAGCTTTTTCCCAGCTAGAAAGGTTGTGTTATCCAAGCTTGGTTCAAATGCTATGTTGCTCTTAATGGAAACCAAGTTAGTGATAAAAGGGTTTTAACCCAGTTGCTGTACAAGTAACCTGCATGCCTCTCTCAAAGGGCACAAAATAATACTATGGCCCAGTTGATAGGGAAGTTTTTTGATCGGGGCTTGTAGAAAGGAGATGAAATTATAAAGAAGTATAATAAGTCCTTTCTAAATCTAATGGGGTATATCATGGTCTTTGAAAAAGTTAATCCCTAATATGCCTCAACAAACATGCATGATTATATAAATGCAAATACTATTTGCATTAACATCGCTCCTTCTTCTCAGATGGCCTGTGAATGGACCTCTTACCCCTGGTGAATGGACAGATACCTCCAAAAAATGGACAGGGTAACGTCGGGGGAACTCTCCAGACAAGAATGGCAAAAGCAGCAAGGAGTGGACGAGAAGATGGCAATAAAGGTTTCACCTCTGCTGGCATTTTTGGAACAGCAGCTCCAACAAATAGTGGAGCCAGTGGGCAAAGCTCTTGAGCCTTGCCTCGGTCAATTATCAGGGCAGTTAACCAATTTGGAGACCTTATTGGCGGAAACTACTCACAGAATGAGAGAGCTAGAAACAAGTGTCTCCATGGGGAAGGATACAGGGACAAAGGCCGCAACTACGCTCACTCGACTCAAAGTGCAGGTGCAGGCGCAAGCAAAAAAGCTTGATGAACTTCAGACTCGCTCTCAGAGACGGAATCCCTGCATTGTGGGCCTACTGGAACACCTACATGACTGCACACTGCCCGCGTTGTTGGAGATGTGGCTCAAGATCGAATTTGCACTTTCCAATAACATTGAGCCCTTGTACCTTCAGCGGGCACATCAAGTGGGCTGTCTACAAAATGGGCACAATCAGCCTTGTGAGGTGGTGGTCAAAGTTCAAAATTATATCCACAAACAGAAAATACTCTGTGGTTACCGCTTGAAGAGAGACACCTTGATTTTGATGGGGAACAGATAAAAATTTGTCAAGATTACTCCACAGAACAATAACAGCACAGGAGACAATTTACACCTATTTGTGCACAGCTCCATGAGAAACAGTAGCGATTTAAAGAATACCTAACGCACTACTCAGTCCTTCACAGCTCTCAATCAGGCTTCAGACCATGCTATAGCACTGAAACAGTCCTAACCATGCTGATCACAAAATTCAGAAGAATAATAAGCCAAGGCCAGTCAATACTACTACTACAATTCAATATGTCAAGCACCTTCAACCTCGTAGATCCCACAATGCTAATCACCCTGCTCGACAACATAGGAATAACTGGAGCGGTAGCAGCCTGGTTTAACGGCTAAGAACTAGATCCTACCTTGTCAAGATGTCCAATGAATTTTCAGCCTCCTGGATCCCTGAATGTGGGGTCCCTCAGGGCTCCTCGATATCACCAATATTATTCAATGTCCTGATGGCTGCACTTGGCAAGAAACTGGGAAAAAATGGGTTTAAAACCATTCATATACACAGACAATGTCACCATCTATGTACCTTTCAACAACAGTATCACAGGGATACTGGATAAGGCCAAAAAAGGACTCAACCTTATGGAAAATTGGGCCACAAATGTCAAAGAAACTGAACCGAGACAAAGCCAAACTCCTGGTTTTATCTAGCCCATTACTTACCAAAGCCTCATAATAGATCAACAATCTTACACAATCAAAACACAAATAAAAAATACTAGGAATCATTCTCAACAAACATCTGACCCTTGAAGACCAAGTTGCTGTAGGGTAGATTTTAAGTCAATGGCTACTAAATATGAGATTGTAGTAAAGGAAGTAAAGTGGGTCTTCTGGTCTTGAAAAACTGAAGAAAATAAAAATTTATGTGAGGAAATTGTTTCTTCGCACACATAAGTTGATTGAAGCTCAGAGTCTGTCTGTAAAGCACTGGAATCAAAAACAGTGTGAAGGAGTGGCTAAGCTTTTCAGGACAGGATCTATTTGGAAGGATGTAGATACTTGGGAAATGCTATTGGAGAGTTGCAAATCTCTTACCAGGACAGTGGAATAGATTATTTGGGATCCTTTCCAAATGGTAGGGCCTTCATAGATTTTGGAGTACTGATATGTAACCAACTACTAGGACAGATGATCCCTGTCCATCTTTGTTAGTTAGAGGAGCTGTAAGATGAGGCAGGTATATTGCAGAAACTGCTTGGACTCGTGAGCGGCTCTTTAACAGATGGTTTTTTTCCTAGATAAATCAAAACTGCCTTTTATAAGACGTTTCTTGAAAAAGCAAAGCTCTGATGAAAGGTGTTTTGAGAATGATCATCCTACTTCAAATCTTCCCTATTTGGGTAAGATTACTGAATAAATGGTCACTCGTTGGTTATTGGAGTTTATGGATGATCAGAACCTGCTGGATCCTTATTACTACTACTATTTAACATTTCTAGAGCGCTACAAAGTGTACGCAGCGCTGTACAAACACAGCTCCAATTAAATTCTGGGACAGAAGTCTATACTTAATGATTTTTCATGCTAGATGAATGGGGTAGGGGTGGAGGGAGTACAGTGTTGGTAGTGATTGACTGCCAGTAGCATTTGACATGGTCAGCCATCTGTTGCTGTTGTTGAGTGAGTTACAGAAAGTTGGCACTGGAGGTTCTGTTCTTTCTTGGCTCCATTCTTGCCTTGTCCATCAACAAGGGGTAGTAATGGGCCCTTATACCTGAAAGAGATGGGAGTTGAGATAGGGTGTGCCATGGGGGTCAACATTGTTATCTCCATACCTTTTAAATTTGTATAAACACCCTTTGCATTAGATTATTTGGGAGTCTTGGTGGTTTTATTATTATTATTTTTTGATGATGACATTCAGATACTGTGTCCCATTGCAAAGAAGGGAGATGGTCTTCAGAAGTTGAATGCGTGTTTGGAAAATGTGAGAAAGTAGTTTTATGACCATCTTTGAAGCAGAATGTTGGGGATACAGAGGTTATATGGTTAGAGGAACAGGGCCTTCTACAGGATATAATATATGACTGCAGGGGAATGAAATTCCGTAGGTGATTCAAGTATAAATTTTCAGGTATGGATGGATTCCTCTTTAACTATGCAATCTCGGGATGTGAATTGATTCATCTTTAAGTATGGAATTTCAGGATGTAGATGGATTCTTCCATACGTATACAATCTTGGATTCCTCTTTAAGTATAGAATCTCAGGATGTGGATAGATTCTTCTTTACATACAGAATCTCTGGGTGCATATGGATTCCTTTATAAGTACAGAATGTCAGGATGCAGATGGAGTCATATACAGAACCTCAGGATATGGATGGATTCCTCTTTAAGAATGGAATCTTGGGGGAGAATGGATTATTCTCGGGATGCAAATGGATTCCTCGTTAACTATGGAATCTTGGGGTGCAGATGGATTGATTCCTCTTTAAGGTTGGAATTTCAGGATGTGGATTGATTCTTCCTTACATATAGAATCTTGGATTCCTCTAAGTATGGAATCTGAGGATGTGGATGGATTTTTCTTTACATACAGAATCTCAGGGTGCATATGGATTCCTTTACAAGTACTGAATCTCAGGGTACAGGTGGATTATAGAATCTCAGGGTGTGGATGGATCCCTTTTTAAGTATGGAATCTTGGAGGAGAATGGATTCTGCTTTACATATAGAATTTTGGGGTGCAAATACATTCATCTTTAAGTATGAAATCTTGAGGGGAATGGATTCTTCTATAAATATGGAATCTCAGGGTATGGATGGATTCCTCTAACTATGGAATCTCAGGATGCAGATAGATTCTTTTTTATGAACAGAATCTTAGGGTGTGGATACATAGGTCCCAGTTCTGTGGGTGCAGTGGGTAATGAGTACGTCTAGTATTGAGCAAACTCCTTCACTGAGTACATGGAGGGTAATTTGTGTTGGATTTGGCACCCAATTTTTTGGGAAAGTTGGCTCCTGTGTGCAGATAGATTCTTCTTTACATACAAAATCTCAAGGTGCACATAGATTCCTCTTTAAGCATGAAATCTCGGGGGAGGGGGAATGAATTTTTCTTTAAGTATGGAACCTCAGGGTGTGGATGGATTCCTCTGTAAGTATGGATTTCAGAATGCAGATGGATTCTTCTTAAGTGTATAGAATCTTGAGGGGGATGGGTTCTTTAAGTATGGAATCTCGAGAGGGGGAGGGGTTGGATTATGTATAGAATCTCAGGGTGTGGATGGATTCCTCTTTAAGTATGGAATTTCAGAGAGGAAAATAAGTATGAGCTGTCAGGGGTCTGCTCGGAGTTAAATTCACTTTTGTGCTGCTACACCTTGTGGCATTTACAGCCTTATTTGTCGTTTGCCAATCTGGTACTTGCTGTGCAGTCTTTGATGCTTATCCAACTGGATTATTGTAAGGCAGTTTATTTAGGATTACCCCAACTGTACACAAGCTGCAGAATGGCATCCAGGTTCATTGGTGAGTTGAGTCAGTATGACCATACTAATTAGGATTTATTTACTGACTTTTTGAAGAAATTTACCCAAGCACGTCTCTTCCATACTCAAATCCCTCCATTGGTTACCTGTTTTTCATTTTCATTTCACATGGCTAATGATTATTTATAAGGTGCTACACAGGATGGATCCAGACTTTGGGGTGAATGTTACGCTTCTGGGAGACAGTATCCACCCATATCTCTCCTATCAGTTAATGCTCTGTTGGCAGAAACTCCCGCTTTATTCAACCTTAGTTTATTGGGCCTGATCAGGACATCCCCTCTCCTCACGGGTCCTGGCGGGGGTGAGGGCAACCAAAGACCATGTGATCTATAACACTACACTTTTATAACATTTTAACTCCACCCACATATGACACCCTTCAGTTCCTCCATTTAGGCTGGGTTCTTTACTCTCACCCCCCATACACTAACACTATCCCTCCCCCCAGTGAACTTGGAAAGCTCCTAACATCATTCTTAGTAATCCCCTGGGGAAAATCCCTTCAGTTAACCACTTCCAATTTCCCAGGGGATTACATAAATATGAATAAACGTCATGCCTCCATGTAAAGAAATCTGCATTCCTGCAAACTGCAGGGTTACATGGATGTTTCTATAGCCCAGTAGAGATCACCAGCCAGCATGCTGTACAGTCAGCTGCAAAACATTGCAACCTTGAGCACTGTATGGTGTTAGTGCACTGCAGTGGAAGCACAGACCATGTCAGTAAACTCCTCCTGAAGGCTCCATTCTTGCTTTGTATTGAACAGACCAAGTTCCTCCACTGAAAAGCCTCAGCCTGGACTGAAGTCTATAGTATGAGAGCTAGAAACAAAGAGAGATAATGAATCCTTCTTCTCTGTACTGCTCTTCACTGTTCGCATTAGATCAGGACTTTGATAAAGCTGTGTTGTGTATATTAGGGTGTGGGGAGAGGGAAAGATGATGTACTGCAGGGCAGGTTGGAAGTTTGTGTGTTAATTAGGTTGGAGGTAAAGTGCCTTTCCAGTTAGGACTGCATATGATATAAGATCCTCATCCTCAAGGTCACTCATGTGAATATGTCAGAAGTCCACATATGTGTGCTGGCTGGTAACAGAATACCAGGAGACTGGTAACATTTCACCAGGACAAAGTTAGGCTCTTAGGTCTGTTGGTGCCATTAAGTCCCTAAGAAACAACTCTTTAGAGTAGGAAAGTCCTGCCTGGTTAAACAAGTGTTAGCTGGTAAAGTATTTGACCTGTTTGGCTCTCACACAACATAACAAAATGAGTAATGAGACCTGCAGCTGACAGCTCATTTGCAGAACGGCCCACCCAGATGACCTTGACACAAGGACATCAGACACCATGCAGATACGGGAAGCTTGTTGGAGGGGCACTCAGTGCAGTCTCTCTGTCTCCTGTGAAGTCTACAGACATCCCACAGGTATACACAATAGCAGGCATGTAATGAGCCCTACACTCTTGCTTTGGCTGGTAACCTTGGCTGCTCTGTCAAAGCTGAAGGAAGAAAGGCGGACAGAAACATCAAGCAAAAATGTTACCAAAGATCATTAGAATAAGGGCCCTACATTTATTTTCTGAAGACCAATTGGGCAATAAAAGTCAGTGTGCTGAGTACATCAATAATCAAATACATATTCCTAACACATACTGGGAATTTGGAGAGAGAGTGAGGAAATATAGATTTATGAGGAGAAGGCAGGAGGTCTTTGCTCTGTTCAGCTTTTCAGAGTCAGCAAGCAGGAGCTGAGTACAAATCCCCAAAGTTAGCTTTGTGCTTCCAGCAGGAAATGCAGCAGAGAGAGAGGAGGTGCAGATAGAAGGGGAAGGGGGAGGGGGAGGGAAAGGGTTTGACAAAAAGGGAAGATCAGGAAAGAATAACTTTTAGGAATTATGCCACTCTTCTTTCCCTAAATTCACCAGAGGCGGGGAGGGGGGGCAAAGCTGAGTTCTAATCCCATTTCTACTTCCTATTATACAGTTAGTTTATTTATAGCCCACTACTTACTACCAGTAACATAGTTCATAGCAGATTACAACTAAGATACTAGATGAAAAATGAATTTAGGATGCAACAAAATGATCCAAAGTTGCCACAGATATTAATATCAAGGGCATCAATAATCTTGCCCTCTCTATGCAAATTTAGATTCTGTGGGCATTACCCCTGTACCAGGCTATATAAATAGACATTGTTCTGTTTCCTACTAAAGAACTTTTAGAACTGGAAGTTAAGGATATTCTAGGCTGAAACCAGCCCTCTAGCCTCGGTTCCAAGTTCAAATTCATTCATTATTTAATATCCCACCTATTAGAGACAGTCTGGGCAGCTTATAACATCATATAACAAATATAGGCAGATCATACAAAAATGAGAAGAAAAGCACTGCATTCTCCTTCAGCTAAGGGAGCCTGATGCAATATGCGGTAATTATGTTAGCAGGCATGTTCATTATTGCTTAAGCCCGTGTGGAAAGCATAGATACCCCACTGGGGAACAGAGCAATCCCTGGCAGGAGTCCTGGTGCTAGGTTTTATTATGCTGGACACAAACCAAACTGAATCTCTTCTCTCACAAACTCTTTACTACAGCAGAGTCTTGCAGACCTAGAAAATACCACATGAGGCAAGAAAGATTGACTATACCTTACAACAAGGGTTTCTTAGAAAAGAGGTTCATTATAAAAGAGTGCCTGGGTATTCTCAGTTACATATTCCCAACAGTGTACATGAAAGAGTGATCTGTGATTTCATCTGTCACCAGATGGCTGACAGCAACATCAGAAGTTACCACAGGCAAGGAGGGAACTCCAGGTAACAGGGACACATCTGGAACCTGTGTCTCATCCATCACATGGTGTCCTCACTACCTAAAAAACTGATTCTTCAAATTTGGCCTACTTTCCTTCTACACAAAGAGAGAGGTTTAGTGTGGCACATTAATGCCTGTACAAGGCCCAGTTCTCTACACCCAGTTATGCAAACAGCTGTAGCCTAATCTTATCTTTGCGCTGCCTCTCTCTCCCTCCCTCCCTTCCCCTATTCTGCCCTCCTTTTTTTCCAAGCAGCAACTGTGGTATTTTAAGCTCTTCCTGTCTGGTCATGTGCTGCTGAAAGATAAATGAACACGGGGACCTGCCATGGTCCCTGACCTGCTTTTCTGCACAATATTTAAGGTGATAACTCCCCAGCATGCCGCCTTTCCCCTATGACTTGATACAGATATCACATTGTCAGGATGTGTGGCAAAAGATCACATGACCCAGTGGCAAAGAGGCTTCTAGAGTCCTGGATGGCATCACCACGCTAGTCCAGTCACCTTCAAAATCAAACCAACTCAGCATAAGATATCTGCTAGTCTGCGTGTTGGGCGAAGATTTAAATTGTATTTAAATCAACTTATTCAGACTGCATTTTACCCTGCTATAGGGATAAAGGATGTATAACAATAACACAACATAAAACTGAAATAATACAGTACAATACAATATTAAAATTATAAACTAATGAGTTGATATTCAGGCAGTGGCAGTGAACTTTTTTTTAGCTGCCACAGGTGTTACTTCAAGTTTCTTGATACTTGATATACCGCCTGGATATATAATTCCAGGCCATGTCCAGGCACCAGCATTGAATATCCAGGTTGATGAGGCTGGCTGTCACTTATACACTTATCTGTGATATTCAGCTCTTAACTGCCTTAGCGACACCGCATAAAGATAGGGCCTTGTTTTATGCATTCCAATTTGACCACTAAACTTATGCGCTTAAGTGCTGAATATTGGCACTTTTAACCACATAAAATGCCGACTGTGCCCCCGGACACTTTGAATTTAGTGGTCTGTGGTGATATTCAGAGGCACTAACAGGTTAAGACAGCCCCGAACAAGTGATTTAACTGGCCAGGAGCCATTTCTGGAAGCTTAAATCGCTTTGAATAAGGGACCCTTAAATACATAGAACAATAAAATAAACACTCCCAACCTACTAACAATCTTAAAACAACATTAAAACCAGCCAAAATATAAACAAAACATACTACCCCATCCAATCACTTCCTGCTCAATAACTGACCAAAAAGCGCTTTGCCTCTCCAGGAAGGAAATTCCAAACGTGTGGAGCAAGCCCGGTAATTGCTTGTTCTTGAGTTGTGACATATTTAATCTCCTTAGCTGAGGGACTGGCCAATCTGACACCTAATTGTGCGCGTAATGCTCTGGATGGACCATACCGTGTAACTATAAACCACAAATGTCTGGGACCAGAACATTTTAAAAACAAATGTTAAACATTTGAACACAAGTTATCAGAGGTCTAGTGCAAGGAAATAAGCATGTCTCATATAGTCCGTAGCAGAGATTTTTTTTTGGTCAATTTTATCAGTTCAGGAAGCCACCAATGATTCTTATCATGATGGAGGGAGGGGGAGCAGGAAGCAAGAGGGGTTTGCAGGAAGGATGTACTGTCTTTAAAATGTCATGAAGGAGGTAAGAGTGCCTCTTCTTGAATCACCCAAAACCCTTTCTGCATCTATGCTCTTTGGAGGTCCAGGACTAATTATCGACCCACCATTAAACTTCCTCTCTGTCTTGACCCACCTGCTGAGATTGAGGTTCAGAGTTGGGTTTGTGAGGATTAGATAAGTAGATCATAGACCCACCATTCCCTCCATACCCACCTGTTGAGATGTGAGGCTCAGAGCCGAGTTTGTGAGCTCAATTTTATCTTGAGATTTTTCTCTTGCAAGTCGGGCTGCTTCTTTCACCTCCTGGAACTTCTCTGCAAACTGTACATATGCAGGACAAAGAATTATCATGCGCTAAACATGACACCAACCTAATCCAGCATGCCCACATAAAACAGCCCTGAGTTAGCTGGGAATACAGCCACTAATGCCCTGATTCAGTTTCACTTAGGACTGGGCTAAGAGCGACAGACTCATTCCATCTGTGGAACAAGTCAACATTGATCTCCTCACTCTGAGAGCTGAAGTGTTACCACACAGCTGGGGTCTCTGCCATTTTGCCTGTCAATCTGCAGGCCACAACAGACCCAAGGGTGGTTGACAAGACAGTTGTATATTAAACCCTGAGCAGCTGAATCCCAAAGATCCTCTTGGCTGCAGCTGCTTTAAAATTTATTCAGGAGGTTTTAGAGCATAGTGGCTTCCATCCTGATCAAGTCAGAGGTGCTGCTGTGCTGCTCTTCATCAAAGTCCCATATAAAGCATGAACACAGCACAGACAGCAGACAAGCACGTTTAGGAAAGGAGATTATGTTCAGGGGCATTATCTCAATAGTATTAGTCCAACAAAGTAGAAAACATAACAGAGAAAATAGAGTGAGACCAAAAAAGAGCAAAGGCCTTGGAATAAAACCAGGAAAGAAGGCCGTGAAGGGAAGGCATCTCGATAACCTAATGAATCTGGCTAGCTCTGCATCTGTAAGCACCTCTAACAAACACAGGAGACACACACAAGAGGAGTCAGACTACAGTGTCTCTGTGCTTCCTTGTTTTTGTAATATAAGGAAAGTAGTCATCTCTCTTTGCGTGAAACCGCCAAATCCTGTCCATTTAATCATCATAGCATTAGCAACAATCATCTCCAATATATCCCGGCTTAGGTAGGAAGGTTGATTTCTGTGTCCAAGGTTAATGCCTCCACATAGGTCATTTTGTTCATAGCATTCGGGCAGTAACCCAGGATACAGAAATCAACCCTCCATATTTCCAGCATTTGTGGGGCTGAGGGCTCCAATCTTCTCAGTTCCTAAGAAACCTCCTGCAAAATCCCAGCAAAACTCAGCCTGCCCTGGGAGGATGAAGGGCCAGGGCTCAGCACCTCTTCAGTGCCAGCCAGAGGGAAAGGGTAGATTAATGGCCTTCAGTCTTACCTGAGAAAGGTGGTGCTCCGATGCAAAGCCCAGCCCATAGACCGTGTTGGCTCTGCTGTCCGCCCATTGTCCAAATTTCTGGGAGGTTTTCGTGAAGGTCATGTTGGGGGTTATGGTGCTATTGATGATGGCCTGAAAGATCACGAGAGGAAACCTTTAGCACAGAGACTGGACAGTCAGGACACAGCTGAGCTGGTAACCAGCAAAAATGGAAGAAATTCAAGTCCATTAGACCTGCGATGACTCAAATCTGAGTAGGGTCTGTGGTGACACAGTGGACTGGGGCAAGTGGACAGTCTGGCTGGGCCAAGATGTCCTTTGCCTGTGGCCTTATTAATTTTATTCCCACTATCTACCTCCAAAAAAGACTTTTAGTCAATTCATCTTGATTTATTTTACATAAATTTAAGAGACCTCAGTAAAAACACTGAAATAAGGGTACAACCAGCAGTGACTACTCTCAGTGGATGTTCAGCTGCCACCTGTACTCTACCTCAGGGGGCAGTTTTGGTCCCTGAAACCAGCCCCTTACTCCTGCACACTTTAATGTCACTTGTGATATGTACCACAGTATGTCGCTTTCTCCCCCTCTTTTGCTTCTTATGGTAAGTAATAGTTTACTCTCTGGATCAGTGCCTAAGCCTTGGAAATATGCTAGTGTATGTCCTATTCTGAAATCTTTTCACAGTGATCCTGTAGATGTACAGAATTATAGACCTATTTCTAATCTGACTTTGCCCACTAAGAAAGTTGAGCAAGTAGTGCTTCAGCACTTTGTTAATTGTGTGGAGATGACTAATGTGTTACATGAATTTCAGGTGGGCTTTTAGACAGGGCACAGTACAGAGTCTATTTTAACTTGTTTTCTTAATGATACTTACAAAATTATTGACTCCGGTGGTGCTGTTGCTTTGGTATTTTCATTAGATTTGGCTTCAGAGTTTGATTTGTTGATCAAGTGATTAGAAAGTATTGAGATTAAAGATATGGCCTTAGACTGGTTTAGATCTTTTCTTAGTCAAAGGACGTTTCAGGTGGTAGTGAGACCTACTGCATATTCAGTGATTCGGCGTCACTCAGGGGTCTGCACTTTCTCCAATATTGTTTAATATTTTTTTAGCCCCCTTATTTCATTGATTCAAGCATTGGGTCTTAATGCGTATTGTTATATTTATTTATTTTTATTTATTTGTTGCATTTGTATCCCACATTTTCCCACCTATTTGCAGGTTCAATGTGGCTTACATTGTTCCGTAATGGCGATCATCATTTCCGGAATGAGAAATACAGAGAGGTATTGCATTAAAGTTCATAAGTGACAGAATAGATTAAGCAGTCAAGTGTAGAGAATACATATGGATGATATACTCATTGTAGGAAGGGTTAATTCTCTGCATCTAGATTTGGCTATTTGTGCACAGTGGCATAGCCAGACCCAGTATTTTGGACAGGCCCAGAGTTAATTTAGATGGGTCCTTCCACACCATGCCACCCCCCCCCCCCCCCCCCCATAGACCTAAAATGTAGGTTTTTTCACCTACTTCATCAATATCTCTCCTCCTCCGCAGCGTCTCGGCATCTGCCTGCCCGTCGCTGACCCCATCCTTCCCCGGTATACCTTATAGGCATCCCCGATGCCTGCAGTGATCCATTATTGTTGCCTGTGCTGATCCCGTGGCATCTCGGCATCTCGGAACTTGCCCGCCCATTGCTGAACCCCATCCCTCTTCGGTGTACCTTACAGGCGTCCCGGTGCCTGCAGTGATCCATTATTACTGCCTGTGCTGATCCCGTGGCATCTCGGCATCTCGGAACTTGCCTGCCCTTTGCTGAACCCCGTCTCTCTTCGGTGTACCTTACAGGCGTCCCGGTGCCTGCAGTGATCCATTATTGCTGCCTGCACTGGCCCCGAAGGCTTCCATTGGCTGGATCCTGCCAGACAGGAATCAAGAAATGACATCAGAAAGCCAGGACCTGGCCAATGGAAGCCTGTGGGACCAGCTTAGGCAGCAATAATGGATCACTGCAGGCGCCAGGGACACCTTTAAGGTACACCAGGGAGGGATGGGGGTTCAGCGATGGGTGGGCAGATACCGGGGTGCCATAGAGGAGGAGAGATGTTGATGTGGGGTTCCGCCGCTGGGTGGGCCTGAGCCAGGAATGGATGGGCCTGTGCCCACCCAGGCCCACATATAGCAAAGTCATTGTTTATGCAAATGTTGTGGTTGGAGAATAATCAATTAGTTTTGAATGTAGCAAAGACTGTTACGTGTTCGTTGACTGGACGATTACCGGTCCTGACAATGGAGCCACAGTTGTTTGGAAAGACAATTCCCACAGTTATGGTCTTTAAATATCTTGTCTTTATTGACTCTCAGCTCACATTTGATGAGCAGGTTTCTGCAGTTGTAAAGAGAGTTTGTTTTTTTTTGGGGGGGGGGGGGTTGGCAGTTGCTTTCTATTAAACATATTTTTGATGAGAGTCAGCCTTGGTTATCTCATATAGTCAATGGAAGGACCAGAATTCATCCTTTTTCTCTTTTGGCCTTGTTTTATTCCTTTTTTTTTTGTTGTCTCTTGAGATGGGCCTTGGTACCATCTTTGACTAAAGCCAAGGTGGAGAGGATGAGAGAGGGGGAGGGAGGACGAGGGGACGAGAAGGAACAGGGGAAAGACAGACAACAAATTTCTTTCTTCTTTTGGGGGGAGGGAGTGGGTAGGTTGGGAGAGTTTATAGATCAAGACATCCAGAAAGTCTTCTCTTTGGCTGCTTGATTTCTATGTTTGTTTATTGCAATTGCTTTATCACATGCAATGGGGGGAGGGGTGGTTCAGGGGAGCCCTACTTATGTACACATTGAACAACTCATACGTATGTTTGCTTTGATGTGTTTGTATTGGTTCAATAAAAATTGTTTCAACATAATACATGCATGCTTTGTTGATCTCTCGGTTGTGTTATGGGAACATCATTTATGTGGGTCTGTCTTGATTTAATTTGCAGCAGTTGCAATCGGTGCAGAACGTAGCAATCAGACTGCTGTTATGCCATTGTTTACGCATTACCATTGGCTCCCCATTTGGCAGCGATGCCAGTTCAAACTGCTGAAACTGACTCATGCAGCATTTTATCAAAAATTACCACCTTATTTTAGTTTTTTGATTACTCCTGATATTTTGCATTCTTTACGGGAGCACAGATTGATGGAGCCTTGTCAGACACAAGCATTATATCAATGGACCCATACAAGGGCATTTTTGTTTGGCTGGCTCTGCGATTTTGCATTGAGCTGCCCAGAGCTGTCCCTGGAGAGGATGATGTTAAACAATTTAAGGTAGCGTTAAAACCCTTGCTTTTTAAGCAGGCTTTTCCTTAAGAGGATTTGTGAAGGTTGTGCAGGTGGGATTCTGCAAGTTGTTTGGTAAAGAAATGTCATTGTTTATAGGAAGTATGCTTTTTTGAGTATTATCTTTTGATTAGGTTAGGTTTTCCTATTAAAATGTTGGTGTGCCTAATTTTATATTTTGTTTGACATTGTTCTTTAATGTCTTATCTGTATTGTAAATTATTGGTACTGTATTGTTAAGCTGGTATATTACATTTAATAAACAAACATATCCATTCCTAGCATACCTGAGATAATATTTAATCACCTTTCTGACCTCATGTGCAGCTTTCTTTAAATTAGTCCCCTTATTTCCTTACTCTTTTACCTATCTATATGTTCCATCTTTGCTTATACCCTACGCTATTAAAATGTTCTATTACATATTGTGTTGACATTGTAAGTAGTATACTATGCCATACTTTGTATTGTTATTTGAATATTTTTACTGCTGTAATTGTCTAGTGCTTATGTTTCACTTATTCTTGCTGTGCACCGCCTTGAGTGAATTCCTTCAAAAACGCGGTAAATAAATCCTAATAATAAATAAATAAATAAACATTGCCCTATAAATTCCCATGGGAATCATTTCTTCCACATGCACATGGACCTGAGAGATCCAAGGAATACAATTCCTACAACTTCACCGCCTGGCTCAATCTTTCTCCACCCAGACAGCCAGAATCCAAGCCTCTGGAATAGTCCCAGAGAGCCTGCACACCTGGTAGAGGGGTGGGGTTGCCAAGTGACTTAATTTTCCATGTTTTATTTTTACCGTGAAATATGAATTACAAGTTGATAAAGTGCATAGGGTATAAACAGGACCATTTGGGAAACATGGAGCTGAACTGACAAGACTAGGACTGGGTTTTATTCACTGGGAGAAGTCATTAACTAGAACTGACCTTTACCAGCAAATAAAATCCAGATGTGGACCCATGGTACAGTAAAGACATAAAAATAGCCCAGTGTAACTAGAAACCTGTTACCCCAGATGGCTAGCGATAAATCCATTTCCTCTACCCCAGGTACCTTAGTGCCGCCAACACTGATAATCCGGTAGACATTGCGTGTGGCGTCGTAGAAATAAGAGACTGTGACCGCTTGCTTGCTGGCTGGGATCCAGTTCCTCTTGGTGGCAGGATCAATTTGGAAGACGTGGGCTCGTGTGCTGAAAATTGGCTGCTCCCTAGAACGGTGCAGCAGAAATCAAAATAATACAAGTGGTAAAACTCTGCCTTTCTAGCTGAGAAATCCCCACTCAACTCCTCCACACCCTGTTATTTCATAAGATTAGGAAGGAAAACTCAACGCATTTTGACATCTGTTTGAAATTCCGCTGTAAATATAGTGCAGCAAGACTTGCTTAACACATTACTCTAGCTGAGATAGTTATATGCACCCTTTTCTACCTGCATGTACAATTTTAACTCATTAATCACCTTATCATCTCTCTTACCTTATCTCCCTGTTCCCTCTGTAGCCTAATGGTTAGTGCAGAAGTCTGAGAACAAGGGAACTAGGTTTGATTCTCACTGTAGCACCTTGTGACATTGGGCAAGTCATTTAACACAAACTCAGATAATGAACCCTATGAGGGGGTTTATAGAACACTGCCCCTCACCCTTAAGAATAGTCCCTCAGATAACCTGAGCCCCCATAAGAACACTAGTCCTGCCCTGGGAGGAAGTGAGCCAGGAAGGGTGGGATCAGAACAAGGAAGTATAAAGGACAGGGACAGACTGAGGTTGAAATCGTGTGCAAATGAGCTAACAGCGAGCAGATCATTTGCATGCAATTTCCTTCTTGCATGCCCATTCCTTTCCGGATTGGTAAGGGAAGGGCTTTTTCCATTCAGTTAGTGGGACCAGTGCACTGCAAATGCTGGCTCCTCCCACAACCAAATGGCTTGGATTTGGTTGTTTCTGAGATGAGCGTCCTCGCTTTCCATTATCGCCGAAAACCGGGAACGACCATCTCTAAGGTCAACCTAAATTTCATGATTTGGGCGTCCCCGACCGTATTATCGAAACGAAAGATGGACGTCCATCTTGTTTCGATAATACGGGTTGCCCCGCCCCTTTACAGGGCCGTCCTTAGAGATGGGCGCCCGTTCAATTATCCCCCTCAAGTTCATTTTACAGCCCCATCCAAAGTTCCAACCAAAGGTTGCATACTCTTTTCATATTAATCAATCCAGTTTTCTTTCCTCCTCCTCATCAGTCACCCAGAGAGCAGCAGTTACACACACTGGATTGTGTAAGAGCACTAAGTATATACTTTCAACATACTTCGTTGTCAAATAGACCTTCACAATTGTTTCTTTCAATTAGCCCAGATCACTCACATCTAATTTCTAAGCGTTGGTGGAGTCTTCTGTCTGCAGGACTGGCATTGCTTGATGGATTGTTTGTTGTTCTCTCACATTGAATTGTTTGGTTTGCTTTGCTTTGAATGGACTTCTACACTGAGACTCTTTGCTTTGCCACATCCTACAGTCTTCCTTTGAATCCACACACAATAAATTCACATCTGCCATCAAGTTTTAGCCGGCTCCTGGATCTGTTTATTTTATTTTGATTTTTCTTCTCGTTTCATTGTTGATTACTACCATGGACCACTTCGCTTGATGGATATTTCACTTATAGCCCCTGTCCTACATGTACTGGTTTTGGTGGAGCCTGGTTTGGGACAGACTTGTGTGTTCTGGACTTGACAAGGTGCCTGGCCTGTATTGCTTAAGTTCCAGCAGCAGTTTTAGCAACGTCTGGGTCTCCAATTGTTATCGGTAAGGCATTAAGGCATGGAGATTCATAGCTGGCCAAGGACTGTAAGGGCCAGATTGATTGTCTGTCACTTATGTGACATATGTTTGTTTTTATTGGGGGGGGGGTGAGGGAACAATGATTGTCTGCTATTGGAGTGGACCTTTTGAGTTACATGCATGTGTGGTTTGGTCTGCACATTTCTCCCTGTGTTAGGGTGGTTGACATTGGGATGACGTAACATATGTCAAGAGATCTTTTTAGATATATCACTTTTCTCGCTTTTTTATTCCTTTGGAGGGTTGAGTATAATAGTGGAGGGTGTAGATATGTGATAGGTCCTTATGTGGGACATAAGGTACTAGATAAGTTGGATAGGTTGAGAGCTGATGACATGGAAGAGGGTAACTTGTGTGGAGCGGCAAGTTGGAAAGGTAGGTTTTAAGATTTCTTGACCTTTACAAATTTGGACACTTCCTCATATGTGGGAGTGAGCTCTCTGTGGGACAGATGAATGGAGAGGTTGGTGGTTGGGACAATCCTTCTCAGGGGTGTATATATATATATAGCATCTGGGCAGCATACCTTGGTGCTATTGCTTAGGCTATGCTTAAACTTGTCTCCTGGAACATAGGGGGTGTTTCATCAACTATTAAACACAGCAAAATTCTACAAGCTCTGAATAAACAAAAAAACTTCCACAGTATTTTTGCAGGAGACACATATTGGCTCCGTAGAACGCAGTAAGCTGAAGAGATGGTGATTATATAGAGGCACTTATGGTAGATAGGAAAGTGGGGATGATTATTCTTTTTTTTGTAAAGAACTGGCAGTGGAAAAGTATAAAGTAATGATGGAAGTTGGGCGTCATTATGTTATAGCTCATGTCACAGTAGAGAGACAGCAATTATTATTGCGTAAGCTCTATGTCCCAAATACCTATGTCATGAAGTTTTACAAACTACTGTTGAATCATCTGCAAGAGTTTGATAATCTTCCAACCATACCTGGGAGAGATTTTAATCAAGTTCTTGAACCAGATAAAAGCCATCCACAACCCCGAGATATATATGATCCTTCCAAAGGCATTCCCTTATTGTGGACCTTTTTGGATGTGTAGAGAGTCCCACATCCACAAGAGCATGACTAAATCAACTCAGTTGCATACTGACTATCACTTTGTGGCTCAGAATCTGTTTTCAGATGTGCACTCTGTAGTGATTTGGGTAGGGTCAGACTAATCCTCGAAGGCCCTATCAGTGTAAATGATCAGTATCAATATATTACTTATATACTGCAATATTCCACCGAAGGGGTCCATGGCGGTACAACCAGTCATTATAAATACAGTACAATTACATCAATAGAATATTAAAATTACAAGCTAAATTCAAGCTAAAAATAACCTCAAGTGAACAAAAAAAATGTTAATTTTTTAAAGAAAAAGCTGATAAGATTCCTATCTAATACCTACAGGAAGCGAGTTTCTGTAAGAAATTGCAGAAAACGAAAAAATGGAATAAACTATCCTCGAGAATCTAACTCCTCTCATGGCCGGGGCACGTAGGATTTGTAAACTCTGTAATCGCACAGAATATCCTGCAAGAGCTTTATTTAGATATGAAGTTTCGTGAATTTTTGACTGTTAGGTGGCATGACTTTGCGAGGAATACCATGGAGCACAGAGACCAACCTATTTTATTATGATAAATAGCAAAAGTGAGATATTGGCTTACTCCAGTCACAAGAAGGGACCAGGAGCTTCTTGAATTAGAGTGACAGGTTAGGCAGGATCACCAGGTCTATGGTGTGAATCTATCCTCCCATAATAAGGCCCAATTCCTAGCAATACAACTAGCTTTAAGGCGGACAGGATGATCATATTTTTATTATAAATGCAATCTTTTCTGCTATGGCAATAAAGGGGGAAAATTGCTGGCTAAACTAGCTACAATATGGCAGGGAAATCATAGGGTCACTCAGATGAAAAATAGTTCTAGGATACAAGAGAGATCCAACCAGGCAATTAGTAATGTCTTCAGAGATTTTTATACTTCATTCTGTTCAAATCTACCTGGCGGGGAGCTGGATGTTTACTTCTCCAGCATGGGCTTGCCCACCGTGGATGAGAGGGATAAACATTTGTTTAATCTACCTATTTCAGATAATAAGATTTGTTGGGCCATACAACAAAGTTCCTTGCATAAGATACCTAGGCCTTATGGATTTCAGGGGCAGTTTTATACAGTGCATTTTTTTCTAGTCAAAACAGTGCCGGTACTCAAATTCCAGGCCATCCTTCAGGGGTGGGTTGATCACTGAGGAACCCACCCCACAATAAGTAGGCACCTTGCAACCAGTCACAGAATCTATGAAAAGGCAGCACTGGGTGTGCAGAACCTGGGCTCTTTCAATGTATACAAGAGATAAACAAAAAAGAAAGAAGAAAAAAAAAAAAGAACAGAAGATTCACATAGGCTAAGTGTATTTTTTACAAGATAGAACATTTAAGATTTAAAATGATGGGTGAAAGTTTAAATATTAAAAAGTATGGGTCAATGAGGAATACATGCCCACCATAAGAAAAAAATGCCTGGCTCATATATATAGCCTGAATGGTGGTGACATGTTTATCTGACAGATCCATTACTCAAATCCCTTTGAGATCTATGTAAGAATATTTTTCAGAAACATTTGGAGTTGGGTATAAAAGATTGTCTATGAAGAACCCCCTCCATTAAATATAATATTGATACTGGGATTAGAGGCACTTACATAGAAACATAGAAAAATGTAAGCAAATAAAGACCATATGGCCTATCCAGTCTGCCCATCCATGCCATCTACTCTCCCTATCACTCCCTTAGAGATCCTATGTACTTGTTCCAAGTTCTCTTGAATTCAGATACTGTTTTAGTCTTCACCACTTCCACTGGGAGCCCATTCCACAAATTCACCACTCTTTCTATGAAGAAGTATTTCCTCAGGTTACTTCTGAGTCTGTCCCCTTTCACCTTCATCCTATACCCCCTCGTTCCAGAGCTTCCTTTCAATTGAAAGAGACTTGCCTCCTGTGCATTTATGCCACATAGATATTTAAATGTTTCTATCATGGCTCCCCCTCTCTTGCCTTTCTTCCAAAGTATACATATTGAGATCTTTAGATCTGTCCCCATACGCTTTATGACGAAGCCCACTGACCATTTTAGTAGCCGCCCTCGAGATCGACTCCATCCTGTTTATATCTTTTTGAAGGTGTGCTCTCCAGAATTGTACACAATATTCTAAATGAAGTCTTACCAGAGTCTTATACAGAGGCATTATCACCTCCTTTTTCCTACTGGCCATTCCTCTCCCTATGCACCCAAGCATCTTTTTAGCTTTCGCCATCGCCTTATCTACTGTTTGGCCATCCTAAGATCATTATATACGATCACACCCAAATCCTGCTCCTCTTTCGTGCACAAAAGTTCTTCATCCCCTAAACTGTACCGTTCCCTTGGGTTTTTGCAGCCCAAATGCATGATCCTGCATTTTTTAGCATTAAATCTAAGCTGTCAAATTCCAGACCATTCCTCTAGCTTCGCTAAGTCCTTCCTCCTGTTGACTACCCTATTGCAGCTTTTGATATCATCCACAACGAGACAAACCTTTCCAGACAGCCCTTCAGCAATATTGCTTACAAAACTGTTAAAAAGAACCGTCCCAAGAACCAAACCTTGAGGCACACCATTGGTAAAATTCTTTTCCTCAGAATGCGTTCCATTTACCACTACCCTCTGTCGCCAGGGGAGCTCTTAATCAGGTCACTTTAGTAAGGCAAAGTCTCTTAATAGTCTATAGTGCTGAACTGCAGGAATGTCAATTTAGGACTCTCTATAGGGCATACTTTTCACAGGTACAGCACAGGGTGGGCCTGGTGGCCACTCTTGTGTACTTAAAGTACAATACAGCATGCAATACTCTCGTTCATGCATTTTGGACCTGTACTAAAATCAAATAATTTGGGGCTCCATTATTCAACTTGATTGGGCAACCTCTTTGTATCCAGGCTTGGAGTTTCTTATTTGGGAAAACAGGCCTTCCATATCACAGGGAAAGGTACCAAAATATTTATTGTTAAGGTCATTACTGTGGGGGAAAAAATGCATACTCCAAAAAAGAAATTTGGCAAGCCCTGCCCTCTTTCTGGAATTGGCAGAATACTTTTTATACTTTGTTATTGATGGAACTTCAGGTTGCAAGAAACACCCTTAAATGGAGGAGAAAGTTCCTGCAAATTTGTGACTTTTATATTCAGCCCTTCTTCTTGAAAGTGCATGATCTTGAACAAACTGGGAGGGGAGTTGGGACATATGTGAAATGGATTTTCCCAATACTGTCTAATCTCAGTTCATCTTATGGGGTTTGTGTGAGTATAGGTGGGGAGGGGGATAGGGTTGATTTGGTTACCTGTATAGGGCTATCAGAGTCAAAGTATGCAAGGTGAAAGATTTGGGTGTTGGCGTTGGGTAATGTGGTGAATTTATATGTAAAACATTCTTTTGTATATGTTTATACATATTTTCTTGGATCTTAGTGCTGTCTTTGACCTGGTGAGTTATTCCCTCCTTATTGAAAAGCTTGTTTCTTTAGGTATTGTGTAGTTCTGTCCTAAGCTGGTTTTCTTCTTTTTTGAGAGTCCACACCTTTTTAGTCATGCTCCTGCACTGCAATGTGGGCATTGGTAATTCCGACTTTCTTTCCATTTCCCTAAGACAATCAGAACTGCCGCTGCCAATGAACAAGCAACCCTTCTTTCTAGTTCTCTGGCTGGGCATTGGCTGGTGCAGTGCACTGGGGATGAATACAGAAGTACGCCAAGTTGTCCAATTGCCCTGGGAGGAATCAGTAACACTCAGGAGGACCAGCTGCCTGCCAGTGCCTGAAAACATATATCTGAACAAAAGAGAGGCATTTCAGCATTTCCCAAAACATTAAGAATTGAACACCATAGTTCATGGGTGATGCCTCTTCTACTACTGCCCTCCCAGGTCCAATTCCTCTTCCTCTACATAGTTATACTCTGAAGAAGAAACTCTGCAATCATCCTCAGATTTGTGACTGCACAATACTGTGAACATGGATGATGCTTTCTCACTGAGCACTGCTTTGTGGATTAATTACCCATTTTTATTACATTTTAGAAATGCAACAAAGACTCCGGCTGGCACAAAGAACAGATATTACTGAACCCTCTGACTAGAGTGTGCCTGCACTAAAACAATAGCAAATGCAAAGGGCTATGATTCCTTCCTTCTCTGAAATTTGAATTACAGTTTCAGATCTTTTCCCCCAGAGAACAGGATATAAACCAGTCTGAATACAGCATGTAGCTTGTCAAGTCACTACAGCCTCCACCTGGAGCAACAGTGCCTGCTATAACCCTAATGCAAAATAAACACATACCTGCAAACTCTATGTAGTGCGACCAGAGTTGCACGCACAAATCTGGGCGTATTCTGATTCACGCACGCAACTCAATTGGTTAACAAGCCAATCAGTGCCAATAAATGGATATTAACAAGCAATCAGCGGCACTACAGTGATACCTCGGTTTTCGTCTATAATCCGTTTGAAAACAATTGGCGAAATCTGAAACCAACGAAAACCGAGGCAATAAGAAATTAATATAAAATGATTACAAAAGACTACTGTAAAGAATAAAGGAACATTTATTTAACATGGCATTTACTTCCAAAAGAGGCCAGTTTTATCACAGTTGAAGACTTGTTGGGGGATGAATCCTTCAGCCTCTTGGCGTATTATTGTTTGGAAGGGGAATCCCCCACCATAAGGACCTTAGGTATCAAGGCACTATCTGGGGTCCACTTGCCTTCTTGGTCTTTTGGCACTAGGACCAGTTTCAGAGTCAGTGGACCCATATCGCACAAGAAAGTTGTCCAAAGAGGTCTGTTTCTGCCACCTCTTTAAGATTTGCCTAAAATGGGGCAAGACCTTATCATTAAACAAGTTGCAGACACGGCCTGCAACAGCTTTGTCTGGGTGATTTTTCTCCACAAACCCCTGTACTTTACTCCACATGGAGAAGATGTCCTTAATTTCTGAGGAAGGCACATTCTCCCGTCTCTTCCTCCTCATCTGAAGCAAATTCTTCATCTGCCCTCTGTTGCACTTCTAGGAGAAGGTCTTGCAGCTCTTCAGTGGTGAGCTCTTCACTGTGGTCATCCACCAACTCTTCCACATCCTCACCATTCACCTCCAAACCCATGGACTTCCCCAAATAAACAACTGACTGCACCACATGTGTAGGGTCATCAAACCCTTCTAAATCTCTCTTATGCACACATCCCGGCCATAATTTCTTCAAGCCAGAGTTCATCGCCCTGGATGTCACTCCCTGCCAAGCCTTATCTATGAGGCTAATGCAGTTGAGAATGTAGAAATGGTTTTTTCCAGAACTCTCTTAAGGACAATTCTGTATCTGATGTCACTTCAAGGTACCTTTGAAACATTGCTTTTGTGTACAGTTTCTTGAAATTGGAAATGACATTCTGGTCCATGGGCTGGACGAGTGGTGTGGTATTAGGGGGCAAGAACTTCACTGTGATAAAACTGAACTCCTCCAACAATGTGTCTTCCAAACCTGGAGAATGTGCAGGAGCATTGTCCATTAACAGGAGGCACTTAAGGGGAACTGATTATCCTGGAGGTATTTTTTCACACTCGGGCCAAACACTTCATTCATCCACGCAATGAAAATTGGCCTCGTGACCCACGCTTTCTTGTTTGCCCTCCACATCACACACAATTTACTTTTAATCACGTTGTTTCTGCTAAACACTCTAGGAGTTTCTGAATGGTACACCAGTAAGGGCTTCACTTTACAATCACCACTAGCATTACCACACAACAAAAGAGTTAGCCTATCTTTCATAGGCTTATGTCCTGGCAGTGCCTTTTCCTCCTGTGTAATGAACGTCCTCTTTGGCATTATCTTCCAAAAGAAGCTAGTTTCATCACAATTGAAGACTTGTTGGGGGATGAATCCTTCAGCTTCTATGTAATCTTTGAATTCGGACACACATTTTTCGGGCCCAGACTTGTCCAAACTTGCACCTTCGCTGTGCCTAGTGACACCGTGTATACCAGTGCGCCTTTTCAATTTTTTGAACCAGCCTCTGCTGGCCTTAAAATCACTAAGTAAACTAGCACTCGTCCCAGGCATTTTCTTAATGAGATCGGCATACAACAGTCTGGCCTTTTCACATATGATGGCCTCAGAAACAGAATCGCCATCTAACTGTTTTTGACTGATCCAAATTAATAATAACTGTTCCACATCTTCAATTGTTTCTGATCTTTGTTTCATTAGCACATTCACGCCTTTCGCTACATTAGCCTCTTTTATTGCTACCTTTTTTGCCACGATGGAACTTATCGTGGATGGCGACTTCCCATACATGCGGCCGATTTCGGCAATCTTTATGCCGTTCTCGTATTTTTCAATGATTTCCTTCTTCAACTCTATCGTGTTCCTGGCCTTCTTCTTCGAAGGGCTGCTGGCTGTGGAAACTTTTTTTGGACCCATGATGGAGCTAGGGGTGATGATCACACAACGAGAAATGACACCACAGGAGAATGCCATAGAACGCCACAGGAGAACGCAAAATTAGCAGCGTGGGCACGCTGATGAAATCTGAGGCAACTGCTGAAAACCGAGACAAATGTTTCGAAGAAAAAAATGATGAAAACTGAAAACGACGATAACCGAAGTCAACGAAAACCGAGGTACCACTGTAATTGCCTCTAATTAAAGTTTACACACACTACTTGCTAAGTGTATTCTATAACATAGTCTATGTAAATTCTACCATGCAGATCTCAAAACTGGGCGTGGTCATGGGAGGAGCTTGGGTGGGTGGTGGGCATTCCTGAAACTTACACGCAGTGTTATAGAATAACCTGTTCCATGCCTAAACTTAGGCGTGGGCATTTACACCAGCTTTTCATTGGTATAAACGACTGCACCTAAATTTTAGTCATGTGGACAGTGCTACGCGTATTCTATAAGGGTTTATAGAATATATGTAGGTGTGTTTTTAATCAGCGCTGATTTTTTTCAGTGCCAAATATAGAATCAGGCCCATAATACGGTCTCTGGGGTGCAGCTGCAGAGGTCGTTGGCCAATTGAGAGTCATATTTAAGTCTGGGAGTAATAAAAGGGGCAGAACGCTCTCAAGTCAGTTTGATCACATTCTTTGAAACAGAGTCTTGTCCAAGGATTTGGTACCTGAAACTTCTAGAAGGCAAAAATGAAAGTGTAATAAATGTAACACTGCACTAAAAACCCCTTTACAGTACTTACATTGGCACATAGAGCATTGTGGAGGAGCATTTACGATATGATGTCTAAGTCGGACTTTGGACGTTTTGCGCTAAAACTCCAAAATTCGAATAGGAAATGTAATCATTTTCAAAAAAGCAAAACGTCTCTATTTTTTTTTTAAATACCATTTCAAACAAGGTTTTGTGCTCTTTGCATTTATCTTTTCAGGTCATTTTTGAAAGAAAAAAACCCCACAAGTGAAAAATGTAGAAAATCAAGCCATTGGGATGTAGGAGGGGGTAGCATTTTTAGCAGACTGGTTCCCTTGTAGTGCTATAGAAATGCTAAATAGTAGTAATAGTAGTAGTCCCCAGACATCCCAGGAGAGCAATGGGGCACCCTAAGGGGCACTGCTGTGGATGTCATATAAATGCTCTTAGGTACACATCTCATCACTGCTCCCTTATCTTGTCTGCTGAGCCCTCCAAAACCCACTACCCCCAATTGTACACCACTACAATAGCCTTTATGGGTGAAGGGGCACGTTTATGTGGGTATAATGGGGTTTTAGTGAGTTTTGGAGGGCTCACAGTTTCCATCACAAATGTAACAGGTAGGGGGAGGTATGGCCTGGGTCCACCTGTCTACAGTGCACTGCACCCACCACTACACTACTCTAGGGATCAGCATGCTGCTCTAATGGACCTAGCTATAACATCTGAGGCTGTCATAGAGGTTGGTAACTACTATTTTTATTCACATTTTTTGGGGAAATGGGAGGAGGGTCATTGTCCACTTGGGGAGAAAAGGGGGGGTCATCCCTGATTCCCTCCAGTGGTCATCTGGTCATTTAGAAACATAGAAATATGACAGCAGATAAAGGCCAAATGGCCCATCCAGTCTGCACATCCTCCATAACCCTTACTCTTCCTTTTCCTAAGGGATCCCACATGCTTGTCCCATGCTCTCTTAAATTCTGATACAATCCTCGTCTCCACAACCTCCACCGGGAGGTCATTCCACGCTTCCACCACACTTTCCACAAATAAATACTTTCTTAGACTCCTCCTAAGCCTATTTCCTCTTAACTTCATCATATGCCCCCTCATTCCAGAGTTTTCCTTCATTTGAAAAAGGCTCACTTCCTGTACATTAATGCCCCTGAGATATTTAAATGTTTCTATCATATCTCCTCTTTCCCTCCTCTCTTCCATTGTATACATGTTGAGGTTCATAAGCCTGTCCTTATATGTTTTATATCCAAGACCACTTACCAATTTTAAAGCCGCCCTCTGGACTGACTCCATCCTGTTTATATCTTTCTGTAAGTACGATCTCCAGAATTGCAAACAGTACTCTAAATGGGGCCTCACCAGACTTATACAAGGGCACCATCACTTCTTTCTTCCTGCAGGTCATCCTCTCCTTATGCACCCAAGTATCCTTCTGGCTTTGACCATCGCTTTTTCTACCTGTTTGGCCACTTTAAGGTCATCAGACACAAATCACCCCCAAGTCCCGTTCTTTCTTTGTACACTGAAGCACTTCACCCCCTATATTATACCATTCCCTCGGATTCTTGTGACTCAAGTGCATGACCCTGCATTTTTTAGCATTAAATCTTAGTTGCCAAATATCAAACCATTCCTCAAGCTTCGCTAGGTCCATCCTCATGACATCCACACCCTCCGCGGTGTCCACCCTGCTGCAGAGTTTGGTATCATCCGCACAGAGACAAACCTTACCAGACAGCCCTTCCAAAATACCACTCACACCGATGTTAAAAAGAGCCAGCTCTAGGACCGATCCCTGTGGTACTCCTCTGATAACATCCCAAGCTCCTCTGTCTCCTTCCGTTCAAACAATTTTTAACTCAGTCAGTTACTCTAGGTAACTCAGTTTATTTATGAGTTGCCTTGTGTAACCATGTCAAAGGCCTTGCTGAAATCCAAATACATCACATCCAGAGCCCTTCCCACGTCCAACTGTTTGGTCACACAGCTGAAAAAATCAATCAGATTCATCTGGCACGACCTGCCTCTAGTGAAGCCATGCTGCCTCTGGTCCTGCATTCCATTCAATTCGAGAAACCTCACAATTCTCCACTTTAGAAGCGTTTCCATTAGTTTACTCACCACCGAGGTCAGACTGACAGGTCTGTAATTCCCAACCCCCTCCTTACTTCCACTCTTGTGCAAAGGGACCATATGTGCCCTTCTCCAGTCCTCCAGGACCACACCAGTTTCTAAAGAAGCACTGAAGAGGTCAGTCAGCATACATCAGAGTTCCTTGGGCACCCTCGGATGTATCCCATCAGGCCTCATTGCTTTGTCTACTTTTAGTTTAGCTAGCTCCTCACGAACACTGTCATTTGAGAACAGATTTTGATTTACCATACATCCATCCCCTTTTGCATTTGTTTTCTGCGGTCCTACACCCGGCCTTTCATCCATGAACACAGAACAGAAATAATTGTTAAGCAGTTCAGCTTTACCCTTATCAGCTTTCACATATTCCTCTCCTTCTACTTTGAGCCTCACAATGCTATTTTGGCATTTCCTCCTGTCGCTTACATATCTGAAAAAGTCTTATCCCCCAATTTTACCGTATTAGCTATCTTTCTTCCATTTGCCTTTTTGCTTTCCTGACAGCTTTTCCAGCTTCTCTTAGCTTATCCAGATATTCTCACCTGTCTTCTTTCTGAGTCATCTTATACCGTATGAAGACTGACCTCCTTTCCCTTACCTTTTCGGCTACTATGTTTGAGAACCAGAGCGGCCTTCTTTTCTTCTTTCCTTTATGTAATTTGTTAACATAAATGTTAGCTGCCTTTAAAATAGCTCTTTTCAGTCTTGTCCACTTCTGTTCTACATCCTTCAGCTGTTCCCATCCTGCTAACTCTTCTTTGAGAAATTCCCTCATCTTGGCAAAAGTAGTTCTTTTGAAATCCAGGACCTTCAATCACAAATAAGCTCTCTCCTCTGTTTTAATATTGAACCACACCATTCGGTGATCACTAGATGCCGAATTGTCTCCCACCGTGACATCAGAAACATTCTCTCCGTTTGTAAGCACCAGGTCCAGAATAGCTCCATCCCACGTTGGTTCTGTTACCCTTGTAGGGAATCCAAGATCCCTTTGCTTCTGGACGACCCCTCAGCAGGAACGCCCCAATCAACATCCAGCATATTAAAATCACCTAACAGTACTACTTCCCCTTTCCTAGCAATCTTGTGGTTGTCTTCAATTAAGTCTCTGCCCATTTCTTCTGACTGTGAAGGTGACCTGTACATTACTCCGATGTAAATACATTTTCCTTTTCTCTCTTTATCATTTAGGCCCCCTATACCACTGTCCCCTCCCCCCAAAAGACACTGATAGTTACACTCAGTCATCAAAAATCGTATAAAACACTTAGGGCCCTGTTTGCTAAGGTGCACTAGCATTTTTAGCACGCTAGAGACACCCATATATTCCTATGGGTGTCTCTAACGTTAACGCATGCTAAAAACGCTAGCACACCTATAGCGCAGCTTAGTAAACAGGGCCCATAATTGGATATCATACTTAAAATCTATTTCTTATAAAATATATAATAAGCCAAGGGAAATTTCCAAAAACTGACTAGCTGGATAAATGGGGCTGTTTGCATACTCCCTACTCTTTGTGCAGGCAAAACTGTACCCAGATGGCTGCCAGGACTTATTACTTAGCTTTGGTAGCAGGTCTTCACTGCTACCCCCTAGAAACATCTACCCCCAGGTGAATGGTTAGATGGGTTCCGTGCATTCACAGATCACGGAAGGGGGCTTTGAGTGAGGAGAGCACCCCCCCCCCCCCCCACACACACACCCCTGAGATTTACTTACAGACACAGTATTACCTAAATCAGGTCTCCTAGTCAGATCCACACAATCAGTGTGTTCTCAACAGATTGCATCTCAGCTCTATGAACAAAGAACATATCTGAAACTCTGGGACATTTCCATGAACTTCCTAAGCTCATCAGCATCTCTTACACAGACTTAATGATCATCACTCCTAATTAAGCTGCAGGTGCAGCCTAATCAGAATCCCTCCTCCCTGGAAAACGGCAGAAGATAGAAAAGAAGAGGCTGTTTTAAATGTGTTCTTCGGGTGATCTGAGAAAGTCAGTTAAATTCTGACTGTCCAGTTTTGCTAATTATCTGCACCAGGGCTGCCAAGGGGGGGGGGGGGGAAACAAATTCCCCGGGCCAAGCCTCCAAGGGGGGCACCTAGGCTTGAGCCTGGTGTCAGCAAGCTTCTTCCTGCCTGCTGTCTCTGTTCTGTACCCAGGTCTGAAGCCAGATTGACATGGGTCTAGCAAATTACTTTCAATTAGTCAGTCGAGTTGACTACAGACTGTCCATTCTATAAGTTTTGCCAGGAAAGGAATGTTAGAGACTGGTCGGTAGTTTTCAAGCTTGTCCTGGTCCAGTGGGCTCTTTTTCAGTAGGGGGCGCACCACAGCTCTGTTTAGTGTTGTTTAGTTCTGTATCCCTGTGTCCATTTCCTGAACCCTCCCAGTCCTAGAGGTGCCAGGTTCTGTATAGGAGGAGTAGCCAATGGTTAGAGCACTGGTCTTGACATCCAGAGGTGCCCAGGTCAAATCCCGCTGCTGCTCCGTGTGATCTTGGTCAAATCACTTAACTCTCTATTGCCTCAGGTACAAATTTAGATTGTGAGCCCTCCAGAGACAGGAAAATACCCAGTGTACCTGAATGTAACTCACCTTTAGCTACTACTGAAAAAGGTGTAAGCAAATAAAAAAAAAAAATAATAAATATCCTGTGCTCATCACCTGAACTCTCCTGTCCTAGAGCTGACAGGCTCTGCATCCTTGTCCATCCCCTGAGCCCTCCAGTCTTAGAAATTACAGTTTCTCTATCTCTATGTGAGTATTCTTTGCCAGATTGTCCCATTCAAGCCAGATCTTTACTAAACAGAGCTTTCCTAGAAGGAGTTTCCTTCTCTTTGCCAGCATAAGAACGTCGTGTTCACTTCATGTCAACGAGATGGGCATGGATTTGTAGTTTCCAGGAGGAGTGTGCCCTGTGCTGGAGACACATCTCTATGCCTGGCCTGCAGCTGTCCACCGTTATTTTTAGAAAAGGGATTTCTTGCTAACAAGGCAGATTAATTGATGAACAGGAAAAAGTGGATAAAGTCTCTGTTTTGTATTCTGGTGGTGCCCAACAGAGTCTGGAAGCAGAAGAGAGCAACGCAGGGAGGTCGTACTGCTCCAGGAAAAATAATTCTTTTTGTCTGGTGTTTGAGATGAGCTCTAGGAAAGGGATGCAGGGTGAGAAAGGCTGCATAGCAGAACTGCTGTAATGCTCCCTTCCCCTAGCTGGAGCTCAGTGATCTTATAATTGAAATGTATGAATCACAGGCCTGAATGTGTGAACCTGTTACCTATATCCCTCCTCTGGCCTGGTCAGTCAGGAATGGTCCAGCTGGCACCTCCACCAGGCCTTCAAGACATGTATTATGTGAGGAGTTGAACTTTCTGACTGCAAATCTTTTTGTTTGTTTAAACTCACACAAAGCCCACTGTAAGCAGCAACACTTGCCTCACTGCTGACATTGGTTAGAAAGTTAATTCAAAGGCTCATGGATCATACTCAGGCTATGAGAATACAATAGTTAAGCAACAGTCTCCATCTGAAGTTTGCTGGGCTCAGTCCAGCTCATTTCCTCCTGAATCTTGCTGGGTTGGGCTTTACTAAATCAAGCTGGTATGGATATGTTGGCCACAGAACAATTTTGGCTACATCCACAGTGATTCATTTCCCAGTAATGGAAGACACCAGCACCTCATAAAGCAAACTTAGAAAAGTTTCCAATACTGAACCAACTAAGCCCCAAAATTTCAAAGTTTGCTTTATGTGGCAGTTCATCCTTTATGAAAGGTCCTCACATTCTTTATATCTGAAGACGTTTGTCCCTTTGAGTTTATATCTGAACATCCTCACAAAGATGTGTGTGTGACAGAGTACTGGTGAAGGTGCTCTAATGCTCACTGCCAGTGATGTAGCCAGTCATTCAAGGTGTATGTGCTGCATATGCACCTCCTGTTAGTCGATTACTATTAATGGTGCCATGCTGCATTCCCTTCCGTCTGCTTCCCGTCTTCTGCATATGGCCAGGATCTTTCACTTACCTTCCTGGCCCCAAAAAACGGTCACAATTCCCTCCCTCCCCCCATGCCTTAAAACCACCTCCAGTCTTTGCCCGGGGAGCGCCGGTGGCGGTAGCACTCATAAGCTACCGGCAGCCTGCACTGGGCCTTTCTCTCTGAACCATCCTGCCCCTCCTGACCCAACTTCCTGTTTTCTGAAGGGCGGGACGGTTCAGAGACAAAGCCCCAGTGCAGACCACAGGCAGCCTATAAGTGCCGTTGCCACTAATGCTGCCTAGGAAAAGATTGAAGATGATTTGAAGGTATGTGAGAACTTTGCAGGGTGGAAAGGGATATTGGAATGTAAACGGGGTGGGGGTTGGGAGGGAGGAAATTCTGAGAGCTTTATGGACTGGGAAGGAAACAGAAAGATAAGGGACTGTAAACTGTGGTGGGGGGGGGGGGGGGTGAGAGAGGAAATTGCCAGAGCTTTGTGGGCCAGGCTACAGATGCACTTCCTGTTGAAAATTCCTGACTAAACCACTGCTCACCACCCTTCTCCACAACTGCCTCCTATATCTCTCCAGTATTTCACACACACAGCCATCCTTCTCAGCTCAGAGTCAGCTGCTACCAGAAGGTATAATTAGACCTCTCTGTGCTTATACTATCACAGAAATCCAGTCTTAGGAACACAGATGTCACATATACAAATACAGCAGAAAGGATTCAGAGTCTTCACCCTTGTAAGAGTCAAGCTCTCCTCCTCCTATTGGAAAGCTGGGTTTAACTCATCCATGACTTGCTGGGGGGAGAGGGAGGAGGATCACAGATTACCCCAGTGGAATCTACCCAGTTTTCAATGAGTAGAGAGTTGTTGTTTTTTTTTGTTTACAACTCAGGATGCTGAAACAACTGTCCTGTGGTTCTTTTACCGATCCTAAACACCTTGGAGGATTAAGCTTCCTGCACCCTCCAGCTTCACCCTTATCAGCTTCAGGAGCTCAGAAGCAGAACCTACAATACTAATATTCAGTAAATCTGCAGTCACTGTTAACCACCTGGGGTGTGTCTTACCAGCAGCTGAATAAATGCCAAGTCAGAACATTTCACTATATCTACTACCATCAATCAAGCAAGCAAACCCCAAAGCTTGCCAGAAACTGTAGCAGGAACCTCCTTCTTTCCAGCAGCAATGGTCTTACCCAGATGAGCTGCAAGAAGTCAACTAAAATGGTACTGAAATGGTGCACTTGCTTCTCAACCTCCTGAGCCTTCCCCATGGCAGAGGAGAGGTTTACAACTTACTGTACTTCATAGGGTGATGCTACTGAAGTTCACTGAGATGGATCATGTGGTGGGTCAGATAACAGTGCCACTTGTCCATGAACAGACAAGAAAATAATCCCTGAGGCTTATCGAAAGAGACCAAGGCACAAGCTACTGGACTACTGCACCAGACCACCCAGCTGCAAGGCTGAGGGTCCAGGTTCTAATCACATCACAGCCATTAGTGCCTGAGACCCCAATTACACAGCCACGGAAAGCATGCGACTCCTGGGTAGCATGGACTAATGATGTCCAATGGAGTACCCACTCAGATTTTGAATTTGGGAAGCTCTGCATTAGTTATTGTGTGACCTTCAGCAAGTGATCTAACATCTCAATTCATGCTTTGATTTTTAGTAGATCTGAAGGGATTTTAGACTTATGCAAGCTACTCTACACAGCCCTTCCAAGGGAAAAAAAAAAACATCATTTTTAATAAAGTGGGGATAAAACCCCTAAAAGTTCAAAAATGTTATAACTTTATGGTTATTTGAATTTCAGATTTATTGACTTGCCTTTCCAAGTCTGTACTCAATTTTACAATTGTACAAGAGGCAACAAAGAGTAGATTGACTTGCCCAAGATAAAAAAAAAAGGTGCCTCAGTGGGACTGAACTGCATCTTATCTGGATCACCACCTGAAGACAGACTATGCCAGCGAGACACTGTTACACTCAGCATAGCTGTCCTCTGATGTACAGATAATATCAAGTGGCACAAAAAAACTCAGATACAGCACTGCGATGTACACCTATGGTACAGTGAAGTGTGTCCACACGGTACATGTTCTGTGTATCTGTACTATCCCGTAATCTGAGACATGTTTGAACAATCATATATAAATCAAAAATCGCCCTACCCCGTGTGTCTTTTAGAAAATGCACCATCAAACATGGAAAGCTCCATATCGGTGTACATTCCCATTAGAATTTCATCATCGGTCCTTCTCTCCTTTTTGCTGTATATCCACTATAAGTGTTTGCTATATATTCTAAATCCAGATAGTTAAATATGAATACTATATGAATATTTCAACTGAATATAAAAATGTATATCATATAAACAACAAAAAGAGAGAAGGACCGATGATGAAATGCTAATATTGAAGATACACAGGTATGGAATGTTCCATGTCCGATGGCTCATTTTCTGAAGACACACTGAGTGGGGAGATTTTTCGGTTTGTGTATAACTGGGTATGTGTATAGCGGATGTGCATGGCTCAGAGGTTGTAAGTATGCAGAGCACACATGCATGACTTGGTGTGTGCATCTGGTGCATGTGCCTGGTTGGGTGTACGTGTGTGGTGTTTGTGCCTAACTGGGTGTGTACATACAGTGCATTTTTTTTCTAGCGAAAAAGGTGCCGGTACTCAAATGCCAGGCCACCTTTCAGGGGTGGGGTGGAACCCACCCCACAATAGCCAGGTCTCCTGCCACCAGTCACAGAATCTATGACAACACAGAATGTGTAGGTAGAGCCTGAGCTTTTTCATTAAAATATGAGAACCATGGGTCAATTTTAGCAGACAAAGGAAAAGGTGCCGGTACTCAGTACCCTCAAGTACCCCATCCCCTCAAAAAAAAAAGTCCTGTGTGTGTGTGTGTATATATATACATATATATATGCATTGCATACAGTTGGAGGGGTGTACACATGCAGTGTGACTACCTGACTGAGTGTGTGCATATTGTGTGTATGCCTGGCTAGGTGGGTGCTGTGTGTGCGATACATGTCTGTCTGGTTGGGTGTGTGGTGTGCATGCCTGGCTCAGCACAGTTTTTGTTCTGAGTGGGAGGATCCTCATTTGTTTGGAGATATTTTGGTACACCGGATCAGCAGTGTTCACACTTCCCTTTCATGACATTTCAGCACTTGCTGGGTGCAGCTGTGCTCCTAATCACAAGGGCTTTTGTTTCTCAGCTCTGTCTACCAGTGACGACCTTTCTGCTGCCTCATATTACCAGAGCTGCCAAATAACCCCACTTTGGGTTGGTTCTGCCTTTCAGACATTTCCTCTTGATGCATCTTGGAAACTGTAATGCTGATTTCTAATAGAAGCAGCAGGACTATAAATCCCACAGTACACTAGGACTGGAAGGTCAAATCCCAGGGATAGCCTATTGTCTTCTTGCAAGAAGCAGCAGGTCATCACAGCAGCTCTGTATCGGTGGTTGAAGAAGAGAGGGGGGAGAGGGCCAGAGCTCACCTGGGATCTGTGGCACTGCAAAGGACTGAAATTTACAGATGTTTCCTATCTGATGTCGGTATAGCAACTATACAAGGTGGAGGAGCACCAATTCCTATGATTATAACACAGAAGGCCAAGGAGTAGGGCGAAAGGTTGGCACTTCCAAAATCACAAGGGAAACGTTATCAGTCCAAAAAAGTGATGTTTATTGAAGATACATCAAACAGACTTGACACAGCAGCTGTGTTTATTGAAATGTAGAGATAAAGGACTGCATGCGAGTACTTAACAAGTGCACCTTGGATATCTCAAGTACCTATTTTTGTGTAGAAGTATATCTCTACATTTCAATATCCAGACTCTTGAGGCAGGCATCTTGAGTGCCAAAACACAGCTGTTTGATGTATCTTCAATAAAACATCCCTTTTTTGGACTGATAATGCTTCCCTTGTGGTTTTGGAAGTGCCAACTTCGTGCCCTACTCATATCTGCTGTCACCTTATTAATCAAAAATGCAGCAATTAGCTTTATTCTTTTTCTATTTTAGGGGGATGGAGGTGTTAAAGATAGCAACCCCCATCAAGAGCGTTCTGATCAATGAGTTCTATCCCAAAAAAAAAAAAATCCCACATAAGAACGTAAGAATAGCCATACTGGGTCAGACCAATGGTCCATCTAGCCCAGTATACTGTTTCCAACAGTAGCCAACCAATCCAGGTCACAAGTGCCTGGCAGAAACTCAAATAGCAGCAACATTCCATGCTATCAACCCCAGGGAAAGCAGTAGCTTCCCTATGTCAGTCTCAATAGGAGAAGTAAATCAAAGAATCAGACCAGTAGCAAAAAGCACTCATGCCAAATCACAGTGAAAGGAGGGAAGAGGGTGAGTGGGAGGTGAAGAGAGGGGAGAAAAAAAGGACAGAGATCAGAGCAAGGCTGGATAAGAAGGAAAGAGGGGAAGGGAAAACTGGAAGAAAAGAGAGACTTGAAGCATTATTCATTTAAAGAGAGACTGAAGAATCGTGAACAAAGCACTGCAGCCAACAAAATGCAAATGATTCACACAAACATAAGAGGATAAGGGAGGGGATGTTTGGGTGGTTTTGGAAAATACAAGGGAAAGTATGAGAAAGCCCTGAACATAGTAACTAGATCATACAAATCTTAATATTCTCCCCCTTTGTCTTCCCCACATGGCTGTCCTGTAGTGTGACCTAACACCCTATTTGCTGCCATGACATTCCCCCCCCCCCCCCCCCCAAGGTGGCTGCACCATCCTCATGAAGCAAAACCTTATGAATAAGTCTTGATTTATCTTTAGCATACACACACACACAACACTTTTCAGTTCTATTTTAGAACTCTTCCCCTCCCCATTTCCCATCATTCAGCACTTTTTCTATTACAGATTATTAGTCTGAGACCACTTGCTCTTAAGCCTATCCTACCAACTTCTACTTTCTGTCCTTGGTCGGGTGGCTGGGGAGGAGCCCAAGAGGAAGGACGTGACAGGGGTGGTTCCTTCTAGAGTAAAGCAGGCTACAATTACTGAATAGCAAATGGTCAGCATCTAAATCCATCTCATCCTTTTGGGATTTATTTTTAGACCACCTCTGTTTCACCTCTGTTTTCTTTCTCTTTTTTTTTTTTTTTTTTTTTTTAATTTCCATCCCCACAGTACATATATCAGTCTAGTGATGGGGTTCTCAAATCCAGTCCCTTGGATACAGTTACCCAGTCGGGTTTACAGATCATCCACAATGAATATGCATTGGGTAGATCTGCCCACAAGGAAGGCAGTGTATGCAAATCTGTCTCATACATACTCATTGTGGATATCCTGAAAAGGGAAAGGGGGAAGGGATTTGATATATCGCCATTCTGTGGTACAATCAAAGCGGTTTACAAATTATATACAGGTAAAACATGTTTGGCTGAGTGTGTGACCCAAGAACTAGTGCCTGCATGGGGGCAGGATTGAGATTCTGATGAAGATCAGCACCACAGCACTTCCCCTCCCCCTTACTTACATTTGGGATCCAGACATGACTTATTTCTCTTGTGTATTCCATATGTGAGAACTTTAACACCATGGCAAGGGGAGCCGGAAAACTGGGAGCTGCAGAAACAATTTGCTACAGACCCACTCAACAACCTAGAGTCACTCATCCCACTCAGAAGCAAGTTGTAATAGAGTCTTCACAGCCCAAATCAGCCTCATCAGACTTTTTGAGACCCAAAAATACAACTATTGTCCTTCTGACAGTGAGGGTTTGCCAAAGAACACATTCCAGCGTTATTGCAAAGACTTTACATCTATGGCTGACTCCAGAAATGGGTCATATTGAAATGTCCCTTGAACGTCCACAGCGCTGAAGTGTTGATCTGAGAATTGCCCTCTAGTCCCCCCTGCACTAGACCATTCAGGAGCTGCCATGGGAGTTTGGGACACCTTGATAGACTGTGGTGGGATGGGAGGGAACAGGAGATGTCTTGGTGATCATCTTCAAACACATTTTTCAATGCAATTGTTCTTGTCTCCTGCAGGCACACAGGGCTGCACAGCCTCAGGGAGAGTTTCAGCTTTGCAGACTGTCTGAAACATCTCTTTGATAAAGCCTGCAGAAGTATAAGGAGCTGTCAGTGACCTGGAACTCCTGCTGCTTCCACTGCTTGGTAGATGGATCTGAATCTAGCCAGCTCTTTCATTATAAAGGCTGAAGACTTTGGCATAAGAACATAAGACATACCATGCCGGTGCTTAGGGAAAATTCAGATCCCTGATGAACTGTGATGGTGGCATGTCAGTGCTCCTGAGAGACTCCAACAGCCAACAGACCATCCAAGAACAACAGTGCAATTCATGGACAATGCTACCACTGCAAATCATAGGAAATCTGTCTGTGCTCAAAGGACATTTACTTATACACTTACACATGTAAGTGCTAGCAGGACACCTATGTGGAGTGGAGGAGTGACCTAGTGGTTAGGGTGGTGGACTCTGGTCCTGGGGAACTGAGGAACTGAGTTCAATTCCCACTTCAGGCACAGGTAGCCCCTTGTGACTCTGGGCAAGTCACTTAACCCTCCATTGCCCCATGTAAGCCGCATTGAGCCTGCCATGAGTGGGAAAGTGTGGGGTACAAATGTAACAACAATAAAATAAATAAAAAATAATGGGCTGACGCTCAGAACCAAATGTGGGTGCTAGAGGTGATTTTGCAATCGATTAGCACCCGCATTAGTGAGTGCAGAATGCTCAGAGGCTTTAGCACAGGAAACAATGAGTATTCCAAAGATTAGTGCAAATAGCAAGCTAATGTTGCCAAACAGATGTTAATAAGGTAATTTCCTATTCCCTCCCAATGCTCAGAGAACAGCGCACAAAACAAAGCCACCTTGTTGCTGAAAAAATTATGCCAGCTTGGAGCAGACGTTAGGGTGTCTTTAAAATCTGCCCGGTTTTATATTTTTGGATGCAGAAGGAAGCCTGTGCAAGCCCCTAAGCACTTGTAGTGAGACGAATGTGTGAGTCAGAGCAAACCCAGAAGTGAAAGCATACATTGGCGCCTGTTTCCTGTGCTTAAATATAAGCCTTCCAGGTTAAAAAAGTTTTTGAAACAATTATATTTAAAAGGTGCAGAAAACAGACACCAAACTTTCGGGTGTGCCAGGCGCATGTGCACAGGACCTAAGCTTACTGCAAAACTCTTCTGTGCACGCACCAAGCATGTCCCCCCCCCTTGCTTTCGCTTTTTCAGTGCACATATAATTTGAATACCGTTTCCTTTGAGCATTGGCGAGCTAGGTTTCTGCACTGTTGGCTTACTGTGGAAGTTCTGAGCAGCAGCCCATAAGAGCATTTGCAAGTGGCATAAAGAGTAAACGTAAGGGGGCGTTCATATGGGTGGAGCATGGGCAGGCAATGGGCAGGGCTCCCACTTATGCACGTAACTTACAGATTACTGTAAACTATATGTGTCCTTGCTGCATTTGTGCAGCTGTGGTTATGCCAGGTCTATGGCTGGTGTAACTGCAGGTATTTAAATTGTAAGGTATGCTGATGCTGGGTTACACTAGTATTCTGCCAGGTGCTCAAATGCTGCTATAGCAGAGGTTCTCAACCCAGTCCTCGGGCCATAACTAGCCACTGTTTTCAAATTATATTGTAGTGATAGGGTGGATCAAATTGGTGGAGGGGTAGCATTGTATGTTAAGGAACGCCTTGAATCAAATGGATTGAAAATTCTACAGGAAACAAAACACATCTTGGAATCCCTGTGGATTGAAATTCCATGTGTGAAGGCGAAAATGATATATTCTGAGTATTAAAAAAGGAGGGAGGAAGACCAAATGACAGCCGGCATGGTTAAAAAGTAAGGTAAAGGAAGCTATTAGAGCTAAAAGAAAATCCTTCAGAAAATGGAAGTAACCAACTGAAAATAATAAGAAACAGCATAAGCAAGGTCAAGTCAAATGCAAAGCGCTGATAAGGAAGGCAAAGACAGACTTTGAAAAAAAGATTGCGTTGGAGGCAAAAACACATAATAAGAATTTTTTAGGTATATTAAAAGCAAGAAGCCGGCAAAAGAATCAGTTGGACTGCTAGATGACCGAGGGATAAAAGAGGCGATTAGGGAAGACAAAGCCATAGTGGAGAGATTAAAATAATTCTTTGCTTCAGTCTTCACCGAGGAAGATACATGTACCAGAAATGGTATTCGAAGCTGACGTGTCGGAGAAACTGAATGAAATCTCTATAAACCTAGAGAATGTAATGGGGCAATTTGACAAATTGAAGAGTAGTAAATCTCCTGGCCTGGATGGTATTCATCCCAGAGTACCGATAGAATTGAAAAATGAACTGGTGGAACTATTGTTAGTAATATGTAAATTATCTTTAAAATCAAGCATGGTACCGGAAGATTGGAGGGTAGCCCATGTAACGCAAATATTTAAAAAAGGTTCCAGAGGGGATCCGGGAAATTATAGACCTGTGAGCCTGACGTTGGTGCTGGGCAAAATGGTAGAGACTATTATAAAGAAGAAAATTACAGAGCATATTCAAAAGAATGGATTAATGAGACAAAGCCAACATGGATTTAGTGAAGAGAAATCTTGCCTCACCAATCTATTACATTTCTTTGAAGGAGTGAACAAACATGTGGATAAAGGTGAGCCGGTTGATATTGTGTATCTGGATTTTCAAAAGGCATTTGACAAAGTACCTCATGAAAGACTCCAGAGGAAATTGGAGAGTCATGGGATAGGAGGTAGTGTCCTATTGCGGATTAAAAACTGGTTAAAGGATAGAAAACAGAGAGTAGGGTTAAATGGTCAGTATTCTCAATGGAGAAGGGTAGACAGTGGGGTTGGAATGCTGCTTTTTAACATATTTATAAATGATTTACAGATGGGAGTAACTATTGAGGTAATTAAATTTACTGACGACACAAAGTTATTCAAAGTTGTTAAATCACGGGAGGATTGTGAAAAATTACAAGAGGACCTTATGAGACAGGGAGACTGGGCGTCTGAATGGCAGATGACATTTAATGTGAGCAAGTGCAAAGTGGTGCATGTGGGAAAGAGGAACCCGAACTACAGCTACGTAATGCAGGGTTCCACATTAGGAGTCACCAATCAAGAAAGGGATCTCAGCATCATTGTTGATGATAAGTTGAAATGCTCTGCTCAGTGTGCTGCAGTGGTTAAGAAAGCAGATAGAATGTTAGGTATTATTAGGAAAGGAATGGAAAACAAAAATGAGGACATTATAATGCCTTTGTATCGGGCCATGGTGCAACCACACCTTGAATGTTTTGTGCAATTCTGGTCGCCGCATCTCAAAAAAGATAAAGTGGAATTAGAAAAGCTGCAGAGAAGGGCGACAAAAATGATAAAGGGGATGGGACAACTTCCCTATGAGGAAAGGCTGAAGCATCTAGGGCTGTTCAGCTTGGAGAAGAGACGGCTGAGGGGAGATATGATAGAGGTCTATAAAATAATGAATGGAGTGGAACTGGTAGATGTGAATCGTTTGTTTACTCTTTCCAAAAATACTAGAACTAGGGGGCATGCGATGAAGCTACAAAGTAGTAAATTTAATACGAATTGTAGAAAATGTTTCTTCACTCAACATGTAATTAAACTCTGGAATTCATTGCCAGAGAATGTGGTAAAGGCGGTTAGCTTAGCGGGCTTTAAAAAGGGTCTGGCTAGCTTCCTAAAGGAAAAGTCCATAAACCATTATTAAATTGACTTGGGATAATCCACTGCTTATTTCTTGGATAAGCATCGTAAAATGTATTGAGCTTTTCTGGATCTTGCCAGGTATTTGTGACCTGGATTGGCCACTGTTGGAAACAGGATACTGGGCTTGATGGACCTTTGGTCTGTCTCAGTGTGGCAATAATTATGTACTTATGTAATATGCATGAATTAAATTTGTATGCACTGCCTCCATTGTATGCAAAGCTATCTCATACATATTTATTGTGGGTATCCTAAAAACCTGACTGGCTAGGTGTGTCCCATGGACTGGGTTGAGAACACCTGTGTTACAGAATAGGTTCTCACTGCATGGCTTCTGAGTGCCTAAATGGAGGTACCCACTTATAGAATTGCCTTTTTAGTGTGGCTGCAGGAATGATGGTATTTCGAGTCAGGCACTTACACCCAAAACCAGAAGAACCAACAGCTAACAGAAGAATGTGCCAGTGACAAAGTTACAGAGGTGGCATTGGACATGCACAGAAACATAGGATATGATGGCAGCTAAGGTCCATAAAGACCATTCAGTCTGCCAAATTTCTTTCCTATTATGATGTCAGACTCCAGCTTAGGTTTTTCCTCTTTATTCTTTGGCAGTAGGGATTCTATGCACTTATCCCATTTGCTGTTATCTGTTTAAGGAACTTTCACCAGCGCACCTTAATCCATTCACAGAATGGAAAACCCCCAGATTACACCCATCCTATCTCAGACAGCCTGAAAATCCTCTGCATTACAATAGACAGTAACTTAACACTGGAGAGCCAAGTGGCATCCACTACAAAGAAAATGTTCCACTCAATGTGGAAACTCAAACGCTTGAAACAATTCTTCCTGAGGGAAACATTTCGCAACCTGGTACAATCAATGGTACTAAGCCATGTAGACTACGGCAATGGAATTTATGCGGGATGCAAAGAACAGACCTTAAAGAATCTTCAGACCGCTCAAAATATGGCAGCTAGACTTATATTTGGAAAAACTCAATTGAAAGCGCAAAACCCCTCCGCGAAAAACTACACTGGCTCCCAATCAAAGAACGCATTGCCTTCAAAATCTGCACCCTGGTTCACAAAATTATCTACGGTGAAGCCCCGGGATACATGACAGGTTTGATCGACTTACCAACTAGAAACACATCAGAATCAACACGAACATATCTAAATCTGCACTACCCAAGCTGCAAAGGCCTCAAATACAAATCAACTTACGTATCCAGCTTTTCCTACATAAGCACACAACTGTGGAACACATTACCAAAAGCCTTGAAAATGACGCACGACCACCTAAACTTCCGGAAATCACAAAAAATTCTGGAAATCACTAAAAATTACCTGTTTAAAAAGGCTACTGATCCAACCTAAATGCCTGATCACTGCGACACAACAAAACTTAAGTACGTAATGGACATAACTCAATTCTTCCGTTGTATGATCCCCTAATTGTGGCTGTGCCACACAAACTTTATCTTACGACAACATCACTTTGTATTTGTTCTTACCGGCGTCAGCAAACGCCTCTCCGGTACCATGTAAGCCACAAAGAGCCTACAATGTGGCTTACATGGAGTGGCCTAGTGGTTAGGGTGGTGGACTGTGGTCCTGAGGAACTAAGTTCAATTCCCACCAGGCACAGGCAGCTCCTTGTGACTCTGGGCAAGTCACTTAACTCTCCATTGCCCCATGTAAGCCGCATTGAGCCTGCCATGAGTGGGAGACACTTAAAGGTGAAGGGGATAACAATATTGGTATTTTACACCTGACACTTTATTGTGCTTATAGAGAAATCTTATAAGCTAATTTAGTTTGGGCATGGGGGGAGGGGCAGCACCACAGAAATGTTGCTGATGCTAAGGCTGAATTGGTCCTCTTCCTCCTCTGCCAATACTTCCTCACCAAAGGATATTGGATATTGCAGGAGTTTGAAACCCAACTCCCTTCCCTTACACCTGGGCTGTAAACCAGGCCCACATCTGGATTGTAAGGTCCCTGAGGAAAGGACCTACAACTTTCTGCTTTCACTTGCTTATTATATACAGTACCCTGTACACTCATGGTGGCACTGAACAATTGATATTTATATTCTTCGTGCTCATCTTAACCATGGCTTGAAGTGGCAGTCCATAAGAGGGATGGGGGTTTATGATTAATCTTTCCAAGATATAAAGAGCTCTCTCAAACTCTCCTCCCTTCAACTTCCTTCACAAACCCTTGGATATTTCGCTGTTTCAGTAACAAAAGCTCTCGATCCGTCCCATCTCAGCCTCCCCCTTCCCTCTTTAACCAGGCACCATCCATCAACCAGTCACATCAGCCACAGATCTGAACGGAACAACTTTCAGGGCTTTAAAACGGGACATCCCCCCCCCCCCCCCCCCCCTCAATCCTTCTCTCTAAAGCCCCTGCTCATATGTCTTAAATAATAGTTTAAAAATGGGTGGATGCTCACCCCATTTCCTTCCAGCGACGTTTTAATTTCTTCTTCCCCTTTTCTGTGTATGGCTCCTTCTGAGGATCTGCCTGTTTAAGATTTATCCTTTCAGGTTTGTTAGTTTCCGAAAAAAAAAAAAAAAGATATTTTCCGAGGCCGAGTTACAAAAAAAAACAAAACCCCCAAACAAACGAGAAATCCGAAAGCTAGGATCGGAGCTCGGGAACTCCAGGGCTTCTAATTACGACGAACTTTAGAACACTTTTTCCAGGGAAATGTTGCAATATCTTGTCCGGCCAGTTTAATTTCCCGTTTTGTTCCCCCCTTTTTGGTTAATGATTGCTTGTATAATCCAGACCCGACTCTCCGTTTTTTTTTTCCTTTCTGCTGCTTCACACATCCATCGGAGCTTTAACAAAAAAAAAATATATATATATATATTTATTTTTTGTTCTTGTGGCAAGAGTGTAAAATGGTTTTATACGGTTCAGTTCCTGACAATTGCGGAGCCTGGCAAGGACGATCGCCTCCCACTTCCCCCCTTTTTTTCACCGCATCTTCTTTGTTCTTTTCTCTCTTTACTCCTCCCGGATCCCTGTTTCCTTCCCCGGCACTCCAGCCCATCACAGCCCCCTCTACCTCCACTCCCACCCCCCACCCCTACTTGCCTGTTTTTCCAATGGGCTGAAGGGCTCAGTGTCTCCCCCTGCTGGGTTTTCAGGCAGCCACCACAGGCTAAATTTATCATTACAAAAAAAAAAATCCCTTCTAAGTTCAGTTCATCAATTTTCACTTTTACTTCTCAGAAATGTTATTTCAAATAATTTAATTTTGCTATGAATGTATATGAAAGAGGAGCCAACGTACAGGAGCCGGAACTGAAGTCTTCACAATTGGCGTTGCTTACTTCTCACTTCCCCTAATTCAAACTCTGTTTGTGTCTGTTATTAAGGGGTCAATTTTTGGTGCCGGGAAATACACCTAAAAAAGGTGTTTGCTGCAGCTAACATTCTCTCTCTGTACGAGTAGCCTACTACTACTACTACTACTACTACTATTTAGCATTTCTATAGCGCTACAAGGCATACGCAGCGCTGCACAAACATAGAAGAAAGACAGTCCCTGCTCAAAGAGCTTACAATCTAATAGACAAAAAATAAATAAAGTAAGCAAATCAAATCAATTAATGTGAACGGGAGGGAAGAGAGGAGGGTAGGTGGAGGCGAGTGGTTACAAGTGGTTACGAGTCAAAAGCAATGTTAAAGAGGTGGGCTTTCAGTCTAGATTTAAAGGTGGCCAAGGATGGGGCAAGACATAGGGGCTCAGGAAGTTTATTCCAGGCATAGGGTGCAGCGAGACAGAAGGCGCGAAGTCTGGAGTTGGCAGTAGTGGAGAAGGGAACAGATAAGAAGGATTTATCCATGGAGCGGAGTGCACGGGAAGGGGTGTAGGGAAGGACGAGTGTGGAGAGATACTGGGGAGCAGCAGAGTGAATACATTTATAGGTTAGTAGAAGAAGTTTGAACAGGATGCGAAAACGGATAGGGAGCCAGTGAAGGGGTTTTGCTTTTTTTTGGCATAAACACACAAGTTATCCCTATAGTGGATGAATATTACCACTATCCCCCTCATTCTATAAACTACCTGCATATTTACACCAGGTTATAAAATACTATCACTTAATTGGTTAATTGGCCCTTAATTGGTGCTTATCTGGTACTGTGTACCAGTGCTTGGTGTGAACTACTACTAATTGGCACTGATTAGTTCTGCACATGTGTGTTAGGCAGCTTTTTATAAACTTAGAATGTAACTTCTATAGCGCACATCTGAAAAAGGGGCATGGATTTGGGCGGGTACGGGCAGGTACTACTACTACTTATAATTTCTAAAGCGCTACTAGACGTATGCAGCGCTGTACATCTGAACATGAAGAGACAGTCCCCGCTCAACAGAGCTTACAATCTAATTAGGACAGGCAAACAGGGCAAACAAGAGATAAGGGAATATTAAAGTGAGGATGATAAAATAAGGGTTCTGAACAAGTGAATAAGGGTTAGGAGTTAAAAGCAGCATCAAAAAGGTGGGCTTTTAGCTTAGATTTGAAGACGGCCAGAGATGGAGCTTGACGAACCGGCTCAGGAAGTCTATTCCAGGCATATGGTGCAGCAAGATAAAAGGAACAGAGTCTGGAGTTAGCAGTGGAGTAGAAGGGTGCAGATAAGAGAGATTTACCCAGTGAACGGAGTTCCTGGGGAGGAATGTAGGGAGAGATGAGAGTGGAGAGGTACTGAGGAGCTGCAGAGTGGAGAGGCAGCCTAGTGGTTAGGATGGTGGACTTCAGTCCTGAGGAACTGAGTTCAATTCCCACCTCAGGCACAGGCAGCTCCTTGTGACTCTGGGCAAGTCACTTAACCCTCCATTGCCTCATGCAGGGGCGTATCTGCGTGGGGCCACAGGGGCCTGGGCCCCCGCAGATTTCGCCCTGGCCCCCCTCCCCGCCGTCAACCCTCCCCCGCTGCTTACTTTTGCTGGCGCCGAGGTCCGACCCGCAATCTCCGTTTTTCGTCTACCTCCGTGGCCATGCTTCCAGGAAGTAACGCTGCAGTGCTGATTCGTTGAATCCAGTTCGGCGTCTGACGTCAGACGTCGAACTGGATTCAACGAATCAGCACTGCAGCGTTACTTCCTGGAAGCATGGCCACGGAGGAAGACGAAAAAACGGAGATTGCGGGTCGGACCTCGGCGCCAGCAAAAGTAAGCAGCGGGGGAGGGTTGACGGCGGGGAGGGGGTGGAGAGAGGCGGCGGCGGCGGCGGCGGGGGGGGGAGGGAGGGAGGCAAAAATGTGCCCCCCCTCTCTGGCTGTGGCCCCCCCTACTGCCGGATTCCAGATACGCCCCTGGCCTCATGTAAGCTGCATTGAGCCTGCCATGAGTGGGAAAGCGCAGGGTACAAATGTAACAAAAAAAAATACACTTATAGGTCAATAAGAGGAGTTTGAACTGTATGTGGAAACGGATAAGAAGTCAGTGAAGTGGCTTGAGGAGAGGGCTAATATGAGCAGGTCATGGCTGTTCCTACTATGTTGGTGCGTGCTTTGTAGAATCCTGTCACTTACATGCAAAACAACCACATTTAGGCATGAGTTACCCCTGTCATAGAGCAGGCATAAGTGGTCACACCTAACTTTAGTTGAATGATTGCTGACTTAGGTTAGTAATCTAGAGACTACTCACCTCCCTTTTCTCTCTCAAAACAAAGGCTCACAGAAACAGAACGAAGCCCTGCAGATCGCAAGGCTTCGTTCTGTTTCTGTGAGTCTGATGTCCTGCAGGTTGTATGTGCAGCAGGAAGTCAGACTCAGAAGAAACCAAACGTAGGAAGAAGACCGGCTGGCGGGGGTTGGGGTCCCCTACCAGCAAAGGTACAGACGGCGAAGGCGGGTTGGCGGGGTGGTTGAGAGGGGCGTCAGTAAGGGGGTCCAGGGCCAAATTTACGGGGGCCCAGGCCCCCGTGTCCCCATAGCAGCTACACCCCTGGGCTGCAGCTTTGTTTATTGGTGAAAAATGGTATAGCCCGAGCTAGTAAACAAGTGAAGTTTCTTTACCACCAATAACCTGACTACCTGCCATTCACAGCAAGGAGTCAAAATGCAATAACGCCAACTAATGTAAACACCATGATTTTATCCACCATAGCAGCAAGGCTAACATTCCAGACCTCCATGTCTGTATTGAGCTGGGGCCCAATGGTGAACATTGAGGCCTTGCCCAGAAGGCCCTCCTTCTGGACAGGCTGTAGCTCGGGTACTCACCACCAGGGGAACCCCCCAAAAAGCATTTCACCCCCCCCCCCCCCACCCCAGAAAAGAAAGCTGCAGGCCAAAGGACCAATTCTATCATCTCCAAAAAATCATGCAGTAAAAGCTCTAAACCTACATCAGACAAGTGGACCCCATCATGCCCATATAAACCAGGGCAAGCGACGTCAGCCCACAAATTCCACGTTCAACAAGTCAGTTGATTTTCGCCACTCCCATGGTCCAACATTAGTCGCACACACTGCATGGGTGGGAAATAATGTCTGACCACAAAAGCATGGTATGTGGGAACCAATCCGAGTCTCAGATTGTCTTTGACCAAGACAATAAGTTGCTTGGATGTAAAGGCCAATACATAATTTCTGCCCAGGTGAAGTATCAGAAGATCCAAGGATTTTCCCTGACTCTTGAAACACGTCATCAAGGAGACCAGGTCCTGTCAGTGTATGCCTCGATCACCCCACCAGAAAAGTTGAGCTCCCCTCACTGCCAAGACCAAGTGCAATCCGTAGGGCTGATCCACCATCCTACGAGCTGCCCAGTGTATAAAGGAATGGCCCAGAATACAAATCAAATAGGGATTGCCTGCCATACCCATAACAGGAAACAGAAAAAAAGACAGTGGCAAAGATGCAATGACCACCAAAGGAGAGAACAATAAAAACCTTTGATTATTCCACCCTCTTGACATAACCCTTGTAGGTAGCAGACCTCCATCTGCCGATGCGCTTCATAAAATCCTTGCCCAAGCCCTCCTTCTCAGCACTGGTAGCCACACCAATGCAAAAAGAATGGGGGATAAACTGGGAGGGATCAAGGCCCAGAAATGGCACTACCATTTTGAGTACCAGCACAAATTGATCCTTGTGGGGCCGTCCATCCTCATGCAGGAAGAAGAACAAACTGGAGGAATGCAGCCTACAGTTCAGATACTCAGAAATATTGTGGTGTGGGCAAGTCAAAAGACCGACTATACAGCGAAGAACCAACACCTGTTCCACGCTGAGCTGATCAGTCTTGGACCTGGCCACTGTAACATGAACCAGTTCTACTGGAAGCCGAATATGGCTCCGCAGGAGGCCCCCAGTTCAGTGCTCTGTATGGGAAACCACTTCACCCATCTGCAACGCAGCAAAGAAAGATAAACAAAAGGCTGCTCGAAAACGAACAACCTCAAACATAGAAAACGCCATCAAGGGCAGGACATACCACAAGGTCAAGAGAATGCCATGAGTAATTGGCACTCAGGAGTTAGGAGTGGAGGTACAACTCTACCCCAGGCCCAAAACATCTGGCATACCAAGAAAGCACCCACTGGGCTCCTCAAACCTGTTGCCTTGAGCAAAAACGTGAAGCCTGCCAAGTGCTGCACCATCACTCCTTTAGAAAAACCTTGGGCCTTGATGTAAAGAATGTATTGTGCCAGTCACCTATCCAACAACTCCGAAACCTCAGCCGCATTATGATGCAAAAAAACATCAACGCTGGTAAAGCTTGACAAATAAGCAGTCCATGTGGACTTCGCCACTGAGTTCCTTAACAATGACCAGACTCCTCATCTCTCATGCTCCATAGATGCACAAGCATCAGAGTTCCTTTGGCATCCGCGCAAGGAATCAGAGAGCGAAAGTGAGACAGCTGGAATCAAGATAAGGAATCTACAATTAGGTTCTGCACACCCGGCACATGGCAGGCCCTGAAAGAGATATTCAGCATTAGACATTTTAGCATTATCTTTCTGAGAAGTTCATTAACTTTTAATCAGTGATCCACCTGTCTATTCACCACCTCAACCACCCCCTGGTTGTCACACCACAACAGAACCCACTTATTGCACAACCTATCTGGCCAGATTTTGCAAGCCACAAGGATAGGAAAGAGCTCCAGAAAGGTAATATTCTTGGACAGCTCGGACTCAATCCACTTGAGTAGCCATGTAGCAGCACACCATGAGCCCTTACAAAAAAGGCCAAAACCAACACCCCCAGCTGCATCCGAAAAAGTTCCAGTCCGCATTAGAAACCTGTTTTCTGCAAAGGCTTAACATCATTAAAGTGAGGCATGAAATGCTCCCAGATGTCCAAATCCTTCTGGATGCCAGCAGACAATCTCATAAAGTGATGTGGCTTGGAAATTTTTTGCTGTTGCCACCGACAACAGTCGTATGAAGATCCTGACTAACAGAATAACCCTGCAAGCAAAATTGAAGCTACCAATGAGGATTGAATGACCCGCAATGGCACCTTAATGGTGGCACAAACCCTGGACACAAACTCCAACAAGCTGGCCACCTTATCAGGTGGCAGCCTAGTTACCGTGTTGACCAAGTCTATCTCAATGCTCAGGAAGGTTATGGTCGTAGTTGGTCCCTCAGTTTTTCCTTAGATAAAGGAACACCAAAGGCATGGGCTGTATCTAAGAAAGTCCCCATTAAATGGATACACTCATGGGATCTGGCAGGTCCAACAAACAGGAAATCATTCAAGTAATGGATGATAAAAGCCAGATCTTCTGATTGTTCCACCACCCAATGCAGAAAGGTGCTGAAGCACTCAAAGTACAAAGTATGCACATGAGATTGAACATCCCATGGGCATACACTTGTCAAAGTAATACTGGCCCTGAAATTTAAATCCCAGCAACTGAAAGGAATTCAGATGGATCGGCAGGAGCCTAAATGCAGACTCGATGCCCACCTTAGCCATCAAAGCAATCTTACCTTAAGCATGCACCAAGGATAGCACCATATCAAAGTCCACATAATGAACGACACAGTATTCCTGGGGAATACCATTGTTAACGGAGCTGCCAGCCAGATGTGAAAGACTATGTATGAGCCTGAACTTTCCCTGCTCTTTCTTGGGGATAACAGCAAAGAGGGAAAGCCTCAAAGTTCAAAGAGGCCTGGACGCAAAGGGGCCTGCTATGCGGCTCAAGCTCTCCTAACTTACCTTAGCTAGTACAATGACGCTCAACCGAGCAGTCAGAGGAGCTGCTTCGTTATTAGTCACCTCACCAACAAAGGGGATGGGAAAACTGTAAAAAAAAAAAGCCTGGAGTAGAACCATCACTGCTACAGTGTTAGGGTAGCTAAGCAACCAAGGCTGCATGGCTTGGAGGCTCACAGGGGTGTACGCCTTCTGGACAAGAGAATTATTTGGGGGCAGCAATGGCCAGGACTGCCTTCTTATTGCACTTAGTGGCTGGGTGTCCAGCCCTACAGATGGCACAAATGTATTTAAATTTATAGTCTGTGAAGGGACATGCGGACTTGTTGAAGCACCAGCACAAATCAGCCAATGCTCCTTCTGCTGTAACAGGTTGCCCAGCTTGGGTTGCACAAAAATTACGAGACGCTCCCACTTCCGAGTCACCCGAGGCCTTGGCTGATATCAGAGTGGATGGGAATGATTTGTGCATGTGGGTGAACCACAGATTAATATCCTGTGTACCCCATGAGATATGGAGGTTCTCTTCCATTTTATCTGTAAACTCGTCATAATTCAGCCAGCACCACCCACTGTAGTGCTGATAGGCATCTAAGATGGCATCAGCATACCAAAGTAAGGGGCCATTCTGGGTGGGGTTCTCATGGCCCCAAACGCTTGCCAGGAGCAGAAAGGAGCAAATCCACTTTATAACATTCCTGGAAACTTCTTTAGTGTTGGCAGCTACCAAGTGTCGCGCTTCTCACCTGCTCGTCCTGCCCGTCCTTCACGCCGCTCTTCACGGCTAGGTCGCTCCCTGGCCTCTCCTCCTTGAGAGGGAGCGGCGGCTGTGCACTGTACCTTTACCAGCGGGACAGCGTTGGCGCAGGGCTCCTTGCCCCGATGTGGTCGTCCCTGCAGTGGGAGCGCCGGCCATCTTGGCAGCACTGGCACTCCTGGAGCAGCTATTCTCTTTCAGGCGCAGAGCCCGGGTACTCGGGCCCTGCCTCCTACGCCCAGATTGGCTTTCCCTGTCCGGACTCCGCCTCCTCCTGCTGATCATCCTATCGGGCTCTCCCTGACCAGCTGACGTCAGTCTCCCTGCCCTTGCCAGCTGTAGCTTGTCTCTCTAGGGAGGGGGCTACATTAAGAGCAAGCCTTCCCACTTGCTTTGCTTCGGCTTCTACTTAGTAAGAGTGACTGGTGCGTTGTGGTGTTGTTTCTGCTTTTGCTTGCCGCCTGCCTTGAACCTTAGCCTGGAACTGGACTGTGTCTTTTGTTTGCCGCCTGCCTTGAACCTTTGCCTGGAACTGGACTACTGCTTTTGCTTGCCACCTGCCTTGAACCTTTGCCTGGAACTGGACTACTTCTTTTGCTTGCCGCCTGCCTTGAACCTTTGCCTGGAACTGGACTACTGCTTTTGCTTGCCGCCTGCCTTGAACCTTTGCCTGGAACTGGACTACTGCTTTTGCTTGCTGCCTGCCTTGAACCTTAGCCTGGAACTGGACTGTGTCTTTTGCTTGCCACCTGCCTTGAACGTTTGCCTGGAACTGGACTGTGTCTTTTGTTTGCCGCCTGCCTTTGAACCTTTGCCTGGACCTGGACTGTGTTTTGCTTGCAGCTTGTCTTTGTATCTTTGCTTGGACCTGGTCTGAACTTTTGTTTGCAACCTGCCTTTGAGCCTAGCCTGGACCTGGACTGTGCTTGCCACCTGTCTTTGCCCGACCTGGACTGTGCTGTGGAACCTTGGGTCTTCATCTCCAATCCCCAAGGTAAGGTCAGGGTTGTTCGGCTGTTAGACTTTGTCTGACACAAGGACTCACTATCCTACTCCGGGGCTTGACAGAAAGCCGAAGCCATGAGTTCGCCGGACAAGCCTGACATGTCCAATCTGGCTCAGGTCCAGCAACAGCAGCAGGCCCAGCTCAACAGATTATCAGGAGTTCTACAGGATGTATGTTCACAGATGTCATCTCTTCAAGCTCAGCGATCACCTACCGTTGGGGCAGCTAGAGCACTCCTCCTATTCCGACTCTGCATCTGCCCGAACCTCCACGATTCGATGGTACTCCGTCTGCTTGCCGGGGTTTCTTGAACCAATGCCAGATGTTCTTGGAAATGTAGCCTGCTTCATTCCCATCTGACAGCCTCAAGGTGACTTACATCATTTCCTTACTCTCCGGACCCGCTTTGGCATGGGCTTCACCCCTGTAGGAGCAACGGGATCCGCTCCTCTCGGACCTGGGGGAGTTCCTTCACCGGTTTCAGATGGTGTTCGATGTCCCGGGGCGTCCTTCTTCAGCGGCAGGTGAACTATTGCGTATCCAACAAGGTAACAGCTCTGTGGGTACTTATGCGATATGGTTCCAGACCTTAGCCTCTGAACTCCATTGGAATCAGGAGGCACTTACAGTGATTTTTTGGCAAGGGTTAAGCGGACGCATCAAGGATGAATTAGCTGGTTGGGAGGTTCCCACCACTTTAGATGCTCTCATAACTCTTTGTACTCGGATTGATGTTCGATTTCAGGAGAGGGCCCGAGAACAGTCTACCTTACGGCCTCCTCTGAGATCTTCTCCTCAGAAGAGACGAGCCAGTTCCCCGCAAGGAGCAGCGGGTTCTGCTGCAGAGGGGACTGAAGAACCTATGGTGATAGGTAGACATCGACTCACTGCCGTGGAGAGGGCCCACCGGCAGAATAACAGACTTTGTCTATATTGTGGAAAACCCGGCCATTTTGTGAAGGAATGTCCTAACAAACCGGGAAAAGTTTAGGCTCGAGCCTTGTGGAGGGGGGCTTTGGGTCAATCAGGTTCCCTTCCAGACAATTTAATATCAGTACCTATTATTTTAATTTGGCAAGAATTCAGGGTGAACACATTTGCCCTGCTGGACTCGGGAGCAGGGGGCAACTTTATTGATGCGACTCTGCTTAAGAGATTAGGAGGACCATCGGTGCCCTGTATACCTGCTCTACAAGTGACTTCTATTCATGGTTCCGCTCTTCCTCAGCCCATTACTAACCTTACTCCGCCGCTTCAGATGCAAGTGGGTCTTTTGCATCATGAGAAGATTCAATTCCTTATCCTGCCGCAAGCCATTCACCCTGTCATTCTGGGATTGCCTTGGCTACGTCTCCATTCACCTAAAATGGATTGGCCCGCTGGTGAGATCGGGCAGTGGGGTTCACGATGCTTTGAGACCTGCCTTACTCCTGTGGAACCTCCTTCCAGTGCCATTCCAGTGCTGCCCGGAATTCTTTAGCCTTGTGAAGCCTGTCTTCCGGTAGAATATCGTGACTTTCAGGATGTTTTCGATGCTCGGGAGGCAGATTCCCTCCCGCCCCATCTCCCCTTTGACTGCCCTGTCGACCTGATTCCAGGTAAGATGCCTCCCAGGGGTAGATTATATGCCTTGTCCCGAGAGGAGTCTGTGGCCATGCGTACTTACATTAAGGAGAATCTCCAGAAGGGCTTCATCCACCCTCCTTCCTCCCCTGCGGGTGCAGGGGTTTTTTTTTGTCTCAAAGAAGGATGGGTCTTTATGACCGTGTTTCGATTATCGAGGCCTGAATAACATCATGGTGAAGAGCCGTTACCCTCTTCCTCTTATTCCTGAATTATTTGACCGTCTTCAAGGAGCTGTTATTTTTACTAAGTTGGACCTCCGGGGCGCCTACAACCTGATTCGAATTCACCCAGGGGACGAATGGAAGACGGCGTTTAATACTCATGAGGGTCATTTTGAGTATCGAGTCATGACCTTTGGTCTCTGCAATGCTCCAGCTGTTTTTCAGAACTTCATCAATTTCATTTTTCAGGATCTGTTGTATTCATCCGTCATATTCTACCTGGATGATATTCTGGTTTTTTCCGCTTCTCTTCAGGATCATTTCCCGGCATGTGCGCACAGTACTGCAGCGCCTCCGGGAGCATTGACTTTTTGCCAAATTGGAGAAATGTGCCTTCCATCAGTCAGCTATCCCCTTTCTGTGGCATATCATCTCCTCTATCAGTCTACAGATGGATCCTGCTAAGCTTTAGGCTATCCAAAATTGGCCTATTCCGCAAGGACTCCGGGCGCTGCAGAGGTTCTTAGGATTCGCCAATTACTACAGGCAGTTTATTCCACATTACTCGTTGATCACTGCTCCACTGACTGCTCTGACTAGGAAAGGAGCTGATGTTCGAAATTGGTCCTCTGCTGCTCTGGAGGCTTTTTCTACCTTGAAGGCTGCGTTTTTGTCTGCTCCAGTGCTCCATAGCCCGAATGTCGCTAAGCCTTTTATTGTTGAAGTTGATGCGTCATCCCTGGGCGCCGGTGCTGTGTTGTCCCAGTTAGCTTCTTCAGGCAAACGACATCCTTGCTTCTTTTTCTCGAAGAAGCTCTCCCCTGCAAAGCGCAACTATACTATTGGGGACAGAGAGCTGTTGGCTCTGAAGCTTGCTTTTCAAGAGTGACGTTATCTTCTGGAGGGGGCTGCTCATCCTATTACCATCATTACTGATTACAAGAACCTTCTCTATTTACAAGATGCTAAATGTCTGAACCCACGACAGGCCCGGTGGTCACTTTTTTTTGCCCGTTTTGATTTTCGTTTAGTGTTTTGGCCGGCTGAGAAGAACGTACAGGCGGATGCGTTCTCTCGAGCCTTCAATGTGACTGACAAACCGGAGGAGGTTTGTCCTATGCTTAATCCGGCTTGTGTCCCATCTACGGTGGTGGCCTCGACCTCTCTTCAGACCCCTGCTCCTGCCCGGGCCCGACGTAAGGTTCTTCGGTGGGGTCATTCATCTGCTTTTGCCGGACATTTTGGTTTCTGTAAGACTTATCATCTGATCTCTCGGTATTTTTGGTGGCCTCATATGGTTCAGGACATCCTACAGTTTGTTTCTACTTGCCCCACCTGGGCTCGCACCGTCTCCTCCTGGCAAGCTGTGGGGTCATCTGCAGCCCTTACCTGTTCCCCGTCAACCCTGGCAGGAGGTTCTTCCTCCCTCCAAGGGCAACACGATCATCTGGGTGGTGGTGGATCGTTTTTCCCGCATGGCACATTTTGTCCCCATGCGGGCCCTACCTTCTGCTGCTGTTCTGGCATCCCATTTTGTCCAGCATGTGTTTCGTTTACATGGGTTATCTCAATGCATCCTTAGTGACAGAGGGTCGCAATTCACCTCTTGATTTTGGAGATCGGTGTGCTCAGCGTTTGGAGTCTCCACACATTTTTCCTCAGCCTATCATCCCCAGACTAATGGCATGGCAGAGCGGACTAGCCAGACCCTTAAGACCTTTCTCCGGGCCTTTACTAACACGCATCAGGATGATTGGGCGAATCTCCTGCCCTGGGCCGAGTTCGCCTACAACAACAGTTTTCATTCTGCCTCCCAGACTTCGCCCTTCTTTACTATCTATGGACGTCATCCGTGCCTTCCTACACCGATTCCTGTGGATCAAGCTCCTTCATTGGTTCATTCGACCCTCACCACTATTCAGGACACATGGAGGACTGTTCAACGTCATCTGAGGCGTGTGGCTGCACGGTATAAACGGTTTGCTGATCGTCATCGCCGTTCTGCTCCTGTTTTCCACCCTGGACAAAGAGTATGGCTCAGCACTAAATACCCTAACTTCGCCTTCCCTCCCTTAAGTTTGCTCCTCGCTTTATTGGTCCATTTGCTGTTCAAGACAGAGTGGGGACGGTGGTCTATCGCCTTCACTTACCTGGTAATCTTCGCATACACAATGCCATCCATGTCTCGCTGCTCAAACCTTTTTTGGCCTCCCAGTGGCATCCTGAACCAAAGAGGATCACTGTTCCTGACTCTGAGCCTGACCCCGAGTTTGAGGTGCAAGAGATTCTTGATTCCAGACGCCTCAGGGGTAGGCTTTTTTATTTGATTTCTTGGAAGAACTTTGGTCCTGAGGATAATTCATGGGAACCGGCTACTAATGTCCATGCACCTGACTTGGTCCAAGAGTTCCATTCTCACTACCCTACTAAGCCTGGACCAGGACGGAGAGGGGCTTCCGGTGAGGGTACTGTCACGCTTCTCACCTGCGCGTCCTGCCCGTCCTTCACGCCGCTCCTCACGGCTGGGTCACTCCGTGGCCTCGCCTCCTTGAGAGGGAGCGGCAGCCGTGCACTCTACCCTTACCAGCTGGACAGCGTCAGCACGGGGCTCCTTGCCCCGATGTGGTCATCCCTGCAGTGGGAGCATCGGCCATCTTGGCAGCACTGGTGCTCCTGGAGCAGCTATTCTCTTTCGGGCGCGGAGCCCAGGAACTCGGGCCCTGCCTCCTATGCCCAGATTGGCTTTCCTTGTCCGAACTCCGCCTCCTCCTGCTGATCATCCTATCAGGCTCTCCCTGGCCAGCTGACATCAGTCTCCCTGCCCTTGCCAGCTGTAGCTTGTCTCTCTAGGGAGGGGGCTATATTAAGAGCAAGCCTTCCCACTTGCTTTGCTTCGGCTTCTACTTAGGTAGAGTGACTGGTGCGTTGTGGTGTTGTTTCTGCTTTTGCTTGCTGCCTGCCTTGAACCTTTGCCTGGAACTGGACTACTGCTTTTGCTTGCCACCTGCCTTGAACCTTAGCCTGGAACTGGGCTACTTCTTTTGCTTGCCGCCTGCCTTGAACCTTAGCCTGGAACTGGACTGTGTCTTTTGTTTGCCGCCTGCCTTTGAACCTTTGCCTGGACCTGGACTGTGTTTTGCTTGCCGCCTGCCTTTGAACCTTTGCCTGGACCTGGACTGTGTTTTGCTTGCCACCTGCCTTTGAACCTTTGCCTGGACCTGGACTCTGTTTTGCTTGCCTTCTGCCTTTGAACCTTTGCCTGGACCTGGACTGTGTTTTGTTTGCCGCCTGCGTTTGAACCTTTGCCTGGACCTGGATTGTGTTTTGCTTGCAGCTTGTTTTTGAACCTTTGCTTGGACCTGGTCTGAACTTTTGTTTGCAACCTGCCTTTGAGCCTAGCCTGGACCTGGACTGTGCTTGCCACCTGTCTTTGCCCGGACCAGGACTGTGCTGCGGAGCCTTGGGTCTTCATCTCCAATCCCCAAGGTAAGGTCAGGGTTGTTCGGCTGTTAGACTTTGTCTGACACAAAGACTCACTATCCTACTCCAGGGCTTGACACCAAGTCAGTCTTCAACTTCTTCTTGACTTTCTCCATTCCTCCATCAATTTGAATATATCTATACATACCCATTTTTTAATCTTCCTCACAGTTCAATCATAGCAACCAAGGCCAGTGGCACCCTATCAGATTGCCCTGTCCAGCCGGAAGAAGATGAAGAACTAGAGGAAGAGGAGGAGAAAGAAGAAGAGGAAGACACCCTTCTCTTCTTATTTCCCCTCCTAGACTTAGCAGGCCTAGACCATGGAAACATGGGAGTAGCATGATCAGCAGGACTTTTCCAACAAACCAAGGAGGCATAATGAAAATTTTAATTCTTTATTCAATAATGAAGTAGGATTCGACACGGCACCGTGTTTTGGCACAGTGCCTGCATCAGGAGTGTAAAACATTTATATATATATATATATATATATATATATATATATATATATATATATATATACACCATATAATAATTCTCACCTCCAACATTCTATTGGTCTTGCTGCCTGTGTTCATGACTTCTTCGGAGTTGGTCTGCTAGGCTCCGTAACACAGGCTGACGTCACCGAACCATTATGACGTACACCCGGGAAAAAGGCACCCATTGGTCACATCCCACAACCCTTCTAAGTCTTCCAGCTTGCTGCCGGCCGCGGCCAGGTCCCGCCTCCCTCTGATGTGTTCCTGCTTCCGGTTTGGGTGGATCCTGGCAGCCGCCCGGCCCGGTAGCTTTTGAGTCTCCAGGGAGGCGTCTGTTAAGCACTTTCATTGCCGGTCACCACTGGAGATGCAGGTGTGTTAGAATTAGAAGGGTGGCGGGGAGGGAAGGAAGAAAGAAGGTGAGATGCTGGGCCTGCGAGGTGGCGGCGAGAGGGAGAGAGAGACACGTCACTAGGCCCCCCCGGTGAGGGAGAGATGCTGGGCCCGCAGGCAAGCCGGGGAAGAGAGATACTGCGCTTGCCCCTAAATCTGAGAGGGAGCACGCCCCTTGACTGCTAGCTATGATCCTGCACGTAGGAGCTAGCTCTGTGGGTGTTTGGGCACCCCCAATATTGAACAAACTCTTTGTGAGGTAGTTTCTGTTAAATGTAGCATGTGGTTCTCAGTGTTTATGTTTGGGAAAATTGCTACTTTGTGAAAGGCAGGTATCTTTAAGAACAATACATTTTAATGGACATGTGTAAGACCCTATTGCAAATGCCTCCGAGTGTAGTACAATTAAGTTGATGTACTTTTAGGAATTTGGCTCTGTTCTACCAGTTGTTTCACATTACTACTATACAGAACTTAGTGGGTCATGCGCCCGTAGCGCAGCGGGAAGAACACTCGGAGGGAGGGAGGGATCCTGAAACTTGGAGGGAGGGAGGGAGGGAGGGAGGGAGGTAGCGACCCTGAAACTCAGAGGGAGGGAGGGGACAACCCTGAAACTCGGAGGGAGGGAACGACCCTGACACTTGGAGGGAGGGAGGGAGGGGACGACCCTGGAACTCAGAGGAAGGGAGGGAGGAGGGGATGACCCTGGAACTGGGAGGGAGGGGGGGCCCCTGGCACACACTCTCATTCTCACACACACACTCTCTCTCTCACACACACACTCGCACCCAGTCTCACTCTCTCTCTGTCACACACACACACTCGCACATTCACTCTCTCTCTCACACACAGTCACTCTCACACACACTCTCATAAACATACACACTCCGAGGAAACGGGCCTTTTTTACTAGTATATATATATATATATATATAGGCACATAGCGGTCGCAAGTGCTATGAGACATGTAAATGACTGGTTCCGCAATGCCACAGATTTCTCGGCCACTGCCATGGAACTGAGGCTGTTTGATCCTTATCACTTCAGCAGTTGCCTCCATGGAAGTGGGGGGGGGGGGGGGGCTTCCCCGTGTTGAATCTCTCAAATATCTTGCCACAGGCAAAGAAGGCCTGGAACTGGGTCTGCAAGTTACACCAGTTCTCACCAAGGGTTACCCCAATGTTGCCAATTTGTTTACCTACACTAGATCTTAACTCGGAAGGGGAAATTACAATCATTTCCAGAATTGCAAGAACAAGGCCTTCTCACTCCAAAAGACTACTTTCATTATTGGCAGTTGCTACATTACACGAGGAGCCTGTCATGAGAGGCCTTGGCTGAGGATGTGCAGGAGGAGTTGCCGTCGGCCTACTCTCTGGGGTCGCAGCAAAAAGTCCCGTTGAGGTTTCACCTCAGGCACATTAAAGACACAATTTCAGAACCAGATTTTGGAAAATACGCTGCAGCCTGGGGTCGGGACCTGATGGTAGAAATATCACCAGGCCTGTTCAAAGAGCATGTGTTGGCAATGTACAAAATGTCCCCTCTAGCCGATCACTGGGAGTTACAGTACTGGGTTGCATTCCGGATGCACATCCCACCTTGTCGGGCGTTCCACATAGGTGCCTCTTCAGATGGGGCATGCCCCAAGTGTAACGCAGATGGAGCGACATTGGGTCATATGTATTGGACTTGCCCAAGAGTGAGGAGATTTTGGAGACTCTTACTGCAGCAAGTTTCAGTCATGTGGATGACTGGATGGTCTTACTCTCCACTTTTATTGTTTGGGAAGCCTTGCTTACGAGCCCCGAGGCCAAAATGATTTACAACTTTTGTGAAACAAGCTATTTTAATAGCTAAAAAGTCTATATTGGTGGACTGGATATTGCCAAAGGGCCCCTCCCTCCAGAATTGGCGAATGCAAATGGTGCAGCTGTTAAGAACTGAGAGACTAATGGTCCGGGAGGGAAGTCCGCGCAAGTTTAACAATTTCTGCATGCGATGGGGCCCATTTTTAGATTCTATGCCCCCAAAAGCCAAGAGTTCCCTGTTGAATATATGACTTACCAGTTGGAACCAGTGGCAAATTCCCCCTTGGACAGTATCGAATTGGGAAAGGGGGGAGGGAGGGGAGTTGAGAGGGAGGATTAACATGCTACATGGGGGGGGGGGGGGTCCTGGAGGGCTATCAGAGTACAGGCCCATTGGGACCGGCCCGCCATGGTCAAGTAATCTAGGTATTAAAGATTTATCTCTGGGGGTGAGGGGGGAGAGGAGGGGAGGAAATGGAAAAAAAAAAGCTGATGATGGATGATGAAGATGTAAAGTCTGCAATCTGTGTGATTCCACTCTATGTAACGTTAAAAGTAACAGTTCTGTATATTTTGTTGAACCATCAATACAAATTATATATATATATATATATATATATAATGAAAATAGTAAAGACAATCACATAAGATAGAAACATTAAACACAATCACATAAATTAAAGCTCTAAAAAAATAATGATAAAATATATGTATAAATGTATACCTGTATGTACTAATCGACATATTATAGAGATTAGAACCAAGGAGTAATAAAAGAGCCTAAGGGGGTAAGGGAACAGAAATACCTGTGGAAATCTGAAAAAAGGGTAAAATGAAATATGATTATGAGTAAAAACTGACCTGTGTGTGATATAGAAAGGTGAACGAACAGGATCGAGTCTGGACGATATATATATATAATACATAATGTCCAAAATATGCAAAAGACATAATAAGTAAAAGAAGAACTATGAAAATACATATAGCGGAAGCAAAAGGATACCTTTAGAAAGACTAACGATGCTGATAAACCATTAAGAAAGGCAGCGTCAGTAAAAACACAAGGGTTTCCTTTTACAACGGCGCGCTGAAAAATGGCTTGCGGTATTGTAAGTGCGGGCTTTGGGCTCGCGCCAATTCATTTTTTAGCGCGCCTGTAAAAAAGCGCTTTATTTTTTTTGCTGAAAATGGACATGTGGCAAAATGAAAATTTTGGTAGCCAGCCATTGACCTAGCGGTAAAGAATCACGTGGTAACCGGGTGGTAATGACCTACGCGCGCCAAATGCCACTTGGCACGCATCCGTTACGAGCGCCCGAAAATAAAAAAATATTTTCCAGACATGCGTATCGGACATTGCCAAAAATGAAATTACCACAAGGGCCACGCAGTCACTGGGTGGTAACTCCATTTTGGCGCGCGTGGAGGGGCATAATCGAATGGTGCAGGGTTGACAGGAGAGTTTTAAAAGACTGAAGGAACCGAAAGTGTTAAATGGGGGGAGGGGGGAGTTCTGAAAGACATGAACATTTGGGAAAGGAAAACAATCTGAATGCTGGCCATTAGGACACAGGGTAGATAGGAGAGTTTTAAAAGACTGAAGGAAACGAAAGTGTTAAACTGGAGAAGGGGGGGGGGGGGGGGAGTTGTGAATGACTGAAAGACATGCAAATTTGGGACAGGAAAACAATCTCAATGCTGGCCATTAGCACACAGGGTACATAGGAGAGTTTTAAAAGACTGAAGGAACCAAAAGTGTTCGGGGGGGGGGGGGGCAAGTTCTGAATGAATGAAAGAAATGAAAATTTACGAGAGGAACACAATCTGAATGCCAGGCATTTGTACACAGGGTAGATAGGACACTTTTTAAAAAAAATGAAGGACGTGAAAGTATTACATCTTGGGGGAGGGGTGAGGAGGAAAGCGGTGGGGTATCCGGATACTGGCCGTTAGGGCCACGGGGTACAAAGACTTTTGAAAGTCTTAAGGAACCCAAAGTGTGGGAAGGAGGAGGAAAAGGAGGGGAGGGAACGGGGTGAGGGGCATTAGGAACAGGGGAGGGGGCCCTGTCACACACTCTCATTCTCACACACACAATGTCACACAGACAGTCTCACTCTGTCACACACCTGCACATTCACTCTGGCTCTCTCTCTCAAACATACACACTCCCAGGAAAACCTTGCTAGCGCCCATTTCATTCGTTCCAGAAACGGGCCTTTTTTACTAGTATTTAATAATGTGTGGAGATGAAAGAAAATTGGCGGAATAAAAGATTGACTGATGTGGTACAGAGACACAACCTTTAAGAGGAATCTCAGGTGTGGACAAAGCAGCATCTTGTTTAGCAAGATTTTAAGAAAAAACGCTTATAGTGAATCAGTGTCTGAATTTCAGCGATACATTACGATGATGTGATGGAAATGAGAAAACCTGGGATTTAGCTTAAAAAGCTAGGTTTTGTCAATTGGATAGGTGCATACAAAAGAGTAATGAGAACTATCTGTACCAGATTTAAATTCCTTGCTAATGGAAGTGACTAAAAAGGAGAGTGAAAATGTATCAAACCCTTGAAAAAACGTTTCATTATAGAATACTTGAGAAACTGATACCAGAACAAGATGTAGTTGTATTGTTGAAAAAGACAATCTGGTATTTGATAAAAAGTATAAATGATCTGTTTGTGGAGTGTTTTGAAGACACAAGAATTCCAAAATACATGCAGAAAACTGTTCACTTTTGAATGGCCAGACTACTAAAATCAAGGACTGAAGGTGGCTTTGATTCTGTATGTTGAAAGCTGGGTCTTTCAACAATAAAAGTGGTGAATAACTATGTCATGCACTGTCTTGATTCATGAGTGCTTGTGTTAGTATGATGTGAGCTGAATCCGACTGCAGCTTTTATAAAGTTTATACTATGAGATGCATCAGAAGAGAGGCATATAGAAGGTCTTGATTCCATTGGATTTGGTAAAGATCGATTGCTACTTCATTCTGAATTGGTCACTTTGAGCAATATTTGAAACTATTGGTGATGAGTGAGAATGGTAACAGAACAAAATTGTTAATTCTCACTCTTAGGATAGGACAGAGAAAAAAATATGGCCTTGATGGACCACGCGTGAGGTTGAAAGAAATTCTTGCTCAGTAAATCAGGGAGAGGTGCAGAGGGAGGCAATGAGGCTCAGAGAGCGACAAGGTACTATGATATTGCAATTGAGGACAAGAAAAATTATTCAAATCAAATTGTTTCCTTGCACAATAGTTACAAGCTCGAACCTGTCCGTTTGTAAATAGAGCACATGGCAATCTGATTATCCGTCTTTATGAAATGATGTGTCTTGACAAATTATTACAGAAAAAACTAGCCATGGTTAGTTGAATGGGTCTCAGGTCTAAAAGACTGATGCTGTGCAGCTGCTCTTTTACTGTCTTATTAGTCAGAAATGTATGTTGCAGTAGATGCGTTCTTCAGTCTTGCCAGAAATCGCTATTGATAGCAATATGGAGGAGAAAAATTAAAATGATGCTCCTATGATAAGATTTTATTGGATATCCCAGCACCAAAGTGATCAAGAAAGATGAAGCGTAAGTGATATCCTCATTGTTAACAGCTGATAGAGATATGACCACCAATCCATTAGGTGGGAGTTCAACTGTTTTATGTGAAAATTAGACTAAGGGAAAACATGAAGTGATATCACCCTGTGGCTGAATAATGGGAGAAAGAATGTGGTCTTCGGAATTTGACAGTTTAAATATGAAGCACAAGCAAAATGATAATCTGCGTTGTTAAGAATGATATTTGCTCCATAAGTAACAAAGTGATGATGAGAGCTGTACGCTCCAACTACTACAGTGAATTAAATGTTAGTTTTCAATAATCTGCCATGCATGAAATACATCCCCTGATATTTGGTGTAGAATTAACCAAACATCTAAATACAAGAATGCTACTAGTTCACTCTGATAGGGAAGGGGCACTGCTGTGAGCACGCATACTATGAATACTCATAGTGGTGAAGTTAGATTGAATGGAATTACCATCAGTAACAGTGAATTGTATCCAATATAAAGGAAAATAAGTGTTTCAATATTCGATGAATTGAAAAATTGGGAGATATATCCTATAAATCAGAAGTATGAAACCTAGACTGCATTGCAAAAATGGAAGGATGGTTGGTAGTGTGAGCCTTCAAAATTTTTATGTTGAGTTTTCTGAGATTGAAAAATGCACAGAAAACTCTCGTTTCCTCTTTGGTATGACAAAATATAGTATACTATACCATACAATCAGAGTTTTCTATACTGCGTTTATTCCAGCAATAGAATTCAAACAGTTTACATTGATAAGAAAACACCAACAACAAAGAGGAAATCATATTCTATTAAAATGCAGTATTCCTATTTTTTTTAACACTTACACATCTATAAGATGTACTTACCTTAATAGAAATTACAAAAAAACTGATGGCGTTTGTGATTTAACTCGAGAAAAAAAATCCCCTATTATAGAAAGCAGTTTTCAAACTGTTGTAGATGGATATGGATACAATGCAGATGGTTCAAGGTAGGATAGATGGTTGATTAATACCACCAGAGAGACTGCTTGAACCATACTGCAATAGTTAATCAAAAGGTTTGAACAACGTTCAAAATTGTAGTAAACCAAAAGGAAGAAGGTTTAGATGCTTCTGGTAATTCTTCAATGAATTCATGGACATTATGATCCAATGGATATGTTTACTCATCTAGTGGATAGATTGGAGGTGTTCAGTATATAAGTAATCTGAATCATCTTTAATCAATTTATGCATCCTTATCATTGATCTCATCACCGGAGCTGTAGCACATGAATGTTGTATACCATACCTCATCCAACAGACAAATGCAATTTATTTGGATTTTGCTCATACCTTTTTCAGGAGTAGCTCAAGATGAGATACACTGGGTATCTCACAATCTAAACTTGTACCCAGGGGAATGAAGGGTTAAGTGACTTGGCCAAAATCAGAAAGAGCAGCAGAGGGATTTGAATCAGGCAGCTGTAGATGTCAAGACCAGTGCTCTAACCACTAGGCCACTCCTGCCCTCTAGGCTGCAGTAAGTCAGAGTAATTTTGGCAGGTTTTGACCATATTGAATTAAAAAACAATCTTATAGTACACCATCCGTTGGCAGTGCTAGAGATTAACTATTAAGATTTAGATACTTCAGTACTGCAGGTTGATTATCCTGAGAGGCTTAGGAAGTGGAAACAACCAGATCCTGTATGGTAAAAATGTTAGAATAAAAGGGATCTGCTTGATGTTCCATTTGTTCCTTTCCAGTAAGGAAATTCATTGTGGGAGGTTTGTGAGGGTGTATTTTAGATCAAGAAGAAATCTGAGATATAGGAAGGAAATCTACCAGAAAAAGTAAAATGTTTAGGGGTCACAATAGCACTCAGAAACAAATGTCATGCTCTTGAGAAACCTAAAGAGAAATAACATAGGAAAAACTTTCCAAAGGAAGTCACAGGTCGTCCTTATGACTATTGGAAGTAAGGATCTTGCTCAGAAGGAAAAAGAAGGAGCCTTCCCCAGTGACCCTGAAAGCTGTCAGTGTTTTAGAAGTGGGGGTGCTTAACCCATAACAGACCACCCTACTTTGGACAAAGTAAGGGCATTTGCTCAATATTGGGTGTACTCAATCACAGGGTTGGCAGCTATGAAGACAGTAATGCCTCAATGAAGTGGTACCATCATTAAAAGCCAGTTTAGAACCTCCCAATGGTATTGCATGGGAGAGTGAGGTAAAACATACTTTAGGCACCACTGTAAACTGGAGCCTGAGCTCGAGTCTCAGCATCGTAGGCAGCAGCATTGAATGTGGCAATTTACCTGAACCTGAGCGTCGGAAACTTGGGCTTCGGCATCAAGAGCTCCCTGTTGACTTCGGCACCATACTTGGGCATCGGCATTGAGAGCTCCCCATCGACTCCGAATTTTGGGCGTCGGCACCGAGAGCTCCTTGTCAACTCCGATGACTGGCCCCTGACATCTATGCACATCTGAGGTGGAGTCATGCGTATTGGTGTCGAGAGATGGCAGGACACTGAATGTACTTAGAACTCAAAGTGTAACCTCAGTACCAAAGTCTTCTCAGATATACTGAGAATTTGTTCTTGTGTCAAGGAGTTGATAGCAGGACTTAAATCCACAATATCAGGTTCAGAGGCAGTTGCTCTTACCATTAGGCTAGAACTTACCATTGATGTAAATTGGCATTGACATTAGTAATGTATCGATGTTGCCTTGTGCACAAATTGTCTGGATCCTGATCTCCTAGCGCTCAGCATGGGAGAGAGCAGGCACAGACTGTCTGATTCTCTTCTTAGCACTGGCCTCGATGTTACCTTGTGCACAAATTGTTTGGATAGGAGACAGCAGGTACAGATGTTATTGCAACAATGAAAAAAAAAAAGCCAGTGAGTCAGGCTGCCAAGCTGCAGAGAAATTAGTAGTGTGATAACACCTCTTCATGGTAGCAGGTTAGATATATGCTGTTAGAAGCATTTACAGTGACATAATGCTGGACTGAGACTATTTAAGGCAATGCGGGACTTGTCGCAACTGCAGAAAAAAATAAAACTAAGGGGGGAGGGCTGACTTGAGTGTGCAGTATATATAGTGCCTATCAGTGGTGGGAAGGCAGGGACATGGGCAAAGAGCTTGTTTTGATTTTTCTGTGCTTTGGAAGGGCAGGGTCAGTCACGTCACCAGAGAGTAACTTCAGCTGTGTGGCTAGATGATGGAGAAAAAAAAGATACCATCTTATTTTTTTTTGTCTTGTTTTATTTCTTTTTATATCCTCTTAAGACTAAATCACTGGCAGATGAATCCACGTCAGGACAGGCTCATCCACTCCTAGTTTGTCACCCAGTGTACTGCCCCAAATATAAGCTGACCAATTTATTTTGAAGCCAGGATCCTCTAACTCCTCTATGGCCTAGGTGGGGTGCTATGGATTCTTCCTCCATCTGGAACAAGTAGACAACACAGACAACTTCCTCTACCATCATATTTTCATAGTGCTATTGTCATGCATCCATACAAGCCTGCCACTACAACACTGCTTGTCTTGGAAAGTGGTGCCAGCCCCACAGCAGCAACTCCAACCAAATTATTCAGCGTGGAGCTTATTATCATAAAACGTGGAGCAAAGAACAGAGCACCATAGGGCTCAGTGAGGGATTGCAGGTCCAGAACTGCATTATCTGGTTGGAGCTGCTTCTTCTATGGGTCTGGTGCTGATCTGCAAAACAAGCAGTGCTATGAGATGAGGGGGTTTACTGGGAGAGGGACCTGGGTTGGGTTCCTCACACCTCAGATTACCTCTTGGGGGGGGGGGGATAGTCCTTCCATATTTCTGAGTGGGGCCCCACTGCATATGGACACTCTCGGCTACTGTCTCTCCTCCCAATAGGGCCAGGGACGATGTCACTGACTCCTCCTCAACCTTAGCAGATGGAGAAATTAAATCTTAGCTGCCAATTTTCTTTCGTTTAGTCCATTCAGACTGGTCCAGAAGCTTGAATTATGCATTCTTACCAGCAAATGGAGACTTAGAAGTTCTGACTGCCCTACAATTGTCCTGTGCAGTTTCAGTCGAATCAGGTATTTCTTACCAATTGATGACCCCAACTTTCTCTCCCTTGTAATATTTCATTACCATAAGCAACATGTTTTTTATCCATCCTTGGCAACAGAGCAAGAAGAAGCAATTATAAAACAACTAAAAACCACTTTTGAAAGAATTCCTGCATGCAACACTGACCCCGCTAACAACTTGACCAAGTCTTCACTAATAAAAAAACAGCTGAATAAAGATGGACCTCCTGGACCAGTCTAGAGGAACTAAAGGTAAGAAAATTAGGAGGTAAGACCTCATTTCTCCTTCCATAGCATCCTTCTAGTCCAGTCCAGATGCTTGGAAAATACCAAAACAGTCACCATTGAGGGAGGGATATGATGAAGCCCATCGACAGCACCATGCGCCAAAGACCACATCCTGCTTTGTCTGCAAATCTAGACGGTAGTGTTTTACAAAAGAATGGAAAGGCAACCAGATGGCCACTTTACAAATATAGAACAGGAGAATCAGAAAGCTTTCCACCCAAGATGCCGCTTGTCCCCTTAGTAGAATGCACTTGCGAGTCATCAGCACTAGGTATCCTTTGAGAATATAAACTGAAGTTAGAAGAATGGTCTAATGCTTGGCAGTTAAAATTCAATGCAAAGAAGTGCAGAGTGATGCACTTGGGGAGTAGAAATCCAAGGGCGCTGTATGTGCTAGGATGTGAGAGGCTGATATTCACAGACAGGGGGAGGGAGCTTGGAGTGATAGTGTCCAAGAATCTGAAACTGACAGTTTGACAAGTTGGTGGCTGTAGCCAGAAGGATGGTAGGCTGAATAGAGAGAGGCATAACCAGCAGAAGAACAGAGGTGCTGATGCCTCTGTACAAGTCATTGTTGAGGCCCACTTGGAATATTGTGTTCAGTTTTGGAGGCCATATCTTGCTAAGGATGTAAAAAGACTTGAAGCGGTTCAGAGGAAGGCGACAAAAATGGTATGGGGTTTGTGCCAAAAGTCCTATGAGAGACACTGGAAGACCTGAAAATGCATACCCTAAAGGAGAGGAGGGACAGGGGAGATATGATACAGATGTTTAAATACTTGAAAGGTATTAATATAGAAACAAATCTTTTCCAGAGAAGGGAAAACAGTAAAAGCAGAGGACATGAATTGAGGTTGTGGGGTGGTAGACAAAGGAGTAATGTCAGGAAATTCTTTTTAATGGAAAAGGTGGCTGATGCCTGGACTGCTGTCGCGTGCTCGAGGACCTTGGCATACTGTCAGGCTTCTTCCCCGGGAGCACTGGGTTCGTGAGCCCATGGGCCACTACCGTGGAGCGGCAGCGGCAGGCAAGATCACCTCCAAGGTAGAGATGAGACAAAACTGGACCGGAACCCTGGACTGGAGTTCTACACCGGAATACACGGAACTGGAACGCACCGGACGGGTGCGCACTGGAGTGGAGCCCGCTGGACTGGAACACACTGGAGGGCCCCACAGGACTGGAACATACAGGAGTGAAACCCGCTGGACTGGAACACACTGGACCTAGGCTTCACCTACGCTTGACCACCTTTCCCCGAGGGTTGAGCCCTCAGGTTCTGGCAGCCGGTAGGACTTACAGGAAAACCCGGAACTGGAACTTGCAAGCAGGAACAGCAGGAATGAAGATCCAGGAGTGCCCCCTGGCACCTCGGCGAAGGCAAGGCAGCCAGGCAGGGAATGTCCGGGTTCTGGCAGTCGGCAGGTTAGACACAAGGACTAGTAAAGCTATACACCAGCTAACAACAAAGCTGTGCCCAAGCTAACAAGTCATACACTGGAAACAAACACAGAGAACTAGCAAAGCTATACACAGGCTAACAAGCCACACGGTGCCTAAGCTGGCTAGTCTAACACTAGGAACAAACACAGAGAACTAGCAAAGCTATACACAGGCTAACAAGCCACACGGTGCCTAAGCTGGCCAGTCCAACCCTAGGAACAAACACAGAGAACTAGCAAAGCTATACACAGGCTAACAAGCCACACGGTGCCTAAGCTGGCTAGTCTAACACTAGGAACAAACACAGAGAACTAGCAAAGCTATACACAGGCTAACAAGCCACACGGTGCCTAAGCTATCTAGTCAAACATAGAAACTCACACAGAGCAAACACTGAAACAGTGTACAGAGCACTCTATACACCAGGGCCCTAGATGAAATGCAAAGGCCAGGGCTGTAGTCTCTAAGTGATTAATAAAGCCCTTCCACACCAGAGGCACAGCTGCAGCAATCACCTTGCATCCAAACAGAGGCTTGACACACAGAGAAGTCAGCCCAGCGGGAGCCATCTTGGATACTGGCATAGAGGAGTCGGTGGCAGCCATCTTGGAAAAGGCATAGCCCACACAGGTGAGGTTCAGTAGGGCAATCAGCACACAGAGCCAGAGAGAAACTAAGACAGACACAGAGACAAGCAGAAGCCAGCACAGCCACTGACTCCCAGAAACAGGGTAAGTCTGAGGGTGGTCACGGCCACAGACGTAACAACTGCCCTCCTAAGCGAGGTGGTGAAGACAAAAATGGTGATGGATTTCAAAAATGGGTGGGATGATCTCTAATTAGAAAATTAATAGTATAAAAAAACAAAACTTAAATGGCTGCATGTGTGTTTGATGTGTTGAGTGGTGCTTAGATGGTGACTCCAGCTTTAAAGAACTAAGACCGGTGCCAGGCAGACCTGTATGGTCTGTGTTCCATATATTGCAATCCGGTTTAGGATGGTCTGGAGAGGGCTTCAACAGAAACTCCAGAAATTGGAACATGACGATCTGTGTCCTGCAAATGACAAGATGGATTCGGACAGACTGGAGTGGGCTTTGATGGCAACTCCAGTAGCTGGAACCTAAAGAATGTGCTGGGTGGCCTTCTATGGTCTCTGTCCCAGAAATGCCAAAGAAAGACAATGATTATGTATTTATTATCACATTCATTGTTGGTTTATTCATAATGAGTGTGACTTGGGCAGACTGGATGGACCGTTCAGGTTTTTACTATGTTACTAAGTTACTATGAAGTTATGGCCCCCTTATTCCATTGGGCTAATGTTGCTATAGAAGCTGCCTCTCTGTGCTTCTGTCCTCCAAAAAAATGACCCAATGATCCGAGCACCAACAGTCCTCTGTTCCTCAGAGGTACTCCCACAGTGTCCTCCTGATATCCAACTGATGCAACTGTTGCTCTTCACTAATCCCTTTTTCTTTGCTCCAAACTGGCAAACAATGCTCTAATTGATGTGAAAGACCAACTTCACCTTAGAAAGAAAGGATGGGACAGGCCACATCACTACCTTCTCCTTCGATAAAACTGGAAAGTGTTCATTGCACAACAAGGCCTGTAACTCTGAGATCCTTCCAGATGAAGCAATAGCAACCAGAAACTCCATCTTCAAGATGACATCCTTCACTGTTCACTGTTTCAAGGACAAAGCACTAAGACCAATGGGAGGGGAGGGCTAATAAGCTTGAGTGCTCTCAAAAACTAACCACATCCACAGCTTGCTCCGAACCAGCCCCTTAAAGCATGCCAAGGCTGCTATCTGCTCTGAGGGATGCCAACGTCAGTCTTTATCAAGATCATCTTGCTGAAAGTCTAAAACATCACCTATTGACGATGTCAAGGGAGTTACTTCTTAATCCCAACACCATGCTCAAAATCACACTATACTGTAATGTGGGCTATAGAAGTGGACTTTCTACGGGAACTCAACATGATGGAAATTACTGTACTTTAGTATCCTCTCTTCTGCAAATGCACCCTCTCAAGAGCCAGGTTGTAAGAGAATATGGAGACAGATCCAGCATCCACACCCGTCCTTGTTCCACAGGTCGTCCATCACTGGGAGTCTCATTGGTGCTCCAACAGCTAGGCACACTAAATCTTCATACCAAGACCTCATGGGCCAATCCAGCATCACTACCACTACCAGAAATCACTCAACCCAGTAATAGCCATGGCAGGAAGACATAGAGCAGGCTGCTGAAAGGTCAGGGTTGAACCACAGCATCAATCCCTTCCAACTTCACCTCTCTCCTGCAACTGGAGAATCTGATAACTTGTGTTTTGCTTGCCAATGTGATCAAGTCAGTCACCAGCGTCTCATGGGTCAACTATGTTGTTAAAGGTCTGCCACCCTAGGCTTCACTCTCCCGGATCAAACAGGTTCCTCCTGAGGAATTCATCCTGAAAATTTGCAATTCAAGCCATCTGTGCTGCTGACAGAACTGATGAATGAATCTCTGCCCAGGACATCAGGCTCACCACTTATGCCACTACCTGGTGACTCCTTGTACCCCCATGATGATTCACATAAGTTACTGCCATTGCATTGCCCTTCCCCTTCCTTTGACCAGGGCATGAAAGGATTCCAAACCTAGGTGAACTGCCCTAGTCTCTAGCCTGTTGATTGACTACTGAGACTCATCCTGCGACCACTGAGCCTGAGCTATCTGACCCAGACAATGGGCACCCTATCCTTTGAGGCTGGCATCCATGCTCATCATTGTCTAATCTGGAGGCTCCATGCATGCCCCACTCCAAACTGGGTCAGTGGAGCTACCACTCCAGGCTTTTGTGTGCCCTCCCGCAGAGTGAGGGGACCACTGAGAAAGAAGAGCTTCCTGCAGGAGGCATAGATGAGCCCTAGTCACTTGGACTACCTCTAGAGTTGCCTCCATCAATCCCAAGACCTGGAGGTAATCCTGAGCTGGCAGAGTCCATATACTGAGAAGATGGAACTGGCCTTTTGGCTTCAGAAGCCTGACCTCTGGCACAAAAATACAACCCAATTGTGTGTGAATCGAACCCCCATACAGTCAATTACTTGGGCACGGTGAAGATTGCTTTGGGCTGGGTTGACTATCCAGTCCAATCACTCCAGGAACAGTACCACCCATGCAGTAACTGGTTCACTTTCCTGACGAGATTTTGCTTGAATCAGCTAATCGTCCAGGTAGGGGTGGACCAGGTTTCCTTCCTTGTGCAGAGCTGCTGCAACCACCACCATCACCTTGGAAAACAATTGAGGCACAGGTTTCAAATTAGCCCCTGACGCAGCCCTTGGTGGGCGAAACACGGCCTGTGTCGGGCAATTTGTTTACATGCGGTATCGTCAATAAAATCTTTCTGATGTTATATTGATCTGCTGGCTTCTTTTTCCATATTGGACTTTGCAGATCGTTTGCCTTGTTGCATAAACGTGAAGAAAAGGAATTTCTGGTGACTTCAATAAATGGGAATGCTGAGGTATGCTTCTGTCAAATCTAAGACGTTAGAAAGTCTCCTTTCCGTACCACCCCAATGAGATGCAGAACCTGGGAACGTTGAGGGCCCCATTGAATCCTTTGAGATCTGAAATCAGCCAGAATGTGCCCACCATCTTTGAAACCATGGAATATCTCCCAGTGCTGCACTCTTCCTGCAGGACCAGAACCACCACCTGCAGGTGCAGCAACCATAATAGAGTCTCCCCAATGGTCCTTGATTTCCAATTGGACTGGCAAGGAAACTCTAGAAAGGTGCCTGCAATGGCTTGGCAAACTCCAGAGCATAGCCATCGCAGAGAACTTTGAGGACCTGCTGGTTCTCCATAATCTGGGTACATCTCCAATAGAAGCCCTGCTACCACAGGATGAACCTCCACATCATCATTGGGTCCTATGAGCTTGTCCTAGATCACTGAAAAAAACTGTTGGTCTACCAGGATGGTAATGATTGGTCTCTTGAAACCTGCCTCTACCAGAAGTACTTTAAAGTATTCTTCTTGTCCTCCAGAAGGCAAGAAACCTTGGTCTCCCCAAGACACTTCACCAGCTTTTTCAAGTCCTCTCAAAGTAACAGAGGGCTCTTGAAAGGTAGCATATTCAATTCTGATTTAGAAGCCATATCAGTTGACCAGCTACACAACCATAAGGATCTCCTGACAGCAACCACAAGGACCATATTCTTAGCACAGGCCCTTAGCAAATCATAAAAAGCATTCACCAGAAAGGAGGACCCATCTTAGTCTTATATAAGAACATAATAGCCTTACTGGGACAGATCAATGGTCCATCTAGCCCAGTATCCTGTTTCCAATGGTGGCCACTTCAAGTCACAAGTACCTGGCAGAAACCTAAATAGTAGCAACATTCCCTGGTACCAATCCTTGTGCAAGCAGTGGCTTCCTCATGTCTGTCTCAATAGCAGACTATGGACTTTTCCTCCAGGAACTTGTCCAAACCTTTTTAAAACCCAGATATGATAACCACTGTTACCACATCCTCCGGCAATGAGTTTCAGAGATTAACTATTTGTTGAATGAAAAAATATTTCCTCCTGTTTTAAATGTATTTCCATGTAACTTCATTGAGTGTCCCCTAGTCTTTGTACTTTTGAAAGAGTAAAAAATTTGATTCACTTCTACTCGTTCTACACATCACTCAGAATTTTATAGACCTCAATCATATGTAATTTTTTCAGGCTGAATAACCTTAGCCTATTTAGCATTTCCTCATATGAGAGGAGTTCCATCCCCCTTATCAATTTAGTTGCTCTTCTTTGAACCTTTTCTAATTCCGCTATATCTTGGCAACCTTTTTATCTTGAAGGCAGATGCCTCCATCATTCTATCCAGGACCTTTTCTGCCAATCAAAAACAACCTCTACATACCGGGACCCCACAAATATCCACGTACAAGGCTAGGGTAGAGACATCAAAACTCTGTTTGAGAAGAGATCCTCCAGTCCTGAAGGTCCTTTAACACTGCTCCACCTTCCACCAGGATAGTCGTCTTCTTCTTCAAAGTGGTCACCACCGCATTCACTGTGGGAGGTTGGAGAGTGTCCCTATCCTCCCCTGGAATAGGGTATAATCTTTTCATGGACCTACCCACTTTGAAGGGCGAATCTGAAGAACTTCATTCTGTGTGAATGATATCCCAGATATCCTGATGCATGGGAAAGGACCTAGCTTGTTTCCAAATGTCCTTCCCCAGGGATCCACAGTATGAGCCTCTCCTTCTTTGCTCACCTCTGAAAAATTCAAAACTAAAGACACCTGAGAAATGAGTTCCTGCAGTTCATCTCTATGAGATATATGATCCACTGCAGAGTCTTCCCCTGGGGTCATCTCTTCCAGTCATGCACACTCTGCTGGATCCTCTGGCTGAGAATCTAGGCCCTTATCCATCGGAGGCTCTTTCTCAGAGGGGGTGGATCCCTCCTCCTCAGAATCATCTGACCATTCCAACCATGGCCTTTGAACAGCAAAGGGAACCCCCCACCCCCCTGGAAGCACTCCCATAACTTCTTCAGACAAAATGCCTGATATATGACCAGAGTGAAGTATTTAGGAAAATCAATCCTCCACCCGGGTGGACTCTCCTTTAAATTCCTGTTGTATCCGTGGAGTGGTTCCACTAACTTGAGCTGAGGTAGCTGTTCCTACACACGAGCAGCATCCAAGATGGCAGCTATTCCCGCCAAATTTGTAACTGCCAACACATCTGAACTGGCTTGCTGAGTGCTTCTACTGCGCCTGGGCATTTTCCGACATAATCAAATCGGCTGCCACTGGGCCCATACCTCCACAAAAAAAAGACAGTTGGCACCAGTCCCATCAAGACCACAGAGTCTGCAAACACAGCAGTGCCCGAGTCGTTCCCATTCACGTTGGCATACCGGACTTTCTTACCCCCCTGCCCCCGCTTACCCATTTTGGAGAGACAGCAAGAGACTGCGAGATCACAGCCCGAAGCAGCTCCTTTCACACTGCTGCATCTTTCTTGCTTTAAAAAAAAATTTTTTTTACTTACTGTTGGTTGTATGCAACAATCTCAAGGTTCCCTTTCCGATACATGGAAGAAAAACCAAGGCTACTGGTGGCCCTTGCCTCCAGCCAGACTCTGGCAGAGGGATAGCAATGAAGGGGGGAAGGGACCTAGCCACCCAGGTGTTACATCCCCAGGGCATTTTTTGATCGGAGTCAAAATTAAGGACCTCAGGTAGCCTACTGAGACCACCAGGTCCACCAGACTAATCCTAACTGCACAGGTTTATCACGTCTTTTATATGCTGGAGACTGATAAATACTGACTACACTGAGACTGCATAAGATAGTTATAGGGCAGTCAATAGTAAGAACGTCTCAGTCTTCATTTGCTGGTAGGAGTGCATAACCCAAGCATCTGGACCGATCTGGAGGGATGCTATGGAAGCTATGGATTCCTCTTTCACTTGGATTGAGAGGACACTGCTGCCTTTTCCTCTGTCAGGGGGGACATTACCAACTTTTTCTCAAGGCCAAGCAGGTGCTGCAGCCTCCTGCTTCAGATCAGTCTATGCCACAAACATAAAGACAAGGTAGATTAAACAGGACTACATCTCCCTGCTTGTGATGGGATAAAATCAAGAAGGGATCAGCCTAGACACAGCTTTAAAGAACTTTTAATTGTGAAAAAAACATTGCAGATTACATATATGAATACATTTATGTAGCTGATTATGCAGTATTTTTAATTGTGATTTTCCAGTTTGTTCTGCTGTTGTCTTGCTTATTGAATAATAAGTCATTCTACAAACATATAGGAATATAGGGTAACACCCCTCCTCAACTAACATGTTTCTTTAACTTCTAACCTGTTTTTAATTTCCACAAATGGTGGCATTTGAAAGAGAAATGCCACACACCCCATGCTTTCACATTAACAATGGTTGCAAGTAAGGTTCCTCTGTGCTATACTTCAGCAAGTTCAGTATTCTACCTACCAATGGTTTTACCCTCTAATTTCCTCACCTGACAAAATACTGTACCTTTACAACTAATCTCCTTTATGGGAAACCTTGACTGTAAAGCACAGCTAGGGTTTGTCCTGAAGGGTTTAATTCTGATCACCTCCTCTGATAACTTCAGATGTCAGGAGATGCTCATGGTTTTGCTGCATGTTCCACTGATAGCAGGACAGAAGAAAAACACAAATATATATACATACACATTTAAATTTTCACTTTTTGGGAGGAGAAGGTGGGGAAAGGATCTGTTTGTGTATTTAACCTGACGTGTGCAATGTCTGAATACTAGAACACTATTTTTGGAAATTTGAAGATAACTACTTTGAATCATTGGCACCAGCAGTGAAATCACATTTTTAACTTATTTGCTTTAAACAAATTTGGTCTTTGAGAGAACTCAGCACTGCTACAGCAGCAACATTGCAGGTGAACCGTGTTGAGGTTCTGTGGAACATGGGACACTGCTAATCTTGGGAGTCTTAATGCAGTCTACTAAAATGTTTGGAATCTCTGCCTCGGCACCATGAAAGATCAGCAGAAAACTTTCTTTTTTCTTAAAAAAATAAAAATAGCGTTTTGCTAATGCAACAGAATTTGAAAAAGACAAAAAAAAAGCAACCTGTTTGAGTTGACTGAGTCTAAATGCTGCTGAAAGTTAACTGGACGGAATGGTCTATTTGAGTTTGTGCTTCTGGTGTGACAGTTCCTTAGTCAGGGCCTGTAAAGATCAGAGATGGTCTTTCTTACTGCTATTACCAGCTGACTTCGCTGCTTCAAGGAGACTTGTAATCAGCTCTGCTCTTCAAATTTCTACATACAGTTTACTGTGGAAACTGTAGTTCTGCTTTTTCCATCTAATAACAACACTACAGAACCCAGAATTTGGGAGGGGGGAGGGGAGAACAATGTTGGTAATGGTGTAACATCACCTTCTAGGAGTCAAATCCCTTGGCAGCCCAGGGGCCCGAAATACAGCCCTTAAGGATATAAAAAGGGTGCTTTAAATGGTACTAGATCACCAAAATTAATATTGACTGTGTAGTACAGTATATTTACGGACAACAAGCATTCCATTCTCCAAAAGGACCTTTCAGCAGCATAGGAAGCCCTGGAATCTCCTTTCTTTAATCTTTTTCAAAGCTTCCCTTGTGGGTAACCCTCAGGACAGGCCCCAAGGTTCTGTTCTTGTTGTTGCATTTTGAGGGCTGCCGCTGGAGGACATTCGCTGAGCAGTGATAAAGCAGGGGCCTGGTTGCCTATCTTTTGACCTGCAACAGGAAGTACATGGCCTCTCAGTTATAGGTGGCCGGATTTCTGCCTGTGTCATTTTTCCACACTTTAGACAAGGAATGTTCCCTTGACTTACATCCCATGTTAGCAGACACAGGAAGAGGAATGTCAGTAACCCCACTGCAATTTTCAGCAGAAGCTCCTCACTGGTGCTGAAGTGAATCTGCTTGGCTGAGATCACTGGCACTGAAGATACAGATAAAGGCGTCACATTGGTGGTAAGTTCTGTGGCATCTGGGTCCTTCGTTACAAAGTGTCGTGGAATAATTAACAAGTTTTCGTGGGTAGGATGTAAGGCATAACTGGTCATAATCACACAGAATTCTTTCCCATTGGCACTTTCCACTGACTGACAATCATAAAAGCCACGGTCGGCCAAAGTCACATTGAAGATAACCATGCCCTGTTCATACAGGAGATACTTGGAATCCTTTAACTGGAGGTAACTGCCATTAAAGATCCACTTGGTGCTGGCCAGATTAGAGACTGGGGAGCAAGGGAGCTGGATGCTGTTGCCAGGAACAAATGAACGATTTCTGACATGATTTCCTGAAAGAAAGCAGTAACAGGGCTGGTGTTTCACTGAAGGTAGAGATTCATTAAGTATCTATGTTGGATACAGACTCCAGTATGGAAATTATCTGGTTAAATGATACTCTCTCAGTAGGCAGCTGTTGGCACTGTAAAATCAGTGCCTCTGCCACACCTATCCCTTCAAGATGCTATAATATCTACATCTTTGGTACTCCTAGCTCAGACCAGCAGAAAGAACAGAAGTCTTAGTAAATAAAGTCCCATAATAGAAGTTATGCTTCTTGGAATGTCATTGCTCAGTTCAGAAGCAGTAATCATTAGGGAATATCAAATGGTCAAATGCAAGGATCTTCTAGCCAACAAGAGTAGTGGGGAAGGAGCTTTAGTAGCTAATAAACAGCTTGGAATATCAACTTAATACAATCACTTTTCAAGACTGAAAACAGAGCACAGTTTTCTTGGTGACAGGTACCCTACAGCTACAGGAGTTAATCTGTGCAACACTACAATCAGTGGTGTGCTGGTAAATGTTTAACAACAGGCTCTCTCCAGTCCACCTCTGCACCCCCTCCACCTCTGCGTCCCCGCCCCCCCAAATTGCAGAGCTGGCTATAGCTGGGGAGTGAGCCTGGGGGGGGGGGGCAATGCATTACTCCAGGGAAAAAAAATTTTTTAATGATCCCAGGTTCCAATCTAATTCATATGTAAAGTGGGATAAAATGCCATAAATAAGTAAATATAAACTTTAAATGCTGAGTACCTGATTCTCCAAGTGGACATATTCCAAACACTATAATGAAAATAAAATGATTTTTTTCTACTGGTGACTTTGTTTTTCTGATCATGCTGGCCCAGTATTCGATTCTGCTGCTATCTGTCCTCTTAACTCCGTTTCCAGGGCTTCCTTTCCATTTATTTCTTTACTTTCCGCCTTTCTTCTTCATTTCTTGCCCTATATCTGTATGACAAAGCTGGGTCCTCCGCAGACTTGACTGTCCAGTGGATCCAGCTTCTGCCTATTTTGTTCATCCATGTGCAGTTTTTCTCCTTTCTTCCTTTTTCCTCATGGACATGGATGGAGGGGAGGGAAGAGTGAGGAAGGAGATGAGAATCTCCTTCCTCACTCTTCCCTCCCCTCCATCCATGTCCAGCATTTCTTCTCTCTCCCTTCCCTCTCCTCCATCCCCCTGTCCAGCAACCCTCCTCTCCCCCTGCCCTCCCCTCCATCCACCCACCCATGTCCAGCAACCCTCCTCTCCCCCTGCCCTCCCCTCCATCCACCCATGTCCAGCAACCCTCCTCTTCCCCCTACCCTCCCCTCCATCCACCCATGTCCAGCAACCCTCCTCTCCCCTCCCCTCCATCCACCCATGTCCAGCAACCCTCCTCTCCCCCCTGCCCTCCCCTCAATCCACCCAAGTCCAGCAACTCTCCTGTCGCCTGCCCTCCCCTCCATCCACCCATGTCCAGCAACCCTCTTCTCCCCCCTGCCCTCTCCTCCATCCATCCATGTTAACCATCTCCTTCCAGCCTTCCCCCCCAGCAGCCCATGTCAACCATTTCCCTTCTAGCCCCTCCCCTAATCAACACCAGACATTTCCTGCCTTCTTCCAGCCCCCCCCCCCCCCGATTCCCGATTCCCTGCTTCCCAGGTCGTCCATCATCTCCTGTCTGCCCTCAGCTCCCCGATAGCCCTCGCTTCCTTCCTGCCACCGCCCTGCCTTTAAATATTGTATTTTTCCTCGAGTCACAGCACCGGCATTGAAAGCAGCAGGCTCAGCTTGGCTCCGGCCTTCCCTCGCATGGTTCCACCCTCTTCTGATGTATTTCCTGTTTCCGCGAGGGTGGAACCATGCGAGGGAAGGCTGGAGCCGAGCCGAGCCTGCTGCTGTCAATGGCGGCGCCGTGACTCAAGGAAAAATACAATATTTAAAGGCAGGGTGGCGGCAGGAAGGAAACGAGGGCTATCAGGGAGATCAGGGCAGACAGGAGATGATGGATGACCTGCGGAGTGGGAGAGCCTGCAGCTCGCAGGGTGGGGGGAGGAGAGGCAAGCCGGCCCACAACAACAGGCTCGCAAGATGCCAATAAATTTAACAACCGGCTCCAGCACACCATTGACTACAATGTCAAACAGTATTCTATAAGCAACAATCATTCTTACTGGGATACGTCCTACCATGCTCATGGTTTAAACAGATTACTACTGAAAAGCTTCTATTTCTAGTGGGGTTGGGAGATACCTCAAGGCGTATAGCAGTGTGAGGTATTATGAGGCTCCAAATGTCCCCAGTACATGTTAACAATATTGTACTAGAAACCTTCCAAAAGTGACCAAAAGGTGAGGAGAGCTTTATTTGAATACCAGGAGGTTTATGGAACTAGTAAAGATCTCCAGACAGAAGCACTTCCTCTTGTTAAAAGTTGGATAGTGTATAGGTCTGAAGCAATGTGAAGGGCTCTCAGCTCTTTCCACCAGGGCAATAATTGCTAGTTTTTGCCCACCTTGCAGTCACTCTTATTTAACTTTTACCCACCAATATGAGGACAGTCGGAAGCATCCCCGCTTGTCACGCTCTGGCTGAGGTTTCTGCAGGGAGAAATAAGTGAAAGTTAATGCATGTTTCATAATTCAAATGCAGCTCTGGTCTGCAACTTAAGGTGACAGTAACTAGCTGAAGGCTGTTCGGTTCTAAGTCTGTCAGCTGTGTTCGAGGTGTAAAATAAGAGGATGTTCAACAAGGAAGGGCTCTACTTACTGGGAGTCAATATGCTTGTCAGCTATTTTGACACATTTCTGCAAAGTATGAGACCAAGCACAGTAGGGATCCCTTGCCAAAACACAATCAAAACAGTTGGTGTATTGTCCACATGCTGAAACAGGCAGCTGCACCACCTGTGAGGGAGAACCCACGTACAGCAAACCCTGCAAGTACAAAGCACCATTATTCAAAGGTTAGGATTTCCTGGGTTACACTCCCCAATCTGCAATATATGAGTACAAAAGCATGCCCCCTACTGGCAAAGAACAGGTCCTGCAGTCCAGTTAGTATCTCCCAGTACAAGCCCTGGGACAGGAGAGAACCTTGGTAGGTTTGGTGGGTGGGGGTAATGAAACTGGAGGCGTGGAAGGTAAAAGTAACATTAAAAGGAATATACATGGGTTTGAAGTGTTGGGTTTTTGGAGCAGTTACGCTCCTTATAAAAATCAATTACAAATTAAGACTGCTCATATGGCTTGAATTCTGAAATAATAGCCATTCAGTTCACTAGCTGAGGATCTAATGGAATGGTTAATAAAGCTCAGGCTGTGTTTAGCAGGTAACATGTGATGACATCAGATACTGAAAGAAGTATACAGAGCACTGGTTCTTACTAAAGCAGAAGGACATCAGGTAGAACCTGGACCTAGTCCTTCCACCCATGTGCAATAAGCTAGCCAGATAAAGGAAGGAGCTTGCTACCTTTTTGGATGACAGTTTGAGGGACTGCACAGGCTCAGGAGCCTGGAAAAGCTGAATCTCCTCCATAATAAACATCTCCCCATCGCAGTTCAGAGCTTTATGTAAATAACCATTGTCTGCAGAACACAACAGATTATATAGGATCAGCATTTGCAATTGGCCTTTGGGACTTTGTAACCAATTTGTGCTTTTATGTATCAAATCCAAAATATGCATTCAGAAAGTCAAACAGATGGCTCCTTCCTTGCACAAGACTCTCTCTGAACTACAAAAGTGTGGCTCCCATAGTTACAGTACTAAGGACCTTTCATTTAAAGGTACTAAAGAAATCCCCACTGCATAGTACAGCATCCTGTCTCTGAGAATAAAAGTTCTCCCCCCCCCCCCTACCGAATCCAAATAGGGATATCCTTTCCCTGTTACTCACTTCCCAAACTAAAAGCTGGGGACCCATTATCTACTGGCTAATAACTGCAAATGGATCTGTTCTGCAGAAAATGTCTGCAAACAGTTTTTAAACCGTGTAAAGGCCCTGATTCTGCAGCTTACCAGTTCCTAAAAACATGACATTGTAGGTACAGTTGTCTATGCCGAGGACTCTGTCCACAACGATGCGGGTGTAGTTAGATCCTCTTCGCAGTAAGACAGGTCTGTTCCCAATGGGACTGATGCTATCATCCATTAGAGGATGGTCCTTCACAAACTGGAGAGTCTTATCGGGCAAGTCCAGAGAGCTATGGTAGCCATTCTGTCGGGCAATATTGTTGATACACTAGGGAGAGAGACTGTTAATTAAATCACTCCTAATATGAAATTAATGGTAAGAATTTTGACACCCCATTTTCTCTCCTCTGGATTATAACTGATGATTTTAATGTATATCTTTTCAAGAGGACATGAATGGGGGATAACACTGATAGGGTAAAGTGTTATCAGGGCCACTACTGCAAGAAGCAGATGCAGAGCTATAACCAGCAACTGGTAGGAAAAGGCATCATGGCTGATTTAATGCACTGGAATGGCACCATCATCACCAAACCCAACTTAGATATTTTTGTCTGCATGAAATGCCCAGCCCTAAGCAAGCCACTTAACCCTCCATTGCCCCAGGTACAAAAAAATTAGATTGTTAGCCTACTAGGGACAGAGAAAGTACCTGTATGTAATATGTAAACTGCTTTGATTGTATCACAGAAAGATGGTATATTTAAAAAAAAAAACACAAAAGTGGCTCCCTGAGCCCTACCAGCCTCAAAGAGAGAAGCTCTGTGAAGAGCAAATGGAATGGCCTATATCATGAAAAACAAGTTCCTTCAAAGTTAGCCTGTTGGAAGAAAAAAGATTGGCTGGATATTTACAGCACCAGGACGTGGGGATGGCACCTCGCCTTTGTACATCACCCATTTCACATGGGAGTGCTCCACAGTCACAGGCCCCTTATACTTCCCTCGGGTGAACACTTCATGAACTGTCTCCATGCTGAACGTGCAAACTGCAGAGATGTCCAGCTTCCCCCTAGAGAAGGGAAAAATAAAAGTGGCTTCAGGAATTACCCTTGCATTACCAGTGCAGGCTTATTCAACAATGTTCACTTTTTCAACACTACGTGATTGCATCAAATCATACATAATTATAGCAACATAAACAAAGAAAAACACTGAACCGAGGCTGAAATAAGTCCCTCCCCCTAGTGAGTGCATAGTACTCAGATATAGCGCTACATACTTGTAAAACAAGATTTATGACAGCATTCAGATATAAGGCTGCACAATCAAAGCAAAAATATTTTCCCACTATAACATACTCTCAAAAGGAGAAAGTTATTTGTAAATCAAGTGTTACTATTTTCTTAAATGTGGAAGTGGATATTAACAAAGACCTAGATTTCCCATTCAAGACCATAATCAACCAGATCCATGTGGTAGGTCCAATGGGTCCCTGTTGACCATCCTGGAGCAAAATTCCTTGGAGGGACTCATTTTCTTGTCTGCTTGGAGCATGACACATCACTACTACTACTACTAACTAGCATTTCTAAAGCGCTACTAGGGTTGAGGAGGAAGTGACGTCACCAATAAAGATGGAGGCTTAAACAGCTAGCTCCCGCTCACCGTAGTAAAAAAAGCGTGAGTTCTCCCACTGATCGTGTCCTCCCGGTGCGATTTTGATTCGCAGCACCCACGGAACCGGTGGCGCTCCGGGCGGTGATAAATATGCAGCCAGAACTCAGCCAATTTGGCTTTAAAGGCGGAAAGACGGCTAACCGCGTGGCGGGCCTGGAAATCCAGCCCGAGCGGGTTGGCAAACAATCAGACGGCGATTTGCAGCAGAGCCCCTGCCTCTTTGGTGAGGACCGTAGCGGACCCGCTCGCAGAGCTAAAAGAATGGCTACTGGAGATCCGTGCAGACGTAAAGGCGGTCCGGGCGGAGCTGGAGACACTAGGCTCCGATCTCCGCGGTGAAATTAGAGAGCTGGGGAATCGGATGGAGGAGATGGAGTCTCGAGTGGAAGAACATACGGAAGAACTGGGATCGCTAGACCGAGCGATCGTGGACGTCCGGCTGGGCCAGCAACAGTTGACTGACAAGATGGAAGATCTAGAGAACAGGAGTCGGCGGCATAATTTGCGGTTTAGGGGTATTCCTGAAACCCCGGAATACGCCGACTGTGAGACAGTAGTGCAACAGGTGGTGTGTGCTATATTGAAAGAGGCTGGCAGCCCAGTGGAAGCAACTGCAGTAGTGCTTGAGCGCTCTCATAGAACGCTGGGCCCAGCCCGGAACAACTTGCCTAAGGACATCATAGCCTGCTTTCAGGATTACAAATTAAAAGAGAAGGTGTTTCAGGCGGCTAGAAGCCTACAAAGTGTCAAGTGGGACACGCATCAGGTGGAAATTTACCAGGACCTGGCACTGGCCACTTTAAAACGGCGAGCGGAGCTGAAACCGATAACAAGGAAGTTGCAGGAGCTTGGAATTCGCTACCGCTGGAAGCATCCCTTTGTACTAGCATTCTATAAGGAAGGCCGCATGCACCAAGCAAGATCCCTAGCTGAAGCTAGAGCGGTTCTCCCAGAAATACAGCAAGAATGCCCGCCGGAGACCCCGGGGAAAACAAGACGTGATAGAGCCCCGGCATCCCACTCGAAATGGCAGCGAGTGGGTAAGGGGCAGAAGAGATTGCAACGTCAGCAGTCGGCTGGCCACCTTACATGACTGTGGGTAAGGGGGGCATAAATGATGTGTTAACACGTGTTGGGTCTGGGCCCAATGGAAGTTCAGAATGTAAGGCTTGCAAGAGCTATTTGGTTCTGGTTTGTAATGGTTTTGATTGATATATAGCGGGAGAACAGTTGTTATGTTGTTCAATGGCACTAAGAGGGTGAGTGGAGGGGTGAGGTACTTCCTCTACGGGATACTCTTTCATATATGAGAGAGGATCTATATGAACATAGAGGGAGGGGGGTGGAAGGGAGGGAGGGACAGGGCGGGGGGGGGGGGGGGGGGGGGAGCAAATGGAAAAGAGGAGAGGAACAAAGGGATGACAAGGCGGGAGACCATATCCGGGCTGGCTTAGGGCGCCCATGGGAGGTGATGGAATGCAAGATGTAACACTAGCGATCCTGAATGTCAGAGGTTTAAATGTGCCAATGAAGCGACAGCTCCTATTTAGGGAGCTGATCCGCTTAAAAATAGACATAGCCCTGATTCAGGAGACTCATTTAAAAAAGCAACATGAGAGACTATGTAGGCATAGCCAGTATCCGCATGTGTTCTTTGCATCGAATAATTCAGGCACCAAAAGTAGGGGGGTCATGGTAGCACTTAATGACTCCCACCCATGGCAGATTAAAAAGATCAGTAGAGACAAGGAAGGTCGCTATATTTTATTAGTTATCCAATTGGGAACACAGACCTACCTACACCATAGTTAATGTTTATGGGCCCAATGCAGACCATGGGGAATTTTTTCAACGACTAGATCAGATATTGCTGGCACATGGAGAGGGAGCCGTGCTGGTGGGAGGAGACTTTAATGTTACTCCCAACCCACAGCTGGATAACTCCTCTACATCAATTCAATATGCTAAACAGGGACGGGAGCTACTGTACTTCATACATTTATAGCAAGGTGGCAGTTGAGTGACTTGTGGAGACAGGCCAACCCAACACAGAGATTACACATGCTTCTCCCAAGTTCATAACTCCCTCTCTCGTATTGACTTTTGGCTGGGGGATGCTGTGGCGAGTGGTAGGGTTAAAGATCAATACATAGAGCCGCGAACCTGGTCCGATCATAGTCCGGTCACCCTTGTCCTACATATGCAAGAGGGGAGGAGGGAGGCCCCACAGTGGCGCTTGGATGATGCATTGCTGGCTGAGGTGACTCATGTACTTCAATTGGAGAAGATAATTAAAGAATATATCCAATTTAACGATAATGGGGAGGTGACCCCTGGGGTGCTATGGGAGGGCTTCAAGGCTGTGATGAGAGGCCATTTTATTGCCTTGAAAGCACATGTGCGACGGGAAAGAAATCGGGCAGAGGAGTTAGGGCGCAAGCAATTGGCACAGGTGGAGAAATTAATAAGTAGACAGGGTAAGGGAGGCCCAGCACAAACTCTGCTAGACCAAGCGCATAAGATAAGGCAAGAGATTAGGGAGCTCCAATTGGCGGATCTATCTGAACAACTGCAGAGGACACGCCAGACTCATTTTGAGTTTGGCAACAAGGCCAGCAGGGTATTGGCACACAAATTAAAGCAACAGGCAAAAAAAGCGCATGTCACTCAGTTGAGAAATGACAGGGGGGACCGCATAGCGGATCCTCAGGCCATACAAGAAGCCTTTAGGAGCTTCTATGAAAAACTTTATACTCCGGATATCAGTCCAGAGGAAGTTGAGATTGAGGCCTTCCTGGATAGGAATGTACTGCCCACACTTACAGAGAGTGCCAAGCTGAGACTTTCCAGACCAACTGAGTTAGTAGAGGTCTTACAGGCAATAAAGGAACTAGCACCCAATAAAGCACCAGGACCTGATGGATTTACGAACAAGTTTTATAAGACTTTTGGATCCCTGGTAGCTCCGATGCTGCTGAAGGCGTTTAATGATTTGGGAGAACAAGGGTCTCTTCCGGAGACCTGGCATCAAGCGAATATTATAGTCCTGCCCAAACCAGGCAAAGATCCACGGCTGTGCGGCTCTTACAGGCCAATCTCGCTTCTGGGGGTGGACTATAAAATCTTTACTGCGATCCTGGCATCCCGTCTGCAGCAGTATTTGCCGCAATTAGTCCACGAAGACCAAGCGGGGTTCGTGCGGGTGCGTCAAACATTTGATAATATTCGAAGGGCGCTCCACCTCATCCAATTTGCACATATAAAACAGCAGCCACTATGTATCCTTTCATTAGACGCAGAAAAGGCGTTTGACAGGGTGCATTGGCCATTTTTGTTTGCAACCCTGAAGCGGGTGGGTATTCCGGAAGGGTTCATGCACTGGATACATCTACTATATCGAGCGCCCACGGCCTCGGTTAAGGTCAATGGGAGCCAGTCCACACCCTTTTTGCTGCGGAGGGGGACGAGACAGGGATGTGCCTTGTCACCATCCTTTTCGCCTTGGTCGTGGAGCCCTTGGCGGCTTACATTAGATCACACCCTGACATACGTGGACTGAGGATGGGAACCACTGAAACTCGGGTGCTATTATTTGCGGATGATATTCTCCTTACTTTAACAGACCCCGGCACATCACTTCCAATTATTGGGGCGGCATTGCGGGATTTTGGCTGGGTGGCCGGATTTAAGGTTAATATGGAGAAATCCGAGGTGTTGAACATCTCCATACCAAGGGACCAAGTAACAGGGTTGCGAGCCACTTTCCCCTTTAGGTGGGCCTCCAAAAGTATCAAATACTTAGGGGTGAATATTACTAAGCGATTTGAGGACCTGTATGCGGCCAATTTCCCTGCAAGGGTACGGGAACTTTTCTTGGAAATGGAGAGATGGGAGGGCCTAACAATCTCGTGGATGGGTCGGATAAATGCGATTAAAATGATCTTGCTGCCGAAGCTGCTCTACTTATTTATGGCGCTTCCTATTTCTCTACCTGACAAGTTTCTTAAGGGGTTGCAGCGCAGAGTCTTCGCCTTCATATGGAAAAGGAAGCCGCCACGGGTGCGTCGGTCAGTGATGCATCAGCCGAGAGTACATGGGGGTATGGGGGTGCCCTCGTTTTTGCTTTATTACCAGGCGGCTCATCTTCGCATTTTAGCAGAGTGGTTGCAGGGAGGTGGGAAGGCTTGGAAGGCTATGGAGCAGACTTGGTGCGGCTCTTACCCCTTGAGGGTTATCCCTTGGCTCTCTGAACGGGAGATCAGAGAGATAATAAAAGAAATGCCGCCGATTATTAGGTGGCCACTCACAACCTGGAGTAATATACGTAATAGATTTTTTAGAGGACGCATACACTTTTTACATACCGCAATACGTCATGCACCAGGATTCACACCGGGATCTATGGATTCGCGTTACAGGAATTGGGAGCGGGGAGGCTTGTGGGAGCTGGGGCAGATGTGGGAGGAGGGGGAAATATTACCATTTGCAGAAATACAAGAGGAATACGGGATCCCAACGTCTAATGCATTTCAATATACCCAACTAAGGGATTACATTATGAGGAGAGCAAAGGAAGAGTTGAGTCTGGAAGAAACGCAATTAGAGAGGGCTATGGCCGGAGGAGGGGGTAGAGGAGGAATCTCTAGGCTATATAAAGCACTTTTATTGCAAACACAGCCAATTCTATACTATACACATAAATGGGAAAAATTACTGGGGGTCTCTCATGAATACTCAGTATGGGAACGAGTGTTTGTTTCGTTGCTTAAGGTGTCAATTTCCAATGCTCTTGTAGAAAATGGCTACAAAATATTGTATAGTTGGTACTACACACCACAGAGATTAGCTAAAATGTTTAAAGGGGGGTCGGCTCTCTGCTGGCGTCAATGTGAAATGTTGGGAGATATGGCTCACATTTGGTGGGCCTGTCCTCATGCTCAACAGTACTGGACAGGAGTGGTGAGGTTGATCATAAGCATAACGAAATCAGACTTTCCAATGACAATGGACTTCTGCCTTCTGCATATGCGACCCCAGGGGTCCAAAAAATATATGTATCAGCTGGCTACCCAGATATTGGTGGCTGGCAAGTTGGTGCTAGCAGCGGCATGGAAACAACAAACTCTGCCGGGACTCAGGACTGTTATAAGGAAACTGGACTACATTCACCTAATGTCTAAGCTAACGGCGATGCGACATGGTCGCCTGGTAGTGTATCATCGAATATGGGACTCATATATTGAGTGGTCGGCGCAGCCGGACCCTGCCTTGACAATTAACTAAGTGGGAGGAAGGGGGTAGAGGGTGGGGGAGGGGGTAAGGGGTATATAAGGGGATTACAGAGTAATGGAAACAAAGCAAAAAAATTAATGTTGATGTAGCAGAGGGAAGTGTTGATACTGTTTGTTCACAATTATTTCTATGCGATTTGTGCATGTTCAATAAATATAAATAAACATTTAAAGCGCTACTAGGGTTACGCAGCGCTGTACAATTTAAACATAGAAGGACGGTCCCTGCTCAAAGAGCTTACAATCTAAAAGACAAGAGAACAATCTAAAGACAAGTGAACAATCTAGAGGACGAGTGAACAGTTAATCTGATAGGGTGGATAGATTGGGGCATTCTATCTATCTCGAGCGGTTAGGCGCCGAAAGGCAGCATTGAAGAGGTGAGTTTTAAGCAGAGATTTGAAGATGGGTAGGGAGGGGGCAAAGAGAGTAAAAGGAGCATACTTCAAGGATGAAAAGAAAATTTAAAAACAGGAAAGCAGGAATATATGTCTGCCTGGCAGGGCGAATAGAAAAGTCTGAGATGATTAACGGGTCGGTGCTTTGGTGGGGGATGGCTGCACACGCTTTTCTGCCATCAATGGCAGTGTTCGGTGATGTTGTCTATGTGTGGCTGACTCATCCTACTTGTCCATGGAGAAAGTTACTTGTACATGAAAACTTACTATTTTTTTAAATTTAGAAGTGGATGTTAACAGTCTAGATTTTCCCATTCAGGACCACCACCATGTCCCCCTGCTGCAAATGGCAAACAGCAACACACAATTTCCCAAGGTTGAAAGGTTACTGGAGGTAAGCATCCAGGAAAGTCACTGACCCCCAATAATAACTTGAAACGGGGATGCTACTTCTCTTTTGGAAGGTGTGCTGAGCTATCTTTGTATGTTTCCAGCCATTTTGTGGGCTGAAATGCTGCTTTGAGTGTTTTTTTCATGAGCTTCTGTTAACTGTCATGGAAACCTGACTGTTTTAAGTCGATTTGAAACATTTACCACAAAAGAGACTTTAATGAAAATGAATTACAGTTCTGCAAAAAATACATGGGACTGAGCAACATGCTGATTTCTGATCCCTACAGGCCCCCTTACAGGATTTGTTGCCTTCCTTTTCTGGACAGCAGACAGCTGTTTTTGCACAGTTGCCAAAGTCTGACCACAGAGGAGGGAGGTTTCTAAGTGCTTCCTTCACTTGCTAATATGCCAGATGTGCTTGAGCACCACCTTACCACTGCTGTGTGAACACCCCATAGAAAACTGTCTCCTTCCAGTCAGCTGTTTTGAGAGTAAACACATCTTGAATGACATTAAAGAGGAAGTTGGATTCCGGTACAGAACAGATGAGGTTGGCTTTCAAAAATGATGTCCACTTCTTTTGCAAGATGCGTTTTCCTCCAAGATCATTCTGTTAATAAATGTCCACAAAGCCACATCAGAGCAGAAATATGAAGAATAGAGAGGGCTAACAGCCACACTCATCTTGGGGGGACAGGAACAGTATTCTGGATATCTTTAGTCAGGTCAATATAAGACTAATTCCAAGATACTATAGTACTGCAGGTTGTGAAATCACATAGGTCCCCTTCTTGTGACACTATTGTAATGCAATTCTTTTTAAAAACTCTTTATTGAATTCACAGAATACAGACTATAATTAATGAGCCTCCGCCACTACCAACAAATCCACATTTTATAGTTTTATAATCCCACCCCCCCTCCCGCCCTCCTTCCCCCCCCCCCCCCGATACAACATGCCTCCTAATAAGCAAATACCCAATAGCAATAGGATAATAATAATATAAACAAGCAAATGTTGAGCACATGGACAGATGCACTACTAAGGCGATGATTTGCATAGCCTCTGCCAGTACTTAGCCCACTTGTGCTCCATCTCCCCCAGTTTCCCATATTTTAAGGCTGTCAGTTTATTCATCTAGTAATAGATGTTCATGCTATTGCAATAGTTTTGTATAGTTGGGCCCCTGAGCTCCTTTCAACAGGCTGCAATTTCATACCTTGCTGCCACCATAAAGTATTTCAGTAGCTTCTAGTCTCATCAATGCCCCCTCCCCCTCCACGTTTAACAAGAAAAGCCTTATATTCCTTTTCAGCTAGATTCCCAACATTTCTTCCATCATTTTAATACAAGAATCCCATAAATCTCTCACATAGTAGAGGTCACTCTAGAGGTGGCCTTTCATATATCCACAACTCATTATTAGAAGCTGAGAATGTGACTTGGACACTAACTTTGCAGACACGAGCAATCCTGGACACCAGCAACTTGTCATAGAACTCAAACTCAATTGCAGTTTCGCTGAAGAACACATAGATTTTATCATCATCTCCAGTTGGATTATTCTCACTTTCTCGCACTACATCCATGTAAACAAAACTAGGTTCTGCAACCAAAAAAGAACATTGGTCATAGATGGGCAGAAAGGGCAGGGGAAAATCAAGAATATGCATGCACAATTGAAATGTTTATTTCTTGTAGGAAAAACTCATGGTTTCAGTTCCTAAGCATATGAGGAATGTTTTTTTTTGCTGGGTAAGGCCTATCATTTATGCTCTGCACATAGGCGCCCCGTTTAAGAGGCTTGAAGAGGCTAAGCCTCCCCCCTGCTGCAGCAGAATGGATCAGCTGTGGAGTCCAGCTGCTCTGAGAGGATTAAATTGTTGATTTACCTCCATCCTCACAGCAGGAGCTGCAGTGAAAGCCCTCTAGCAGTTGTAGAAATTGGTTTATGGTTTGTTTACCTTACTGCTGGGAAAGCAGGGGGGGTTGGCTGGAGGTGTCCTGGGTTGCCAGGGAGATATTTAATGAGGATGACTTCCTGACCTGCACTGAGGACAGATAGCAGCAGAACAGATATTGGGCCAGCATGATCAGAAAAAGTCACCAGACAACAAAGGTAGAAAAGATCATTTTATTTTCATTATAGTGTTTGGAATATGTCCACTTTGAGAATCAGTTGCTCAGCATTAACAGTTTACATTTATTTACTTATTTATGGCATTTTATCCCACATTAAACATGAATTAGGGTGTTTTGTGGCTCTACATGAGAATTGTGATGATATGATCCCTTGTTTCATATTGTTGACTGTCTGCATTTTCCGTATGGGTGGTATATTGGTGTATTAGGTCTGCCCAGTGTAATATTTATGGTACAGTAAGGTTCTGAGTGTGTTTTTGGATAAAGTTGTGCATAGTGTTTTGCAGTTGAGCAATTGTGGTTAGAATATGCTTTGAGCAACCACTTTATTCTTTTTTTTTTTTATTTGCAAGAAGTCTTTATTATCCATTGAAACAGCACAAGGGAACCACAAAAAATAAAAGAATACGACATGCTGATTCTAATACAGGAACCCACCAGTACAGCTTGCATGATTACATTCAATAGTTTCAACATAACTATGTCAACTGCATTAAACTTCACATTTTTTATCCAATTTTCAAGAAAACAAAGATTTCTCCCCCCCCCCCCGCCCTCCCATCCCACCCCCCACCCCCGCCCTCCAGGTGGACACTAATGGGCACTAGCCCTCATATCACTCTTTGTATATAGCAGCTACATTTACACAGCGTCAAAAGGGATGGGCTCCCAAACAGAACACCATTTTCCCAATTGTTGTTTACGCTCAGCCACTAGTCTCTCCATTTCACGAACATACCTCAACTTATTAAGCCATCTAGCTAAAGAGGGAACCCCCTCCTTTCGCCAATGTGACGCTACAACCACCCTTGCTGTGCCAACCGCATGTTTGACTAGGGTCTGCTGGTGTGACAGTAGGCCTGCAATCCTAGCTGAAAACAGGAACACCTCAGGGGCCCATGGCACAACACACCCCAACCAGATCTGTAACCTGAAATGTACCGCCTTCCAAAATGCACAAATTTTGACACAGCTCCACCAAATGTGCCCCATTGTACCTTTGTGACCACACCTTCTCCAGCAGGTGTCCGAAGAGGTCGGAAAGATCCACTGCAGTCGGGCTGGTGTAAGGTACCATCGATATAATACTTTGACAGCGTTCTCTTGCAGAGGAACATGAATTGATACCCCCATCACTGCTTTTTCTATTCTCTCCCACTCGGATTCTCCCAACTTCACACCTAATTCCCGCTCCCAGCTACCCCTATGTGTTCCACAACTGGGTGCCTGCTTACTTATGGTGTGGTACAAGGAACCTATCAAGCCCTGGGATGAGTCAAACTTCTCGCATATCTCCTCCAGGTCAAGTTTCTTACGCTGCATTACCTCTCACACCGCCTTACTCTTGAGAAGGGATGCCAACTGGCAATAGGCAAATTCATCTCCCTCCACCCCTGGGTAACTATCCCGCAGTGCATTAAAGGGTAACAGGGAATCAGTGTCAAACAGTTGGCCCTCTTCTACTTCTATCCCTCTGCCTGTCGGCGTACCTCAGGGTTCTGTTCTTGGTCCCCTCCTCTTTTCTATCTACACTTCTTCCCTTGGTTCATTAATCTCATCCCATGGCTTTTCCTACCATCTCTATGCTGATGACTCCCAAATCTACCTTTCTACCCCTGATATCTCACCTTGCATCCAAACCAAAGTTTCAGCGTGCTTGTCTGACATTGCTGTCTGGATGTCTCAACACCACCTGAAATTAAACATGACCAAAACCGAGCTTCTCATTTTTCCCCCCAAACCCACCTCCCCACTCCCCCCGTTTTCTATTTCTGTTGATGGCTCTCTTATTCTCCCTGTCTCCTCAGCTCGAAACCTTGGGGTCATCTTTGACTCTTCTCTTTCCTTCTCTGCTCATATCCAGCAGATCGCCAAGACCTGTCGTTTCTTTCTTTACAACATCCGTAAAATCCGCCCCTTTCTTTCTGAGCACTCTACCAAATCCCTCATCCACACCCTTGTCACCTCTCGTTTAGACTACTGCAATCTGCTTCTTGCTGGCCTCCCACTTAGTCACCTCTCCCCTCTCCAATCGGTTCAAAACTCTGCTGCCCGTCTTGTCTTCCGCCAGGGTCACTTTACTCATACTACCCCTCTCCTCAAGTCGCTTCACTGGCTCCCTATCCGTTTTCGTATCCGGTTCAAACTTCTTCTACTAACCTATAAATGTACTCACTCTGCTACTCCCCAGTATCTCTCCACACTCGTCCTTCCTTCCCTACACCCCTTCCTGTGCACTCCGCTCCATGGATAAATCCTTCTTATCTGTTCCCTTCTCCACTACTGCCAACTCCAGACTTCGCGCCTTCTGTCTCGCTGCACCCTACGCCTGGAATAAACTTCCTGAGCCCCTACGTCTTGCCCCTTCCTTGGCCACCTTTAAATCTAGACTGAAAGCCCACCTCTTTAACATTGCTTTTGACTCGTAACCACTTGTAACCACTCGCCTCCACCTACCCTCCTCTCCTCCTTCCTGTACACATTAATTGATTTGATTTGCTTACTTTATTTTTTGTCTATTAGATTGTAAGCTCTTTGAGCAGGGACTGTCTTTCTTCTATGTTTGTGCAGCGCTGCGTACGCCTTGTAGCGCTATAGAAATGCTAAATAGTAGTAGTAGTAGTAATATTCTCTTATCAACTGCTCGAGATGTGGGAAAGTGGACTGAGGTCGAGTAACAAACAGCAGCACATCGTCTGCAAAAAGAGCCATTTTATGGGTTCTATCTGCTACTTTGGCTCCCGAGATATTAGGGTCTAACCGCACATGGGCTGCGAAAGCTCCATCACCATTGCAAACAGCAAAGGCGACAAGGGTCAGCCCTGCCTAGTCCCTCTATGCAGCCTGAATAACTCTGAATTTCCGCCATTTATCCGGACACAAGCCCTTGGGGATTCATAAAAAGCCTGAATCCACCTACAAAACTGCGTTCTAAACCCCATATTCTCCATTACTCTATACATAAAGGGCCAGTGGACCCGGTCAAAGGCTTTTTCCGCGTCAAGGCTTAAAAGACAAAGCGGCTTCTGATTTTGTTTTGCCAAGTACATGATATCCACCACCCTTCTAATATTATCCATCGCTTTGCGGTAAGATACAAAGCCCACTTGGTCTGGGTATATAAGGACTGGAAGGATTGGGGCCAAGCGATTGGCCAAAACCTTGGCCAGAATTTTGACATCTGTATTTGGGCCACCGACTGCCTATGGCTCTGCATCTGCTTCTTGCAGTAGTGGCCCTGATAACACTATACCCTATCAGTGTTATCCCTATTCATGTCCTCTGTTATAAGTTCTGATGACATTAATCTACCCATGTAGACAGAGGACAGAGTGAAATATTTTACCTGGCAGGAGAGGATGAGGGGGAGCATAGACTGTCCCTAACTTGGTACAACAATTACTTTTGCCCTATAAAGACTCTCATATTCAACTGCTTTTCTGATCCCGGGAGCTGGAGTTTTCTAGTCTTTACATTACGTGCAGTGGCAAAAAGATTTAACATTATTTCAGCAACAGGGCAGCCACGTACGTACATCTGTTCTACCCATCTTCACAGTAGGCATTTCAGTGATGGAATCATTCTATGAACGAGAAAATTCCAAGACATAGAGCTCCCACATACATTTCAAACTGGAAATTCATGTGACACTCGGTTACACACACTTTCTTTGCCCCCAAAACTTGGGCAATATGCAATGTGAAGTAGATCTTACCATTAAGCCAAGATGTTTTAAACTCTGTCCGTAAATGAGGACGGTTTCCTAATGTGCGAAGGATGATTGGCTCTGAACCCAAGAAGTTATATGAAGTGGCTGTATAAAGTTCATCACCTAAAGAGAGACATGGAGATATTTATTATGTGTACTCACTGCAGTTTCCTGAAACCACAGAAATCTGCTAAAAATAAAGAGGGAGATGTGCAATAGCTGTTAACAAAAATAAAATAAAAATCTCTTGTTTCTTCCCCCCCTCCCCCCCCCAGACTGTCTTGTTGTGCTATATCTACTATATTGCTGGAGACCCTACTTGATTTCTAGTCATTCCCCTCAGCATCATGGTCCCAAGCAATCCAAGTTTCCAAGTTTTATTCAAATTTGACATACTGCACTCAGGGAGTCCATCCAGGCAGTTTACATATAAAAATTATAATAAAAGTTGAAAAGAGCTACAAAATAAATAGGATAGAGAGAGCAGATGGGAAAAAGAGGGTGGGGAAAATAGTAGGTCATGAGGATAAAGAAAAGCGGATAACTGGAGGTAGCAGATTCTTCCACTACTGAGTTCTACCATATCTGCTAGTGGTGATCCTCCCAGACAATGATTGTCTCACATTTTCTCCCTAATAAAAAATAAACTCTGCTGTTTACCCCATTCAAAGGCATTTTCTCCCTAACAGGTCCTTTCATTAAAGAGCGGTAACATTTGGGCTGAACTCATTTTAACATGGGACTTTCCCATGTGCTAAACCCAGATTTAATGCTTTTTCATTTGTAAGTTATGCACTAATTAATGCAGGAGCAATTACTGTTTCCTATTTAGGAAGCAAAAAGAGCTCCTGCATTAACCCTGCATTATACAGTTAGTGCGTGCTAATCTGGAAATGCACACTCTCCACCCATGGCATTCCCCCTACAAAAACAAAAATTCTAAAAAATACGTAATCTGCAGTGTACCACACACTCTAACAGGCAAAATACTGCAAAATGCTTTACTGCATTTTGTGGTAGCCTGTTCTCATGTGCTAATCCCATGATTTTTAAAACATTTTTATTTATAATTTTCAACAACAGATCATAAGTGAAAACCTCTTGTTCTAGAAATACAGAAAGAATTTCTATTAGAAAAAAAAAAGGAAAAACAATTATGGAAATCCAAACTTCTTCCTTAGACCACATCATAGATAACAGTGGGGGTGTGAAAAAAAAAAGTTAAGGAGAACAACAAATAACTCAAATTAAGAAAAAGGCCTAAAGGGACTAATCTCATTAAACATTGGGATGCAAAGCTAATCATGCTGTTTTACCACTGATCAACTTCTTCAGGTCCAGAAAAGATCTTAAATGCTCAGGAGCAAAAAATACATACTTCAAACCCAAATATTTGACCACAAAAAGGTAAGCTAAGAGAAAAGAGGCCCCTAAATGTTTTGTTTCTTCCCTCATTGCTAAAAACTGTTTCCTCCTCTCCTGCGTTGATTTAGTCACATCAGGATATAATCAAACTCATTGGCCACAAAACAGAGAACCAGAATTTCTGAATTATAATCTCATTACAGTTTAGGTCCTGTTCAAAAACAAAGTCAGCAATCAAGTGGTGCGATCATTCACATCCGTAAAGGAAGCCTTTAAGATGGCAGAGATGTTATTTTCAAATCATTTCCTCCAACAAGTGGCTGAACCTGAGCAGGGCCACGGAAAGACTGAGCCGGGCCCGGGGCAAGGCCGCCCCCAGGGCCCCACCCCCGCCCCTGCCGCCCCCCTGAAGTTGTTGTTGTCGCCGCCGCCCCCCCCTCCACCCACCCCCCTCTGTCCACCACCGGGCCGGGCCCCCTTGAATTCAAATCATAGCGCCTCACCTCGACCTCGCTCCGTGTGAAAGAAGCGCAGCAGTGACAGTCTGCAGATTGCCTCCCTTCGGGCCTTCCCTCCCTGTGTCCCGCCCTCGTCTGACGTAACTTGCACAAGGGCGGGACACAGGGAGGGAAGGCCCGAAGGGAGGCGATTTGCAGCCTGCCACTGCTGCACTTCTTTCACACGGAGCGAGGTCGAGGTGAGGTTTTATGATTTGAATTCAGGGGGGCCCGGCCCTGTGGTGGACGGAGGGGGGCAGGTGGAGGGGACTGCGGTGCCGGGCCCCCCTTGGATGCCTGGGCCCAGGGAATTTTGGCCCCCCCTCTCGGCGGCCCTGAACCTGAGTCCCAACTATCAACTGGTCTTCCAAGGGTTGATCCTCTGTGACATTCTTGGTCACAACAGGCAAATATACCTTGTTCAACGGGGGAATGTTTTCAGAGGCAATCTTCAAAATTTCACGAAGAAACTTTTTAAACATGTCAACAGGGGTCACACCCAATACTTTAGGGAAATTCAGTACTCTTAGGTTCAGTCCCCTTTTGAAATTCTCAAGCTATTCAGTCTTTCTATGGAAAAACTTCTGATCCTTGATCACAATTATTAACCTCAAGTTGCGTTTGTTGTATTTGGTCAAAATTCTCCTGCTGCACTTTATTTACAGTTTGAGATAATTTATCAACTTTTCTCACAAGTGTTGCTGTATCTGAAGCAGTCTTTCCCAATTTCTGGATAGCCATCCAAAGAGTTTACAGCTTCACCACCTTGGGAGCAGCAATTCCCTCAGCTGCCCTGAAGCTCTTCTGCTCAGTAGCAGGATCCAAAGGGGAAACCATGCCACCTCTGACATCTGCAACAGCGACTTCCACTGCAGCCTTAGTCACGGCCTCAACCCTTACCGCAGATGGACAAGGAAGAGGGTTAGCCGCCGGGGGGGGGGGGGGGGGGCACAGTGAAATGTCTTGCTCTGGTCGAAGACTTCTTCCTCCAATCACAAAAGCAGGGCCCCTCACTGGGCTTCCTAGCTGGGATCTTGCAGTGGGGCGGTCCATAGCCTGTTGGAGTGTAGGATGGAGCGGGGACGATGCAACTGCAGGCGGTGGAACAGTCTTTACCATCCCCTTCCTCTTGGTATGAGGCATGATGCTGAAGAAAAAAAGAAGCCGAAGCTAAGCTCTACCTCAGCAGGAAAGCTCAGTCGCTGCAAAGCGTTCAGTCACTATTTTGTAAAAAAAACTCTAACCCAATGTTAAGGGCTTAGCACCCTAGTAAAAGAGCCCTTAAAGTTGTAACAAAGAATACAAAAAGGAAATGTTTATACAACCATTTTCAATGAAACTACCTCAATAGACCACCAAAAGATAAGGCATTATCATCAAAATTATAAGGTGAATAATTACAATATAATATAAGAGCTAGACTACAATAACACTGGACATACCAGCCAACCTTAACAGTGCTCAATTCTCTGGTAATAACTGCCTTGCACGTGAACTCTCTTTTAAATTAAGAAACTCAAGAAGTTGATTTGGGTAAAAAAATGAAAAAAGATTTGCTCTCAAAACCAACCAAACAAATGCAAGGAAATTTTAATTTATAGTTTGCTCCAAGAGTCAGAATTCTAGGTCTTAAAGCCAAGAACTCCTGTTATCTCCTCTGCTTGATAAATCAGGAATTTCAGGTAATATACAAATATGTGATCCTCCAAAAACTTCAAATGATCAAAGAACATACGCAATACTTGGGCCAAGTCAGGTTCCAATGCAAAGGTAACAATCATAGTTGACCTTTGCATTACCACTTCTAAAGATGACTCAAGGAAGCAGTCAAGTCCACAGTAGTTATCTACCTGCCTTGTTCTACAGCTACTCTTCCAAGGCCAGGTACATAGTAAGCTGTACTGGAGGGGGGGGGCAATGCCTCAGATGGAATCTTCAGGATTTCAAGGAAGTACTTGCAAACCATATCAAGAGCAGAAATTAATGGGGAACATGGAAAATTTAATAACCTCGTTATTGTACCTCATTTGCTTTTCCAAAAATTCAAGCTTACGATGCAAATATTCCTTATCCTTCAACAAGGCAACCATTCCCTCCTGTGTTTGAGCAGATCTCCCCTCTATGGACTTTAGCCTCTTATCATGGTTTTCCATACAAGCAGCCTGTTCTTGCTGGATTGTTTTGGAATCTTTAATATCTGACATCAGTTGTTGACAACAGTTTGTTAAGAACAGTTCACAGCCTGAATAACTTCCCAGAGTGACTCCAAAGTCACAACAGCTGTTTTTTTTACTTCCAAACCTCCGGATTGCAGTTCTCCTACTCAGCCCTCTCCAGGCAATCCACAGGGAGCAGCCACACCAAGTGGAAATGATATGATGCTCCCAGCACTGGGAGAGAAAAACACCACAGGGAGACCTCCAGCAAAGACGGCGTCTGCCTCAGTCAGACTGCACCGCTCTGCTCTCCTCTGTTAAGCAAGGCACTTCTGGATTTGGATGGTACTGTCCTTATGGGGCTCAGAGACCTCCTCGGCACTGCGGTCCGACAGCACGGACCCGGTCAAAGACACAGCCAGTGGTGTTGACTCAGTCCTTATCCTGCAAGCTTCCAAAGTGAGCTGTCTAGGAGCCAAGGTTGGTTCAGCTGCTTGGGGAGCAACCTTGACTGCTCCTTTCCTCTTTCTCCCCATGATATAGAGTGCTGCACAGCAGCTACAACTCAGGTTAATGCGGAGCTCAGAAAGGAGCAACTAGCTCAAATGCCACCCACCAGTTTGCATTTTATGTATGTGAATCCCTCTAATAACTTTAGAAATGCTAAACACAGCTGCACTAAACATTTTGTGGAAATTGGTTCTTGGGGGAGGCATGTTTAACTCTCCCACTTTTTATGTGTTCAAATCTTTTTATTGAATTCTACAAATAAAACAATGACTGCAACAAAGCAGTTTACATAAATAAAGGTACTAAACAATGTAGAGAGCTTTGGTTCTTTGGCTCTATGATATAACATGGAACAACCATTAACCCATCTAATCCCATCCCACCCTTCCCTTTTACAGTAACCCAAAGTAAAACATTAAAGGATGGTCTATTTGAATATGCAAATTACAATTGTAAGTCATTAAGAACCCAGCTATGAGCTTGAGGTGGAAGATCTTGAATGTAAGGCTCCCAAATAGACAAAAATAATTTCTTACGTTTATCTGTGAGACATACTGTGAAGAAACAGTGTTTTAAGCCCATAAAATGTATTGAATATTTTCCTGCATTGATTATGTTCTGAAGTGTATTTCTCCTATTTGGTCAGCAGATGGTGCATGTTTATGGTTAAAGCTGTTACAGAGAACTGAGTGTTTTTTCTTTAGTTTGACAGAACCGGAAGCAAAAAACAGTATATATTTAGAAATTATTGACTGGGCTCCAATTGCCCAGAAGCTCATCTCATTTGGACTTTACTGAGTTCAGTTTCAGCCAGGGAGGAAAGAGAGCTAGATCTCTTTGCTGAGGCTTGGTGAATTATATGTCCTGACTTTCCCAGTTACTACTTAGATAGTATACAAATGTCTAGTTAGTGTTATAATTGATCCATATTTCAGTTACCTGTTATTGTTTGCTATTTGCACTTTTTTTTTGTCCACTGTTCCAAGTTCTGAGAATAAACACAATTGTTTGTTCATTTTGCATGTCTGGACTGATAAAGAATCCTGGTGGTTTGTGTGTTGGGTCTGTGAGTGCTTTCTGGGAACTGTGGGACCACTGGGAGTGTGGCTCTAGTAACCAAGAAATCACTGGGGATAATTAGAGAGCGGGAGACTCGCCCAGAGGTTGTTGTGACCCAGTTGGTGGGAGAAGGGTGCTAGTGTAGAGCAAAAGCGGCAGGTGTAGGCTGACCCGAGTTGTGCTGGGGATAGACCCTCTAAGTGGCCACGGAGTAAACCCAGGCGGGTGGCTAGACATTTTGTGACACATACATCTTGAGCTTCTGATATTAGATTATGAAATATTTCTCTATTGACAAAATGTTAGTGGTTGATCCTAGATCCACTTCTGCAAAATACATTTATTTCCCACTATACTTGCCTTACATAATAGAATACGTCCCCTCTAGAGAGAGGACAACAATGTTCCATTTCCCTAAATAAAATACCCAATGGGGAAGGTAATATAGACTTATCAAGAACCTTTCCCAGATATGTCAGCATCTAATTTCAAAAACATTGTATATACCTGCATAACCTGAAGGCATGATATAATGTATTATCCAGTGTACCACACTTAATGCAGACAAGAGATTGGACAATACCTACATAATAGGCTTGTTTCTGTCTCTATAAATTGCACTGTGTACCAAAAATGGAGTTTGCTTTAAAGCTCAATAGAGATCTATTGGCTGCAATCTGACCTCCATTTCAGTATTCCATTTATTCACCAAGGGCCAAATTCTATAAATGGTGCCTTAAAAATTGGTGATGAAAAACCACGCGGTTAGCGTGATTTTATAAACTACGTCTAAAGTTAGGCGTAGTTTATAATATAAGCCTATATACCCACACCTAAGTTAGGCGCAGATCAGGTGTACACCATAATAGTGCACATAGTTTTTTGAAATGCCCACAACCTACCCATTCCACGCCTATGCCCCATTTTTGACTGCGCACATTAGAATTTACGTGCACCACATTATAGAATATGCCTAGAAAGTTGTGTAAATTCTAATTAAAGCCTATTAGTGCCACTAATTGGTTGTTAAGTATCAATTATCAGTGCTGATTGGCTTGTTAATCAATTAAGTTGTGTGTGCAATTTGGCCATTTGGCCAAATTAGTGCGTACAACTTAAGGCACCATATAAAGAATTTGGGGGCAAGGATGCATAATTTTTCTTTGGGATAAAATTGCAAAGTGATTTATGTAAACCTGACACTGAAACTTGCCTATTTCTATCTTGATTAAAGAAATCATATAATTTAGTGGTTATTCCTATGGTGCAATTAGCTCTTAATAGAAGAGATACAAAATGGAGAATCTGCATATAAGCATAAACATCACATCGAAACACCAGCATTTTGTAATAAAGTCATAAGGTTTCATTGTGCCTCCCTCCAATAGAAGGTCAGCTATATATGTAAGCCCACCATGTGCCCATCTACGAAATGCTGCAGTATCCATACCCAGAAGAAAATCCTGGCTGCCTGTTATAGGTAAGAATATAGAGGCTTTGTGCCATAGGGACATCAGGGCCCTCCATGTATCTCTCAAGGATTTCAGCAAAGCACTGCACTTTAAGAAATGTGGTAGTTTACCAATAGGAGAGAGTAATCCACCTAAGTGGATGAACACTAACTCCCACGTAAAAATAACAGCACAGAAAGAGAGTGGGAAATGGACCAATGACTCCGGGAGAACGGGAGATAAGATTTCAAAGAACCACTTTATTCAATGACTCAAACAGTCTAGATTATCCAAAATGTGCCAATTGCGTCTTATTGATCTCTGTATATCTTTTGCTAGATGAGAGAAACGTAAGGTACATACAATGTCCGGTTTCTCTCTGTGCGTGGTGGATTGCAGTAGAACAGACCTATCTTTGGAGAGTGCTTTGGTGTATCCGTCCTTGATGCATTTCTCCGGATAACCCCTATTGGAGAATCTCTTGCTTAAATGTTCTGCCTGCATGTTGAAATCTTCAAAACTTGAGCAAATCCTGCGTAATCTCAAAAATTGGCTAAGCGGTAGGTTTTGCTTTAATGATGGGTTATGATAGCTGGTATAGTGCAAAAAAACATTTCTATCGGTGGGTTTCCTGTAAATAGATGTCTGAAAAAAATATATGCCTTTTGAGATATTGAGATCTAAAAAATGGACTTGTTCTTTATTATACTCCATTTTAAATTTGAGATTGGAGTCTCGTGAGTTGAGCCAAGTATAGAATTGTTGTAAGGATTCTATACTACCTTGCCACAGGATGAAGATTTCAACATGCAGGCAGAACATTTAAGCAAGAGATTCTCCAATAGGGGTTATCCGGAGAAATGCATCAAGGACGGATACACCAAAGCACTCTCCAAAGATAGGTCTGTTCTACTGCAATCCACCACGCACAGAGAGAAACCGGACATTGTATGTACCTTACGTTTCTCTCATCTAGCAAAAGATATACAGAGATCAATAAGACGCAATTGGCACATTTTGGATAATCTAGACTGTTTGAGTCATTGAATAAAGTGGTTCTTTGAAATCTTATCTCCCGTTCTCCCGGAGTCATTGGTCCATTTCCCACTCTCTTTCTGTGCAGTTTACCAATAGGAACATGTAACAGGTAATGTGGATGCAGAGGCATAAACAGTTTCCATTCCATATTCCAAGGAGTAAACTCCTCAGATTCCAACACCCAATCTTTAAGATGTCACAGAAGGCAAGATAATTATGAATATTAGGAAGTCCCAAGTCCTCCAAGGACCAGTTACCATATAGTGTAGAAGTGCCTTTCTCCTCTGGCCTGTCCCACCCCTTCTAATGCAACTTTCTGTTGTTGGGTGGGATAGGTCAGAAGGGAAAGGCATGGTGCATACCAGAGGCAGCCTGTGAGTAAGACTGCTGCTGCAGACTTCAGGAAAAAGGAAGAGTGAGACAGAGCAGCGTGCAGGACTGGGTGTGAGGAGAAAAATGCTGGACCATGTGGGGCAGAACGGGAGAGGGAGTCCAGAATATCAGGCAGTCTGAAAATAGCAATTTTTGAAGGTCTGGATTCTCAGATGGTCCAGATTTCTGGCATCCAGGTTTTTAGACTTTTACTGTAATAAGTCAATCTTCACTTTGGGGTTTTTCCCTTTCCAACAAAATTTAACAATTTCTCCATTCAATACATACAGATCCTTTCGCAATGCCTAGACTGGCACATGCTGTAGCACATAAAGCCATCACGGAAATAATGTCATATGATACAAGTTTATTCTACTATATACAAATTGCCAATTCTGGAATGTGTCACGACTGTGGTCGTGACCCCTCCTTGACTCACCTTATTTCCTAATGGTCAGCTTCTGAGCTGGCTCCTGTCTGTTCTTTCACCTTGCATCGTTTCTTTCCTTTAGTGTTTCCACTTCCTGTGTGTTTCAAGCCTCACTTTGGTGTTCGGTGTGTTTCCTGCCTCTGTCCTGTAGTTGTGACAACATTAGTGAGGGCCTTTATAAGGAAGTGGTAGACTTTCATTCAGGGCCTTTGCAATGCCAAAGGTCTCCAGGTTAGTCCGTGTGCAGTGAAGCTCTTCTGCCTTGTTTATAGTCTGTGTGCCCGTGGGCACTTCTGTCTTGATTTCTTGTTTAGGGTGCCTGTGTGCACTTCTGCTTCTGTTCTTCTCTGTTTGTTTGTGTGCTAGGGTCAGCCTTCAGACTTAGTTCTGTTGTTTGTCTGTGTGGGTCAGCTTTGTGTTCTGCCTAGTCTGCCTTGCTTGCTCTAATCCCCTCTACCTTCAGCTTCAACTCCGGTCCTGTTGTTCCAGTCTTGTCTGTTCCAGCATTACCTGTCTACAGCTTCAGCTCCAGTTCTGTCTGTTCCAGCATTGCCTGTCTACAGCTTCAGCTCCTGTCCTGTCTGTTCCAGCATTGCCTGCCTCAGCTTCAGCTCCAGTCCTACTGTTCCAGTCTTGTCTGTTTCCGCATTGTTTATGAACATAAAGATGAGTGCTTTATTCACTTTATCAAGTTAAGTGTTCTCACTTTTTTTGATGCTGTAAATTTAACAGTTCAGCAATTAAGAATCATATTTTTGTTAAAGCAAGATAATTATGCTAGCACATAAGGCAGCTTAATGTTTAAAAAAATTCAAAAAAATTATTTAGCTGTCCAATTTTGTGGAGTTTTTTATACCTAGTGATAGAATCTGGGCGTGTGTTACTCTTGTTATTAGTAACCTCGCTCTAAACCTGCGACAGTTTGCCCCAGGTTTCTGAGGGGTTTTCTCCACTTTAATGCACCTTCTTTGAAGTTTTGTCTCCTAGAGAGGGATCTCCCAGGCTTCGAAAAAACTATTTATGTTGACCATAAAAATTCTGGTAAATTTTAAAAATCTACTATGTTACTGAACACAGCAGTAAGCGATTTAGCAATACCAGCCACTAATAATTTATACAACTCTGTCCTAAACCCATCTGTGCCTGGAGCCTTATAAAGCGAACTTCTATTAATAGCCCAAGTGACTTCATCTTCCCCAATAGGGTGATTCAACATAGTACTTTGTGAATGGGTTGGACAAGGTAAATCCTCACTCGATAGATATGTTTTCGGGTCCACCTCTGTAGAATTGTCTGTGCTGTAAAGTTCTATGAAAAATTGCTTAAAAATTTTTGTTAATCTCTACATCTGAGTGAACAAGCTTATCCTGATTATTTTTCAGCATTAAATTTTTTTGAGGGCCACTCCCAGGGTTAGAAAACCTAACTAGCAGTTTTCCACATTTACTCCCATATTTACATAATCGGTATTGCTAACATTTAGCTGCTTTCTTGGCTGTCTGATGGAGCAGTTCATTGAAACAAGCCTGTGTGATCAATACTTGTGCTTTATATTGAGGTGTAGCGAAGATACTTACCTGTAAGCAGGTGTTCTCCGAGGACAGCAGGCTTTATATTCTCAGATGTAGGTGACACGGGTCCAGGATTTACAAAAGTAAAAACAGAGCTTTCTAGAGCGTGAAACACGCTCCACTGCGCATGTGCAAGTGCCTTCCCGCCCACTGCACGAACGCAGTCTCCCCAGTTGTATACTACAGAAAAATAAAGTAAAAATGATAAAGACAACAACTCCAAGGGGAGGTGGGAGGGACTATGAGAATATAAAGCCTGCTGTCCTCGGATAACACCTGCTACAGGTAAGTACCTTCACTTTCTCCAAGTACAAACAGGCTTATAGATTCTCACAAGCTGGGAATCCCTAGCATCCAGGCTCACCAAAAACAACAAACATTGGTCAATTGGGCCTCACAACAATGAGGACATAACACAGATTAACCTGAAACTATATACAATCTGAATGAGAGTGCAGCCTGGAACAGAATAAAATGGGCCTAGGAAGGTGGAGTTTGATTCTAGACCCCAAACAGATTCTGCTACACTGTCTGCCAAACCAACTATCATGTCAGGTATCATGCTTGGTGGTAATGAGATGTGAATGTGTGGACTGAAGACCACATTGCAGCCTTGCAAATTTCTTCAATGGAGGCTGACCACAAGTGAGCTACCGACGCAGCCATGGCTCTGACATTGTGAGTTGTGACATGACCCTCCAGGGTCAGGACAGCCTGGGCATAAGTTGTAACCAGGCGCCTCTCTTGTGCAGCCAGGGACAGAACAATCTCCTCTAACCACAGGCTCCCGGAAAAATGAAGAAACAGATATCCACCAGTAACTTCAAACTCAAGGACTTTATTCCATGCAGGTTTCTAGTACACAGTTCCAACAGCAGCATTCATTCAATTCATCCTCAAAGTTAAATCACCAAGCAGCAGTTATACTTTCTATTCTCTTCACTCTCATAATGAGTTCCATATTTTAGGGACTTCTCACACCCAAGGGATTCCACCCTGCAACAGCTGCACTAGTAAGGTCAATACTTTAGGGACTTCTTCTTACCCCAAGGATTTTCAGCCTGCCAATACTTCCAAGACTTCAGTACATTAGGCAGTGGCGTACCTAGGGTAGTTGACACCTGGGGCCGGTCATTTTTTAACACCCCCCCCCCCCAAAATCCAGTACTAGGCATGCCGAGAATACAAAACACTCAGGACCTATAGAGCAATTCTACCATACCATAAGCAGTCATTTCTACGAGTCACACAAGGAAAAGGAAAGCATGCAGCGACGTCAGACTCAGAAGAAACTTTCGGCGCCAGCTTTACTGGAAGAAGAAATGAAAGGACCTCGGCTTGGCTGGCGGGGGTTGGGGGTCCCCCGCCAGCTGACGGAATTCTTTTAACGGCAGCCGGCAGCGGCAGGAGGACGCGGATCTCGGCTGGCGGGGGTTGGGGTCCCCCGCCAGCGAAGGTAGGCGACAACAACGGAGGGGGGAGATTGGCAATGGCAGCGGCTGGGGGGAGGGGGATCGGCAATGGTGGCGGCGGCGGGGGGGGGCTATAATGTGCCCCCTCACTCTGGCCCTGGCCCCCCCTACTGCCGCAGTTCAGATACGCCCCTGTTTTATTGGACTAATACATTTAGCTTTCAGAGGCCAAAACCTCCGTCCTTGGGTCAATACAGTATAGTGCTGTTACAGTATCCTATCCTGACCTGAGGAAGGGGGTTTTGTTCTCCGAAAGTTAGTCAAAATGTATTAAAATTAGTCCAATAAAAAGATTACCTTATTTACATGTTCTATTATAAACATTTAACACATCTACAATACTTTATCCTAAAGCAAAAAAAATAAAAAAATATATTTTATTTACAGTTTGTTGTCTCTGGTTTCTGCTTTCCTCATCTTCTTTTCACCGTCTTCCTTCCATCCAGTATCTGTCTTCACTCTCTCTCTCTCTGCCATCCAGTGTCTGCCCTCTCTGCCGTCCCTTCCATCCACTGCCTGCCCTTTCTCTCTGCCCCTTCAATCCACCATTTGCCCTCCCTCTCCCATCCATCCAGGGTCTGCCCTCCCTCTCGCTCCCCCTTCCATCTAGGATCTGTCCCCTCTCTCTCTCTGCCCCTTTTTTCAGCCCCCAGTTCCAGCCCCCTTCTCCCCTCTGAACACCCCCACCCCAGTCCCCTTCTCCCCTCCCCTTCTCCTGTCTGAGACCCCCACCCCAGTCCCCTTCTTTCCTCTGAACACCCCCACCCCAGTCCCCTTCTCCCCTCTGAGATCCCCACTCCAGTCCCCTTCTCCCCTCCCCTTCCCCCGTCTGAGACCCCCACCCCAGTCCCCTTCTCCCCACCCCAGTCCCCTTCTCCCCTCCCCTTTTCCCCTCTGAACACCCCCACCCCAGTCCCCTTCTCCCCTCCCCTTTTCCCCTCTGAACACCCCCACCCCAGTCCCCTTCTCCCCTCCCCTTCCCTTCTCCCCTCTGAGATCCCCACCCCAGTCCCCTTCTCCCCTCCCCTGTCTGAGACCCCCACCCCAGTCCCTTTCTCCCCTCTGAACACCCCCACCCGAGTCCCTTTCGCCCCTCTCCTTCCCCACCTCAGTCCTGTTAAAACCGGCGAAGCAGCGTCGCAGGCAGCACCTCGTGCCCTGCTTGTAAAAAATCTCCTTCCTTCTCCTCGTCTTGACGTCTTGACGTCGACTCGGGCCTTCCAATGATTGGAAGGCCCGAGTCGACGTCAAGACGTCAAGATGAGGAGGAGAAGGAAGGAGATTTTATTTTTTTTTTTACAAGCAGGGCACGAGGCGCTGCCTGCGACACTGCTTCGCCGTTTTTTTAAATGTGCGGCGCCGCAGGAACGGCCACGGGAGGCGGCGGGAGCGGAGCATCCCCCACCCACTGGCACCCGGGGCGGACCGCCCTCACCGCCCCCCCCCTTGCAATGCCACTGACTTTAGGGACCTCCCTGCCCAAGGGTTTTCAGCCTGCAACTGCCTCTCAGACTTCAGTACTTTAGGGACCTCTCTGCCCAAGGGTTTTCAGCCTGCAAACACTTCTCAGACTTCAGTACTTTAGGGACCTCCCTGCCCAAGGGTTTTCAGCCTGCAACTGCTAAGTACATAAGTACATAAGTAATGCCATACTGGGAAAAGACCAAGGGTCCATCGAGCCCAGCATCCTGTCCACAACAGCGGCCAATCCAGGCCAAGGGCACCTGGCAAGCCCCCCAAACGCACAAACACTCTACACATGTTATTCCTGGAATTGTGGACTTTTCCCAAGTCCATTCAGTAGCGGTTTAAGGACTTGTCCTTTAGGAAACTATCCAATCCCTTTTTAAACTCTGCTAAGCTAACCGCCTTCACCACTTTCTCCGGCAACGAATTCCAGAGTTTAATTATACGTTGGGTGAAGAAAAATTTTCTCCAATTTGTTTTAAATTTACTACACTGTTGTTTCATCGCATGCCCCCTAGTCCTAGTATTTTCGGAAAGCGTGAGCAGACGCTTCACATCCACCTGTTCCACTCCACTCATTATTTTATATACCTCTATCATGTCTCCCCTCAGCCGTCTCTTCTCCAAGCTAAATAGCCCTAGCCTCCTTAATCTTTTTTCATAGGGAAGTCGTCCCATCCCCGCTATCATTTTAGTTGCCCTTCGCTGCACCTTTTCCAATTCTACTATATCTTTCTTGAGGTGCGGCGACCAGAATTGAACACAATACTCAAGGTGCGGTCGCACCATGGAGCGATACAACGGCATTATAACATCCTCACACCTGTTTTCCATACCTTTCCTAATAATACCCAACATTCTATTCACTTTCCTAGCCGCAGCAGCACACTGAGCAGAAGGTTTCAGTGTATTATCGACGACGACACCCAGATCCCTTTCTTGGTCCGTAACTCCTAACGTGGAACCTTGCATGACGTAGCTATAATTCTCGCCTTCCTTGCTTCTCGCCTTCCTTGTTGCTCTCCCTGAACTGAACTCCTGAGACTCCTTCCCACCTGCCTAATCAATCCCTGGCTTCTGCCTTCACAACCAATCATTCTCCACTCATTAGCTTCTCTACACACCCATACTAGCAGAGTTAAGCATTAGACTAATGAGGAGCTCCTGAACACAGGGTTTCCTATCTCTCTTTCCCCATAGTGGCAGCCAATCTACAACTCCTGTTAGCTTACACCCATGTCCTCCCTTATTGCAGCTAGGAGTCCAGTCTGGGTTTTCCATCTCACCCCCTGGCTCCTTGCCTGCAATGCCTTCTGGGACTTGTAGTTCAGACTGAAGCTGCCTTAACCCAACTATCCTGGATGTGACTTTATCACAAAGTGAAAGAAATGCAATCTGCCAGCCAATTAGAGATTGTGTGTTTCCCAATGACAACCCCCATCCTGTTGGCATCAAAAGAAACAAAAAGTTGGGTGGACTGTCTGGGACCTGTTCTGCTCCATGTAGTAGGCCAATGCTCTCTTGCAATCCAAGGTGTACAAGCTGCTTTCGCCAGGATGGGCATGAGGTCATGGAAAGAATGTTGGCAAGACAATCGACTGGTTCAGATGGAATTTTTGGCACTTTTGGCAGGAATTTAGGGTGAGTGCGGAGGACTACTCTACTATAATGAAACAGTGTAAGGTGCGTCCACCCCTAAGGCCTGAAGCTCACTGACTCTATGAGCTGAAGTAACAGCCACCAAGAAAACGACCTTCCAGTTCAAGTACTTCAGATGGCAGGAATTCAGTGGCTCAAAAGGAGCTTTCATCAGCTGGGTGAGAACAACATTGAAATCCCATGACACTAGTGGAGGTTTGATAGGGGGCTTTGACAAAAGCAAACCTCTCATGAAGTGAACAACTAAAGGCTGTCCAGAGATGGCCTTACCTTCTACACGCTGATGATAAGCACTAATTGTACTAAGTTGAACCCTTATGGAGTTGGTCTTGAGACCAGACTCTGATAGGTGTAGAAGGTATTCCAGCAGGGTCAGTGTAGCGCAAGCAAGTGGATCTAGAGTCTTGCTCACACCAGATGGCAAACTTCCTCCATTTAAAAGAGTAAAACTTCTTAGTGGAATCTTTCAAGAAAGCCAACAAGACCCAGGAAACACCCTCCGAAAGATCCAAGGAAACTAATTCTAGGCTCTCAACATCCAAGCTATGAGAGCCAGAGACTGGAGGCTGGGATACAGAAGAGACCCCTTGATCTGCGTGATGAGGACTAGAAAACACTCCAATCTCCATGGTTCTTTGAAGGATAACTCCAGAAGAAGAGAGAAAAATATCTGCCGTGCCTCCCAAAAGAATCCAGAGTTCTAGCTTCTCTACTTGGGGGCGCCAAGGCATAGTCCCTGGAACTCCTGGCCCTTTTGAGAGTGGATTCCACCACCATGGAACTGTGAGGCAACTGAGGCTTATCAAAATCAGGTGCATTATGGATCTGATACTGGGTGTCGATCTTTCTGAGCATAACCGGGACAGACAACTGGGGCCTATCAAAACCAGGTGGGCTGTGGATCCGATACATTTTGTCGATCTTCATTGGCAGGACATGGACTGGCAGAGGGGACTCTCAGATTCTAACGAGGACTTCTTGGAGTACCTCGTGGAGAGGGACAGTCACAGCCTCCCTAGGAGGTATCATGCAGTCCAGGACCTCAAGCATCTTGGTCCTGGGCTCATCCTCCACTTCCATAGGAAAGGGAATAGCATCAGCCATTTCCTTAACAAAAGAAGGGAATGAAAGGCTCTCCGAAGGAGACTTTCTCCTTTCAGATGGAGGGGAGGGTTCAGAGGGAATTCCATAGGACTCAGAGGAAAAGTAATTTAGATCCTCCTCTGAATCCCATGAGTGCTCCTCTTTGGTGTCAGACAATACCTCCCAATGGGAGTGTTGAGACTGAACCTGCCTCGACATGGTGAGAACAGCGTTGAGAAGTCAGTTCCCATCTTGACTCCAGCGATGCTTCCTCCACCGACGTTGAGGGAGTGCCGGCTTGGGTGGCAGTCGACACCAGATGTCATGATTGTGCCCGTGTTTCATGCTCTCATTCATCTCGCCACCTGGTGGTCAGACCTAGTGGCTGCGATGGACTGTCTGTTTGCTGTTTCCCATGTTCCAGAAGTCATGCTGGTCCGGTCCGGATCTTCCAGCCTTCCAGACTGTCTTGGGATTTTTGGAACTTAGCAGCACCCTTACCTGGTGAACTCCCTTGTATGTTGCCTTTATTAACCACATGGAAACTTTCTACTTTGCCTTAGCAACAGAGGTCTTCAGTTGTGTTCTTGTCCTTGTTGGTCTGTTGCGCTTCCTGCCCTGAAAGCTTGCTTTGCATGTCTTTGACCCTGCTGGTTTCCTGGTTTATTCTACTGTCTGCTGCCTGCCCAAGACTCTGCTTGTTTCCTAGTTTATTCTACTGTCTGCTGCCTGCCCAAGACTCTACTTGTTTCCCGGTTTATTCTACTGTCTGCTGCCTGCCCAAGACTCTGCTTGTTTCCTGGTTTACTACTAATTGCCGCCAGCCTATTGACTCTGTTGGGTTCCTGGTTTCCCTTCTGCTTTGCTGCCTGCCGGTAAGACTCTGCTTGATTCATGGACTATTCTCCTGCTTCTGCTTAGTGCTTCTGTTCCAGTCCAGCTGCTCCAGTCCGGCCTGTGCCCGTCTGTCTGTGGTCTGCCTTGCCTCCTGTTTGGATGATTTGCCTGCCGCTCCTCGGCAGTGGCCCAAGGGCTCACTTTTCCTCACCAGCGTGACACCAGAGCTGCATATGGCATTGGTGTTGGAGGCCACATGGCAGGCTGAGAGCCAAGCGGGGCACGATGGTAGGCAAGGTAGGCGGAAGCACCCCTGATGCTGATGCAATCAGTTGCAGCTCAGGGATCCAGCAGCTCAGGGATCAAGGCCCGGATGAGCTCATTGAGTGCCAACACTAGGAAAGGCTGGGGTGCTGGCTCAGGTGCAGGTGGCAGAATTGCTGGTGTTGATGCGGGAGCTGCTAGGAGACCGGCGCATCGATACCTCCTATATGGAGGGGGCACAGTCCTCTCAGCGCCTACACTTCTCAGCACCATGCATCAAGGGCGACCGATAACGATGCTTCCTAGCCTTCGCCCAAAGCATGTCACAGAGGCTCCTTGGTGCAAAAGAGGATGACGTCGAATCCACAGGGTCAGGTCTGACGATGGATGGTCCCGAGGGCTCTGCACAGCAGGAGGCCTCGAGGCATGTGGAGACCCACTCAATGCTACACTGCTCCCAGTGTCTAAGGTCTAGCAGCAGCCATGCTTACCGATGCTCCCAATGCTCAATGATGATGCCGACATGTCTGACCTCGATGCTGAGGAACTGGACTTGGCTCCAAAAATCTTCTCAAGAGCCTCTCTGGAAATCTGGGTCCTCTTCTTCATGTGAAGACAAAGAACACAGTTAGTGGGGCTATGGTTGGGCCCAAGACACTGTAGACACCAACAATGGGTGTCTTTCCCAGAGATTATCCGATTGCACCAGGTACAGTGCTTAAAGCCACTGGAAACCTTCGTGGACATGGAAGGAAAAACTTCCTCGGTTAAATTAAATGAATTGATGGTGCCTGAAAAAGGGGCAAAGCACGACAGAAAAAGAAAGGGAAAGTTCCCAGCTGAGGTCAAGGTCTAAAAGCGGCTAATGACAAAGAAAAATAAAGGAAACAAACACAGGGAAAAAGAACTATAAACTTAAGGGAAAACAAAGAAAGGAGGCTCCACAACAGGAACACAATAATGGAGAAAAAACAGACAACAAATAGCTGAAAGGCACCAAAAAGCTCTTTAGGACCGAGCGATGTGAGGAGACAGCAAAAAAAACATGCCCACTCCTCACCGCAGTAGATAAACAGCTGAGGAGACCACGTTTGCGATGTGGGCAGGAAGGCACTCGCGCAAGCGCAGTGGAGCGTGTCCCATGCTCCACAAAACTCTGTTTTTATTTTTGTAAATCCTGGATCGGCGACACGGGTTGGTATCACCCACTTGTGAGAGTCTATAAGCCTGCTTGTCCTCGGAGAAGGGACTTTCCATGTATCAACCATATCCAAGGTTTCAGATAATAAAGGAATACCTTTAGTAATATCTATCTTTTCCATACTGAAATTGTAAGAATTATCCAGAACAGGGTCTGTTACAAGATTAAAGTCTCCCCCTATAATTTTGGGGCAGCCAGCAAAGGATTGTATATGAGTCAGTAACAGCAAATCATTATGTCTCATTAGGATGGTCACAAAATCCAACCCCAGAAGCAGCACCAAACCAGTTAATACGGTGCATCACCACAAAATTAGCCATTAAAAAGGTTTAACACAGTAGCTATTAAGCATCTGTTGACTATTGTGACAGTGATGCAAGAAATTTCTGAGCCTCTCCCACTTGCTCAAATTGCTTGATGTATCCCTCATGTGTGACACAAAGTCTGGCTGGATATAACAAAGCAAACCTAATTTGCTGTTTTGCTGTTTGGAGTCTTAGTCAGTCCAGGACAACAGAGCTAGTAAACTAATAGGTTTATTATCAGAACAAGGTAGAACAGTGAACAGAAGAATAGGGTGTAATTAGAAAATGGTAACAGGTAAATTAAACAAGCATCAACAAAAAACTAAACACTTATTTGCTACCTGAATAGTTCCTGGGGAGTTCAGGAACAATATAACCGCTCACAGGTTTGAACAGGGTCTCAGTGTAGAGGGGCCTCTGGCCAACAGCAGTGCAGGTTACTTTTCCTCAGAGCTTAGGCAGGAAGAAATGGTCACTTCTGCAACAGCTTTACAAACAGAGGACAGACATGATCTGCTGGCCAAACAAGGGATTTGCACTGGAAAACAAATATGTCATACATTCACATAAGAAATCACAGACATATGTCCCCTTTTCCATCACACCTCCCCCCTTTAAGAGAGATCCCGGACTGCGGCCTCCTCAAACCGCTGGTCAGGTCTTGACAGTCCAGTTTCAGGGCATTCCTGGCTCCTCCTTCCTAGAGAGTCCATTGGTACTGCCATGTTCACTGCCCTTCCGGTGCTGTATGGTGAAGTTATACATCTGCAGGGACAGGCTCCACCAGAGTAGTGTCCCATTTTCTCCTGAGACTCTTTTAAGCCAGACCAATAGATTGTGATCTGTAATGACAGTAAAGTCTAGCCCATACAGATGTGGTTGCTGTTTCTTAAGGGCCCACACTAAGGCCAAACATTCTCTCTCAATAGTGGCATAGGCTACCTCTCTGTCAAGAAGCTTGTGACTCAGGTACACAGTGCCCCTTTGATATCCACTTGACAGAGTACAGCCCTAATGCCAAATGTTGAGACATCAGACTTGTGAGAGTGCAGGTGAAAGGGGATCTGGGAAGGCACGAAGAAAGGGGGTACAGGGAGCCAGGGAATCCCAACGGGGCAGATTTCATGTGCACAACACCCACATTCAGAAAGCTGGGCTACCGGAGGCAGAGAGGTTGGCTGGGTTAAGGAAGAAGGGGAGGAACTACCAGTCCCAGAATCCTTCTCTTCCCCTCCCGGCTGTGCAAGAGTTAGGGGAGGAGATAGAAGATTGGGAAATGGTCTCTGAGGAAGGTGATGAGGGCCAGCTGGAGAGATTGGGGGCGGGGGAAGTTGAAGAGGAGGATAAAATGGAGATTACTGAAGGACTAGGGGAGGAACAGATGGAGATTGGAGCCCTGGCTCAAACCCAAGAAGCTGCTGTAAGAGGGTGGCTAGCTGTACCTTGGAGAGACTGGTGGAAGTCCGGAGGAGAGAAGCTGAGGCATTGGGGGAAATCTCTACTAAAGAGGAAACAGGTGCAGCCTGTGGGAGAGAAAGAGAGCTGGGCACAATTGAAATCCCAGCCTGAACCAGGTGGGAATAAAGCTGTGTAACCGTGCTGTAAGAAGGTGCAAGAAAGACTGTGTAAACTGTTTCATACTAGAAAGGTCTGGGCTGCAACCTACCTAGCTATTTGGGTTTTTCCCTCTGATAATGTACTGTTCCCTAAGTGAAGTAATCTGAGCTAAAGTGAAGTGAAGTTATATGGACTATTTTTGAACCTGAGTTTGAAGTTATATGGACTGTTTTTGAACCTGAATTTGACTGTGTTGTACCTGAATTGTGCTCTGGGCTGCTAGCCTAAACAACCTGAAGTGAAGGGTGTTTTGTTGATTTGAAGCAAGAAAATAAAAGCTCTTACTTATAAACATTGGGCTTTGAATGTGCCTCTGTGAAAGGAACGGAGGGAGGAGGAAGTCCTGGGAGTTCACAGGGCCTGGAGCCAAGGCTCAGAGGAGCCAGATTGCTGTGGAGTGAAGGCAACAGTTGTGTGGAGGAAGAGGAAACTAAGCAGGGTCAAGCCTGGCTGGGTCCTGGATGGGTGACCCAACTACAGACTGTACCACAAATCTTTGATGGTAATCAGGCACAACTAGTACCTGAGTGGTACTAGTTGCGCCTGATGCAGTCTTTAATTTTTGGAAGGATGCTTCACACTCTGGTGACCAGGCAATAATTCAGGGCAGTCTCTTTTTAATTAGGTCAGTCAGGGGCTTGGATATAGTGCTACAGTGAGGGATAAACTTTCTAGTACCCTGCTGTCTCAAGGAAGGCTAATACTTGCTTTTTGGTTTGGAGAGTGGGTCAATTCTGTATAGCTTCCACCTTAACTGTCCACCCCCCACTCTATGTCCTAAATATTGGACTTCTGCTATCCCCATCTGACTTTTGCTGGACCTGATGGTCAAGCGGCCCTCCCTATTTCTGACTAACACCCCACTTAAATGAATCAGGTGGTCATCCCAAGACTGACTGTACACGGCAATGTCATCAAAATAATCCCAAGCATGCTTCTGGAATCTATCTAACAGATGATTGACCAAGCACTGGAATGTACCAGGGGCATTTTTCATTCCAAAAGGCATCACAGTAAATTCATAAATGCCAAATAGAGTAATAAATGCTGATTGCTCCTGAGCAGCAGCTGTTAGGGGGATCTGCCAGTACCCTCAACTAAGGTCCATTGTGATAAGGTACTGGGCTCCAGCTAAGTGGTCTAGCAACTCGTCCATCTGAGGAATCGGCTAGGCATCAGATACAGTACATTCATTAAGCCGCCTGTAATCCACACAGAAGTGAATTGTGCCATCTTTCTTAGGGTTAAGAACTACAGAAGAAGACCAAGGACTATGAGGCTAGCATCTCATCAGGCTCCTGCTTCATTTGCTTCTCCACCTCAGCAGATATTTGATAGGCACTCTGCTTCAGTGGTTTAAGGTCACCATTTTGATTAGCCAAATGAGTAATTCCTGGTTTTGTAGAAAACACATCAGCACATCAGCACATCCCAACACTCTTCTGGTGGGCTGCATAGGCCTTTAACATATTTACATGAATTAAACCTTAAAGAAATACAAGATGTAATGAAATCTTTACCTGTTGGATCTGCACCTGGGCCAGATGGATACTCGGGGGAGTTCTATAAGCTGTTGCCCCCCTCCTTCTACCCCAGGATGCATGATTTTTATGAACAGATCATTGGGGAGGGTAAATTTCCATCATACTTTAATAAGGCATTTATTACGTTAATTCATACACCAGGCTGCCCGGAGGATCAGGCTAATTCTTATAGACCTATCTCCTTAATTAATGTTGATCTCAAGATCCTAGCCAAAATCATAGCGAATCGACTATCAAACATTCTGCCCAGATTGGTTGGGGAGGAGCAGGTAGGCTTCGTCAAAACCAGACAAGCGGCTAGTAATGTTCAACGATTATTACTGGCCATGGCATCAAGCCAACAACACCAAATTCCAACCTGTATGTATTCCCTCAACGCTAAAAAAGCATTTGATAAGATCGAATGGGAATACATATTTACTGTGTTGACACATATGGGGTTTGGTGGGTGGACTTTTGGGGCCATAAGAGCCCTGTATTCAGACCCGGAAGCAGCAGTGCTAATTAATGGAGTACAGTCCCAATCTTTTCACATAAAAAAAGGTACTAGACAGGGATGCCCCCTCTCACCATCACTTTTTATACTGGCTATGGAACCTCTGTTGAGGGCCATTAAATACTCAGGGGAGATCTCAGGGGTTCGAGAAGGGGGAGAAACAATTAAGGCCTTGTCCTTTGCAGACGATCTCATGATCATTACCACACAGCCGCAAACTACTCTGGGAAAGTTGCTGGATATGATTCAAGAATTTGGGAGAATGTCAGGCTTTATCTTAAATGTGCATAAATCTATAGGCCTTAGGGTTTTCCCTACAACTGAGGGCGCACAGGAATTGGGCACTCCTCTATCTTGGGCAGAGAACAGAATTAAATACCTTGGCACGTATATAACTCAGGATATGACAAGATTATATCATGAGAATATAACTCCTTTGATGGAGATGACTTGTCACAGGTTGAAGTTGTGGACAGATTATCCCCTGTCTCTATTAGGAAGAATAGCGCTGTACAATATCCTGCTGGTGCCGAAGTGGATTTACATCTTCCAGACGCTGCCACTCTTCCTCAGGCCTGAAGACGAGAAGAAACTGAATAAACACCTACAATGTTTCTTGTGGAGAAAAAAGCGGGCTCGACTCTCCATTAAGTCCCTGTGTGTCCCAGTGGAGCATGGAGGGCTGGGACTACTGAGCATTCGTTACCTTACTATAGCCAGTAGCATGAGGCATATTTCAGACTGGTTTCGATCAACTTCAGTATTCTCTGCTACTAAAATAGAGACGATTCTTACTCGGGACACTCATTTTAGTTGCCTGCTTCATGTGGGAGGGGGCCCATTACCACCCATATTGACTGATTCGCATATCCTCCCCACGGCAAAAGCAACATGGAGGTGGATCTGCCGTCACCATCAGTTTTCAGCAAGAACGACTCCATTTAGGGCAATTTGTGGTAATCCTAACTTCCCTCCAGGAAACATTTATCCTGCTTTTGCCAGATGGCAGAGGAACGGGCTAATCTACTTAATCCATGTACTAACAGAGGAGGGTCAGATGCGGTTGTTTGAGGAGTTACAAAACCAATTCAGGCTATTACCCTCGGATCGTTTCCATTATTACCAACTGAGACACTATGTCCATAGCATCCCATGGACAACACTAACAGAAGATGTACAGGAGGAGCTGTCCTCCGCCTTTTCTTTGCAATCACAAACAAAGGTGCCAATGCGGATGCACCACAGACATATTAGAGACTCAGTACAGGAGCCCAACTATACAGCATTGGCGGCGTCTTGGAGTGAGGAGCTGGCAGTGTCAATGTCAAGGCCAATTCTTCAAGACTTTGTTCGCAGTATTAAGAGTTCCTCAAAATTGGTGTCGTATCAAGAGATGGATTATAAGTTTGTAATGAGGATACATATGTCACCTCAAAGGGCATGCCATGCAGGAGTGTCCCCAGACGGTGCGTGCCCTAAGTGTCTAGCCCAGGGCGCTACTCTGGGCAATATGTTTTGGTCCTGTCCCAAGATAACAGCCTTCTGGACTAATTTATTAAAGTATACCTCGTCATTGTGGCACACTTCATGGAAACGCACTCCCCTTCTATTGTTTGGAAAACCATTACTGACCACCCCCATACCAGCAGGATACAAAGGATTTGTACGCAGAGCAACAACAACAGCTAAAGCAGTCATATTGAAAGAATGGATCTCCTCCAAAAGCCCTACAATCCAACAATGGCGCAGTAAAATGATTGACTATATGAAGTTTGAGTGGAGAGTGGCTAGGTCTGATTTAAAGTTTTCAGAATCTGCCTTCTTTCGTGTTTGGACACCTTTTTGGCAAACGCTCACGCCAGCCGGGAAAGGACACCTTATGAACATATGAACCCCTGTGAGAGACTTAGTGTATATGTTTGCTACCATGTATCTTACTATTAAGAGAAGGAGGGAGGGAGGGAGGGGGGAGTTAGGGAGGGAGAAAATGTGAGCAAAATTCTTTGCATTTGGCAGAGCTGGTAGATATGTAAGAGTTTAAAGTATTCCCAACGTAAGTTGCACTAGTTGTTGCAGTAAGTTCAAATTTTGTATACTACTTTGTTTCTATATTATATTTACTTTGCTGTGAATGACTATATGACTCACAATAAACAGAAATTGAAATAAAATAACATATTTACATGAAAAGTACTCTGCTTTCTATCTTGTCTATAGATATAACATAATTTGTGTCATTTAGGCGCTGTACAACCTTGTAAGGTCCCGCCCAGTTAGCCTGAAGTTTATTCTGATGTACCTGCTGGCCCTCATGAAACTCTCTATTTTATGCTTTACGATCATAACAGGTCTTTTGCTTAGTTTGGGTTGCCTGCAAGTTATCTCTGACAAAACCCGCAAGGTCTTTTAAGCTCTGCCGCATATTAACTACATACAGTGGCGTAGCAAGGGCGGGGCAGTGGGGGCGGTCCATCCCGGGTGTCATCGGGTGGGGGGGTGCTCCGCTCCCACTGCTCCGCCTTTAAAAAATTTTTTTTGAAGCGCCGGAGAGTGGCAGGCAGCACACTTCGCGTCTGCCCTGCTAGTAAAGGAGATCTTGCGGACGTCGTCGCCCTTCCCAAATTGAGTCCCGCCCCCCTCTGAGGCAACTTCCTATTACCGCGAGGGCGGGCAGGACTCAGTGTGGGAAGGACGACGACGTCGACGAGATCTTCTTTACTAGCTGGGCAGACGCGAGGCACGCTGCCTGCCACTCTCCGGCGCTTCGAAAAAATTTTTTTAAAGGCAGGACAGGGTAGGAGCAGCAGGAGAATGGATCTCAGCTGTCGGGTTGGGGGGGACTCAGAGGGGAGAATGGGATTGAGGAGGGGTGGGGGAGCTCAGAGGGGTGCTTAAAGGGGATTAGGGAGGGTGAGGGAGCTCAGAGAGGGGAGAAGGGGATTGGGGAAGGGTGGGGGAGCTCAGAGGGGTGCTTAAAGGGGATTAGGGAGGGTGGGGAGCTCAGAGAGGGGAGAAGGGGATTGGGGAGGGGTGGGGGAGCTCAGAGGGGTACTTAAAGGGGATTAGGGAGGGTGGGGGAGCTCAGATGGGTGCTCAGAGAGGGGAGAAGGGGAGGGGGAGGGGAGTGCTCAGATGGGAGGGGTCTGAAGCTGGAACTGGGGTCTGACAAGGGGGCAGGAGGGAAAATGGGTCCATGCCTGGGGCAGGTGGGAGAATGGGTCTGGGGCTGAAAAGGGGGGATGCAAGGCATGTGGTGAAGGGGGCTGAAACTGTGGGGACTAGGGGCTTTAAAGGGGACAGGGAGAACTGGCTGGGGCTGAAGCTCGGGACTGGTGAGAGAAAAGGGCTGGGGTTGAAACTAGGGGCTGAAAAGAGGACAGGGAGAAGTTGCTGGGGGCTGAAGCTCGGGACTGATGGGAGAAAAGGGCTGGGGACTGGTGGGATAGTGGGGCTGAAAAGGGGGGCAGGTGGGAGATGTGGGCTGGGGCTGGAACTAGGGGCAGGTGGAATAAGGGGGCTGGAACTGGGGGCTGAAAAGAGGGGGCAGAGAGAGAGAGGGGGGATAGAAGGGGGGAGCATGAGGGAGGGCAGACCCTGGATGGATGGTAGAGGGAGGGCAGACGGATTGAAGGGGCAGAGAGAAAGGGCAGATGGTGGGTGGAAGGGAAGAGAGAAAGAGGGCAGACTGGGGCAAATGGTGGATGGAAGGGGCAGAGACAGAGGGCAGATGTTGATGGAAGGGGGAGATAGAGATGGCAGATTGGGACAGATGGTGCATGGAAGGGGCAGAAGTGGATGGAAGGGAGAGAGGGCAGACAGTGGATGGAAGGGGCAGAGAGAGAGAGCAGACACTGGATGGCAGAGAGAGAGCGAAGACAGATGCTGGATAGAAGGAAGACAGTGAAAAGATGAGGAAATCAGAAACCAGAGACAACGAACTGTAAATATATATTTTTATTTTTTTGCTTTAGGATAAAGTAGTATTGTAGCTGTGCTAATAAATGTTTATAATAGAACATGTAAATAAGGTAATCTTTTTATTGGACTAATTTTAATACATTTTACTTTCGGAGAACAAAACCCCCTTCCTCAGGTCAGGATAGGACACTGTAACAGTACTATACTGAATTGACCTGAGGAAGGAGGTTTGGCCTCTGAAAGCTAAATGTATTAGTCCAATAAAATGATATTATTTGTTTTATTTCTATTTGTTAATTTGTAAAGTGGTGATTGGTATTTGTTAGTTTTTTCAAATTTACATCTGCTGTCTTTATATTTTGCACAGTACTAGAGGACATTTTCTGTTTCTGTGGTGTTGCATTGTATGCAGAGTCTGGCATCGGGGGTTCAGTTTAATTTTTGTCTAAATAGAAAGTTTATGATTACTTATTCTATAGTGGATTAGGGTGTATCTGTATTTGTGAAAAAGACATGGCTTTCGGTTGGCATTGACTGTGCAGGATCGACGATCTGTACTAATCTGTCTGTTTTCATTTTACAATAGGTGAATTGATGTTCTAGTGCTCACTGTAGTGTTTAAGATGCTTTCCTTTTCCTTGTGTGACTCATACAAATTACTGCTTATGGTATGGTAGAATTGCTCTATAGGTCCTGAGTGTTTTGTATTCTTGGTATGCCTAGTACTGGATTTCGGGGGGGGGGGGGGTGTTAAAAAATGACCAGCCCCGGGTGTCAACTACCCTAGCTACGCCACTGACTACATATTCAATTACAGGGGTGTCAGAGGCATCAACTTTCCCTTCCCAAGGTACTCTTTTTAGCTCAAGGGGCCCCCTCACCCTCTGGCCATAAAGCAGCTCGAATGGGGAGAACCCGGTAGACTCCTGGGATACTTCACTGTATGCAAACAGTAGGTAGGGCAAGTACTTTTCCCAGTCCTGGTCTCCCAGTCTAACATATGCTTTAATGTCCCATTAAATCTCTACACCAACCAAGTAGTTTCAGGGTGATATGGGGTGGTACGGACAGATTTCACTTCACAGTGTGTCCACAGATTCTGGATCAGCTCAGACATAAACTGTGTCCCTTGATCTGGGAGTATTTGTCGTGGTTATCTTACCCAGGAAAATATTTCTAGCAGGGCAGTGGCAACTTTCTCTGCATCTACTGAGGATAAGGCTACCACTTCAGAATATCTGGTAGCAAAGTCCACCACTGTCAGTATATACTTTCCCCCAGTTCGGCTAGGGACAGCTAGAGGCCCCACTAAATCCACCACTATCCTCTCAAAGGGTTCACTGATAAAAGATAAATGCTTCAGGGGTGATCTTGGGGCTTTTCCACTCTCTGGCACGCATCATAGGTTTGACAATAGTCAGCTCAAGATACTCCCAGCCAATAGAAGTTCTATGTCAATCTAATGCGTGTGCGTGTCACCCCCTGATGTCTTGCTAATGGAATGTCATGTGCAATCTGCAGGAGCTGTTCACTATATGCTTTGGGCACTATAAGCTGTTTGCCTGCTGTCAAGGGCCTGTTCAGATCAATGGGATCAGTCTCTCTATACAGCAAGTCCCCTATCCATAGGATATGGTCTTTACAAGTCTCATCAGTTGGCTGACCAGTCCTCTGCCACAGGGCTTCCAGGTTAGGGTCAGAATGTTGTGCTTCCTGAAAAGCATGTCTCTGTCCTGTATTGGTATCCATAGCTAGAAAGGTCTCTGCTGGTGACTCTGTCAAACCAGGGTCAACAGTCTGATCAATAGGTGTGTCAAATAAGTCAAGTTGTCCCATACTCACGGCTTCAGTCACCTCAGGAACTGGTTCTGCTGGAAGCACTGGAGCACCTTCTCCTGACGCTTGGTCAGCTGGTCCCACTTGGTAGGGCTTGGGATCTGAAACTGGAGATGTGGTTCCTGCTGCTTCCACTTGTTGGGTCACCTATGCCTGACTACTGGTCACCATAGCGAAAACGCTGACTCTGCTATCAACGGTAATGTTCATTGGAACCATGTTGGTTCCACACAGCATTGGTACAGGCATGTTCTTCATTATTCCTAGTTCTCTGTATCCAGGCTTGGTACTTCAATCCAGGTGTACTCAAGCAACGGGTACAGTCTCTCTGGATCCATTGGCTAACACTACATCTGCAGTGTGCCCTGGAAGAATAGCATTCTCTGGCACTAGCTCTGGTCATAACAAAGTCATGCTAGAGCCAGTGTCCACAAGCCCAGCCACCTGTGTCTGATTCACAGTTACTGGGGTGCTGTAGTGTTGTGGAAACCCATCTGCTTCCTTGCTTGATGAATGGACAGTAACTTTTAGTGCTGTGGCTGCTGTGTAGGCCTCCTCCATGGGACTGGAGCTACCCACAAAAGCTGCCAGCTTCGGTGCAGGCTTGGGATTATCTGGGCAATCTAGCATTCACCAGGGACTAACCCTGCGGCTACCAAAAGGGTCTGTCCCAGCATTGCTCAGGACCACCTGCACCTGGGCGCATGCTCTACACTGGCATACCCTTCCCCCCATTGAACTGGGTTACGCTTGCCTCTGGGCAAGTCTCCCACCTGCAAGTTAATTCCCCGGTGGTTTCTAAGCACACTGGGGCCACAATCCCAGGGGTCCTACAGTTCCTAGAAAGCACCCACAGACCAAGTACATAAACACCAGAATTCGTAGTCAGTCCAGGACAACAGAGCTAATAAACTAATAGGTTTATTAGCAGAATAAGGTAGAACAGTGAACGGAGGAATAGGGTGTACTTACCAAACAAAAACAGGTAAATTAGACAGGTATCAACATAAAACTAACTAAACACTTATTCACTACCTTAGTAATTCCTGGGGAGTTCAGAAAAAATATAACTGCTTACAGGTTTGAATAGGGTCTCAGTTAAGAGGCTCTTACTCTCCACGTTCCCTCTCTGAGGCTACAGATTTCCAGCAGATTCTTGCTGGATTTTGAACCTCAGAGCCCAGAGCATTAACATTGAGGGGACTCTGGCCAACAGCAGTGCAGGTTACATTTCCTCAGAGCTTAGGAGGGAAGAAATGGTCACTTCTGCAACAGCTTTACAAACAAAGGACAGACATCATCTGCTGCCAAACAAGGGAAATGCACTGGGGAACAAATATGTTATACATTTGCATAAGAAATCAAAGATATAAGTCCCTTGTTTTGCCATAGTGCCCAAATATGGGTGCCAAAAAATGCATGCTAAGCACTCCAAGTTGGGCGCTGTTTATAGAATAGTGCTCAGTGCTGGAATCCGTGCCAGGATTTACACCAACTGAAACCTAGTGTAAATCCTCATACCTAAATTAGGCGCAGATCCCCTGCATTCAATAACACTGTGCACAAATCCTAGAAACGCCCTGACGAGCACATCCTTATAGAATAGAAACTATAAAGATGTGTGTGTAAATTCCAATTATTGCCAATTAGCACCAGTAATTGATTGTTAGTGCCCAATTATCAGTGCTAATGCTCATTAAGCATGTGCACAATTCATTTGCACGCTATATATAGAATTAGAGGGCTATTGTCCAGATGCTCATGAGTCTCCTCTGCCTAATCATACAGTTCTTAAAGTTTTTTTAATCTACAGCAGCCTCAACTGCTGCGATAACCTCCGCCATGATTTCAGAGGTCCACGCCGAGCTGTCAGAGGGGCTAGGTGGGCTATGGTGTTCTGCCATCTTGACTTCTGTAGGCCTCACTTTTTCCTTTTCTTTCTGGACAAATTTAGATGCCATAAGCTACTTCCTTCCAACAAACAGCACCCTTCGAGGTACCTCTCTTTCCAATTTAAGTAACGTCTGTACTAAGAGACTGGTGCGTGGAGGGAACTGATAAAATGTTGATTTTAGTAGAGAATCTGATGAAACTCATGACAACACATGACCCCCAACTCTTCTACTTTTTAATGCTGGGGAGTGATGGGAGGAGTTGGCAATTCTCTCATAAGAAATGCACGTGGGGTCCGATGCAAAAAGCTACTGTGAGCCTAACTGCAGAGTTATCGCGGGGTTTACATGAAAGTTAATAGTTAAGCAATGCAAAAAAGGGGTTGAGAATGGATAAATAAATAATAACTCATGGGGCAAACATGACCATACATTGCAATACAATGTATGGTAATGCAGTCATTACCAATCTGCAGCAATACAGAGAAAAAAATGGGTTTAGATGCATGCACAATGTGAGTTTTTTGTGAGGTCAGGAATGGTATAGAAGGGTTGGTTGAGAGAAGTGGGTGTCTAGTAGCATCCCTTGTCTCCTCCCAATCCAACTCCCCCTGCCCCTTTCCACATCAGTCCCTGGTGTCTAGTGGCCCCCTCTCTGTTACCCCCTCCGACCAACCCGACTAAATTCGACCCCCTGCTCCTGAAATTAAAAATAAAAATCTCTAGTAGTCTAGTGACCCCTCCCCAACTCAACTCAACCCAACCCCCCCCAACTTCAAAAAATAATTCCTTGACGTCTAGTGGCTCCCTTCTCTCCCTCCAACCTAATCTCCCTTTCTCCCGGACTTAAAAAATTAAAATCCCCGGTGTGTAGGTTACTCCTGCCCCCACCAATTCCTGCCTCTGGCACTGCCATCTTGAAAAATGGCCGTGCCTGACCCTGCACTGTGCATTCTAGGATGGTAGTCTACAATTCTCTTATTTGTCAGACCGACTGCCCCTCCCCCATTCATCCCAGGATGTACTGCAGAAGGTCAGGCACTGCCATTTTTCAAGATGGCAGCGCCAGAGGCAGGACTGATGAGAATCAGACTTTCTCACTTTTTAAAGTTGGAAAAGATTCAAGTGAATACAGGAGAGGGTAAAGTTGGCCGTTTGAAAAGAAATGCATGGTGGGGTGAACTGAGGCTCTTTTGAATGACACAAAGTCTACCAGCTTTATATTGTTCTTCTGTAGTAATTTGTCAAAGTATTAAAAAGAAAACTTCATCCTACATGTGCTAGAAAAAGTTGCTGTGTTAAGTATGGAATATCAGGCCAGCAGACAGTGCAGCTCACATCTGATAGAACTATGTGATAGGTGTTTTTGGCAATTATTTTGAAAGCAAAGCAGCAGATGTTTTATCATGTCTGGAGATCTCTCTTGCAAGCTGTACTTTCTCTTGTGCACTGAGAACAGCTTTGCTTGGCTTTATAAGGAATAACATTTGCCCTTCCCCAAAGCATTTTACCCTTAGTTCCTTATATTCTTTGAATGAAAAATCAAAGTTAACAGCTCTCACGGGTTAAGTGAAATGGGAAATGGCACTGACTTGACTTACCAACTAGAAGAGAAGAATATTTCAGCGTTGGCTCGAAGGGACATTTACCCCGACTCTCTTTCGGTTTTCCTTCCAACTGAAGACTGCTGTTGTTGACAGTCTGCATGTAAATTTCATAAATCAGAAAAGCTCAACTGCTAACTTCCAGGTATCATCCCTCCTTATTCTCCCTCCCCCCCACCCCCCAGGTGCCTCAGGTCAATGAATCTTCTACAGTTGTTTTATTTGGTAATCTACAGATCATCTGAATAACAAATATACACATACTATACCATACATTTTACAAAATTTCTTATATGCATCAATGGATGAGCATGTGCTGATGCTGGACTTGTGGCATTAAGTCTCATTGAGTTCAATAAAAAAATATATTCAGGCCACTGTCCTGTGCAGCTGTTTGAATATTGCAGAACTGATACAACCACTTGTTTGCACAGTGAGTTTTAGTGGGGGGGGGGGGTTACTTTTTATTTAACATTGACAGACAATGCACAGAGCAATATAAGTACATAAGTATTGCCATACTGGGAAAGACCAAAGGCCCATCAAGCCCAGCATCCTGTTTCCAACAGTGGCCAATCCAGGTCACAAATACCCGGCAAGATCCCAAAAATGTAGAAAACATTTTATACTGCTTATCCCAGAAATAGTGGATTTTCCCCAAGTCCATTTAATAATGGTCTATGGACTTTTCCTTTAGGAAGCCGTCCAAACCTTTTTAAAACTCCGCTAAGCTAACTGCCTTTACCACATTCTCTGGCAACGAATTCCAGAGTTTAATTACACGTTGAGTGAAGAAAATTTTTATCCGATTCGTTTTACATTTACTACATTGTAGCTTCATCGCATGCCCCCTAGTCCTAGTATTTTTGGAAAGCATGAACAGACGCTTCACATCTACCCGTTCAACTCCACTCATTATTTTATAGACCTTTATCATATCTCCCCTCAGCCACCTTTTCTCCAAGCTGAAGAGCCCTAGCCGCTTTAGCCTTTCCTCATAGGGAAGTCGTCCTATCCCCTTTATCATTTTTGTCACCCTTCTCTGCACCTTTTCTAATTCCACTATATCTTTTTTGAGATGCAGTGACCAGAATTGAACACAATATTTGAGGTGCGGTTGCACCATGGAGCGATACAAAGGCATTATAACATCCTCATTTTTGTTTTCCATTCCTTTCCTAATAATACCTAACATTCTATTTGCTTTCTTAGCCGCAGCAGCACACTGAGCAGAAAGGTTTCAACGTATCATCAACGACGACACCTAGATCCCTTTCTTGGTCCATGACTCCTAACGTGGTACCCTGCATGACGTAGCTATAATTCGGGTTCCTCTTTCCCACATTCATCACTTTGCATTTGCTCACATTAAACGTCAACTGCCATTTAGACGCCCAGTCTCCCAGTCTTGTAAGGTCCTCTTGTAATTTTTCACAATCCTCCCGCGATTTAACAACTTTTAATAACTTTGTGTCATCAGCAAATTTAATTACCTCACTAGTTACTCCCATCTCTAGGTCATTTATAAATATGTTAAAAAGCAGTGGTCCCAGCACAGAGCCCTGGGGAAGCCCACTAACTACCCTTCCCCATTCAGAATACTGACCATTTAACCCTACTCTCTGTTTTCTATCTTTTAACCAGTGTTTAATCCACAATAGAACACAATCTCCTATCCCATGACTCTCCAATTTCCTCTGGAGTCTTTCATGAGGTACTTTGTCAAACGCCTTCTGAAAATCCAGATACACAATATCAACCGGCTCCCCTTTATCCACATGTTTGTTCACCCCTTCAAAGAAATGTAGTAGATTGGTGAGGCAAGATTTCCCTTCACTAAATCCATGTTGACTTTGTCTCATTAATCCATGTTCTTAATAATAGCTTCTACCATTTTGCCCGGCACCGACGTCAGACTCACCGGTCTATAATTTCCCGGATCTCCTCTGGAACCTTTTTTTTAAATCGGCGTTACATTGGCCACCCTCCAATCTTCCGGTACCACGCTCGATTTTAAGGATAAATTACATATTTCTAACAATAGCTCCGCAAGCTCATTTTTCAGTTCTATCAGTACTCTGGGATGAATACCATCCGGTCCAGGAGATTTGCTATTCTTCAGTTTGGAGAACTGCCCCATTACATCCTCCAGGTTTAAAGAGAATTCATTAAGTTTCTCCGACTCATCAGCTTCGAATACCATTTCTGGCACCGGTATCCCACCCAAATCTTCCTCGGTGAAGACCGAAGCAAAGAATTCATTTAATTTCTCCGCTACGGCTTTGTCTTCCCTGATCGCCCCTTTTACCCCTTGGTCATCTAGCGGTCCAACTGATTCTTTTGCCAGCTTCCTGCTTTTAATATACCTAAAAAAAATTTTACTATGTGTTTTTGCCTCCAACGCAATATTTTTTTCGAAGTCCCTCTTAGCTTTCCTTATCAGCACTTTGCATTTAACTTGACATTCCTTATGCTGCTTCTTATTATTTTCAGTCTGTTCCTTCTTCCATTTTCTGAAGGATTTTCTTTTAGCTCTAATAGCTTCCTTCACCTCACTATTTAACCACGCTGGCTGTCGTTTGGTCTTTCGTCCTCCTTTTTTAATACGTGGAATATATTTGGCCTGGGCTTCCAGGATGGTGTTTTTGAACAGCATCCATGCCTGATGTAAATTTTTGACCCTCGCAGTCGCTCCTCTATGTTTTCTTTTCACCGTTCCAATATCAGTAGCAAGGAAAAATTAGTTCTTACCTGATAATTTTCTTTCCATCAGTCCTAGTAGATCAATACAGAGATTTGCGGGTTATGCCCATCTACCAGCAGGTGGAGATAGAGAGAATGCCAGAGCTCTGACATATAGTACTCTCTATAGTAGCCTTGCTTTCAGTATTTTTGATAATAAAGCAGTATATAGACAGACAATAAACAAAGAACTCTTCTGCCTCCAAAAAGGACTACTTAGTCAAAACAAACTGCAAGGAAACAAACAGCAATGAGGAACGCTCTGTAGGAGCGAAACCAATGATTTTTTTTGTAGCTCTGAAAAGCATCTGCAAATAAACTTGAGGCAAAAACACACAAGTCAAAAGGAAAAAAATATGAAGAAACACCCAAACAAAAGGCATAAAATTTAAACTGACGTCAGAAGCAGAGAGGGACTCTGGATTGACCTTCTGGGACTAATGAATATAACAAAGTAGTCATGAAGTAGGGCGGGACATGGCAATCCCAGCAGAAAGGACTGAGGCCCGAAAGGCCAAATCACCCTGAGTCAAAACATCCAAGTCTGTAATACTTTGAAAAGGTGTGAACAGAGGACCAGGTCACCAACCTGCAAATTTCATCAATAGAAATGGATTGAGACTCCTCAAATGAAGTAGCCTGAGCTCTCATGGAATGCGCCTTCAGACTGAACGGAGCAGCCTTGCCTGCCAAGAGTTAAGCTGAGGAAATGGCGCCTTTGAGCCATCTTGCAAAAGTAGCTCTGAAAGCTTGGTCACCCTTTTTGTGGCCAACAGAACAAAGAGATGGTCAAAACTCCTGAAATCAATGGTGACCTCCAGATATCTCATTAGAACTCTATGAAAATCCAGACACTGAAGGGACTGGAACTCCTCTAGATAATCGTCCCTGCAAAAGAAAGGAAGAGAAATTGTCTGACTCAAATGGAAACTAGAGACCACTTTTGGTAGGAAGGAAGGAAGGAAGGAACTGTTCTAATCATGACCCCACCCCCCCCCCCCCCCCCAGCCTCAGTGAAACATAGGAAGGGGTCCTGGCACAACAATGCCTGCAACTCTTGACACCCATCTATCAGAAGTTATCACTATCAGAAAGACTGTTTTCAGAGTGAGATCCTTCAGGAAGAGCTTATCCAAAGGCTTGAATGGAGGCCTTTGAAAGGCAAGAACCATGTTAAGATTCCAAGCTGGACAAATCACCCTACTGATGGGATGCAAGTGATTAACTCCCTTAAGGAAGAAAACCACATCTAGATGCACTGCTAATGAAGAGTAATGCACAAACTCCCTAAAACACACTAACACCACTACCTGGAACTTCAGCAAGCTCAAAGACAAACCCTTCTTGAGGCCATTCTGCAAAAAAAAGAAAGGATGTAAGTCAACATGCCCAAAAAAGGTGCAATACCCCTGGAAACATACCACAATTCAAAAGTTCTCTAAACCCTCACATATGCTACAGAAGTGGACCTTTTCCATGCTTGAGAAAAGTGTAGCGATCACCTCTTCATTATAACCTCTCTTTCTTAATCTCGCCATACCATAAGACAAAAAGGGGAGAGATCCTCCATTTGCACAGGACCCTATGCCAGAAGTCCTGTCCAGGATGGCAGGCAGAGGGGGCTGCTGATCTGCAGCCTGATGACATCCCCTGGGTCAATCCAAAACCACCAAAATCACTAGCCCTTGGTGCAGAGAGATTCATTGAGCACCCTATCATTGGCCATGGAGGAATCACATAGAGGAGGGAGTGGGAAGGCATCTATGTTCTCGGACCCACGCTCCTTCCTTCTGCTGAAGAATCTGAGAGCTTTGGTGTGCTTCGTGGTCATCAGATCCAGGGCTGGAGAGTCCATTTGGTTGAGATCATCTGAAAGGCCTCTTCTGAGAGCTCTCATCCCCCAAGATCCAGTAGATTCCTGCTGAGGTAATCCGCCTGCACATTCATCACTTCCACTATATAAACCGACAGCAAGTAGAAATGGGACTCTGCCCACTGACAGAGAAGGCTCTTCCTGAGCCAGAGCCACACTCTTCGTATCCCCTGCCTATTGATGTAGGCCATAACTGTCACATTATTCAAAAGAACATGAATGGGTTTGCCCTTCAACAAATCCACAAATGGCTGCAGGGCCAATCTGACTGCTCTCAACTCCAAGAAGTTTAATTGGCCACGCCACCTCTTGCAGTGTCCACAGATCCTGCGCCATCTGTCGCAAACAGTGTGCCCCCCCAACCTGAAAGACAGGCATCAGTTATCACTACCAGCCAGTCTGGCACTGTCACTCTCCGCAGGTTGCTTGGCACAGCCACCAGTGAACACTGAACTTTGCCTGGACTATCCAAGGCAGTCTGCAATAACAGTTGGCCAACATGGGAGACCAATGACTGAGATGCGCCAACTACAGAGGTCTCATGTGAAACCTTGCCCATGAAAGTACATCCAGAGTAGAAGCCATTTTGCTAAGCACTTGCATGTAGCCCATACTCTCAGAGCAGCTAGTTGGAGCAGACTTGTCACCTGGGACCGAATCTTCAGCTGCCGTGCCTCCGGAAGGAATCTCCCCTCCTACATATCAAAGAAACTTGGAGATACTGGATGAACTGAGAGGAAGACAAACAACTCTTAGTGAAGTTGATCACTCAACTCAGGGACTGAAGCAACCTGACCACTCTGTGCCTCCTCTCCATAGATTTCTTTGGAAGGAATTTTCTCCTAAAACTCGATCTACTGTAAATTCTCTTTATAAAAAAGTAGGAAAAAAGGCCTGTTTCTGACACAAATGAAATGGGCGCTAGCAAGGTTTTCCTCGGAGTGTGTGTGTTTGAGAGAGAAAGAGTGTGTGTGTGTGTGAAAGAGAAAGGTGTGTGAGAGATGGAGTGTGTGTGTGAGTGCGTGTGAGAGATAGAGTGTGTGAGAGAGAGAGTGTATGTGAGAGACAGAGAGTGAGTGTATGTGTGGGGGGGGGCTCCATGACCCCCTCCCCAGCGTGTTCCATGCCCCCCTTTTCTCGGAGTGTGTATGTTTGAGAGAGAGTGTGTGGGTGAGAGATGGAGTGTGTATGTGAGAGAGAATGAGAGAGAGACAGAGTGTGTGTGTGTGTGTGTTTGTGTCAGAGAGAGAGAGAGACAGAGAGAGTGAGAGAGTGTGTGTGTAAGTCTGTGTGTGAGAGTGCATGTGAGAGAAAGAGAGTGAGTGTGTGTGTGTGCGAGAAAGTGAAGCCTTGAAGCATTCATGCGCTCTGTAAGTCTCCATCTCCTCAATTGACGACACGTAGTTCTGGAACATTGCAGCAATGCTTCAAGGCTTCAAGGCTTCACTTTCTCGGCTTCAGAATGTTGGCGGTGCATTTTATTATATAGGATATATTATTTCTTACTCTGCACTGGATACTTGTACACCATATGTTCTAAAAACTGCTTCTTGCCATTTTAAGGGTTTATTACTATGTTGGTTAGAAACAGTATTAGCTGCTGGGTGGTTTCCTGCACTGTTGGGTGAAATCATAATCACCCCAATCATGAAAAACTGTAAAGGGCCAAGACATTTACCCCCCCCCCCCCCCCCCGATTACTAAGCTGGGCTAGCGGCTGCTGTGCGCTAATGCCGATACAGCCCATTTACTTTGAATGTGCTGTGTCGGCATTGCCACACAGCTTAGTAAACAGAGGAGTTAAGTTTTAATTACAGACCAATAGCATCTATCCCTTTTTTGTTAAACTTCTGGAGGGACTTATGGCTCTACAGTTAACAGATTATCTAGACCAACATGATATCTTACACTCTTCCCAGTCCGGTTGTAGGTCATCTTTTAGAACCAAAATGATTATTTGTTCTTTATTAGATAATGTCCGTCATTCGCTGAGTGAAGAAAAAAAGGCTCTGATATTATGATTTGACTTATCAAGCACTTTTGACTTAGTAGATCACAATATTCTATTATACACTTTGGAGAATATGGGTTTTGTCAGTCAAGTCCATAATTGGTTACAAGGTTGTCTTACAAAACGTTCATGTAGCGTTAAAATAGATGATAGACTTTCAGATAAATGGACTAATTTTGTGGCGTCCCTCAAGGTTTTCCCTTTATCCCCCATTCTCTTTAATGTTTATGTATATTCTCTTGGCTATCTTTTGGAAATAATGTGTGTTTGTCTTTATAACATGCAGATGATTTAACTGTGTTAATTCCTATTGATTCTTTGCTCTCCATGCACTCACCTAATACAGAATATTATTGACATGTTGGAAAACTGGATGAAATTGTATTAACCAAACAAAGAGAAAACAACATTTATGCTTATTAGTAATTTTCCAACAGAAGAGGAAAACAGTGTGACAATCAATTAAATAGTCTATCCCTTCTCTCCTACAATTAGAATTTTGAGTAACTTACCTGACTCTAGACTAACTTTGTGTTATGATCGGTGTAGTGAGCCCTTCGTCCACAGTACCACAGCTGTGGTAGATGAGTCTCCGGCTAAGCAGGAGAGCGACTTCCCGTGAAGAACAGAAATCAGGCAGCTCCAATCAGGAACAAGACAGTGTCTCAGGAACAAAGCAGCGCCTCGGGAACAAGGCAGTGTGAGAACTTGGCAGGAACAAGGCAGCGCTTCAGCATCTCAGGAACACTGCAGTGTGAGACATGAAGACTCCAAGGCTCCAGCTTGGGGAAATTAAATGCCCCACCATGATGACGTGAATGTCAGCGTCATACGTGCAACATGTGGGGCCAGGGAGATGTCAGGGGCGTGCCTACATGGCCCTGCAGTACTCCTGGGATGCCAGAAAGGACGCATCTACTACAGCTGGCTTTTTGGGGATGGTGTCGGCCCTTAGGTCACAGTAGGACTGTGATACTTTGAAGTCACAGGTCACCATCTTGACTCAAAGATCTTTTTTTGTAGTGCAAAATCTCCATCGGATATGCAAATATTTTGATCAGAATCATTTTCATTTACTAGTACAATCTCTCATATTAATTTTTTTGGATTAGTGTAATATCATTTGCTTACTTTGTTCTAAGCAAATATTTAAGAAGCCTCAATCAATCCAAAATACTGCTTTACGATGAATGTATTCTTTAAAATAATAGATAGTTTATCAATCTGCTAAATGAACATTTATTGGCTTCCTGTACACGCGAGAGTTACTTTCAAATTTCTTTACTACACAAGGTTATATTTTGATTCGCTCCATTATATCTATCAAATCACTTCCTATTTCAGGCATCTACTAAAACTACAAGGAATGTCAATTTGACCTCGTACAAATCCTGAAATCAAAAAGGAATATTAATACTAAGATATTTTTAAATGATATTTTATTGAAAAAGGCAAGAAAATACAATAGTAAACTGTACTCTCCAAAACAATATAGCCAAATACCATTTCCAGCATCTTCAGCTACACAAGTGATAACATCTCTACTGCAATTCCAACAGCAATTCTTCCCCCTTCCTTTTTTGCATATAAAGCTTCCCTCATCATCTTGATCCCTCCCTTTATTGCTATCAACCCCCCCCCCAAATACCAATATATTTAAGGATGACACTCTGTGAATCCTGTGCAATATAGCAGGCAAAATATGCCACGCCCCTAGAACATACAGTGCCAACTTGGCAAAATTTAGCCAATAACCCAAGACCTGGCCAAAATCTTCAAAGAAGGCTATCAACACTGCCGCTAACATCTCTTTAAAAAATCAAATCAACTGCATAGATGGATAGCTTGTGTTCAGTTCCCTCCACCATTAGACCTTTGATCAAACAAGAGTCAGAGCTTCCAGTGCAAGATTGAACAATGTAGGAAAAATGGAGTACCCCTGCCATGTCCCACTGTGGATCAAGAAGGAAGCTGACAGTGCCCCATTAATGAGGAGCTGAGAGAGGAATTAAAAAACAGAATTCCAACCCACAAATTATGACAGAAACCCCTCCTTTCATAACACCGCAAACAGGTACTGCCATTGTACCTTATCTAACATCTTATTAGCATCTATTGCCAAGAGTGCCCCAGTCTATCAACCCTATTTGGCCAGTTGTAGGATGTTGAGCAACCTACAGGTATTGTTGCAGGAATTGAGATAGGAATTTGTGATACTTCAGGAGTCAGACAGCACACACCAGAATGAGAGAGAAATCTTCTTTATTTGCCAGCAAACAAAGCAGGACATCAGCATTAAGTCTCTTCTTCTCTTTCTTTCAGCTCTCTGTGTCTTTCTCTCAGCTCTCTGTGTCTTCTCCTTCTTCTATCTGTTCCTTCTGTCCTTCTCTTTCTTCTGAGCTCCTTCTGACATAAACTGCTTCTTCTCCCACTTAAATAGGGTCCTAAGCCCTCCTCCTAGCCTAGCCCCCTTTACTCCCAATTGGTTAAGGAATAGATTGGTCACCTTGCCTCAACCAATCATTACTTTTGAAATATCAGTTACATAGGTTTGGTATTCCTCAAACTGACCTCTAACCTGGGGCCCCTCAAGCCAAACAATATGGCACTAGAACTCTTATCTTCTCATCATGATTGATTTCTCATCTATAGCTTAAATTGCTTACTGGACTCTGGCATTCATTAAAGGGGTCAAAAGTTAATCTTATTTAATAGCATACGGCTATGGTCTGTTATTTCTTTCAGGAGGCCAGTCCTACACTTAGCTTATAATTAATCAAGGAGAAGAGAGCTAACTAGCCCTGACCTCGTTCACCTATCAGCTTATACATTGAACCAGCCAGAACTGCAGATAAGTCAAAACACATGTTTGACCTCTTCACTGCAGTCCTTGCAAATACAGCAGAGAGTAACATTAGATTTAAAAAGGTATTCTACATTTAACTACACAGAATCAGTATTTCTTATAAGACATATTCTAAATATCAAAAACTTGTAAATACTAATCTATTGCCTCTCTCTAAACAGTATTTCTTCTAAGCATTTTAAACTAATCCTAAACAAACAGCCTGCTATATACCGGCTCATAATAGAATACATGTGTTTGCTTAGCAATCCATCACTCACAAGGTTGAAAGAAATTCCTGTCTCTGACCTTTCTAACCCAGCCCGGCAAACGTAAATAACCTAAACCAGATAACATTCCTTCACTTGCTAGCAGAACTGAGAATTTAAAATAATATCTGAGCACCTTTAAACAAAATTAACCCTTCATATGATTTCTCAGAATTATTCAATTTCTTTTGCTCACTGCCTCATTCCCCCCTTTGAGACTAAAATCAGCTTATGCAGAGATAAGTCTCACAACTCAGACTCTGGAGATTATAGTGGTCCTAACTAGGAATAGACTTATGAACCACCATTACCCTACTTGTTAAGGTCCGACGGCATACTGCCGAAGCACATGAGGCCAGGAAACAAAACAAAAACCCTGCTAAAACTAAGACTATTAGGGAAATGAACAAGGGACGTATCCAGGAGGTCAAAGACCACCACCAGGAGGTAAGGTCTAATCCTCCTCGGTAATCCTCCACATTAAGGCTGGCCAACTGTAGGACTTTATCCATGGCATGCCTAACTACATGCGTCCTATTTATGACAATAGTACAGCACTCTGAAGAATTTAGCACTGTGCAGAGGCCACCCTGGGCTGCAAAGAGATAATCAAGGCCCATACGGTTATACCGAGAAACTATACTTAATTCATTAATTTGATCCTGCAATGCATTGACTACCACATTCAACTCATGAACTAAAACATGAAGTAGGGACTGAAGTCTCCGAGTAGCCATACCTAGTTCAGTAATACCCGCTACCGGGCCTCCAATTGGAATCCAGGCCGTGGCAGAAAGGGCTACAAGTCTCTTTTTAGTCAGAGGATAAGTAGAATTAATATACTGGAGGGCTAATTCAATCGCCTCATCCTCTGTGGCAACGGAGGAAGGTAAGGACAAAGCCTCTCGCTTAGAGCGATGCGGGGATGGTGGCTTAAGAGGAATAACTTTAGGAAAATAATTCAAGGTTACCAATACACAAAAATCATACGTGGAGGGAAGAATCATGTGGAGGACATTATCACAGAGCCAGTAATGACCAAGGAGAGGGCGACGAAAGTTCCCAATAAATGTAGGCACAGGATGGAGATTAGGATGCCCATAATGCGAGCCCCTATCCCAGGGGGAACGAAGAAGAAATGGAGACTTTGTACACCATAGGTGCCAATCCCCAATTGTAACAGACCGCTCATATGATGCAACCCCTTCATACCCCGGGGACTTATGAAAGTAGAAAATGGGATGGGACACTATAGTTTTCTCAGTAGTATAGTTAGGAGCCAGGTAATCACCCTGGTCATAATCTACAGGTATGGTAATAGGGCACATAGGAGTACCTGGAGAAACTACCCACACAGGTTCCTCCTTCTCTGGGAGAACATTAGTATAGTTACAGGGAATGGGAAGAACAGTTGAGATGTCTCTTGTTAAACAAAACACTCCAGAAGCTGGATAGGAAGACGTAAAGACTGGCCTTAGAGAAGAGTCAGAGGGGGAAGTAGCATTATAAAAGGACCACCAAGTATAATCCTGGCTCCAAGGACCTGAACTCGAAAAGTAGGGAGGTATAAGAGCTGGGAGTTGCACAGGAACAGGAACAGCTGGAACATCTGTGGTATAAGGAGAAAATCGGGAACACACAATACAAGGGGAAGTAATCTTTGCCTGGCTAATTAGTTCCTGGACAGAGTGTAACCAAAGGTTGGAGCGAGTTGGGGTATTAGGAACAAGGAGGCAAGGAGTAGAAAACAACAAAAGCATCCAAACTACTAACATTTTCTTTCTTCCTAATCTAAAACAAATACAGCAAACTAATTAAGCAGTAATATTTCAACAGTCTGTGCTAATCACAGATTACTCTCATATAATGTTCTCAGTCTTTGAGTTCTTATACCAGTTGGGATAGACCCTCAACTGATAAGGATCAAGCTTTCAAATTCCAAGAAAGCCAGAATCAGGCAAGAAAGAGTCTCAGTATGAAGCCAAAGTTCAGCCGCTCCTGCAGTATGCAGTTGACCCTTCTTTTCAGCTAGTAGATTCTTTGGTTCGGGTCAAGCGCAACTTCAATGGCTCCGCTGGATCACTTTCTGCTCTCCACTGTTTAGGCTCCGTCTGATCCGTGCTGGGCTCAGTCTGGTCAGCAGACTTAATTCGAGACCAATGGACCCATGGAGTAATCCCTGCGACCTTCACAGCTGCAGGGGTAGAAAGCAAAACAGTAAAAGGTCCTTTCCACCGGGGCCCCAAAGGCTGGAGCTTCCAGTCTTTCACCCAAACTCTATCCCCTGGCAGGAAGGAATGTACCTGAGCCTGGAAGGGGACAGGGTTTATTTCTCTCACATAAGACTGAAGCTCAGAAATTATCTTACCCAGGAGGGCTACCTGCTCCTGCACCTGGGCAGACCCTAAAATCCCTATGTCTCCCTTAATTCCCTGTAAAATGGCTGGGGGCTTCCCATACACAATTTCAAAGGGAGAAAGGGCTGTTCCTTTAGTTGGAGTGCATCGGAGGCGGAAGAGGGCTAGTGGCAGTGCCTGTGGCCATTTCAATTGGGTTTCCTGACAAATCTTTGCTAGGCTATTTTTCAAGGTTCTGTTTGCTCGCTCAACCTGCCCTGAACTCTGGGGACGGTAGGCACAATGCAATTTCCAGGTAATGCGCAATGCGCGGGACAGGGCCTGAAGTGTAGCTTCAACAAAGGCGGGACCATTATCTGAACCTATGGCAAGGGGCAGTCCATACCTGGGGATGACATCCCTAAGGAGGGCTCGAGCTACTTCTGTGGCTTTCTCAGTGACTGTAGGATATGCTTCCACCCACCCAGAAAAGGTACAGACCATGACTAAGAGGTATCGGAACCTACCACTCCTGGGCATTTCTGTGAAGTCTATAACTAGGGACTCAAAGGGTGTTAGTCCTCTAGACTGAACTCCTGGTGGAATACGGGGTCCCTGGCGGGCATTATTCTGGGCACAGAGAGTACATCGGGCAGAGGCAGTGGCAACCAGACTATCCAATCCTTCCAGCACCACTACTCGACTGAGTAGGCGGGCTAGTGCTGTTTTCCCTAAGTGTGATAGGTCATGAGCTTGAGACACTACAGGCCAAGCTAGGTGGCGTGGCACCAGAACTCTGGTATCAGGGAGATGTAACCAACCATCAGGTCTCCTTACTGCACCTTCTTCTTGAGCCCATTTCTCTTCCACTTGGGTATATATAGGCGTCCATTCTTGCAGTCGGATTTGGAACAGGGGGGTCACAGTACTTGCTGGGGGTCCTCGAGCAGCTTCCTTGGCCACCCGATCAGCATGGCGGTTCCCTCGGGCCACTGGAGTATCTATTCTTTGGTGTCCCCTGCAATGAATGACAGCTACCTTCTTAGGGGCCCACACAGCCTCTAGCAGCTGAAGTATTTCAGATCCATACTTAACAGGTTGGCCTGCAGCATTTATGAGTCCCTTTTCCTTATACAAAGCTCCATGAGCATGTAGAGTTGTGAAGGCATATTTGGAATCAGTATAAATGTTGGTTACCAGTCCTGCTGCTAACTCCAGAGCTCGTATGAGGGCCACAAGTTCTGCTTTCTGGGCTGAAGTTCCTTGGGGCAGGGCCCTTGCTTCTATCACCTTGTCTTCTGTCACCACAGCATAGCCTGCCAGTCGCTTGGAGTTCTCCACATAACTGCTTCCATCTGTGAAATAAATTACATCTGGGTCCCTCCATGGAACATCTTTAAGATCTGGTCGACTGGAATACACTTCATCCATGGTTTGGATACAGTCATGATCTGGTGGTCCCTCAGATGCTGGCAAAAGAGTGGCAGGATTAAATGTAGCCACTGTTTCCAGGTGTATCCGTGGATTCTCACACAAACTAGCTTGGTACTTAACCATACGGTTATTTGTAAACCAGTGGTTGCCCTTATACTCCATGAGGGTAAGAACTGCGTGGGGGACTTTAACAACCAGTTCTTGCCCCAAGGTCAACTTATCAGCTTCCTGGACCAGTAAGGCTGTTGCTGCAATGGCCCTCATGCAGGCTGGCCATCCTTTAGCCACTCCATCCAACTGTTTAGACAGGTATGCAACAGGCCTCTGCCAGGATCCCATCATCTGGGTCAGCACACCCAGAGCAACCCCCTGTCTCTCATGGACATACAATGAGAAAGGTTTCTCCACATCAGGAAGGCCTAACGCAGGGGCTTGGAGTAGGGCTTTCTTTATGGCAATGAAAGATTGTTGAGCAGTAGATCCCCATTCAAATGGTTCCTTTTCACCCCCCTTTGTGGCTTGGTATAGGGGTTTCGCCATCAATGCAAAATTTGGAATCCAAATTCTGCAGAATCCAGCTGCTCCCAGAAATTCCCTAACTTCCCTTCTGGACTTGGGTGGGGGAATTGCAGCTACTGCTTGCTTCCTACTAGCATCCAATCTCCGACTTCCCTGGGAAATGCAAAAGCCCAGATACTTCACTTCTGACTGACAAAGTTGGGCCTTTGAGCGTGAGACCTTATAGCCTGCATCCAAGAGTAGCTCCAGCAATTCTCTAGTAGCCTCAAAACACTCTTCCTGGGTCACTGCTGCAATCAGGAGGTCATCTACATACTGGAGTAAAACTCGCCTGGAAGGCTCAGATTTAAAAGTCTTAAGGTCTTGTCCTAGGGCTGTCCCAAAAATAGTGGGGGAATTCTTGAACCCCTGTGGCAGGCGGGTCCATGTATACTGAAGCTTCCTTCCTGTTACTGGGTTTTCCCATTGAAAGGCAAAAAGCAATTGACTGGCGGGGGCCACCCGAATACAAAAGAAGGCATCTTTTAAATCTAGTGTTGTGAAATGGGTAGCTCCAGAAGGTATCAATCCTAGCAGGACATATGGATTAGGCACTACAGGGTGTAATGAAATAGTGGATTTGTTGACCACTCGTAAGTCTTGGACTGGCCGGTAGTCCTCAGTCCCTGGCTTCTGAACTGGCAATAGTGGCGTATTCCATGGAGACTGGCAAGGACGAATAATTCCATGGGATAACAGACGATTCAAATGTGCTTGGATCCCTTCCAGAGCCTTTCTGGGAATTGGGTATTGGCGAAGATGGATTGGCCGGGCACTTGGAAGTAAATCTACATGTACAGGAGGAATATTTCGGGCCAACCCTGGGGGATTATCTTCTGCCCATACCCCTCTGACCTGAAAGCTGTCTGCCAGGGGTAGGTCAACTTGGCCCTGCGACTGATGCAGCCGCCATTCTTCTTCAAGAGGGCAACAGAAACTCAGTATACCCTTAGGGCTGGATGTTGGGGGCCGAAAGGAGACTGAAGTCTGGCCATCAGAGTCAAAGGAAATTTGGGCCCTAAGCTTGGACAGCAGGTCTCGACCTAACAAAGGGATTGGACAGTCTGGCATATACAAGAATTCATGAGTGACTATGTGTGAGCCTAATTGGCATCTACGGGTTGTCAGGAAGGGCCTCCGGTTCTGCACCCCCGTGGCACCCACCACTCGGACAGTTTTTCCAGACACAGGCGCTAATCGCTCCGTCACAACAGAATGTTCAGCTCCTGTATCAATCATGAATGGAATTGAGCGGCTCCCTATAGTTAACTTGACCATAGGTTCCTGGGAGCCCAGTTTGTAGGAACCCGGTCTGTCCTATTCGTCCCATTCTGCCATCTCGGCTATCCCGATGATGTCAGATTCAGGAGGCTCATATCTTCCCTCTCGAACTCGGCCTCGGCTTCCTCGATCTCCTGGTCCCCTTCTCAGTCCCTGGCGCCTCTGGGGGCATTCATCTTTCCAGTGCCCTCTTTCCTTACAATAGGCACACTGATCCTTCTCCAATCTTGGTCTGGGATTCTCCCCCCTTGGCCGGGATTGATTGAAGGAATCTCGGGGCCTGGCTGGTGGTCCGGGATCCCACTTTGGCTTCCCATTAGCTAGAGGTCGACCTCGATTAAGAGTGGAATTAGTAATGGCTGCCGCTAAAAGGTCGGCCTTCTTCTGCATCTTCCGGTCAGCCTCTCGGCGCACCTCCTGATCTCTATTAATGAAAACCTTGGTTGCGATCTCAATTAGCTGGGTGGTATTCATCCCTGCGAATCCCTCCTGACGCTGCAACTTCTTCCGGATATCTGGCATACTCTGGGCCACCAATGCGCTATTCACCATTCTCTGGTTTTCTTGGGCTTCAGGGTCAAATGGGGTGTATGTTCTGTAGGCTTCAATTAGTCGCTCTAAGAAGGCCCCAGGGGATTCAGTTGCCCCTTGGAGAATTTCAGAGACCTTTGCCAGATTAATGGGCCTCTTTATGCCTTTCCTCATACCTTCCAGTAAGTCCCGGCAATAGCCAGACAACAGTTCATAGTGCTGCCCATCATTTGGATCCCAATCTGGAGCTGCGCGAGGAAACCGAGCTCTAACCCATCCCTCTGGGTCCTGTATCCCCCCGTGGACACGCTCTCGCGTGATGGCCTCAGCATTTTGCAAAATCTTCCGCCTCTCCTCAGTTGTGAAGAGGGTCAGGAGAAGTTGTTGACAATCAGTCCAGGTTGGGTTATGGGTGGCCATAATGCTAGTCACTAGGTCCACCACTGCCTGAGGCTTTTCAGTATAAGAGGGATAATGCGTCTTCCAATTCAGGAGATCGGTGGTTGTGAAGGGTACATACTGATAGGCCTGTGCCTGTATAACCTGACCCTGATTATTAGGATCCGGTCGAGTGGTAGTTACCTGACGAAGTGGCAGAACTCTCGAGGAGGTGGGAATGGAACCTGAGGTAGAGCTAGGAGCTACCCTCCTATCATGCTCAAAGGTAATTGCAGCGGGTCTAACCCATTCAGTAGAGGTAGGTTGAAATCCTGAGGGATGGGGAGGGGTACTCATAGACTGAGAGGTGGTCACAGGTGAGTCAGTCCATTGAAAGGGATGCCGGGCCCCTGATGAGTGGGTAGGGGTATTAGAAGGAGAGGCTGGGCTGTCGGGAGTTGAGGAGTCAGGGAGTGGAACCCAAAACGGGTCTTCAGAGGTTAACAGGAGAGGATTTGGCACAGAAGGGTAGAGGCCAGGTGAAAAGTCCAACCTAGGGTGTGGCAGGTTTGGCACAGGAGGGGAAGAACTATCCGGAGAAGCCTGTGCTGGAGAGGCTTGGGCTGGGCGGCGTGGATCTCTGGGGGTAGCACGGAACCCCAACAATGGGCCATAAGGTGGTGGCTCAAGATCTGAGGGGTCATCAGAGAGTATGGGTTTCTCAGACAGGGTAGGGGCGGAAGCCACCGATTGGGTGGTAGGCTTCCTAGGGCTCTTTCCCTCTTCTAGTTTAGATTTTCTAATCTTTCTTTGAACACGGCCTAACATGAATTTTACTGGGGATCCCATATAAGTTTTCAACCAAGAGGGAGGGTCAGTCACAAGGCTGTCCCAGGAATCTATATAAGGGAGTTGTTCAGAATATTCTGGTCCTCCTACTACTATGCTGTAGACCTTCCGGATTACTTCAATATCTAAGCTGCCACTAGGGGGCCACCCCACTCCCATAGATGGCCACTCAACTTCACACAAGGTTCTTAAAGTACTTGAGCTTAAAGTCTGTCCATAATCATTAATTAAAAAGCCTTTTTTGAAATTTCTAAGCATACAATCTAGGGGGGTAGCAATTGTTCTAGATGATGTCCCACCCATAATGCTTACAGTTACAACACACTAAGAGGGAAGGAGTTTTTGAGAATGCAGTAAGGGGTCTGCACTCTTCTAACATTCAAGCATCACACATTCCATACAGAAAATCCCACCCAACAATTTCAAATTTCTCAGATACAGATAAGCTCAAGCGTTTTCGCTTCTAGTCCCCGCGACTAGAAGGTACTAGGGCCTTCGCTGAGAATTGATCAGATTCTCCTTCCCTCTTTCTTGAGGGGCTGGTTTACAACTTCCTAGCTAGGATTACAATACAAAATACAGAATACATACCCGGCGAATGTTCTCCAGTCTCTTCGGGGGCGTGGGTTCGAATCCCACCGCTGCCACCAAGAATTGTTGCAGGAATTGAGATAGGAATTTGTGATACTTCAGGAGTCAGACAGCACACACCAGAATGAGAGAGAAATCTTCTTTATTTGCCAGCAAACAAAGCAGGACATCAGCATTAAGTCTCTTCTTCTCTTTCTTTCAGCTCTCTGTGTCTTTCTCTCAGCTCTCTGTGTCTTCTCCTTCTTCTATCTGTTCCTTCTGTCCTTCTCTTTCTTCTGAGCTCCTTCTGACATAAACTGCTTCTTCTCCCACTTAAATAGGGTCCTAAGCCCTCCTCCTAGCCTAGCCCCCTTTACTCCCAATTGGTTAAGGAATAGATTGGTCACCTTGCCTCAACCAATCATTACTTTTGAAATATCAGTTACATAGGTTTGGTATTCCTCAAACTGACCTCTAACCTGGGGCCCCTCAAGCCAAACAATATGGCACTAGAACTCTTATCTTCTCATCATGATTGATTTCTCATCTATAGCTTAAATTGCTTACTGGACTCTGGCATTCATTAAAGGGGTCAAAAGTTAATCTTATTTAATAGCATACGGCTATGGTCTGTTATTTCTTTCAGGAGGCCAGTCCTACACTTAGCTTATAATTAATCAAGGAGAAGAGAGCTAACTAGCCCTGACCTCGTTCACCTATCAGCTTATACATTGAACCAGCCAGAACTGCAGATAAGTCAAAACACATGTTTGACCTCTTCACTGCAGTCCTTGCAAATACAGCAGAGAGTAACATTAGATTTAAAAAGGTATTCTACATTTAACTACACAGAATCAGTATTTCTTATAAGACATATTCTAAATATCAAAAACTTGTAAATACTAATCTATTGCCTCTCTCTAAACAGTATTTCTTCTAAGCATTTTAAACTAATCCTAAACAAACAGCCTGCTATATACCGGCTCATAATAGAATACATGTGTTTGCTTAGCAATCCATCACTCACAAGGTTGAAAGAAATTCCTGTCTCTGACCTTTCTAACCCAGCCCGGCAAACGTAAATAACCTAAACCAGATAACATTCCTTCACTTGCTAGCAGAACTGAGAATTTAAAATAATATCTGAGCACCTTTAAACAAAATTAACCCTTCATATGATTTCTCAGAATTATTCAATTTCTTTTGCTCACTGCCTCAGTATTAGGTCTATAAAATACTGAATGAAGTGGACTGGGTAGATGTGAATTCCCACCACTATCCTTGCATTAGAGATCAGTTAAACTCTTCCTCATTCAGTGAATCGCAGCCACCCAGGTCTCAGTGGCACTGATGGTCCTGTGTGCCAAATAAAAGCCCAAATCAGTGAATCAAGTGTCTCCTGAGTCAGAAAACAATATTTAGAGTAGGAATATACTAAGTTTAGTGTGAGACCAAAGGGACAATAGCCTCACACTCCCATCTGATATAGCCTCACTTCTGCGTAGCTCTGCCAGCCCGGGGATGCCCCAGCATGCTCACCATCATGTCTGATAGGACTGCTGCACTGTGTGTCTCCAGTAGGAAAATTTACTTTAATAAATGCCTCAGCATCCTTCAGTGAGATTAAAAAAATGCCCTCTTTCCTCGTGACTCTCAATTTGGCAGGATACACCATGGCCTGAGGAACGAGAGTAAAATTGTTTTTTGCCTCTCAAAACTGTATCGTCAGTCGATCAGCCTCTGGGTTGAAGTTGGCAAACAACATAACTTTAGTGTTCTTGCAGCACTGCTTCTGATTTTTGTGCACTCTCTGCAAGGTTAATTCTCTGTGGTGGTGGTAGTTAACCGAACCCGCTCAACCACTAAGGGCCAGATGCAGTAAACTTAACCAGCCCTTAACGAGCAAGTAGTAAACCCTGGCATGCACTAAAGACTTTTTTCCGACGACAGTAGCAGCTAACGAAAATGGAATGCAGATGAGCAAATTGTGTAGAAACCCTATTGTAATGAGATGCACTAACCTTTTCCAATTGCCTTAACGCTGGAAAATCTAACGAGAGGTCTGTACCTCTCGTGGTGGCTGCGCGGGATAAAACCTGGCCCAAAGTAACAGAAAATAAAATTGGGGAACAAAAAAACGCTCCGTTAAAAAAAAAAAATTGTTCCCATCCCCCCCCCCCCCCCCCCCCCCCACCGCAGTCTTTAACCCTGCTGCTGAACCCTGAAGAAGAAGAGGCTTCCATGCTCATCACACCCCCCCCCCCCCTGCAATAATTAAAACATATTTTTTGGCAGTGCTTCACTCAGCTGAGAGACCTGGAAATCCCTGAGCCAATTACAACACCTTCAGCCAAGCTAAACGCGCTGTGATTGGCTCAGAGACTTCCTGGTCTCTCAGCTGAATGAAGTGTAATATATGGTAACATATATTAAATGTTTTTTTCCTGGGGCTCTGGGGGGGGGGGGGGGGGTGCTGTTCCAGGGGTTTGGTGGCTGGTGCTGGCTGGAAAAGGTTTAAAGTTAGTTTGGGAATTTGTTTAATGGAGTTAGCTGAAGAAAGTGTGAGATGTTTCTTGAATATGGTTTTATTTTTCAAGGAATAAACCATGATTAGGTGTGGATTGTACTATAAAATGTTTCTTGCTGTTTTGGGTACAAGTCAGGTTAAAATTGACTTTGGAATTCTCTGTGTAGTAAGTTTTGCAGTAACTTCTATGGGGGGAAGGGACAGCCTAGATTCTAAACCAAACAGATAAGAAAGAAAACCAGTCTTTAGCTGACAAGCTGATTGGTTGAGTGATGTCAGATGTTCCTCTAGGGGGGTGAGTTGCTAGGGAGACTGCTGAGCAGCAGTGTTGCCAGGTGGGCGGTTTTACCGCCCAATTGGGCGGTTTTCCGCGACCCGCCGCGGGAAATTTTTGCCCGCGGCGGGTTGCGGTTTTTTGGGCTGGTTTTTGTGCTTCGGGCGGTTTTTTCGGCCGCGGGGGGGCGGGGTTAGTGACGTTTTTGGGTGGGGTTAATGACAGTTTGGGCGGGGTTAGTGACGTGGGAGGCGGGGCCGATGACGTGGGAGGCGGGGCCGATGACGGGGAGGCGGGGCCGATGACGGGGAGGCGGGGCCGATGACGTAAGAGGCGGGGCCGATGACGGGGAGGCGGGGCCGGTGACGTGGGAGGCGGGGCCGGTGACGGCGGGGGCGGGGTTTATGACGGCGGGGGCGGGGGTGATGACGCGGGGGTGGGGGTGTCAGGGGCGGGGTTTGTGTTTGGGCGGTTTTTGGGCTGTTTTTTGGGCTCCAGTGGGCTGGAAAAAAATTTTCCACCTGGCAACCCTGCTGAGCAGAGAGAGCAGGGAAGGACTGGGAATGAAAAACGTATGGTGTGTGTCTGTGTAATGTAAGAGAAAACAGTATATTTTATGAGTTTAAAGTGAAATGTGACATTGAAAAAGGGTACTTTGATATTGAAAGTGAGCTGAGGTGAGTGTGAAGGGTGTTTCAGAGATAGAACTGGGTTCCAAGAGATAAAAAGTGAGTTACAATTTTGTGGAATGAGAGTCTGTATGCTAAGAAATTAAGTGGACACATGGCTGCCTACTCTTTTTAGAATAGGGAAAAACAGTTGAGACACAGGAGTGTGGGAGACTGTGATTTCTGTTAGTAATTATACTAAGTGAGAGAAACTATAAGGGTGTTAGGGAAAGAAATGTGCTAGAATTTAAAGGATGATTAAGGAGAAATTGAAGGTGAATCTGTTATTTGGAGAAAGAAACTCTTAGGCTGTGTCTGTGGAAAAGGTGTGTTGTTTGTGAGTGCTCTGAGTTCAGTGCAAGGTTTGTCAGGTAGCAGATTAAGCACTGCTTCTGTATGAGTGTGCTGTATTTTCAAAATAGATCTGATAGCTATAAAGGGAAATGTTATGTTTTTATGTGAAGTCTGTGAGATGGAATGTTGAATCACCATTTTAATATGGAATGTGTTACTGTGTGATGGTTCTGACTGCAGTGCTGAACCCTGCTGGATCATTTTAGAATAGGGAAACAACAGTGAGAAATGGGTTTTGCAGTGAGAAAACCTTTAACTTATTTTATTTCAGTTAGAGAGTGTGGCCACAGTATTGAGAATTGGTTAATTGACACCAGATGGAGTCAGTTTTTGGACAAGTACAGGGAGTTTAAGGTTTTGCTTCCCTGATTATTTTCTTTATAAGTGAGGTTGAGGAAGAAGAAATCTGGGGGAGTCATCCTCTGAAGGGTTCCGGCTGAGCTCCAATGCAAGAAAGACCTCACCTAAATAAATTCAACCACAGCTAAGTGACATTGGCAAAGGGTGTTGAAAGACATATCATTTTTTTTTTGGTTTACAACATTTTAAGGGAAAACTAAAGAACAGAAAAACATCAAATATAAAAAATCCATGTTTTCCTGACTTGCCTAAGTGTTCTGGGTTCAAGTGAGATCCCTGCACCAACATCCATAATACCTATAAAGACTCAAATTCTGACATCAATAGCAAGGAAAGAGTATTAAAACAAATATCTGATTTTGATAAAAAGACAATTTAAATATTTATCTGAGAAGGTTCTTTTCTGCCTTTATAAGTGATTCTGTTGAAAGAAACAGAAAAAGTAAAGGGTGTACATGTAGTTCTACATTTGAATGTTGAATATGTTATTGCAGTTCTATTAAGCCACACACTAATTGTGAATTTGAGTTTATTTGAATGACAATTTGCTTGCATTTGTATTCAATAAAGAAAAAGATATCTTGCAAATCTGAAGGTTTGGTTCTTCCATGTCAGGAACAAATCCTAAATTTAGCTTCTTTTCCTCCTTTATTCTTTGAGAGTAAAGGATGAGGTTAGTTTATTTGTTCCACTCCCTCGGCTGTGAGTGTGTGTTCCCTGGATATTCGCCACAACTACAACAACAGGTATCTGGGAGCACATCACTACAGTCCAGCCGAGAGGGGTGGTAACAGAAGCACTGCCAAAAAAGACGTTTTTATTATTGCAGGGGGGAATGACGGCCAAAATGGACGGTTTTTTTGGATGGGTGTCCATTTTAGCCGTCATTCCCCACCCCCTGCAATAATAAAAACGTCTTTTTTGGGAGTGCTTCACTCAGCTGATACCTGGAAGTCCCTGAGCCAATCACAACGCATTCAGCCGAGCTAAGCGCACTGTGATTGGCTCAGAGACTTCCTGGTCTCTCAGCTGAGTGAAGCACTGCCAAAAAAGACGTTTTTATTATTGCAGGGGGGGAATGACGGCCAAAATGGATGTTTTTTTGGATGGGCATCCTCAACTGCACTGTCCTCTGTCGAGCCGCATCGGAGAGGGGTGAGCAGCGCGGCGTCTTTGGGCGGCACAGGGAGGCTTATTTGGCATGCACAGAGCAGCCAGCATAACGCTTGGCTGCTCTGCGCATGCTCGACTGGCTGACTGTTTAACGGCGGAATAGAGAATACAAGTGAGCTACAACGAGCAGCTCATTTGCATTCCTATTCCTTGATGCATGCCCGTTCCTTACCAATTCACTAAGGGAATCGGTAAGGAAAGGGCTTTAACGAGTCTTTAGTGCATCTTGCCCTACGTTTGCTGAGAAGGGGGTGGGGATGGGGGAATCAACAAAGATTTCTTGAACTATCTGCTCTTACATCTCCATGTCCCCTTATGTTCTCCCTGTGGCATGCCAATCAAACAAATGTTGTTCTGGAGAAAACAGCCTTCTAGATCCTCAAGTTTCACCAATACTCTCTGCAGGGTGCCCCGAGTACCAACAAACGTTTTCCAGACCTCACTGAAATCATCCTCCATTTGTAACATCCGATGGTCTCCACTGTTGAGCTGCCCATTGCCTCCTACAGCCTCAACTCACCTTGGCTTGTAGAAAATTCAGTTTGTTATTTATGGTAGCATCTCCCGACTGCACCTCCTGAAGCACCATTTCTACGCTTCACCGTGAGGCACATCTGATCCCCAGGCTTCATTTCCCACGCAATCTTGCAGCTTACCAGGTTCTGCTGCAGCAGTCCCAGTCATCTTGTGCAGCCATATTGGGCCATAGTCAGGTTTACACTGCCTACCCAACCCAAAGGCTAGGTGGGCACTGACTGGCAACAGGCGAGTCATGACCCAACGAAGCCCAGACCAGAGAGTGGCTCTTAAAAGAGCCCTTGGAGGTGCTCCGACAAATCAGGGTGGAGAGTGGCTCTTAAGAGAGCCCTTTGGGGCTGGCCCAACAGTCGAGGCCAGGGAGTAGCTGGAACCAGGATAAAGCCACAAACTGGAACAGGGCAGGAATAAGATGGAAGACACAGACTGGATCAAGGCTGGAACAAGGCTGATTGACTAGGGTTACCATATGTCCGGTTTTACCTGGACATGTCCTCTTTTTGAGGACATGGCCGGGCAACCAGGCGGGTTTTGCCAGCCTGCCCGTTTGTCCGGATTTGCAGACAAACGGGCAAGCTGGCGGGTGGGCCTAGTGGTGTCCTATCCTCCCCTCCCCTTACATTACTGTACTGCCCTGATGGTCTAGTAACCTCTTCAGGGCAGGAAAAAGGCCCTTCTTTCTTGCCCGGAGCACCTGCAGACTGTTTCTTGCTGACTCCGGTCCCGGCGCCGATTCAAAATGGCTGCCAAGAGTTGAAGTGGCCTTGCGAGACCTCTGCAGAAATCTAGCAAGGTCACTCTTGGTGGCCATTTTGAATCAGCGCTGATACGGGAGGGAGCAAGACAGTCTGCAGCTGTTCTGGGCAGGAAAGAGGTCACTAGACCACCAGTACAGTAAGGTAAGGGAAGGGGAGGATAGGACACCCTTAGGGGGTGTGATGGGGGGGCGGCGTGGGGGTGTGAAAGGGGTGGGGCGGTATGTGACAGGGGCAGGGTGGGGGCATGGCGGGGACAGGGTGGGGCATGGCGGGGGCGAGGCATGTGTCCTCTTTTTGGGGGAAGCAAATATGGTAACCCTACTGATGACACAGTCTGGAACTCTCTCTAGACCAGGCTAGGCAACCTGTTGCAAAGGCACTGACAGAGTCAGGAACTTCCTTATATACCACTAGACAGGAAGTGATAACATCAGTCAGCGTCCTCTTGCAGGGCTATAAAGGAAGTGTAGAGTTTCCAGGAAGTAAAACAGACTCTTCTGGCATGGAATGCTGCTGGGGACCATGGAAAACAGGTGAGGGGTGTGATACATACATTCCATCATAACAGACTGCTGTGAACCCATTCTAGTTTTTGCTGCTGTTGCAACTGTTTTGAGTGCCCACTTTCCCTCTAACTTACTCATCATTAAGAACTGGTGTGCACCGCAACTGCTGGTTGCAGAATCGAGTACCAGAACCCCCAAAAGAGCTATTAATAATTGAATGGGGCCCAGGAGCTATATGAAACACATCTGCAGTTCAAGCAGCTATCAGGGGACTCTAGTTTTTATATTTCAGTAGCAACTGATCCCAGCATGTTAAGAAAACAAAGTTTTACTAAGCACACAGGCAGGTCGTGGAGGCACAGAAGTGCTATGATGGTAGGGGGAAAAAGAAAGAGAGAAAGCTATAGGTAAGTGGTTGAAGGCAAGTCATGAGTTAAGAAAGCTAATTCTTTGTTTTTTTAGTCCTTCTAGTTCTTTAATTTAGTACCATCAAAGGTGCCAGACTGGTTTCATTAATTATTATTATTATTAACATTTGTATAGCGCTACCAGATGCAGGTTATTGATCTGGAGACTAGTAGACAGTGGCACTATGAGAATGATTCATCCATGCTGATTCAGCCACTTTGTAGGAAGATTTCCACTAGGATAATTCAGACCCCAGGGGCATATTCTATTTTGGTTTCTCTGCATGGCAGCCAAAGGTGTTAGGAATTTGTGCTGGGTGGGGGGGAGCAAACTGCTGCCCACAGGACAAGGGCTAGAGCACACCAATTCATTCCATGTACCTCCCAATGACTCTCAATCAGGACTTTTGGTCCTCACAACTTAGGGGGGGATGCACTAAAGTCGTCGTTAGAGCCGTTCCATACCGAATTCCATAGCGAATTGGTAGGGAACGGCTATGCATGAAGGAAAGGGAATGCAAATGAGCTGCTCTTTGCAGCTCACTTGCATTCTCTAATCCTTCATAAAACCGTCGGATAATCGGCCGGTAGAGCATGCGCAGAGCAGCCAAGCGTTATGCTGGCTGCTCTGCGCATGCCAAGAACGTTTAAAAGAAAAACACGTCCTTTATGGACGGCCTTGCCCCCCCCCCCCCCCACCGCCCAAAGGTCGCCGCTCCCCACTCCCCCCTGCATTGAAATCAGAACTTTACGCAGCCCTGGCCCCCCTCCCTTCCTTCCTTCCTTGAAATGACTGCTTCACCGCCATCCTCCACCCCACCATGGCCCCCCCCCTGCCGCCCCCCTGAGGTCGTCGCCGCCGCTCTCCCTCTTCATCCCGCCCCCCTCCATCTGCCACCGGGCCCTCACAGCGCCTCTCACCTCCGTGTGAAGGCGCTGCACCGGCAACAACAGCTGATCGCCTCTCCGGACTTCCCTCCTTTCCTCCCTGGCCCGCCCTCGTCTGAGGAAAGGAGGGAAGTCCGGAGAGACGATCAGCTGTTGATGCCGGTGCAGCGCCTTCACGCGGAGGTGAGAGGCGCTGTGAGGGCCCGGTGGCAGATGGAGGGTGGAGGGGGGAGCAGCAGCGGTGACGACCTCAAGGGAGGGTGGCGGGGGCAGGGCCAAGGGGGGGCGGAGAATGGCGGGGAAGCTGTCATTTCAAGGAAGGAAGGAAGGGGGAGCCGGGGCTGTGTAAAGTTCTGATTTCAATGCGGGGGGGGGGGGGGGGGGGGAGCGGTGGCGGCGACCTCGGGCGGGGCGGGGGGGGGGGGGAAGGACGTCCATAAAGGACGCTCCTGACGAGCACTTGGTCGTTTTTGCCCCCTCCCGATTTTTTTTTTTACATTTTATAAGTTTTCCAAGCCCGCAAAGGCCCAACGAGAGGTACAGGCCTCTTGTTAGATTTCCCAGCATTAGGGCAAGCGGAAAAGCTTAGTGCATCTCATTTCAATAGGGTTTCTACACAATTTGCTCATCTGCATTCCGTTTGCGTTAGCTGCTACCGTCAGAAAAAAGTATTTAGTGCATGCTAGGGTTTACTACTTGCTCGTTAATGGCTCGTTATTGGCTCGTAAAGTTTAGTGCATCTGGCCCTTAGTTTCCTCTAATGAAAGGGCTGTGATTCTCAATTTTGGGGCACTCAGTACCTGGTACCCTCCTCATTCCACAGGTTGCTGTAACTTCAGAGACACTTTTCTGAATGTACTACCAAGCTTACCAGATAGTCACAAGTTGGGTAAAATGCATTTGTTCCACACACATGAAACCTGGTGTTGTTTATCTTATGAAGCTGGAGGATGTAATTTCGGCATTCTGCCTAAGGAGGAAGAAAAACACATAACAAGAAAAGGCTCACTCCTCTTTTGCTTCCAATCTGGGAATAATGCCATAAGCACTTTCTCAGGATTTCAGCCACTTACCCCCTCATTCCATAACAAGCTGCCTAAAGTTAGATGCTAATTACACATGAAAGTTAAAGAATTCTGGCACTTACTCACGAGACAGTTACATGCATATGTGCTAGTTGGGCACTAAGTGGTAGTCTATAACCTTAGCATGCAACCCACTCAACATGTAGATATAGGAGTCAGTCCAGAGGGTGGCTACTAAAATGGTCAGTGGTCATTGTCATACAGCGTATGGGGACAGACTTAAAAATTTAAAAACTTTGGAAGGAAGGTGGAAGAGCAGAGACAGGTATTTAAATGTCTCTATCATATGTGGCATAAATGCAGGAGACAAGTCTCTTTTAATTGAAAGGAAGCAGAGCCGCCAAGAGACTGAGCCGGGCCCAGGGCAAGGCCACCGCCGGGCCCCCCCGCCAGGATCATCGCCACTGCCGTGCCTCCCCCCCCCCAGGATCGTTGCTGCTGCCGGCCCCCCCCCCCCCCGGATCGTCGCTGCAGCCATGCTTCCCTCCCTCAGGATCGTCACCAACAGTGGACCCCCCCCTAGGATTGTCGCCACTGGGCCCCACCAGGATCTGCCACCCCACCCTCCCTGATCACTGCTGCCACCTGCCCTGGGTACCTTGGCTGCCGGAGATCGCAAGGCCCCACCAGCAGAAGAGTTCTCCAGCGCTGCTCTTCTTCCTTCTGCTGCGTGGCCTTCCCCTGCAGCTGCTTTTTCTCTTAGGTTGCACATGAGCGGCCTGAGGGGAAAAGCAATGCGGCAGACTGTGAAGAAGAGCAGCCTGCTGTGTCTGTTCCTCCAGGTCCTCCCCAGCCTCCAAGGGGGGCCTGGTGCCAGAGTTTTCTCTCTCCTGCTCCTGTCAGGACACGATCTCCTGGGTCCCGTCAGGAACAGGAGAGAGAGAGAGAGACCCCCCCGGCACCGGGGATTTTGCCCCCCCCTCTCGGCGGCCCTGAAAGGAAGCTCTGGAACGAGGGGGCATAGGATGAAGGTGAAAGGGGATAGATTCAGAAATAACCTGAGGAAATACTTCTTTGTGGAAATGGTGGTGAATTCATGGAATGGCCTCCTGTTGGAAGTAGAGACAAAACAGTATCTGAATTTGAGAGCGTGTAGGGTTACCATATTTTGTCCTCTGAAAAAGAGGACACATGTCACGCCCCCTGCCCCGCCCATGCCCGCCCACACCACGCCCCCCTGCCCCACCCACACCACGTCCCTTTCAAATCCTCATTTCGCCCTGTCACATATTCCCAGTGGCGTACCTGGGGTATTTGACACCATTTTCTATTTATAAACATGTATTAACACTGCTACAATAGTACTTTAACTTAGAGCAGAAAAAATAAAAAATCTTTTATTTACCTTTGCTGTCACTGGTTTCTGCTTTCCTCATCTTCTCTTCACTCTCCTCCTTCCATCCACCATCTGCCCCTTCCATCCAATGTCTGCCTTCTCTCTCTCCCTCCCTGCCCCTGCAATCCAGTGTCTGACTTCTCTCTTTCTGCCCCTCCATCCAGCATCTGCCCTCTTTCCCTTCCATCCAGTGTCTGCCCCTTCCAACCACTATCTGCCGCCTCTTTTCCTTCCATCCAGTGTCTGCTCTGTCTCTGCCCATTCCATCCACCGTATGCCCCTGTCTGTCCTCCCCCCCCCTTCCAACCATTGTATGCCTTCTCTCTTGCTTCCATCCTGGATCTGCCCTCTTTGTCTCTGCTCTTCCATCCTCTGCCATTTCTCTGTCTTCCATCCAGGGTCTGCCCCTTCTTTCTCTGCCCAATCCATCCACTATCTGCCCTGTCTCTCTCTCATCCATCCATGATCTGCCATCCCACCCTCTCCCTTTCCTCCAGGATCTGTCCTCTCTCTGTTTCTGCCCCCTTCCATCTGCCCTTCCGATCCCTTCCAACCAGAATGTGCCCTTTCTCTCTCTGCCCCTTCCATCTACCATGGGCCCTTTCTCTCCCATCCATCCATCCAGGGTCTGATCTCCCTCTTGCTCCCTTCCATCCAGGATATGTCCTCTCTTTCCCCCCTTCTATCCACCATCTGTCCTTTCTCTCCCTTCCATCCAGAGTCTGCCCGCCTCCCTCTCTCCCCCTCTCTCTGCTCCATCTTCCATCCACCGTCTGCTCCAGCACCTGCACCACGAAGACGAAGTCGTTGCCCTCGAAGAAGCCCTGGCTGCTCCGCTTGTCATCGACGTGAGCTGCTGCTCTGGTGCCGGCCACCACCAGGAAGCGCTGATCGGCTCCAGACATCGCTAGGTGCCAGCAGGAACCCAGTGCTATGCATAGACTGTGCATTGCCTGTCCACCACCCTCTCCGCTAGGATCGGGGATTGATTTGCTGCCCTGCCTCGTTCGAGCTTCGAGGAGATGACGTGTGTCCCATAGCAACGCTTCCGACTGCAGTGCTGGTAACGGACGCGACAGCTATACACTGTTGGAGCCAGGGAGGGCGCAAGAACAGGGGAAGGATACCGACCCGTTTTTCATGGTAAGTGAAGGGTGGAGTCGGCGGACCTCTCGGCAACGGCCGCGTTACAGGATCGCGGTAGGGTTACCATTCGTCCCGACGAAACCCGGACAAATCAGGGAAATGCGGAAATCCGCCCGGACTCCCCACGGCGCCCTCAAAAAGAGGACATGTCCGGGGAAATCCGGACGAATGGTAACCCTAAGAGCGTGGGACAAATACATAGGATCTCCATGATAAACAGAGTAGATGGCATGAATGGGCAGTCTCTCTCTTTCCCCACTTACCCTGAGGGTGGGAGCCGGCAGGCCCTGAGCATGCGCAGATGCTCAAAGTCCTGGACCAGTCCCTGCTAGCAGTCACTTTTGTGTCAGCATCAGAGTCACTTAGAATGTAAACCGCACTGAACCCTGAAAAGGGGATATTAGCGGTATACAACAATTGATTTGATTTGAGCGTCCAGGCTTACCGGTAAAGAGAAATGCAGGTCACTTTGTGGGGTAGGTGGGGGAAAGAGAGAGACGTGGCTGTAACTGCGGGGGGAGGAGAGAGAAAAGAGAAGTGTCAGTCACCACGTGAGGGAGGTAGGAGAGGGAGAGATGCCGGTCACTGCTGGAAGAGGATGGAGAGGTAAGTGGGAGAGAAATGTCGTCATCATGAGGGAGGAGTACTTGAACATAAACCCTCAGCTTATATTTGAGTTAACATTCTTCCTCTTTTTTGGGGGGAAAAATGTTATCTTGGCTTATATTTGGATGGGTTTACATTTAAATACATGATATATGTCTGCAAATGAAGAAGGCAATTTTGACGCTGGCAAGGAAGTTTGCAGACCCAGAGTTACAGTCTATAAGCTAATTTTCAAGGGGAAACTCCTGTAATCTTCCCTTGAAAAGGTGGGTGCTGCACATAGTGTGAATACTTTGTACCTATGTAATCTGCACCTATATGAAAGCAAGTACAAAGTACATGGTGATTTGAAAATGCAATCAGCACACGTACTTTCCCCTCCCCCATGTGTGTGTGTTGTGTGTGTGTGTGTGTTAATCTTTTTGAATTTTCTCCTGCAAATCCTCCACTGGTTTCAGTTTCAGTATAGGCAAGGGAGAACAGTAAAAAAGAACAGCTAGCAGAGGTTTTCCAATTCAAAGGACCATGGCCCTGCAAAGAAGGGTTGGGAAAATTCTCCTCTGCAGTGTATCACTGATTCTATGTGGACCCATATTGGCAGGGCCGTGCCTAGGGTCTCTGGTGCCCCCCTGCAGACTATCAGTTTGCGCTGCCCCCCCCCCCCCCCCCCCCCCCTGTGAAAATGATCGCTCACCACTTGCCACACTGACAGGAATTGTCAGCAATATTCTTAGAAACAAATTGCTATACATTGCAAAATAAGATAGCAGATGTAAATTCTCAAAGTGGACATATTCCAAACATTAAAATGAAAATAAAATGATTTTTTTCTACCTTTGTTGTCTGGTGACTTTCTTTTTCTGATCATGCTGGCCCAGTATCTGATTCGGCTGCTATCTGTCCTCTTAACTCCGTTTCCAGAGCTTCCTTTCCATTTATTTCTCTACTTTCCTCCTTTCTTCTTCATTTCTTGCTCTATATCCCCTGCCCCTCCATTCATCCCTATCCAGCAATTCCCCTCTCTCCCTGAGCCCTGCAATCCATATCCATCCATGCCCATCTGTCCCCTGCCCCCTCCATTCATCCCTATCTAGCAATTCCCCTCTCTCCCTGAGCACTGCAATCCATATCCATCCATGCCCATCTGTCCCCTGCCCCCTCCATTCATCCCTATCCAGCAATTCCCATCTCTCCCTGAGCCCTGCAATTCATATCCATCCATGCCCATCTGTCCCCTGCCCCCTCCATTCATATCTATCCAGCAATTCCCCTCTCTCCCATCCATGCTCCTCTCTCCCCTCCCATCCATGCTCCTCTCTCTCCCCTGCCCGTCCGCTCCCATGTCCCAACTGCCCGCTGGCGCCCTCTTCTCCCCCCCCCCCCCCCCCAAGATCCCTTTCCTTTTTTTTTTATTTTAAATTTACCTCTGTCCGGCAGCGCAGCGTCAGTGAAGGAGGCGGCGCTCCCGACATCTCTAGCCAGCCTTCCCTTCAGCTCAGTGTCCCGCCTTCTTCTGACGTGACGTCAGAAGAAGGCGGAACACTGAGCGAAGGGAAGGCTGACTAGAGACGTTGGGAACGCCGCCTCCTTCACTGACGCTGCGCTGCCAGACGGAGGTAAATTTAAAAGAAAAAAAAAGGGAAGGGATCTTGGGGGGGGGGGAGAAGAGGGCGGGCAGTGGGACATGGGAGCGGGAGGGCGAGGTAAGCACAGTGCGGCGGCGCCCCCCAGAGGACGGCGCCCCCTGCCGTGCTTACCTCACTTACTGTGTTGGCACGGCCCTGCATATTGGGTGCGCATACCTGGTACTGTATTACAGAAGACACTCATCCTAGAGTTAAGTGTCCAGCATTAGCTTATCAGAATCGCATGCATGTCTGATGGCTGGTGAAGATCAGGTAGGGCACATCAGACTTAGGATGGAACTGGCCAGAATTCCTATAGTCGAACTGGTCTTGGATTCTCAACAGGCTGGGATATCATTAATTGAACCAACATAAGAATTATCCCAAAAGGCATGTTATACAGAGTGTTTTAGACTGGTGCAGGCCCCTCTTTTAGATGAGCAGCAAAAGACCAGTCCTGACATACAGCTCAGAGCATTTCCAGCCTTTGGCCATTTAAAAGGTAAAATTAGGTCTTACCTGATAATTTTCTTTCCTTTAGCAACAGCAGATGAATCCAGGAACTGGTGGGTTGGGTCCATCTACCAGCAGGTGGAGATAGAGATAACAGAACTCTTGGGAGTAAAGCAGACGGCCAGCCCCTCTATCATTTAGAATATATCTTTCGAAAGCAGTAGAATTAGGCCAATCAACTCAATAACTTTAACATAACACCCATCCTCACTATAACAAAAGAGAACCAACTAGAAAAACTGCAACTATGAAACAAAGCTGCAAGAAAGTGTGCCGTAGCAGAGTACGTTCTTTTTTTTTTCAGTATCTTTCATATCTGACCGAATCTGCATAAGAGGAAAAAGAATAGAGCAGCGGAAAAAATAGTCAGCTAACAGGAGGGATCCTGGATTCATCTGCTGTTGCTAAAGGAAAGAAAATTATCAGGTAAGACCTAATTTTACCTTCCTTATCACAAACAGCAGATAAATCCAGGAACTGGTGGGATGTACCAAAGCCTACCCTAAGAAGGGCGGGAAGCCGACATCCCCCGCGCCAATACCTGAGCTCCAAATCGCGCATCTTCCGTGGAGGCGACATCCAACCGGTAGTTTTTAACAAAAGTATGCTGAGACACCCAAGTAGCTGCTCGACAAATTTCATCCACATGAAGAGAAGACGTCTCCGCCCAGGACGCCGCCTGCGCTCTAGTAGAATGAGCTTGTAGAACCAAAGGTGGCTCTCGACCTTGAGACAGATACGCTGACGTAATGGCCTCCTTGATCCAACGTGCTATGGAGGCTTTGGAGGCTGCCTCACCTTTCCGCAGCCCCGAAAGAAGGACAAAGTGGTGGTCCGATCTCCGAAATTCATTGGTGACCTGAAGGTAACGCAAAAGCACCCTTCGGACATCCAACAGCTGAAAGCCTGCAAACTCCGCCGGAAAATCCTCTTTCCTAAACGAAGGAAGAAACAGAGTCTGATTGATATGAAACTCTGAAACCACCTTCAGAAGAAAGGAAGGAACCGTCCGAATCGAGACTCCCGAATCCGAAAACTGCAAAAAGGGTTCTCTACAAGACAAGGCCTGCAGTTCGGAAATGTGCCGAGCTGAGGAAATCGTCACCAAAAAGACAGCCTTACGCGTAAGATCCTTATCTGTTGCCTTTTGCAAAGGCTCAAAGGGAGACGCCTGTAATGCTCTGAGCACCAGGTTGAGCCACCAAGAAGGACAAGGCCGCCAAAGAAGCGGATGTAGATGAAGTACTCCTCGTAAAAAATGAGCCACATCCGGGTGAGCTGCTAAGGAGAATCCGGCTACTCACCCTCGAAAGCAAGCTAGTGCTGCTATTTGCACTTGCAGAGAGTTATACGCTAGACCCTTAGAAAGACCCTCCTGAAGGAAATCCAATATCAGTACAACCGACACCCGAAAAGGAGAACCGGTCTTCTGCTCACACCACAAAGAAAAGAGTTTCCACACCCGAACATAAGCGTACGAAGTGGACTTCTTCAGTACCTACAGAAGTGTCGTAATCACAGGTTCTGAAAAACCTCTATTCCTCAATTGGTTCCATTCAATAGCCAGACCGTAAGACCAAAGTGGGAGAGATTTTCCATCTGAACAGGGCCCTGGCAAAGAAGATCCGGAGTCACCGGGAGGCGCAGTGCAGTGTCGTGCAGTAAGCGAACTAGGTCTGCATACCACGACCTTCAGGCCCAATCTGGAGCCACCAAGACCATGAGCCCGCGATGAGAACTGATGCGATGAAGAACTCTCCCTATCAGGGGCCAAGGAGGAAACACATACAACAGTCCCCGCTGTGGGCACGGCTGCAGCAGGGCATCGATCCCTGCAGACTCAGGCTGCCTTTTCCGTGAAAAGAATCTGGGCACCTTGGCTTTCTGAACCGTGGCCATGAGATCCATCACCAGCATTCCCCAATGACGAGAAATCAGTTTGAATGCTGCTGCTGCTGCCGCTGCCGAACGCAACCACTCCGCCGCATCCAACAGAGTCCGACTGAGAAAATCCGCCTGGACATTGGACTGTCCTGCAATGTGGGCTGCTGACATGCAAAGAACATGAGTTTCCGCCCACTCCATGAGGCGAGATGCCTCCACCGCTAGGGACTTGCTGCACGTCCCCCCTTGCCGATTGATGTAAGCTACCGTCGTCGAATTGTCCAACAACACCCGAACAGGTTTCCCTTGCAGTAGTTCCTGAAACTCAGCCAAGGCATTCACCACTGCTCTCAACTCAAAGTGGTTTATGGACCATGCCACCTCGATAGGGGTCCAAGTCCTCTGAGTCACTCTGTGCAGGCAATGAGCTCCCCAACCAGTCAGACTGGCATCCGTCACGACCATCACCCAATCCAGGGATGCTAAGGGCATGCCCTTCCGCAACGTAGTCGGGCAAATCCACCAATACATGCTGCCCCTGGCCGCATCTGTCCAGGCCAGACGACGTTGATAGTCCAGAGATGTTGGAGACCACCTGCTCAGAAGAAACAACTGGAGGGTCCGCATGTGAGCTCTTGCCCATGGCACCACTTCTAGTGTAGCCGCCATAGACCCCAGGACTTGAACACAGTCCCAAACTTGAGGACGAGGCATCCGCAGCAAGCTGCGCACCTGAGTCACCAGTTGTACTCTCCGGCCATTGGGAAGGAAGAACTTCCCTACCTTGGTGTCCAAAAGCACTCCCAGGTATTCCAAGCTCTGAGTCGGACACAGTGGCGTAGCCAGAAGTCAATTTTTGGGTGGGCCAACAGGTTGGATGGGTGGGCACTAGACAGTGGTGTGCTGGTAAATGTTTAACAACAGGCTCTCTCCCCGGTCCACCTCTGCGCCCCCGTCCACCTGTGCACCTCCCCTCAAAATTGCAGAGCTGGCTATAGCCGGGGAGAGAGCCTGGGGGGTGGGGGAGGCAATGCATTACTCTCTCCAGGAAAAAAAACATTAAATGATCCCAGGTTCCAATCTAATTCATGTTTAATGTGGGATAAAATGCCATAAATAAGTAAATAAATATAAACTTTTAATGTTGAGCACCTGATTCTCAAAGTGGACATGTTCCAATCATTATAATGACCTCTACTCATGATCGCTCCATAGTTTCACCACTGTTTATGCAAGCTACTTTGAATTACCACTACCCCTAAATCCAGTAATTTCAGTTTCAGAACAGCTCCCGACCGAAATCAAGGGCTATTTCCTATAAAAATATGCTTGAAAATGAACCATTTTGAGGTCTGAAGATTACTAAAAGTTTGAAGGACTTTATTGGACATTTCCAACTACCCCACAGTGGCAAGTGATTCAGGGCCTTTTTCAGATAAGTTGATATTAAATGTTTAGTGAAAAACTTAAGTCACGTAGTATGAAAGGAAGTTTGTTATGAGATATGAATGACAATGAGCAACAAGTGAAAGTAACCTTCTGACCCATTGTAAAGCATAGATTTGTAGCTTCTCTATGTCAGTCTATGAAACTGAAGTATAAATCTTTGCAAACAGCAAGCCTAGCTCCGACTCTTTATAGATATGCAGATAAACAGGGTTTTGGGTACTACTGCAAAGTATAGGGGAGCTGCATCAATGTAGCTCACTTTCCCCTGCTCTCCTTGTTTGCTTGCTGCCATATCTAATCTCACCTCCTCATTCTCCCCCTTGCGCCCTCCCTCCAACCCCCCAGGTTTTCCCCACCTCTTGTTTTTCTGCCTTCTTTATTTTGTGTTGTGTAGTGCTATGCTAGGTACATATGCTAATAATAGTATATCAAGCTCATGTAATAATAAAACTTTCTGTCCCAAGAAGCCATTGTTCCTTTGATGCTGCCCTGCAGCTGTACTAAAAACTAATAGGACTGGTAAAGTGACTCCCTGTAAAATGACCACAGTCCCTTTAGGGTAAATTAATGCTGAAAAAGAGGATTTCATGTTTTACAGTTGCTACTAAAAACTGATAGTACAGGCAGTTGTCCATCCTTATCTCCTCCCCCCCCCCCCCCCCAAAAAAAAAAAAACACCCCACACTGCATATTCCTTAGGGTAGGGTCCCACACTTTTGGGCAATTTTTAAACTAACATACCTTTTAACATATACAAGCTGTACAGTATCAAACCAAGAAAACAAGCAAACCACAAAGCAGGAAGTTTACTAATAGCACAGGGATATGATTTGAAGTACACACAGCACAGTAAGGGCATCTCTCCTGGGCTCTCTAAACATGCAGACTCCAGAATGTCTCTTTCTATGAATCATTCACAGTTAGGAGAGTATCCTTCCAAAAGCAATTACAGTAATCAGTACCCACAAGGCTGTCTCTGCCTTAGAGGCGAGCGACCTGCCTTTTCTGGCTCTGCAGAAGCACATGCATCACACCTGTATGGAGTCAGCGGTTTCTGCTATTATTAGAAATGACGCGCGAAAGCAGCACACACTGGGCTCACAAGCACCTCAGTTAGGATCCGATCCTACAGATACCGATGTCCTTTCCTTCCTCCGGATCCTCTAAGAAGCCTACACTGGACATCTGTCCGTATAGGACACTTCCCTCACCTGTACGGGGCCAGCTCAGGTCTGTTTGGCTTGCATGACAAAGGGGGGGGGGGGGGTGTCTCTTGCACACGTGAAGCAGGAACATCTCACTCTCAACAGCAGCGGTAGCAATTCAAACACGCTACCTCCTGCTTCTAACTCGGAAGTGTCTCCTCTGCAGAGGAGACGCTTCCGGGTTAGAAGCAGGAGGCAGGCAGCGTGTTTGAATCGCGATGCTACCGCTGCTGTTGAGAGTGAGACAGAGGGAGGAGGTAGATCGTGGCAGCGGTAGGCAGCATCTGGGAAGCGCTGCCGTCAGAGAGAAGGAGGCAGATGCAGGATCAGCGCTGCCTGCTCCCTCCGCTCCGCTGCTGGGTGGGCCTGAACCCAAACTGGGTGGGCCTAGGCCCATCCAGGCCCACCCGTGGCTACACCCCTGGTCGGACATAGTTGACTCTTGTTCAGGTTGATAACCCATCCCAATGACTGAAGAAGAGAAATCACGCTGGAGGTGGCAGTCCGACTTTCCTGCGGAGAGGAGGCCCGAATCAACCAGTAGTCGAGATAAGGATGAACTCAAATTCCTTCCTTCCGCAACAAGGCTGCTACCACCACCATGACCTTCGAAAAGGTGCGCGGTGCCGAGGCCAGGCCAAAGGGAAGAGCTCGAAACTGAAAGTGCCGACCTAAAATCGCAAACCTGAGGAATCTCTGATGCAGTTGCCAAATGGGAATGTGTAGGTAAGCTTCTTTGAGGTCCAGTGCCGTCAAGAACTCCCCCGGCTGAACCGCCACAATATCGTCTCGCAATGTCTCCATTCGAAAATGACGAACTTGCAGAAACTAGTTCATGACCCGTAAATTGAGAACCGGGTGAAAGGTACCTAATTTCTTTGGAACCACAAAGTAAATGGAATAGCGACCTTTTCTCAACTCGGGAGGAGAGACTCCCAGCCTTAGAAGTTCTCGCAATGTGGCTAGTGTCACGCTGGTGAGGAAAATTGAGCCCTTGGGCCACTGCCAAGGAGCAGTAGCGGCAGGCAAATCACCCAAACAGGAGGCAGACCACAGACAGACGGGCACAGGCCGGACTGGAGCAGCTGGACTGGAGCAGAAGCACTAAGCAGAAGCAGGAGAATAGTCCATGAATCACGCAGAGTCCTACCGGCAGGCAGCAAAGCAGCAGGGAAACCAGGAACCACACAGAGTCTGTCGGCTGGCGGCAATCAATAGTAAATCAGGAATCAAGCAGAGTCTTGGGCAGGCAGCAGACTGTAGAACAAACCAGGAAACAAGCAGAGACTTGGGCAGGCAGCAGATGGTAGAATAAACCAGGAAACAAGCAGAGTCTTGGGCAGGCAGCAGATGGTAGAATAAACCAGGAAGCAAGCAGAGTCTTGGGCAGGCAGCAATCAGAAGAATAAACCAGGAAACCAGCAGGGTCAAAGACAGGCAAAGCAAGCTACAGGGCAGGAACCGCAACAGACCAACAAGGACAAGAACACAACTGAAGACCTCTGTTGCCAAGGCAAAGTCTGAAAGTTCCCAGGCAGTGGCATAGCCACAGGTGGGCCTGGGTGGGCCGGGGCCCATCCACTTAGGGCTCAGGCCCACCCAACAGCAGCACATATTTAGTGCTAGCCAGTGGGGATCCCAAGCTTCGCCAGCTGAAGACCTCCCCCTGATGGTGCTGAAAACTCTGCTTTCCACTTCAGCAGTCTAAGCTTCCTAAGCTGCTGATACTGGCCTCATTGTATTGGGGGGGGGGGGGGGGGGAGGAGAACACTTGGTGCCCACCCACTTCTTGACTAGGCCCACCCAAAATCTGTCTGGCTACGCCCCTGTTCCCAGGTGCTTAATAAAGGCCACATACAACGGAGTTCACCAGGTAAGGGTGCTGCTAAGTTCCAAAAATCCCAAGCCAGTCTGGAAGGCTGGAAGATCCGGACCGGACCAGCATGACTTCTGGAACATGGGAAACAGCAGACAGTCCATCGCAGCCACCAGGTCTGACCACCAGGTGGCAAGATGAATGAGAGCATGAAACAGGGGCACAACCGTGACAGTACCTCCCCCTCAAGGCTCCCCCGGTCTCCACGGGTGATTCAGGTCTCCATTTGTAGGAATGATGAAACCTATGGAGGAGTTTCAAAACATGACCAGGGGTAGCTGGGCTGGAACTTGAACAGGAATCAGGACTGGAACCCAGAATGAACTCAGCATCTTGACTAGACTCTGAACTCGACCTGGACTCAGCATCTGGGCTGGAGCTAGAACTCGGACTGGACTCAGCATCCGGGCTGGAACTCAGCTTGGACTCAGCATCTTGGCCAGAACTGGAACTCGACTTGGACTCAGCATCTGGGCTGGAACTGGAACACGGCCTAGGTTCAGCATCCTGGCTGTCACTGGAACTTGGCTTGGACTCAGCCTCTTGGCTGGAGCTGGAACTCGGTTTGGACTCAGCATCTTGGCTGGAACTGGAACTCGGAGTAGACTCAGCGTCTTGGCTGGAACTGGAACTCAGAGCGGACTCAACATCTTGGCCGGAATTGCAACTCAGAGCGGACTCAGCATCTTGGCCGGAACTGCAACTCGATCCGGACTCAGCATCTTGGCCAGAACTGCAACGCGATCCGGACTCCGCATCTCAGCTGGCATTGGAACTTGAACTGGACTCAGCATTGGAACTGCAACTCGGACTGGACTCAGCATCTTGGCTGGAACTGAAACCCGGACTGGGCTCAGCGTCCAGGCTGGAAATGGAACTCAGCTTGAACTCAGCATCTTAGCTGGAACTGAAGCTTGGCTTAGACTTAGCCTCATGGCTGGAACTGGAACTTGGCATAGGCTCAGCATCTAGGCTAGAACTGGGGCTCGGTCTAGACTCAGTCTCTTGGCTGGATCTGGAACTCGGACTGCACTCAGCGTCTGGGCTGGAACTGGAACCCAGAGTGGCCTCAGCATCTCGGCTGGCACTGGAACTCGGCAAAGGCTCGGCTAGAAGTGCCACTTGAACAGGAATCGGAGGCTCAGTTAGAAGCGCCACTCGAACTGGACTCAAAGGCTTGACTGGAAGCGTCACTTGGACAGAAATCGGAGGCTCGGTTAGAAGCGCCGCTCAGACTGGACTCAGAGGCTTAAGTGGAAGTGCCACTTGGACTGGAATTGGAGGCTCGGTACGACGCGCCACTCAGCCTGGCCTCAGAGACTTGGCTGGAAGCGCCACTCAGACCGGACTCAGGGGCTTGGCTGGAAGCGCCACTTGGAGGCTGGAGGCGTCACTCGAACTGGAATCAGAAGCTTGGCTGGACGCAGAACTCAGGCTGGACTCCCAAGGTGGCCAGCGGGCCAGACGCCCTCTTTCAGCGACGGTTTCAGGAGTATTCCGCAGGGTTCGATCAAAGATAAGTCTTGGTACTCCAACAGCCTGATAGAGGAGTCAATATCAGACACTGGATTTATCCCAAACCCAAGCCACCTGACACGCTCTCTCTCAGCAATTGCTTCGGGGGTATACTTCAAGGCCAGATTAGAACAGAGTTTCTCACGGTAGGTCTGAAGCATCATTAAACAATTAATATCCGAAACTGGGTCAGGATGGACTTTCAACCTGGGAGCTGCACCCGGGCTAAGACCCAGATTGGCAACAGGGGAAAAAGTCCTAGGCTGGAAGGGTGATTTTACCGAGCTCATGGCCTTGGCAATCTGTCATGCTGGTGAGGAAAAGTGAGCCCTTGGGCCACTGCCGAGGAGCAGCAGCGGCAGGCAAATCACCCAAACAGGAGGCAATGCAGACCACAGACAGACGGGCACATCACTCAAACAGGAGGCAAGGCAGACCACAGACAGACGGGCACAGGCCGGACTGGAGCAGCTGGACTGGAGCAGAAGCACTAAGCAGAAGCAGGAGAATAGTCCATGAATCACCCAGAGTCCTACCGGCAGGCAGCAAAGCAGCAGGAAAACCAGGAACCACATAGAGTCTGTCGGCTGGCGGCAATCAATAGTAAATCAGCAATCAAGCAGAGTCTTGGGCAGGCGGCAGACAGTAGAACAAACCAGGAAACAAGCAGAGTCTTGGGCAGGCAGCAGACAGTAGAACAAACCAGGAAACAAGCAGTCTTGGGCAGGCAGCAGACAATAGAATAAACCAGGAAACAAGCAGAGTCTTGGGCAGGCAGCAATCAGAAGAATAAACCAGGAAACCAGCAGGGTCAAAGACAGGCCAAGCAAGCTACAGGGCAGGAACCGCAACAGACCAACAAGGACAAGAACACAACTGAAGACCTCTGTTGCCAAGGCAAAGTCTGAAAGTTCCCAGGTGCGTAATAAAGGCCACATACAAGAGAGTTCACCAGGTAAGGGTGCTGTTAAGTTCCAAAAATCCCAAGCCAGTCTGGAAGGCTGGAAGATCCGGACCGGACCGGAATGACTTCTGGAACATGGGAAACAGCAGACAGTCCATCGCAGCCACTAGGTCTGACCACCAGGTGACGAGATGAATGAGAGCATGAAACAGGGACACAACCGTGACAGCTAGAACTGCTACTCGCTTGGATTGCATTCTGCAGCAAGACTCCAGAAAAAATTCTGTGACGGGTGCATCTTGTACCACGTCTAGTACCCATTGGTCTGAAGTTATCGACCCACTCTGGGAGAAACAGAGAAAGGCGCCCCCTATCTGCAGCACCCCAGATTGGGCCAGCACCCCATCATTGTGAGGTGCGAGGAGAGGCTCCCTGTCGACCGGGGACTCCCGCAGCTCACTTCTCACTACGAAAGGAAAATCTTTGCTGGAAGCGAGGACGCTGAAAAGAGCCAGAAGTTCTAGCTGGGTGGTAACGGCGTGCATCCCGAAACCGGGATTTTGCCACTCCCTGTCTGGAAGCCGTCCTAGGCTTATCTTCATGGAGACATTGGGATTTGGACTCCCCCAAATCCTTAACAATTTTCTCCAAGTCTTCTCCAAACAACAGTTTACCCCGAAAAGGTTGCCGAATAAGCCGCTGTTTGGAAGCCATGTCAGCCGACCATAGTAGATAGTAGATGACGGCAGAAAAAGACCATAACATCCTGCGAGAGGAGACAGCCAAAGCCATCATCTTGGCCGACGATTGAACCAAGTCATAAAGGGCGTCCGCCAAATAAGCCAACCCGACCTCCATTTGAAGAAAGGCCGGAGCCCCGGCACCCTCTTGTTCTTGAAGAGACTCTTGACCGGAGTGAAGCCAACTAAGACAAGCTCTAGCCGCATAAGAACTGCAAATGGAAGCCTGCATAGTCAATGAAGCCACCTCAAAGGAACGCTTCAAAGATGCTTCCAGATGTCTATCTTGCATGTCTTTGAATGCTACTCCACCCTCAACCGGCAGAGTAGTCTTCTTAGTGACCGCCGTCACCAGAGCATCCACCTTCGGCAAGGCAAACTGTTCCATTCGCTCTGACATGACCGGATAAAGCCGAGACATGGCCTTGGAAACCCTCAGAGTGCTATCCGGATCCGCCCACTGAGCGGTAATCAATTCATCAATGGCTTCATACACTGGAAAGGCCCTAGCTGGACGCCAAGTACTGGCCATCTTAGGATTTACAGACTGTGCAGCCGCCACATCTGGGTCCTCAATATTTAGAGCTTCTAAAATTTGCGAAATTAAAGAAGACAATTCATCTTTTTGGAAAAGGCGGACAGAAGAGGAATCATCCGCCTGATCCTGAGGAAGGTCAACCTCCTCAATGTCCTCCCCCATCGTCTGTCTCCAGAACCCCTCAGAGGGGGCCACAACTGATAGAGCCGCCAACCCTAAGGGCAAAGACCCCTCCTGAGAACTATGAGAGATCCGTCTCCTTTTAAGCGCGCCCCATCATCCACCAGAGGTCCCAAAATCTCGTTCTGAGTTCCAAGAAGAGACAAGGACTCCGGAGAAATCCCTGAAGAAGAAAGGGGCAGTCTGCGCTTCATGACAAATGCTTGATGCATCAATAATACAAATTCCGGAGAAAAAAAATTCCCCCGGGGCAATGGGAGCCGCAGGCCCAGAACCTGCCCGCATTTCTGACCCCCCCCCCGACCACGCCCCAAGTGAAGGAGAAGGTGGGAGAGCAGGAAGTGCTACCGGAGCCGCTTCAGCCATGCTAGCCAAAATGGCGCGCGAACCACGCACCTCAGCACGGGAAATGCCGTCTCCCCGATGGAAGATGGGCCCTCTGCACCAGTTACCTCAGCGCTGCATATTCCTGTCACCAAACGCCACTTCCCGCAGTGGGAACAGTGTTTCACCGTCTCCGCCACCATGCTGCCCCCCTACGAAAAGAGAAGCCAGAAGCCGGCACTTACCAGCTGATCCCCCCTGCAGCGAAGAATCGGGCAGCCAGAGCCAAGGGAAACTGCTCTGACTCAGACAGCAGCCGCAGTCAGGCAGACAGAAACAAATGCCTTCAGCTCTCAATAAAACTCCCGGGTTTTTTTTAAATTAAATTCTATGGTTCTCATTTTTTTTTGTGTTGGTTTATTTTTTAGTGAGGAGGGCAGAAGAGAGCAAAACAGAGAGAATTGCTGCCTGTCAGCAGAGAGCCCAGGGTGAGGCAGGGACCTTGCAGTAAGGTATGCCCCTAAAGCTGACACCCTCAGTCAGACACCCCCTCCCAGCTCAACTGGCCATCGGCCCAGGAGCGCTCTCAGTGGCCTTGAATCCAGGAGCTGGAGAGAAGCCGTCCACCTACCTGCTGGAGATACAGATATACTAAATGATAGAGGGGCTGTCTGTCTGCTTTACTCCCAAGAGTTCTGTTATCTCTATCTCAACCTTCTGGTAGATGGACACAACCCACCAGATCCTGGATTCATCTGTTGTTTGTGACAAGGAAACAGGATTTTCAGTGATGAATTAAGCATTTAAATCAATACTTTCCTTACCTCCTTATTCTTTCCTCTTTGTGTGCATTCCAGTTGTCTTTCCTCAGAAGCGGGCCAGTATTCCTGGAACAAACCCACCCCCATCCCCCCAAAAAAAGAAAAAACACCACCAAAAAATTAACTTCAGAATGTTGCATAGAAAATTTGAAAAATACATCAGATAAAAACCTATCCAGTCTGTCCATCCATACCATTATGCTCTACAATCCTTTCCTCTCCCTCTGAGATCATATGTGCTTGTCTCACGCTTTCTTGAATTCAGGTATCGTCCTCATCTCCATCTCATTATTTTACTGTAAACTGCTGGGATACTAATGGGCTCATTTTCAAAGCACTTAGACTTAGAAAGTTCCATAGGTTCCTATGTAGCTTTGTAAGTCTACGTGCTTTGGAATACGCCTCTAAGGGCTCATTTTCAAAAGAGAAAAATGTTTAAAAAGTGGCATAAAGTGGTATGTGGATGTTTTGCTTGCCAAAATGTTCAAATTGCTATTTTTAAAACCCACATTCTAAATGCTTTGCTATGCAGTTCATTGGCAGTACACATCAAAATGGGGAGAGATTTTAGCATTCCTAAGACTTGGATGTTTTTCTGCATAATGGAACAAAACAAAAACGTCTGGGGCTACAATTTAAATGTTTTGGTCTAGACCATTTTTAATCATGAGGTCAGAAAAAGGTCCCCTAAATGACCAGATAACCACTGGAGGGATTAAGGTATGAACCCCACCTCCTTACTCCCTCCACCCCCCTCTCTGACAGCTTCAGATGTTATAGCCAGTCTTATTAGAGTAGCAAACAGTCCTTGGAGTAGCGTAGTAAATGGTACCCAGGCCTATATCCCACTCTAACTATTACACTTGTGGTGGAAAGTGTGAGCCCTCCAAAACTTATCAAAAACATATAGGTGATACCTCCAGCCATAAGGGCTATTGTAATCGTGTACAGTTGGGTACACTGGGTTTTTGGTGAGTAACTGTGAGATGCGTACCTGGGACCTTTTATGTGAATGGCTTGATTTTGTACATTTTGCACTTGAACCTTTTTTTTTAATGGTCCAGAAAGATAGATGTACTAAGCACAAACACATCTTGCAAATGTCCATTTTCGAAACAAAAAGATAAATGTTTTTCTGTTTCAAAAATCGCTATTTTTGCTACTTGAATTTGAGATGTTTTGAGCAAAATGTCCAAAGACAGATTTAAACGTCATATCAAAAATGCCCTTCCAAGTAAATTCAGCAGCTTATCAAGAATACATATTCTCCAGTGAAGTATTCTTTTATATGACAACATCTGTGAAGCCATGTTTGCCTAACAGAGTTCTGCATTTTGAAGGTGCTAGGCTTCTACAATTATCCAGTGCTAGGTCATATCAACTGGCTTACCATGGCCATTTCTCTAGAAATATCATTCAGGTCCACCAAAAACAGAGCATCTCTGGCTCCAATAAGCAAAGAATCAGATTCTTCAGAGAAAAGCAGGGTTGAAAAATTAGCAAAGCCAGGTTTCACAAATACTTTTATAGTACCATCTGAAAAGAGAAAACATTTTAAACATGGTTTATGCATAAATCAGCTAACTGTAAATAAAATCTGTTTTCTCAGGTTTATGTTTATACATTGTTTCTTTATTTAGCACCTATCAGCTTCTCTCCCATATCATCAGTGGCCAAGAACAAAAAAGAAAGCTGTCAACTTCAAAATGCCACGGTGTGTAACCACTCCTTGAAAACAGTGTACCATTCTGGTCACCCCATCTTAAAAAAAGATATAGAGGAACTAGAAAACCTACAGAAAAGGGTAAAAAAATATATAATAAAGGGAATGGAATGGAACAACTTATAAAGAAAGGCTGAACAGTTCAGGATTCCTCAGCTTGAAGAAGAGACAATCGAGAAGGAATATGATAAAGGTGTATAAAATCATGCATGGGGTGGAACAGGTAAATAGATGATTATTTACCCTTACAAACAGTACTAGAAGGAAGGGACACTGGAGGTGAAACTAAGAGGTAGCAAATTTTAAACAAATTTAAAAAAATATTTCCTTTTCAGTCAACACAATAATTTCTTGCCAGAAGGCATAGTCAAGGCTATTGGGAACTGCCAGTTTTGGGACTGACTCAAGACAGATATGTCTAAGTAACCTGGACTGGTCCCTGTTGGAGTACTCCTGGGGGAATTCTGTGCAAAACAAAATTTGTGCAGTTTCCCCATCTTTGCCGAAAGCAAATTTGTTTACCTGTAACAGAAGTTCTCCGTAGACACTATGGAAATACAGCCACACTCTGAGGTGATGTCAGTCAACGGAGCTTCAGCGACACAGTTCTTCTTCAACTTACAGGGATCTTAAGGAGACATTTCTGAGCATGCACAGGTATTCCTGCACTGCCTCGGTCTCCCTCTTCTCCCTCAGTCCCTAACGAATCTGCAGAAGTATCTCAGTAAAGTATAAGTATTTATTATTGGCAATATTATTAAAAACTAGGGGCCCTGTTTACTAAGCCACATTATAGGAGCATTAGTGTTTTTAACGCACATTAACCGTGTATGCCTACAATATCTATCCCCTATAGGCGCCTATAGGGTTAGCACACAAGCTAATTGTAGGTGCGTTAAAAATGCTAATGCACCTTAGTAAATGGCCCTAGAGCTGTACCAAATAGCAAATTTTACTATTTGGTCGAATACAAATAATGGGCATTAAGCTTTAACATAACAAATAATAAAAGAAGCAATGTGAAATCAGAGATCAAGTGTTTGTTTCAGTAGGACTTAGCACAGTAGAGCCACGGTTTATTTGTATTTCAATTTAAATCACTATTTGACGGAATACAAATAATGTATTTGGGGCACTATTCAAGGCCAAATTGAATCAAATATGAATATTTGCTAAAGCCCTATTAAAAACACATAATTGTTTTTGGAGGGGATGGGGCAAGGAAGAGTGTCGCTGCATTTCCCTGCTGTCTATGGAGAATCTCTGTTACAGGTAAGCAACTTTACTTTCTCTAGCAGGCAGAAAAATGCAGGCACACTCTGAGATGTGTCCATGGCTAAAGGCCACTAAAAAAAATTGTTTAACTCAGAGGCCTGAGAAGGTAGAAGAAAAACCAAGGAGCAGGAAGATTATAAGACAGGGTTGAATAAACATTATGCAATGAGGTTGCAGAGCCCTGCTTATCCAAATGCCGAGGCACGATCCAGGCAAAGGTATAAGCAGAAGCCTAAGTCGCAGCCTTGCACATATCCATCACAGATGTGTTTCTGAGATTTGCCACTGAGGCTGCTTTTACTCAAAGCTGATGCAGGCTAACATGTCCTGATGGATGAAGACTAGTAAGTAAATTCATAGTGAAATATAGCCAGTAATCCAATTCAATAAAGTTCATTTGGAAACTGCTATCCCAGGATTGTTTGGATTATAGGAGACAAATAGTCGTGAAGATTTGTGCAAATCCTTGTATGATGTAGGTAACAGAGCAATGCACGTATACAGTCCAATGTGTGTAAGGAGATATCAGCTTGAGCTGAGTGCACAAGAGTAAAAAAGGATGGTAGGATTATTAACTGGTTTAAGTGGAAGTCCAAGACCACTTTGGGTAAAAATATAGGATAAGTATGCAGTAGCACTGTATTGTGGAACTGAATTTAGGGGAGGATAGCGGAGTAGCGTTTGTAGTTCACAAATTCTTCTTGCTAGCTATTAGCAATGTACTGTCTTCCAAAAGAAATGCTGCTGTGAAGCATCTCTTAGAGGTTCAAACGGATGGTCCATTAATTCAGTGAGTACAAAATTGAGATCCCATGCTGGTGGGGGAGTTTTATAGGTGGCCTTATATTCACAAGGCTTCTCATAAAATGCAAAACAAGAGGATGGGTAGATAGTGGTTTCCTTTGAAGAAGGTGAGGGTAAGCCAAAACGGCCACCAAATAAATTCAAACAGATGAAATCCTAAGTCCAAAAGGTGATGCGATCTCGACACACTGCTTGGATTCTCCGTATCCTGTTATCTTAGGCGACGGCAACCTTCACTTAGACGATCCCACTTCAGCCTCTGCTTTTATAATGTGTTAGATTTAGGATTAATCCAGCATGTTCAGGATCCTACACATATTGGGGGGCACACCCTCGACCTTATACTCTCACATGCAAACACACAACATATTCTAAGCACTCCTCATTCTTGCAGCCATGGACTGACCATTCCTTGATCACCTTTTCTTACCCTGGCTGTCCTTCCTGCTACTCAGCCATCTCCATGCTCTCCCTTTAGAGACCTCACCTATAGTACCCCTGCATCCTTTTAGCAGAAAAAAATGTGCATCTCAAAGCTTTTCTCACTTGCTCTTGGATGAGACTACTCATGTGGACCGATTCTTTGCATACCGTTTTAAATACTCTGCCCCCCCCCCTTCTGTTGACCCTTCCTCATCTACCCAAGGAGCCTTGGTTTACTGCTAGCTTGCACCGCCTTAAATGCCAACTTAGACAGTCCGAATGAAGGTAGAGAAGTCATTGGACTCTGAACACAATTGGCAACATATAAAAGCACCACCATAAAAAGGTAGTCTTATCTGCCAAAAACATTATTATACCAACAGGATTTCCATGGCATCTAGTTCTTCTGCACTGTATAAGGTCCTTTGGAAACTCACTAGCCCGAACACCACACATGAGCAACTTGACACTATTCCCACTGCTCATGCACTCACTACCCACTTTGAGCACAAGCACCTCAGATTACATCAACAGCTGCCAGCCCATGCACCACAAGTGAACCCACCCACTCCATCACCTACTAATATCCCTATTCGCCAATTCTCTAATTTTTCCTTCCCTACAAGCCATAGTCTTTCCACTATTCTTAAGTCCCTGAGGTCTACCTCTGCCCCCCCAGGACGCTCTTTCCACTGGTTGTAAATAATAAACACAGTTATGCACCCTTGAGTAGAGTCAAAGGGCAAAGGCCATAAATCGTGAGGCCCAGGGACTTATGATCTGATATGATATCCTTACAGGCAAACAGGCCTGGGAAAGGAGGAAGCATAAACAAACATGAGAATGTGGTCTAACAGATGAGGGAAACCAGATAGTTTTGAAAGAAGACCAGATGATCCTGAGTAAGATAACTTGCTGAAGCCTTGTAAATCATTGTTAAATACAAATGTATAAAAATAGCTGTTTCAGTTCAGTATGTTGGAGTGATAGATACAGAGAGCATATGTATGTAGCAGTTCTGTCCTCCCATGAGAAAATATGAATTGTATCAATACTTGGTAGGTAAATAAATTACTTTTCTCATAAGCGGCAGCCTTGGTCTTTTATCTCTACAAATTGTGGGTAACTGGTATATGAAGATTTTGAGAGGTGGTAAAAAGACCTAAACATTTACACTGAGATTAATTCATGGTCTGCTGACAAAAAATGTTTGAGTGCCTTTTCCCCTTTCTTCTATCCATGCTGACTTCCGGCCTCTCTGAAGGTCTCTGGCAACACTTAGGCCCATACTTAAGGACACCTCAAAGCCATTGAATGATTGCAACAATTATCATCCATTTTCCAATCTCTCTTTTACAGCAAAAACTGGTTGAGTTTATTGTTCACATGCAGCTTCTGGAGTATCTAGATGGTGCCCTTATTCTTCATCCCAATCAGATAGGGCTCCATGCAAATCAATGCATCGAAACCACACTACTGGGGGTCCTTACTTACATCCGCCACCAGCTCAGTCAGACCGAATCCGTTTTTCTCCTTTCTCTTGACTTCATTGCAGCCTTCAACTTGATTGATCATTAGAAGTGTATCCAGTGGTGTGCTGGTAAATGTTTAACAACAGGCTCTCTCCCCGGTCCACCACTGCGCCCCTCATCCACCTCTGCGCCCCCCCCCCCCCCCAAATTGAAGAGCTGGCTATAGCCGGGGAAAGAGCCTGGGGGGGGGGGCAATGTATTACTCTCTCCAGGAAAAAAAAATTAAATGCTCCCAGGTTCCAATCTAATTCATGTTTAATGTGGGATAAAATGCCATAAATAAGTAAATAAAAATAAACTTTTAATGTTGAGCACCTGATTCTCAAAGTGGACATATTCCAAACACTATAATGAAAATAAAATGATTTTTTCTACCTTTGTTGTCTGGTGACTTTGTTTTTCTGATCATGCTGGCCCAATATCTGATTCTGCTGCTATATGTCCTCTTAACTCCTCTGCTGCCCGTCTCGTCTTCCGCCAGGGTCGCTTTACTCATACTACCCCTCTCCTCAAGTCACTTCACTGGCTCCCTATCTGTTTTCGCATCCTGTTCAAACTTCTTCTACTAACCTATAAATGTACTCACTCTGCTGCTCCCCAGTATCTCTCCACACTCGTCCTTCCCTACACCCCTTCCCGTGCACTCAGCTCCATGGATAAATCCTTCTTATCTGTTCCCTTCTCCACTACTGCCAACTCCAGACTTCGCGCCTTCTGTCTCGCTGCACCCTACGCCTGGAATAAACTTCCTGAGCCCCTACGTCTTGCCCCATCCTTGGCCACCTTTCAATCTAGACTGAAAGCCCACCTATTTAACATTGCTTTTGACTCGTAACCACTCGCCTCCACCTACCCTCCTCTCCTCCTTCCTGTACACATTAATTGATTTGATTTGCTTATTTATTTTTTTTTGTCTATTAGATTGTAAGCTCTTTGAGCAGGGACAGTCTTTCTTCTATGTTTGTGCAGCGCTGCGTACGCCTTGTAGCGCTATAGAAATGCTAAATAGTAGTAATAGTAGTTCCAGGGCTTCCTTTCCCTTTATTTCTTTACTTTTCTCCTTTCTTCTTCATTTTTTGCCCTACATCCATAAGTAAAAGCTGGGTCCTCCGCAGACTTGCCTGTCCAGTGGATTCAGCTTCTGCCTATTTTCTCTATCCATGTGCAGTTTTTCTCCTCTCTTCCTTTTCCCTCATCTCATCTCCTTCCTCTCTCTTCCCTTCCCTCCATCCATGTCCAGCATTTCTTCTCTCTCCCTTCCCTCTCCTCTATCCATGTCCAGCATTTTTCCTCTCACCCTCCATCCATGTCCAGCATTTCTCCTCTCTCCCCTCCATTCATGTTCATCTCACTTCCTCTCTCTTTCCTCCCCTCCATCCATGTCCAGCATTTCTTCTCTCGTCCTTACTACTACTACTTAGCATTTCTATAGTGCTGCTAGGGTTACGCAGCGCTGTACAAGTTTAGCATGGGGAAGGACAGTCCCTGCTCAAGAGAGCTTACAATCTAAAGGTTACAAACTATGTAGTCAGTGGAGGTGACATGAATGGGGAAGGTGGTTAGGCGCCAAAAGCAAGGGAGAAGAGATGGGCTTTGAGTAAGGACTTGAAGATGGGCAGGGAGGGCGCATGGCGTATGGGCTCGGGAAGTCTGTTCCAGGCATAAGGTGATGCGAGGCAGAAGGGGCAGAGTCTGGAGTTAGCGGTGGTAGAGAAGGGTACAGATAGTAGTGATTTGTCCTGAGAGCGGAGGTTACGGGTGGGAACATACGGGGAGAGGAGGGTAGAGAGGTAAAGGGGGGCTGCAGATTGAGTGCACTTGAAGGTCAATAGGAGAAGCTTGAACTGTATACGGTAGCGGATCGGGAGCCAGTGAAGCAACTTGAGGAGAGGGGTGATATGAGAGTATCGATTCACGCGGTAGATAAGACGTGCGGTGGAATTTTGAACAGATTGAAGGGGGGATAGATGGCTAAGCGGGAGGCCAGTGAGAAGAAGGTTGCAATAGTCAAGACGAGAGGTAACGAGCAAGTGGACGAGGGTTCGGGTGGTCTGTTCAGAGAGGAAAGGGCGAATTTTGCTAATATTAAAGAGGAAGAAGCGACAGGTTTTAGCTGTCTGCTGGATATGGGCAGAGAAGGAGAGGGAGGAGTCGAAGATGACTACGAGATTGCGGGCTGAAGAGATGATGATCTTCCCCTCCATCCATGTGCATCTCTTTCCTCTGTCTTCCCTCCCCTCCATCCATGTCCAGAATTTCTTCTCTCCCCTCCATCCATGTTCATCTCCTTCCTGTCTTACTTCCCCTCCATCCATGTCCAGAATTTCTCCTACCCTCCCCTCCACGTCCTGAAACTTTCCTCTCCACTTCCCCTCCATCCACCCATATCCAGCAACTCTCCTCTCCCCTGCCCTCCCCTCCATCCACCCATGTCCAGCAACTCTCCTCTCCCCTCCATCTACCTATGTCCAGCAATTCTCCTCTCCCCTGCCCTCACCTCCATCCATCCATGTCCAGCAACCCTCCTCTCCCTTACCCCCACCCATGTCCAGCAACCCTCTGCTCCCCTGCCCTCCATCCCATCCACCTATGTCCAGCAACTCTCCTTTCCATCCACCCATGTCCAGCAACTCTCCTCTCCCCTGCCCTCCATCCATCTATCCATCCATATCCAGCAATTCTCCTCTCCCCCTCCATATCCAGCAATTCTATGCTCTCCCCTGCCCCCTCCATCCATCCCCAGCAATTCTCTTCTCTCCCCTGCCCCCCTCCATCCATCCCCAGCAATTCTCTTCTCTCCCCTGCCCCCTCCATCCATCCATCCCCAGCAATTCTCTTCTCTCCCCTGCCCCCTCCATCCATCCATACCCAGCGATTCTCCTCTCTCCCCTTCTGCTCCCATCCATGTCCACCGATTCTCCTTCACCCCCATCCTCCCCTCCCATGTCCACTTGCCCACCCTCTTCTCCCTCCAACATCCCCCTTTTTGTTCCTGCCACAGTGCCACCCTGCATTGGTTAAATCTTTTTTTATTTACCTTCATCGCAGCGACCGCGTCATTGAAAGCCCTGCCCATCTCTACAGTCCCACCCTCGCAGAAAGAGGAAATGACAGAAGGTGGGTCTCTGAGGGAACAAACTCACGAAGGGAAGGTTAGAGATGGACAGGGCTTTCACTGACATGGCCGCTGCAATGGAGGTAAATAAAATATTTAACCCCCCCCCCCAGGGTGGCGCGGGGTGGGCGCAGGCAAACGAGGGCTGTGAGAGGTGAGGTAAGCGGGGTAAGCATGGTTTGTGGCACCCTCCTGCCATGCTTACCTCGTTTACCGGAGCCAGATCACCATGCCATAAGAACTGGCTCACTAGATGTTAAAAAATTTTAACTGGCTCTTGTGAGCTGGTGCGAGCTGGCTCCAGCACACCACTGAGTGTATCTCACCAGCATATGTCAAACTAATTGATTTTGACAGGGGACACACCCACCTCCAGGTTCTCGGCCAATCAGAAACGAAGACACGCTCATTCCCCACCCAAACTACACCCACTCCCTGCCCCCTTCGATGACATCATTGGATATGATGTCATAGCTCCACTCATTTTCATAACCACGCCCTTGCCCCATCTTATTTGCATAGCCCTGCCCCAAACCCCATCCTCTTTTGCATAACCGCACCCTAACCACCATCCCTTTCTAGTGAGGTTAGATGAAGTGATGTCATAGCCACACCCCTTTTTCAAGATTGTGGCTACCACTGGGCACACTACATCACTTTCTGTTTCCACCACTATCCACCATCTTGGATAGGGTCACATGATGGGAAGTGATATCAAATACCCTCCAACCCGACACCGCCCCCTACAGACGTGGAGGGAATGCTTGCAGCTTAACCTTTAAAATAGGCATTTTAGTCTTCAGAATTTTCCTTTTTAAAAGGATATGTTCTTTTTTTCACAACACGAGGCAGCAGATGTAAAGCCATTTTAAGATACTATGGGGGGGGGGTCTGACCCATCAGGCTTTCAATACACGCTGATTTTCGCTGTTTGCAACTCTGGCTTCTCTTCTTTAAAGTAGACTCCTCCCATCCTCTCAGCATGCTGTTCTTTGTCTGTGTGGTTTACAAATTTTTTACACAGGTAACTTTTTCCTCCCCAGGAGCATTAAGTCACTGTACATTGAGAGATGCAACATGCGGCTAATCATATGCCTCCTCCCCACTCCCCTTATTGGCTCTCCCCACCCTACAGCACTACTGTTGAAACATGCAGCACCCTATGGTCATGTACAAAAATCCTAAGCAGAATTTACTTTAATCTGGAGGCAGTCAGGAGTTTACATTTTCGCTATGGTTACTGATGAATTTGATGCATGCTTGCATCATACCTTCTCATGCATCACAGTGGGGCCATCCAACAGTGGTAAAAGTCTTTTTTGTTAACAAATTGACACGCCAATCTTACATTCAGCGTGAAACCCGATCAAATGGTATGGTGTTACACCTGCTGGCAACCTATATATGAAGAATTGTTAAAATGATACCTGTTTATACATTTTATAGATTCGTTGCCTGTGACATTTAATGATGACCAGTGGTTTCCACCCCATAAAGTAAATCTGGTTATCATCAATGATTTTATGGAGTCTGCTTGTAAAAATTATGAGATTGAAAAAGCCTTTACCAAATATACACAGTACAGAAATTTAAGTATTATATATATATATATATATATATATATATATATCATCCAGAATGTTTTTTATCAAGGCAGAACAAGCCACACTATCACCTTAATTACAAAATATATGGTGTTGTTTTAAGAATCTGAGAGATGAACAGCAGATAGTTGTTCTCGCCAGTCAAATGTATCCAGGCAAGACATGTTTCTTTCTCGAGGCCTTCAAATATGCTACAAGAAAACCATATGGCTATCTCATTGTGGATTTGAACACGTTGACACCCAAGGCTTACAGATTGAGGAGGGACATCTTTCCCTCAGCTTTCATGGTCGTATACGGTGAGAAAAAGCAGGGGCCTTTGACAAACCGCTGCTTTTTCCACACACAGTAATTTTGCTTTCACAGGCAACATGTCTAGCTGTCTGAAGAGGAACCTGGAGCTTTTAAAACTTTTAGTTCAGGCTTCACCCCGGCAGAGAAAGGTCATCCTCGGCATTGCTTTGGATGACTTAATAGCAGCTATAGCAGAATTAGCCCTAAACACTCTGAAAGATAACATACCATCATCACAGCATCAGATCAGCATCCTGAAAAGACAAAGGCATGCAATGAACAGTCTCAGGGACAAAAGAATACTTCTTAAAAAACAAAGAACAAGTGGTGATGCAGTCTGGGGGTTTTATTGGACCCTTGCTAAGCTTTGCTTTGCCGCTGATCATGAGCCCTATCAGCAATGCAGTATGCTGAAAAGATGTACTCGGTCCCTAGCCACCAGCTCAATCGTTTAAGAGGTCCTTCAGGACCCTATGAAAATATTAGGTGTCCCGCCTTCTTGCGATGATGTAGTTCCTGTTTCCGCAAGGGCAGGACACTGTGTGAGGGAAGGGAAAGGCTGGAGGTGAGCCCACTGTGTTGTGTGCTTCACTGCCGTCACTGCGAGGAAAATAAAAGGTTTAAACACGCGCAGCGGGGGGGGGGCAGGAAGGAACGGAGAGGAAGGCTGTCGGGGAGCTGAGGGAGGGCAGGGAGAATCGCTGGACATGGATGGGAGGGGGAGAGAAGAGATCACTGGACACGGAGAGGAGGGCAGGGGGAGAGAAGAATTGCTGGACATGGAGGGGAGGGCAGGGGAGAGAATTGCTGGACAGGAATGGATGGAGGGGGCAGGGGAGAGAGGAAATTTGTTGGATATGGATGGATGGAGGGGAGGGCAGGGGAGAGAGAATTGCTGGACATGGATGGATGGAGGGGGCAGGAGAGGAAATTTGCTGGATATGCATGGATAGAGGAGAGGGCAGGGGAGAATGAAGAGTTGATGGACATGGATGGATGGAGGGGAGGGCAGGGGAGAGAGGAGAATTGCTGGACATGGATGGATGGAGGGAGCAGGAGAGGAAATTTGCTGGATATGTATGGATGGAGGAGAGGGCAGGGGAGAATGGAGAGTTGCTGGACATGGATGGAAGGAGGAGAGGGCAGGGGGAGAGAGGACAATTGCTGGACATTGATAGATGAACGGAAGGGGCAGGGGAGAAAGGAAAATTGCTGGATATGGATGGATGGAGGAGAGGGCAGGAGAGAATGGAGAGTTGCTGGATATGGATTGATGGAGGGGAGGGCAGGGCAGGGGAGAGAGGAGAATTGCTGGACATGGATGGATGAATGGAGGGGGCAGGGGAGAGAGGAGAATTGCTGGATATAGGTGGATGGAAGAGAGGGCAGGGGAGAATGAAGAGTTGATGGACATGGATGGATGGAAGGGAGGGCAGGGGAGAGAGGAGAATTGCTGGACATGGATGGATGGAGGGAGCAGGAGAGGAAATTTGCTAGATATGCATGGATGGAGGAGAGGGCAGGGGAGAATGGAGAGTTGCTGGACATGGATGGAAGGAGGAGAGGGCAGGGGGAGAGAGGACAATTGCTGGACATTGATAGATGAACGGAGGGGGCAGGGGAGAAAGGAAAATTGCTGGATATGGATGGATGGAGGAGAGGGCAGGAGAGAATGGAGAGTTGCTGGACATGGATGGATGGAGGGGAGGGCAGGGGAGAGAGGAGAATTGCTGGACATGGGTGGATGAATGGAGGGGGCAGGGGAGAGAGCAAATTTGCTGGATACTGGTGGATGGAGGAGAGGGCAGGGGAGAATGGAGAGTTGCTGGACATGGATGGATGGAGGGGAGGGAAAATAGGAAGGAGATGCACATGGATGGAGGGGAGGGAAGAGAGGAGAAATGCTGGACATGGATGGAGTGGAGGGCAGGGAAGAGAGGAGAAATGTTGGACAAGGATGGAGGGAAGGAAAGACAAAGGAAGGAGATGCACACAGATGGAGTGGAAGGGAGAGAGAAGAAATGCTGGACATGGATGGAGGGAGGGGAGACAGATGAAGTAGATGCACATGGATGGAGGGGAGGGGAATGAGGAGAAATGCTGGATATGGATGGAGGGTAAACTGCTGAATTTAAGGGCTTGATCGGAACACTTTGAGGGCAGATACTGAAACTGGAGGAAGGATGGATAGGGCTACAGATGGTAGACAGGATGCATAAGGACACAGAAGGATGGTGGACATGGTTAGTGAAAAATATCAAATGGAAAGAAGACACTGCATAAAACAGAAGACACTGGGACCAAAGCGAATAGAAAAACTAAATGATCAGACAACAAAGGTAGAAAAAAGTATTTTATTCAGAATTGATTAATTGGAATATGTCAGCTTTCGGAAATGTGCATCTGTGATATTTTGCATGTATGTTTCAATTTTTCTGGTATTGCTGCATGCTGAGTCTGACTTCTTGAGGTAACTTTCCAGTTCAGTATTTTGCCTTCATATTTTTTTTTATTTCTAGTTCCTTACGTCATATCTGTTGTGTCATGTTTTTCATGTGTGATCAAGGTGCTGTATTCTGCTAGCGTGTAGTATTTGCAGCCCTTTTTGGTTTTTTTTTCACTAGGTAGTGTACCAGTGTTGTAGAGCCCAGTGTAATTACAGTGCTGCCTTTCCACGCATAAGGTTGTGGATTGTCCTGTCCTTGGAATTAGTGCTGTTATGGTTTGTTAAGGTTATAAGTATGTTTTTGCACAAGTTTGTGTATAGTGTTTTGCAGTGGAGAGATTGTGTGTTGGCCTTACTGAGGTGGCACTAAAACATCAGAAAGGGTTTTAGAGCCTAAATCATGACACACTATGACACATAATGAATATGCTAATATGCCCCCCCATCCTTTGCCCCCCCCCCAAATGAAACAGTCAAATTACGCCCATGAACAAAGGAGATGCAATCTGCTAGCCAACTGGATAAAGTGTGCTTACTGATGGCTGTCCCCATCCTGTTGGATCAAAAGAAATGGAAAGCTGGGTGGACTGTCTATGGGCTTTAGTCCACTCCAGATAGAAGGCTAAGGCTTGCTTGCAGTCCAAGGTATACTGTGCACTTTAGCCAAGATGGTCATGAAGTTTGGGGAAGAAAGTTGGCAGAACGATAGACTGGTTAAGATGGAACTCTGACACCATCTTAGGAAGGAACTTGGGATGCGTGCAGAGAACTACCTTGTTATGATGAAATCTAATGTAATGTGGATCAGCTACTAGGGCCTGAAACTCACTAACTCTGAGCACTGAAGTGACTGCCACCAAAAACAAGAGTTTCCAGGTTAGGTACTTCAGATGGCAGGAGTCTAGTGGTTCAAATTCAAAAGGAGCTTTCATCAGTTGGGTGAGGACAACATTGAAATCTCAAGACACCATGGGAGGTTTGAGAGGGGGCTTGGTCAACATCAAACCTCACATGAAGCAAACAACTAGAGGCTGTGCAGAGATGGGCTTTCCCTCTACCCGATGGTGATAAGCACTAATTGCAGAGAGATGAACCCTTAAAGAGCTGATCTTTAAACATTTCATCTTTATTTAATATACATCAAACAGTAAATATATCTAAGTGGTTTACAAAAAATAAAAATAATATATAGGGAACAGGAAAGATACAAAAGGAAGCTAGGCTACAAGTAAATAATAATAAGGAATGAGGAAACACATGACCAATTACCTATGTCAAGATACAAAAGGAAGGGAAGGAATGCAAAACAAGACACAGTGAAACAGAAAAAGGAAAGGAAAGGCTGCTGCATGGCCCTTAAAAGGTTTACTACAAAACAGGAAAGAATCAAACTGTGGTGGAAGGAAAAGTGCAGTGAAAATAATATGTTTTCAACAAAGTTTTGAATTTCAGAAAGGACAGTTCAGAGCAAAGATATAAAGGTAAAGAATTCCATAAGGTAGGAGCACAAGCACAAAAGCAGTCAAAATTACACCATGCTGAGCGAATCTGAAGATGAAAGGGAACAACAAGAAGGTGCCAATTAGCAGAATGCAGAGAGTGCATGTTGGTTGACAAGGAACTAGAAAACTGTGCATGAAAAGACAAAATGAATAGTTTTAACGGTAAACAAAAAAATGAATAAGCAATCAGTGTTCTGCAAGAAAGAAAAATGTTATACTATCAAATTTCTTAGCCCCATAAACCAGACTCAGAGAGGCGGAGGAGATAATCAAGCAGTTTTTGTGTAGGACAAGATAGCGGATCTACAGCCTTGCCCTCACACCAGATGGCAAACCTCCTCCATTTGAATGTGTAACACCTCTTACTGGAATCTTTCCTGGAAGCCAGCAAAATCCTGGAGACACTCTCAGGCAGTTGCAAGGAGACAAACTCTACGCCGTCAAAATTCAGGCCATGAGGGCAAGGGTCTGGAGACTGAGATGTAGAATGGATCTCTCGTTCTATGTGATAAGGATCAGAAAACAGTCCAACCTACATGGATCTTTGGAGGACAACTCCAGAAGCAGAGGGAACCAAATCTGTTTTGGCCAGTAGGCTGCCATTAAGATCATGGTTCCCTGATCTTGTTTGAGTTTCAACAAAGTCTACCATATGAGAGGAATGGGAGGATGTGCACACAGGAGACCGTCCCCCCCAATGCAGGATGAAGGCATCTGATACTAGTCTGCCAAGTGATCTGAGTCTGAAACAGTACTTTGTTGTTGAGGGTCTTTGTTGTTGAGATGAGTGGCAAAGCGGTCTACTAAGGAGATGCCCCATGCTCGGAAGATCATAAGCTATGCCCATATTGAGAGACCACTCATGCGGTTGCATGATCCTGCTCAGCCTGTCCGCCAGTTGTCTTTCCCCGCCAGGTTTGTGGCCCTGAGCACCATGCCATACTTGAGGGCCCATTGCCACATCTTGACTGCTTTCTGACACAAGGGGTAGGATCCCATACCCCCTACTTGTTGATACGGTACATTGCAACCTGGTTGTCCATTTGAATTAGAATGTGGTTCATTGGCCAGTCTCTGAAAGCCTTTAGAGTGTTCCATATTACTCACAATTCCAGGAGATTGATGGAAGGACATCTCCTGGCAGGACCAAGTCCTCTGAGTGTGAAACCCATCTACATGAACTCTCCAGTCCAGATTGGATGCATCCATGGTCAATATCTTTTGAGGAGGCTAAATTTGGAATGGCAGTCCCATGGTCAAAACTGGACCAAATTAGCTAACAGTTCGCTTAGCAGGGTTTAAAAAAAGGCTTAGACAATGTCCTAAAAGAAAAGTCCATAAGCCATGATGGACTTAGGAAAATCCAATTTATTTTCAGGATAAGCAGGAAAAAATCTGCTTTATTGTTCTAGGATCATCAGGTATTTATGACCTAAATTGTTGGAAAAAGGATACTGGTCTTGATGGACCTTTGGTTTGTCCTAGTATGGCAATGCTTATGCTCGTATGTTCTAAGGCAGTGTTAACTGGAATGAGGTCCCAATGATGGAAGAAGTGTGGACTTTGAGGCAAAAAGTTGTCATCTGGAGAATTTTGAGGTGACCAGGAAGGCTGAGGAGGGGGAACAAAGAGGGCTGTCTAGGAGCTGTATCATTTCCACATACGTCAATTGCTGTGGCAGAAGTGGTGGAGAATTAGAGGGGCATAATCAAACGGGGCCGGCCATCTATATGGGCGGCCATCTCTAAGGCCGGCCCCGGAAAGCGGTATACCTGACCGTATTATGGAAACAAGTTGGCCGGCCATCTTTCGTTTCGATAATATGGTCGAGGCCGACCAAATCTCAACATTTGGGCCGGCGTTAGAGATGGCTGGCATTAGAGGTTGCCGCCATTGGTTTTTGCCAATAATGGAAACTAATGGCAGCCATCTCAAACCCGGCCAAATCCAATGCATTTGGTCGTGGGAGGAGCCAGCATTTATAGTGCAGTGGTCCCCCTCACATGCCAGGACACCAACCGGGCAACCTAGGGGGCACTGCAGTGGACTTCACAAATTGCTCCCAGGTGCATAGCTCCCTTACCTTGGGTGCTGAGCCCCCCAAACCCCCTACCCACAACTGTACAACACTACCATAGCCCTTATGGGTGAAGGGGGGCACTTAGATGTGGGTACAGTGGGTTTCGGACGGGTTTTGGAGGGCTCACATTTACCACCACAAGTGAAACAGGTAGGGGGGGATGGACCTGGGTCCGCCTGCCTGAAGTCCACTGCAGCACCCACTAAAACTGCTCCAGGGACCTGCATACTGCTGTCAGGGAGCTGGGTATGACATTTGAGACTGGCATAGAGGCTGGCACAAAAATGTTAAAACATTTTTTTTGATGGGAGGGGGTTGGTGACCACTGGAGGTGATCCCCGATTCCCTCCGGTGGTCATATGGTCAGTTGGGGCACTTTTTTGAGGCTTGGTCCTAAAAATAAATGGACCAAGTGAAGCCGGCCAAGTGCTCGTCAGAGCCGGCCTTCTTTTTTCCATTATCATCCGAAGCCAGCCATCTTGTAACCACGCCCTCGTCCCACCTTCCGTTCCCTGCCAAAACGCCCCCTTTAACTTTGGCTGGCCCTGCGACGGAAAGCAGTTAAAGCCGGCCAAAATCGGCTTTCGCTTATACCGATTTGACCGGGTTTAGGAGATGGCCGGCCATCTCCCGATTTATGTCGGAAGATGGCTGGCCTTCTCCTTCGAAAATAAGTAGGTTAGTAGGATGGCACCACTATCCTGGACAAAGCACCTCAGAAGTAAAACAAAGGGAGAGCCCTGTCTTTTGTAGGCAATTGCAGCTGATGTCTGAAGCATTTTTGTGGCTAGAAGCAGAGTGCTTAGCAGTATGCCTCTTGTAAATATGACAGCCTTATGGGATGAGTGCTTTTTTTTTCTTTATGTTTAGATGTTTACTCACTGTGCTTCCTGGATGTGGGTTCTGAAAGAGATTTACTTCAAAAGATGATGGAGGTGGCGGGAGATGAGAGGGGAAGAGCACTGGTCCCGATTCAGCGGGACTTGTGATACACAGCACCCATCCACAATGTGTAAGGGAGAAGCTTGCTGTATGGCTGTCTTTACATTAGCACCAATATTCTCTGTCAACACACGTCCCTGGGACAGCAGGGCCAGTTGAATGTTAGAAGTAGAAGGTGTTGTTGGTTGCATAGCCATGACATGATGAAAAAAGAAAGCAAAACTATGATGTTGCCAACACTGGCATATGTGAGCTGCACAGTTCTGTACCTGAATCAGAAATTATTAAAAATTATGTTTCTTATCCGATAATTTTATTTTCTTTAGTCACAGCAGATGAATCCAGGCACTTGTGAGTTGTGTCCATCTACCAGCAGGTAGAGATAGAACAGCGCTGACTTGCACTGCCTTATGGGACAGAATGCTCCCTGGCCAGTCAGTATTTTTTTCATAACAAAGCAGAAGGAAACAGAATTATAACATTTCTCCTCCCCCACAGGGAAAATCCAGAACTGTAAACAGGGAAGGCTAAATCCAACACACCACCTAAAAATTAAACAAAGCAGCACTATGGAGACAAGGAATAGAAGACTCCAAGTCTTATCGCTGGAAAAATAGGGTGGGGCCCTGGATTCATCAGCTGCGACTAAAGGAAAGAAAATTATCAGATAAGAAACAATGTTTCAGTCCTTAGCATCAGGAGCAGATGAATCCAGGTAATTGTGGAATGTAGCAAAGCAGTCCTTCAATAGGGTGGGAATTCGAAGAACCCGTGGAAAGCCCTATTCCTTCCAAAGATGCAGTAGCTCACGTAGAGACCCGGAACTGAAAGGGACCAGAGATGGAAAGCTCGGGAAGACATGCAGACGCCCACCCTCTGTACTCCTGAGAGGGCATATGGGTGTACACCCAGGAAGGTATGATGCTACAGTTAGAAGACGCCTGGAAGACAACCAGGTGTGGAATACCCATTAGGAAAATGTGAACGCCATAGCCTTCCTGATCTAGCAAGGAAACGTGCCTAGAAGTAGATTTCCCAGATAGAGAATCAAGAAACAGACCTACGAAAGTCAAAGGAAACGTCCAAAAAAGAAAACATCGCACCAGTTGGAAAACAAGGGAACAAGGGAAGAAATCAGAAATCCCCTGAGGACCAAGGACGGAATTGAGTGCACTGTCCTCCTTCAATAGAAATCTGGCAGATCTTGACCTGATGAGGGCAGAAAATTAGAAAATTTGGTGGGACTGAAACCAGTAGCCCTGAACAAGGAAGCCATCTTGGATGATAGTATGCGTATAGCACTAGGAAGAACCCAATCTGAACTGAAAGCTTTCTTAACTCGTCCCTAGAACAAACATACACCAGAACTACACTGAGTTTGCGAAGTCCTCCTCAAACACAGATGTGCCCCAAAATGGGAGGCCAATTAGCCACTGTACAAGCTGCAGCCGCCATGCAGAGATATAACTAAATCAATGGACGGAAGATATCCAAACCCAGCTGTGTAACGACGCCCGAATCAGACAAACAAGGAATCGAAATCCATGAGCCCCCAACTGGGGCATTCCCCTGATTACAAGAGCTGTGCAGAGCACTTTTCAGAGAACAAGGACAACCGAATCGTCAGTGGAAGGCTGAACAGATCCAATAGAAATGGCAGAGGATGACTCGTAGTCCTAAGGGAGATAGCTTCCAATAGCTGAGCAGGAAGCACTGCAGTGGCCTGACATGAAGTCTTGCGAGGCCACTGCTTGAAGTCTCAGCAGCTATTTTGATGAAGCGGCAGCAGCGAGCGGATCAGCGACAGTAGGCAGGAAATAGTGGGGGAAATCTTTCCTGCCCTGAAGCCACTAGACCACCAATCAGGAAAGGCGCCCTGAAAGTGTAGAAAAATTAGCACAAAATACAGCCTTTATTAGTGCTGTTTCTACCAGCTACAATAATTTTTGAAGCTGTTTTAGTGACATTCAGTTTTGATTTCATGATATTTATGTCTACACATTAGACGCTTTCAAATAAATTAAAAAGCTGTCAAATAAATACAAATAAAAAAAATCTTTTGTCCTCCACCTTTTAAGGCACTGCCTATCCAACTGAAACAGCTTTTCACTTTTTACAGATGGACCACGCATAGGCAGTCCATTATTTCTAATAATCTTTTACTATACAGTAAAATACAGTAATACAAGGCCAAATTTCAGTGAGGATTTCCTGTTTACTGATGGGTTCATCTTAACTGTTGTAACCCACCTTGGGAAGCCTGGTGTTATAAAGATTGGAAGTTAAATTAAACTCTCCTTTCATTGGAGCACATGGAAGCACATATTCATCTCTTTTGTACAAATGGATTATTCTGTTTTGAGCATGTTTCAGGGGCAAGTGGTTTTCGTAAGTCACAATAATACAAATAAATAAATAAATAAATAAATAAATGTTTTCTTTCATGCAAATCTCTCATTTGTTTAAACATAACTAAATAGACTATAAGCCCCTAATGCAGTCCATTGGTTTTCTTATATTTTATCCTTGTGATTACTTAAGTACATAAGTATTGCCATACTGGGAAAGACCAAAGGTCCATCGAGCCCAGCATCCTGTTTTCAACAGTGGCCAATCCAGGTCACAAATACCCAGCAAGATCCCAAAAATGTACAAAACATTTTATACTGCTTATCCTAGAAACTGTAGATTTTCCCCAAGTCCATTTAATAATGGTCTAAGGACTTTTCCTTTAGGAAGCCGTCCAAACCTTTTTTAAACTCTACTAAGCTAACCGCCTTTACCACATCTCTGGCAACGAATTCCAGAGTTTAATTACACGTTGAGTGAAGAAACATTTTCTCCGATCCGTTTTAAATTTACTACATTGTAGCTTCATCGCATGCCCCCTAGTCCTAGTATTTTTGGAAAGCGTGAACAGACGCCTCACATCTACCCGTTCAACTCCACTCATTATTTTATAGACCTCTATCATATCTCCCCTCAGCTGCCTTTCCTCCAAGCTGAAGAGCCCTAGCCGCTTTAGCCTTTCCTCATAGGGAAGTCGTCCCATCCCCTTTATCATTTTTGTCACCCTTCTCTGCACCTTTTCTAATTCCACTATATCTTTTTTGAGATGCGGCGACCAGAATTGAACACAATATTCAAGGTGCGGTCGCACCATGGAGCGATACAAAGGCATTATAACATCCTCATTTTTGTTTTCCATTCCTTTCCTAATAATACCTAACATTCTATTTGCTTCTTAGCCGCAGCAGCACACTGAGCAGAAGGTTTCAACGTATCATCGACGACGACACCTAGATCCCTTTCTTGGTCCGTAACTCCTAACGTGGAACCTTGCATGACGTAGCTATAATTCGGGTTCCTCTTTCTCACATGCATCACTTTGCACTTGCTCACATTAAATGTCATCTGCCATTTAGACACCCAGTCTCATAAGGTCCGCTTGTAATTTTTCATAATCCTCCCGCGATTTAACGACTTTGAATAACTTTGTGTCATCAGCAAATTTAATTACCTCACTAGTTACTCCCATCTCTAGGTCATTTATAAATATGTTAAAAAGCAGCGGTCCCAGCACAGAGCCCTGGGGAACCCCACTAACTACCCTTCTCCTTTGAGAATACTGTCCATTTAACCCTACTCTCTGTTTTCTATCTTGTAACCAGTTTTTAATCCACAACAGAACACTACCTCCTGTCCCATGACTCTCCAGTTTCCTCTGGAATCTTTCATGAGGTACTTTGTCAAACGCCTTCTGAAAATCCAGATACACAATATCAACCTGCTCCCCTTTATCCACATGTTTGTTCACCCCTTCAAAGAAATGTAGTAGATTGGTGAGGCAAGATTTCCCATCACTAAATCCATGTTGATTTCCAGCTTATAATCGAACGAGAATAACGCCCAAGTTCCGACCTAAATCGGGAGATGGGCGTTCTTCTCACAAAAACAAATAAAGCGGTATAATCGAAAGCCGAACTTTGGACGCTTTCAACTGCACTCCGTCGCGGATGCGGACAAAGTTGACGGGGGCGTATCGAAGGCGTGTCGAAGGCGGAACTGGGGCGTGGTTATCGGGCGAACAGAGATGGGCGCCCTTCGCCGATAATGGAACAGTTTTGAGCTAGAATTTAGGACACTTTTCCTGGACCCTGTTTTTTGACGAATACGGCCCCCCAAAAGTGCCCTAAAGACCAGATGACCCCCAGAGGGAGTCGGGGAGACCTCCCCTGACTCCCCCAGTGGTCACTAACCCCCTCCCACCACAACAAATGATGTTTCACAACTTTTTACTTTCACCCTCAAATGTCATACCCTCCTCCCTAAGCAGCAGTATGCAGGTCCCTGGAGCAGTTGTTAGGGGGTGCAGTGGACGTCAGGCAGGTGGACCCAGGCCCCATCCCCCCCCCTACCTGTTACAATTGTGCTGCTTAATGCTACTAGTCGTCCAACCCCCCCAAACCCACTGTACCCACATGTAGGTGCCCCCCTTCACCTCTTAGGGCTATAGTAATGCTGTAGACTTGTGGGCAGTGGGTTTTGAGGGGGATTTGGGGGGCTCAACACCCAAGGGAAGGGTGCTATGCACCTGGGAGCTCTTTTACCTTTTATTTGGTTTTTGTAAACGTGCCCCCTAGGGTGCCCGGTTGGTGTCCTGGCATGTGAGGGGGACCAGTGCACTATGAATCCTGGCCCCTCCCACGAACAAATGCCTTGGATTTATTCGTTTTTGAGCTGGGCGATTTCATATTCCATTATCGCTGAAAAGCAAAACGCCCAGCTCACACCTTGACGAAATAAAACATGGGCGTCTTTTTCTTTTAAAAAATACGATCCGCCCCGCCCCTTCACGGACCCGTTCTCGGAGATAACGCCCATGGAGATAGGCGTTTTCTGTTTCCATTATGCCCCTCTTTGTCTCATTAATCCATGCTTTTGAATATGCTCTGCAATTTTGTTCTTAATAATAGTCTCTACAATTTTGCCCGGCACCAACGTCAGACTTATCGGTCTATAATTTCCCGGATCTCCTCTGGAACCTTTTTTAAGAATCGGCGTTACATTGGCCACCCTCCAATCTTCCGGTACCACGCTCGATTTTAAGGATAAATTACATATTTCTAAGAATTGCTCCGCAAGCTCATTTTTCAGTTCTATCACTTATACTGTGACAAAACTGGAAATACAGTGAGACAGAATAATAGAATTCAGTTACATCCAAAACTTATTAACATTATAATTGTGTTCGCATTTCGGTAATAACTGAGAAAATGCTGTTGAAAACTGACTTGAAGAAGAAATAAATATTATTATTATTATTAATTTATTACATTTGTACCCCGTGCTTTCCCACATACAGCAGGTTCAGTGCGGCTTCCATAGTAAAAAAAAAAGGATTACAAAGAACATGTAAGAATGTGCTTTCTGGAATTTAAGGTGGTCTGGCATAGTTTTTATTATTTTTGGCAGTGCGTTCCATAGTTGCTTGGGTAGTGGAGGTTTAGGTATGATCGTGCAGATTTTGTGGTGTTTCTAGTTTCTCTCTCTTTTTATCTTTTTTTCGCTTTTATTCCCTTTTAAAAGATATTGCTTTTGGTTTATGTTTTTTAGATGAGACATTTTCTATTTTTTTTATATTTGTTTTGAATCGTTTGATATTTTATTTTGCCTTTTTTTTTTATATCTTATTTATACTCTCTTTATAATTACTCTTTTATTTACACTTTTTAGGTCACTGTAAGTGATGTTTAGTATTTATCCATCCATATCTTTTTTATACAAACTTTTTAGAAATAAAAAAACAATAAAAAAGGATGTTTTTTTCTCCCCCTTTTTTACCATTAGTTTATGATTATGAGCATTCATATATCACTGATTTATGCAGACATATGCAAATTAAGGCAATCACACACTTCCATCTTTTTTTGAGTACTTTCCTGTATATGTATATATATATATATATATATATATATATATATATATATTTCTTTACCACATTTTTTCTATTTCTCTTTTTATAATGTTCTTTTTGTCTTATTGAAATACTAGTAAAAAAGGCCTGTTTCTGACACAAGTGAAACGGGCGCTAGCAAGGTTTTCCTCAGCTCCCCTGGAACTACCCAGGTCCAGCGACCCTCCTCTCCCCCTGCCCCCCCCTGCAGCCACCCATGTCCAGCGACCCTCCTCTCTCCCCTGCCCCCCCTCCAGCCACCCATGTCCAGCGACCCTCCTCTCTCCCCTGCCCCCCCTCTAGCCACTCATGTCCAGCGACCCTCCTCTGGACATGGATCAGCTGTGAGGCATGTTTCCCCCCCCCCCCCCGGGTTCTGAAGTTGACATCATAATGGCTACGGTGATGTCAGCCTGATCTACGGAGCCGTTCTGACCAACTCGGAATGAGCCACGGTCCCAGGCAGTAAGTCAGAACGTTGGAGGTGACAAATATATAGGATAGCATTGTTTTGACGAATCTTTGAAATTATGTCGTAGTATGCACACCCTTAAGTACCGGCGCGTTACTCAGAGCCCCTTCTTTACACAGCGTTTTGAGAGTTAATATCCGCGAGTACGATCATTTTGTTATAAGACGGCACATCTTTTTCGTGTGGTACTGTATTTTCAAGGATATTCCTTGCTCGTTTTGAGCAGCTCAAATTAAATGTTTTATAGATGTTTAAATGAGGACTTCCTTCACCTTTAGTGTCATTCCTTTAAGATATGGGAAAATTAGGTTCTTACCTTGGTAATTTTCTTTCCTTTAGTCATAGCAGATGAAGCCATTACGTATGGGTTATGTCCATCAACCAGCAGGGGAGATAGAGAGCACTCAAACTTTCACAGTGCCCTCTTGGCCAGCTAGCTCCACTGCCTCTTCAGTATTTGAAGCTTCCAAAGCAGTATGGCAAACCGCAATGGGAATCACAAGAGCTTCCTCACAGCGAACGATGGCCCATCACAAGGGCATGAACTCATAAAGGAGGGAATGCACATCCTCCTGGAGGGAATAAACTCATCCTCCCAACACACTGGAGGGAATGAACTCATCCTCCTATTTATAGAACTGGAGGGGAACACACGCGCCTCCTGGAGAGAATCAACACATCCTCCAAAAAAAAAAAAAACATGCTGGAGGGAATGAACACATCCTCCTAAATTGAAACTGAACATGAATCCTGAAGGTTGTTTTCCAACTTTCTCCCAAGGAAGGAACTTCAGGAAATTAGAACAGAACCTGAAAAACAGATTCACAGCATACAGACAATCATACAGGGAGGGCTCATGGCTTCATCTGCTATGACTAAAGGAAAGAAAATTACCAAGGTAAGAACCTAATTTTCCCTTCCATGTCATCAAGCAGATGAAGCCATTACGTATGGGATGTAACAAAGCAATCCCTAGATAGGGTGGGAACAAGCCACACCACGCGCTAGCACTTGTGCACCAAAACGCGCATCCCTCCTGGCAGCCACATCCAGCCTGTAATGTCGGGCAAAGGAGAGCTTAGAAGCCCATGTTGCTGCACTGCATATCTCTTGAAGAGAGAGTGCTCCAGTTTCAGCCCAAGAGGAAGAAATCGCTCTAGTAGAATGTGCCTTAAAGGCTACAGGCGGAACCCTGCCGGCCAGCAGATAAGCTGAAAAGATAGTTTCTTTGAGCCAGCGGGCAATAGTGGCTTTAGACGCTGGAGACCCTCTGCGAGAACCGGATAGCAAAACAAACAGATGATCAGAAGTCCTGAAAGAGTTAGTAACTCGCAGATACTGCAGCAGAGTCCTGCGCACATCCAAAAGGTGCAGCTGCCCAAAAGATTCTGAAAACTCTTCCTCTGAAAAAGAGGGCAAGAAAATAGGCTGGTTTAAGTGAAAGGCTGAAACCACCTTAGGCATAAAGGAAGGCACGGTCCGAACCGTGACTCCGGACTCTGAAAATTGCAGAAATGGGTCTCTACAGGACAGCGCCTGGAGCTCTGACACCCGTCTCGCCGAGGTAATGGCCACCAGAAAAGCGGCCTTCAGTGTCAAGTCTTTCTCCGATGCTCGCCGAAGCAGCTCAAAAGGAGATGCCTGCAGGGTTTTCAAAACTAGCCCCAGGTTCCAAGCTGGACAGGGTGCTCGCACTGGAGGTCGGAGACGAAGCAACCGTGCCACATCTGGGTGAGCAGCCAAAGACACGCCTTCCACCTTACCACGAAGGGAGGCCAACGCTGCCACCTGCACCCGCAGGGAATTATAGGCCAAGCCTTTTTGTACACCTTCCTGCAAAAAGTCCAGAATCGGCGAGACAGGAGCCCGCATTGGAACAATGGCTCTGGAAGCACACCAAGACTCAAACAGGCACCAAATCCTGGCATAAGCCACGGAAGTGGACCGCTTGCAGGCTTGCAGGAGAGTGGAAATAACTTTATTGGAATAACCTTTATCCCTCAATTGCGCCCTCTCAATAGCCATGCCGTAAGACCAAAGCGGCCGGCGTCCTCCATGGCTACCAGTCCCTGAGTCAACAGGTTCGGTACCAGAGGTAACGGCAGAGGAGCCTCCAGGAGCATCTGTCGGAGGTCTGCATACCAAGGTCTCCTTGGCCAATCCGGGGCAATGAGGACCACTTCTCCTGGGTGCATGGGGGAAACACATAAAGTAGACCCGGAGGCCAGGGTTGAGCCAAGGCATCCAACCTCACCGAGCGAGGATCTCTCCGTCTGCTGAAGAAGCACGGGACTTTGGTATTGGCACTTGTCGCCATTAGATCCATCATGGGCTTGCCCCATTTGGCACAGATCTGCAGGAATACTTCGTCTGCCAGATTCCATTCTGCTGGATCGATCTGATGCCTGCTCAGATAATCGGCCTGCACATTGCTCTGACCTGCAATATGAGCTGCCAACAGACACTGAAGATGCAGCTCGGCCCAGTGGCAAATCAGTTCGGCCTGCGCGGCTAGTGCTCTGCACCTTGTTCCGCCTTGTCGATTTATATAGGCCACCGTTGTCGTGTTGTCCGACATCACTCTGACAGCCAATCCTTCCAGGGTCACTTGAAAGGCCAGAAGCGCCTGAAACACCGCTTTCAACTCTAGGCGGTTGATGGACCACTCTGACTCCTCGGGTGTCCATAGACCCTGGGCATGCTTCCCCTTGCAGTGTGCGCCCCAGCCCTTCAGGCTGGCATCTGTTACCACTAGGCACCAAACGGGGAGCGTCAGCGGCATTCCTCGCCGCAGCATGCTGTCCAAGAGCCACCTCTCCATGCTGAGACGGGCCGCAGGGAGCATTGGTAATCCTGAAAAATAGGAGACCATCTCCGGAGTAGGGAATACTGTAGAGGTCTCAGGTGCGCTCTCGCCCAGGAAACCACTTCCATCGTGGCTGTCATCGATCCCAGCAGCTGGACAATGTCCCAAGCTCGCGGGCGGGGCATCCTCAGGAGCAGACGGACCTGATTCTGAAGCTTGCACCGCCTTAGCTCGGGTAGGAACACATAGCCCGAGACTGTGTCGAACCTGGCCCCCAAAAACTCTAGAGATTGTGAAGGGGACAGGTGACTTTTGGCCATATTGACGACCCAGCCTAGAGATTGCAGTACTGAGACCACTCTGGCTGTAGCTTGTAAGCTCTCTGTTGCAGAGTCTGCTCTGATGAGCCAGTCGTCTAGGTACGGGTGAACCCTGATACCTTCTCGCCTGAGAAAAGCAGCTACTACCACCATTACCTTCGAAAAGGTTCGGGGAGCTGTGGCGAGGCCAAAAGGCAAGGCCCTGAACTGGAAATGTTTTCCCAACACCGCAAACCTCAGAAACTTCTGGTGCGGGGACCAAATCGGTATGTGCAAGTAAGCTTCTTTCAGGTCTAGAGACGTGAGAAACTCTCCTGGCTGAACCGCCGCAATGACGGAGCGCAGGGATTCCATGTGGAAATGCCGCACTCTCAGGGACTTGTTCACTTCTTTTAAGTCCAGAATAGGGCGAAAGGACCCACCTTTTCGCGGCACCACAAAGTAGATGGAGTATCGGCCGCAGCCTTGCTCGGCGGGAGGCACCGGGGTCACTGCCCCTAACTGAATCAGACCTTGTAAAGTCTCCTCCACCGCCGCCCGTTTGATGGCAGAACCGCATCGGGACTCCACAAACACGTCTCTTACTGGGGCGTTGAATTCTATTCTGTATCCATCTCTGATCAGGTCCAGAACCCACTGATCTGAGGAAATCTTGGCCCACTCCTCGACAAAGAGGGAAAGCCGTCCTCCGATGACAGGCATCGAGGAGAGGGCCGGCGCACCATCATTGAGAGGGTCGCCCCTGAACTCCTGGTCTTGAGCCACCGGCTGCGGAACGCTTGTCCGAGCGAAAGGAGTTCCTCTGCTGACCACGGGCACGTGAAGTGAACCCAGCAGAACGCCCCGGGCGGTACCTTCTAGCTTCACGGAAGCGAGGTCTGTACGAGGAGTGGACCGCCTGGCCCTTAGAGGAGGGCCTCTGCCTATCTTCGGGCAAGCGCTGGGGTTTTGGATCACCCAGGCCTTTCACAATTTTCTCTAACTCCTCACCAAATAGGAGAAGTCCTTGAAAAGGCAACTTCACCAACCTTTGCTTAGAGGCCATGTCCGCTGCCCAGTGTCGTAGCCACAGACGACGGCGAGCCACCACTGCTACTGCCATTTGTTTAGCCGAAGCTCTGACAAGGTCATAAAGGGCATCAGCCAGAAAGGACAAGGCCACCTCCATCCGCGGAGCCACATCCAAGAAGGGCTCCGCTCCATCTCCGGGCTGAGCCACTGCCTGTTGCAGCCAAGCTAGGCAAGGTGCACCACAATCTGAAGGGGAATTAACCCTTCTGCGCTTATCTTTAGGCCAAGCATCCGGGAAAAAAGCCTCACTGGGCAGTCCCAGGCCAGAATCCATCGGGGGGGGGGGGGCAATCAGAGGAGCCTCAGGCGACCCTTGAGGAAGGGCTCTTTTCATCATGTATGCTTTATGCTGCAAAAGCACAAAATCCGGGGAGAAAATCTCACCCTGGGCACCCAAATCCTGTCCGGTGCTAGCCACTCCTGAAATAACCTCATCTCGAGGTGCCCCACCCGGCTCAGGTCTCTCCGTGTCCACGGAGGCCGCGCTATGCGGTGTAAGCAAAATGGCGCCCGCTGCCAGCTCAGAGCGGGAAGAAACATCGCTCGCCATGCTCGGGCCGGCTCCTACGCCAATACAGCACGATTTACAGAGCCCTGCTGCTGATTTGCGCTTGCCACAAGTGGAACAGCGCTTTACATTGTCCGCAGCCATCGCCGAAAAATGGCGGTAAAATCCAAAATGGCGGTTCACACCAAAATCGCCCCGATCGCGGGCCCACCCCGGAGGAGTTGGAAAACACTCTTACCTCAAAGGATCTAGTGTACAACTATGATCCTGCTGAAAATCAGGTCAAAAACCTCTGTTCCAGCGTCTCTGCGTTTAAAAACGCGACGCGACTTTTTTTTTTTTAAGCTGTGAGGAAAGCAGAGGTATTGAAGACTCCGGAGGCTCAGATGAGTGGGAAAGGCAGGGAAAGGGCGAACCTATATGCCTGCATCCACTGTTGGTGGGCAAGGACAGGGAAAGCAAAGCAATATGTCCACATCCACAGAGGTATGGGTAAGGCAGGGAAAGGGCTAACCTATGTGCCTTTAAAGTGAAGCTGCTATAGCCTCCAACACCCCGGTTAACAACTGGCAAGCCAGGAACCACCTCCCGGCAGATTTTTCTGGAGCTCGAACAAGCTGCAGCCACCCTGCTAAGGGAGATAGAGAATACTGAAGAGGCAGTGGAGCTAGCTGGCCAAGAGGGCACTGTGAAAGTTTGAGTGCTCTCTATCTCCCCTGCTGGTTGATGGACATAACCCATACATAATGGCTTCATCTGCTTGATGACAAGGAAACATATACTTTTTACCCTTTCATTTTTAATTTTGATCCTACTGCTTTTGGTACTCTCTTTAGAGTAAGCCTTGTTATTTAATCTATTGACATTTGTGGTCCATATACATATGTATTTTTTCATATTTGTCTCGTGCCATGACAATGATCTTATCATTCCTGTTTTGTATACCTTTTTATTTCTGCCAGTTTTATAAGTTTGTGTCTATTGTGTTTATGACATTTATAATCATATTTATTTGATCTTGAACAGATAAAGCTGTATATTTATTTGATATACAGCTTTATCTGTTCAAGATCACCCAATGTTATAAAACTTTTTTTAATCCTGTTTATTTCTGTTAGATCATGCATTTATAGTCCTTGAACAATTATGTCTCTATACATTTGTACATTTATATTCACACTATCATTTTATTTATCTGTCTATAACTCAAATGTCATTTACCTATTTTTCCATGTATCTCTTACATACCAACTTATTTATTTATTTGTTGCATTTGTATCCCACCTCTTTGCAGGCTCAAAGTGGCTTACAATACATCATGAGTAGTGGAAGAATGCTAGTAGTTAAACATTTAGTATTGCAGGATCTTGGTCAGCATGATGATAATAAACAAACAAACAAACAAACAAACAGAGTAATAGTATACAAGCAGATATTATAAAACAGTTCTGAATATAGATGTGCGAGTTGTGTATAGTCACATTTGTTGATCTTTGTGGTACGCTTTATTAAAGAGATTGGTCTTCAGTAATATGCAGAAGTTCATTCTTTCGTAGATAGATTTCAAGCTGCACGGCAGTGCGTTCCATAATTGTGTGCTCAGGTAGGTAAAGTTTGACGCACGCATTAGTTTGTATTTCATTCCTTTGCAGCTGGGGAAGTGCAGATCAAGGAATGTACAGGATGATCTTTTGGCATTCCTAGGTAGCAGGTCTATCAGGTCTGACATGTAAGCTGGTGCGTCTCCATGGATAATTTTGTGAACTAGTGAGCATATTTGAACGTGATGCATTCCTTAAGTGGGAGCCAGTGTAATTTTTCCCGTAGAGGCTTGGCACTTTCAAATGTTGGTTTACCAAATATGAGTCTAGCTGCAGTGTTCTGGGCTATCTAGAGTTTCTTGATTATTTGTTCTTTGCAGCCGTCATATAGTGCGTTGCAATAGTCTAGATGACTGAGCACCATTGATTGTACCAGGTTGCGGAAAACACTCCTTGTATACATTTGTTGCATATACAATTTTATTGTTTATTAATTTTTCACAAGCATTGTTTAGATTGCCAATAGGAGACTTTGTTTCATGACTTGTCTGGGAATATGTTTGACATGATAAATTCCTAGGTATGTATTTTTCATATATATTCTTTATACTTTTTTATTCTCTCCTTGAATTATATATTACTGTATTTATCTACTACTGTTTTTATTTTTAAAATCAGAGTTTGACATGTTCATTATTTATTTGCAACTTTTTTAGATCCCTGATGCAGGCCGGTAGGGCCGACATACGAGTCGTGTTGGGTCCCCTTTTTTGTTTTTTTGAAAATTGTTGTAATAAAGACTTTCTTTGGACACCACCTACGAGAGGTTCTTCTTTTTGTTTCTCTACTGTGGATGCCTGGCGTTTTCCTTCAGTGGAGTTTTTTTTTTCTTCTGTTTGTGTTTCACGGCACCCCCCTGCCATGCATACCCTGCTTACCGCATTCTGCCAGTCCTGTTCGGCATGACGCCTGAGGGACCAGCCTCTCTTTAAAGCATAGCAGGTATTGTCACCAAAACATGCCTTGAGCGCAAGACACAATCCTCCCAAGGAAGATGATATCAGCCGAGTAAGAATATCTGTCCTAATAAAGCAGCACTAATGTCCAGGACTCACATAGGCACATCACCACCTTTGCTGGTACTGCCAGAACTGGAAAATGCTGGCACATTTAGGGGGCTGTTTACTAAAGCTTAGCACGAGTTATCTGCAGCAGGGCCCATTTTGTTTCTATGAGCTCTGCTGCAGATAACTCGAGCTAAGCTTTAATAAACAACCCCCTTAGACTGACTCTGGGCTTCTTCATGAAGGTAGCTCTGCCCTCATTATTTATTTTTTTTTAATTTATAAGAATCTTTATTGCGCATTGATTGCCAGTACAACGATTCAAACTCTCAAAAACAATACCAACAAATAACAAAAAATACTTCCACAAAAAGACAACGAATCACATCTCAGTAAGTCGCATAAGTACAAGGTCAATGCAGCTATGGAATCATTTTATATTCTTGTTTTTTCATTTTTATTCTTCCCCCTCCCATACAACTCCCCTCCCCACAACAAACCACCCAAAACACCTTCACACCCCCCTCCCTCCTCATACCTCCCCCCCCCACCCTTCTACCCCCAATCCCCCCCACCACCTTTCATCCAGATCTGAACAAATTTTAAAAAATAAACACAGTTACTGCACTAACCAATCATACAGGACAATGGTGAACAAAAGGTTGCCATATCTGTTCCCATCTAGGCAGTTTCTTCTTTTTCACTGCCCTCATTATTTAATATCTTTCTTTTAATATTAAGTGCATTTTTATCTTTCAATGATTTTTATTAAAGCCGTAAGTAATCAAACAATACAAATGTGTATATATCAATCAGTCTCAAAACCACAAGACTTAGCAAAACAAGTTTTTTCACATTTGAGTCCCCAAATGCTGTCCCCGATTCTTTTATCATTTTATATCCCTCGTCCCCCCTCCCCCCACCCTCTCCTCCCTCCCTCCCACCCTCTCCCTCCTCTAGACTCTGGTATTGGGATCTAATGTCACTTCTGTAGGGATCTGACGGGTGTCACTTTGTCTCAGTTCTCTATTCCAATTTGCACAAGATCCTCTGTCTGATCTTAGGCTGTAGGGTACTCCAGTATCGCTCCCATACCCCACGGAATACTTTCCGCTCCTGATCTGGGTGAGCGGCCTCGAGAAGTCCACATAGTTCAAGGTGTAGCAATTCTGTCATCTTTGTTCTCCACAGCTCTCTGGTGGGCGCCTGTGTCTCTCTCCAGTTAAGTAAAATCACCTTTTTTCCTATTAGCACTGTCCTTCTTAAAAAGCCCGTGCATCCCGCTGGAATCGGCTTTGCCACAGCATATGTGTCAAACAATAGCAGTGGGGTATCTCCCACTGTCCGCTTCCAGTGATGGCTGACCTCAGCCAGCACCTGCTTCCAGAATGCTCTAATCTGTACACAATGCCAGAACATATGGCCCAAAGTTGCTCTGTCCTCTCCACATTTGGGGCAGTTTCCTACTCCAAAACCTGCCCTTCGCGCTCTGGCTGGTGCTATAAAGGCCCGCATGGCAAATTTATATTGTTGTTCCCATTGTCTAGTAAACGTTGATCTGTGCAAGATGGACAGCAGGAAGCTTTGTATAATGTCAGCTGTGATCTCGACCTTGAGGTCCTGCTTCCAGTCTTGTGCCACCTTGCGATAGTCAATGTCCTCTGTTGTGTCTAGGAGATACCTATGATGAAATCGCAATGGCACTATTTCTTCCGATCTTAGAGTAAGCGCTGTTGATATCGTTTCCTGTACATCTTCGGCCAAATTCATTGCACCCAGGGAGCGAGCATAGTGTTTCACCTGTGCGTGTGCATAAAAGTCTGATGCAACCAGTCCGAATTCTCTTTGTAGATCTGCAAGTGGCTTAACCTGCCCTTCTTCATTCAATATCTGAAAAAGGTATTGAATCCCCTTTGTCCTCCAGGATTTGAAGTGTTGTGCTGATGACCCATCTGGGAAATCCGGGTTAAGACGTAGTGATATAAATGGAGTCGCATCTGCTGCAAAGCCTTGTCTTCGGCACAGCCAACGCCACATTGCTCTCACTGATCTCACGAAACAGTTCAAGGGTTGTTGTCTAACAGGTCTTATTTTTGGTGTGTGCATTAAGCAGCTGAGATGTACCTCCGGCACCAATGAGGCTTCCAGCTGTGTGTTTGTAAATTGTTGGCTGCCTGCTAGCCAATCCCGCACATGTCTCATGGTGCAAGCAATTGTAAGGTACCTGATACTGAGTAATCCCATGCCTCCATGTGCTTTAGGTTTACATAGCACATTCAACGCTATTCTGGGGCGTTTATTATTCCATAAAAACTTCCTTAAGACTGCATGCAGTGCTTTCTCCTCCCTGCCTCGCAGATACAAGGGCAGCAACTGGAATCTGTACAGCCATTTTGGTGCTATCATCATGTTAAAAAGAGCAATTCGCCCCGCCAGAGAGAGCGGACAAGAGCCCCATATCCCCAAAAGGCGTCTAGTTTCCTCTAGCAACGGCTGTACGTTCCTCCTATATAGTGTCGATAAGTCTACCGGGATTTCCACCCCCAGATATGTAAGTTTCTCATCTACCCACTTAAAAGGAAAAGGACCCTTCCAATTAGACCTAACAGTGGGGGACATCGGTAACGCCAAGGACTTTCCCAGATTTAGTTTGAACCCTGATAACTGCCCATACTCTCCTAGGCTCCCCAGTAGTCGCGCCACTGATGTTTGCGGGTCATCTGCTAGAATCAATAAGTCGTCTGCATAGGCTAATAGTTTCACCTCCCCCCCACCCACCTTCATGCCCTGGATTCCGGGCTCTGCGCGAATTTTACATAGCAAGGGTTCTAGTGTTATCAAAAATAGTAACGGGGACAGAGGGCACCCCTGTCTTGTTCCCCGCCTTATCAAGAATTTTTGTGTTCTGACCCCATTTACCAATAGCTGGGCCTGGGGATCTTCATAGAGCATCTTAACAGCTTGTAGGAACCAGCCACGTATCCCAGTCCACTTTAGTGTCTCAAACATAAATGGCCAGGTCACCCTATCGAAAGCGCGCTCGGCATCTAAGCTTATCACTAGGCCTGTTGCAGCTTCCCTAGGTGTTGCTATCACTGCTGCAATCAACTTCCGCACATTTAACACTGAGTGTCTACCACGCACAAATCCTACTTGTTCCTCCCCCACTAACGTTGGTAGTACATTCGCTAAGCGCTCTGCTAATAACCGGGAGAGGATCTTAATGTCCACATTAATTAATGAGATAGGCCTATAGGCAGCAGGGTCTGTAGAGTCTCGTCCTGGTTTGGGAATTAATGTAATTATCGCCTCGTTTGCGTATCTGGGGAGCCTTCCTGCTTCTATCGCCTCTTCGAATAGGCCTATCAGGGGTCCCACCACTTGTTGCTTAAGCAATTTATAAAACTCACCCGAAAACCCATCCGGCCCAGGTGCGGAGTGCATCTTCAGGGCTTGTAACGCTCTCATCACTTCCTTGGCGTCTATGGGGGAATCTAAAGACTCCATTTGGTCTTCTGTTAAATGCGGCATTGTAGCTTGAGTTAGATATTCTTGAATCTTCCCCTGTATCTCTGCCCCTGTCTGCTCCCCGGAATACACCCCTTCAAAGTGTGTTCTAAAAATTTCTGCAATTTCCTCTGGGTTTGTAGTGTGAGTGTGGGGGCCATTCCGTATTCTAGTCACCATTTGTCGTCTGCGAACTCCTTTAACCAGCCTAGCCATCATCCCTCCCGGGCGATCCCCGAATCTATTAAGATGGTATTTACGTACCACCGTTGCTCTCATTAACCTCTCCTGGAGCAGGCTATTTAGCTCTGTCCGCGCTGCAATTAAGGACTCAAACAAATCTTGTGTAGCATGCGCCGTATATTCCCGCCTGGCCCGTTTTACCCTCTTCTCTGCCTGTACCACCCGCTGTGCGATTTGCCTATTCCTCCTACCAATGTATGCCATCACCTCCCCCCGCATTACTGCCTTTGCAGTGGACCAAAACAGGCCGGCGTTGTCCGCATGCTGCGCATTATTCGATTGGAAATCTGCCCACCTATCAGCTAAATATATGGCAAACTCATTGGAAGAATAAAGATATGCTGGGAAGCGCCAGCCTCCCGGTGTGCAGTAGTATGGTTGTGCCTCTATATCTATCCAGATTAAAGCGTGGTCTGAGATCTCATCTGGGCCTATGGTTGCGTCCAAAACCTGGGAAAATAACTGTTGCGAGACAAGAATGTAATCAATACGGGACTGGGTTCCATGGGCCCGTGAGGTATGCGTGAAATCACGTTCTGTATCGTGTAATAACCTCCAGGGGTCCACCAACCCCAGCCCACCACAGAAGGTCTCCAGCACACTAGGTGTCAACGTCCCCCCTCTCGATTGTCGGCCAGTCCTATCTAGTCCCGGCTCCATGACCTGGTTCATATCTCCTGCAATAATTAGTGGGTCGGAGCCATACCCTTGGCATCTTGCAAAAAGGTCTGCAAAAAACTTCTTTTCTCCCATCTGGGGTGCATAAACCGCTACCAAGAGCCGCGTCTGACCCTGCCAATTTACCTGTACCCCTACATAATGTCCTTCACTGTCTGCAAACGCCAATTTAGCTTGAATTGCTGCCGCCTTATGTACCAGAATTGCCACCCCTCCTCTTCTTCCCACTGCCGAGGAGCAGAAGACCTCTCCTACCCAGTGCCTTTTTAATTTCTGATGTTCTGTGTGCGATAACCTGGTTTCCTGTAAGCATGCCACTCCCACCTTATGCCGCTTCAGGGCGCCTAGGATCTTAGTCCTCTTAACCGGGGATGTGATCCCACCCACGTTCCAGGAGATCAATCTTGTCCCTCCGCCCTGTTGATTAGCCATTCCCTCTATGTGTTCTATAAGACTTTAGTTTGCCTTCTATTCCATTCCTCAGGGGACCCAGCCTCCCCCCTTGGAATATCCATCTCTGGTTGTACTTAAACTGTGTGTCCACCCGTCTCCCCCTTTGTACAGACCTTCTCCCCCTTATACAATCCCATCGTTTGAATGATCTTCCCTGCGTGTGATCCCCAAATCCTACCCTCCCTCCCTTCCCCTCCCCTGTTCTCTCCTCTTCTCCTTTGGGATTCCTTGTGTCCCCTATCCACCCTTCCCCCCCCCCTGTGTGATCTTCTCCCATATTAATGGGTGTTGGGGTTTCCCGTGCCCCCGGGCCCCGGCTTCCCTCCTCCCTACATTGGCTCTACCCTTGTTGGAACTATTTTATTACTCAGTATCGGTCCCCAAACAAACAAACCTTTTGCACTGCAGGTCTCCCTTCTTTGTGCACTTCAGCCATTTGTCTGTTCAGTGTTGCCTTGCGTGTCCAGTTGCTTCACAAAACTTCGTGCTTCTTGAATATCCTCAAATTGTTTCCACTTGCCCTCGTGTTTGATTTTCAAAATCGCTGGGTAAATCAACCTGAATATCTGTTGTTTATCATGCAATTCCTGGCACAGTGGGGTAAACTTTTTCCTTTTTTCTTGCAGTGCGGCTGAGTAGTCCTGGAAGATACGGATTTGCTGCCCCTCATACTGCAGTGTGTTTCTTTTTTGGCGAAACCCTCTCAGTATTTCTTCCTTGTGCACGTAATTGTGCACTTTTGCAATCACTGTCCGTGAGGCCTGCTTGCCCTCTTGTTTCCGGCCTATACGATGTGCTCTTTCCAAGCACAGTTTCCCTGTGTGGTCCGAAAGCGCAAATTCTTCTGCTAGCCATTTTTCAAGTAAATCTGGTAACATTCGGTCAGGTACTGACTCTGGCAGTCCCACTATGCGAAGGTTCCCCCGCCGTGATCTGTTTTCTAGGTCCTCCACTTTTGCGTGCAGAGTTTCCAATGCGGCGGCCATTTTCTTTTCCTTCTGCGTCGCGGGGCCTGCTGCATCCTCTACCGCGGAGATTCTTCTTTCCAGCTCCCCCGCTCGCTGGACCGTGTCCGCAATAAGCGATTCCAGGTGGGACACTTTTGTATATAGTTTTTCCAGCTTCGGGTCTAATGCTGTGTCCATCGCTTCCACGATCTGTTGCAATTGTTCCGTTGTGAGCAGGGTTCCCCCGCTTGTGGTGCGTTCCTCCGCTATCGCGGTTGGCGCCTTAGTTTTTTCTTTTTCTTTTTTGGTCCCTCGATTCGCCATTGTTCGCGCTGGTGAACCTAGGTATTTGTCCATGCAGATCTGAGTTATGTCTTGCGCCGCTTTTTGGGGAGAGATGCCAGCTAAACGTCCCGCTTTAAATGCAATTTAATAAGCCAGGGCCCGGGAGCTCACGGGACCACGTCTTTCTCTTTCTAGAGCATCACGTGACCCCAAGTGCATTTTTATAATATACCACTGCATTCCACATGACAAAAGGAGCAAGTTCCCACAAACCATCTTTCTATTTTATCTAGGCACAGGAAAAAAAAAAAAAGAAAGATTTTAAATGCTCCCAGGGTTCAACCTAATTCATGTTTAATGTGGGCTATAACTGCCATAAATAAGTAAACAAATTAATAGATATAAACTCTGAATGTTGAGCACCTGATTCTCATAACATGATGTCTGTTTTAGTGGCCCTTTACCAGGAGAAAAAAAATCTCTGCACAAATATAACACTTGCTAGGATGTTCCTATAACCAGCTCCTCCAACTGATACACTGATTACGATTTATAACAAATACTGTACCTATGAAAAGTTATTCCGTTATTATACTTCCTCTTTGTACATCTGTATGCTGTACAAGCTGGCATGTTTGAAAACATAAGTGAAATTAAATAAAAATGCTACCAACAATGAAGAGCTGTAACGTGGATGCAACAGGTCATAGGTTTGTTTGCTTTGAGTGTATGCAGAATGACGGCAGCATGAGGAAGGGGAAACATAGACTAACATAAGTACATAATATAAGTACATAAGCACCGCCATACTGGGAAAAGACCAAGGGTCCATCAAGCCCAGCATCCTGTCTCCGACAGCGGCCAATCCAGGCTTCAAGAACCCGGCAACCCCCCCCCCCCCCAAAAAAAAAAAAAAAAATTATAATAATGTTCAATGGACTTTTCCCTCAGGAATCTGTCCAAACCCCCTTTAAATTCCGTAAGGCCAGCTGCTGTCACTACATTCTCCGGCAACGAGTTCCATAGTCTGACTACACGCTGAGTAAAGAAAAACTTTCTCCTATTTGTTTTAAATGTACCATATTCTAGCTTCATCTTGTGTCCCCTGGTTTTGTTGTTGTTTGAAAGTGTAAAGTGACTACAACGTCATGCCATCACCTGTTCTCAATCAAACCTCCTTGGTGTACTGTGCACCATGGGGTTGTGAGGGGCATCAAAGAAAGTTGAGATTGTGCCTTAGGGATGGGGATGGAGCAAACTGAGTGTGCCACTGTTGTCAGGGATCAAACTTGAGAGTGTACCATGGGAGAAGAGATACCATTATAGCTGTGGAGGGAAGAAAATGAGAGGTGGGAGGAGGCGTGCCTCATGAAGAAGACTTTGGTGGCAGATTTAGGAGTTTTGCTGGGAGTTAGGAGACAGAACTGCAGTAGGAGTGAGAGGGGGAACTGGGGAAGCTGGAGCCTATGGAGGGAAAAGGCAGACAGATATTTCAAGCCTTATGATGGGGAAATTCTGTGTTTAAAACACTACAAATAAATTATGCAGAATTTTAAAATATTGTGCACAGAATTTTGGATAAGGTGGTGTGGTAGCCGTATTAGTCCACTTTTAAAGGTAATAAACAGAAATAAAACAAAACATAAAATAAGATGATACCTTTTTTATTGGACTAACAATACATTTTTGATTAGCTTTTGAAGGCAATACCTTCTTCACTTCTTATCTTAATTTCTTTTTTTTGTTTTATTTCTATTTATTATGCTCAGAATGTTAAAATTTCTTGTACAGAATTCCCCCAGGAGCATTGGAGATAGGATGTTTGGTACAGTATGCTCTTTTACTATTGGAGGTCTTTTACTAAAGTTTAACTCATTATCAGCAGCAGGGCCCATAGGAATGAAATGGACACTGCTGCAGGTAACTCATGCTAAGCTTTAGTAAAAGACCCCCCTTAAGATTTAGCTTGCCTTTTTGAGATAGGAGTTAAATTCAGATTTAAATGGTCAAGATGGTAAAATTATGTCTTACCTGATAATTTTCTTTCCATTAGTCCTTCAGATCAATCCAGAGACGTGTGGGTTATGCCCCTCCTCCAGCAGGTTAGATAGAGAGAACACTGAAGTTTCCCTCTAGAGAGCATGTGCAGCCTCACTAACTTCAGTATACACAATACCAAAGCAGTAACAAACGAACAAGATACAGTCTCCTGCCTCTAGAACTGCAGCCGAACCTGGGAGAATACTCCCCGCTGCCAAATTGAAAAGTAGTAAATGAATTTGCAATCGCCCAAACTTATTAACCAATCAACAAACCCAGAACGTGAACAGAACCAACTGATTATAATAAACTTTTCTGAAATCACGAGTTTGCATTACAGGGAGGGCCTCTGGATTGATCTGAAGGACTAATGGAAAGAAAATTATCAGGTAAGACATAATTTTACCTTCCATATCGTCCTGTCAGATCAATCCAGAGACGTGTGGGATGTACCAAAGCAATCCTCAGACAGGGTGGGACCGAACAACACCGGCCGCCAACACCGAAGCCCCAAAGATCACATCCCGACGCGCTGCGACATCAATCCGATAATGTTTCGAGAATGTATGCACTGACGACCACATTGCCGCCTTCGAGATATCCTCCCATGGAAACAGACTAGACTCTGCAAACGACGTCGCTTGCGCCCTTGTAGAATGTGCTTTTACGCTTAGCGGAGAAGACTTCCCCAACAAAAGATATGCCGAGGAAATCATCTCCTTAAGCCACCTAGCAATTGTCGCTTTAGAGGCCATACTGCCCTTTTTCCCTCCTGCAAACAGGATGACGAGGTGATCTGACTTCCGAAATGAATTAGTTGCCTCCAGGTATGCACAGAAGGCTCTCCGAACATCCAGACAATGTAAAGCCCTAAAATCTTGAGGATAATCTTTCCGCTTGAAAGATGGTAAAACCACCTCTTGGCTAAGATGAAAACGCGTAACCACTTTAGGCAGAAAGGAGGGAACTGTCCAAACCGAAACCCCTGCCTCCGAAAACCTAAGGAAGGGATCTCTGCATGAGAGTGCCTGAAGCTCCGATAGCCGCCTAGCGGAAGTCATTGCCACAAGAAAGACTGTCTTCAATGTAAGATCCTTCAAGGAAGACTCTTTGAGGGGTTCAAACGGAGGCCGTTGCAACGCTCGCAGGACCAGGTTCAAATTCCACGCCGGCACTACCGGAACTCGAGGCGGCCTCAACTGACCTAATCCTCGCAAAAAACGAACCACATCCGGATGAGAGGCCAAGGAATGCCTCTCCAACCGGCCCCTAAAACAGGCTAACGCTGCCACCTATACCTTCAGAGTGCTAAGTGACAGCTGTTTGTCCAAACCCTGTTGTAAAAACGCCAAAATAGAGCCTAGAGAAGCTGACTGCGGAGACAATCCAGCCGACTCACACCAGGAAACAAACGTCCTCCAAACTCTCGCATACGCCGTCGATGTAGATCGCTTACGCGCATGTAACATTGTGGTAATAACATCCTCCGGATAGCCTTTACGCCTCAGACGCGACCTTTCAATAGCCAGGCCGTAAGCCGAAAGTGAGCGGAATCCTGCATGGTCACCGGACCCTGCCAGAGAAGATCCTTCAGATGAGCTAGATGGACCGGCTCGTCGATTAGAAGATGAATCATATCCGCATACCACGGACGTCTGGGCCAATCCGGAGCCACCAGAATCACCGGTCCCGGATGCCGAGCTATCCTGCCCACCGTCCGACCTATCATCGGCCACAGAGGAAAGACATAAAGAAGTTCTAGTGGCCACCGCTGAAGAAGAGCATCCACACCGTCGGAACCGACCTCTCTGGCCCTGCTGAAAAATCTGGCCACCTTGGCGTTGGAGGAGCGAGCCATCAGATCCATCACCGGCTGTCCCCATCGCTCCAAAATCAGACAAAAGGCAGACTGGGACAGAACCCACTCTCCCGTGTCCAATCGATTGCGACTGAGGAAGTCGGCCTGAACATTTAAAGTTCCCGCTATATGAGCCGCTGACAACTGTGCCAACTTGCTCTCTGCCCATTGACACAGTATTGCCGCCTCCTTTGCCAGAAGAATGCTTCTCGTCCCCCCCTGACGATTGACATACGCCACTGCCGTCGCGTTGTCGGAGAGGACTCATACTGGGCGATGTGCTAGAAACTTCTCGAACGCCTCCAGAGCCAACCGGATTGCTCGAAGCTCGAGAAGATTGATCTGCAGCTTGGACTCCTGCACCGACCAGGTCCCCTGCGCTGAGTGACCGAGACAATGAGCTCCCCAACCCGAGAGACTGGCATCCTCGTCACTACACACCAATCGGGCGTGTCCAGAGGCATTCCCCGAATCAAATTGTCCGACTTGAGCCACCAACGAAGGGCAAAACGAGCTTGCGGAGACCAGGGAAGCCATATCGAGTAATCCTCGAATAGAGACCACTGACTGAGAAGATGCCATTGCAGCGGGCGCATGTGACTCCGAGCCCAGGGGATCACCTCTATCGTCGCTGCCATTGATCCCAGAAGCTGAACATAATCCCAGGCCCTTGGAATCGGCTTCTGAAGAATGGATGACACCTGTTCCTCCAACTTGAAGCGACGCTGATCCGGTAGAAAAACTCTCCCCTGGGCGGTATCCAATTTCACCCCCAAATAGTCCAAAGTCTGAGCTGGGATGAGATGGCTCTTCCGAAAGTTTATTACCCAACCCAAAGACTGACGAAGAGCTATGACCTGCTGAGTGGCCTGCACACTCTCCGCGTAAGAAGGGGCTCGGATCAACCAGTCGTCGAGATAAGGGTGAACCTGCAAGACTTTGGATCTTAAATGAGCCGCCACGACTACCATAACTTTGGAGAACGTGCGAGGAGCCGTAGCTAGACCGAACGGCATAGCTCTGAACTGGAAATGCTTTCCCAAGATTGCGAAACGCAGAAATCTTTGATGAGGAGGCCAAATGGAAATATGCAAGTAGGCCTCCTTTAGATCGAGAGCTGTCAGGAACTCTCCGGGTTGCACCGCTGCAATAACTGACCGCAGGGTTTCCATCCTGAAGTGTCGCACAGCGAGGGCTTTGTTTACCGCTTTGAGATCCAACACTGGGCGGAAAGCATCTTCTTTCTTTGGCACCACAAAATAAATCAAGTAACGACCTCGCCCCACCTCGTCTGCCGGTACTAAGACTACAGCCCCCAGACGAAGTAGCTCCGCCAAGGTAGCCTTCACCGCTGCCGACTTTATTGGAGATTTGCACGGAGACTCGAGAAAACTGTCTGCGAGAGAGAGCGCAAACTCCAGTTTGTAACCCTCTCGTATAATACTCAGCACCCATTCGTCTGTGGTTACCCTGGCCCATTCCTCTCCAAAGTCAGACAGCTGTCCTATCGGTGGAGAGGGCTGGACCAGGGCCCCATCATTGTGGGCCTCTAGCTCCAGACTGACCTCTGGAACCTGTCTGCGGAATTCTACGTTCCTGCCGAAAGAGCTGTTGAAGTTTCTGAGAAAAACGGGACTTCGAAAAGCCTCCAACCTTTCCAGGCCTATATTTCTTAGCTTCCTTAAAACGCGGACGAAAAGTTCTCGCTTGGTTTTTGGATTTATCCTCCGGCAAACGACCCTTGGACTCCCCCAGGTCCTTAACAATCTGCTCCAGTTCTTGACCAAACAGCAATCTACCTTTAAATGGCAAGCGCGCCAAGCGGGATTTAGAAGGAAGATCAGCCGCCCAATGTTTTAACCAAATCCAGCGCCTAGCCGATACCGCCAAAGAAACCCCTTTAGCGGAAGCCCTAAGAATATCATACAGGAGATCAGCCAAATATGCCAAACCCGACTCTAAAAGAGGAAAGTATTCAATTAGGTCATCCGGCGACGCCGCTTTCTGCACCCAAGACAAGCATGCTCTAGCCACATATGACCCAGATACCGAAGCCTGCAAAGTCAAAGCGGCCACCTCAAAAGACGACTTGACTGCCGCCTCGAGCTTCTTTTCTTGTGGGACCCTAAGAGCCGCTCCACCTTCCACTGGCAAGGCGGTCTTCTTAGTAACTGCCATAATCAGGGAATCCACCACCGGCAGCCTCAAGGAATCCAAATCTTCTTGGCGCAACGGACAAAGCTTGCCCATAGCCTCGGCCACCCTCAAACTAGCTTCAGGGGTTTCCCATTGAGCCTTAATTAGAACTTACATGGCCTCATGAATATAAAAAGCCCTTGGCGGGGCTCTAGTACCTGACATAATGGACCCACTCACCGCAACTGGGACCGAAGGCTCCGGAGCCGAGAGATTTAAAATTTGAAGCGCTTGCACTATAAGAGAGCATGCAACTCTTCTCTCCTGAAAAGCCTCGCCACAGTGGGATCATCCCCCTCAGCTGCGGGTAACTCTCCTTCTTCTAAGGCCTCTATGCCCGATTCCGCTGACGCTATTTCGCCCTCTACATCCGAGTGAGCCGAATCGTCGGCCATGGACTGCTCAAAGTCCAAACGAGACCTCTTGGCGTGCTGCAGCACCGGCTGCGGCTCTGAACCCACCTGGGTCCCCAAAATGGCCGCCAGTTGCAGATCGCCGCCTGTACGCAGCAAAAACGCCTCATGCATAAGCAAAACGAATGCCGGAGAGAAACCTGACAACCCCGACTTGTCCAACGCTGCTCCCGCGCTGTTCTCCTGAACTGCATCTGCCACAGCCGCCGCGTTCGCGGTTTCTGGCTTCTCATGCCTGACAGAATAAATTGCACTGGCGGAGGCACACGCCGAGCCGATACCCGCGCTTCCCGCCAAACCTGCATCGCTTTGGAGCGCCCCATCGGAGCCCAACTCGCGGTCCTGAATCTCAGCCCCGGCCTGATTTAAATTTACAGAGCTTGACTCACATACCCCCGACGCTGACCGACGAGCTCCACAGCGCTTCACAGACTAAGATGGCACAGACATGGTAAAAATTAAATTTTACTTACAGCACCTTGTTAGCCCTGCTCACGTTCAAGGTAAAGAACACTGAAATTGCTTCCAGCACTATCACACCCAGTGCTATTTTGCAGGCAATGCTGTGTAGTGAAAGGTATCTCTCTTTTTTTTTTTTTTTAAAGAGGCAGGAGACTACCTTTCTGTAAATTTGTCCGGCTGAGAGGGGGAGAAGGGTAGGGACCTGGCACCACCAGGTGTATCCCCAATGTGCATCCGCACCTCAACCCCACCAAAAGCTCAACACCCCCGAGGGAATGGGATAGGAGTCTTGGAATACAGAGCTGCACAGTATGCTCATTCTACCTGCTTAGATAGAGAGAATACTGAAGTTAGTGAGGCTGCACATGCTCTCTAGAGGGAAACTTCAGTGTTCTCTCTATCTAACCTGCTGGAGGAGGGGCATAACCCACACGTCTCTGGATTGATCTGACAGGACGATATGGAAATTGTATTTTGTATCAAGTTGGTTTTTGGTTTAATTAAGCCACATTTATTACAACATTTTCCCCTCAGAGTTTTCTTCCTAATATTTGTATACAGGCCAAATACTACCTTCTCAGTTGTTTGATTCCTATATTACAAATTACAAAAAAAAAAATCAGTGGCTCTTTCATGACAGCATATTATTTTTGTATTTATTGAGCTCATCTCCATTTCTGGTACACTCACTCTGAAAGGAGATTGTTTTTCGTGGGATACAGTTGGCGATGGATGCTTCACTGTGTTGTAATAATCCACAAATAAGAAACAGGAAAAAGGCAACTGTGGTTTTGTTCATTTTCAGAGATGCTTATCTTCTGTTCAGTCGGAATTCTTCAGTTTGTGATTATTTACAGATGCAATCCATGTCCCACGTTGGCCTTGAAAATGTTGTAATTTGAGACCACTGGAACACGATGCACGGAGCTTGCAACCCCTTTCAATCAAGTAGCTATCTTTTGGAGAGCATTTCAAAATCAAACTTTGCACTGCAAATCCATCATCTTTCTCCTAAAACTTAATACATTTAATATCAATGAATATTTTACTAGTTGAAAACATACAGGAAAAGCATAATCAAGGAATCTCAGGGTCATCAGGCTGACAATTATGTAAGGGTGGGTGCCACACTATAAACCAAGTCACTACTTTTCAGTAGAAGACTGTGCTTGTTAAAGGGGATAGGATACTTGCATCACATGCTCAACATGGCAAGTATCTTTGGTGCCAACATTTCAAAACGACTAGAGGTACCAAACACAATACAAATTACTTCTCCCGTCCCTAAACACAATGAAGGCACTCGCTCAATACCCATTGCACCAACAGACTGGCTTCTATACCATATACCTGTACGGTTTTAGATTTATTTCTGTAGAAAGACTTTCGGCTATTTTTAATCCTGTATACTGCGAGATTTCGAGCCCAACTTCTTAATAAAAACGAAGTAGGGGAGGTACAGAGAGCAGACAGCAGCCTAGCTATAACTTCTAATACCCACTGATGAGAACCACACTGTTCTGTACGCTGTTGTTCTCTATACATTCTCCAGAAATAACTGCCGTTATTTCCAGAAATACCCGACCCCGCCCTGTTCCCCTACGACAGGCCGCCAACACGTACCACAGTGCGGAAGAAGAGACCCAACTCTAATCCTATTCTCTCTCTAGCGCTCCGAGAGGCCAGCAGCATACCGCAAACACAAACACCCCGCCCCTGCCTCCGTTGTTCACCCGATACCACAACTCATTGGCTGCGAGTTTGTGATTGACGACATCTGCGCCAATTAAACTTAGCAAGGAAACGTCTGAAATGGGAATGACTAGCTAGTAGTTGCTTGGTTACGGTAGTAACGTTAGACGTTGAGTGTTTGACTCTGGTTTAAATTATTTGGTTCTAAGAGTCCACGGTACCGAACAGAAACTTGAATAGTACAGTGATGCGCATTCAGGTTCTCTCCATGCCGTCTCATTTCCACTTTCTTTGACCCCAGAATACTGTGATATTTGTAGCTCTGCGGGTAATCTCATATATATATAGTAGGCATGGGGGGGGGGGGGGGGGGAGGGAGGCTTGGCCTTGCCAATATATATTGCAGAAATTAGGCAACTTTGGAGAGAGGGCAAGGATTGGTTTGTTTAGGGTTACCATATCAGCCCCTCCAACCAAAAGGAGCATGATGATGTCTGTGGATACATGTTATCTTCCCTGTCCGCAGCAGACAATTAAAAACAAACCGGTTGGGATGATGGTGTTAAACTAATGCCAAGTTAACACTTTTTCACACAGGAGTTTGCTGAATGCTGAGAATGTTTGGACATGCATAGTGCCTATTAATAGTCTCCTCCACCACCTGTGGTACGTTCTTCGTTTTCATGAACTCCCTCTGTAGAATCAATGCAGTCATCGATGGCGCAAACTTGGACCACATTCTCAAGGTCCAACAAACTCTAGATGTTTTTCTGGGCATGCACTAGAACTTCCACCACTTCCAGTGGTACCACACTTCTGTTAAGTTTGAGTGGAAGGATAGTACAGCTTCAGCCTGGAAGGGGTAGGCTGGCAGGTTTGTGTGGCTGATTTATCCTGCTGTCCAAGGAGAATTTTCATTACAGGCAAGTGACTGGTTTCTCTATGGACAAACAGTAATCATCAGCCTACAAAGCTTAGCATTGATAAGGCAGATGGTTAACTAAAGAAACATTAAAAATGCCCCCTGTTCAACCTGTGCCTACAGAGTTAAGGCGAAGCTGGCAAAATTTAGCAGTGTGTAACATATGAAGCAATCAATGGCATAAGGCATAACACCACAAAACAATCTGCCAGTCGAACTGACTTTAATAATGAAGTTTCAACACATCCAATTGAAAACAAACAAATGCTGAGAGAAGCATTACTACTACTATAGATAATTTCTATAGCGCTACCAGTCGTACGCAGCGCTTCACAATTTAACATGTAGAAAAGACAGTCCCTGCTCAAGAGAGCTTACAATCTAATAGGACAGACAGACAGGACAAATAAGGGATAAGGGTGGGACAGACAGATAGGACATGGGAAGGGACTATTGAAGAGAGGAAAACAAGATAAAGGTTACAAGCAGGTGACAAGTTAGGAATTAACAGCAGCATCAAACAGGTAGGCCTTTAGCCCGGATTTGAAGGCGGCCAGGGATGGAGCTTGACGTAATGGCTCAGGGAGTCTATTCCAGGCATAAGGTGCGGCAAGATAAAAGGAACAGAGTCTGGAGATAACGATGGGGGGAGAAGGGTACAATTAGGAGATATTTGCCTAGTGAACGGAGATCCTGGGAAGGAGTGTAGGGAGAGATGAGGGTGGAGAGGTAGAGAGGGGCAGCAGAGTAAATGCACTTATAGGTTAATAAGAGGAGCTTGAACTGTATACGGAAACAGATAGGGAGCCAGTGAAGTGACTTCAGAAGAGGGCTGATATAGGCATAGCGACTTTGGCAAAATATTAATCGTGCAGCAGCATTTTGAACAGATTGAAGAGAAAAGAGATGGCTGAGTGGAAGACCGGTGAGAAGCAAGTTGCAGTAGTCCAAGCGAGAGGTGATGAGAGTGTGGCTGAGGGTTCTGGTAGCGTGTTCAGAATGGAGAGGGTGAATTTTGGCGATATTATAGAGGAAGAAACGACAGGTTTTAGCAATCTGTTGAATATGTGCAGGGAAGAAGAGGGAGGAGTCGAAGATGACCCCAAGGTTACGAGCAGAAGAGACAGGAAGAATGAGCGTGTTGTCGACAGAAATAGAGCGTGGGGGAAGGGGAGAGGATGGTTTAGGTGGGAAGATAAGGAGCTCAGTTTTGGACATATTGAGCTTCAGGTGGCGGTGAGACATCAAGGCGGCAATGTCAGATAGGCAGGCAGATATCTTGGCCTGGATTTCTGCTGAGATTTCTGGCGTGGAGAGGTAGATCTGGGAATCATCAGCGTAAAGGTGATATTGAAAACCGTGGGCTGAGATCAGAGCACCAAGGGAGAGAGTATAGATGGAGAAAAGGAGAGGTCCTAGGACAGATCCCTGAGGTACACCCACTGAGAGTGGGATAGAGGAAGAGGAGGATCCACCAGAGTAAACACTAAAACTACGCTGAGAGAGATAAGAAGAAAACCAGGAAAGAGCAAAGTTCCGAAATCCAAGTGAGGACAGCGTGCCAAGAAGTAGGCTGTGATCAACAGTGTCAAAAGCAGCAGAAAGATCAAGAAGGATGAGGAAAGAGCATTAACCACTGGTTCACCAAGTAATAACTGATATTTTTGTTTTCTTCTTACTTTTAAAACACTAGTCCTAAGCAAAACGAAACGGAGACTATGTAGCAGCTAGGAAATAACAGAAGACAAAACTACATAACCAAATGTTCTGGTTCAAACAGTATCTATGAACACATGGAAAGAGGATCAAGTCGCAGCCCTACATATGTCTTGGAGGGGCATATTGCAAAGGTTTGCTGTTGTGATAGCAGTCTTCCTAACTTGATGAGCATGTACCTGTGCTGAATCTGTTTGTCCTCGATCAGATAAGAAAAGGAATCTGCTACCCACTGTGACAAAGTTATCTTGTTATGTTCTTACTCTTATCCATTTCAACACCACAATCCTCCATATACTGGGGAGAAAAACTACAAACATCAAGGAGCCAAATATCAATGACACTGACTATAAAGGAAATAAGCTGCCTGATATAGTGCTGTCTTAACACTTCTGAATAGCAACCCCTCTTCAGTCCTCCCCCTTAGTATACGAAGGAAGTAGTAGTCCCAAGCAGCAATTTTATCACTAAGTAAAAAGGAAAAATGTGAGATCATAAAAAATCTAACTTAAGAATGTAGTTGTCGACATGGGCTATCATTAAGATATGTTATTTTACCACTAACTTGTGCTGTTTTCACAAAGGTCCCATTTTATGTGATGAGACCTAGTTACTAATAACTGGGATTAACAGTAAAATAACAATGAAATAAAGTAAAGTAACTAACTTGTTAGTCTCACTCACACACACAAGGATTGACTTGGGCTGCACATACTGCAGTGGGACATGTTTATCCACTCCTACCCTAGCTGAGATAATATTTAACCATCTCTCTGACCTCACGTGCAACTTTCTTCAAATCAATCACCTTACTTTCTAATTCTTCTTATTTTCTTACTCATCTATATGTTACAACTTTGCCTTACCCTTCACTACCAATTATAATGCTCTAGTACATATTGTGTTGTCATTGCAAGTAGTATACTATGCCATACTTTGCATTGTTGTTCGAATATTTTTACTGCTGTAATTGCCTATTGCTCATGTTTGTTCTATTCTTACTGTACACTGCCTTGAGTGAATTCCTTCAAAAAGGTGGTAAATAAATCCTAATAAATAAACATGTCTTAAGGGTAGCCCACATTGATAATTTCACCTTTTAGTGTCCTTTTACTGCACAATGCATTTACACAGGTACTTGAGGAAAAAAGTCACGCCAATCTGTGCACATAAGTAGGAACTATTGTCTCTTCTTTTCAGTGGCAAGAGCTACACCTGGAAATACATGAATCTTAAGACTACAAAAGCAAGTTTCCTGGTCTGTTAGGATCAAAGGGCAAAAATAATTGTGAAGTTTTCTGGATAGGCTTGTGTCTTTTGCAAATAAACAGAAAGGCAATATACACAACCAAAGATATGCAATTCTTCTTCTTCTTCAGTGTTTGGAAATGGGGGAAGAAATAAGGAAGAATAATGGACTGATTAACATAAAACAGAGAAACCACTTTTGGCAGGAATTCTGAATGAGTACAGAGCAATGTCATTAAAGAATTGTGTGTAAGTGCTATAACCATAGGCGCCCCGTATAGGAGGCTTGCAACCGTGATCTTCCCCTGGCTGCTGCCCCCACGAACGCAGGGCTGGTGCGGCGCAGCAGCCAGGCAGCTCTCCAGCAGTCCCTCCTTCCTTCCCACCCACCCTCAGCTCCCCGACCGGCAGGCATCCTCCTCCCCCCTCCCCTCCCCACATGTGCATGTGTTTTAACCCTTTTACTTTCCATGGCAGCGACATTAGTGACGAAGAAGGCACTGCGGGCTCGCCTCCAGCTCCTCCCTTTCCTCTTCACACAGTGTCCTGCCTTCTGCGATGATGCATTTCCTGTTTCCGCGAGGGCGGGACACTGTGTGAAGAGGGGAGAAGCTGGAGGCAAGCCTGCAGTGCCTTCTTCTTCACTGATGTCGCTGCCACGGAGAGTAAAAGGGTTAAACGCGTGGGGGGGGGGGGAAGGAACGGAGAGGAGGGCTGTCAGGGAGAATCGCTGGACATGGATGGGAGGGCAGGGCAGGGCAGGGGGCGATAACAGATTGCCGGACATGGAGGGGAGGGCAGAGGGAGAGAACAGATCGCTGGGTATGGAGAGAAGGGGAGGGCAGGGGGAGAGAAGAGATCGCTGGAGAGGAGAGGATGGGAGGGCAGGGAGAGAGAACAGATCTCTGGAAATGGAGAGAAGGGGAGGGTAGGGTAGGGGGAGAGAAGAGATAATTGGAGAGGAGGGGAGGGCAGGGGAGAGAGGAGACTTGCTGGCCTTGGATGGATGGAGGGGAGGGCAGGGGAGAGAGGAGAATTGCAGGACATGGATGGATGGAGGGGAGGGCAGGGGGAGAGAAGAGATCGCTGGACAGGAGAGGAGGGGAGGGCAGGGGAGAGAGAATTGCTGGACATGGATGAATGGAGGGGAGGGCAGGGGAGAGAGAATTGCTGGACATGGATGGAGGGGGCAGGGGAGAGAGGAAATTTGCTGGAGATGTATGGAGGAGAGGGCAGGGGAGAATGGAGAGTTGCTGGACATGGATGGATGGAGGGGAGGGCAGGGGAGAGAGGAGAATTGCTGGACATGGATGGATGAATGGGGGTAGAGGAGAGAGGAAATTTGCTGGATATAGGTGGATGGAAGAGAGGGCAGGGGAGAATGGAGAGTTCCTGGACAGGCACTGCAGGATCTTGTTTAGTATTAAGGGGGAATAAAAAGAGAGAGAGAGAGGGAAAAGCAAGCAGGACCTAGTTTAGTATTACGAGGGAATAAAGAGAGAGAGAGAGAGAGAGAGAGAGAAGAGCAAGCATCATTAAATAGTTGCCAGTGAGGGGCATAATCAAACGGCGCCGGCCATCTCCATGGCTGGCTCCGCAAATGGGCGGAGCCAACCATATTTTTGAAAAAGATGACCGGCCATCTTTTTTTTGATAATAAAGTTGGGGCCAGCCAAATCATGACATAAATGTTGAGATCGCCGGGTTTGAGATACCCGGCATCAGTTTTTGCAGATAATGGAAACCGAGGCCGGCCATCTCAAAACCAGCCAAAGCCAAGGCATTTGGTCGTGGGAGGAGCCAGCATTTGTAGTGCACTGGTCCCACTAACTGAATGTAAAAAGCCCTTCCCTTACCAATCTGGAAAGGAATGGGCATGCATGAAGGAAATTGCAGGCAAATGAGCTGCTTGCTATTAGCTCATTTGCACACGATTTCCTTCCTAATTAGAGGAAGCGACAGCAGTTGAGGACGTCCGTCCCTGTAGGGCCGCCGAGAGACTGGGTCGGGCCCGGGACAAGGCCGCCCCTGGGCATCCCCCCCCCCCCCCGAGGTCGCCACCGCTCCCCCCTCCACGAATGGGGGAGGAGGAGAGGTTGGTTTAGGGGGAAAGATAAGAAGCTCAGTCTTGGTCATGTTTAGTTTCAGATGGTGCTGAGACATCCAGGCAGCATCAGACAGGCAGGCTGATACTTTGGCCTGGATTTCGGCTGAGATTTCTGGTGTGGAGAGGTAGATCTGGGAGTCATCAGCGTAAAGATGATACTGAAATCCTTGAGATGAGATCAGAGTACCAAGGGAAGAAGTATAGATGGAGAAAAGAAGAGGTCCCAGGACAGATCCCCGAGGTACACCGACAGTGGGATAGAAGTAGAGGAGGATCCACTAGAGTATACAATAAAGATATGCTGGAAGAGATAAGAAGAAAACCAGGAAAGAACAGAGCCCTGAAATCCAAGTGAGCACAGCGTATCAAGGAGTAGGCTGTGATCAACAGTGTCAAAAGCAGCAGATAGATCGAGAAGGATAAGGACAGAATAGAGACCTTTGGATCTGTCCAGGAACAGATCATTGGAGACTTTAGCAAGCACTGTTTCAGCTGAATGAAGGGGGCGAAAGCCAGATTGAAGTGGATCAAGAATAGCTTGAGATGAAAGAAAGTAAAGGCAACGATGGTGAACAGCACGTTCAAGTATCTTGGATAGGAAAGGGAGGAGGGAGATGGGGTGATAGTTGGAATTCAGGTAGGGTCCAATGAAGGTTTTTTAAGGAGTGGTGTGACTACGGCATGTTTGAAGGCATCAGGAACAGTCGCAGTGGACAGTGAAAAATTGAGGATATGACAGATAAAAGGGATGACAGTAGGAGGAGAGATAGTGTTAAGTAGATGGGTGGGAATAGGATCAGAGGAACAGGTAGTTAGTTTCAAGGAGGAAATAAGATGTGTAGTTTCCTCTTCAGTGATTTCAGAAAAGGAAGAAAAGGAGGCAGGGGTTGGAGGGTTCAGAGAATGGACTAAGGGAAGGATAGGTGGAGGTGACCTGGTTGAGAATTCAAGTTTAATCTTGTGAACCTTATCATGAAAGAACTCAGCCAGAGTCTGGGGGGAAAGTGAAGGGGGGGTGGGTTGGAGGTGAAGGCACTTTGAGGAGAGAGTTCAGTGTGGCAAAGAGACATTGAGGGTTTGAGCCAAGAGAATTTGTCAACTGGATGGTAATAGTCCTGTTTGGCAAGTAAAAGAGCAGACTGGAAGGAGGTCAGCAAGAATTTGAAATGTATGAAGTCAGCATGGGCACGGGATTTCAGCCAAAGGCGTTCGGCAGAGCGTGTACAGGAACGTAGGTAGCGGATTCTAGAGGTCAGCCAAGGCTGGGGTTTGGTACGTTTTACAGAACGGGGAATGGGAGGAGCGAGAGTATCCAGAGCAGAGAATAGTATTATAGGAAGAGACAGCCTCATTGACAGACTTCTGAGGATCCATTCATTCTGAACAGGATTCCTTTATGTTTATCCCACAAATTTTTGAATTCTGTTACCGTTTTCATCTCCAGGAATCCTGTTCAGAAGGAATGGATCCTCAGGAGCTTAGCTGAGATTGGGTGGCAGAGCCGGTGGTGGGAGGCGGGGATAGTGCTGAGCAGACTTATACGGTCTGTGCCAGAGTTGGTGGTGGGAGGCGGGACTGGTGATTGGGAGGTGGGGATAGTGCTGGGCAGACTTGTACGGTCTGTGGCAGAGCTGGTGGTGGGAGGCGGGGCTGGTGGTTGGGAGGCGGGGATAGTGCTGGGCAGACTTATACGGTCTGTGCCAGAGCCGGTGGTGGGAGGCGGAACTGGTGGTTGGGTGGCGGGGACAGTGCTGGCCAGACTTATACGATCTGTGCCAGAGCCGGTGGTGGGAGGCGGGGCTGGAGGTTGGGATGCGGGATAGTGCTGGGAAGACTTATATGGTCTGTGCCCTGAAGAGGACAGGTACAAATCAATGCAGGATATACACAAAAAGTAGCACATATGAGTTTATCTTGTTGGGCAGACTGGATGGACCGTGCAGGTCTTTTTCTGCCGCCATCTACTATGTTACCACCTCCCACAGGAGGGCGCTTCAAGTATCTACCACTCTCTCTGTGAAAAAATACTTCCTGACATTTTTCTTGAGTCTGGCCCCCTTCAACCTCATTTCATGTCCTCTAGTTCTACCGCCTTCCCATCTCCAGAAAAGATTTGTTTGCGGATTAATATCTTTCAAATATTTGAACATCTGTTAAATATCACCCGTTTCTCCTTTCTTCCAGGGTATACATGTTCAGGTCAGCAAGTCTCTCCTTACAGTGGGGGAAATAAGTATTTGATCCCTTGCTGATTTTGTAAGTTTGCCCACTGACAAAGACATGAGCAGCCCATAATTGAAGGGTAGGTTATTGGTAACAGTGAGAGATAGCACATCACAAATTAAATCCGGAAAATCACATTGTGGAAAGTATATGAATTTATTTGCATTCTGCAGAGGGAAATAAGTATTTGATCCCTCTGGCAAACAAGACCTAATACTTGGTGGCAAAACCCTTGTTGGCAAGCACAGCGGTCAGACGTCTTCTGTAGTTGATGATGAGGTTTGCACACATGTCAGGAGGAATTTTGGTCCACTCCTCTTTGCAGATCATCTCTAAATCATTAAGAGTTCTGGGCTGTCGCTTGGCAACTCGCAGCTTCAGCTCCCTCCATAAGTTTTCAATGGGATTAAGGTCTGGTGACTGGCTAGGCCACTCCATGACCCTAATGTGCTTCTTCCTGAGCCACTCCTTTGTTGCCTTGGCTGTATGTTTTGGGTCATTGTCGTGCTGGAAGACCCAGCCACGACCCATTTTTAAGGCCCTGGCGGAGGGAAGGAGGTTGTCACTCAGAATTGTACGGTACATGGCCCCATCCATTCTCCCATTGATGCGGTGAAGTAGTCCTGTGCCCTTAGCAGAGAAACACCCCCAAAACATAACATTTCCACCTCCATGCTTGACAGTGGGGACGGTGTTCTTTGGGTCATAGGCAGCATTTCTCTTCCTCCAAACACGGCGAGTTGAGTTCATGCCAAAGAGCTCAATTTTTGTCTCATCTGACCACAGCACCTTCTCCCAATCACTCTCGGCATCATCCAGGTGTTCACTGGCAAACTTCAGATGGGCCGTCACATGTGCCTTCCGGAGCAGGGGGACCTTGCGGGCACTGCAGGATTGCAATCCGTTATGTCGTAATGTGTTACCAATGGTTTTCGTGGTGACAGTGGTCCCAGCTGCCTTGAGATCATTGACAAGTTCCCCCCTTGTAGTTGTAGGCTGATTTCTAACCTTCCTCATGATCAAGGATACCCCACGAGGTGAGATTTTGCGTGGAGCCCCAGATCTTTGTCGATTGACAGTCATTTTGTACTTCTTCCATTTTCTTACTATGGCACCAACAGTTGTCTCCTTCTCGCCCAGCGTCTTACTGATGGTTTTGTAGCCCATTCCAGCCTTGTGCAGGTGTATGATCTTGTCCCTGACATCCTTACACAGCTCCTTGCTCTTGGCCATTTTGTAGAGGTTAGAGTCTGACTGATTCACTGAGTCTGTGGACAGGTGTCTTTCATACAGGTGACCATTGCCGACAGCTGTCTGTCATGCAGGTAACGAGTTGATTTGGAGCATCTACCTGGTCTGTAGGGGCCAGATCTCTTACTGGTTGGTGGGGGATCAAATACTTATTTCCCTCTGCAGAATGCAAATAAATTCATATACTTTCCACAATGTGATTTTCCGGATTTAATTTGTGATGTGCTATCTCTCACTGTTACCAATAACCTACCCTTCAATTATGGGCTGCTCATGTCTTTGTCAGTGGGCAAACTTACAAAATCAGCAAGGGATCAAATACTTATTTCCACCACTGTATATGTCTTGTAACACAAATCCCATACCATTTTTGTACCAACTACTCGTACAGGAGCGTCAACACCTCCTTTCTTCTGCTGGTCACTCCTCTCTCTATACAGCCTAGCATCCTTCTGGCTACGGCCACCGCCTTGTCACACTGTTTCGTCGCCAATTAATCTTTGTTGATAAATAATGTGTGTTAATTAAGCATCTGTGAAGAAAGAAAAAAAGGAAAGTCTCATATCCCCCCCGTTAATAAGGGTGACTGCTCATAAAACCATAGTAAAAGCTACATAGTAACATAGTAGATGACGGCAGAAAAAGACCTGCATGGTCCATCCAGTCTGCCCAACAAGATAAACTCATATGTGCTACTTTTTGTGTATACCCTGCATTGATTTGTACCTGTCCGCTTCAGGGCACAGACCGTATCCCAGCACTATCCCCGCCTCCCAACCACCAGCCCTGCCTCCCACCACCGGCTCTGGCACAGATCGTATAAGTCTGGCCAATTTCCCAACACTAGAAGTAGAGGAGTGTGGTAGCCGTGTTAGTCCACTCTTAAGGTTATCAATAGAAATCAAACAAAATAAAACATGGAAAAGAAAATAAGATGATACCTTTTTTATTGGACATAACGTAATACATTTATTGATTAGCTTTCGAAGGTTGCCCTTCTTCGTCAGATCAGACATTTGCTTATTTCCGATCTGACGAATCAATAGAAATCAAACAAAATAAAACATTGAAAAGCAAATAAGATGATACCTTTTTTATTGGACATAACGTAATACATTTCTTGAATACTACTACTTAGCTTTCGAAGGTTGCCCTTCTTTGTCAGATCAAGAAATGTATTACGTTATGTCCAATAAAAAAGGTATCATCTTATTTTATGTTCTTTTCCATGTTTTATTTTGTTTGATTTCTATTGATAACCAAAACTAGAAGAAATTTACAAAGCAGTGATTTGCACTACTCTTTATCCTTTCATCAAGCACTTAATTGTTTGGATCAAGTATCCTCAGTTGATACGTCATTTGCCAGAATTGTTCTTGAGAGCCACAAACTTTAAAGCTTCAACCTATCTCCTCGTCCATTAAAAAATAAAAAAAACAACAAATGACTGCAACCCTAAGCTAGGGAGTCCCTGTATGGCTATTGCCGTGAAGCATGCTAGAAAAGAATTGTCATTCAAGTCTGAAATGACTCCGGCCGAAAAAGTGGGACCTGCTCAGCAACCTCTTTTAGGACAAAGGATCACAACCGCGCCGCTAGTGGTGTCATCACCTATGTGTGGCTGAGTGTTGGATGTAATCCATAACCTAGTTGTAACAAATGTATTTCTACTACTCATATCTTATTGTAAGCCACACTGAGCCCGCAAATAGGTGGGAAAATGTGGGATACAAATGCAATAAAATAAATAAATAAATAAATAAAATCTTGCTGTTCACGGAGAACAGCCATTACAGGTTTGCAACTTTGCTGAACACTGTTCAAGTATGCAACAATTTAACTTTCCCATATTATGCTCAGCTCAGTCCGCCAGTCATAACCGAATCAAAGATGGATGTCGCGCACGGCACTTCGGATTCAGTCACGTGCCAGAGGAGTGAGAGAACTCAAGCATTAATTTACTTGTAAATACGCAAATAGAATGGAGAAAAGCAAATACGTTATTTTCTTTTGCTTCGTTTTTGGAAATGCTACTGCGTTCGCTTCTGGTTTTGTTGTTTACAGGTTTTTTTTTTTTCAGCCACAAAGGAAATGACGCCACAGCACTTCCACTCTTGCGCTCTGCCTGCTCGAGCGGGAGTGTGCGTGCGTGAGAGGGGCCCGAGAGCGGTAGAGGTGGTGGTGGAAAGATTCTCGAGCTGTACTCGAGTTCTCACACCGGTAAGACGCATCAGCCCGTTCTAGGGCGACCCTGGTGTTTTTGCCCTTCCTCTTGCAAGATTAGCCTTCTCTAATACTAGAGCGCTGTAGTGAGGCTGAGGCCTGAGCTCATCCTGCGTGGTGGGGGAGGGGCCCCTGTGTGAACCGAGGCCTGATGGATTGCTAATCCGTTAGGTAGCAGAATCACGCTGACGTGGGGTCGTAGTATTTCGCTTGTTCGCCACTAACAGTTTATTGTTTACGAGTTGTTTGTCTAGGTATCCTCCCTTTTTATAGGCATCTAGAAAAGGAATTTCCAGACTAGTCCGCGGGGCTCGCTTGTGTGTCCTGCCATGCGGTTTTTTCCCTTCTGCAGCTGCATCTGGCTTTGCCGGAAAAACTTTACTCTTTCATGGACACCAGCAGCAGTGCAAAGCAACGAGGCTTCACCAGCTGAAGAAGATGGTGGATCTCTCGCTCCCATCCTGCTCAGCAGACTCTCATGGGGTCTTCTTACTGTCTGTGGACTCTTACCATTTTAATACAGTTGAAAAGATCAAATTGAAAAGAACCATTTTGAAACGTTTTGGGAACCCTAGTATTTTTTTCATGATGTATATTGCTAAAACGATGTAAACTACATAGATATTTTTTCAGTATAATACGTTTTCGTGGTTGCCTGATCAGTTTCGGTTGTGAACAAATGTAATCACCCCCCCCCCCCCAACCAATCTTAAAGATGCAGTTTGTTTTGTGTGTGCTTTTTTTTTCTGACCCAGTTTCAAAGTAGAAACCTTTGATAAACGCTTTTCCACTCAATCAGTGGTAATCATAGGACAGTGAGATTAATATTTCTATAGGTTCTTTGCAACTTTTAAATACTTCTTACTGCACTTATAAGTTGAAACCATGATTAGAGTTTGGTTGCTTTTCCAAATGCAATCTGTGGGCAAAGTTACACATTCAAGTACAGTAGGTATTTTTCTGCCCCAGAGGATTTAAAATCTAAGTTGGTATCTGAGGCAGTGGAAGTCACAAGGAGTGTCAGTGAGAGGGGCTTGATTTGAACTTTGGCTTCTCTGGTTCAGAGTCCACTACTCTAAACACTAGATTACTTCTCCATAGTTGACAGAAGCAGATAGCACCTTATAGACTAGATATTTTGTGGACTAGTGCTTTTTGCCAGATGCATCTGATGAAGTGGACTCTGGTCCTTGAAAACCTATGCCTCAAATTGCTTGCCAGTAATAGTGAACTCCATTGAGAGTTCGTTCCTCTGAGTAGTTGAGGCTTTTAAGTTGATAAACTGCGGGTAGTCAGTGGCTCAGTAACCTGTCAGTGGCCTGTTTTGAGCAAATTTACTATTATTTTGAGTTGTGGTTATTCTGTAAGGTGCCATCTGCTTTTCTTGATTGTTACATTAGATTAGTACCCCTTTTAAAAGACCTTCACAGTTAGTGGAACTCTACACTTTAATTGCTGAACTGCAATAGATCATTAGTACTCGCTGTTCTATTGTAGAATAGTGGATCATTTTCTCCCTACTCCTTAATGTAGGGATAGTTAGCTCTACAGATAGCTGGACATAAGTTGAGAAGGATGAGCAAAGCAGGTGCTTTGCTTTCTAATGGAATTCTAGATGTGTATAATTCATAAAGAGGTTTATTGAAGAAACATCCATTTTCTGATTGTAGATTACAAAATGTCGACATCCGGGCGAATCACAAGAGAAAAATTTGATGCTATGGTGAAAGAGAAGGTTGACATGTATGGCATGAGTGTTGATGAGGCCATCAAACGGACTATTCAACAATGTCGGTTCCAAGGTAAGCCATGGCCATTCTTCTTTTCCCATGTTGTTTCTGTGTGAGGTACACATCTGTTACAGATGGATTATTTACTAATTAATTTTATGCAGTAGATCTTCTGGTAAATAATGCTCGTTACCTGTTAGTAAATACCTATTAAAAAAAAAAACAGCACTGTGAGGGATGGCAGGCTGAGTTAAGTTCTTTTTGTAAGAAGAGTAAAGCCTAAAATATCTTGTATTGCTGTATTAATGTTTATACGTTGTAATTCATCTTGAGTTTTATTGCAAAGGTTTGTGAAATCTAGTTATATTAAAATTACTCAAGGAAAGTACTAGTGCAGTAGGGAGACTGATAATCAGAAAAATAAAGTTTGTATGATGTGTAGAAGTTTAAAAATTCCAATTTGAAAGCTAGATAAAAATTCCTGTGGTTAAACAGTGAGGTAAATGAAACAGTTAAAGGTTAAATGAGGAAAATGTGGCTCAGTGTGAGCACAAGTGAATTGAAGAAAAGACAGTAATAGGGTATGCCAGCTTTGAAAAGCAGATTGTTGTAGAACAAAATCTAATATAAGAACATAAGAAATGCTGTACTGTGGCAGATCAAATATCCATCAAGCCTAGTATCCTGTTTATAGCAGTGGCCAATATAAGTCACAAGTGCCTATTGCAATCCTCAAAGGTAGCTAGATGCCATTCTGCTTTCCACCTCCTTGCCCCTTCCACAAATGATAAGACTTGGGGAAACAGAAAAACACCTCTTCTTTTCACATATGTTAATGCAGCACAGTACTTAACTATTTATCCAAAAAATAATCATCTAAAAATGATAATTAAAAAATGGAGGAAAAAGCCTCAACAGACTCAATTACTATATAGGCACTTAGCCATTAAATCTCAAGGAGCGCTTGCTGTCATCATTGGCAAGAAACCTCCATAGGCTGTATAGCTTTCAATCTCAATTTATTAAACTGAAACTTACATGGATGCCCAGCGTTTCTTAACTCTCTCTTAATGATGGGCATCCATATAAGAAGTATCCGTTTAATAAATTGAGATTGAAAGCTGTAAAGCCTATGGAGGGTTTTTTCCAATGATGACATCAAGCGCTCCTTGAGATTTAATGGCTAAGTGCCTATATAGTAATTGAGTCTGTTGAGGCTTTTTCCTCCATTTTTTTTTAAATTATTTTTTGGATAAATAGTTAAGTACTGTGCTGCAGTAACTTACGTGAAAAGAGAAGGTGTTGTTTTTCAGTTTCAATTATTTACTCTTAAAGCTCTAGGTGTAAGATTTTTTTTATTTTTTTTTTAGAAGAGTTGGAGGAAAGCCACTACTTAAGTTTATGGACTTTTCTTTCAGGAAAACATCCTAACCTTTTTTTAAACCTTGCCATGCAACTGCTTTTATCACATCCTCTGGCCATCCAGTTTCTAGCCCTGGTATATCCAGATGTGCAGCAGTACTGGCTAGCCAGTATTTCTCTGCATTTAGCAGGTAGGGACAGTACTGGTTGGTACAGCAGGGTCTGTTAAGGCTATGTTCTTCTAGGGCAGCGCCTCAACTATTGGAGGAAACGTATGAGCAAAGTGCCTCTTCTCTGAGCCACAAGACCAGACAAGTGTGTGAGTAAGCCCTCCAGCAGGACCCATCATGGTCTATCTTTCCTCTTCCTGCTACTTTCCCCTAGGAGTGTGTCGAGGCCTCCGGTAGCTAGCATGGTGTGATGATGCTGGAGATAGGCCCCAGTCCCTTAGTCATCACATCTTTGGCCACAGAATAGCATTGCAGGTTCGTATGTCCTCGCTGTGATGGGTATGCCGATTCACAGGATGGAACTGGAGGTTGGGATGACAGCAGTGTTGGCTAGTGTGTGACTTGGGTGTAGCTGACCCGGGAAGTGCAGGAATGCTTGTGGTTGGGACTGCCATTATTTTGGACGCATGTTTCATAGTAGGCAGTGGGAGATACCTATCCTTACTACATATGTATTGTGGGGGGGGGGGGGGGGTGCAGGTCTGATGGAGGAGAGATCAGGTGCTGCTCTTAAAGTTTTTTTTTTTTCCCTCTCCCAATTTGTTGAAATTATGTACTAGGGCCTTTCTCTTCATGCAGGGGCCACAGTTAGATTGTTGGGTGGGACCTTTCTTGAGGTTCTGTTGGTTTCACGTTAGACTCCAAGTGAGCCCTTTGGGCTTGGAATGTTTTTCGCAACATACAGTGGGACCCAGTTTTCTTGCCGTCAGAGCGACGGCTGAGTCGAGATTTGGGAAAGACCCACTGGAGGAATGGGAAGTTGTGTGGTGTTCCCCCCCCCCCCCCCCCCAAGGAAGATTCTGTGGTCGTCTGCCTTTCCAGAAACGAGAGATGCTTCTGCTTATCGAGAGGATCTCTTCTACTTTTTTTTTTTTTTAAATTTGTTTATAAATTTTAATTATTTACAAAGATACAATAATCTTTGAAAGACAACACCAAGATCCAGAAAAGAATACATTCTGGAAAGAACAACAATAAGAAATAATTACTTTTTTAATTAGTCCACAGTCGAGAGGAATCTGTGAACAAATCCAAAGGAAGTTGGATAAATGAAATATTACAAGTAAAGATATAGGTAGTTCCCCCTTATAATCTTAACCAGCTAAACATTTAGTTCTCCTCCCGTGCTACCCTGAGAGTAAAAAAAAAAACTGCGCAGTTGGAGAGGTTCAAAAAACACACATTTCTTATCTTTAAAGAGAAGAATACGTTTACATGGAAATTGTAACTGGAAGCGAGCATTTAATAATAATGTCTTGTTTCATCTCTAAAAATGTTTTCCTCCTTTGTTGTGTCCATTTAGATATATCAGGAAAAATAGACACTTTTCCTCCTAAGAATTCAGGTTGAATTTTTTGAAAATATAGTCTCAATAGGGCTTCTTTGTCTTGTAAGAATACAAAAGAGACCAGAAGTGTAGCTCTAGTTTTAATTTCTTCCTTCGGCTGTTCCAAAAATGTAGAAATGTCCAATATATCCACAGATGTTTCCCGTCGCTCTTGATTATCTTGATGAAATTTTGTACTCAAATAATATAACTTCTGGACAGGTGGAAAAGATTGATCTGGATATTTAACATTCTCGCTCAGAAACTTATGAAACATTTCCCTTGGAGCTATAAGTTTGAGTATGGAAAATTGAATATTTGTAAATTTAAGTTCCTTGTAATATTCTCTAAATTTTAAATTTTACAATGAAGAATCAATCTATCTCCTGCAAACTGAGCTTGATTCTCTTGAACTTTTACCATGTCCGTTTCCAACTTGTTTAGTAGAAAAATTTTCAGTAGTTTTCTTAGCTTCTCTTACTTGCACAGAGTTATTTAAAGACACTGATACAAAAGAAGAACAAACCTTATGCAGGGTTTCAAGGGCAGTCCAAATTATTTAGTTAGATTTTGCTCACACCTTTTTCTGTAGTAGCTCAAGTTGTTACATTCAGGTACATTGGATGTTTCTCTGTCCCAGGAGGGCTCACAATCTAAGTTTGTACCTGAGGCAATGGAGGGTTAAGTGACTTGCCCAAGATCACAAGGAGCAGCAGTGGGATTTGAACTGGCCACCTCTGGATTGCAAGACCGGTGCTCTAACCACTAGGCCACAGCGAGATTTCCTGTGGTCTTTTCAATGGCTGAATCGCTGAGGCACATAAGGAAATTTCCTCTTGAGAATAACTAGAAGTAATGGCTTCCACCGTTGCCTCCTCCGATGCCATATTCGAAGATTGCTGGATCCCCTCCACTAAGGGTCGACGAATAACCTCGGCAGTATTTCCATTAACCGCTTCCTGAAACGAGGCTCGCCTCCCCTTCGAGACTCCATTTGCGTATGGTCGCAGTACCGTTGCCTCGTCTGGCCGCAGTCCGTCGGATCCACCTTCTCCCTGCTTGTTCCTGCCGCAGTCCGTCAGAACCAGCTTCTCCCTGTTTATTCCAGCCATCTGCTCCAACTTGTGCCAAACATCTGCTCTAACTTGCCCGCCTGATCCAGCTTATCCCAGTCCTTTGCACCAGCTTGTTCCAGTCCGCCCGACCCAGCTCCTCCCTGTTTGTGCCAGACATCTGCTCCATCTTCTTCCAGCCTGCTCCAGCTTCTTCCAGCCCGCCTGATCCAGCTTCTCCCTGTTTGCTCCAGTCCTTCTGCTTCAGCGGTGCCAGCCCACCTGATCCAGCTTGTTCCTGTTCACCTGATCCAGCCTCTCCCCGCTTGTTCCAGCTACCTGCTCCAGCTTGTCCCAGTCCATCGGATCCAGCTTGTTCCAGTTACCTGCGCCAACTTGTCCCAGGCTGTCGGATCCAGCTTATCCCTGCCTGTCCCAGTCATCTGCTCCAGCTTGTTCCAGCCCGCCTGATCCAGCTCGCGCAGCCTCTCCCTGCCTGTTCCAGCTACCTGCTCCAGTTGTTACCTCGACTTCTGATGCATATCGAATACCTACTTTAACTGTTGATTGAATTCCTTTACTCTATCTTAGCTGCTGATTGAATTCCTCTAGACACTATCACTCCCTATGCCTTAGCTGTTGCCTGATGGCCCAGTCCTAGCCTTCCTGCCTCCTCCTCTACTCCTATCACCTTAGCCACTTTCACATCTACCCGCATCCACCTTAGCCCTATATATGGCCCTTATACACATTCTATTCATCGCCCTGTCCCTTCCTAACCTCGTCCACCCTCCCCTTCCACTGTCTACCTCAGGAACTCATTGCCCACCCTTGTCCCCTCCTGTCCTGCTCATTGCTCTCCTGCCCCCCTCATCATTCCTAGCTCTCAACCTTCTACATCTCCTCCCCACCATTAACCCATCCCCATTCCTCCTTAACACATCACGTCATCTTCGTCGACCCTCCTCCCCCACCCTCCTCCGTACTCTCTTACTCCTTCTCCTACTTTCCGCAGGTGATGTCAATCCCAATCCAGGTCCCCCTCACCTCTCCTCTCCATATCCACGTAACCGATCCCAGAATGCCTCCAATCTCATCTCTATTCCCCTTCTCCCCCCCGCTTCCCTCCCCTTCTCGTGTGCCCTATGGAATGCCCACTCAGTATGCTACAAACTCTCCTTCACCCACGATTTATTCATCTCCCGTTCCCTTCAACTGCTCGCTTTAACTGAAACTTGGATAACCCCTAACGACACTGCCTCAATCGCAGCCCTATGCCATGGAGGATATCTTTTCTCCCACACTCCCCGCCCAGATGCACGCGGTGGAGGCGTTGGGTTTCTTCTCTCTCCCTCTTGTAGTTTCCAACCCCTCCTCCTGCCACAGTCTCACTGCTTCTCATCCTTCGAAACTCATGCCATCCGTCTATTCTACCCGACACCACTCAGAGTTGCAGTCATCTACCGCCCCCCTGATAAGCCCCTCTCTTCATTCCTTACTGACTTCGACGCTTGGCTCACCGTCTTTCTTGATCCCTCATCTCCAACCCTCATTCTTGGTGATTTTAACATTCACGTTGACAACCCTTCCAACTCCTACGCTTCTAAATTCCTCACTCTGACATCCTCCTTTAACCTCCAACTATGCTCTACCACCCCTACTCACCATAATGGCCATTGTCTCGACCTCGTTCTCTTCTCTTCCTGCTTACCTTCCAATCTCTGCACCTCAGTCCTTCCTATCTCAGATCATCACCTTATCACCCTCACACTTCATCACCCACCCCCTCAACCTTGCCCAACTTTAACCACTGCCTTCAGGAATCTCCAAGCTGTCGACCCCCCCTTACCCTATCCTCACATCTCCAATCTCTTCCCTTCCATCTCGTCTTCTGAATCTGTCGACACGGCTGTCTCTACCTACAATGAAATTCTCTCCACTGCTCTGGATACCCTAGCACCTTCTGTCTCTCGCCCCACTAAGCGCATTAATCCTCAGCCCTGGTTAACCCCTTGCATCCGTTACCTTCGCTCCTGCACCCGATCTGCTGAACGACTCTGGAGGAAATTTCGTACCCTGTCAGACTTCACCCATTACAAATTCATGCTGTCCTCCCTATTCCTTGCCAAACAGGAATATTATTCTCAATTAACCAATTCTCTTGGCTCCAACCCTCGTCGCCTCTTCGCCACCCTCAACTCCTCTTTCTTCCTCTAAGTGCACCACCTGTTCCTCTGATCCCATTCCCACCAATCTGCTTACCAGCATCTCTCCTACAGTTAATCCCTCAATCTGTCACATCCTCAATCTTTCTCTCTCCACTGCTACGGTCCCTGACACCTTCAAGCACGCTGTAGTCACACCACTTCTCAAAAAACCATCACTTGACCCCACCTGTCCCTCTAACTACCGCCCCATCTCTCTCCTACCCTTCCTCTCCAAATTACTTGAATGCGCTGTCCACAGCCGCTGCCTTGATTTCCTCTCCTCTCAGGCCGTCCTCGATCCGCTTCAATCGGGCTTTCGCCCACTACAGTCGACAGAAACAGCACTCTCTAAAGTCTGCAATGACCTGTTCCTTGCCAAATCCAAACGTCACTATTCCATCCTCATCCTCCTCGACCTATCCGCCGCCTTTGACACCGTCAATCATAATTTACTTCTCGACACACTGTCCTCATTCGGGTTCCAGGGCTCCGTCCTCTCCTGGTTCTCTTCGTATCTTTCCCAATGCACCTTCAGAGTATTTTCTAATGGCTCTTCTTCCACCCCCGTCCCGCTCTCTGTTGGGGTTCCTCAAGGATCTGTCCTTGGACCACTTCTTTTCTCGATATACACCTCTTCCCTGGGCTCGCTGATCTCATCACATGGTTTCCAGTACCATCTCTATGCTGGTGACACCCAGCTTTATCTCTCCACTCCCGACATCACAGTCGAAACCCAGGCCAAAGTTTCGGCCTGCCTTTCAGTCATCGCTGCCTGGATGTCCAACCGGCATCTGAAACTGAACATGGCAAAGACTGAGCTCCTTGTCTTTCCACCCAAACCCTCTTCTCCTCTTCCCCCACTTTCCGTCTCTGTTGACAACGCCCTCATCCTCCCCGTCTCTTCAGCCCGCAATCTCGGAGTCATTTTTGACTCCTCCCTCTCCTTCTCTGCCCATATCCAGCAGACAGCTAAGACCTGTCGCTTCTTCCTCTATAATATTAGCAAAATTCGCCCATTCCTCTCTGAACAGACCACCCGAACCCTCGTCCACTCGCTCATTACCTCTCGTCTTGACTATTGCAACCTTCTCCTCGCTGGCCTCCCGCTTAGCCACCTATCCCCCCTTCAATCTGTCCAAAATTCCGCCGCACGTCTTATCTACCGCGTGAACCGATACTCTCATATCACCCCTCTCCTCAAGTCGCTTCACTGGCTCCCAATCCGCTACCGTATACAGTTCAAGCTTCTCCTATTGACCTTCAAGTGCACTCAATCTGCTGCCCCCCATTACCTCTCTACCCTACTCTCCCCGTATGTTCCCACCCGTAACCTCCGCTCTCAGAACAAATCACTCCTATCTGTACCCTTCTCCACCACCGCTAACTCCAGACTCCGCCCCTTCTGCCTCGCATCACCTTATGCCTGGAACAGACTTCCCGAGCCCATACGCCATGCGCCCTCCCTGACCATTTTCAAGTCCTTACTCAAAGCCCATCTCTTCTCCCTTGCTTTTGGCGCCTAACCACCTTCCCCATTCATGATACCTACACTTACTACATAGTTTGTTACCTTTAGATTGTAAGCTCTCTTGAGCAGGGACTGTCCTTCCCCATGTTTAAAGTTGTACAGCGCTGCGTAACCCTGGCAGCGCTATAGAAATGCTAAGTAGTAGTAGTAGTCGTGGAAGTGGAGGGGTAGCTGGTCCTACCGGGCTGAGCGAAAAGTCGCCCTCCTGACCGGGGCTCTTCTTTGCCCCGGTAGCGGAAGCGCCCGAATGCGGAGTTGGCACCAAAAAGGCTGAGATAGAAGCTTGGTGAAATAAATGGGCTTCTAGCTTTGGGAGAGGAGGTCCCTTAAGCTTACCCTTCCTCTTCGGCATGCTCGTTACAAGGAACAAGGAAAATTCAAACTATTAGTGGAAGAGCATTCTCATCAGCCTTGCTATATCGCCACCATCTTGAATTCCTCCCCGGATCTCTTCTACTTTAAAATATCTGAGACATCAGTTGAGGACGAGCAGGACAGTGATTCTATTCTGAAGAGGATCATGTGTCCCCTGATATCTTTCCATTCCAGAGGGTCATTCGGAGTATGATTGTTGTGGAGTGGGAGACATCTGAAGGTTCGGCCTCCGTATCTCAAAAAAGATATAGTAGAATTGGAAAAGGTACAGCGAAGGGCGACGAAAATGATAGTGGGGATGGGACGACTTTCCTATGAAGAGAGGCTGAGAAGGCTAGGGCTTTTCAGCTTGGAGAAGAGACGGCTGAGGGGAGATATGATAGAAGTGTATAAAATAATGAGTGGAATGGATCGGGTGGATGTGAAGCGACTGTTCACACTATCCAAAAATACTAGGACTAGAGGGCATGAGTTGAAGCTACAGTGTGGTAAATTTAAAACGAATCGGAGAAAATTTTTCTTCACCCAACGTGTAATTAGACTCTGGAATTTGTTGCCGGAGAACGTGGTACGGGCGGTTAGCTTGACGGAGTTTAAAAAGGGGTTAGATAGATTCCTAAAGGACAAGTCCATAGACCGCTATTAAATGGACTTGGAAAAATTCCGCATTTTTAGGTATAACTTGTCTGGAATGTTTTTACGTTTGGGGAGCGTGCCAGGTGCCCTTGACCTGGATTGGCCACTGTCGGTGACAGGATGCTGGGCTAGATGGACCTTTGGTCTTTCCCAGTATGGCACTACTTATGTACTTATGTACTTATTCCATGTGGGCTGGCAGAACCATTGTGAAGCTCTACCTTCCTTCCCAAGGATAAGAAGGAGCTGCTTTTGGTTACATTGAGGGTAGATGTGACTATCTGAGCAATGACAAGACAGATAACCATCTTGCTGAAGGTCAGCACTGTTCTGTTGGACTCCCAGGACTGGATGTTAGAAGCTCTGCTGAAGCAAGTCTGGGGGGGCATCATTGCTGGCCATGGGGGTGGTGGTGGTGGGGGTATGTGTCAACAATTGCCACAGAATGAAGATGCAATGTAGAACTTCAGGCACTGCATCAGCATGAAAATCTGCTCCCAACTTCTGTATTGGTGGTTCTCAAATGGTGTGTCTCAAAAGGTGGGATGTGTTGCAAAACCTTTTGGTGTAGACCAGTGGTTCCCAATTCTGGTCCTGGAGGCACCCCAGCCAGTCAGGTTTTCAGGATATCCACAATGAATATTCATGAGAGATTTGCCTGCACTGTCTCCACTGCAGGCAAATGTCTCATGAATATTCATTGTGGATATCCTGAAAACCTGACTGGCTGGGGTGCCTCCAGGACCTGGTTTGGGAACCACTGGTGTAGACAACAAGCCTGTTTCCTTTACAATCATCAGTACCTGCAAGCTGGGAAGACCAGCAACCTTGAATTAGGTTCTTGAAATCCCTGTAACTGGTTCCTATTTATTTTTTCTCCACTACCTCCAATAATAACTGTTGTGGGTCTGCTGTCTACAGATTCTGTTTGCTATAGTTTCTGAGTAGCATATTTGTAGGTTTTTGTGTTCCTTTACAGTATCTGGCTGTGGAGGGATTTTGTTTTGCTGTTACTGAGGTGACACCAGAATTTGAATATGTATTTGTTTTGTTGTATGACAAGTGAGAAATCTGGGACTGATCTATTGCATAAAGCTTTTTGGTGTGGGATAGGCAAATTCATACTAAAATTACAATTAATGCAGTTTTGGTGTGCTTTGTTGAGCTGTGAATTTAGTGTTTGGTGTGTCACACTCTTGAATGTAGTCTCAGGTGAGTCTCAACAGAAGAAAGATTGAGAATCACTGTTCTGTATGTACCGCATCCACGGTCACAAACAGAAGGTGGATCTGGTTTGCAGCACTGGGCAGTGGACTTGGCATCTAAGGCTGTCTTTAGGGGGAAGCTCCTGTTTGCTGTAGAACTAACTGAAGGAGGAGCAGAAGAAGCTGGGTGTTACCAAACCTCAGTGGCTTTCAGAGGATCTCAATAATGCCAACCAGGACTGGTGGTTCTCGCCCCAAGTTTAGGGGGTAGAGAAGGGTTTTCTTTTCAAGACCTTCCAGACACACCATAGTATTGTCTCCAAGAAGTCGCTGGAGTCCTCAACTCAGTTCTGGAGCCTTCGGGGAAAAACCCGGTGAGGAAACCCAGTGAGGATTTTCAATCTGCTTCTAGGGTGACACCCATAGGTAGCTGCCTCAAGTGTTTCTGCCAGAAGTTGGCTCAGATATAATTTAATGTTAGGTAATCCAGAGGGATATGCGTTGTTCTGGCTTCCTGAATCACTGATGCGGTTTGGAACACTTCTGTGGGTTAGCAGCCAAAAGGCTGTCCATAAGGTTCATCATAGAACTGCTCCTGGCACTTGAGGCTTATACCAGTCTCAAAGGCCCAGGCAGGTACTCGTCTGTTTTGTGGTTCCAACCGTGTAGGCACCTTCCAGCCAATCCTGGACTTAATGTGTGCCTCAGGATTTACTTTTCTGCATGGAAACCTTGTGCTCTGTGATGGCTGTGGTTTGTCCAGGAGAGTTCTGGTACTCTTTGATCTTTCCAAAGCATACCTCCACATTCCAGTTAGGCAGGATCACGGTTCCTACAGTTTATGATGCTGGGGAGGCACAGACTAGCCACAGCACCTCAGACCTTCTCCAAGGGTTATGTGATGCTTTAGAAGGAAGACATCAGGGTTCACCCATAACTGGATGACTGGTTGGTCAGGGCAGGCAATAGTGTGGATAGTTAAGACGCTGGAGTCCCAGGCTGGATCATGAACTATGGGAAGAGCAAGTTGAGATTCTCCCAACAACTAGAAGCATTCAACACAACTGGCAAAGCATATTTCCTTAGTATCCCTCTGGACAGGCCCAGAATGTGACTGATGGGTTGTGCATTCCTTCCAGCAGGTGGAGACTTTGACTCTGGAGAGAGCCAATAAGAGTCCTGGTCAGCTAGCCCCAGATCCAGGGTACTCAGTCTCCAGCAGGTGGAAGGTGGTGAGCCCTTCATTCTCCTTCTTTTGACTTTTTTTTTCTTCAATATTTCATATTTAGTAGTTAGTATTTAATAATTGTTTTGCTGCAGAGTAGTGAGCTGTTATTCTTTTCTGTTCATTCTATGCATCTCTTTTCTGTGTTTACCTGTGTGTGGAGGCTGAGGCCCGTGGGGGTCTCTGAGAGCCTTGGGGGTGTCACACCTGGGTGACCAGGTCCGTCCCCCTAAGTCGTCCCTATGTTCAGCGTGGTACATTGATTTAAATCCTTGATGTCTTCGGGGGAAGAGCGGTTGAGGCAAGGGAGAGGCAGCAGCATTTGCGGGGGAGGGGGGAAGTCAACAAAAGACCACAAACGGAGAGTTTATTTCTGGTCTAGTTGGGGCAGAGTTGCAAGTCAGCAAAGCAGCTCCCTTCCCTTTTGGCACTGCAGCTGACCTTAGATTTTATTTTGTATTGTTCCCAGAGCTCCTGGTGGCTTCGGATGGCCCATCTTTCCAAAGGGGATGCCTGTGAATCCGCCACAGTGGATAGTAGTCATGACAGATGCCAGTCTCAAGGGCTTGGGGGCACATTGAACCAGGGCGAGTCACCTGGCACTAATAGCGTTTGTTTCTTTGTTAGCAGGCGTGTCGGTTCGCATCATGTTGGACAATGCCACGGCAGTCGCCTATGTCAATCATTAAGGAGGGACGAGGAGTCATCTGTTGGAACTTGAAACTGCACAGCTTATGAGTTGGGCGGAGCTACATCTAGTGGCTCTTACAGCGTCTCATGTAGGGGGGGCGGAGAATGTTCAGTTAGACTTTCTCAGTCGCAACACTCTGGATCCTGGAGAGTGGGCTCTCAGCGAAGGAGGTTTTCAAGCAGTCATACATTGCTGTGAGCTTCCAGCTATAGATCTCTTCGCCTCTCTCAACGCGAAGGTGTCTCTATTCAGTTGCCGGAAAGATCCCAAGGCGCAGGGAGTGGATGCCTTTCTTCAGCCTTTGCTGGAGGGGCTCCTTTGTTCATTTCCTCTGTGGCCTTTAATAGAGCAGCTAGTTCACAGGATTGAAGCACACAGGGGTCAGGTGATCCTGGTGACTCTGGATTGGCCTCGCAGGCCTTGGTATGCTGATCTCCTGCACCTTCTCGTTGATTCCCCTCTCAGATTTCTGGTGGTTCTTGGGCTTCTGTTCAGGGTCTGGTTACTCATCCTGATCCGGTTTGATGTTTGTCTTACGGCTTGGCTCTTGAGTGGGCGTGGTTGATGAAGAGAGGCTATTTGGCGGGCGTGATTTCCGTGATGCTTCAGTTGCGGCGTAGATCCACTTCTCTCAATTAAGTCAGGACTTGGAGAGTTTTCGAGGAGTGGTGTGCTGATAGGAATTTTCTCTCCCTTTCGGGCATCGGTGGCACAAATCTTGGACTTTTTACAACGCAGTTTTGAAAAAGGCCTGGCGCTAGCTTCGCTTAAGGTGCAGATTGCAGCTTTGTCTTGTTTTTGGGGACGCATTCAGGGGAAAGCTCTAGCTTCTCATCTGGATATTTCTTGAATTTTACGCGGGGCAGGCCTTCTATGTTGTCCTGTTCGGGCAATCTTTCCGCTCTGGGACCTTAACTTCTTTCCATACTCACTCTCTTTGAGCCTTTGTTGTCCTGTACTTTAAAGGATTTGACGCTCAAGGCAATATTTTTGGTAGCTGTTGCCTCAGCTAGAAGAGTATCGGAGTTACAAGCCCTTTCTTGTCGGGCCCCATTTTTAGAGTTTGCTGAGGATTGGGTAGTGTTGCGCCCAGTTCCTTCCTTTCTGCCTAAAGTCTTAGCTAGGTTTCATTTGTCTCAGTCGGTGGTGTTGCCCATCCTAGGTTCTTCCTCTGTGTCAGAAGAGCAACATCGGTTGAAGTGTCTCGATGTCAGGAGGGTCCTGAAACACTATTTGAAGATTACGGAGGAATTCCGTCAGACGGATTGTATTTCTGCCAATTGGAGGGGCTCGTAAAGGATTCGTAGCTTCTAAGGTCACTATTTCTAAGTGGCTTAAAGAAATGATCACTTCCACTTACCTGCTTTCTTGGAGTCCTTGAGGCGTCAAAGCACATTCTACTAGAGGTCAGGCGGCGTCATGTGCAGAACGGTCGCTGGTTCCTCCTTTGGAAATTGTAGAGTGGTGACTTGGTCGTCTTTATGTTCCCTCCTCTTACAGACCTCGCTTCCGTGAAGCTAGAAGGTACCGCCCGGGGCGTTCTGCTGGGTTCACTTCGCGTGGCCGTTTTCAGCAGAGGAACTCCTTTCGCTCGGACAAACATTCCGCAGCAGCAGTCTCAAGAGCTGGAGTTCAAGGGCGACCCTCTCAATGATGGTGCGCCGGCCCCCTCCTCGATTCCTGTGATAGGAGGACGACTTTCCCTCTTTCTCGAGGAGTGGGCCAAGATGACTTCAGATCAGTGGGTCTTGGACCTGATCAGAGATGGCTACAGAATAGAATTCAATGCCCCGATAAGAGACATGTTTGTGGAGTCCCGATGCGGTTCTGCCGCCAGACGGGTGGCGGTAGAGGAGACCTTGCAAGGCTTGATTCACATAGGGGCAGTTTCCCCCGTGCCTCCCGCCGAATGCGGCTCTGGCCGTTACTCCATTTACTTTGTGGTGCCGCGAAAAGGAGGGTCTTTTCGGCCTATCCTAGACTTAAAAGAAGTCAACAAGTCTCTGAGAGTGCGGCATTTTCACATGGAAACCCTGCGCTCTGTCATAGCGGAGGTACAGCCAGGAGAGTTTCTCACGTCTCTGGACCTGAAAGAAGCTTACTTGCACATAACAATTTGGCCCCCGCACCAGAGGTTTCTGCGTTTTGCGGTGATGGGAAAACATTTCCAGTTTCGGGCCTTGCCTTTTGGCCTCGCCACAGCTCCCCAAGCCTTTTCCAAGGTAATGGTGGTGGTAGCTGCTTTTCTCAGGTGAGAGGGTATCCGGGTTCACCCATACCTAGACGACTGGCTCATCAGAGCAGGCTCAGCAGAAGAGAGTCATCAGGTTACAGCCAGAGTGGTGTCAGTACTGCAATCTCTGGGCTGGGTCGTCAATATAGCCAAAAGTCACCTGACCCCCTCTCAATCTCTAGAATATTTTGGGGTCTAGTTTGACACAGCCTCGGGGATGGTCTTCCTACCCGAGCAAAGGCGGTGCAAGCTTCAGAACCAGGTCCGTCTGCTCCTGAGGATGCCCCACCCGCGAGCTTGGGACATAGTCCAGCTGTTGGGGTCGATGACGGCCACTAAGAAAGTGGTGCCTTGAGCGAGAGCGCACCTGACACCTCTACAGTGTTCCCTGCTTCAACGGTGGTCTCCTATATCTCAGGATTATCAATGCAGACGCACGTGGCATCTTGCAGCCTGTCTCAGTATGGAGTGGTGGCTCTCAGACAGCATGCTGCAGTGAGGAATGCCGCTAGCGCTCCCCGATTGGTGCCTGCTGGTAACAGATGCCAGCCTGAAGAGCTGGGGTGCACATTGCCGGGGAAGGCATGCCCAGGGTCTTTTGACACCCGAGGAGTCGGAGTGGTCCATCAATCGCTTGGAGTTGAAAGCGATCAATTGACCCTGGAAGGATTGGCTGTCAGAGTTCTGTCAGACAACACGACAGCAGTGGTCTACATAAATCGCCAAGGAGGCACTCAGTGCATAGCACTAGCAGCGCAGGCCGTGCAGATTTGCCACTGGGCCGAGCTTCATCTGCAGTTTCTGTCAGCAGCTCATATTGCAGGTCAGAGCAACGTGCAAGCCGATTATCTGAGCAGGAATCAAATCAACCCAGCGGAATGGGAACTTGCAGATGAAGTATTCCTGCAGATATGTGCCAAATGGGGAAATCCCGTAATGGATCTTATGGCATCAAGCACAGATTCCAAAGTCCTGTGCTTCTTCAGCAGATGGAGAGATCCTCGCTCGGCAGGGTTGGATGCTTTTGCTCAACCCTGGCCTCAGGGCCTCCTGTATGTGTTCCCTCCGTGGCCCTTGATAGGGTGAGTACTCCTGCGGTTTCTGCTGCACCAAGGAGAGGTGGTTCTCATTGCCCTGGATTGGCCCAGGAGGCTGTGGTATGCGGACCTCCGGCGGATGCTGGTAGAGGATTCCCTGCTGTTGCTTCTGGTACCCAACCTGTTGTCACAGGGCCCAGTGACCATGGAGGACGCCTGCTGCTTTGGTGTTACGGCATGGCTATTGAGAGGGCGCAGTTGAGAGACAAGGGATATTCCAGTAGTCATTTCCACTCTCCTTCAGGCCCGCAAGCGTTCCACTTCCGTGGCTTATGCTACTACTACTACTATTTAGCATTTCTATAGCGCTACAAGGTGTACGCAGCGCTGCACAAACATAGAAGAAAGACAGTCCCTGCTCAAAGAGCTTACAATCTAATAGACAAAAAATAAAGTAATCAAATCATTTAATGTGTACAGGAAGGAGGAGAGGAGGGTAGGTGGAGGCGAGTGGTTACGAGTCAAAAGCAATGTTAAAGAGGTGGGCTTTCAGTCTAGATTTAAAGGTGGCCAAGGATGGGGCAAGACGTATGGGCTCAGGAAGTTTATTCCAGGCGTAGGGTGCAGCGAGACAGAAGGCGCGAAGTCTGGAGTTGGCAGTAGTGGAGAAGGGAACAGATAAGAAGGATTTATCCATGGAGCTGAGTGCACGGGAAGGGGTGTAGGGAAGGACGAGTGTGGAGAGATACTGGGGAGCAGCAGAGTCTGTAGTTTCTGTCAGCAGCTCATATTGCAGGTCAGAGCAACGTGCAAGCCGATTATCTAAGCAGGCATCAAATCGATCCAGCGGAGTGGGAACTTGCAGACGAAGTATTCCTGCAGATCTGTGCCAAATGGGGGACGCCCTTAGCGGATCTTATGGCCTTGCGCGGCGGGGTTGGATGCCTTGGCTCAACCCTGGCCTATGAGCCTCCTGTATGTGTTCCCTCCGTGGCCTTTGATAGGGCGAGTGCTCCTGCGGATTCGGCTTTATCCAGGAGAAGTGGTTCTCATCGCCCCGGACTGGCCCAGGAGTCCGTGGTATGCGGACCTTCGGCGGATGCTGGTGGAGGCTCCCTGGCCGTTGCCTCTGGTAATGAACCTGTTGTCACAGGGCCCGGTAACCATGGAGGATGCCTGCCACTTTGGTCTTGCGGCATGGCTATTGAGAGGGCGCAATTGAGAGACAAAGGCTATTCTAACAATGTTATTTCCACTCTCCTGCAGGCCCGCAAGTGGTCCACATCTGTGGCTTATGTCAGGATTTGGAGACTGTTTGAGTCATGGTGTGTTTCAAAGGCGATCACACCCATGCGGGCTCCTGTCTCGCCGATTCTGGATTTTTTGCAGGATGGTGTACAAAAAGGCTTGGCCTACAATTCCCTGCGAGTGCAAGTGGCAGCATTAGCCTCCCTTTGTGGTAAGGTTAAAGGCGTGTCTTTAGCTGCACATCCAGATGTTGCACGGTTTCTTAGAGGGGTGCTTCGGCTCCGTCCTCCCGTGCGGGCACGCGGTCCAGCTTGGAACGGAGCTGGTTTTAAAGGCTCTTCAGGGTTCTCCCTTGGAGCTGCTGCGGCATGCTTCTGAGAAAGATCTCACCCTAAAGGCCGTCTTTTTAGTGGCCATTACTTCGGCGAGACGGGTGTCAGAACTCCAGGCGCTGTCCTGTCGAGACCCATTTCTGTAATTCTCAGAGTCTGGGGTCACGGTGCCTACCGTGTCTTCATGCCTAAGGTGGTTTCAGCGTTTCACCTAAACCAACCTATTTTTCTACCCTCCTTTGATAGGGAGGAGTTTCCAGAATCTTTTGGGCAGTTGCACCTTTTGGATGTGCGCAGGACTCTGTTGCAGTATCTGCGAGTTACAAATTCTTTCAGGACCTCTGATCATCTTTTTCTATTGTTATCAGGTCCTCGCAGAGGGTCTCCAGCGTCTAAAGCCACTATTGCCTGCTGGCTCAAAGAAGCTATCTTCTCAGCTTATCTGCTGGCTGGCCGGTCTCCGCCTGTAGCCTTTAAGGCACATTCTACAAGAGCGATTTCTTCCTCTTGGGCTGAAACTGGAGCACTCTCTCTTCATGAGATATGCAGTGCAGCAACATGGGCTTCTAAGGTCTCATTTGCCCGACATTACAGTTTGGATGTGGCTGCTAAGAGGGATGTAACATAGTAACATAGTAGATGACGGCAGAAAAAGACCTGCACGGTCCATCCAGTCTGCCCATCAAGATAAACTCACATGTGCTACTTTTTGTGTATACCTTACCTTGATTTGTACCTGTCTTTTCCGGGCACAGACCGTATAAGTCTGCCCCGCCTCCCACTACCAGTTCTGGCACAGACCGTATAAGTCTGCCCAGCACTATCCCCGCCTCCAAACCACCAGTCCAGCTTCCCACCACCGGCTCTGGCACAGACCGTATAAGTCTGCCCAGCACCATCTCCGTCTCCCGCCACCGGCTTTGCCACCCAATCTCGTCTAAGCTCCTTAGGATCCATTCCTTCTGAGCAGGATTCCTTTGTCTATCCCACACATGTTTGAATTCTGTTACCGTTTTCGTTTCCACCACCTCCCGCGGGAAGTGCGCTTTGGAGCTTAAGTGTTAGCGCGTGGTGTGGCTTGTTCCCACCCTATATAGGGATTGCTTTGTTACATCCCATTCGTAATGGCTTCATCTGCTTGATGACAAGGAAGGGAAAATTAGGTTCTTACCTTGGTAATTTTCTTTCCTTTAGTCATAGCAGATGAAGCCATGAACCCTCCCTGTCTGATTGACTGTCTGATTGACTGTGTGCTGATGTGTCTCTATTTGATGTTCAGTTTCTTTCCTGAAGATTTAGTCCTTCCTTTGGAGAAAGTTGTAAAACAGTCTTCAGGATTACTGTTCAAGTACAGGAGGGTGAGTTCATTCCCTCCTTTGAGTTACTGGAGGATGTTCATTCCCTCCTTTTGAGTTAATGCTCCTGTTATGGGGCCATCGTTCGCTGTGAGGAAAGTTCATGTTATTCCCATTGCGGTCAGTATACTGCTTTGGAAGCTTCAAATACTGAAGAGGCAGTGGAGCTAGCTGGCCAAGAGCTACTATGGTTTTTGAGTGCTCTCTATCTCCCCCTGCTGGTTGATGGACACAACCTATTCGTAATGGCTTCATCTGCTATGACTAAAGGATTACCAAGGTAAGAACCTAATTTTCCCATATCCACCCTATGGCGTTGAAGATGCTGCAAGATCTTTGACCTTTTAATTGGGGAATTAATTCCCCCTACATTCTAAGTTACAACTTTCAGGGCAACTCCCACTTAGAGGCCTTGCCCTTCCCCAGATCTTCTATCTTAAAACCAAGAGGGAAGTGCCCCAGCCTACAACCCCTTTTCCAGCTTCTTGTAAACCTTGGGAGTAAAAATGCCACCTCTAGTCTCCCCCTTTTACCAATTGCAGATTCTACTGTAGTTCCTAGCCCCCTATCCCCCTGCCTACTCTCTATTGTGGTCCCCTAATTGAGACCTAAGTAAACAATAGTAGGAGGATCACCATACAGGACTCCAAGATACAAGATTACCAAACATATAAAGAGGAATCCAATAAATTTATATGGAAACTAGTAAAACAGGCCCGTTTCTGACACAAATGAAACGGGCACTAGCAAGGTTTTCCTCAGAGTGTGTATGTTTGAGAGAGTATGTGTGAGATTGACTGTGTGTGTGAGAGAGAGAGTGAATGTGCAAGTGTGTGTGTGTGTGTGACAGAGAGAGAGTGAGACTGCTGGGTGCGAGTGTGTCTCCTCTGGCCTCCCTCCAGCCACCCAACGATTCTCCTTTTTCTCTTGCCCCCCCCCTCCAACCACCCAGAAAATCTCCTCTCTCCCCTGCCCCCCCTCCAGCCACCCAGCGATTCTCCTGTGTCCCCTGCCCCCCCTCCAGCCACCCAGTGATTCTCCTGTGTCCGCTGCCCCCCTCCAGCCACCCAGCAATTGTCCTATCTCTCCTGCTCCCCTCCAGCCACTTCTCCACTTTAATCAGCATATATTGAATCCCCCCCATGTGCTACAGAAAAGCACCGAGCACATCCTATATAATAAAACATACCTCCAATATTCTGAAGCCGAGAAAGTGAAGCCTTCAAGCCTTGAAGCATTTGTGCGCTTTGTAAGGCTCCATCTCCTCAATTGATGACACGTAGTTCCAGAACGTTGCAGGAATGCTTCAAGGCTTGAAGGCTTCACTTTCTCGGCTTCAGAACGTAGGAGGTGCGTTTTATTATATAGGATATGATGTTTGATTTTAACAAAGTATTTCTAAAAAGGAAGGAAAAGACCTCAAAACGCCCGACCGCTTACTTTCAGTTTTCGGCGGCTTTAACTGGGGGCCCCGCTTTCTCTCTGCGTGCCCCCTTTGCCGCCATAAGATAGGTTACAGCAAAATCAGGTCACAGCTTAATCTTCGTGATAATTTTGTAGCCCCAAACAAGCCAGGATCGCAGGTCTGAAACAGCTTAAATCGAGGGATTTAGTGGTGAGCTGGCAGGAGCGGGGTTTTCAGCAACCGCTCCTGTGCATGGTGTCACATGACCTCAGTAGGCAGGTTTTAATAGCCTTCAGGTGCCTTTTTTTTTTTCTTAAGAGATAACAAAAGCACAGCAGGGAGCTGGCATATGAGTGCTTGGGGAGACTAGGTTTTCTCAACCATTGGTTGTAGATTCTCAACCATTGGCGTGCTGTTCTAAATAAATACTCCTTAGACCTTATAGTCCTTACTACAGAAGCATCTAAAAAGAAAAATGATGCACTCAAACCAGTGGTTGAAGAGAAACTAAAAACTTTAAAACAAGAGTCGTGTTGACCATAGAGTCATTGCTCATTAAATCGTTTTATTGAGTCACCTTCGCTGTCACTTTGGTGGTATTTTGTCTGTGAAGTTTCTTGTTCTTCTGTACTCCTTATTACTCCTAAATCTACCATCCTGCAACCTCTATATGTTCTCTAGTTTTATCATTTTCCCTTCTCTGGAAAATATGCGTTTCTATATTAATACCTTTATTTAAATGCCTGTATCATATCTCCCCTGTCCCTCCTATTTGGGTCTTCCAGTCTCTTCTCCATATCATTTATTGCCTTCCTCTGGACTGCTTCAAGTCTTCTTACATCTTTAGCTAGATATGGCCTCCAAAACTGAACACAATACTCTGGGTGGGGCCTCAACATCTCGTTTCTTCTGCTGGTTACATCTGTCTCTGTACAACCTAGCATCCTTATGGCTACAGCCACCACCTTGTCACACTTTCGTTGCCTTCAGATACTTCTGTGCATGTCGGCCTCTCACTGCCTAACACATACTACTACTACTAATCATTTCTATAGTGCTACTAGACGTACGCAGTGCTGTACACTTGAACATGAAGAGAGAGAGTTCCTGCTCAACAGAGCTTACAATCTAATTAGGACAGAAAAACAGGACAAACAAGAGATAAGGGAATATTAAAGTGAGGATGATAAAATAAGGGTTCTGAACAAGTGAATAAGGGTTAGGAGTTAAAAGCAGCATAAAAAAGGTGGGCTTTTAGCTTACATTTGAAGACTGGCAGAGATGGAGCTTACTGGCTCAGGAAGTCTATTCCAGTAGAAGCCAGGCGCTCGGAATATGTGAATGGCTGTACCGCAAGCCTTTCTGCATTGGGCCCTTGGGGTGGAGTCTCTCTCCTCTCCTCTCCTTGTGAAACCTTCAATCCTCCAAAGCAAGTGGGTTTACTATGTCCCCTCCCACGTCAAGCTTTCTAAAGTCTGGTGGCAACATGGCTACCTCTTCCTGAAAAATAGTAATCAGACGAGCTTTACCAGTCACCGGTATTCTGTCCCCGACTCTCTCCATTTCTGTAGCCCCAGTCCCCTGTCACTGTTGTCAGCTGCAAAAGCCCTTCTGACCACAAGCTGATCTGCAGAGATATAGGAAAAGCTAAGTGACAAACAAAGCCTTTGTTTCTATTTTCATCCGAGTCTGGTCTTTACTTGAAGGGATGAGGCACAGCTCTTTGTTGCCACTCTCACGGGAAGGACGCTGAGTGGCTCTGTGTGATTCTGCTTTCTGACCCTGCCTTATACCCTATAGGATTAAATCAGGGAAAGGAGCTGCTTCCTCAGCGTGGGCACATTTCTTTGTTCAGTCTTTCTTGGATTTCTACTCCCTAAGTGCATCACTCTGCACTTCTTTGCATTGAATTTTACTTGCCAAACAGACCATTCTTCTAACTTTTGCAGATCCTTTTTCATGTTTTCCACTCCCTCTGTGATGCCCACTCTGTTACAAATTTTGGTATCATCTGCAAAAAGGCAAACCTTACTTTCTAACCCTTTCACTATGTTGCTCACAAATATATTGAACAGAATCTGCCCCAGCACAGATCCTTGAGGCACTTCGCTACTCACACAGATCCTTGAGGCACTCCGCTACTCAACTTTCTGTGAGTGAATTCCTCTGGCGTCTGTCCGTCAACCAGTTCCTAATCCAGTTCACCACTTTGGGTCCTAACTTCAGCCTGTCAAGTTTATGCAACAACCTCCTATGAGGAACCGTGTCAAAAACCTACTCCTTGATACGCTGTCCTCACTTGGATTTCAGGGCTCTGTTCTTTCCTGGTTTTCTTCTTATCTCTCCCAGCGTACCTTTAGTGTATACTCTAGTGGATCCTCCTCTACTTCTATCCCACTGTCAGTTGGTGTACCTCAGGGATCTGTCCTGGGACCTCTTCTTTTCTCCATCTATACTTCTTCCCTTGGTACTCTGATCTCATCCCATGGTTTTCAGTATCATCTTTACGCTGATGATTCCCAGATCTACCTCTCCACATCAGAAATCTCAGCCGAAATCCGGACCAAAGTATCAGCCTGCCTGTCTGACATTGCCGCCTGGATGTCTCAGTGCCATCTGAAACTAAACATGACCAAGACTGAGCTTCTTATCTTTCCCCCTAAACCAACCTCTCCTCCTCCCCCATTCTCTATTTCTGTGGATAACACTCTCATCCTTCCTGTCTCATCAGCTCGTAACCTTGGGGTCTTCTTCGACTCCTCCCTCTCCTTCTCTGCACATATTCAGCAGACTACTAAAACCTGTCATTTCTTTCTCTATAATATCACCAAAATTCGCCCTTTCCTTTCTGAGCACACTACCAGAACCCTCATCCACGCTCTTATCACCTCTCGTTTAGACTATTGCAACTTGCTTCTCACTTAGCCATCTCTCTCCTCGTCAATCTTTTCAAACTTCAGCTGCACGACTAATATTTCGCCAGTGTTGTTATGCTTATATTAGCCCTCTCCTCAAGTCACTTCACTGGCTTCATATCTGTTTCCACATACAGTTCAAACTCCTCTTATTGACCTATAAGTGCATTCACTCTGCAGCTCCTCAGTACCTCTCCACTCTCATCTCTCCCTACATTCCTCCCCGGGAGCTCTGTTCACTGGGTAAATCTCTTATCTTAACCCTTCTCCTCCACTGCTAACTCCAGACTCCGTTCCTTTTATCTTGCTGCACCATATGCCTGGAATGGGCTTCCTGAGCCGGTACGTCAAGCTCCATCTCTGGCCGTCTTCAAATCTAAGCTAAAAGCCCACCTTTTTGATGCTGCTTTTAACTCTTAACCCTTATTCACTTTGTTCAGAACCCTTATTTTATCATCCTCGCTTTGTTTCAACAATTTTTATTGATGAGTTCACATGGTATACAAGTCCATATTAATATAAATCGGATAACAATTATATTAATATAAATCGGATAACAATTAATGAAGCTGAAACTTCTATCACCAAAGTTTTCCAATCTTTTCTCCCCTATCCCTTCCCTCTTGTCTTCTTATGTATTTATGATGTGTACATGTATAATTCCAGTACAGTTGCATAACTATCCTATATAATAATTCTCACCTCCAACATTCTATGCGTCTGCCTGCCTGTGTCCGTAACTTTCTTCACAGATGGGCTCCGAAGCCCGGAGGGTTGGCGGCGGGAAGGGGGGCTCGAGAGGGTTGCAGCAGGGGGGTCCAGGGATCAGGAAGTCCGAGGGGGGTCGGGAAATAGAAGGAAGGGGGGTCGGCAAATCAGAGGGAGGGAGGTGGGTTCTGGAAATCGGAGGGAGGGAGGGGTCTGGAACTGGGGGGGGGAGGGAGGGGGGTCTGGAACTTGGAGGAGGGGGGGGGGGAATGCATCACCTACTACTACTACTACAAATCATTTCTATAGCGCTACCAGTCGTATGCAGCGCTTCACAGTTGAACAAGAAGAAAAGACACAGTCCCTGTACAAAAACTAAAAAACAAAAGAAAAACGGGGGGATGACCCTGGAACTCGGAGGGAGGGAGGGGGGACGACGACCCTGGAACACGGAGGAAGGGGGGACACTGGAACTTGGTGGGAGGTAGGGGCCCCAGGCACACACACTCTCTCTCACAGACACACTCGCACCCAGTCTCTCACTCTGTCACACACACACACTCGCAGATTCACTCTCTTTCTCTCACACAGTCACTCTCACACACACACTCTCAAACATACACACTCCGAGGAAAACCTTGCTAGTGCCCGTTTCATTTGTGTCAGAAACGGGCCTTTTTTACTAGTTAACAATAAACTTTTATATTAAACTCCAGTAATTATATCTCGTGTTTTACTCTGTGTACTATCCTAACATTATTTGCAGGCGGGTCCTCTTAATGTGTTCTTTCAAAGGATTGCTCTCCTAGCTAATTATGCATACTGGAGGGACATGTGTATTGAGTATTACCCTTCCCAAATCTATGCCCCCCTCCCCCGCCCTGTCCCCCTCTACTCTTATGGAACCTTCTTCTTACTTCGTGGTTTAGCTACCTCTACCTCTCTGCGTGCTATAACTACCAGAGTGTAGGTTATTGTTTCTTGCTTCATTTGGCACTTTACAGCTCTTTCTGTGAGTTCCTCCCTATCTGTGTATTCCCCAACTGACCTCCCCAAATCTATAGTTACTTAACTTCCCCCACCTTCCCCTTTATAGTATGGACAGATTATTGAGCACTGCGCTTCTCGCTTTATGGGAAATACTTTGCAAATATCTGTTCCAGATAGAAATAAATGCTTTTCTTTTCTTTGGGGTGCCTCGTGCTGCTCTAGCCTCCCATAACATCAACTCATGAAAGTTATTCCTCCAAAACCAGATGGTGGGTGGTTCCTCTTGCATCCAATGCCTCAGTATACATTTTTTCCCCACAGCGTATGCCTTACCCAGTAATAGATCCATGTTCTTGTCTGATAGCTCATAGGCCCCCCTTTTGTTTAATAGCATCCCGCTCCACGAGGGAATTAGTCTGTGACCTATGAGAGTCTCAAAGTAATTATGGATCCTTTTCCAGAAGATTTTCACTTTGCTACATCTCCAAAATACATGCAAAAATGTGTTTCTCCCTCGTCATCCGGTGCCCAGCCAGCTCTTGCTGCTTGTGTTTGTGCTATGTATCCCCTATGTAATATCCTATACTGGCTCTCCTATAGCTCTGCCCCACCTACCTGCCTGGGAATATCTTTTATCAATTTTGCGAAATTTACTCCCTTCAATTCGTATCCCAGGTCTTTGCTCCATGCCTCTGTGAGTGCTCCATAGTTTCGGGGCGGACAGAGCGACAGCAGAGCCTGGTGCAAACTGGATATGGAAACGTGCCCATGTGGATCCCCTTTTAAGAATTCTTGGAGTTTTTGTCCCAATTTTGTGCCCAATGCCTTTTGGTCTAAGCTGTACCAATAGTGATGTAATTGTCTGTATGTATAGTGTTCTTTGTTGGTTAGAGAGAGCCTCTGCCGCAGGTCTTGAAATGTGTACAAACCTCCCTCCTTATTTACTATGTGTTCCATTAGGGTGATTCTCATGTCTGACCAGCTCTTGATTAACCTAGCCTCCAGTCCTGGTGGAAAATCTCCATTCCCCCGGAGTGGAAGCTGATTGCTAATATTTGGGTTTTGATTCCAAGCTGTCATAAGAAAGCGCCAGACCTGTCTTAAGGGTTGTAATAGAATACTTTCCTTACATGTTGGCGGTAAGGTTTTTGATTGGACTTGTAATAGAAAGTTTACATGCCAAGGTTTATATAGTGCATGTTCCCAACTGACCGGAGTAAATTGTTCTGTATCAAGTATCCAATCCCGGAGGTGCCGCATGAGACATGCTTGATTATACCGTTGGAGATTGGGTAAACCCAAGCCTCCCTGTTCCCAGTTATCATATAAGTACTCTAATCGCACCTTTGATTCCCCCCCCCTAGGAATTTCCCACATATTCTATTCAGTTGTCGTATGTCTCTTCGTAATAAGTGTATTGGCATGACTTGTACGATGTAAAGCCATCTTGGGAATATAATCATTTTAAATAAAGTTAATTCTGCCCATCAGTGACAAAGGCAGATGGTTCCATTGCTCCAAGGAGCATCCTGTGTCCTGTAACAGCTTCTCTGTATTCAGTTGGTATAATTTAGACACATCCATGGACAGTCTCACTCCTAAGTAACAAAAAGACTCATCTGCCCATTTTAATGGAACCCTTTCTTGCCAATTCCCCTTTTGCCACTCCTGTCGTTGTAATGCTTCAGACTTCTCTAAATTTAATTTGAAGCCGGAAAAATCTCCATACTCTACCATAAAAGAGCAGGCAGTGAGGTGTTGGGTTGGGTCACATGAACTAGTAAATCATCGGCGAAGGCTGCAATTTTGAAAGTATTAGCGCCGATTGTAACCCCCTGTATATCTGGTGGCCGCTGAATGTTTCTAATCAGGGGGTCTAATGTTAAGACGAACAATAAAGGCGATAATGGGCATCCTTGCCTGGTACCACGAAATATAGAAAAGGGGGGAGATAGTATACTGTTGGCCCATATCTGTGCTTGTGGTAGATAGTATAACGCCCTGAAAGAACCCACTTATTCCATAGGCTTCTAGCGTCCCAAACAAAAAGTCCCAGACCACTCTATCGAAAGCCTTCTCGGCTTCAAAACTGACTAACACGGATGGCTTGATTTGACACTGCCTCTAATGTTGTAAGTATCTTTCGTACATTTTTCGTAATATTTCTGCCCTGTACAAAACCTACCTGAGACTCCTCTATAATATCTGGCAATACCCTAGAGAGTCGATTTGCTAGAACCTTGGCGTATAGCTTAGCTTCATAATTGAGCAGCGAAATTGGTCTGTATGACTCTGGCTTCATTGCATCTCTTCCCGGCTTTGGTAATACTGTGATCTGCGCCAGTCGTAGTGATGGAGGCATTTGTTGCTCCCTCACTATAACATTGAACACTTCTGTCAAAGATGGTATCACCTCTTCCTGCAGCATTTTATAAAACCCCCCTCTGTAACTGTCTGGGCCCGGGGCCTTTCCCAGGGGACTCTGCTGTATTGCCCATGACACTTCTCCTTCTGTAATGGGAGCATTTAACATAGCCAAGCTCCTCTGGTCCACTCGCCTTACATCTTGGCCACTGAAATACATCTCACTGTCTAGCGGGGGTGGGTTTGGGGCTGAGTATAGGTGTTTATAAAATTCTAGCATGACTTTATTAATTTGGGCATCCTCATTCACTAGTGTTCCATCAGAGGAATATAGGGCAGCTATTTTAGACGGGCCTTGTCTTGGTTTTGACAGTCGTGCTAACGTCCTGTTTTTATTGGCATATTTATATAATTGGTATCTGTAATATGCATAGTTTTTCTGGGCTTGTTGCTGAATCTTTTCATTTAGAGTCTGTTGCAGTTCTAAAAGTTGGGCTTTTAACTGTATACTATGCCTGCGGCCGTATGCTCTCCTCAACCTTGTTACTTCTTTTTCCAGTCTCTGCATCTCCTTTTCCCTTGTTCTTTTTTGATGGCTTGTGTATGCTATTATCTCCCCCCGTAGTACGGCTTTAGCCGTGTCCCAGAACAACATTGGGGTGTCCCTATGCTCCTGGTTGGTTTCCTGGAACTGCTTATATTTTTGTGATATGTAGTCTAGAAATGTTTTATCCTTGTATAGTTGGGTTGGAAATTTCCATTGAAAATGGCTCGTGTCGGACCTTAAGGGCCCCAAAGTTGCTATTACCATTGCGTGATCCGATATTTTTATGGGGCCTATTTCGGTCTCTTGAATCCTTGTGAACAGGTCACGAGATATAAAGATATAATCAATGCGGAACATGGTGGCGTGCGCACGAGACAGATAGGTATAGTCCCGTTCCAATGGGTGCAAAGTTTGCCACACATCCACCATGTCCAGAACCTCACTCAGTATCCTGATTCCCCTCGAGTCCGACCCAGACCCTCTCTTCTCCCCATGTGACCTATCCACACTAGGATCATCCACTGCATTGAAATCCCCTCCTATCAATAGTGGGAGCCCATTAAACCCCGTTAGGTGTTGTAAAAGTTGCTTGTACAAAGCCTTATTGTATGTATTAGGGGCGTACAGATTGCACAATACTACTGGTTGACGCTCTACTGTTAAGTGTACTATCACAAATCTTCCCGCTGTGTCTGCTATGATTTTATGAGTAAGAACATGGATCCCCTCCCTGATTAATATTATGACTCCTGCTTTTTTGGCCTGCGCCGGGGATTCATAGGATCCCACCCACCACCTACAGAGTTTCTCATGTTCATTAGCATTCAAATGTGTTTCTTGCAATAAGGCTATAGATACCTTTTGTTTGTGAAGTGCTTGTAGTATCTTTTGCCATTTGATCGGTGAGGAAATACCTCCCACATTCCGTGTCACTATCTTAAGTGCCATTACATAATATCATCTGGCAAAAGGTAAGCAGAATTAGCATCGGCCCTTACGGAGCATTGGGGGGCATCCCAGCCCATACCCCCCCTGCTTGACTTTACTTGTCACTCTGTGTTTTAGTTCCCCCATTGCAGCCCTTAGGCTTCTGCCTATGTGCAGTTCCTCCTGCTGTACCATGACGTTCCAGTTACTCAATGTAAGCCCCCCTATTCCCACTCCTACTCCTCCCACCCTCTGTCATACTATCATCCTCACTTTAATATTCCCTTATCTCTTGTTTGTCCTGTTTGTCTGTCCTAATTAGATTGTAAGCTCTGTCGAGCAGGGACTGTCTCTTCATGTTCAAGTGTACACGCTGCGTATGTCTAGTAGCGCTGTAGAAATGTAGTAAGATTACGTCTATTGTGTGTCCTCGATCCAGTTCTCTGGTCACCCAGTCAAAGAAGTCAATCAGATTTGTTTGGCACAATTTACTTTGGTAAAAACCATGTTGTCTCAATCTTGTAATCTATTGGATTCCAGGAAATTCACTATCCTTTCCTTTAGTATTGCTTCCATTACTTTTCTAATAGCTAAAGTGAGGCTTACCATCCTGTAGTTTCCAACTTCTTCTCCTGCTTTTTTGAAGAGGGACCTCATCTGTTCTTCTCCAATCCTACGGAACCTCCTCGTCTCCAAGGATTTATTAAATCTTTGAGGACCTGCCAGAACCTCTCTGAGCTCCCTCAGTGTCCTGTGATGGATTCTGTCCAGTCCCGTGGCTTGGTCCACCTTTACATTTTCAGGTTGTTCATAAACACGTTTCTTCTGTAAATGGTGTTATATCCACTCTATTATCATATGTACCTTTGCCAGCCAATTGGGTCCTTCTCCAGGATTTTCTTCTATGAACACAGAAGAGAGAAGTGTTTAGCACGTTTGGTTTTTTTTCCTTATCATTATCCATATAGTGGTTTACACATTTTTCAGTCTCTCAATTCCATTTTTAATCTTCCTCCTTTGATTCACTTTTACCTGTTCTACACCAGTAAGGATTTTCCCCTCATCCTTTCTCTTTTTCCAAGCTGAAGAGCCCTAATCTCTTTAGCCTTTCTTCGTATGAGAGACGCTCTGTCCCCTTTATTATTTTGGTCACTCTTTGAACGTTTTCTGATTCCGTGTTATGGCAACCAGAACTGAACACAATACTCAAGGTGAGGTTGCACCATGGAGCGATTCAGAGGCATTATAGTTTTCTTGGTCTTAATTACCATCTCTTTCCTAATAATTCTTGGCACCCTGTTTGCTTTTATGGCTTCTGCCACACACTGGGCAGAATATTTCAGCGTATTGTCTACACTGACGCCTAGATATTTTTTTTTCTTGTGTGCCCTAGCATCGAGTAACTGATTCAGATTATTCTTCCCAATATGCATCAGTTTGCATTTGTCCACATTAAGTTTCAGCTGCCATTTGGATGCTCATTGTTCCTGCAATTTTTCACAGTTTGCATGTGTTTTAACAACTTCCGAGACCTTCTCAGGAAGCCTAAGGGAAGTAGGAGTGGAACAGATCAGCTGTCAGTGCTGCAGTCTGGCCCAGAGTGACCTGGACTGAAAGGGGTGAAGGGTACCCAAACATGTTTGGTCCACCCAGCTCCTTGGGAGATTGGCCTTCCAGGGCTGAAGGGGTCCAGAAAGGAAATTCTTTTAGGAATTTGATTTAAAGAGATCGGTTGAGTTTTTATTTTTGGCTTGGAGTTTGAATTTGTGGTTGCAATTGAATTGTAAAATGAAACTTTGACAGTTAGTTACTGGCTAGCTGGATATACCTGTGGATATACCAGGGGTGGAGACTGGTTTACAAGTCTTTTTTTCTTCCTCCACTGGCTGGTAGGAGGACATAAAACCAGTTGTTTAGACTGGTCTGGCAGGATTCAAGGAAAGGAGACTAATGGTATGTTCAAATTTCTTTTTTTTTTCCATCTTTTTTTTATTGGTATAAATTTATCTTATATTACAACAAGCAAAAAAGAAAAAAAAAAAAACAGATAATAAAACAACATTACATATCATGCTTGATTTACTTGTCTAACATCTGAAACTATCCCTATACCTTCCCGTCCCACCCTCCCCCTCCTCCCTCCCTCCCTCCCGTATCATGGTGGTGCTTCTTGCTGTTCTTTAAACTGTTCATAGGACTGCCATAATTTGCCAAAGGGTCCCATTCTTCCTCTTCTGATAGCTGTCAGTTTGGCCATTTGATACAAAAAGTCCACTCTCTGCAATACTTTTTGCATATCCGGCGACTGTTGTTTTTTCCAATTTCTTGCTATAGCAATTTTTGCCGCGACCAGATATTGTGTCGCCAGCTTATGCTGTACCCCCGTCGTTGAGCCCGGTTTGATATGGAGCAAACAATTTTCGGGCTTGCATGGGAAGGGTTGCTGAATCACTTTAGAAATTGTTGAGATAACTGTCTTCCAATATTCCATTATTCTGGGACATTCCCACCAGATGTGCATAAATGTTCCTTTCTCTCCACAATTTCGCCAACAGTCTGCCGATACCTCTGGATATATACGATGCAGTCTTTCTGGCGTATAATACCACCAGTAATATATCTTATATCCATTCTCGATTGCACTCTGAGCCAAAGATGGTTTAAAGAGATACCTATATCCTCTCTTCCAGCAGTCTTTAGTTATTGTAGTTTGCAATGCTGTTTCCCATCTATTCACATATATTGTTTGGGGGTCAGTATGACTTAACAACGCTAGATATAAACGCGATATGCTCCCTCTGCCCCCGCCCTTCTCTAATGCATTTTCTAAAGATGTTTTTCCCAGTTCCAACTCCTCTCGTGCCTTGCTAAGGATATAATTACGGATACAACAGTAATAGACTTGATCTCTGGCTTGCAGCCCGTATTCCTCCTGCAATATTGGAAAGTCTACCACTTTGTCCTCATCCCATAATTGACCCAGAGTGTATAGCCCTGCACGTGCCCAATGTTTATAACTAATTTCTGACCCTCCAAGCGGAAACCCAGGAGCCCTCCCTATTCCTGTCTTGTGAAAGTATTTTCTTTCCGGAAACCATTTCCTCCTAATTTGATGCCATGTGGTTAGAATGTGCCTAATTCCTATGGGTACCCTTCTACTAAAACTCCCCAGCTCCTTTTCCGTTGACCATAGAATGTCTCCTATTTCTCTCATTCCCATCCATGCTCTTTCCCAGTGCAGCCATTTCTTAGTAACCGCCGGGTGCCAATCGGCTAAAATTCTTAATTGGGCAGCCTGGTAGTATAATAGGAAATTAGGCACTCCCATCCCTCCTCTCTCTTTTGGTTGGTACATAATATTGCGTTTCACCCTCGGTGGTCTCTTCCGCCATATAAAAGCAAACAGTTTTCTGTTTAAGTGCTTAAAAAAGCTTTGTGGGATAGGGATGGGTAATGCCATAAAGAGATATAGGATCTTTGGCAAAATAATCATTTTTATCGCATTAATGCGCCCCGTCCAGGATATATTTAAACCTTCCCATCTATCCAGTTCACCAAATAGTTCTTTCACTTTCTGAGGATAATTGGCCTCATACAATTCCTCCAACTTAGGGGTTACCTGTATTCCGAGATACCTTATAGACTTATTGGCCCATATAACGGGGAGCTCAGCTTTGAGCCGTACTACCTCCTGCTTCGGTACTGTGAGATTTAGAATCTCTGTTTTATTAATATTTACCTTAAAGCCCGATTGTGCCCCATATTGTTTCATTATCTCTATAGCCTGCTTTATGGAGGTATCTGGGCTTGTCAGCGTCAACAGGATGTCGTCTGCAAATAACATTAGTTTATGTTCCCTTTTCCCACGCAGTATCCCCTTAACTCCTTCCTCCTTTCTGATAGTGCATGCTAATGGCTCCATTGTTAGTGCGAACAGCAATGGTGACACTGCACATCCTTGTCTAGTACCTCTCTTAAGATGTATTGGCTCAGAATAAGACCCATTTACTTTCAAAATCGCCAGGGGAGCCTGATATAAGATCTGCAGCCATTTTAGAAATCTCCCCCCCACTCCAATCTTCTCAAGTGTCGCAAAGAGAAAAGGCCATTCTACTCGGTCGAACGCCTTTTCTGCGTCCACCGAGAGAACAACTGCCGGTACCTGTTCATCACCGACCTGCTGAATGAGATGTTGTAAGCACCTAGTATTGTCATATGCCTGACGTCCTGCAATAAATCCCACTTGATCCTCATGTACCAGTCTGGGCATCATCACCTGTAGTCTGCTAGCTAGTATTTTTGTAAATATTTTATAATCTACATTTAGTAGGGAGATAGGTCTATATGACCCACATTCTTGTGGGTCCTTCCCCGGCTTAAGCAGAAGAGTGACTGCCGCCAGCCGCCATGTATAGGGCAACTCTTGTGCCTGATCATACGCCAGAAACAGTCTCCACAAAAGTGGGGCCAACAGGGATGCATATAGCTTATAAAATCTTGCTGGATACCCATCAGGCCCTGGAGCCTTGGCATGTGGTAAATTTTTAATTGCTTCCTTTATCTCTTCTATTCCTATTGGCTCCGATAAGCGCTCTCTTTCTCCCTGTGTCAATTGTGGTAGCTCTACCCCCTGTAGATATGTAGTTATCTCCCCAGCTGTAGCGTCCACTTCTGATTTATAGAGGCTTGTGTAAAATTTATGGAATATCTCTTGTATATCCCCTGTTTCCGTGACTGCCTGGCCTTGTTGTGTTTTAATACTATGAATATGGTTTCGTGTCATCTGCTTTTTCAGCTTGTTTGCTAGCAATCTACTTGCTTTATCCCCCAGCTCATATTGCTCCTGTTGGACTTGTTGCAATTGACTCGCCATTTCTGCCAACTGCAGCTCATTAAGCTGCATTTTAAATTTATGAAGTTCATTCTGGAGATTTATATCTTCAGGTTTCGCCTTATGTTGCTGCTCTAGCTGGGCTATCCCCTTTCTAAGTTCTCTCTCTTTGGCTGCTTTTTGTTTAGTTAAGTGGGCCCTAAGGGAGATCAACTGCCCTCTCAATACCACCTTTAACCCCTCCCAAAGGCTCTCTGGGCGGACTTCTGCCACGTCATTAAACTCAATGTAATCTTTTATGTATTGTTCCACCTTTCCCACAGTCTCTGGGTCATGTAATAAAGCTTCATCCATCCTCCAGTACTTTCTACCTCCCTCTGAATGTCCACTCCCAATAGTCAGCTGGACTGGAGCATGGTCAGACCATATACGAATGCCTATTGATATTTTTTTTATAGCTCTGGTCACCAGCCCATCCCCAAGCCAGAGATCAATCCTTGAGTATGAATTATGTGGTGCTGAATAGTATGTATAGTCTTTTTCCTGCATGCGTGACACCCTCCATAAGTCTATTAGACCCCATCTATGCATAAAACTGGAGATCTTTTCTCTATCTTTTCTAGCATATCCCGCCTCCCCTTTTGAATTATCCATCATCGGGTTCAGGGTCAGATTGAAATCCCCACCCAATAATAATTGGCCTTGCATGTTTTCTTGTATCACTGTTTCAAGTTCTTCTATAAATTTACCTTGCCCTTCATTGGGTGCATACACTGTCATAAATGTATAGTGAGTATTATACAGTGAGGCTATCACCATAAGATATCTGCCTCCCTTATCTTCTACTGTTTTAATAATGCGCCATGGCAGTTTATCTGAGAAGGCCACCAACACTCCTCCCTTTTTATGATGTTGCCTGTTCGCAGCGTGGTACATTACTGGATATCTTTTGTAGGCTAACATTTTCTCATGACATTTTTTTACATGCGTTTCTTGCAGCATAATTATATCACCTTTCATTTTTAACAGTTCTGTATATATGCGCTTACGCTTAATGGGCGAATTGAGGCCCTTAACATTCCATGTCACACATTGAAACATGTTATACATTTCTTTCCCCTATATGCTAGCCTAGTCAGCAACCACCAGATACTCCCCTCTAGACCCCCCCCCCTCCCCTCCCCCCCTTCCCCCCCTTTCACACAAAGGGCATGACCCATTCTCCTTTGGGCCCATGCCTCTAGCTGAGAGGAGTGACGTCATCTCCCGTCTCACAGCTCGCTCTAGTGACTTCTCCTTCCCCTCCTATTGATATAGTTCTTTGCCAACCTGTTCCAGTGATCGATCATCCAGTCATTCTGTTGTCCATCTCATTTTCCCGTTCGTGAATGCACTTGCTTGCCCGATAGTTGCCGTCGGAGGCGCCCTCGGCCTTGTGATACCCTTTGCCATTTAGGTTTTGGAGGGCAGACTACCGCTCCTTGCCCATCCTGTGGAGGATCCTCTGCCGTCTCCCTTCGTTTCAGATACTCCTGCGCTTCCTCAATTGATGCCACTCTCCTTTGCTTTCCCTCTTGAAAAAAGGTTAGGGCAAATGGGTACTGCCATTTATATGATATTCCTTCATCTCTCAGCTGTGCAGTCAACGGACGGAGTTCTCCCCTTCGTTTAAGGGTTAATGCTGATATGTCCTGGTATAGTTCAATCGGGTAGCTCTCCCAAGTTATAGGGGCCGCCCCTCTTGCCTTCTTCATCACTGCTTCTTTCACTGTGAAGTTTGTAAAGCATGCCACTATATCTTTCGGCTGGTTTTGTCTTCGTACACCCAATGCCCTATGGGCACGTTCAATGCTTATGGTTGTTTTATCATAGCATTCAGATTCATTAGATAATAATTGCGCTGCAATGGATCTCACCACCTCTTCACAATTGTTAAATTCAGGTACCTCAGGAACTCCCCGAATTCTTATATTGGAGCGTCTGCTTCTATTCTCTAGATCCTCCACTTTGTCTATGAGGTATCTAGCTTCATTTTTCCTCTCTTCCAATTGTTGCTCCATAGCTTTTAACGCTTCTCCCTGCTCCTCTTGCTCATTCTCTACCTCCAGGACTCGATTTCCCAGCTCAGTTATTTCCCCTCGCAGCTCCGCGCTCAGTTGGGCAAAGTCCCTTCGCACTTCTTTGAGGTCCGTTTTAATCTCTTGAAACCATGAGCATAGCTTCGCCCATATTTCTGGTTCTACCTCCATTCTTTCATTTGAAGGCTCTTCGCGTGCTCGTTCTGTGTTTTCATGTTCTTCCCTCGTGCTGCGAGCGCCATTTTGTTCCGTTCTCCCTTTCTGTTGCTGATATGAGAACGCTGCTAAGTCCGGCAGTTTTGCCTTCGCTTGCGACATCATTTGATTTCGTTCTTATTCACCAGTCAGTCGCTATACTTTTCAGCCGATTGGAGGGGTAAGGATCGCTACTTAAATGCTTTTTTTAGTGCTGATCAGCGGGAGCTTCGTTCTCACTGCTCCATTCAGTAGCGTGACGTCACTTCCTCCCCGGTATGTTCAAATTTCACAGTGGTTTGGAAAAAGGAGAGGTTGGATGAACAGATTTTGCAAATGACTCAAAATTATTCAAAGTTGTTAGTTAAAAAGCTGACTGAGAAATTGGAGAAGGATCTTGTGACACTAAGAAACTGAGCATCTAAATGACAGGTGGAATTGAATATTGACAAAGGGGGGTATGTGCTAAGAGGGTGCCTAATTGGTGCGTATTCTGTAAAGGAAAGCTATGGAGCTGTGTATGTGTATTCCAGAGATACAAGCGCAATTTAGAGTATTCTATAAGTTAACTTGTAACTTTGTGCTCTGCCCAGAATCTGCCCATATGAACGCATAAGTGTAAAATGTGTTCCTTGTCTCTTGCAGCAGATGAATCCAGGAACTAGTGAGTTAAGTCCACCTACCAGCAGGTGGAGATAGAGATAAACAAACTAAAGGCAGTGATGCCAGACAGCCAGCTCCTTCTTCAGTTAGTATGTCTCTAATCTCAGCAGGTGGTGGACGGCTTTTCTCCAGCTCCTGGGCCCAAGGCCTCTGAGGGTGCTCCTGGGCCGGTGGCCAGTTTGAGCTGGGGGTGGCGGACTGGTGGTGTCCCCTTTGGCAGCATACGCAGTTGCTGGGTCCCTGCTGCACCTCAAATTCCCTCTGAACAGGCTTTTGCTGTTCCTTCCTTCCCTGTTTTTCTGCCTCCTAACTAAAAAAAAAAAAAAAAAAAAAAAAAAAAGAGAACCATAGAATTTATTTAAAAGAGACGCACAGGGAAGTGTGTTTTTGCTGAGAGCAGGTTTGTGTTACTGCTGTCCAAGTCCTGTTTTCTGTTGCCTGCATGTCTGAGCCTGCCTCAAAGTAGAGTTGGAGAGTTTTTTTTCTTCGGCTCAGCTGTCGGTTCCTGCGCTTTTCCGGTCCGGGGTAAGTCCTGTGTTCCTGTTTGGGGGCGGGCGATGGCAGCGGAGGCAGTAAAATGCTGTTCCTGATGTGGGAAACGGCGTTCGGCGGCGGGCCTGTGCAGCGCGGGGTACGCTGATTTGGCGGGACTCGACGGAGCAGTGCCCTCCCCCCGAGAGCGTGTTTTCCCACTCGGAGCCTGGCGATTCTCGCGCTATTTTGCGATCAGTTGCGGAGCCGGCTCTGGTAGCGGTTTTGGGCAAAGCTGCTTCTCCGCTGGTAGGGGAGTTGAGGGGGGGGGGGGGCGTCTGTCAGGCACTGTGGTGCAGGTGCCATGGCTGTGACCTCTGTCGCGGGGGAGGGTTTTTTGCCAGAGTTTATTTTGCTACTCCGTCAGGCGTTTTTGTTGAAAAGGGCCTTGCCCCCCGTCCCTCACGCGGCTGCGACAGCTTCGGCCTTTGATCCTCTCAGGGGGTCTGGGGGTAACCAAGAGATTTTGGGATTTTCCCCAGAGGATTTCTCCTCCCTTAAAAATCCTAGGCTTTTTTTTTTTTTTTGAGTCTGAGGAGGGGTCCTGCATACAGTCACCTGCAGCTCCCTCTGTGGTGGCTCTCTCGGAGCAGATGGGGTAGGGGACATGGAGGATGGTGTCCTCACTGACCAACCGGAGGACTCTTCCGCCGTGAGGATTTTCCATAAGGAGGAGTTGTTCTCCTTTATCTCTCAGGCGCTGGAAGCCCTGAATATAGAGGACCCTGAGGTTGCGGCTTCTCAGGCGGTCAACACCAAGATGGCTAGTACCAGACGACCTTCTAAGGCCTTTCCAGTACATGAAGCTATTGAAGAGTTGATTTCGGCCCAGTGGGCGGATCCGGATGGGGGGCTGAAAGTAGCCAGGGCTATGGCCAGGCTGTATCCGGTTTCAGCGGACCGTTTAGAGCAGTTTGCTCTACCTAGGGTGGATGCCTTGGTGACAGCGGTCACTAAGAAGACTACTCTTCCAGTGGAAGGTGGTGTGGCACTTAAGGATATGCAAGACAGACGGCTAGAGGCCTCTTTAAAATGTGCCTTTGAGGTGACCGCTTTGACACTTCAAGCTTCTGTTTGTAGTTCTTATGCGGCTAGAGCTTGTCTCAGTTGGCTACATTCTGTCATGGATTCGATTTCGGATATGCCGGGAACTCTTCATATGTCACTGATGGATATTGGGCAAGCGTACTTGGCGGATGCCTTGTATGATTTGGTCCGTGCATCGGCCAAACTCATGGCCTTGACCGTTTCCTCTCGGCGTCTTCTGTGGCTCCGTCATTGGGCCGCAGATATGGCCTCCAAGCAACTGCTCATTAAATTGCCTTTCCGAGGGAAATTGCTTTTTGAGGAAGACCTAGAAAAGATTGTTAAAGATTTGGGGGATTTCAAATCTCAGCGTCTTCCGGAGAATAGACCCAAGTCTACTTCCAGGCAGGGAGCCTCGAGGTCACGTTTCAGAGAGACGCGACGGTATCGCCCGGGGCGGTCCAACGCAGCCTTTCAGCATCCTCGTTTTGGGCAGCGTTCTTCCTTTCGCAACGAGAAGCGTCCGGCTGGACCCCTCTCTCGTCAGGGGGCTCCTTGGGCCTCCCAATGATGGGGCGCAGGTCCACTCGGGAGGAGAGCAGATCGGTGGGCGGCTTTCTCTGTTTCTTCCAGAGTGGGCCAGAATTACTTCAGACCAGTGGGTCCTCGATGTATTGCGAGAAGGTTACAGGCTAGAATTCTTCTCTCCAGTCACAGACTTTTTCTGGAGTCCCACTGTGTATCGCGGGCCAAGAGGATAGCGGTTCTGCAGTGTTTGCGAGACCTGCTAAGGATAGGGGCTATTGTGCCTGTTCCTCCTCTCGAAAGGCGCACAGGTTGGTGCTCCATCTTCTTTGTGGTTCCAAAGAAGAGAGGGGCTTTTTGGCTATTCTTGATCTCAGCAAGTAAACCAGTTTTTGCAGGTTCGTCACTTCCGCATGGAGACATTAAGGGCAGTTATTGCTGCTGTTCAACCAGGCGAGTTTTTGACGGCTCTCGATTTGAGGAAAGCTTACCTGCACATTCTCACTTGGCAGCCCCATCAGAGATTTCTCAGGTTTGCGGTGCTGGGTCAGCAATTCCAGTTTTGTGCCCTTCCTTTCGGAATGGCCACTGCCCAGCGCACTTTTTCCAAGGTCGTGGTGGTGGTGGCGGCGTTCCTGTGGATGGAGGGGATTCAAGTGCATCCATATCTCGACAATTGGCTGATTCGGGTGACGACAGCAGAGGAGAATCGAGTGGTCATCGAGTGATTGCGGTGTTGCAATCCTTAGGTTGAGTCGTCACGCTCCCCGAGTGTGGGACTATGTTAAGCTCCTTGGTTCCATGACGGCGACCTCGGAGGTCATTCCATGGGCAAGGGCTCACATGCGGCCTCTTCAGAATTTCCTTTTGAGCAGATGGTCACCAACATCACTGGGTTATCAATGACGCCTTCCTTGGTTGAGCCGGGCCAGGGACAGTCTCGTGTGGTGGCTCCGGTCAGCCAGTTTACAGAAGGGTGTTTCTCTGGTGTCTCCCAATTGGGTGGTAGTCGTGACGGATGCCAGCCTTGCATGCTTGGGAGCCCATTGTCTTCATCGAGTAACCCAGGGATCGTGGACCCCTCTCAAAGTGACTTGGCCGATAAATCGTCTGGAGTTGCGAGCAGTCGTGAATATGCTGCGAGTTTTGAGGACCTTCTGTAGGGGCAGGTGGTTAGTGTATTCTCGGACACCATCATGACGGTGGCCTACATCAATCGGCAGGGGAGCACTTGCAGTCTTCCCTTGGCAGTGAAAGCGTCTCATCTTCTAGTATGGGCGGAAGTGCATGGTCAGAGTCTGTCGGCAGCGCACATTGCGGGTCAAGACAATGTTCAAGCGGATTTTCTCAGCCGGACTCTTTTGGACGCAGCGGATGGACGCTGTCGGACTCGGCTTTTTGGCTGATACGTCAATGTTGGGGAAGAGCAGTAATGGATGTCATGGCCATGGCTTGCAATGCCAAAGTTCCCCAGTTCTTCAGCCCCAAACGGCAGCCAGGATCTACAGGATTGGACGCTGTTCTCTAGCCATGGCCGGAACAACAGCTACTTTATGTTTTTCCTCCGTGGCCGCTGATAGGGAGAGTTCTTTGCTGCATAGGGTGGCATCGGGGGCTGGTCGTTCTAGTGGCCCCAGTCTGGCCCCGAAGGCCGTGGTATGCGGATCTCGTTCAAGCACTCTCGGAGCCACCATTGCGACTTCTGGTGACTCCCGATCTGCTGCATCAAGGACCAGTTCAGATGGAAAATCCCTCCCGCTTTGGTCTTACGGCCTGGCTATTGAGAGGCAGCAGCTGAGGAAGAAAGGATTTTCAGTACCAGTCATTGCCACTCTTTTGGGGGCACGGAAGCAGTCTACTTCAACAGCGTACACGTGAGTGTGGAAAGCTTTCTTGGCGTGGTGTGCTTTGTGTGCTGAATCGCCTTTTCGGGCGGACATTCCGGTTATTCTGGAGTTCCTTCAGGATGGTCTTCAAAAGGGATTGGCATATAGTTCCCTTCGAGTGCAGGTGGCCGCGTTAGCTTGTTTTAGGGGCAAACTGGACGGTTTCTCTTTAGCAGCTCACTCTGATGTGGTCCGTTTCATATGCAGGGCTCTTCGGCTTCGGTGTCCTCTGCGGCAGCCGTGCCTGGTGTGGCATTTGAATGTGGTACTGCGAGCCCTCCAGGCCCCACCGTTTGAGCCGTTGAATAATGTTTCCGAGAAGGATCTAACACTTAAGGCAGTGTTTTTGGTGGCCATTGCTTCGGCTAGGAGGATTTCTGAAATTTCAGGCTTTGTCTTGCAGAGATGCTTTTTTGCAGTTTTCTGAAGCAGGGGTGTCGATCCGGACGGTGCCGTCGTTTCTACCCAAAGTGGTTTCGGATTTCCATGTGAATCAGGCGGTTTACTTCTATCTTTTCGAAGAGAGGATTATCCGGGGGAGTTTGCCTCACTACGTTTCCTGGATGTGCGGAGAGCCTTGTTTCAGTACTTGCAGATCTCTAACGAGTTTTGACGCTTGGATCATCTCTTTGTGCTCTTGTCGGGATCGAAAAGAGGTGAGGCGGCTTCTAAGGCTTCCATTGCTTGCTGGATTAGGGAATCCATTGGAGCGGCGTATTTGCTACAAGGGCGGGCGTCTCTAGTGGCCCTGATTGCTTATTTTACTCGGGCACAGGCGAGTTCTTGGGTGGAGGTGTCGGCCTTATCTCTGGAAGAGATTTGTCGAGCGGCTACTTGGGCGTCCGTCATACTTTTGCGACGCATTTCAGGCTAGACGTGTCTGCTCGGGAGGGAGTGTTGGTGCGGGGAGCGTCAGCTTCCCTCCCTACTTAAGGAATGCTTTGGTACATCCTACTAGTTCCTGGATTCATCTGCTGCAGGTGATAAGGAAGGTAAAATTATGTCTTACCTGATAATTTTCTTTCCTTTAACGCAGCGGATGAATCCAGGATCCCTCCCTAGTTCAGCCGATGGTTTTTTCATTTTCCGCACAGTGTGGCTATTTTTTCCTTCCGGGTTCTTTTTTGCAGAGTTCAGATAGATATGGGAACACGGAAAGGATTCCGATTTCTGGATCAAGTTGCAGTTCTTTTGAAATTCTTATTTGGTTCTCTGTTTTTCATAGTGAGGATGGTTTCTGGTTGTTATTGGTTTCATATTTTTGGCCTTAGCAAATGCTTACGAATGACATACTAACTGAGGAAGGAGCTGGCTGTCTGGCATCACTGCCTTTAGTTTATCTCTATCTCCACCTGCTGGTAGGCGGACTTAACCCACTAGTTCCTGGATTCATCTGCTGTGTTAAAGGAAAGAAAATTATCAGGTAAGACATAATTTTACCTTTTTGGATATATACATGTAATTAACAGAATAGTGCTTATGTGCATATCTGGCATACATGTACGTTTAGTATTGTAAACCTTTTCTTCATGTAAGTGGCATGTAAATGTTAGCGCCTAGTTTATAGAATTACCCTCAAAATGCAAAATGATGCACATGGGTAATCCCCAACTATATGCAGAATGCTGGGATCTGAGTTAGGAGTTGCCTAGGAAAAAAATGTTGAAGTCATTGTAGATAGGTTGAAATTTTCAGCCCTGTGTGGTGTGACTTCCAAAAAAAAATAAAAAAGGCAAAAAGAATGTTAAGGATTATTCAAGAAGTGAAAATAATGTTGAGGATTATTCAAAAAGCGACGGAGAACAAAACTGAGAATGGCATCATGCCTCTATATAGGTGCATGATGTGACTGCACCTTGAGAATTATTTGCGTTTCTAGTTGCTCCCATCTCAAAAAGGAGATAGCTGGTAACTGAAAGAGTTTCAGAGAAGAGCAGTACAAATGGAGTGGAACTCTTTTATGAAGAGAGGTTAAACTGAATAGGGCTTGGAAAAAGATGACTGAGAAGAGAGAGGGGTTCTCAGTGTGTACCAAGTGTGTGTGTGTGGGGGGGGTGGGGGGGGGGGGAGGAACTTCCTATAATTTATTTTCAGTCTGCTGGTTATTTCATGGAGTGTCCTCTCTTGTTTTAGGGTTGGAAAAGTTTAAGCCATTTTACCACACTCACAATGGTATATATCAGGGTTTTCAACCCAGTCCTCAGGACACACCTAGCCAGTCTGGGTTTTCAGGATATCTACAATGAATAGGCATAAGAGAAATTGCAATGGAGGCAGTCCAAGCATGCATGTTCATTATAGATATCCTGAAAATTCTGACTGGCTAGTTGTGCCCTGAGGATTAGGTTGAGAACCCCTAATGTGTACCATCATGAATGTGGTGAAATGGTTTGTTTTCCAACCCTAAAACAAGAGAGGACGCGCCATGAAACTTAACAACCAGCAGACGAAAATAAATTGTAGAATTTTTTTTTTTCACTTTGTGTACATGTTTAAGCTGTGGATCGTTTGCTGGATGACATGGTCAAGACAGATAGCTGGGTTCCAAAGAGGTTTGGACAAGTTCTGGAGAAAAAGTCTACATATGGGAACCCCTCCCACCCCCCCCCCCCCCAAAAAAAAAAAAAAAAAAAAGAAAAACACCCCAATGGCTTTCCCAAGTCTATTAGGCTGTCTCTGAATAAACTATTAAAAAATCTTTATGGTATCTGCTTGGTACTTATGTCTTGGTCTGGCCAGTGATAGAAACAGGATGCTGGGCTTAGTGGGCCTTGGTCTGGCTCTGCACAGCTTATCTTGTGATCCTATGTCTATTGCTAGTTCTTCTTTCTTTAACTGTAGCCTTATAACTAGAAATATAGATTCCTCAGATTACTGTTATGTAGTACTTGCGACAACCATTTCTAGCTGAATGTCTTTTCTTAACAGGTCCTTCCAGGCCATCAATGAGAGCTGAAGGTGATGGCAGATTTTCTTTTGACAGTCCATACTGGAAAGATGATTTTAACCTGGAGCCTTTCCCTAACATGGATTATGACTCTGCTTGTAGAAGATATCAGGGGGGACCTCAATATGGTCATAGTTCTTTATCAGCTGGGGAGAGGGGAAGCCACCATATGGAACACCCAAGGCCATCGCGACCTAAATTCCTATGCCCAGAAGACAGAGGAAAATTTTATAAAAGTCTTAATAGAGTGAAACGAGAGAAGCCTCCAGTACCTGTAGGAGATGGTCAAGATGGGCTTTCCAAGACCAAAAAAGGTCATAAAAAAATAAAGAGAACTGAGCCGACAGAAGAGACTGACATTATGTCAAAGTTTGGCAGCCAAATAATCAAATGGGCAGGGTTCAACAACATACAGAATGACAGCATTTTTAAAGAGCAGCATGAGACTCTCTTTAAAGTGGACACGGAAAGCTGTGCTAAAACGCTGGCCGCATACAAATGTTCAATTAAGGAAGCACAGCAAGACTTCTGTTACTTCAGCTTTAATAATGCAAAAAATGCAGCTTTGAGGACTCCATCAATAGATAATGATCTTTTAAGCATGCTGAAGGAGAAAAGTATAATACAAAGCAGGAATGGTTTTATTGAATTATTAAACCCTATTGATAAGGAATTAATGACTGTTCAAGCACGCCTTCTAAAGGCTGGCATTCCATTGCTAATGGCCTGCAATGCTTATGAGATAGATCAAAAAACAGAAGGTCTCAAAAGTACTGCACAGTTGTCTAATGCCCTGGAGAAAAGCATTTCCTTATGTCGAAAGTCACTGGTGCTTGTCGGCCAAACCTTTGCATTTGTGAGCTCCTGCAGGCAAGAAAAAATATTAGATTTGCTTGGGTTAAATGAAAAAGCTCCCAAACCTGCTGGCTTCCCAAATCTTGATGATTCGGCATTGTTTGGGAAAGAATACCTGACTTATTTGAAAATCTGGATGGAGAGTACGGGTTGTAACTTTAGGTTGAAGAAAGAAGAGCAGACCATTGAAGGAAATAGTAAAATTTCAATTAAACAAGAGAAGGTTGAGGAGAAAGAAGAATGTTCTGCAGAAGAAAAGCCCACAGATCTGAGTGCAACAGAGACATGTGAAACATCTATAGATGTGTCTGCAGAAGGGGAAGAAATCCAAGTTCTACAGACTTCAGAAGACAAAGACAACCCCATTCTTACAGCTATAAAAGAACTGCAATCTGGAGAACAGTCTCAAGAAATAACAGTTTTGCAGGCCTTGAAGGAGAGTCTATTAAACAAGGAAGAAAGTCCTGCTGTTGACACTAATGGAAAGGAAGGAGCAGAGATCACTTTTCTAGAAGCTGACACCCAAGGAATGGAGATCCCTGTTCTGCAGGCTGGTACCGCGGGGGGAAAGGAGATTCCTGTCCTGCAGACTAGAGAAGAGAGGAATAAACACATTTCTCCAAAACCTCACTTCCTGGGACCATCACAAGTGCCAGGTAAATGAGCTGAAATTTAAGCACAGCATAATGTCTGGAGACAAGGATGATCTTGAATATGGCTCAGTTGGTAAAATCCTCTTGGTGTAAATGACTTCTAGTTTGCTAACTCCAGATGAACTACGTAAATGGAATTAAGAATTTGTATTGCTGCCTTCTGTCTTCTCTTTCCCCCTCCCCCGACCAAAAAAAAATCTGTCCAAGCCACAGATTGTGTTCTTAGCTATTTTTGTTACTTTCAGCAGCTGATGTATAGGTCCAATCCTACTTAAGACCTTCCTTAATATTATGCAGTCTTTTGTTAGCTGATGCCTAGTTGGTGGAATGTTCGAGCTTCGTTTTATTTATGCTCAGCTGCATTGGGGGAATGTGATTTTTAAGGAAGAAGTTCATGAGTGCATATTTCACTCTAGGATAGCATTTTAAAATTCTGACTGTTGATCCATGATCCTGGCCTTTGCCCCTGGGATTGGGAGGGTGGACCTTGTGATCATTGCAGTATGCAAATTTCTCATCCATATTCATTGCGGGAATCCTGAAAACCTTGCTGGGTGTGTTGAGTGCTAGGATAAGAACTACTACTCTAGTTTAATATGAGCTGCTGTTGTCTGTTCTTCTCACTAGCAGATTGTTGCTGTAAAGGCTAGGCTGGACAAGGGGGAGGAGATGGCAGGAAAAAACAAAAACAATTTTTGGACATCAGCCAATGAAGGCCCAGGATGCTGTAAGTGCCAGGAGGAATATATGGGCCAAAAAGCAATTGGTGGCTTAACCATGGGTTTGCTGGCAGCTCTATGGAAGCATTATAAGCTGGTTTGTGGTTGCAGCTATTTTTCATGTAGTACATAAGTATTGCAATACTGGGACAGACCGAAGGTCCTTCAAGCTCAGCATCCTGTTTCCAACAGTGGCCAATCCAGGTCACAAGTACCTGGAAGGATCCCAAAACAATAGAATACATTTTATGTGGCTTGTTCTAGAAATAAGTAGTGGATGTTCCCCAAATCCATTTTAATAATTGTCTTTGGACTTTTCCTTTAGGAAGCCATCCAAACCTTTTTAAAACCCTGATAATCAACAGCTTTTGCTACATTCTTTGGCAACAAATTCCAGAGTTTAATTACACGTTGAGTGAAGAAATATTTTCTCTGATGTCTTTTAAATTTACTACTTTGTAGCTTCATCGTGTACCCCCTAGTCCTTGTATTTTTGGAAAGCGTAAACAAGCAATTCATGTCTACCTTTTCCACTCCACTCATTATTTTATAGAACTCGATCATATCTTCCCTCAGCTGTCTCTTCTCCAAGCTGAATAGCCCTAGCCGCTTAGTCCCCCCCCCCACCATACCCCCGACACCGGTGCTGATGACCTCGAAGTCCCTGCTACTTCCTCTGCCAACGCCTCCACCGCAGTACAAAACTTACAGGACCCGCTCGAGCCGACTCTCCGCCACTGATAGAACAGAGGTGGGTTTTTTTTTTGCGCCGTAAACAAAAGCAGTCAGAGAAGAGAAAAAGGCCAGAACGGGAGCTGTCTTGCTCGTTCACACTACAGGACAGCAGAGCACTTAACAAAAAAAAAAAAAAACAGCTGGGAAGGTTTTTTTTTTTTTTTTTTTTTTACTAAGCCGCTGCCTTTCCCTGCATCTAAAGCTCTTCCCCCGAGGAGCCTGAGGTAGCTTCCTTTCTGTGTTTTGTTGTTGTTTTTTTAACAGATTAAACACAGAGCATCCCATCAATGCCAGGGAGAGGACATTGAGGGAGGGACCCGGCCACCAGAGTGTTACACCCACGAGGCACTAACAGACTTTCCCTTAAGTTTTTTTTTTTTTTTTTTTTTTTTTAATACCTGATGCACAGAAAAAAAACGAAATACCAAACGAAAGGATAAAACAATCCAAGAGAATTACAGAAGGAAAGAGAAAAGAGTAAGGAATGAGAATGAAGGCTCACCACCTTCCACCTGCTGGAGACTGAGAATACTGGATCTTTCTCTAGCTAGCAAGGTCTCTTATTGGCTCTCTCTTTCTCATCACAGTTTCTCAGTCTCCACCTGCTGGAAGGCGTGCACATTCTGGGCCAGTCCGGAGGAACGCTAAGGAAACTGCTTTGATTGTAACCACAGAGAGGTAGTATATAAAGTCTCATCCCCATTCCATTCATGTAGAATGGTTGAGCTGACTGAGAAATGAACCTGTTACATTGAGTACACTTCTTAAAGCCACACGGCACCCTTGTTGACATGGAGGGAAAAATGGCTGAAGCAAGGTTAAAAAGTTCTTTGCCTCTCGTATCCAAGATGGTGACGGGTTGAGTAGCGTCAACGGAGGCACTTCGATCCGGCTCAAGCGAACGCCACTGCGAGTTCCTTACCCGTCGGAAGATGGGCAGGGTTCGGGCTGTTCCCTCCGTCCCAACCGGAGTGCCCCATCTCCAGCAGACGAAGCTGGACCGTTTCGCAGTGCTTTTCGGTTCCGAGATGGCGTCTACTCCGACTGCGGGAGCCTGCTCATTGGAGCAGGACAGCAGCGTAGACGGGGCCTCCCTTAGCCCTGATGAGCGTGCAGCGCCCCCACAGCCCGAAAGGGAGAATCTCCAAGCAAGCCCTGACAATGTGGACGGAGTCCCGGTTGAGCAGGGAGGGAGTTTGCTGGAGAGGTCAACTGGAGCTGAAAACTTGGAGGAACCAGAAAAAACATCTTCTCCTGTCGTGTCTTTAAGGGCAGTGAGTATATTGGAGCAAGTTTCAAAAGACCCCCTACCGGACTGTATAAAGGGAGAGGTAGTTAAACCAGCCGTAGTGACCTTAGAGTCACTTTGGGACTTGACTTCTAGGACCCAATCTGCATTGCAAACAGTAATTTTTAAAAATATGGGGACAATAAAAGTTTTGTCAGAGACTGCGCTGATTCAGTTAAAATCTGGTGAAAGCCAAGCGTCTGAAGTTAAGACTGTCTGAAAAAGTTGGAAAAATTGAACTTGTGGAACAAACCATACTAAAAGACAAGAATTTTACCCTAAGACGCCTGGAATACTTGGAAAATCAATCCAAAGACTAACTTTGCGTTTTATAAACTTTCCGAGGTCACCATTGATTGTTCCGATGCAAATGGTTCAAAAGTATCTTATGGAAACTCTGGGAATGCCTGAAACCTCATTGCCCCCAATAACTAGGGCATATTATTTACAGACTGGTGTTAAGATACCAGAAAATATTTCAGAACAAGGAGCAATGAATTTAACAGCATTCCTAGAGTCATCTCTTGAGGTGATAACACAAAGAACTACACTGCTTGTAACCTTTGTGCTGGAAATGGACAGAGATGCAGTACTTAGGCTTTCATTTAGGCATTTGGATTCATTATTTTTGGGTTCAAAGGTGAGAGTGTTCCCGGATTTATCCAGGGAAACCCAAAAGAGACGCAAGATGTTTTTGCTATTGTGCTCAAGAGCTTTGGCAATTGGGGCAAATTTTCTTTTGAGATATCCATGTGTGTGTAGAGTAATCTTGCAATCCAAGCAATATCAATTCTTTGACCCAAAACAATTAGAAGATTTTCTAAAACGCAGAGAAGAGGTCAATATACAAGTCTAGTCACCTATGCAACGCTGTATGCAGACTTTAGTAACCCACTTGGGATAGTAGCTACTTATTTTGAATTTGATATTATTTGAAATTGCCTGTTTAAACAGGAATTCTTTTTCTATTTCTTTCTTGGATCGATTTCATAAATATTGTGGTCGTTAGTAATTATTATTATTTCTTGCAGATTTCACTTTTAATATTGGATGGAATTTAATTTGATTTGTGTAATATCACTCATAAATGTATGTTTGATAAAAGCTTAAATAAAGATTAAAAAAAAAAAGTTCTTTGCCCGGGGAGGTTGAGCAGTCATATACCTGGAAAATGGTTGATGGTTCCCAGGCAAAAGAAGGGCTCAGAGGCTGAAAATTGGAAAATGAAAAATAAAAATAAATTGAACACAGAAAAAAAAAAAAGGAATGTAATAGCCATACTAGGTCAAACCAGTGGTCCATCTAGCCCAATATCCTGTTTCCAACAGTGGCCAATCCAAATCACAAGTATCTGAGAGAAACCCAAATAGTAGCAACATTCCATGCTACCAATCAGTGGCTTCCCCATGTCTGTCTCAGTAGCAGACTATGGACTTTTCTTCCAGGAACTTGTCCAAATCTTTTTAAACCCAGATATGTTAACTGCCGTTACCGTATCCTCCAGCAACGAGTTGCAGAGCTTAACTATTCGTTGAGTGAAAAAATATTTCCTCCTATTTGTTTTAAAAGTATTTCTATGTAATTCCATTGAATATCCCCTAGTCTTCATACTTTTCGAAAGAGTAAAAAAATTGATTCACTTCTACTCATTCTACACCACTCAAGATTTTGTAGACCTCAATCATTTCTCCCCTCAGCTGTCTCTTTTCAAGCTGAAGAGCCCTAATCTCTTTAGTCTTTCCTCATGTGAGAGGAGTTCCACCTCCTTTATCCCTGTCTGCTGTGCCGATCACTCTGCTGGTGCAGAGTCCTGCTATTTTGCCTGTAGCATCTGAAGGAGGATTTCCTTCTGAATTCATCTTACAAATGTATTGGGCCTTTTTCTCCACAAAGCTAGTCCTGGGGAAGCTCCTGTTAAATAGCCTCAGGAGGGCCAGTTAGTGTCTGCAAAGGAGCTCAGACAGTCCTGGGAGTTAGAGGAGGACTTGTCTTCTGATCGTGAGCAGGAGATGCCATCTCTGGAAGAGCCAGAGTTGTTTTCTGAGGGACAGCTATCCGAGGATTTTGTTTCGGCTGATGCTGAAGTGGAAACTCTCCCTCTGGGAGAGGACCCCTCTGTGGTGAGAACTTTTCAGAAAGAGGACCTGCAGGAGCTCATTTCTTTGGTTTCCACTACCTTGCGTTTTGAAGAGCAGGAGACTTCTGCAGTGCAGGCAAGGAAAGTCAACTTACTGGTGAAGGGTATTCGATGGCCAGGTAAGACCTTTCCTATGCATCAGGATATTAAGGTCATCATTGGTTCCTGATTCAGCCTTTCATCCTGCTAAGTCTGTGGTCCAACTTTATCCTGTCCTGGATTCTGACAAAGTGCTCCTGCGGCCTCTGGTTGTTGACACGGTAGTTTTGGTGGTCATCAAATGGAATGCGGTTCCCATAGATGGCGGTACTACCCTGAAGGATGTCCAGGATTGCTGTATCGAATCCCTGTTGAAGAGTAGCTTTGATGTCTCGGCCTTGGCGGTGCAGGCAGCTGTTTGCGGTTCCTTTATGGTGAGAGCTTGTTTTCGCTGGTCTGAGAAGATGTTTGATCATTCTTCAGATGACCTTTCAGCGATAGATCCCGAAGGGGCAAAATTGGAGATGTTCAGCCTTTTTGGCGGACGCTCTCTATGATTTGCTTAGAGCCTCTTCTAAATCTGTGGCTTTGTGTGGTGACACGTTGCTCTCTTTGGCTTTGTGGCTGGTCAGCAGTTGCGGCCTCTAAGTCCAAGCTTAATAAATTCCCCTTTAAGGGTTCCTTGTTGTTCGGTGACGAGTTGGATAAGCTGGTCCGCAGCCTTGGGGAGACTAAAATCCCTAGGCTTCCTGAGGATCGCCCCAGAAGGTCTGGTCGCGTTGTGTTCTCGGGCCATGGTAGGGGCCGTGATTTTTGTTGATATAGACTGGGCAGACTGGTTCCAGTTCAGCGGTCCAGGTTTTTTCAGAGGCCCACTCCTTTCGGGGTAATCGTATAGGAGGTAGGGAGATGGGCAATTACTTCTTGTCTTCCTCACGCCCTCAACAATGAAAGCTTGCTGGCCCAGCTTCTGATTCCGGTAGGTGCTCAGGGCAATTTTATGGGAGGTAGGCCTAGATTACCTCCGACCAGTGGATTCTAGAGGTTATTCGAGACGGGTACGCCTTAGAGTTTGCCCATCCTCTGCGAGACGCGTTCTTGGAGTCTCCCTGCCGCTCTTGTCTCAAGGTCATAGAGGTCAGGGACATCCCGAATGTCGAAAAGTCCCTTTTGCAGAACTCTGACAAAGGCGTTACTCATTTATTTCCTAGTTCCCAAGAAAGAGGGTTCCTTCAGACCGATTTTAGATCTCATTGTGGTCAATCGGTGCCCTCAGAGTGCCTTCTTTTCATATGGAAACTCTGCGGTTGGTCATTGTGGTGCTTTAGCCTGGGGAGTTTCTGGCGGCTCTTGACCTGACGGAGGCCTACTTGCACATTCCTATTTGGGCTGTGCATCAACGTTTTCTTTGCTTTGCTATGCTGGGTCTGCATTTTCAGTTTCGAGCACTTCGGGCTGGCGACTGCTCCTCATACACTTACCAAGGTCATGGTGGTAGTGGCAGCGGCTCTTGGAACGGAAGGCATTCTAGTCCATCCTTACTTAGGCGATTGGCTGATCAGAGCGAAGTCTTAACCAGGAGAGCGTTCAGGCCAAGGATCGGGTGGTAGGCTTCTTGCAATCCCTAGTTTGGGTAGTCAATGCACAGAAAAGTCGTCTGCAGCTGTCCTAATTGCTGGAATACCTTTGGGGGGGGGGGGGGGGGTTCGACACGCAGTAGGGCCGGGTTTTTCCGCCGGCCTGTATCCTCAAACTGCAGTCACAGATTCGCCTGTTATTGCAGTCCCCGATACCGATGGCCAAGGATTGTCAAGTCCTAGGTTCCATGGTGGCAATGATATAGAGGCAGTGCCCTGGGCGAAGGCTCACATGAGGTGTCTACAGAAGTCTTCTCTCGCGGTGGTCACCACAGAAGGACTTGCTGCAGTGAAAATTGTCTCTTTCGGTGCAGGTGAGGATCAGCCTATGCTAGTGGCTTCGGGGAGCCAACCTGACCAAGGGAATGCCTTTGGATCAGCTGAGCTTGGACAGTGGTTATGATGGATGCCAATCTTGGGCTGGGGAGCTCACTGTCAGGGGCAGTATGTTCAAGGCCTGTGGTCCCCTCAGAAGGTGTCTTGCTCGATCAATCTTCTGGAAACCAGAGCAATTCGGCTAGTTCTCCAGGCTTTTCGCCATCTGCTGAAGGGCGAGTCAGTTCGCATTATGTCAGGGAATGCTACGGCGGTAACCTATATCAATTGGCAAGGGAGGACGAGGAGTCATCAGTTGGAGCAAGAAGCGTTGCAGCTGTTGCAGTGGGCGGAAGTACATCTGGTAGCTCTTTCTGCAGCTCACGTGGCAGGAGTACAGAACATTCAGGCAGACTTTTTCTGTTGAAACACTTTAGATCCCTGAGAGTGGGCCCTAAGCGATGTAGCATTGCAGTCTGTGGTGGAGCTTTGAGGGCTTCCTAAGATGGATATGTTTGCTTCCACTCTCAGTGCAAAACTTCTTCTATTCAGCCATTGGAAGGACCCCAAGATGCTGGGGGTAGATGTGCTTCTTCAGCCCTGGCTGGCTGGTCTTCTTTATGCCTCTTCTCCATGGCCTCTAATAGGTTGAGTAATTCAGAGAATCAAGACGCACAGGGGCTAAGTAATTTTGGTGGTGCTGGATTGGCTTCGCAGACCTTGGTACTCTGACCTGCGGTGGCTAATAGTTGGAGCTCCTCTCAGGTTTCCAGAGATGCAAGGTCTTCTGGTGCAGGGCCTGGTGTTTCATCCACATCCAGGTTGATTCTTTCTTATGGCCAGGCTCTTGAGGGGGGATACTTGGCGAATGTGGTTGTCACTATGCTTCGCTCTTGGCGACACTGTACGTCCCTGAATTATGTTCGGACATGGAGGATCTTCAAGGTGTGTGAGGAGTTCAGTATCCTTGTCGCACGTCTGTTCCACAGATTTTGGATTTTTTTGCGGCACGGATTCGACAAGGGTCTGGCTTTGGCCTCTCAAGGTGCAGATTGCAGCCTTATCTTGTTTTTGAGGTTTATTTAAGGGAAGTCTCTGGCTAGCCATCTTTGGGACCTTAATTTGGTGCTCTCGGTTCTTACCACGCCTCTTTTTGAGCCATTGTCTTCCTGTACTTTGAAAAATTTGACCCTTAAGACAGTGATTTTAGTGGCTATTGCCTCGGCTATGCGAGTCTCGGAGTTGCAGGCTCTTTTGTGTAGATCACTGTTTTTGGCATTCTGTAAGGATCAGGTGGTGTTGCGCCCAGTTCCTTCCTTTCTACCCAAGGTCTTGTCTCGTTTTCATTTATCTTGGCTGGTCGTTTTGGGAATGGAGGAACAGCATTGCTTGAAATGTTTGGATGTCAAGAGAGTTCTGAAACGTGAAGTCTACGGAGGATTTTCGTCGGTCCAATCGTTTATTCCTTCTGATCGGAGGTTCACGCAAAGGGCTCATGGCTTCTAAGCCCACTATTTCGCGTTGGCTTATTGATGGTTTCTCTCTGGGGAAACCTGTTCCTGAAGGAGTCAAAGCCCACTCTACGAGAGGTCAGGTGACTTCTTCGGCGGAGCATTGTCTGGTGCCTCCTGGGGACATTTGTAGGGTGGCGACTTGGTCTTCTTTGCATCTGTTTTCTAAGCATTGTCGGTTGGATGTCCAGAGTCATCAGGAGGTCGTTTTCGGTGGAAAAAGTTCTAACAGCGGGGCTTCTTGGTTCCCTCCCATGATCTTACTGCTTTGTTACTTCCCATCAGTCACATTGTGGGCCGATCCAGAGGGACACTAAAGAGGGAGAAATTAGGCCTTACCTGCTAATATGCTCTCCTTTAGTCCCTCTGGCCCGGCCCAGATCCCTCTCTTTAAAGTGATCTGTTTCTTCTAGAGTTAGACGATTCCGTTTTTCCTGGGAGTTGTGTTGCACGTTTGCTGTTCCATTGCTTAAAAAGAAATATGTTACATGCAAGAATGATATTGCTAATTATGAAGCCTATTGTGTATGATATGTCAGAGGCATGTCATTTGAACGCTATCTTTACGTAGCATGGGCCGGTAGCTGCTCAGGCTTTCGGATCCAGAGACAATTTTTTTTCATGTTTTTTCCTTCTGCTTTGGTATGATAACACTGGATCTTTCTGTAGCTAGCAAGGGCTCTTATTCTCTCTCTCCCCCCTCCCCCAGTAGATCTGCTTTGGTACATCCTGTTTGTGCAGAATGGTTGAGCTGACGCTGAGTAAAGAAAAATTATGCCTTACTAATTTTCTTTTCTTTAGTCAGTGAAACCGTTCTGCAGTCCCGCCCTTGGAAGACCTTGTCTCGGGATCCTGGGTATGCTCTGTGTTCTTTCAGTTGCTTGACATTATTAAAAAAATGAAAAAGTGTGTGTGTGGGGGGGACAATGACGACAAAAGAGAACATTTCTTTTTGTGTTTGATTTGCAGCTGGATTTGGCTTGTCCCTGGTTTGTGCGGGGTAGCGAGTGCCACTTGGTGTTTTTGCTTGCTTGCTGCTCATTGCAGTTACAGTAGTTGATGGGGCGTGGGTGCATTACAGAGGGACTTTCTGCTTTGGCAGATGCATACTGGAATCTTCTAGGGAGCAGCACAGCTTATTACCGGTGAGGTCACTGCTAGAATTCAGTCTTTTCTCTTCCACCTTCTGGTAGGCAGGGATAACAACCCATTCATGCAGAACAGTTTCGCTGACTAAAAAGAAAATGATCAGGTAAGGCATAATTTTGTCCTTTCACGCACTGACACCCATAACTGGTGTGTTCAGTGCTTGGGTCTGGAGCACCAGGATATACAGTGTAGCCTCGGTGTTCGCATGCAAGCGAGGACCCTTAAAGCTCACAGTCCAACATGGAAAACTTTCTGGTTCTGCATTGAGTATGGCAGGGGTTTTGGCACTCGAAGTGGAACCTGTATTGGCATAGGCATTGGCATTGGGTGCACCAACACAACATGGAGATGGTCTGAAATTGGATTGTTACTGTGACTGTGTAAGAACTCGTCATTGGTGCTTCATGCATTGAGGCACCTCCAATGTATAAAGCCTAAGAAGCATTACCATCATTCTTCCTCCAGACACACTGCCCATACCTCCCCTGCATCTACATTCTCGATGCATGGGAAGCGTCCATGCCGCAGTGACTGCTCTCCTTCTCTCCAACTTATTTCTCATTGAGAGCCTTCGATGTCTTCGAGATCTACACCTGCATGGGCTATAACTTGGACGGTGTTCACATCGCTTTCTCAGCCTGTACTTTTGCACAGGAGGGAAATCTAGGCTATTCTCAAGGAGGAGTTTTCAGGGCTATTGCATTCACAGTCTATATAGGCTTACTGGGTGCTTGCACTAGCCTCGGCCCAGCCCGTCAAAACATGAGAGAGACAGTCATGGGAGAGGTCCCGCGTACTGGTTTGGCACCGACCATTGGCAGTATGAACCCGACCAAAGCATGCATCTACATCAGCAGTGGAACATTCTCTAACCTTGGAGACGCAGAGCCAATGCTGTAGTTGACACTCTCCTACATACTTTCCATGAGCAGTACTTTGAAGAGTCAGACTCGGACCTCTCCTGGGAGACAGACCAAAATCTACAGGACATCTCCGTTGAGGAGGCCTATGGCATCCTATCTAATCCACCTGAGAGACTTTGGTCTCCTCCAGAGAGTATAGTCTTTCCCAGCTTTGTCCGTGAGATGGCTCAGTCATACCTTTCAAATTGGAGACAGAGGAGGAACCTTATTTAGAATTATTTGAGGTTCTAGAACATGACTCATCTCCAAGAAAGGAATCGCTGTTCAATTTCATACAATTTTGAAAAATACTTGGATCAAAAACTGGGAGACTCCACTGACAGTTCAAGTTGTCCCAGAGAATATAGGTACAATGTATAGGGTAGAGAAATGCACTAGTTTTGAAAAAAGTTACCTTATCATTCACTAGTTGTGGAATCTGCTTTAAAACGCACTCACAGTGCAAGATCTCATGCCTCTGCTCCTCCAGGAAGAGAACCTAGTACATTGGACTCTCTAGACAAAGAAGCTTTTCAGTCTTCAATGCTAACCAATCGCATATTAGACTATCAACTTTATTCCACAATTTAGTTATAATCTCTAATGCACTCTCTCATTTGCAGAATTCTGTCCTCCCGAGAAAACTGATGAGTACCATAAGCTTCACAGGAAACTTTGAGGTCTCTTCATGCATTTCTGCCTTAAGAGTAGCAATGCAGTGTCTGTCTTGGCTCAAGGTTTCTGACCTCAAATCTGCTGTCCAGGAGTGTCTATCAGATGTACTTTGTCATGGAGAAAACTTGTTTGGTGACAGTTGAGGAAGTCCCTGACCTAATTAAAACTGAATTGTGGGCATTGTTTCTATGTACAAGACCAAATGTAATGTTCTACCGCTGTGATACTATACCAAGTGCAGAAACATTTCTGAATATTTTAGCACTTTCTTAGTTAATTAGAACATACAATCTCTATCCTAAAAGGTAGGAAAAAGCCTTGGACATTGGGTAGCCAAAATAGCTGTTCATGGCTCCTTACTGTTCACAGTGGCGATCCTAGGTCGGCTGCCACCTGGGGCGGATCGCCGCTGCGCACCCCCCCCCCAACTGCATTCTTGGCTGCTGGAGGGTGCAGAGAGCAGCCGCGCGCCTGTCGGCTTCACTGGCTTCCTGCTCCCTCTGTCTCTGTCCCAGAACAGGAAGTAACCTGTTCTGGGGCAGAGGGAGCAGGGAACCAGCGGAGCCGACAGGCGTGCGGTTGCTCTCTGCACCCTCCAGCAGCCAAGAATGCACCTGGGGCGGACCGCCCCCACCGCCCTGCCCTTGCCACGCCACAGACTGTTCAATCATTGTCTTTAAAAAAAACTGTCCCTCTTTATTTTTTTTTTTTAATTTATATTCACTGTCAGTCCAGACATCTTATCTTAAGAAAGTGTTCCAGCACCTGTTTACAACAAACTTTCTATCTTCAGCATTAAATTCAAACAGACTTCTGCTTAATTTTAGAAGGTCATTTGTGTCTGTCTAAACAATTCAGCACTCGGCTTCAAACTTGCTCATTGCAGTCTACATTGTCTGCAGTGAGTAAGTTTGAAGCAGAGTGCTGCAACACCTCGCAGGTGGGGTATACACATCTTCCCCAACGTGGACAACTGGTTAATAATCAAGGCAGCCTCCCGGGAGTTGATACACATCTCTATTCTATCTGCTATAAGGCTCCTAGAACTCAGGTTTGTGATCAAATTACCCCAAATCATGTCTTCAACCGATTAGCGTTCATAAATGCTTTCCTTGATAATACTCGGGGTTGGGCCTTCTATCCTCAGCCGAGGACAAGCAACATACTGCATCTCCACACTCGTGTTCAAAGCCACCCAAGTATCAACTTGTCAGATGCTCCGCCTACTTGGTCACATGGCTTCAACAATCCATGTAACACCATTGGTTCGACTCCATTTCATATTCAGTGGACGCTCTCCCCTCAGTGGTCCTAAGCTAAGGAATATTTGAGCCTCTCCGCAGCTATGCTGTTTTCTACAGTGGTGGATAGTATCCCAGCATCTCACCGAGGGTCTTCCGTTTCAGCCCCCTCCACATCACAGGTCCTTACCACAGATGTTTTTATGGTAGGTTGGGGTGCTCACATTGATGATATCCACACACAAGGTTCTTGGTTCCCACAGGAGAAGCGACGACATAACAACCTCCTGGAATTGCGAGCGGTTTGGAATGCTCTCAAAACTTTCCGAATTCCTGATCATGTATTACTTGTTCGCGCAGACAAGCAGGTTGCAATGTTATTATCTGAACAAGCTGTCAGCAAGCCATATCTAAGACTTATTTACCTAGCCGGCAAACAGAATGCTGTGGCAGACAAGTTGAGCAGAATCCTTCAGCTTCACGAATGGGCCCACAATAGACATTTTTGCTTCTCCTTAGAACAAGTTTCCACGCTTTTATTCCAGGATATATGCTACCAACAGAATAGCTCCTTATGCGTTATTGCTCCACTGGGGAGTGGACCTTCTGTAGGCCTTTCCCCCACTACCTCTCATAGAGAAAACTTCTCAAACTGCATTTAGACCACGGGACCAGGATTCTGAGGGCTCCCTACTGGCCACGTCAAATCTGGTTCCCTCTCATCTTAGTTACCGTCCAGGGAACCATTGAGGTTAGATTCTTTTCCAGCCCTTATAGCACAGAATAAGGGGTCCCTCCTTCATCCACACCTTCTTTCTTTAGCCCTGATGGCTTGGTTCCTGATGAGATAAATTTACATTCCTTAAATCTTCCTGAGGCAGTCTCTAGGATACTCCTAGTCTTTTGGAAACTACATACACAGATATTTTACCATTTAAAGTGGAAAAGATTTTCTATCTGGTGTGCAGCCAGAGCACTCATGCTCCCTTCTTACCCTTATGGAGTACCTCCTCCATCTTTTCTGGCCTCAAAACTAACTCTGAGTACACTTGAGTGACATTAGCACTTTTCATTCTTGAGTTAAGCTAATTTCCTTTCATCCCTTGAAAGTTAGATTCAGGAAAAGTTTCATACCAAACCTCCCATCAAACCACCTTGAGTGGCATGGGATCTCAATATTATCCACAGCTCTCTCGAGATCTCCATTTGAACCACTTAATTCCTGTACTCTGCAGTTCCTTACATATAAGGTAGTGTTATTACTAGCTCTTTATTTTGCCAGAAGAGTCAGTGAACTTCAGGCCCTTGTGGCAGACCTACCTTACATCAGATTCTATGTAATGCAAGGTTCCACGTTAGGAGTCACCGACCAAGAAAGGGATCTTGGCGTCGTCGATGATACGCTGAAATCCTTCATTCAATGTGCAGCAGCGGCTAAGAAAGCAAATGTTAGGTATTATTAGGAAAGGAATAGAAAACAAAAGTGAGGACGTTAAAATGCCTTTGTATCGGTCCATGGTGCGACCGCACTTCGAATATTGTGTTCAATTCTGGTCACTACATCTCAAAAAAGATATAGTGGAATTAGAAAAGGTACAGAGAAGGGCGAAAAAAATGATGAAGGGGATGGGACGACTTCCCTATGAATAAAGTTTGAAGCGTCTAGGGCTCTTCAGCTTGGAGAAAAGACAGCTGAGGGGAGATATGGTAGAGGTCTATAAAATAATGAGTGGAGTGGAATGTGCAGATGTGAATCGTTTGCTCTTTCTAAAAATACTAGGACTAGGGGGCATGCGATGAAGCTGCGATGTAGTAAATTTAATACAAATCGGAGAAAATGTTTCTTCACTCAATGTGTAATTAAACTCTGGAATTTGTTGCCAGAGAATGTTGTAAAGGCGGTTAGTGGTGTTTAAAAAGGGTCTGGACTCCTAAAGGAAAAGTCCATAGACCATTATTAAATTGACTTGGAAAATCCACTGCTTATTTCTTGGATAAGTAGCATAAAATGTATTGTACTTTTTTGGGATCTTGCCAGGTATTTGTGACCTGGATTGGCCACTGTTTGAAACAGGATGCTGGGCTTGATGGATCTTTGGTCTGTCCCAGTGTGGCAATACTTATGTACTTATGTACCACGACAGGGTTATGCTTTGAACCCACCCCAGATTCCTCCCTAAAGTGGTATTAGAGTTCCACATGAATCAATTCATTGTATTTCCTGTCTTCTTCCTTAAGGAACATTCTCATCCTAGGGAAGCAGCACTGCATACCTTAGACTGCAAGCATGCTCTAGCATATGATCTGGAGCGTACAAAACCTCATAGGAAGTCCTCCCAGCTTTTTGTATTCTTCAATCCTAACAGATTAGGGATTCACATCACCAAACATACTATATGTAAAACATCCCTGGAATCCAGAGTCACCCCCATATCCTGTTCCCACTTAGAGATTTGATCGAAATCCAAACCCAAGTCCACAGGGCCTTATGAATGCCCAATACAGCAGGGGCACTATCCGAGATCTCATCAAAACTTTTTTTTAAGCCTAGCCCCAGTCTGAAAACGCAGCGCCTCAACATCTAAGGACCTAATGTAATGTTTAAGCTGACAGTGCACAAATGTATCTCCTCAGTGAATATTCTTTGGATCCTTTAAGTGGTCCAACGACCTCAGCACTCCATCCGCGTCCAAAACACACTCTAAGCATCCTAGCCCCAGCACCTCCCATTTAACAAAACCTGGATTATCCAAACCTGGCAGGAAAGCTGGGTTACCCCGATAGATAACAAATCCGTAACTTGTGGGTTCCCCCCCCCCCCCCCCCCCAAGCCTCTGGCAGATGACATTTACTGTGGACAAATGCAAGGTGATGCACATTGGAAAGAATAATCGAATCATAGTTACCTGATGCTAGGTGTTGTAGATAATATGCTGAAATCTTCTGCGCAGTATACAGCAGCGGCCAAAAAAGCAAACAGGATGCTAGGAATTTATTAGGAAAGGGTTGGTGAATAAGACTGAAAATACTGTAATGCCTCTGTATCACTCCATGGTGTGATTGCACCTTGAGTATTGCATTCAGTTCTGGTCACCATATCTCAAAAAAGATGTAGCAAAATTAGAAAAGTTCCAAGAGGAGTGACCATAATGATAAAGGGGATGGAACTCCTCTCATATGAGGAAAGGCTAAAGGCTCTTCAGCTTGGAAAAGAGATGGATGAGGGGAGATATGATTGAGGTCTACAAAATCCTGAGTGGAGTAGAATAGATCGATTTTACTCAATCCGAAAGAACTAAGACTAGGGGATTCTCAAGGAAGTTACATTTAAAACAAATAGGAGGAAATATTTTTTTCACGCATTGAATAGTTAAGCTCTGTAACTCTTTGCCAGAGGATGTGGTAACAGCAGTTAGCTTATTTGGGTTTAAAAAAGGTTTGAACAAGAGAAAAAGAGGTTGCGGGGTCCCTGAACGTGGAGGCTGACTTTCTCAGTTGGCACTCTCTGGATCCCAGTGAGTGGGAATTGTCTGACAGGGCTTTTCAGCTTGTGGTACATTGCTGGAGCGTCTGTCCCTGGAGATAATGATGACTTTAGGCAAACGCCAAGGTTACACAGTTTTTCAGCCATTGCAGGGAGCTGGGCGCTCTGGATGGGGACGGGGATCCGTTGTGGTTTCCTCAGGCACAGGGCCTTTGACAAGGGCCAGTTTTCATGGAGGAACCCTCCTCCTTTGGTCTTACAGCTTGACTGAGGAAGAAAGGCTACTCGGATTCGGTCATTGCTGTTTTATTTCAGGCTATGAAGCATTCTGCTTCCTTGGCGTATGCCTGCTTGTGGCGCACCTGTGAGGGCTGGTTTGCCGAACAGGGATTGGATCCTTTCTTCTTTGGTTGGTCACATCCTGGTGTTCCTACAGTTTGGGGTGCCCAAGGTGCTGGCGTTGCGCTCCTTGTAGCGAGTTTGGTGTGTTTTAGGGGCTGAACTCGTGTTTGGCTGCACACCCGGACGTGGTTCGTTTTTTGACAGGAGTGTCAGCTTCGTCTGCCATTCCGGGCGCTCTTTCCTGAATGGGATCTTAATCTGGTCTTTCAGGCTCTACAGAAACTTCCCTCAATCTTGAAAGATCTCGCACTAAAGGTGGTGTTCTTTGTGCATTTCAGAGCTTCAGGAGCTCTCATGTCAAGATCCTTTTCTCCAGTTTTCGGAGGCAGGGGTTTCGATTTGGATGGTGCCTTCCTTTCTACCTAAAGTGGTGGTAGCATTCCATATTAATTTATGGAGCTCCCTGCCTTTCTCCAGGTGGATGTGGGGGCTCATCCCTGAGACTCCTGGAGGTTCCACCTCGAGATCACAAATGTCTTTGTTCAGATAGGCTTTTCGTCCTGTTCAGCAAACAGAGATTGAGCCTTATGGTGTTTAAGGTGTCTATTGCTTAATGGTTGAAGGAGGCTGTGACTTTAGCCTATGACAGTGATGGCGAACCTTTCAGAGACCGAGTGCCCAAACAGCAACCCAAAATCTAATTACTCATTGCGAAGTGCCGGTACTCATTATGGGCGGGGTCACCACATATGACTCCACCCCATGATAGCCACACCCCCTTACACCAGCCTTGGCGCATATAAACAAACATCATTGAAAATATTATACTAGTATAGGAGAAAAAAATAGCATGATTTTCTTTCATTATAAATCATTTCTGTAAGTTATTACAGCTCCAGTATACCCAGTGCAAAATAAGACAGCAGATGTAAATTCTCAAATTGGACATATTCCAAACACTAAAATGAAAATAAAATGATTTTTTCTACCTTTGTTGTCTGGTGATTTTGTTTTTCTATCCATATTGGTCCTAGTCGCTGATTTTGCTGCTATCTCTCTTAACTCTGTTTCCAGGGCTTCCTTTCCATTTATTTCTTTACTTTCCTCCTTTCTTCTTCATTTCTTGCCCTCCATCCATGTCCAGCAACCCTCCTCTCCCCTCCAGCCACAAATGTCCAGCCACCCTCCTCTCCCCCCTGCCCTCCCAGCGGCAGGCTTCCCTCCCACCCAGCACCAGGCCACCCAGCATCAAGCCTCCCTCCCTCCCACCCAGCACCAGGCCTCCCACCCAAGCACCAGGCAGGCGTCTCTCCCACCCACGCAGGCCTCTCTCCCACCCAAGCACCACGCAGGCCTCTCTCCCACCCACCCAAGCACCAGGCCATGCACCCACCCAGAACTCCCACCCAAGCACCAGCACTCCCACCCAGCACCAGGCCTGCCTCCCTCTCACCCAAGCACCAGGCCATGCACTCACCCAGCACTCCCACCCAAGCACCAGGCCACCCAAGCCTCCCTCCCTCCCACCCAAGCACCAGGCCTCCCACCCACCCAAGCAGCAAGCAAGCAAGCAGGCCTCCCACCCACCAGGCAGGCCACCCACCCTCCCACCCAAGCACCAGGCCTCGCTCCCTCCCACCCAGCGTGCACCAGGGCTCCCTCCCACCCACCCACCCGGCGTCAAGCATTCCTCCCTCCCTCCCACCCGGCACCAGCCCGCCCGGCCTCCATCCCTCCATCCCTCCCTCCGAACCCCAAGAAATTTAAAAGTCTTCCCTTGTTCGAGTAGGCGGCGTCAGCATCAGCAGTAGCAGCGAAAAGCGTGCTGCTGGTTCGGCGCGTCTTCAGCCTTCCGTCTTTCAAGCTCTCTGGTCCCGCCCTAACAGGAAATGAGGGCAGGACCAGAGAGCTTGAGAGACGGAAGGCTGAAGACGCGACAAACCAGCAGCACGCTTTTCGCTGCTACTGCTGATGCTGACGCCGCCTACTCGAACAAGGGAAGACTTAAATTTCTTCGGGTTCGGAGGGAGGGATGGAGGCAGGGCGGGCTGGTGCTGGGTGGGAGGGAGGGAGGAATGCTTGACGCCGGGTGGGTGGGAGGGCTAAGTTTCGGGTGAGGCGACCGGTGGCGCGCGTGCCAACAGAGCGGGCTCCGCGTGCCCTCTCTGGCACGCGTGCCATAGGTTCGCCATCACTGGCCTATGATCTGGAGGGGAAGCTTCCCCCTCTGGATTTGAAGGCTCACGCTATCATGCATACTTCATCCTCCTGGATGGAGGCCACGTTGTTCTCTGTGGATATATGTAAGGTGGCGACGTGAGCGTCACTGCATACTTTTAATAAACTGTTGGATTGATATTGTCATGCAGTCAGAGGCATTGTTTGGGGCATTGGTTTTGCATGTGGCCGGATTCTGGGCTAGATGGACCATTGGTCTGACCTAGTATGGCTATTATGTTCTTTTTTTTTTTTTTCTATGTTCAACATTATTATTCCATATCATCATGCTGATCAATCCATAGACTGGTGGGTTGTGTCCATCTACCAGCAGGTGGAGATAGAGAGCAATCCTTTTGCCTCCCTATATGTGGTCATGTGCTGCCGGAAACTCCCCAGTATGTTCTCTATCTCAGCAGGTGGTGGTCACACATAACAGCAGCTCTGGCTAGGTCTCCAAGCCTAATTTTTAGGTTTTGTTGAGTACCTGGGGTTGAGGGCTCTTCTTGAGCAAGTGCAAACCTGGTGGCGCTAGGTCCCTCCTTTTCTCCCCCCTCCCGCTGGCTCCGTTAAAAAAAAAAAAAAAAATTTTTTTTGGACGTCCTTAAAGGCGTTTATTTCGACGTTTATTTAAACGTTTATTGCAGCTACTCACTGGGACACCAGGTCGTTACAGCTCGGAGCGAGAAGCAGGTAATTTTTACCTTTTTATAGCGGGCAGGGGGTTCCCCGATCGATCTCCACGTGGCCTATGGCGTCGGAGGGCGAGGGCGCGAAGAATCGCTCTCCGGACAGCGTGTGCGCTTCTAGCGGGGATGCGGGGGTCTTAAAGTCTGATTCGCCCTTGTTGGGTGTCAGTTTGGAGGCCGGTCAGTGTCCCGGGTCTTCCGGCGCGGCGGTTTTTCCCGCCATAAACGCCCATCCCCCGCTGCTCGCCTCCGCCATCTTGGCCGGCCACTCTGCTCGGACGGCTTCTTCTTGGGCCGCCCTTGAGCTGGGAGACGTTAATGCCATGGCCGCCCTTGATTTGGGCGACGGCAAAAAAGCGGCTAAAGTTAAGCGCCGTTCTTCCCGCGCGGCTCCTTCGCGGAGTGTCGCGCCGGACGCCATCTTGGATGCGCAGCATGTTTCTCCCCCGCTCTTGCGAGCGCCGGTTGAGGGTGCGTCTAGGGCTGTGGCCCAGGCTGCTGAAGTGCACAGTCTGGGGGGGTTCTCCCCCGAGTTTATTTTGCTGCTGCATCAGGCCTTCCTTATGCAAAACGCCTTCTCCCTTGTCCGATAAAGGGGTTGAGGCCCCCGGAAGTAAACGCCCTCGGGTGGATTTCCAGGCCTTAGAGGGCTCTGTTTCCTCTGATGTAGATGAGGGCAGCGTATCTGAGTTCTCCCAACGGTCCTTTGGGGATTCCTTGGAGGAGACGGATTCCCGCTCGGATGGAGCGGATGACCCCTCTGCAGCGCGGATCTTTCGCTCAGAGGATTTGCCCAACTTGTTAGTGCAGGCCATGAGCATTTTGAAGATTTCCTCTCCAGAGGACGTCTCTCCCTCAGCCCCTGTTGGCTCCGCCATTATGCTGGGGACGAAGCGCCCACCTAGAACCTTCCACGTGCATGATGCCATGCACACCTTAATTTCGGCTCAATGGGATGTCCCGGAAGCGAGCCTCAAAGTGGCTAGGGCTATGTCCCACCTCTATCCTTTGCCTGAAAGTGAACGGGAGGCCTTTCTTTGGCCTACCGTGGATTCTTTAATCACTGCGGTGACTAAGAAAACGGCGTTGCCGGTGGAAGGTGGCACGGCCCTAAAGGACGCCCAAGACAGAAGATTGGAGGCGGCCTTAAGGTCGTCCTTCGAGGTGGCTGCCTTAAGTTTGCAGGCCTCAGTTTGCGGCTCCTATGTGGCCAGGGCGTGCCTGACTTTGGTGCAGCGGGCTTCCCCCTCGGATCCTTCCTTGAGGGCTGATTGGCCGGCCCTGGAATCGGGCTTGGCTTATTTGGCAGACTTACTGTATGATGTCTTGAGAGCCTCGGCTAAAGGTATGGCTCAGACAGTCTCTGCGCGGCGGTGGCTTTGGCTGAAACATTGGTCTGCTGACCACGCCTCTAAGTCCCGCCTGGCTAAGTTGCCTTTTAAAGGCAAGCTGCTCTTTGGGGTCGAGCTGGACAAAATTGTGACCGATCTCGGCACGTCTAAGGGCAAGAGGTTACCAGAGGTCAGGGCTCGGGCCAGTGCTCGCCCCGGTATCTCCAGAGGACGGTTTCAGGAAGCCCGTCGGTATCGCCCGGGCAAGTCGGGCTCCTCTGCCCCCTCTTCCTTCAAGAGGAATTTCTCCCCCAAGCAGCATTCCTTTCGCAGAGACCGCCGTCCCGGAGGTGCGCCCTCCGGTCCTCCCCCAGGGTCTCGTACCCAATGACGGGGTCCTGGTCCATGGCCCAGTGCAGATTGGAGGACGCCGGTCCTCGTTTCTGGGCGAGTGGACCAGGGTAACTTCAGACGCTTGGGTGCTGGAAGTCATCAGCGACGGCTACAAGCTAGAGTTCTGCCGACCCTTAAGAGACGGGTTTGTACTCTCTCCCTGCAAGTCTCCGGTCAAAGCTGTGGCAGTACAGCAGACCTTGGACAATCTGATCCGCCTGGGTGCGGTCGTTCCGGTGCCAGAAAATCAGCTTGGCAAGGGACGTTACTCCATTTACTTTGTGGTACCAAAGAAAGGAGGTTCTGTACGGCCTATCCTCGACCTCAAAGGGGTCAATCGGGCCTTGAAAGTTCGGCACTTTCGCATGGAGACTCTCCGCTGTGTTATAGCGGCAGTGAAGGCAGGGGAGTTCCTGGCATCCTTGGACATCAAGGAAGCGTACTTGCATATTCCCATCTGGCCTCCTCATCAACGCTTTCTGCGTTTTGCAGTCCTGGGCCGACACTTCCAGTTCAGAGCCCTCCCGTTCGGGTTGGCTACTGCTCTGCGGACCTTCTCCAAAGTAATGGTGGTCATCGCGGCCTTCCTGCGAAAGGAAGGAGTACAAGTCCATCCTTATCTGGACAACTGTTTGATCCGAGCCCCCTCTTATGCAGAGTGCGGCAAAGCTGTGGACCGGGTGATTGCTCTTTTGAGCTCCCTGGGGTGGATCATCAACTGGGAGAAAAGTCAGCTGCGCCCGACTCAGTCCCTGGAGTATCTGGGAGTTCGATTCGGCACCCAAGTGGGCAGAGTGTTCCTGCCGGACAATCGGATTGTCAAACTTCAGCCTCAGGTGGACCAGTTCCTAGTAGCCTCTCCGCTTCGGGCTTGGGACTATGTGCAGCTGTTGGGCTCATATGAGACCACTACAACACTCTCTGCTGCAGTGCTGGACTCCGGTGTCAGAGGATTATGCTGTGCGCCTTCCCTTGGACCCAGCAGTGCGCAAGGCGCTGAGCTGGTGGCTGAAGACAGACAAGTTATCTGTAGGGATGCCTCTTGTGACCCCGGAGTGGATTGTCATCACGACGGACGCCTCTTTGACAGGCTGGGGAGCCCACTGCTTGGGAAGGATAGCGCAGGGGCTCTGGTCTCCTGCAGAGGCAAAGTGGTCTATCAACCTCCTGGAACTCAGAGCCATTCGGTTGGCGCTTTTGGAGTTCCTCCCGGTACTGGCGTTGAAGCCAGTACGGGTCCTGTCGGACAATGCCACGGCTGTGGCCTATGTCAACCGCCAGGGAGGTACCAAGAGCGCCCCTCTAGCCAAGGAAGCCATGAATCTATGCCAGTGGGCGGAAGCGAACCTGGAACAGCTGTCAGCTGCCCACATTGCCAGAGTCATGAATGTCAAGGCGGACTTTCTCAGTCGCCATACCTTGGATCCCGAAGAGTGGCAGTTATCGGCTCAGGCGTTCTTGGACATCACGAAGCGCTGGGGCCAGCCGAGCCTAGATCTGATGGCGTCATCGGCCAATTGCCAAGTGCCGCGCTTTTTCAGCAGAGGACGGGACCCTCGATCTCTGGGAGTAGATGCTCTTCTCCAACAGTGGCCGACACAAGAGCTTTTCTATGTGTTCCCGCCCTGGCCCATGTTGGGCAGGGTACTAGACCGGGTGGCAAAGCATCCGGGCCGGATAATCCTGGTGGGTCCGGACTGGCCCAGACATCCCTGGTATGCGGACTTGATCAGGCTCTCAGTGGACGACCCTCTGCGGCTGCCAGTGGAGCAGGGCCTGTTGCATCAGGGTCCCATGGTGATGGAGGATCCCTCCCCCTTTGGTCTTACGGCCTGGCTATTGAGCGGCAGCGTCTGAGGAAGAAGGGCTTCTCAGACAAGGTCATCGCCACTATGCTGAGAGCGAGGAAGCGCTCTACTTCTACTGCTTACGCCAGGGTTTGGCGTACCTTTGCGTCGTGGTGTGAAGCAGGCTCACTTTCTCCCTTCACTGCTCCAATTTCTTCAGTGCTGGCGTTCCTGCAAGAAGGTCTGGAGAAAGGCCTGTCGCCCAGTTCCCTTAAAGTCCAGGTAGCGGCTCTGGCTTGCTTCAGGGGCCGCCTGAAGGGTGCTTCCCTGGCTTCGCAGCCAGATGTGGTACGTTTTCTCAAGGGAGTTAATCACCTGCGCCCTCCTCTGCACTCAGTGGTGCCTGCGTGGAATCTCAACCTGGTGCTAAGAGCCTTGCAGAAGCCGCCTTTTGAACCCTTGTCGAGGGCATCTCTGAAAGACCTGACGTTGAAAGCAGTCTTTTTGGTGGCTATCACTTCAGCCAGAAGAGTTTCCGAGCTCCAGGCACTCTCATGTCGAGAGCCTTTTCTGCAGTTCACTGAGGCAGGAGTGACTATTCGCACAGTGCCTTCCTTCCTGCCCAAGATTGTTTCTCGCTTCCATGTGAATCAGCAGCTCTGTCTCCCTTCCTTTCGTAGGGAGGATTACACAGAGGAATACTCTGCTCTCAAATATCTGGATGTGAGACGAGTCATCATCAGATACTTGGAAGTGACCAATGATTTCCGGAAATCGGATCATCTGTTTGTCCTGTTTGCAGGTCCTCGTAAGGGTCTGCAGGCTGCTAAGCCTACAGTGGCAAGATGGGTCAAGGAAGCCATTGCAGCGGCTTATGTGGCCGCGGGGAAGGTGCCGCCTATCCAGCTGAAGGCTCACTCCACTAGAGCTCAGGCGGCCTCGATGGCAGAGGCCGGGTCCGTCTCCTTGGAAGAGATTTGCAAGGCGGCAACTTGGGCATCGGCCCATACCTTCTCCAGGCATTACCGCTTGACTGTGGCTGCTCGGGCGGAGGCCCGGTTTGGAGCTTCAGTGTTGCGGTCAGGGATTTCAGTGTCCCGCCCTGGGTAGGTACTGCTTCGGTACATCCCACCAGTCTATGGATTGATCAGCATGATGATATGGAAGGTAAAATTATGTATCATACCTGATAATTTTCTTTCCATTAATCATAGCTGATCAATCCATAGTCCCTCCCAGATATCTGTACTGTTTATATTCTGGTTGCATTTCAGATTCAAGTTTAGTCTTCAGTTCCTGTTCAGGAGGACTTCGTGTTCAAGTTTTTTCAATTGGATTCTTCGAGTTGAGACGAGTTTGTGTTACAGTGAGCTGCTGCATTCCTCTCCCCTCCGTTTTACGGGGCTGGATTGAGACATAAATTCTGCCGGCGCTCCCTCCCGCTTCGTGCGGCTGTAGGGCAGCTTTGTACCCCTCCCGCTTCGGCGGTGTTAGGGTCAGTCAGCTCCTCCCGCGGTTGCGGTTTCAGGATAAGCCAGATCCCCCCGCATCGGCGGGGTGGTGTCTCTCCCCCGCTCCGCGGGGATGAGCTGGACGGATTCCCCTCCCCCACTTGTGTGGGGATGAGCTGGGTTAATTCCCCTCCCCCGTTTCGGCGGTGGTGAGCTGGGCAGAGTGTCCCTTTGTGGGTGTAATTCTCTAAGTGCTGAGTCCTGCGGATGGAGCTTGGATATCGACATACTGAGGAGTTTCCGGCAGCACATGACCACATATAGGGAGGCAAAAGGATTGCTCTCTATCTCCACCTGCTGGTAGATGGACACAACCCACCAGTCTATGGATTGATCAGCTATGATTAATGGAAAGAAAATTATCAGGTATGATACATAATTTTACCTTATTTTAATTTTTATTATTTTTCATTTTTCAATTTTCAGCTTCTGGGGCCTCTGATCCCTTTTTTTTACCTGGGAATCATCAACCATTTTTTGGGTACATGGCTGCCCCGGGCATAAAGCATTTTAACCTTCGGCCATTTTTCCATCAATGTCAACAAGGGTGGCGAGTGGCTTTAAGAGTTGTACTTGATACAATAGGACTATTTCAGGCACAGACCCCCCATAGCTTAGGTCCAGAGTACTGGGACAGTATAATCTCTGCTTGTGCATGCAAGCGAGGACCCTTAAAGCCTGCATAGTTCAGCAAGAAAAACGTTTTGGTTCTGCATTGATACGTGCATCGATCATGGCAGGGGATTTGGTACTTGACGCGGAACCTGCGTCGACATCTGGTTTACAGACGCAACATCGAGAGTCCAACATGGAAGTCAGTACCACATACACGTAAGGACTCTACATCCTTGTCATTAGAGCTGCACGCATCGAGGGAACTGCAATTTTTTTTAAAAAATTGCATTTGTACCCCGCGCTTTCCCATTCATGGCAGGCTCAATGCGGCAGGCAATGGAGGGTTAAGTGACTTGCCCAGAATCACAAGGAGCTGCCTATGCCGGGAATTGAACTCAGTTCCTCAGTTCCCCAGGACCAAAGTCCACCACCCTAACTACTAGGCCACTCCTCCACTCCTCCACTCCACGCAATGTAAAAACTGTTGTCGATGCATGGGAAGTGTCCATGCCTCAGTTACTGCTCTCCTCCTCCTCATCTCTCATTGAGAGCCCATGAGGTCTTTGAGATCTCCTACGCCTTCGTCCACACCGTTTTCTCAGCCGGTACAGGGCTATGTTCAGAGGAGCTTTTAGGGCTACTGCATTTGGAGTCTATATAGGGTGCTTACCCCTGTCTCAGCCCAGCCCTTCGATGCATTGGAGAAACCATCACGGGAGAGGTCCTGCATGCTAGCTCGACGTTGACGGTCAGGTGCGGCATAAACTTGACTGACATGCTTTCTCTACATTATTGAAGAATCATCTGTCTTGACACATCTCGACGCAGAGCCAACGCGCTAGTCATCACTCTTCCTTGTACTTCCTATGAACCGTACTTTGAAGAATCGGACTCGGACGTCTCCTGGGGAGACTGACCAGGACCCATAGGACCTCTCAGCTGAGGAGTCCTTTGACATTCTATCTGATCCCTCTCCGTCTCTTCCTGGCTATGTCCAAGAGATAGCTCCAGCCATACCTTTTAAACTATAAACAGAAGAAGAACCTCATTCAGAATTTCTAGATTGATTCTCCTCCTAAAGAAGGAACCACTGTTCCACTTCATTCAATAATGAACACTCAAAGACTGGGACACTCCACTGATAGTTCAGGTAGCCTCCCAAAAAATTGTTGCAATCTATAGGATACAGAAATGCACTGGATTTGAAAAATACACAACTATCCCACCATTCACTAGTTGTGGAATCTGCTTTAAAGTGCACTTGCAGTGCAAGATCTCATGCTTCTGCTCCTCCAGTAAGAGAAGCTAGAACATTTAGACTCTTGGCAGAAAAATGCTAACCAATTGAATATGGAATTATCAACTTTATTTCACCATTTATATAATACGGAATACTTTATTTTTTGCAGAATTCCTTCCACCCAAAAAAGTGGAGGAATTCATAAACTTCACAGAAAATTTCTCGACTGCTGTAAGTATCTAGTCAGATAGGTTTTGATGTGTCTCCTGGCTCTGATCTTGAATCTGCTGTCCAGCATAAGGAGAAAACTTATTTGGAGACAAAGTTGAGGAAGTGGGTGACCTAGTAAAAAAACAAACAAACAAACAACAAAAAACATACAGATGCTATTAAGACTCTATCCAGTCCACAAACTTGTGCTGCATTTTTCTACAAGATTTGCAGGAGGATATTGGCATAAAACTGCTACATGACTAAGCGTTGTTGCACTCCTATCCCTCCTCCTCTTCAAAGGACTATGCCCCAACATTTGCAGCCAAGACAGCATGGGGGTTACAAAACCCAGATACCATCTCAGTCTAAACAACCACCTAATTTTTGACACCTTCCTAGAGAGCATTGCTACCATATAGTTGTCTATGCCAAGCACCTACCTGTTGGAGGGAGGTTCACTCTCTTCCAATAGAGGTGAGGGACCTCAGTGATAGACCTCTTCACTTCACTTTTCTTCTCTTCAGAAAACAAGCTTCCCCGCTTTTGTTCTCATCTGTGTGCTCCAAACCGTATAGCCCCAATGCGTACTTACTTTCCTGGGGAATTGACTTTCTATATGCTTTTCCTCCACTACTTCTCATAGGGAAAACTCTTCTCAAACTATGTTGAGAGCAAGGAACCATGATTCCAATAACTCCCTACTGGCTACATGAAATCTAGTTCCCTCTTCTCCAAAAGTTGTCATCCAAGGAACCATTGAAGTTGGATCCTTTTCCAACCCTAATAACACAGAACAAAGGGTTTCTCTTTCATCCAGACCCTCACTCTCTAGCCCTGATTGCTTAGTTTCTGACGACACAGATTTGCATTCTTAAACCTTCTTAATGCAGTGTCTAGGATACTCCTAGCCTCTAAGAAACCACCTACATGAAAACTGCTTAAAGTGGAAAAGATTTTCTCTCTGGTTGTGTAGTACTACAAATTCTCTATCTACCCTTATGGAGTACCACCTCTGTCTCTCAGATTCTGGCCTCAAAACTATATCAGTGGTTTTCGTCTTAAAGTTGATGATAAAACCAGTTTCGTTTCATCCCTTGATAGATTCATGAAAAATTTGTTTCATACAAACCACCTGTTGAGCTACCTCCGTTGGTGTGGGATCTGAATGTCATCCTAACAGCTCTCATGAAACTTCCATTTGAACCATTTCGTTCTTGTTCTTCTTTGAAATTCCTCACATATAAGATAGTGTTTTTAATGGCTCTTAATTCTGCTGGAAGTGTTAGTGAACTTAAAGCTCTCGTGGCAGACCCTTCTTATACCAGGTTCTACCACGACAGGGTTGTAATCCAAACTCACCCCAAATTCCTTCCCAAAGTGGTATCTGAGTTCCATCTCAATCAATCTGTTGTACAGCTGGTTGTCTTCCCTAAGCCACACTGTAATCCTGGAGAAGCTGCATTCATACCTTGAACTACAATCATACTCTATTGCTTTACTACTATCTAGAATATACAAAACCTCATTGGAGGTCCTCCCAGCTTTGTGTCTGACCCTAACAGATTAGGGATAGCAATCAGTAAATGTACAATCTCAACTTGGCTTACTGACTTTCTCCTACACGTATGCTCAGACTGGGTTGATCCTTCATGGCTGGGTCACTGCTCACAATGTGAGAGCCCTGGCGGCTTCAGTAGCTCATTTCAGCTCTGCCTCTATTGAAGACATTTGCAAGGTGGCTACTGATCTTCTATCCACACTGTCGCTGCTCACTATTTTCTTGAGCAGCATGCCAAGCAGGATAGCTGGTTTGGACAAGCAGTTCTGCAGAATTTTTCTACTACTTTAAAAGCTGTGCCCTCTAGCCCCCCCCCCCCCCCCCCACCCACTCTCTCTTTATTTGCAGAAACTGATTTCTGTTGTGAGGTTGGTAGCTAGTGAGCCCCACATGTGAGAATATTATGCCTGTTTATCCTTGGAGAAAGCTAATTTATTTACCTGTAGCAGGTGTCCTCTGAAGACAGCATGCATATATTCTCACATCCTCCCACCTCACCTTGGAGTTGTCATCTTAGCTTTAGTACTGCACTTCTGGTTCCGTGCTCAAGCGTCAGGTGGGAAGACACCGCCTCAAAGATTTAAAGTGACAGTGCCCTTGGCAGTGTCTGCACCAGACTTCGTGAGTGACGTCACCCACACGTGAGTGTATTATGCCTGCTGTCCTAATATTATGTCCTGCTACAGATAAGTAACTTAGATTCTTTAAAGAAGCTGATTCTTAAGATGGTCTTTCTTGTAGTTATGTCTTTGGCTTGTTGGGTTTCAGATTTTCAGGCATTGCTGTGTTGGGATCAGTTCCTTTGGTTTTCCAAGTTGGGGTGATGGCAAATATGGTGCCCTTTCTGTCTAAAGTGATTTTTCGGCATTCCATCTCAAATCAGCCAATCTTTTTTCCATCCTTTAGGGCAGATGGTTATAAAAAGAATTTTCCTAGCCTGTGGTGCCTGGACATTTGGCGGGTCCTGCTTCGTTATCTACAGGTGACTGAGTTTCGATATTCAGATCATCACCTTGTTCTTTCTGGGCCAAATCGGGGTAATGCAGCTTCCAAGGTGGCCATTGCTTGTTGGATTAAAGGTGTTGTAGCCTGGGCTTATCTTCTGGTAGGTAGGCAGGCAGTCATTTGTTTCATTGCATGCTCTTTCTACTTGGGCTTTGGTGAAATCTTGGGCAGAGTCTGTTTTTTCTCGAAGAAATCTGTAGTGCGGCCATTTGGGCCTTGTTACATACTTTTTCAAAACATTGCATTGGTATCGCGGCTCAAAAGGACTTATATGGTGCTTTGTTTCTTTCTGCAGAAGTGGCAGGTTCCCTCGAATAGGGACTGCTTTGCTACAGCCCACAAGTCTCTGGATTTATGTGCTGCAGATGATAAGGAAGGAAAAATGATGTCTAACCTGATAATTTTTCTTTCCTTTAATTGCAGCCTATTAATCCAGCATCCCACCTTTTCTGCAGTATTCTGTTTTTCCCTTTTATTCATTTCTCTATTGAAGGTTTAGGATGCAATTTCAAGTTTCTGTGGATTTGGTTGTTCAAGTTGTTTATCTGTGGGGAAGGATAAATGTTGTGCCTAATGTTCCTTCTTTGCTATGACTTGGTCTAAGGGGCTTGCAGTCCTATAATGCTGAGTTCAGGTCAGCACTCTCTATTTCCACCTGCTGGTGGATGGACTCAATCTACAAATCTCTGGATTAATCTGCTGCAGTTAATGGAAAGAAAATTATTAATTAAGACACAGTTTTTCCTTCTGCTGCAGTGTTTGCAGCAGGAGCTTGCATAGCCTCTACTGGTACTTGGTGTCTGCCACACCCCACAGGTCTATCCATGAGGGGGGTTGTCCTGATGGGGGCCCTTGAGCCCTAGTTTGGCTTCAACATCTTATTCTGCTGGTTAAGCAGGCTTTAGCTGCGGAGGCTGAGGTCTTCCCATCAGGGGAACCAGGTATCTGAGGAGATGGAACCCTCTTTAGGGATATGGGGTACCTTTTTGGACCTCCAGTTGCCCCAGGGTTATGATTGAGTTGGATGCCCCCCCTCAGGAGGAGGAGGAGCGTTCTCTTCTTCTACTTTTTCAGTGGGAAGATTTTTCCCTCTTCATTGGCTCCATGTCAGAGACCTTGGGCCTTTCCAAGACTACAATGGTTGGCCCTTCAGAGAGTGACATTATTCTGGAGGGCCTACTATGGCCCCTCCAAATATTTTCCTGCTTCATAGGGTGCTTTTGCTGTATGATGGTGAAGTAGGAGACCCCAGTTGTGGTTCTCAATGGGTCCAGGGTGTTGGACAGACTATATCCCTTTGCTTCTGAAGAGGTGGACAGGTACTAGAACTACCCCAAAGTGGATGCCCTGGTCACAGCAGTAACAAAGACCACTGTGCCGGTGCAGGGAGACTTTGCTTTTAAGGAACTTCACAAATGGAATGTGTAGTAGCAGTTTAAGTTGGGCTTCTCCACTGTAGTGTACAGGCTGCAATTTGCAGAGGTTATGTAGCGAGAGCTATATTATACTGGTTGCAGCTGCTGCCAAACTCCCCTGAGGTCTTCTACCTGGAGTTAGGAACTGCATCCTTGGTTGATGTCTTGTATGATCCAGTGCATCTTTCCTCTTGGTCCATGGCCTCCGCTGTTGTGGGTTGTGGAAGTGATTCTGGCTTCGCCACTTAGCTGTGGATATGATCTCTAAGAAATTTGTCGGCCAGCTGACCTTCTAGGGGTGGTTAATATTTGCAGAAGACTTAGGAAAATTGTTTGTTTAGAGAGGCCTCTCTGCCTGCCGGAGCTGTGTCAGAAAGGCTCCCTGCAACTAAGGTGTAGTCTAGGGGCAAGTGCAGGGGATGGTTCTTCTCAAACTGTGTTGAGAGCAAGGGACCATGGTTCCAATAGCTCCCTACTGGCTACATGAAATCTAGTTCCCTCTTCTCCTAAAGTTATCCAAGTAATCAAGTCCCACGAGGTCTTTCAAGCAGGGTCCCTTTTGAGGTTCTGAAAGGTCATGGGACTTGGAGCCCTCTGGCAGGACTGTAGGGTTCAGACTTACCCAATGAGGGTGCGTCAGGCCCATCGGTGCATGGGAAACAGGCTGTCCCTCTTCTGCTATGAGTAAGATCATATCATGTTGAGCATGGCTACTCCCTGGAGCTGGCCCTTCCTGTTCCAAATGCCTTCATGGTCCCTGCCATACGCTTTGGGGTAAAGTGACAGGCGGTTTCACTCTACAACACCACTTGGAGCTGGAGGCGGTGAGGCCTGGGGAGTTACTCTTTATTTTATGGTCTTAAAGAAAATGAGGCCCTTTACTCCTTTGAGGTCTACAGTAGGCCAAGACGTCTGCATCAGGATTCAACAGTTTTGGATGGAGACACTGCTTTCTGATTGCCTCATTTGGCTGAATGAGTTCTTTAAATTTCAGAGGCTTAACTTAATACTTGTGTTCCGCCTCGATGGGAATGTGCTCTCCTCTTTTGTGTGTTGGGGCATCATCCTCAGTTTCCGACCCTACCCTTCCTACTGGCGACTGCTCCTGCATGTTCTCTAAGGTGATGGTGGTTGTGTGGCGGCCCTTCTGCGCTGCTAGGGCATTTGGACAGTTGGTTGATCCATGTTGATCTGGCAGAGGATTTTGAGTTGCTGCTTCAGGTTATTTTGCTCTTGAAGCAACTGAGTTGCGTGGTGAAACAGGCCAAGAGTCACTTGACTCCCACCCAGACCCTGGAATACCTGGGAGTATGGTTCAACACGGCAAAGGAAGCAGTTTTCCTTCTGGAAGAACAAATGTTCATTTGCAAGCCCAGAAGTGCAGTTTGTACAATCTCTGTCCCAGCCCCAGGGTGCCCTACCTCCAGCTTTTCCTTGGAAGTGGTCTTTTAGGTGCAGGTCCATATGAGCACTGTTCAGTCAGTATTGTTGTCTCAGTGGGCATTGGCCTGTCAGGATTTCACTTGCAGGATACAGCTCCTGCCCAGAATCATTTTCTTCAAGGGGATCTGTTAGACCCACTTTGGGTGATGGTTACAAGAGATGCGAGTCTCCTCACCTGGGGAAGTTCACTGTTTGGATATAGTGGTGCAGGGGTGTTGGTCCCTGCAGGATGCCGCTTGGTCCGTTAGTTTGGCACTGGGGGAAGGGTGGTCCATGTGATGACGGACAGTGCCACTGCAGTTGCCTATATCAACAAAGTGGCACTGGCACCAGGAGTCAGGCAAATTCTCCTTTGTTGCTAGGCAGAGGAGAATCTGCTGTCCCTGTTAGTTGTCCACTTATCCAGCAAAGATGATGTTTAGGTTGACTTCCTCAGTTTGCTCTCTGGTGGATCTAGGGGAGTGATAGCTGGGGCAGGTAACCTTTCAGCTCTTCCTGGACAGGTGGGAACAACCGGCCTTCGACCTTATGGCCTTGAGCAGTAATGCCAAAGCTGGTCACTTGTTCAGTTATTGGAAAAAATCTGCCTCACAGGGCATAGATGTTCTGGTTTGTGGACCAGGGAGGGGTTATTGTATGTCTTCCTACCCTGGTTTCTGATAGGCCAACTGAGTGTTGTGCAGGATAGCGTGGCATCTCTTTCTGGGGCTTCTGGTGGCTCCTGATTAGCCCTTGGAAGATCATGGTATGTAGATCTGATTAGTCTGTTGGTAGACAATATGCTTCCTCTTTCTAGGGATCCAAGGCTTGTGCAGGCAGGGTCCATTGGAAATGGGGTCTGGATCCCTTCTGGCTTACGGTTTGGCCCTTGAAAGACAGTGCTTAGCAAGGAAAGGGTTTTTTGCCTGCTATGATATCCAACTTGCTTAAGGCTCACAAGTCTTCAGCGACCCTGTCCTATGACTGAGTGAGTTTGGAAAGATTTTGAGAGTTGGAGTGCACAGTGCACCCTATCCCCTTGGAAGGCACAGATTCCTGAGGTCCTTGTGTTTCTGCAGCAGGGATTCAACCAGGGATTGCGCTGAGCTTAGGATTTTGTTAGCAGCTCTCTTGTTTTTGAGGAAAAGTCTTGGGTCTTTTCTCTTGCCACTCATGGGGCTATTGTTTAGTTTTTGAAGGAGAGCGCTCATTTGCATCCTGTCTATGTGTATCTTCCCATTTGGGACTTAAATTGAGTGTATAATGTTCTCTCAGGTCTACTCTTTTGAGCCTTGATTAAGGACATTACCCTGGAAATGGTTTTTCTGGTAGCGATTGTTTTGGTCAGCAGGCTTTTAGAGTTTAGGCTCTATCTTGTTGGGACCCATATTTCTCCTTGGAGGATTCAGTGTCCATCTGCACTGTTCCTTTCTTCTTAAAGTGATCTCCCCCTTTCGTGTGAACAATGAAGGCTGTCTGCCCTCCTTTGTGGACAGTGGTTCAGACCCTGCTGCTAGGAAGCTTCACAAGCTTGATAATGCACAGAGTTTTGCTTAGGTATTTGCGAGAGATTAATGAGGGTTGGCTCTCTGATCATCTTTTTGTGCTTTTCCATGGCTCTTGGAAAGGCCAGGTGGTAGCCCCTTTTGCGAGTTGGATCAAAGTGGCTGTTGAGGCCACCTATATTTGCAGGAATAGGAGAGCTCATTGAACTCTCGCTAAGGCAACCTGGGCTGAGGCCTGGGCCATTTCTACGGAGGGCATATGTTGGACAGTGACTTGTTCGTTGCTGCATTCATTTGTGAAACATTACAGACTGGATATGTTGGCTAGAGGCTGTTTGGACTGGAAGAGCTGTCATTCTGCAGGCCTTGCATTTTCCCACCCACTGTGTCTGGGTACTTCTTGCATGCTCAGGATAGTATAGTCCAGACGCTAAGGAAGGTGAAATTTAGGCATACTTGTTAATTTCCCTTTGTTTAGAGGGGCTGTAAGATCTAGAGACTCTCTCCCCCAGTGAAGAGTATGGTGGTTGGGACTTTGGATGAAATGCTAAGAACATAAGACTAGCCATACTGGGTCAGATCAATGGTCCATCTAGCCCATTATCCTGCTTCCAGCAGTGGCCAATCCAGATCACAAGTACCTGGCAGAAACTCAATTAGTAGCACCATTCCATGCTACCAATCCCAGGGCAGGCAGTGACTTCCCCATGTCCATATCAATAACAGACTATGGACTTTCTTCCAGGAACTTGTCCAAACCTTTTTTTAAACTCAGATAGGCATAACTATTTGTTTTAAAAGTATTTCCATGCAATATCATTGAGTGTCCCCTGGTCTTTGTACTTTCTGAATGAGTGAAAAATCGATTCACCTCCACCCGCTCCACGCCACTCAGGATTTTGTAGACCTTGATCATATCCCCCCTCAGCCGTCTCTTTTCCAAGCTGAAGAGCCCTAACCTCTTTAGCCTTTCCTCATATGGGAGCAGTTCCATCCCCTCTTATTATTTTGGTTCCTCATCTTTGAACCTTTTCTAATTCAGTTATATCTTTTTTGAGGTATGGCGACTGGAACTGAACGCAATACTGAAAGTGAGGTCGCACCATGGAACGATACAGAGGCATTATGTTATTTTTGGTCTTATTTTGCATCCCTCTCCTAATAATTCCTAGCATCCTGTTTGCTTTTTATGCCTCCGCAAACTGGGCAGAAGATTTAAGTGTATTATCTACAGTGAGATCTAAGTCTGTCTTGAGTGTTGATTCCTTGAGTGGACCCTAGCATCAGGTAACTATGATTCAGATTATTCTTCCCAATGTGCATCACTCTGCATTTGTCTACATTAAATTTCATCTGCAATTTGGATGCCCAGTCTTTGGTTTCCTAAGGTCTTCCTGCATTTTTTCACAATCCACATGTATTTTGACAACTTTTTATAGTTTTGTGTCATCTGCAGATTTAATACCTCGCTTATGATTTTTTGATTAAAATAAATCACTTAAGTGTGCATATGTTTCTTCTTTTACTCATCTAAATTATTGTAGTGCTGTTTTAGGGCCTGAGACAACTGAACATCAGATGTCTTCAAATAATTCAAAATACTGCTATTAAACTTTTTTGAACCTCTGATAAGCTTATGTCACACCACTCCACTCTTAAGGAGGAATATTTGCTGCCTAACAGCATTTTGTGTTTCTTTTGATATTATTGACCTATAAAACTTGTTCTGGAGAGCCATCATTTCCCTGTGCCTCAGTTTGTGCGTGTAGATCTAGCCAGCAGAATCTTTTGTTGATTTCCTTCGTTTTGGGCCATTCATTTGGATAATATTGGACATTTTTTGCTGTTTCTTCAACACTCTGGAATAACTTAATGGAGATGTAATTTCCAAGATTTAAAAAGGATTGAAAACTTGCCTTATCTTTTGATTTAAATTTTTTCCTCTAAAGCTCATGGCACTGTTGGTGGCTGGAAGTTGGAGCACAGTAATACCTGTATCGACACCTGATTTGTATATGGTTACTGTTATTTACTTAGTAACTTCACCAGACCAGTCTAGAATCTATGGGTTATGTCTGCCAAGCAGCAGATGGAGACAGAGAAATAAAATTGTGTGATTTGCCCCTTAAGAGCAGCCTTAGATACTCAGTATTTCTGTTTCTAACAGGTGGGATGGACAGATCATGCAGCTCCTAAACTGTTTTCTGAAGCAGCTCCTGACCAAGTTGGAGAACTGTGTGCCGGGGGGGGGGGGGGGGGGGGGGGTTTGAGGTTTGTACTCCTTTTTAAGAAAGAAAGGAGAAACTTAAATTGGAGCTGGTTGATAACACAGTGCAGTTGGAGTTCTCCCCCCCCCCCCCCTTTCTCTTCAGGGTTATCTTAAATTACTCCCAGGGGACTTCTGCACGAAGCATTTAAATTCTGTACGGTTTGTAGCATTTTTGCACAGACTTTCTCCATCCTAAAGCCTGAAATTTCCTCCTATTTTCCTCTTCAATCTCCAGCCTTCCCAGTAGCACACTCACCTTTGTCTGTTCCCCCTCCCATCCTCCTCAGTGGCACATTCACTTTTATCTGCCCTCTCCCTCCCACTTTCCTCAGTGGCACATTCACTTTTATCTGCCCCCTCCTCATTGTAATCCTGGAGCTGGCACCCCCTCCCCCCACAGAGATTGCACTGTCACTTCCTCCTCCTTTGCCGGCTTAGCTGAGTTCGCCAATTGATTACAAACTCGCCATCATGTTTTTAATCCAGACAAAACAGTAGCTTGTTGGATCTCTGGCTCCCACTTCATCTCGGATACATACTGTTTTTGGTATGCCGGTTACCCCAGTTTCATCATTCAAATATTTTATATACTTTTTGGAAGTCTTGAGTTAAGTGATGGATGCTGTTTGGAAGTCTTGAGTTAAGTGATGGATGCTGTAAGACATGCAGTCTTGGGCCATCACGTCAAGAGATTTAAATTCCTGATACAAAAGTAGTTTTTTCCCTTTTGAGTTAAACTGGTTGAGTATTCATCTGCTCTGAGAGTTATTGTTGAGAATTAAGGGGTCCCAAGCCCCCCCAAGAAGGCTTAAATGACCTTAATCTGACTCCATCTCTAAATAGCCCTAGAACTGGGGCAATCAGGGGGTTGTGAAGTTCTAAGAGGAGTTGCCACTGAGAGAGACGTTAGATCTAAGAGACCCGCATTAGTCCGCCTCTCAGCACTGGCAAGGAATAGATACCAGCCTTATGACAAACTGGATTTAGGTTACAAGTTATATAATGCAGCGAGTGATAGCCTGATACAGCAGAAGCATTTATACTTACAGCCTTTCATCATTAAGTTAAGCCCACAAATCATCATTTGGAATAAGGATTTTATTTGTACATCAGACTTTAATCAGGTACATTCAGCAGACAGATTCTTGGTACAATCGGACAGAGCTTCGCCGTCTGAGATAAGCGTTGGGGCGGATACCAAAGCTATGGCAAATTGTCCCCTCTTTTATACACAAACTCTCCATAGAAGTCAATGGTGAGATACCTAGCTCTCAATTTCTGAGATGATACTTTCCCATGCAGTCTTATCAGCATGTTTTGAGAAGCTTTGAGATAACAGTTCCACATCTGTTTGTGTCGCAATACTTTTCACACCATCTTAAGAACCCTGTATAACCTCTGTAGCCTTCTATACAAAACTAATACACTCCATTTTGTTCATCTGATTTAAAGTGACAGTTGTACCTGTTTGTGTCAGAACTCTTTGTTCAGACCTGCTTTTTACAGATTCTGAAATATTAAATCATGTACTTGTTATTTGGCCTAGTCGGTACTTCTTCAGTTATTTTAGCTGTTAAAGGTATGTAAATTGACCCATCACTATTCCAGTGGATGGATCCCAAGCGGGGACACATATTAACTTACAGGAAAAGCAAGTCCTTGCGCAGCCAGTCATAGATTTTTAAACCTAGCTGGTATTTTTACAGCCTGAGTCCTAAAATCTGGCCTTCCCACCCTTCCGGTGGGCATCCAGTGAGGGTCTCTTGCTGTACTATAATTATACATTATCTATGAGAACGTTCTCTTTGGTTAGCTAGTTGTTCCAGCTAGTACTTTACAGTACAGTGACAATGTCAGCTTCATCAAGAGCAAAGTAGTTTTCTATTTTATGCCAGAAGTCCTATCTTATTTGTATATGCATGTGGTGCATTTTACCAGTGCCTATAATTTTTAGACCCTTTGGGCTCACAGTTCCTTAATCACTGTTCTCATTTCCAAAGCTTGTGAATTTGTGGCTCCAAGCATTACAGGAACAAAACATTTTGCAATCTGGTTTCTGTTTCTAGTCTGCTCCAACTTGAGTCCTAAGGGATCCCAAATTCATTGTACTCTCCTCTGTTGCAGATCTTTGTCAAGGTCTGGTACCATATTCAACATCCAGTTCTCCAGCCTTATAGAACTAGCAATTGCTCTTCAGCTTCAGATTTTTTTCAACTCTGTCTTGGGGATAGCAGTCTTCTCAGCTTCTCCATCTTTTTTTTTTTTTTTTTTAAGTTACTTTTGTACCCCGCGCTTTCCTACTCATGGCAGGCTCAATGCGGCTTACATGGGGCAATGGAGGGTTAAGTGACTTGCCCAGAGTCACTGTGCCTGAAGTGGGAATCGAACTCAGTTCCCCAGGACCAAAGTCCACCACCCTAACCACTAGGCCACTCCTGCACTCTAACTTTGTTGCTCAAATGTGCAACACAGTTCCAGTGCCATCCACGGGAAAGTGATTTTTCTGTTTGCTCCTGTGAGAATCTCTTTGTTCAATCAGTAGCACTTACTCCTAGTTTTCTAAAAATGTATCTTCCTCACTCATGCTCCATAGTTCATAGTAGCAGTCTGGACGTGAACTCATTAATTTTATATTCTGTTCTCTATTAGAATGAATCAACTGCTGTGATTTCCCAGAAGGGATTCTTCTAGCAGGAGTATGATGCCTCTCTTTCATGGTTTAGCTCTTGTGAGTTTTCCCTTCCAAAACCAGAATTAGGTATAGGAAGTCTTGTTCCCCTTCTTCAAGTTGGTAGCAATCTACCCATGTAGGGCTAGCTAGAATGGCACTAACCTGTAGGCTTCCCAGGTGAAAATAGCATTTTATCTCCCCTGCTACTCCCTAACTATCATCATGATCTTGCTGGGTCTACAACTTCCCTCATGGGTAAAGCAGAAGTTTATCTTTTATGTTTTGGTCTTATTTTTTAGATTTTCTTCATGGAACTTTGTTGCATGCGCTTCACTGCATGATGATACTTATCCTTTATATTCCTTCTTCACCTCCCCAGAAACGTTGTACTTTATCTTGGATAGACGGTGTTTTTCTTTTAAACTTCTCATAGTTTGTAAAGGGCCTTGTTCTCTAGACGATATTCTTGATTATCTTTTTAAATCTACACTGTGTTGTGTATTTGAGCAGAGATGTTTTCTAAACTTTTTTAATATGGCAGTTTTCATCTGTTGCTTCTATCTTCTTCCGCCATTCCTACTATTTTTGTTCTAGGTGCATCAGTTTTTCTCCTCCTTTTCATTAATTGATAGGATTTTTGGGTACACGAGTTTTCCTCTGGTATGGTTGTGGAAAGCTGAACCATCCCCCAGGACTTACAAGATTTAGGAACAGAAAATACTTGTCAAGGGCTCACTACAAAGAGTATGCCTTCACGTTGAAATTTCTGAACCATTTATCCTGGAAGTGTTCGGCTATGTGGACGAAGTTGCGACTGGGGACTCCGATTGATGTAGGTGCAGAGGCCACTTAGTCATTTATTCCTTCTATCACTGGACTTCATTCTCCTGTTCTGCGGATATAAGTGCTGCATTCGTAGAAGATCAGACTTGCAGGGATTTTGAAGTCCCACCCTTTTTGAGTAGTGCTTTATTGTATCTCACAGGTTCTCTTCTGGACTGGTCTGGTGAGGACAGTAAGGAGACATTAGATCTTACCTGCTAATTTTCTTTCCTTTAGTTCTACCAGACCAGTCCGGAGGACCAACCTAGCATATCAGTGGCTGTTAAACCACTCTGCTTTCTCTTATTCAGTTCTTTTCATTCGTTTCTTTCTAGGTTCAGTTTTTCTCCGACAGTTTAACTTTACCACATAATTTAAGGACAGTATTTACATTAAGTATGAGAACTCGAGCAAAAGGGATGAAACATGGACCATTGCTTTCAGTTGAAATACCAACTGGGCTGCATGGTGCCCTTAAGGAGTGGATTGCACAGAACTATTTTATTTCTCCGTCTCTATCTGCTGGTTGAAGGACACAAACAGGTTCTGGACTGGGGGCCAGATGCACAAAAGTCGTCGTTAGAGCCGTTTCTTACCGAATTCCATAGCGAATCGGTAGGGAACGGCTATGCATCAACGAAAGGGAATGCAAATGAGCTACTCGTTGTAGCTCACTTGCATTTTCTATTCCCTCGTAAAACAGTCAGAGAATCGGCTGGTCAAGCATGCGCAGAGCAGCAAAGCGTTATGCTGGCTGCTCTGCGCATGCCAAATACGCCTCAAGAGCCAAGTGCTCGTCAGGAGCATCCTTTATGGACGTTCTTCACTGTAGTGTATTATAAAAAAAAAAATCACAGGCTCCGATGCTGCAGGCATCCGCTGCACCCTACCATGGTACAAATAGAAGCAATTCTGGAGACTGTCATTAGGATTTCCTTCTGCCCAGCGCCATCTTCCTCCCAATCACAGCGAAGGAAGCATTGAGCCGAGCTGAGCTAAACGCTTTTCCCCCTCCTGCGAGGTAACCCTGGCTCCGATGCTGCAGGCTCTCAGCTTAGCTAAACGCGCTGTGATTGGCTCAGAGACTTCCAGGTCTCCAGCTGAGACGCACAAAATGGACTTTTTTTTTTTTTAAGCGAAGCTTTATTAAAAGAAATCATACAGGCTCCGATGCTGCAGGATCTAGTTTGGACATCATTCAACCCTGGAATAATAAAAATGCCCTTTTTGGCCGTGCTTCACTCGGCTGAGAGACCTGGAAGTCTCTGAGCCAATCACAGCGCGTTTAGCTTGGCTGAACACGTTGTGATTGGCTCAGGGACTTCCAGGTCTCAGCTGAGTGAAGCACTGCCAAAAAAGACATTTTTTTATTCCAGGGTTGAATGATATCCAAAAAAGAGCCTGCATCATCGGAGCCTGTTCGAAATTTTTTTAAAATAAAACTTCACTTAAAAAAAAAAAAAAGTCCATTTTGGCCGTGAGCACTGGTCTTGTAATCCAGAGGTGGCTAGTTCAAATCCCACTAATAGTTTTGTTAAAAAAAAAAAAGGACGAGCACTTGGATTTTTTTTCCACTTTTTTAAGTTGTATGAAGTCTTTATTGAACATTTATCAAAACAGCATTGGAGCCTGTTTGATTTTTTTTTTTTTTTTTTTAAATATAGTGAAGAACGTCCATAAAGGACGCTCCTGACGCGAGCAGTTGGCCGTTTTTGCACCCCCCCCCCCCCCCCGATTTTTTTAAAAAACATTTTAATAATTTTTCCAATCCCACGCAGCCCCAACGAGAGGTACAGACCTCTCGTTAGATTTTCCAGCGTTAAGGCAATTGGAAAAGGTTAGTGCATCTCATTACAATAGGGTTTCTACACGATTTGCTCATCTGCATTCCGTTTTAGTTATCTGCTACCATCGTCTGAAAAAAGTCTTTAGTGCATGCTAGGGTTTACTACTTGCTTGTTTAATGGCTCGTTAAGGGCTTGTTAAGTTTAGTGCATCTGGCCCTGGGTTTGGTGGTACTAAAGAAAAGAAAATTAGCAACTAAGGCCCAGATGCATCAACCATACGTAAAAAAATCAAAAACGTAAAAGTCCTTACCGAAGTTGAAAAAACGAAGAATGTCCCATATGTTCGGTTCGGTAAATGAAAGTCGAATGCATTAAAGAAGTGTAATCCCTGTCGTTAATGTGTCCGTAAAACATGCGAAGAGCAGCAAAGCGGTTGCTCTGCGCATGCCAAAAAACGTCAAAAGAAGCTGAGGATCGGGAGGGGGGCAAAGGCGCTCGTCAGGAGCGTCCCTTATGGACGCCCTTGCCCCCCCCCGCCCGAGGTTGACGCTGCTCCCCACTTCCCCCTGTATTAAATAAAAAATCAAAACAAAACTCCAAACTGTAGCAGCCACGGCCCCCCTCCCTTCCTCTCTCTATTTCTCCTCCCACACAGCCCCACCCCCCTGAGGTCATCGCCGGTGCTCCCCCCTCCACCAGACCCCCCCCCCTCCGCCTTACCGGGCCCGCGCAGCGCCTCTCATCTCTATGTGAAGGCGCTGCACGGGCAAGAACAGCTGATCGGCGATCAGTGATGCGTCCTCCGACGTCCCTCTGTTCTTCCTGGGCCCGCCCTTCTCTATGTAAGTTACCTACGTAGAGGGTTTTTTTTTTCAATTTTATGCGGGGGGAGGCGGGGAGCCACGTGCTTGTGTGGGTTTTTTTTTTCCAAACATGCCAGCTTGGATTTTTATGCTGCAGAGAGAAGCAGGGAGCAGTGGTCTGTATGACAGCTCAGGCCTTAACGACAGCTCTGACCTCACATTAAATATATTACGGTAAATGATTCGTTGCAATCATCAGTATGGTTAGTGCATTGCGAATTGTTCACATTTCAATTGGAAGTGACTCGTTTGTATTACGTTTTCGTTAGCTGCTAGCTTTGTCGGAAAATGGTCTTTAATGCATGCTATGGTTGAAAATTTCTTCGTTAAAGGGTCGTTAAAGTTTTGTGCATCTGGGCCTTAGATCTTATTTCTTCTCCTTTCTAATTTTCCTGATAGAATACTGTGTTTCAAAAAACAAACAAACCCTCTTTTGTCTTTCCTATAACAAATAAAATTGTCTTACAAATAGGCCTATTTATTTTTTTATAAAATGAGAATGCAACAAACATTGTTATAAATCATGGCATCCTTATTTTCAGTTGGTCACATGGTTTTGTTTTTTTTTGTTTGAAGATAAGAACATAATATTTGAGACAAACGAAATGTTAAAGGGAAAGTTCTTAATGTTTCCTGAAAAACATTGTCACTTGGTGGACTGAAGAAATGTATTTACTGAATTGATATTGTATTGCCTTGTAATTCAGAAGCTGTCTGAGTAGTAGTTGAGCTGAAGTGCACACACTGCTGATGCCATTGAGCAAGTTGAAAATCTGATAGTAAGACAGGATAACAGTTTGCATACCGACTCGATGCAAAGACTTTCAAGCATGCCCTTTAAGCTGTCAGTACAAATTACTTAAAATAAGGCAATTTTTTCTATGCAATTTTGATTTTGAGCATAACATCTTTAGCGTTCACATTTATTGCTTTCATTTGAAGTACCTTTATGTGTTTACAAAGAACATTTATTATGCTTTATATTTGTTGTGTGATTTTATAATTCTATCATAGGCCTCTTTTTGACCCAAGTTTTATTATTATAAACCCAGCCATTTATTTGTTAGAGAAAAACAAAAGGCGTCCCATTTTTTAAAGCACAGTGTAACTCTTCTAAATCTATGTATTCCTTGTCATCAGCAGCAGATGAATCCATTACGAATGGGTTGTGTCCACCTACCAGCAGGGGGAGATAGAGACCACTGGAAACCATAGTGCCTCTAGGACGGCTAGCTCCATCTGCCTCCCAGTATTTCTGTATCTCCTAGCAGGGTTGGACGCAGCTTGTTCAGCTCCTTCAAGTTTCTGCCTGGGGTGGCTCCTGTGCTTTTGCGAGTTGTAGCAGGGGTGTTGTGGCTAAGTGGAGGCCACTTTAAAGGCACATAGGTTCACCCTTTCCCTGCCTTACCCCTCCCCCCCCCCCCGGGGTGGATGCATGCATATAGGTTTGCCCTTTCCCTGCCTCCCCCCCCCCCCCCCCCCCCCGTGTGGATGCAGGCATATAGGTTCGCCCTTTCCCTGCCTTTCCCACCCTCTTCTGCCTCCGGAGTGCCTCTGTAGCTGTTTGCCTCCAACTTTCCTCACAGCGTTTAAAAAAAAAAAAAAAAAAACCGCGCTATTTCTATGGCTTTTCCTGACTGTGCAGCGTGACCGGAGCTCATGGACTCAGTCCTTTGAGCTAAGAGCGGTACTCAGCTCCTCCAGGGAGGGCCCGCGGATGGCGTTCCGATTGGGGTGATTTTGGAGCGAAGCCGCCAGTTTGAATTTTATTCCGCTGTTTCTCGGCGATGGCTGCTGTCAGGCTTCTCACGGAAACACTGGGTTTGTGAGCCCTTGGACCACTACCATGGAGCGGCAGTGGCAGGCAAGATCACCTCCAAACCAGGGACACGGCAGAGCAGGACTAGAACCCCGGACTGGAGTTGCAGCAGAGGCAGACAAGCTGGAACAGGCAGAGCAGGAACAGCTAGACTTCACCTGCGCTTGACCACCATTCCCCAGAAGTTGAGCCCCTGGGTGCAGGTGGCCGGCAGGGCTTTCAGGACAGGGCAGGAACTGGACACCAACAGGAAACACACGGGGTCTGGAATTCCCAAGGGAGGCTAGGCAGAATACTAGACAAGGACCCTCAACCAAATACCTCACTAGGTAGAAAGCAGACAGGGTTGGAATCAAGACAGGGGTGCCCCCAGGCACCCAGACAAGAACTAGGCAGCAGTACTACTAGCTGACCAACACGGACAGAAAGTAGAGCTATGGCTGAAGCTCCAGTAGCTTAGAAATACAGGCAGGAAGCAGGGCTATGGCTGGAGCCTTCAGTAGCTGAGAAGTACAGGCAGGGAACAGAACTATGGCTGGAGCTCCAGTAGCTTAGAAACACAGGCAGGAAGCGGGGCTATGGCTGGAGCTCCAGTAGCTGAGAAATATAGGCGGGGGCAGGACTATTGCTGGGGCTTCAGTAGCTGAAAAATACAGGCTGTGAACAGAACTATAGTACCTGTATACAATATGTAAGCCGCATTGAGCCTGCCATGAGTGGGAAAGCGCGGGGTACAAATGTAAGAAAAAAAAAAAACAAACTATGGCTGGAGCTCCAGTAGCTTAGAAACACAGGCAGGGAGCAGGGCTATGGCTGGAGCTCCAGTAGCTGAGAAGTACAGGCAGGGAACAGAACTATGGCTGGAACTCCAGTAGCTGAGAAACACAGGCAGGGAGCAGGGCTATGGCTGGAGCTTCAGTAGCTTAGAAATACAGGCAGGAAGCAGAGCAATACTGAAAGCTGCCAAGCAGCCACTAAGAAAGAAACCCAAGACAGGAATACAGACCAGAGACAAGACTAGGAAAAGCAATAGAACCAAAACTAGCTACACACAAGCTAACTAGAATAAGCTACACACAAGCTAACTAGAATAAGCTATACACAAGCAATAAACTCAGACTAGAACTGGACTAGGCAGAAGTGCACAGAGCACTCTAACATACCAGGGACCTTAGACAATGCAAAGGCAAACACAGAAGTCGCTAGGTGATTAATAAAGCCCATCAACACCTGAGGCTCAGCTGCAGCAATCTCTAAACAGCTACGGGTGCTGTCCAGGCACAAACAAAAGAGACAAGTCTGGCAGCCTGGAAGGACCTGGCTGGACTAAAGTCTGGAACGGGTAGGGACAGCAAGAGAGTCTATGGCAGCTACCGGTTCTAGCCACCAGAGGGTGAGAGGTGCACAAACCAAGAAGCAGGCAGAAAGCATACTGAAGCATAGAGAGACTCGGCATACCCAGGTGCAGCACAGAGGAGCAATCGGAGCCATGCTGGAAGCAGCCAGCACACAGCGGCAGAGCTAACTCAGGCAACACACACAGGTGCAATATAGTGGAGTAATTAGAGCCATGCTGGAAGCAACCAGCACACAGAGACAGAACTAACTCACGAAGGACAGACAGAAGCCAGCTCAGAAGCTGACCCCCAGAAGTAAGTCTGAGAAGGGTCACGACCACAGACGTGACAGCTGCTGAGGGAGTTAAGCGCTGTTCCCATTGTGGCAAGCGCAGATCAGCAGCGGGGCTCTGTAAAACGTGCTGTTTAGACGGTGTAACCAGTACGAGCATGGCGAGTGATGATTTTTACCGCTCAATGGAGCTGGCAGCGGGCGCCATCTTGGAAGCGCCGCATGGCTCGACCCTCTCAGTTGCGGAGGAGTCTGAGAGCAGTGGGGCGCCTCGGGCCGAGGCTACCAGAGGAGCTCCGTTCCCTGTGGCTCCTAATTTGGAGATGGGAGGTCAGGGCGAGTTTTTCTCCCCCGAGTTTGTACTTATTTTACATAAAGCCTTCATGCTGAAAAGAGCTCTGCTACAGGTGTCTGACACTGCGTTGCTACCTGTTCCCCCTCCGACTGATGATGGCCCGGAGCTGATATTAGACATGGATGCCCCTGAGCGTTGGATGCACGCTAAGCATAGATGAGTAAATTCCCCGTCGTAGAATGGCACACCCCCCCCGGGGTCGGGCTGTGGGGACTCTGAGGGATCTGGCAGGCCTTCGTGGTCTGAGGAGCCATAGGAAGTTGCCGGTTTGCCATTGGATCTGGATGATCCCACTGCGGTTCAAATTTTCCACCGCGATGAGCTGCCAGCACTTATCTCTGATGCCTTACAGGCCCTCTCTATTGATGACCCTTTTCAAGGCGAGGCCTCCTCTGGTAATCCGAGGATGGCGAGTTCTAAGATGCCAGCCCGTGCCTTTCCTTTGCATGACTCCATCCAAGAGCTTATTTCTGCTCAATGGGCTGACCCTGAGGGGCCCTTGAAAGTGCCAGGGCAATGGGGCATCTTTACCCTCTGAATGAGGAGCACTTGGCCCGTTTTGGGATGTCTAAAGTGGATGCCTTACGGCAGAGACAAGAAAGACCACCCTCCCAGTAGAGGGAGGGGTCACCCTGAAGGACGTTCAGGACCGGCCGCTGGAATCAGCGCTAAAACGGTCCTTTGAGATTTCAGGCCTAGCCTTAAGGGCGTCTGTTTGCAGTTCTTATGCTGCTCGAGCCTGCCTCTCTTGGTTACAACAGGCAGTGGAACAGCCCGTGGATGGTGCGGAGTCCCTCGCTGAGGTTGCACTGCGCATGGAGTCGGTCTTGTCATTTTTAGCTGACACCCTCTATGATCTGGTCAGAGCTTCGGCTAAACAGATGTCGGTGGCGGTGTCCGCCCGCCGCCTTCAATGACTATGGCATTGAGCGGCTGACATGGCCTCTAAGTAAAGGCTGACGACGTTGCCCTTTCGGGGCCTTCTGTTATGGAGAGGAGTTGGAGAAGATTGTTATAGACCTGGGGGGTGCTAAACCCCAGCTGTTACCTGAGGATAGGCCCCGGCCTTCTTCCAAGGGTCAGTTGGTTCCCTCCTCCTCCAGACCTCGCTTCCTTGAAGCTAGAAGGTATCGCCCGGGGCGCTGTGCTGGGTTTACTCAACGTGCCCGCTTTCAGCAGAGGAACTCCTTTCGCTCAGACAAACGCTCCGCAACGGCAGGCTCAAGGCCAGGAGTTCAGGGCCGTCCTCCATAATGATGGGACGCTGGTCCACTCCTTTGCAGCTGTATGAGGACGACTTTCCCTCTTTCTCGAGGAGTGGACCAAGATTACCTCAGATCAGTGGGACCTGGACCTGATCAGAGAAGGTTAACAATTGGAGTTTGGTGCCCCAGTGAGACGTGTTTGTGGAGTCCGAATGCGGCACTGCCATCAAACAGGCGGCGGTAGAGGAGACCTTACAAGTCTTGTTGCACCTTGGAGAGGTGATCCTTGTGCCCCCCGCCGAACATGGTTGCGGTCGTTACTCCATTAATTCTGTGGTGCCGTGAAAAAGCGGGTCTTTTGGTCCATTCTCGAGATAAAGTCAACGAGTCACTAAGAGTGCGGCATTTTCACATGGAAACCCTGCGCTCCGTCATTGCGGCGGTACAGCCAGGAGAGTTCCTCACGTCTCTAGACCTAAAAGAAGCTTACTTGCACATTCCTATATGGCCCCTGCACCAATGGTTCCTCCGTTTTGTGGTGTTGGGAAAACATTTCCAGTTTTGGGCCTTGCCTTTTGGCCTCGCCACAGCTCCCCGAACCTTTTCCAATGTAATGGTGGTAGTAGCTGCCTTTCTCAGGCGAGAGGTATCCGGGTTCTCCCGTACCTCGACAACTGGCTCATCAGAGCGGACTCTGCAGAAGAGAGTCGTCATGTAACAGCCAGAATGGTCTCAGTACTGCAATCTCTGGGCTGGGTCGTCAATATTCCCGACCTACGGCGGTGCAAGCTTCAGAATCAGGTCCGTCTGCCCCAGAGGATGCCTCGCCCGCGAGCTTGGGACTTTGTCCAGCTGTTGGGGTCGATGACGGCCACCTTGGAAGTGGTGCCATGGGCGAGAGCGCACATGAGACCTCTGCAGATCGCCCTGCTTCAACGATGGTTTCCTATGTCCCAGGATTATCAACGCAGACTCATTTGGCTCCCTGCGGCCCGACTCAGTATGGAGTGGTGGCTCTCAGACAACATGCTGTGGCTAGGAATGCAGCTGGCGCTTCCCGATTGGTGCCTGTTGGTAACGGATGCCAGCCTGAAGGGCTGGGGAGCACATTACCAGGGAAGCTGTGCCCAGGGTCTGTGGACACCCGAGGAAACGGAGTGGTCCATCAATCGCTTGGAACTGAGAGCGATATTCCAGGCTCTTCTGGCTTTTCACAAGACTCTGGAGGGACTGGCTGTCAGACAACACGACAGCAGTGGCCTACATAAATCGACAAGGCGGCACTTAGTGTCAAGCACTGGCCGCAGAGGCTGCTCAGATATGCCACTGGGCCGAGCTACATCTGCAGCTTCTGTCAGCAGCTCACATAGCAGGTCAGAGCAACGTGCAAGCCGATTTTCTAAGCAGGTACCAAATCGACCTTGCGGAGTGGGAACTGGCAGACGAAATGTTCCTTCAGTTCTGTGCCAAATGGGGAACGCCCGTAGCGGCTCTTACGGCCTCAAGCATAAATGCCAAAGTCCCGTTTATTTTCAGCAGACGGAGAGATCCCTTACTCGGCGGGGTTGGATGCCTTGGCTCAACCCTGGCCCCTGGGCCTCCTGTATGTGTTCCCTCCTTGGCCCTTAATAGGGCGTCTCCTCCTGCGAATTCGGCTGCATCGCTGCATCAAGGAGTGGTGATCCTCATTGCCCCGGATTGGCCCAGGCGGCCGTGGTATGCGGACCTCCGGCGGATGCGGTGGAGGCTCCCCTTCCTTTGCCTCTGGTACCGAACCTGTTGACGCAGGGCCCCTGTGACCATGGAGGATCCATGCCGCTTTGGCCTTACGGCATGGCTATTGAGAGGGCGCAATTGAGAGACAAGGGCTATTCTAACAAGGTCATCTCCACTCTTTTGCAGGCCCGCAAGCGTTCCACTTCCGTTGCCTATGCTCGGATCTGGCGCCAGTTTGAGGTTTGGTGTGTTTCTAAAGCGATCACACCCATGCGGGCTTCTGTCTCGCCTATTCTTTTGCAGGATGGTTTACAAAAAGGCTTGGCCTATAATTCCCTGCATGTTCAAGTGGCAGCCTTGGCATGTTTTCGGGGGAAGGTCTCTGGCCTCTCCCTGGCTGCGCATCCGGACATTGCACAGTTTCTTAGAGGATTGCTTCGGCTCCGACCTCCCGTGCCGGGCCCCTTGTCTGGCTTGGAACCTGGGGCCAGTATTGAAGGCTTTTCAGTGTTCGCCCTTCGAGCTGCTGAGGCGAACTTCGGAGAAGGATGTGACTCTAAAGACAGTCTTTTTGGTGGCCATTACATCATTGAGATGGATGTCTGAGCTCCAGGCGCTGTCCTGTCGAGACCCATTTCTGCAATTCTCAGAGTCCAGAGTAACGGTACGTACTGTGCCTTCCTTCCTGCCTAAGGTGGTTTCAGCGTTTCACCTAAACCAGCCTATTTATCTGCCCTCCTTTACTAGGGAGGAGTTTCCGGAATCACTTGCGCAGGGCTCTATTGCAGTATCTACAGATGTCTAATGCTTTCAGGACCTCTGATCACCTTTTTGTATTGTTGTCAGGTCCTCGCAGAGGGTCTCCAGCGTCTAAAGCCACTATAGCCCGTTGGCTTAAGGAAGCCATTTTTTCTGCATATCTGGTATCTGGCCGGCCTCCGCCTGACGCCTTTAAGGCACATTCAACAAGAGTGATTTCTTCCTCTTGGGCTGAGACGGGACCACTCTCCAAGAGATATGTAGTTCAGCTACTTGGGCTTCCAAGCTCTCTTTTGCCCGTCATCACAGGCTGGATGTGGCTGCCTGGAGGGACGCGCTTTTTGGAGCACAAGTGCTTGCGCGTGGTGTGGCTTGTTCCCGCCCTATCTAGGGATTGCTTTGATACATCCCATTCGTAATGGATTCATCTGCTGCTTATGACAAGGAAGGGAAAATTAGGTTCATACCTTGGTGATTTTCTTTCCTTTAGTCACAGCAGATGAATTCATGATCCCTCCCTGATTGACTCTGTTTTGTGTTCAGTTTTTCCTGCAGACATGTTCCCTCGTTGGGAGAAGTTGGAAAACATCTTCAGTAGTTTATTTATTTTATTGCATTTGTATCCCACATTTTCCCACCTATTTGCGGGCTCAGTGTGGCTTACAATATATTGTGAATTATGGACATACAATATGTACAGTTCGATTATGGGTTAACATTGTGAGGAGTTATGTGAAAACAGAATCGAGCCAAGACATCGTTTGGCGTAGAAACATTGGAATGGTACAATGGGGGAAAAATAGGGCGATAGAATAATGGCAAGGAGCCTTAGGTATAACTATTTTATATATGGGAGTGTTAATAGTGGTGTGAGTACGGGTAGGAGGGTACAAGAAAGTGTATTGATGCAATTCTGTTGGTGTGTATAGGCTTCATGTGTTTTGATCCTTGCCATAAATTTTCTCAAAGAGATAGGTCTTCAGTCGTTTGCGGAAGTCGGTTAATTCGTAGATCGTTTTCAGGTTGCGTGGTATTGTATTCCAGAGTTGCGTGCTCTTATAGGAGAAAGTTGATGCATGCAGTGCTTTGTATTTTACGCCTTTGCAGTTAGGGAAGTGGAGATTCAAGAAAGTTCGGGATGATCTTTTTGCGTTTCTGGGTGGCAGGTCTATTAAATCAGACATGTATGCAGGGGCTACACCATGAATGATTTTGTGGACTAAGGTGCAAACTTTAAAGGTGATGTGTTCCTTGAGTGGGAGCCAGTGCAGTTTCTCACTTAAGGGTTTTGCACTTTCGTATTTTGGTTTTCCGAAGATGAGTCTGGCTGCTGTATTCTGAGTTGTTTGAAGTTTCTTCAGTATTTGTTCTTTGCAGCCTGCATATAGTGAATTACAGTAGTCCAAGTGACTGAGTACGAGTGATTGTACTAGGCTGTGGAAGACGGATCTCGGAAAGAATGGTCTTATTCTTTTCAGTTTCCACATGGAGTAGAACATCTTTTTTATTGTGTTGTTTGCGTGAGTCTCAAGTGTTAGGTGGCGGTTGATAGTGACTCCAAGGATTCTTAAAGTTTCGGAGATTGGCAGTTGTAGTTTAGGTGTGTTAATAGCGGTAAATTTATTTGTGTTGTATTGGGAAGTATGAGGCATTGAGTTTTTTCTGCATTCAGTTTCAATTGGAATGCGTCTGCCCAGGTATTCATGATGTGTAGACTTTGGTTGATTTCGTTGGAGATTTCGCTAATATCTTGTTTGAATGGAATGTAAATCGTTACATCGTCTGCATATATGTGAGGGTGATGGTTGTGATTTGATAGAAGTTTTGCCAAGGGGGTCATCATTAGGTTGAAAATAGTTGGTGAGAGGGGGGATCCTTGCGGTACTCCACATTCAGGTGTCCATGCGGCAGACGTATTTGATTTTGATGTGACTGTTGGAAAACAGCACAGGGGGCCACAGGGGCTTGGTACGGCTTGGCCTGTGGCCCAGAATATGCAACTACGTGTAGAAGCTGTTCTACTACTGTAGGAGGATGAGTTCGTCCCTCCTTTCTGTTGTTGCTCCTGTTCTGGGGCATACGTTCGCTGTGAGGAAAGTTCATGTTATGCTACTTTGCGGTTTAACACTGCTTTGGAAGTTTCAAAATACTGAGAGGCAGATGGAGCTAGCCGTCCTAGAGGCACTATGGTTTTCAGTGTTCTCTATCTCCCCCTGCTGGTAGGTGGACATAACCCATTTGTAATGGATTCATCTGCTGTGTCTAAGGGAAAGAAAATTACCAAGGTAAGAACCTAATTTTCCCTTAGTGTTGATATTGTAAACAATTCAGATGTTGCAATGAGCAAGTATATCAAGTGTCACAATTTGAAACTTGAAAACATTTACCTTTTTTCCTTTTTCTCCAATTTACTGGTGTGCTGATAACATTAGCAATAACACATCTCAAAAGCTTTATTTAGGTTCCAGGTAGAGCTGAAATGGAGCCCATGTTGGGACTTTGGCTATTACATGGCAACCAGTTAGTGAAAACACTGATGCTGTAAAGCTTGGGCATTGTCAACACTGCTGAATTGTAATTTTGCTTTCCCAGTTTGCTTTGACCTAGGTCGGTTTACTCATTTACTTTCCTTTGTAGTTAACATTATACATATATGAATGCTAAGGCTATCCTGGATAGCAGACTTGTCAAGCATATTTTTATTTAAAGGTTTTTCTCCATTTTATTAAAAACTAGCTTATACAAAGAAATTTGAGGTACCTGGCTAATAGAGATTATTCAGATCTCATCCTGAGCAGGGGTTATGTAGCTTTCAGAGACAAAATGATACATCATGTGAATGTTGCATTCATTTCTGTACATATAGCAGCTTTGTCAATTTTCTTTAAGGATTAGTACCATTGTTTTTCATCAGTTTCCTTGTTGACCCTCTAGAGCAGTCCAGATGTATGGGCTTATTCTCTCCCATAAAGACTGAGAACCACTGATTTGATTACATCACCCTGTGAGGACCCATGTAGTTCACAGCTAGCCAATATTTCTTAGTATGTGCAGTTTGGCTGCTGTGAGAATGTGAAGAGTTTGATCTTGGAGGGTCCACCTAGTAAGATCAAGGGATTGAGAGAACTTGGACTGATGGTATTTAGTGCAGTTGCCTTGAAAAATTGGTCAGCAGACGTGGATTCAAAGACAATATTCTGTAAACTCCCCTTCAAGGGGAAGTTGCTGTTTGGTGAGAGTTCGGGGAAACTTTTAAAGGAGCTAGGGGAGTCTTAAGATTTTGAGGCTTCCAGAAAATAGGTTGTAAGAGACAAGCCATTCTCTTCTCAAGAGGGTCCTTTCAGGAAGTGAGGAAAGAAGTTGGTACCCCTCCAAAGGAGTAGATTCCTTTACAAAACACAGCCCTTTTTGTGGTAGCAGGAAAGGCAATTGAAGTGGTAGCTTGAAGGCACAGGAGGTGTCTGTAGATTCCACTGAGATTTTGGGGGTCCATTCTGTGTTGTAGCCTGTTGGTGGCCGTTCAGTGTGATTTTACCAGAGATGGACCTGTATCATCTCAGACCAGTAGGTGCTTAAGGTAATCTGAGAGAATTACACTCTCAAGCTGGCTTAGCTCCTTTCAGACGTTTTTATGGACTCCCTTTGCCAATCCCTTCAGATGGGGTAGGGGGTTCATGAAAGTCTAAAAATGCTGTTGCTCCTAGAGGAAGGCATGCCATTTCCTTCAGGGGAAGGAGGATTAGGGAGATATTCTATTTGTTTGTAGCACTAAATGGGAAAGATAAAACTAGGTTGCCAGCGGAGGCTCTGAGGTCAGTATTGGTGGCTGTATATAAAAGGAATTTGACTTTCTTAGATCTCATGGAAGCCTGTCTGTATGTTCCCATTCAGCTGGGTCACCTTTAAGAACCTGTTTTGCAGCCCTGTGGAAGCATTACAGATTTTGAGCTCTCCACATTCTCCAAGTCTGTGATAGTTGAGATTTCTGTAAGAAAGGAAGGAAGAAATCTTGGTGCACTTGTGTTTGGAAGACTGGTTGATATGAGCAAAGTTGTACAAGGAGATCAAGTGATTCATTTCCTCCAGGAACTGGCTGGATGGTCAACTTTCACCGAAGTATGGCACTACTTAATATCTGGAAAGGGAAGGTGTTTCTGATCAAATTTGGAAGTTGCACTCATATCCTGGACTTCACAGTTTGGGATTAGGTGCTGGGATTAGTGGTGACGAATTTAATACTGTGGATCGGGACCTTTGGGTGCACCTCCTCAGTTTAGGAAAGGTGAGAGCAAGCTTGGCCTGGTGGCTGAAGGAAGAGAACTTCTAGGTCAGATTGGATTTGGGGACTGTAATGGGTCATAGTCATGATGGATGTGATCCTGAGTGATGGTGGGGTGGGGGGAGATGCTCAAGGTCTACGGTCCCTGGAGGAGTCAAGATGATCTGTCAATCACTTGAAGATGAGAGCAGTTTGAGCCCTTCTACTGTTGGTGCAGATCAAAGGGATTAGGGTCCTATCAGCCAATGTGATAATAGTGGTCTATATCAATTGGTAGGGCGGAACACAGCACTAGGTAGCAGAGGAGGCTAGTTCTCTGCTCAGTCTAGTGAAAAACAAATCTCATGTCACTGTGTGGGGCTCTTGTGGTTGGGATAGAGAATATTCAAGCAGATTCCTGAGCAGAAACATCTTGAATACCAGGGAAATGGCATTTAGCATACTCATGGAGCTGATGGTGCCTGGAGAGAATACCAGAGTATGTGGGATTTTCAGTTGCAGGAAGGATCATCGTTTGGAGGGACAGGAAGCCTTTGTCCAGTGGCGGCCTTGGGGAGGTCTGCTGTATGTGTTATTCTCCGAGGACAAGCAGGCTGCTTGTTCTCACGACTGGGGTTGACGTCCACGGCAGCCCCCACCAACCGGAACAAAACTTTGCGGGCGGTCCCGCACGCAGGGCAAGCCCACCGCGCATGCGCGGCCGTCTTCCCGCCCGTGCGCGACCGTTCCCGCTCAGTCTTTTCTTTTCCGCGCTGGACAGAGCCGTGTTCGTCTCTCTCTCTGTCAGCCCCGGAAACCGGATCGCGCTTTTGCCGCGAGTTTTTCTTCGTTGTTTTTTCTTCGTTGTTTTTGTTTCAAAAAAAAAAAAAAAAGAGAAAATTTTGTTTCCCCCTCGTACTTTTAGCGGGGGGCCGCGCGGTCGATTTATTTTTCGAGGTGTGATTTTTACCGCCACCATCGACGACTTTGACTTCGCCGACGCGATTTTTCCGTCGATGTCCTCGAAGGTCCCGAGTGGATTTAAGAAGTGTGGTCGGTGCGGCCGGCATATCTCGCAGACCAACACTCACACTTGGTGCCTCCAGTGCCTCGGGCCGGAGCACGATACCAAGACGTGCACCTTGTGTCTCGGTTTACGGAAACGGACACAGGTGGCGAGGCAAGTTCTGCGGGACCGTCTTTTTGGAACTTGCGCCGGCCCCTTGACGTTGACTTCGACGGCATCGGTGTCGACGGCCGGATCTTCGGTACCGGTACCGATGTCCACGAAATCGGCACCGACGGCACTGACCCCAGGAGCACAGGTCCCGTTGGGCCGCCGGTCTTCCGGAGATGGCAGGGGTGAGCGGCCGCGTGGGCAATCGGCCCCGGTCACTCCCTCTATCCAGGGCCCTCGGGACCGAACCCTGTTGGACCCGATCCCTCGAGGCCGAGAGGGATCTACCTCCTCTTTTTCGGTACCGCCGAGCGCCGATGACGGGCACCGAAAAAAGACAAAAAAGCACCGTCATCGGTCGCCCACGGCGCATGTGGCTACCGGCTCCAGAGATGAATCGACGCCGAGGAAGCGGCAGCGCCGGGAGGAGCGTTCCCCCTCGGTGGTAGAGGTATCGTTACGTCACGGCACCAGCACTTCGGTGCCGTCTCCTGGACCCGAACAGCTTCCGGCACCGACACCTCTACCGGCCCCCTCGCCTTTCCTGACAGCGGGCCTGGACGAGTGCCTCCGAGCCATCCTTCCGGGGATCCTGGAAGGGCTGATGCGCCAGACTGTGCTGGCGCCGAGGGTTGCTTGCGCCCTCGGCGCCGTTGACGGAGGCGCCGGCGTACTCTAGCCCGGTGCCGAGGCCTTCGACACCGACGCCGCTTGCGGTGCCGGTCTCGACCGCCACGCAGGTGGAGTCCCCGTCGACGTTGAGGGAGGGAGCTTCATCCCCGCCGGCGCGGGAGTCCACCGCTCGTTGACGCCACCGAGGACTCGGTGCCTCAAAGTCGAGCCGGGCCCGGTTGAGGTGTGAGCTACAGGAGCTCATGTCCGACACCGAGGAAGAGGCCTCGTGGGGGGAGGAGGAGGACCCCAGATATTTCTCCTCAAAGGAGTCTGTGGGCCTTCCCTCCGACCCCACTCTTACACCAGAGAGGAAGCTCTCGCCACCTGAGAGCCTCTCTTTTGCCTCCTTCGTCAGGGACATGTCTATTTGCATTCCCTTCCCCGTGGTCTCTGTGGATGAGCCGAGGGCCGAGATGCTCGAGGTCCTCGACTATCCATCACCACCTAGAGAGTCCTCCACGGTACCGTTGCACAATGTCCTCAAAGAGACACTGCTTCGGAACTGGTTGAGACCTTTATCTAATCCCACCATCCCCAAGAAAGCGGAGTCCCAATACAGGATCCACTCAGACCCAGAGTTAATGCGGCCTCAATTGCCTCATGACTCGGCGGTCGTGGATTCTGCTCTCAAGAGGGCATGGAGTTCGAGGGATACCGCCTCGGCGCCCCCGGGGCGGGAGTCTCGCACTCTGGACTCGTTTGGGAGGAAGGCCTACCAATCTTCAATGCTCGTGACCCGCATCCAGTCCTACCAGCTCTACACGAGCATACACGTGCGGAATAATGTGAAGCAACTGGCGGACCTGGTCGACAAGCTCCCCCCGGAGAAGTCCAGGCCTTTTCAGGAGGTGGTCAGGCAGCTGAAGGCGTGCAGAAAGTTCCTGTCCAGGGGTATATATGACACCTGTGATGTGGCATCTCGTGCTGCGGCCCAAGGTATAGTGATGTGCAGGCTCTCATGGCTGCGTGCCTCTGACCTGGACAACCGCACCCAGCAGCGGCTGGCCGATATCCCTTGCCGGGGGGATAATATTTTTGGTGAGAAGGTCGAGCAGTTGGTGGACCAACTGCATCAGCGGGAAACCGCCCTCGACAAGCTCTCCCACCGGGCGCCTTCAGCATCCACCTCAGCAGGTGGACGTTTTTCCCGGGCCAGGCAGGCTGCGCCCTACGCCTACAACAAGCGTAGGTACACCCAGCCGGCCCGAAGGCCTCCTCAGGCACAGGTACAGTCCCAGCGCGCTCGTTCCCATCAACAGCGTGCGCCTAAGCAGCCCCCTGCGCCTCCACAGCAAAAACCGGGGACGGGTTTTTGACTGGATCCATGGGAACATAGCCGCCATCAAAGTGTCCGTGCCAGACGATCTGCCAGTCGGGGGGAGGTTAAAACTTTTTCACCAAAGGTGGCCTCTAATATCCTCCAACCAGTGGGTTCTCCAAATAGTGCGGTGCGGATACGCCCTGAATTTGGCCTCCCCTCCACCAAATTGTCCTCCGGGAGCCCAATCCTTCAGCTCCCAGCACAAGCAGGTACTTGCAGAGGAACTCTCCGCCCTTCTCAGCGCCAATGCGGTCGAGCCCGTGCCACCCGGGCAGCAAGTGCAGGGATTCTATTCCAGGAACTTCCTTGTGGAAAAGAAAACAGGGGGGATGCGCCCCATCCTAGAACTGAGAGGCCTGAACAAATATCTGGTGAAAGAGAAATTCAGGATGCTTTCCTTGGGCACCCTTCTACCAATGATTCAGAAAAACGATTGGCTATGTTCCCTGGATTTAAAGGACGCATACACTCACATCCCGATACTGCCAGCTCACAGACAGTATCTCAGATTCCGCCTGGGGACACGGCACTTTCAGTATTGTGTGCTGCCCTTTGGGCTCGCCTCTGCCCCACGGGTGTTCACGAAGTGCCTTGTGGTGGTCGCGGCGTATCTACGCAAGCTGGGAGTGCACGTGTTCCCATATCTCGACGATTGGCTGGTCAAGAACACCTCGGAGGCAGGAGCTCTCCGGTCCATGTAGTGCACTATTCACCTCCTGGAGCTGCTGGGGTTTGTGATAAATTACCCAAAGTCCCATCTCCAGCCAGTCCAATCTCTGGAATTCATAGGAGCTCTGCTGAATTCTCAGACGGCTCAAGCCTTTCTTCCCGAAGCGAGGGCCCACAGCCTCCTGTCCCTCGCTTCCCAGACCAGAGCGTCTCAGCAGGTCACAGCTCGGCAGATGTTGAGACTCCTAGGTCATATGGCCTCCACAGTTCATGTGACTCCCATGGCTCGTCTTCACATGAGATCAGCTCAATGGACCCTAGCTTCCCAGTGGTGCCAGGCCACCGGGAATCTAGAAGATGTCATCCGCCTCTCCATCAGTTGCCGCACTTCACTGCACTGGTGGACCATTCGGACCAATTTGACCCTGGGACGCCCATTCCAAATTCCACAGCCCACGAAAAAACTGACGACGGATGCATCTCGCCGGGGGTGGGGAGCTCATGTCGATGGGCTTCACACCCAGGGACTGTGGTCCCTCCAGGAAAAAGATCTTCAGATCAACCTCCTGGAGCTCCGAGCGGTCTGGAACGCACTGAAGGCTTTCAGAGATCGGCTGTCCTGTCAAATTATCCAAATTCGGACAGACAGGTTGCAATGTATTACATCAACAATCAGGGGGGCACCGGATCTTGCCCCCTGTGTCAGGAAGCCGTCGGGATGTGGCGTTGGGCCTTCCAGTTCGGCATGCTTCTCCAAGCCACATACCTGGCAGGTGTAAACAACAGTCTGGCCGACAGACTGAGCAGAGTCATGCAACCGCACGAGTGGTCACTCCATTCCAGAGTGGTACGCAAGATCTTCCGAGAGTGGGACACTCCCTCGGTGGACCTTTTCGCCTCTCAGACCAACCACAAGCTGCCTCTGTTCTGTTCCAGACTACAGGCACACGGCAGACTAGTGTCGGATGCCTTTCTCCTCCATTGGGGGACCGGCCTCCTGTGTGCTTATCCTCCCATACCTTTGGTGGGGAAGACCTTACTGAAGCTCAAGCAAGACCACGGCACCATGATTCTGATAGCGCCTTTTTGGCCCTGCCAGATCTGGTTCCCTCTTCTTCTGGAGTTGTCCTCCGAAGAACCGTGGAGATTGGACTGTTTTCCGACTCTCATTTCGCAGAACGATGGAGCGCTTCTGCACCCCAACCTTCAGTCTCTGGCTCTCATGGCCTGGATGTTGAAGGCGTAGACTTCGCTTCATTGGGTCTGTCTGAGGGTGTCTCCCGTGTCTTGCTTGCCTCTAGGAAGGATTCCACTAAAAAGAGTTACTTTTTCAAGTGGAGGAGGTTTGTCGTTTGGTGTGAGAGCAAGGCCCTAGAACCTCGTTCTTGTCCTGCACAGAACCTGCTTGAATACCTTCTGCACTTATCAGAGTCTGGCCTCAAGACCAACTCAGTAAGGAATCACCTTAGTGCGATTAGTGCTTACCATCTTCGTGTAGAGGGTAAAGCCATCTCTGGAGAGCCTTTAGTCGTTCGATTCATGAGAGGCTTGCTTTTGTCAAAGCCCCCTGTCAAGCCTCCTGCAGTGTCATGGGATCTCAACGTCGTCCTCACCCAGCTGATGAAACCTCCTTTTGAGCCACTGAATTCCTGCCATCTGAAGTACTTGACCTGGAAGGTCATTTTCTTGGTGACAGTTACTTCAGCTCGTAGGGTCAGTGAGCTTCAAGCCCTGGTAGCTCATGCTCCATATACAAAATTTCATCATAACAGAGTAGTGCTCCGCACTCACCCTAAGTTCCTGCCAAAGGTGGTGTCGGAGTTCCATCTCAACCAGTCAATTGTCTTGCCAACATTCTTTCCCAGACCGCATACCCGCCCTGCTGAACGTCAGTTGCACACATTGGACTGCAAGCGAGCGTTGGCCTTTTATTTGGAGCGGACACAGCCCCACAGACAGTCCGCCCAATTGTTTGTTTCTTTCGACCCCAATAGGAAAGGGGTCGCTGTCGGGAAACGCACCATCTCCAATTGGCTAGCAGATTGCATTTCCTTCACTTACGCCCAGGCTGGGCTGACTCTTGAGGGTCATGTCACGGCTCATAGTGTCAGAGCCATGGCAGCATCGGTGGCCCACTTGAAGTCAGCCACTATTGAAGAGATTTGCAAGGCTGCGACGTGGTCATCTGTCCACACATTCACATCACATTACTGCCTCCAGCAGGATACCCGACGCGACAGTCGGTCGGGCAGTCGGTGCTGCAGAATCTGTTTGGGGTTTAAATCCAACTCCACCCTCCAGGACCCGAATTTATTCTGGTCAGGCTGCACTCTGTTAGTTGTTCTTCGTAGGTCAATTTCTGTTATGCCCTCGTTGTTCCGAGGTTCAATTGACCTTGGTTCTTGTTTTGAGTGAGCCTGAGAGCTAGGGATACCCCAGTCGTGAGAACAAGCAGCCTGCTTGTCCTCGGAGAAAGCGAATGATACATACCTGTAGCAGGTGTTCTCCGAGGACAGCAGGCTGATTGTTCTCACCTACCCTCCCTCCTCCCCTTTGGAGTTGCGTTTTGATCATTTTTGCTTGTCATTCAACTGAGCGGGAACGGTCACGCACGGGCGGGAAGACGGCCGCGCATGCGCGGTGGGCGTGCCCTGCGTGCGGGACCGCCCGCAAAGTTTTGTTCCGGTTGGTGATTTTACCCAAATACCTTTACTTATTTATTTGGGTAAAATCATTTTAATAGAACCAATCCTAGCCAAAATAGATGCTTAGCTTCCCGACTTTCTAGGTCTGTTGAAATAAGTTTCAGTAATGGGAGATCATTTTTAGCATATAGGTCCTTGTTAAATTCACACCCAAATAAGACACACTGCGTGGCCAATTTGAAGGGAAAGAGGAATTGTAAATCCCATATTACAAGATTTAATGTCTCTAATTTTGTAGTATCCATCTTAAAGCTGGAAACTGCCCCATAGTTGTTAAAAGTTTCTATAATAGTGAAGAGATTTTTTTTTTTTGGATTAGTGATGGCCAAATATCAGCAAATTTAAAAGTATTTTATGCAGTTCATCTTGTATATTTCCCATTCATATTAAGGGAAGCTAGTGGTTTCCGATAGAAAAGTTGCATCCAGTGATAGAAAAAGCCATTGACACATAGGGCTAATGTACTCGTTCAAAGGTTGTTTCAGCATCTATGGCAAGAAATCAAGGCCTGCAGAATCTGATTCTGTGCTGCCTAGATTAAATTCAAAATTCACCTGATATTGTCTGGTTTGTATGCGCTAAAGTAGGCATATATTCTTGGAGCCTAGTAGCCATATATACATATTTCCTTGTCACTTGCAGCAGATGAATCCAGGAACTAGTGGGTTAAGTCCGCCTACCAGCAGGTGGAGATAGAGGTAAACAAAGGCAGTGATGCCAGGTGGCCAGCTCCTTCCTCAGTTAGTATGTCTCTATCTCAGCAGGTGGTGGACGGCTTTTTCTCCAGCTCCTGGGCCCAAGGCCTCTGAGGGTGCTTCTGGGCCGGTGGCCAGTTTGAGCCGGGAGTGACAGACTGGTGGTGTCCCCTTTGGCAGCATACGCAGTTGCTGGGTCCCTGCTGCACCTCAAATTCCTTCTCAACAGGCTTTTGCTGTTCCTTTCCTTCCCTGTTTGTTTCTGCCTCCACACTAAAAAAAGAGAACCATAGAATTTATTTAAAAGAGAAACATAGAAGCACAGGTAAGTGTGTTTTTGCTGAGAGCAGGTTTGTGTTACTGCTGTCCAAGCCCTGTTTTCTGTTGCCTGCTTGTCTGAGCCTGCCTTGAAGTGGTCGGAGAGTTTTTTTTTTTCCTTTGGCTCAGCTGTCAGTTCCCGTGCTTTTCCAGTCTGGGGTAAGTCCTGCTATGTTCCTGTTCGGGGACGGGCAATGGCAGCGGAGGCAGTAAAGTGCTGTTCCCGATGCAGGGAACAGCGTTCGGCAGCAGGCTTGTGCTGAGCGCTGATTTGGCGGGACTCGACAGAGCAGTGCACCCCCCTCCCCCGAGAGCATGGTTTCCCTGCCCAGAGCCTGGCGATTCTCGTGCCATTTTGCGATCGGTTGCGGATCCAGCTCCGGTACCGGTTTTGGGCAAAGCTTTTTCTCCGCTGGTAGGGGAGTCGGGGGGGGGGGGGGGCATCAGGCACTGTGGGCGGTGGTGCAGGTGCCATGGCTGCGACCTCCTCCGTTGCGGGAGAGGGGTTTTGCTACTCCCATCAGGCGTTTTTGTTGAAAAGGGCCTTGCCCCCCCCCTCACACGGCTGCGACAGCTTCGGCCTTTGATTCTCTCAGGGGGTCTGGGGGTAACCAAGAGATTTTGGGTTTTTCCCCAGAGGATTTCTCCTCCCTTAAAAAGCCTAGGCTTTTTTTGGAGTCTGAAGAGGGGTCCTGCATACAGTCTCCTGCAGCTCCCTCCGTGGTGGCTCTTTCGGAGCAGACTGGGATAGAGGATGTGGAGGACGGTGTCCTCACTGACCAACCGGAGGACTCTTCCGCCGTGAGGATTTTCCATAAGGAGGAGTTGTCCTCCTTTATCTCTCAGGCGCTGGAAGCCCTGAATGTAGAGGGCCCTGAGGTTGCGGCTTCTCAGGCAGTCAACCCCAAGATGGCTAGTACCAGACGACCTTCTAAGGCCTTCCGGTACATGAAGCTATTGAAGAGTTGATTTTGGCCCAGTGGTCGGATCCGGATGGGGGGTGAAAGTAGCCAGGGCTATGGCCAGGCTGTATCCGGTTTCAGCGGACCGTTTAGAGCAGTTTGCTCTACCTAGGGTGGATGCCCTGGTGATAGCGGTCACTAAGAAGACTACTCTTCCAGTGGAAGGTGGTGTGGCACTTAAGGGTATGCAAGACAGACGGCTAGAGGCCTCTTTAAAACGTGCCTTTGAGGTGACTGCTTTGACGCTTCAAGCTTCTGTTTGTAGTTCTTATGCGGCTAGAGCTTGTCTCAGTTGGCTACATTCTGTCATGGATTCGATTTCGGATATGCCGGGAACTCTTCAGATGTCGCTGATGGATATTGAGCTTTGCTGGTGTGGCTTGATTCTGCTCATAACCTTACTTGTTTCTGTTTCCCTTTTATGATTTTTTATTTTCTTTACCCTTTTCTTTATTCTTACTAGTTCTATTATCATTCCTATTCATATATTGTAGTTCATCTCCTTCTGTGTTCTCTCTGTTTTATTACAGCATTGTAAACTGCTATGGTAGTATGCACTCTTTGGTGATATATCAAGAAATAAAGATCCGATCCAGGTTCACACTCGAGATTTGATAATTTTCAAGAGTATTATTAGAGTCCGATTCAAGAGATGCTACAGCTCCATAACAAAATTTACAGTTCAAAGACGAATACAAGAACATATCTGATGGTGAAAGATACAAGAAACAAAGCATCTGATATTGAAAGACTCCTGATACAGGCCCTTTAAGCCGAAACACAGCTGTCGAGTCTTGCTCACTGACCATTTTAATTGTATTTTTTATCTTGTTCATTGACCTTTAAAATTGTACTTCTTAAAAACTGGATTTTTATCTGAAGCATCGTCTTTTTAAATTTTTTATTCTTTGTCATCTTCGCTGTTTTGTTTTGTATTTTTGTTTTTTTGCGAAGACCTGTTTCTTCTGTTTTTGTATTGTCCCCAGTCTGTTCTTCATAAGATTTTTACAAAGCCACTAGTTCCTCATTGTATTCTATCAATCAGTTTCTCTTCCATATCTTGTAGCCTTTGGCTTACCTTGGACAACATGGTGCATATTTCTGCAATTCCAGAACCGAAGGTCTGTCTTAACTACCACTGTCGCTGACGTGATCGCTTTTACCCACTGCCTCATTTCAGTTCGCTGTACTGTCTTTCTCTCTTCTCCTTTCAACTCTTGTTCCAAAGTAGTGGGCATATCTATTTGCATCTCCATATGGGCATCAGTCAGTTATCTTGCTGCCATGTCTATCCCCCTAACTCAGCTGCTGGGCAGGCATAGAATTGAATAGCTGCTAGAGAATGTCTTTGTCCCCGCCCCATGCCGCAGGCCCTGTCTCCATCCCCGCCCCATCCCCGTGGACTATGTCCTCACCTGCAGAAGCCTCGAACACTTATGATTTTGTATTTAAGTCTTATTTTATTAAAGTATAAAAAGGAACAATATGCTGTCCAACTGTTTTTATAAATCACAAGTAGAAAACAATAACAAGCTCTACCCTTCTCAACCCCAATAGTAGCTGACTTCTACAACCCCAAGGAATCCTAATCCACCCTATTAAAATGCTCAAGGGTACAAAATACAACCCGTTCTGTATGCCCTAGCAGGGGAGAAATATGCCCTCTGAAGCACTGTTAAGATTTTTGTTGTTTAAATCTGTTGATCAATAAGTCATCAACAGTCTCAGGATTCAGTCTAGCTCTCCTGTCTTCCACAGTCCTTCCTGCAGTAGAAAATGTCTTCTTAGAAGATGTGCTAGTAGCAGCAATGTACAGGGTCCCCCATGCAAATTTTGCTAGTTGTGGCCAGCCTGTTTGCTTGTTTTTCCAAAAAATCAAAATATCATTGTCTGCATTACTCACACAAACAGTTCAGTTCATTAACAGGCTTCAGAGTAGAAAGGTTTGTCCCCGTTCCTGTGTGATCTGCCCCCCTTCCCGCCCCCACAGTTACTATGTTTCATGCTCTAATAGCTGCCCCATGTTTCTTCATATTGACTCAGGAGCTGCTGGTTATTTAGAGAGACAGAGTGCTATTCTCAGCTAATTGTAAACAAAGATAAATTTGAATTTCACCTTTTAATAAAACAAGTGACGAGGAGCTCAGCACTCGTGTCTGTCTGGGTAGGTGACATCCAAGACCTATTCTTATGGCCTATTTCTTGAGGAAGAGAGGCTATTGCAGTCAGGTAATTGGTATTGCGATTATAGTCTAGAAAAAATTCTACCTCCCTAATGTATGTTGTGCTGGCAGATTTTTGAGGCATGATGTAGGGATTGTGGCCTTCATCTGTTTGTAGTGGCCCTGCTTGATATTTTGGCCTTTTTGGAGAAAGCTCTGGATAAGGGTTTGATGCTGAACTTATGGGTGCAGGTAGCAGCCATTCCCTGTTTTACAGAAGTTATATTTAAGGCCACATCCCTTTTCAGCACACGGTGTGAAGTATTTGCCCCCTATTCAGAGGTTGGTAATACCTCTTTGGGATATGATCTAGTACTCTGTTAAGGAGCTATTGCTTAAAGATATCATATTCAAGATGGTTTTTGTAGTTGCAGTTTTCCTTGGCCAGAAGGATCTTAGAGTTTCTGGTCCTTTGGCATGGATAAACATGTTTAGTTACTTTGGAGGAAAAAGTTGTCCACCTGATTCCCTCCTTTCAATCTTTTTTTTTTTTATTTTTTTTTACTAATTTCAATACAACACACAGAAAATTTCTTGAACAGAAAGAACAATGTCACAAATCCTTATAGTTAACATATTCTCCTAAGTAACAAATGTTTCTTAAGTCCACAAATTAACGGAGGCAAGGCACAATTCAGCCCTCCTTTCAATCTTAATCAGTCTTGTTGCTGATGTTTTAGAAACATGGAAACAGAAAATGATGGCAGATAGACTATATGGCCTATCCAGTTTTTCCTTAGCATATGCAGCAGATGTCTCGAAGAACTGGTGGGTTGTGTCCATCTATCAGCTGGTGGAGATAGAGATTACAAAGCTGAAAGCAGTGATACCAGTCGGCCAGCTCCTCCTTCACCTCAGTACATCTCTAGCTCCAGCAAGTGGTGGACGGCTCTTCAGCAACTCCTGGATTTGTCTGTTGGGGATACTCCTGGGTTCTGTGGGCCATTTGAGTTTAGGGGTGTCTGGCTGGTGGTGCTGACTTTGGGGCATACTCAGTCTTCTGGGCCCCTGCTTCACCCTTTCCCCCCTTGCCTCCCAGTCTTTAGAGCTCTAGCCTTCCTCACCAGCAAAAAAAAAAAGAACAAAATACTAAGAGAGCGCCTTTGCCTTCATTCGGTGTTAAAAAAACCAAACCAAAAATGGTTTCCCTGTCTTAGTGCTGTGCTTTCAGTCTGTGTGCTGGTTAGGCAGCAGGCTGCTACATCAGTGGGACTCTGTTTCTCCTCCGGAGACACCTGCTGTTCGGTGAGTCCCTGCCTTTCTCTTTTTGGTGCGGGGGTTCCTAGCTTTAGTGTAGGCGATGCTGGCGTTTAAAAGCTGTTCCCGCTGTAGTAGCAGATGCTCTGCAGCGGGGATTGTGTGTGGTGGTGTGTTTGAACGCTGGGGAGGGAAGTGCTGAAGTTCCCCTTCCCCGAGCAGCCTTTTCCCTGCACTAAAATGGCGGGAACGCACGCCTTTTTTTGCTGGCGCGGCCCCCTCTTTTCTCCTGATATCGGCTCTGATCCTTTCCTGCCCTGTGGCCTTGATGTGTGCGGGGGGGGGGGGGGGGGCTTCTCCTAAAGGACCTTGTGTTTCATTAGACTTCTGATACAGGGGATTCCCCTTTATTTTCTCCAGCCTTTGGTTTCCTTTGCCAAAATCACTGTTGAGTCAGAAACTGTTTGCATGTAGCTGGGGCAGTGGCATAAAATTCTTCTCAACCTGCCCCCACTATGCAAGGGGATCCAAGGGAAGAACAGAACTACTTTAAGCTGTTTCTATATCTTCTGAGCAAGATCTCCTCTGCTCTGGGACCCTTAATTTGAACCTTTCTTCTTAAGAGAGCTTGGCCTCGGTAGCCCTTTTCATGATTGGGGGAGTTTTTATGCCCATCTCGGGTAGATGGGTTCTAGATGGTTAAGTTTTCCAGAAGGAATCTGATGGTCCTGCGATGTGCCTTGTTTTTTTCAGGATGTACGTCATCCACACTGGGGACTTCTCTGTGGCAGTAGGTTTCTGATCTCTCCCTCCCCTCCCCACCCCCCAAAGCTCATTCGGCTGCTCTGTATTTTTATTTATTTTTTTGTTACATTTTACCCCACGCTTTCCCACTCATGGCAGGCTCAATGCGGCTTACATATTGTATACAGGTACTTATTTGTACCTGGGGCAATGGAGGGTTAAGTGACTTGGCCTCAGTCACAAGGAGCTGCCTGTGCCTAAAGTGGGAATCGAACTCATGCCTATATGTTGCAGAAGTCTGGTAGGGGAAACTGACAGTTCCTTTTTTAGTTCAGCCTTTGGAGTTTTCTGGCTTGTTCCCTGTCTGTCTCTTCTGATGGACCCTGCCCCAAAGAGGGGATGTTTTTTCTCCACCTCAGCAGTAGGGTACATTGCTCCCCTGAGTTCCTCTATTCTGATGGAGTATTTTTAGGGCAGTCCCTTTCTGCACAAAGGCAGCAAGAATCACCTGAGCTGGAAAGCCATGTTTGCCTAAGTGGGTACATTGATAGCAAAAGGCAGTTTATTCAGAATATTCATATCAAGGACCCGACATTGTCCATGTTTTGACACCAAAGCGCTGGGTCACAAACAACTCTGAGAAGAAGCTGATTAGCTTGAATAAATCCTTTATGTATACACGTAGTTATAAAAACAAGTTAATCCACAGAGAGAACAAAGAAACAGCCAACCGATCCTTGTGACATTGCAGGCTAGGCGGTGCTTGTACCGTCGGAGAAGATGAGACAGTGGCTGCTTCTTTGACAGAGTGGGACTCAGAGTCAGACTGTGGCCATCAGGGTGTGTTGCCCCTTTGGAGTGGGCAGAGGACCTTGTGTTCCGTTTCTGTGTGGCCCACTTTGCGGGCTTTTCCTAAGGTGAGTTCTCTTCTCTGCTGTCTTCTGTCTTGGCAGAATGGTTATTCTGCACCAGTGCTTCTCCAGCTTGGCCTCAGAGCGCTCTGGAGGTGGATCTGATGGCGTCCTGGCTGCATGCCCAGATGCCTTCTTTCTTCTGTTATCAGAGAGAGGGCGATTTGGCAGGGCTGGTTGTTCAATTGCTTTCTTAGCCAGAGGATGTTCTTCAATAGTGTTTCCTTCATGGCCTCTCTGTGACCGAGTTTATTTTGGATTGCTCGCCACCAGGCTTAAGTCATTCTGGTAGCTCTAGATTAACTATGGCGCCCTTGGTATGCGGATGTAGTGCGGCTCCTGGTGGCACCTTTGTTTTGGATCCCGCTTGACTCCGGGCTCTTCCTTCTGGGTCTGTTCCTGAGTGGATGATCTCTCTCGCTTTGTTCTTACGGCCTGGTTTTTGAGAGGCCGACTCTGAGGAACAGAGTTCTTTGGACGCATTGGTTTCCATTCTGTTGTCATCTTGTATGTGGTCCACGGTCCACTTCAACCGCGTATTCTCGGGTGTTGAGGATTTTTTGAGGCTGGTTGCGGCCCACGCTTGGTCTTCATTGCGGGCAACTGTTCCTCAGCTATTGAGTTCTTTCTGAAGGATGGGTTGCAGAAGGGCCTGGCCTTGCACTCGGAGGTGGTACATTTCTTGTAGAGTGATTTGCTCCTCCGTTGCTGTGATCTTCACACTGAAACCTCGTTCGTATTCTCCGAGTCTAGCTTGGGGCACCTTGTCTACCAGTCATTGCTTCGGACTCCTTTTGTTCCTTTGCAGAATACTTCACTTAGGAACTTACAAGCAGTGTTCTTGGACACCAATTCTTTGGCATTCAGAGTGTCTGAATTTTTAGCTTAGCCATGCCGAGCTGTTTTTTCTGCAATTTGCTGAGTCTGGAGTGACCTTGCTTTCGGTTCCTTCTTTCCTTTCCGGCTGTGGTTTGGCTTTTCTTTTTCAGCCTCTCTTTCTTCCCTCCTTTTGATAGGGGGATTTTCACGAGGAGGACACGGTGCTTCGTCTTCTGGATGTTCAGAGGGTTCTCTCATATTTGCAGATGTTGCATGTTTTTCAGTGTTCAGATCTTCTCTTTGTGTTTGTCGCTGGTTCTTGCCGTGGGACGGCAGCCTCTGGTCTGATCTGATTTTTTTTCTTTCTCGTTGAATTGCAGATACTTTGTGGATTTTTTGGAAAGGTTGCGTCCCACCGGTGGCATTGCAGGCTCGTTTCACGAGATTGCTATCTACCTCTTGGGTGGAACGCGTGTGCTTTCACTATTCAGATGCTGCCTTTGCAGCAGCAGTTCTGTCTCAGGGAGCAGTGACATCCCACCCTACTTAGGGATTGATTTGGTATATCCCACCAGTTCTTGGATTCATCTGCTGCATACTCTAAGGAAGGTAAAATTATGCCTTACCTGCTGATAATTTTCTTTATTTATTTATTGCATTTGTATCCCACATTTTCCCACCTTTTTGCGGGCTCAGTGTGGCTTACAATAAGATATGAATAATAGAAATACATTTGTTACAACTTGGTTATGGATTACATTGTGCAGAGTTGTGCGAGACATTCGAATATCATTAGGAATATAACAATGGGACATCAACATAGAAACATTGGAAGGAGAGTCATTCCGTGTCAAGTGGACAAATTTTAAAGGTCGTCCCCACCTCACCATCTCAGATTTTGATGAAATTTGGTACATAGTTTCTTTATGATAAAAAACTAAGCTGTGCAAAATTTTAGTTCAAAAGACTAAAAATTGGAGGTTCTAGGGGACCTCAAGTAAAGGGTTGCAAAATGTCGCCTGAGCAAAAATGACATTTTGGGCCAACTTCCAGAAGCTGTAAAACTGGAAGTTTTAGTAGTACAAGGGGATATTGGAGAACCTGCATTACTTTTAGGGCTTAATGAACTGGCAAAACCCCATGTTCCTAGTCCTCTTACTTTTTGAATGGTTTAGGCTCAAACTTTGCCAAAAAAACGGCAAAATCAATTTACAGCGATGTTGAGGCTGCTGTAGTTTCTAAACTAGTTGGCCTTTCAGGTTGATTTTTGGTAGGTGTACTAAATGCATGGCTGTAATGAGGCATTCCAATTTGCAGCACTGTCCTTCAAGTGGTTGAAAATTTATAAGCGTTCAAAGTTGGTATAAAAAGCATTTTTGCCCATTTTGGGCTATCTTTGATGCCCTTGATCTCCAGTGGGACAGCTTCAATATTCTTTCTTTTAGCACCATTAGAAAGAGCAGATTTCCTTCTATCAGAATATGTAGTTTTCAATTTGGAGTCTCTCCATATAAGGATTGCAAAAAAAGTGTTTTTTGGCCAGTATTGTGAATGATAGATGAACGGATATAGGGCCCATCGATGTTTCTAATTGCTGTATAAGTCACTCGGTTGCTTTTAGCATGCGTTGGTCCATGGTGGCTACGCCACTACCAATTCAATAGGAAGTGGCAACCTCATCGCCAAGAGGTCACGCCCGCTAGCCAGGCAAGTCCAGCCACTTGGCACAGGTTCCCAAGCCTGAAGGTGGGCATCTTACTTGAGGTTCCCAAGCCTCATTTGGTTGTCTTTGCCTAGTTTCTCAAGCCTAATGAGGGTGACTTAATGGTTCCCAAGTAAAACCTCAGTGCTGAAGTGACAAGAATTTTTCACTGATAAGTTTCACTGCTGTTTCTGGAAATGTATACTGTCGTCCAAGTGCTGTAGTTGCTGGTACTGGAAGAACTGCTAGAATATGCTGTTCAGAAATCCAACAAGAATCTCTTCTGCTAGGCCAATGAAATGATCGTGCAGGCCCGCATGGATGCATAAAGTTGACCAAGGCATCATGTTCTTCAAATGATGTGTCACAGACATTGCCAATCCACCATTTGTTGTCATAAACACAGGCAACATACTGCCCAGGCTGAAGTTGAGACACATTTATGCCAGGTACACTCACTGGGTCACCTGACTGACAAAGTTTGACAACAAATGAGGAGGAATCATTTGACACTCTACTGACTGAAATTTGGTTCAAGTCAATGGGATTAAACTGGTGATTTTCACGAGTTCCAGCAACTGTGGAAGCTTTACTGAATCTTTCCTCTTGTGCAGATCTTGAAGATTCAATTTCATCCTTGGAAACAAAAATGAACTTGATTTTATTTATTTTTTGATCACAAAATTCAAACAAGCCTTGTGCTGTGAGAATTTGGCTATTTTTAGGTCGTTGCAAACTAGCCTGAGCAGCTAGTCGCTTTGTTGTACCACCTATGGCATCACATGGTGACTTGCCATGGCTTGTGTCAAAGAAATTCCACTGTGCACTTATTCCAAATTCTGTTTGATGATAGCACGAGTTGGCAAAGTTTTTGAAGTTCTTGTATTGTGCAGCTGAGCCAACACTAAAGTATGTTACATATTTTATTTCTCCAATTTTGCTTTTCAAGAACGCGATTAATTTTTCCAAGAATGCATGTACAGCAACTGCATCATGCCGCAAGCTGTCACTTATTATGCAAACACTTATGCACTGAATTTCACTTGAAGCATCATGGAAGTACACAACAAATGGATGCAGTGTAGCTTGACTGTTTTCCCAGTGGAAACCTTGAACAGCATCTTGGACAATAAAGGAGTACTTTTCAGCAAAGTCCAAGAGAACAACAATTTCACAAGGATTTAGGTTTTCTTTAACAGTTTTTTAAGTATTGTGTCTGATGTTTGGAAATGTAATGGTGAATTGACAGGTTTGAAACTTTCAATGCAAGCTCAGATACAAAATCATCAACATACATCTGTTTGGTCTCCAGTGTGGTGCGATCTGTATGAACCCACTGCTTAAACTCGATTGTTTCACCTGGGTCATCATCACTGAACACTTCTGTCAGGTAATTTTCAAGCACATCTTTACCTGGACATATTTCACACCTGTGAAGCATGCATTCTTTGCATTCCAAATTGCACACAGTTTTAGCCATCACAGTGCTTTGTAATCTTCGTTCAGCAGATGGCTTCCAGCAAGCATAAGCTTCACATTTTGATGCACACTGAATGCATACCAGATGAGCCAACAGTGACACACCATTTTGGCCTTAGCTCACAAAATTTGGAAAAACCCACTTCTGGCCCATTTCGAGTATGATATGCAACATACATTTCTTTTAGATTGCTAAGCAGCAAGCACTTTGCATTTGAATTTTTTTCAGTGCCAGTTCTGACAGAGACAAAATCTTTTTTCCCTGGGCACAGTCTACTGAATTCATCATCTTCAAAAAAGCCAAGAATTTTTTTTTCTGTTTCTTCTGGTAAAACTTTACCTTTCTTCTTGTCTGGTTTTGCCAGAATTCCACAAACTGATTTCAGATTTCTTGCTTTTTTAACCATTCTAGTTGAACCATGAATTCTGAGGCAGTTCTTTCAATAGACCAGCTGTTTGGTGCTAAAGTTAGTATTTGCAGTTTTTCTGCATGATTTGCTGAAACTTGGACTTTGTTTTTCAACTAGTTTAGCAGGTCATCATAATCAGAACATTTGTCACATTTCTGACTGGTAGAAGGTTGAGTTTCAAACTCATTTAGGTCTAAGCCACCAGCAACTGCAAGATGATGACTCAAAGTATTTTGCACTCGCCTGATTTTGCGCTTGGTGTAGCCTCGTACATCACGCTTGCTGACTTTTTTTGAACTTTAATGGAGAAATACCAAGAGATGTCAAACTTGTGTTCAACTTGCCAGAAATGTCACTGTGTTCATCATCTGCTGTTGTTGATGATGATAAAGAATCAGCAGCTCTGTTACTGACGTCTTTTCGACAAGATGGACATAGTTTCTGACCCGGCACAAATATTTTGCTTGTTAAGGCCTTTAGCTGGGCTGCTAGTGTGTCATCCAGCACTCTTAAGCCCCTTTTTGCATTATGACCACCTTTGAAAAATGGGTTACAGCAGGTTCTTTGCAAAAATTCAAACTTTTTCAACAGTAAGGATTCATGATGAAGGCAAATAGTTGATCCAGCATCGAAACGTTGACCAGAACGCTCTTGTAACAACTTCTGTTGATCAGGCAGAAGCTCTTCAATTAATTTCAAACCTTTATTTTTATTGTATGTCAGTAAATGACACTCTGATGTACTTGAACAGCCAACTGAGCAAAGTGGAAATTCATCTGATCTTTCTGGATCCATTGATGACCATTAGCATCAGTTCAACAAACGCATTTATTCTTGCAATCAGGTTTTCAATGGGTAAAATTTTACTTCAGTCTAAAGTGATTAATATCTTCATTTGTGGCATTTAATTCAATATAATGAGCCTGTCGGTGCAGGTGCGAGTTTCTTCAACAAGAAGTATGTATACAATGGTTTCCACCCTGTTTTTTAGTTTACTTGAACACAGTTTTATAACATAATGTTTAAAGAAAACTTCTTTAGCCAGTTAGACTTGGCCAATTATGATTGGTGAACCCTGTTGCAAGGCAGAATTGTTTGTTTCATTGCCCAATTGTATGCTTCTGGTACCTCCTGGCTCCTGAGTGTCTGTTGCTAGGCTTACTTTGATGCCTACAGTTCACTAAGAGGTCAAACTGTAGCAAGGGTGAAGAAACACCAGCAACAGACACTCAGACGCTTTGCAACAGGGTCCACCAATCATAATTGGCCAAGTTGGTCATCCTAACTGCAGTTTTCTTTAAACCTGTTATGAAACCTGGCCTCATCCTTCCACATCCTAAAAAACATTCCTGTTTTTTAGTTTTCTTGAATACAGTTTTATAACATAATGTGTTCTTTATTTAAAAAAATTGGTGCTTTTTGAAAGAAGAATCACTTTTACTACACTTGTATCAAGGGTGTAGTGAAGAAATCACAGGCTGCTGCCCGCAAACATTGAGGACATTTTTGCAATCCTTATATGAAGACACTCCAAATGAAAACTACATATTCTGATAGAAGGAAATCTGCTCTTTCTAATAGTGCTAAAAGAGAGAATATTGAAGCTGTCCCACTGGAGATCAAGGGCATCAAAGATAGCCCAAAATGGGCAAAAATGCTTTTTATACCACTTTGGAACGCTTATAATTTTCAACCACTTGAAGGAAAGTGCTGCAAATTGGAATGCCTCATTACAGCCGTGCATTTAGTACACCTACCAAAAATCAACCTGAAAGGCCAACTAGTTTAGAAACTACAGCAGCCTCAACATCGCTGTAAATTGATTTTTGCCGTTTTTTTTGGCCAAAGTTTGAGCCTAAACCATTCAAAAAGTAAGAGGACTAGGAACATGGGGTTTTGCCAGTTCATTAAGCCCTCAAAGTAGTGCAGGTTCTCCAAATATCCCCCTTGTACTACTAAAACTTCCAGTTTAACAGCTTCTGGAAGTTGGCCCAAAATGTCATTTTTGCTCAGGCGACATTTTGCAACCCTTTACTTGAGGTCCACTAGAACCTCCAATTTTTAGTCTTTTGAACTAAAATTTTGCACAGCTTAGTTTTTTATCATAAAGAAACTAGGTACCAAATTTCATCAAAATCTGAGATGGTGAGGTGGGGACCCCTGTCCACTTGACACGGAATGACTCAGGAGGCAATGGGGAAGCCTAAAGGGCAGTGTTAGACACAGACATATGGTGTACATAGTTCCGTGAATGAGTGTATGAATTGGATTACGGGATGAGGGATCAGAAGTGGATGTATGTTGCATTGATGATCAGTGAGTATGGACTCTGTGTTTTGGCTCTTTCCGGTACGTTTGTTCAAACAGGTAAGTCTTCAGTAGTTTACGGAAGGGAAGCTTGTTCCGTTAATCACTCTTAGGTTGCGCGGTAGTGTATTCCAAGAATGCGTGCTCATGTAGGAAAAGGTTGACGGCATGTAGCGTCTTGTATTTCAGGCCCTTGCAAGTGGGGGAAGTGGAGGTTGAAGGTGTGTTCGGGATGATCTTTTAGCGTTTCTGGGTGGTAGGTCTATTAAATCAGACATGTAGGCTGGGGCTTCGCCGTAAATGATCTTATGGACTAGTGTGCAAACTTTAAAAGTAACGCATTCCTTAAGTGGAAGCCAATGTAATTTCTCCCGTAGTGGTTTTGCCCTTTCATATCTTGGTTTTCCGAAGATGAGCCTGGCTGCTGTGTTCTGGGCTGTTTGAAGTTTCCTCAGTATTTGCTCTTTGCAGCTCGCGTATAATGAGTTGCAGTAATCCAGATGGCTGAGGACGAGGGATTGCACTAGGCTACGGAAGACGAATCTTGGGAAGAATGGTCTTATCCTTTTCAATTTCCACATGCAGTAGAACATCTTCTTGGTTGTATTGTTTGCGTGGGTTTCGAGTGTTAGGTGGCGGTCGATAGTGACTGCAAGGATTTTTAGCGTTTCTGAGACTGGGAGGTTTAGGTTTGGTGTGTTTATCGTGTTGAATTCATTTGTGTTGTATTGGGAGGTATCAGGCATTGGGTTTTTTCTGCGTTTAATTTCAGGCGGAATGCATCTGCCCATGTGTTCATGATGTGTAGACTTTGATTGATTTCGTTGGAGATTTCTTTGGTGTCTTGTTTGAATGGGATGTATATTGTCACATCATCGGCGTATGTATATGGGTTGAGGTTATGGTTTGATAGGAGTTTTGCTAAAGGGATCATCATTAGGTTGAATATAGTTGGTGAAAGAGGTGATCCTTGTGGGACTCCACATTCGGGTGTCCATGCCTTGGACGTGGTTTGAACTTTGATGTGACTTGATACGAACGCAGGGTTAGGAACCCCTGTGAACCCGATTTCAGGACTTTTCTCCTATGCCAAAGTATTCAAGTATGTGTAGTAGGCTTCCATGGTCAACCATGTCGAAGGCGCTTGACATGTCAAATGGTAGGAGGAGTTATATGTTGCCAGTTGCAATTATTTGTTTGAATTTGGTCATAAGGGTGACTAATACTGTTTCTGTGCTATGATTCGAACGGAATCTGATTGGGCATCATGCAGTATTGAATGTTTGTCTAGATAGTTTGTGAGTTGTTTAGTTACCATACCCTCGGTTATCTGGTTATTAGTGGTATGGATGTATTTGGCCTGTAGTTGGTTATTTCGCTCGTGCTTTCTTGTATCTTTAGGAATTGGGGTGAGTAAGATTTTTCCTTTTTCTTTTGGGAAGAGTCCATTTCCTTGTCAATCAAGCAGATGAAGCCATTACGTATGGGTTATGTCCATCAACGCAGCAGGGGAGATAGAGAGCACTCAAACTTTCACAGTGCCCTCTTGGCCAGGCTAGCTCCACTGCCTCTCCAGTATTCTCTATCTCCCTAGGGTGGCTGCAGCTTGTTCGAGCTCCAGAAAAATCTGCGGGGAGGTGGTTCCTGGCTTGACAGTTGTAACCAGGGGTTGGAGGCTATAGCAGCTTCACTTTAAAGGCACATAGGTTAGCCCTTTCCCTGCCTTACCCATACCTCTGTGGATGTGGACATATTGCCTTGCTTTCCCTGTCCTTACCCACCAACAGTGGATGCAGGCATATAGGTTCGCCCTTTCCCTGCCTTTCCCACTCATCTGAGCCTCCGGAGTCTTCAATACCTCTGCTTTCCTCACAGCTTAAAAAAAAAAAAAAAAAGTCGCGTCGCGTTTTTAAACGCAGAGACGCTGGAACAGAGGTTTTTGACCTGATTTGCAGCAGGATCGTAGTTGTACACTAGATCCTTTGAGGTAAGAGTGTTTTCCAACTCCTCCGGGGTGGGCCCGCGATCGGGGCGAGTGGCATGGTTTCTTAGAGGGGTGCTTTGGCTCCGACCTCCAGTGTGAGCACCCTGTCCAGCTTGGAACCTGGGGCTAGTTTTGAAAACCCTGCAGGCATCTCCTTTTGAGCTGCTTCGGCGAGCATCGGAGAAAGACTTGACACTGAAGGCCGTTTTTCTGGTGGCCATTACCTCGGCGAGACGGGTGTCAGAGCTCCAGGCGCTGTCCTGTAGAGACCCATTTCTGCAATTTTCAGAGTCCGGAGTCACGGTTCGGACCGTGCCTTTCTTTATGCCTAAGGTGGTTTCAGCCTTTCACTTAAACCAGCCTATTTTCTTGCCCTCTTTTTCAGAGGAAGAGTTTCCAGAATCTTTTGGGCAGCTGCTCCTTTTGGATGTGCGCAGGACTCTGCTGCAGTATCTGCGAGTTACTAACTCTTTCAGGACTTCTGATCATCTGTTTGTTTTGCTATCCGGTTTTCGCAGAGGGTCTCCAGCGTCTAAAGCCACTATTACCCGCATGAAAGACTCCTGAAGAAATTGCAGAGTCATGGAATCGGAGGTAGGGTATTATTATGGATTAAGAACTGGTTGAAAGATAGGAAGCAGAGAGTAGGATTGCGTGGCCAGTATTCTCAGTGGAGGAGGGTAGTTAGTGGGGTCCCGCAGGGGTCTGTGCTGGGTCCGTTGCTTTTTAATGTATTTATAAATGACCTAGAGATGGGAATAACTAGTGAGGTAATTAAATTCGCCGATGACACAAAATTATTCAGGGTCGTCAAGTCGCAGGAGGAATGTGAACGATTACAGGAGGACCTTGCGAGACTGGGAGAATGGGCGTGCAAGTGGCAGATGAAGTTCAATGTTGACAAGTGCAAAGTGATGCATGTGGGTAAGAGGAACCCGAATTATAGCTACGTCTTGCAAGGTTCCGCGTTAGGAGTTACGGATCAAGAAAGGGATCTGGGTGTCGTCGTCGATGATACGCTGAAACCTTCTGCTCAGTGTGCTGCTGCGGCTAGGAAAGCGAATAGAATGTTGGGTGTTATTAGGAAGGGTATGGAGTCCAGGTGTGCGGATGTTATAATGCCGTTGTATCGCTCCATGGTGCGACCGCACCTGGAGTATTGTGTTCAGTACTGGTCTCCGTATCTCAAAAAAGATATAGTAGAATTGGAAAAGGTACAGCGAAGGGCGACGAAAATGATAGTGGGGATGGGACAACTTTCCTATGAAGAGAGGCTGAGAAGGCTAGGGCTTTTCAGCTTGGAGAAGAGACGGCTGAGGGAGATATGATAGAAGTGTATAAAATAATGAGTGGAATGGATCGGGTGGATGTGAAGCGACTGTTCACGCTATCCAAAAATACTAGGACTAGAGGGCATGAGTTGAAGCTACAGTGTGGTAAATTTAAAACGAATCGGAGAAAATTTTTCTTCACCCAACGTGTAATTAGACTCTGGAATTCATTGCCGGAGAACGTGGTACGGGCGGTTAGCTTGACGGAGTTTAAAAAGGGGTTAGATAGATTCCTAAAGGACAAGTCCATAGACCGCTATTAAATGGACTAGAAAAATTCCTCATTTTTAGGTATAACTTGTCTGGAATGTTTTTACGTTTGGGGAGCGTGCCAGGTGCCCTTGACCTGGATTGGCCACTGTCGGTGACAGGATGCTGGGCTAGATGGACCTTTGGTCTTTCCCAGTATGGCACTACTTATGTACTTATGTACCCGCTGGCTCAAAGAAACTATCTTTTCAGCTTATCTGCTGGCCGGCAGGGTTTTTCCGCCTGTAGCCTTTAAGGCACATTCTACTAGAGCGATTTCTTCCTCTTGGGCTGAAACTGGAGCACTCTCTCTTCAAGAGATATGCAGTGCAGCAACATGGGCTTCTAAGCTCTCCTTTGCCCGACATTACAGGCTGGATGTGGCTGCCAGAGGGATGCGCGTTTTGGTGCACAAGTGCTAGCGCGTGGTGTGGCTTGTTCCCACCCTATCTAGGGATTGCTTTGTTACATCCCATACGTAATGGCTTCATCTGCTTGATGACAAGGAAGGGAAAATTAGGTTCTTACCTTGGTAATTTTCTTTCCTTTAGTCATAGCAGATGAAGCCATGAGCCCTCCCTGTATGATTGTCTGTATGCTGTGAATCTGTTTTTCAGGTTCTGTTCTAATTTCCTGAAGTTCCTTCCTTGGGAGAAAGTTGGAAAACAATCTTCAGGATTCATGTTCAGTTTAAATTTAGGAGGATGTGTTCATTCCCTCCAGCATGTTTTTTTTTGGAGGATGTGTTGATTCTCTCCAGGAGGCGTGTGTGTTCCCCTCCAGTTCTATAAATAGGAGGATGAGTTCATTCCCTCCAGTGTGTTGGGAGGATGTGTGATTCCCTCCACTTATACAATAAGGAGGATGAGTTTATTCCCTCCAGGAGGATGTGCATTCCCTCCTTTATGAGTTCATGCCCTTGTGATGGGCCATCGTTCGCTGTGAGGAAAGCTCTTGTGATTCCCATTGCGGTTTGCCATACTGCTTTGGAAGCTTCAAATACTGAAGAGGCAGTGGAGCTAGCTGGCCAAGAGGGCACTGTGAAAGTTTGAGTGCTCTCTCTCTCCCCTGCTGGTTGATGGACATAACCCATACGTAATGGCTTCATCTGCTATGACTAAAGGAAAGAAAATTACCAAGGTAAGAACCTAATTTTCCCTTTTGTAGCATGTAGTTTATATGGTTTGTTAGGTCTATTATGAATTGTTGAGGAGCAGATTTCATGAGGCTGTTTGGACATATGTCTAGTTTGCAGTTGGATTTGGCATATCTTTTGAGAGTTTTAGAGATGAGGTCTTCTGACAGTAGTTCAAATTCGGTCCAGGTTCTGTCTGCTGGGTGTGTTCCTTCTTCTGGATCTAGACAGTCTAGAAGAGTGGTGTATTCTGTAGGGCTGGCGGGTATTTTGTGTCGTAATAGTATAATTTTCTCCTTGAAGTATGTCGCAAGGTTGTCAACACTTGGTATATCTTTGTTGTTGGTTGTAACTGGTGTGGTGTCTAACAGTTTGTTCACGAGGTTGAAGAGTTTATGTGTGTCTTTGTAGTTTGGTCCTATTAATGTTTTGTAGTGTAGTCTTTTTGTCTGTTTTATGGTATATTTGTATTTTCTCCGAAGTAGTTTCCAGTCGTTTAGTGTTTGTTCGTCTCTCTTTTTGATCCAAGCTCGTTCTAGTCTCCTGACTTGTGTTTTCAGTTTTTTCAGCTCTTCGGTGAACCATGGATTTGCATTTTTCCTGTGTGATATTCTGGTTTGGACTGGGGCGATTTTGTCTAATGTTGTGCTTATATCGTCCCATTCTTGGAGGAATTGGATGGTGTCAGCGTTTGTAGTCCATTCGTTGTGGTAAATCTGTTGCCAGAATGTTGTGGGGTCTATTTTTCCTCTCGTTGTGTAGGTTGTTCGCTCATGTTTATTGTTCGTGTTTAGTTGTGTTTTTCGCCAGCAAAGAGTGACATTTGCTTTATGGTGGTCTGACCATAATGTAGGTGTCCATCTTGTGTTAGCGAGTATGATATTTGAGTCCGGTTCGAATCTATTCGTTATGATATCTAGTGTGTGTCCTTTTTTGTGAGTTGGTTGCATGTTAGGTGTTTGCAGATCCCAGAGTTTTAGGAATTCTTTGAATTCTCGTGTGCTTGGTAAGGTGTCATCTTCTAGGTGTAAGTTGATGTCGCCTAGTATGAGGATATTTGAGGCTGATACGCAGGTATTCGAGATGAAATCCACGAGTTGTGTTTGGGTGTCTTGCCATTTTTCTGGTGGCCTGTAGAATAGGATTGTGTTAAGGTGTCCTATTAGGCTTGGATGATTGATTCTAGTCGATGCAATTTCAAGTTGTGGTGAGGTGGATTCGCCCGTGATTGTGATGGTGTATTCAGGTTTGTATATTATAGCTATTCCGCCTCCTCTTTTTTTTCCATTTCTTGTCCAGTGCGTGATTTTGTATTCTGGTGGGCACGTTTGTAAGATGGCGGGGTCTGTGGGACTATGGATCCAGGTTTCCTTTAGTAGCAGCAGATGAATCCAGGATCCTGCCCTTTGTCAGCCGTGCTTGTTTTGCCTGTCCTGGTCTTTAGTTTCCAAAAAAAAAAAAAAAATGAGGAAACAGAACAGAAACCACTGAAGAGGACTCCATCGCAGTCGTTTTGTATGGTTGGTGAAGAAGGCTTCTTGGTTTCTTGTCTGATTCTGCTTGTACTGCTTGTATGAGGTGAAGGAGGAGCTGGCCGTCTGGTATCATTGCCTTCAGCTTTGTAATCTCCACCTCCTGTTAGATAGACAGAACCCACCAGTTCTTGGATCCATCTGTTGCTACTAAAGGAAAGAAAATTATCAGCAGGTAAGACATAATTTTACCTTCCATCCATATGCCATTTACTATCCCTCCCTCTTCCTTGGAGATCCTATTGCTTGTCCCATGCTTTCTTGAAGTTAGTCTTCCTCTTCACCACCCATTCTGTGAAGTATTCCCTTAGATTATCCAGTCTATCTCCTTTCACCTTCATCTATGCCCTTTCATTCCAGAACTTCCTTTGTTGAATCTGGTCTCCTGCGCATTTATATGGTGGAGGTATTTAAATTCTGTCATATCTCTCGTTTTTCTTCCAAAGTATACAAATTGAGATCTTTGTCCTCATAAACTTTATGACGAAGATCAAGACTGTTTTAGTAGCTGCACTCTGGACTGGCTCCATCTTGTTTATCTTTTTGAAGTTGTGGTATCCAGAATTGTATACAGTATTCCTAAAATGGAGTCTTAGTATCTCTGTATATGTCTGTGATATCAGCACCTTTTTCATGCTGGCCTTCCTCTCCCTATGTACTCGAACATCCTTTTGACTTTTCAGTCATATTTTGTACTTGTTTTGGCCCCCTTAAGATTATCAAATATGATCACCCCTCCCTCCCTCCCTCAAGTCCTGCTCTTCATTGGTGCACAGAAATACTTTATTCTCTCTATTGTACCACTCCCTCAGGTTTTGCAGCCCAAATGTATGACCCTGCACTTTTTTTTTTTTTTTTGCGTTAAATCTTAACTGCCAAATTCTGGACCATTCTTCAAATTTTGCTAGATCCCCTTCTCATATCCACACCACCTGGGGTGTCTACTTTATTGCAAATTTTGATTATTATCCGCAAACAGGCAAACTTTACCAGGCAGCCTTTCTGTTTAGAAAAAAAATGTTAAATCTGAACCAAGAATGGATCCTTGGGGTATTCTGCTGGTAATGTCTCTTTTGCTGTCAGAATGAATTCCATTTATACTACCTGTTGTTGCCTTCCACTCAGCCAGTTTCTAATCCAGTTTGTCACATCAGGGCCCATACCAAGAACACTTGATTTATGTCACCTGAAGGGAACTGTCAAAAGCTTTTCTAAAATCTAAGTATACCACATCTAGTTCACCTCCTTGTTCCAGCTGTCTGGTCATCCAGTCAAATCAGATTTGTCTGACATCATGCTGCTTTGGGTCTTGTGGTCCATTGGATCCCAGAAAATTTGCATTTCCATTAATTTACTCAGCACAGAGGGTCAGACTAATCGGCCTTTCCTTAGCGTCCCTCAGGATTGGCCCAGTTGAACTGATGGGTTGTGCACGCCTTCCAGCAGGTGGAGACTGAGAACGAAGATTCTTGAGAGAGCCAATAAGTGCCCAGCTCAGCCCTATCAAGTCTCAGTATTCTCAGTCTTCAGCAGGTGAAAGATGTTGAATTATCACCTCCACTTTTGTGAAGAGGGACCATTTCCTATTCTAAAGAAGCATTGAGAAAGTTAGACAATGCAGCTGCCAGAAGTTTCCTAAGTGCCTTCCATACCGTAGGATGTATCCCAACTGGCTCTATCACTTTGTCTACCTTTAGTCTAGCTTGCTTCTCGTGAACAGAGTCTTAAGCCGTTCAAGACCTACCACACCACACTTTCATTCCTATTTGTGGGACCAATGCAGAAAATACATGGTAGGTAGGTATGTAAATCTGAGCTGGAGTCGGAGGTTTGGTGTACTGACTCCATAGCCATGATTAAAAATGTGCAATAATATACATCTCATTGCCAGTATGTCCTTCTTCCTTGTCCGTACATGAGCGGTGATTGATTGGTTCACGCACTAACAGGAAAGGGGGATTAAAAAAAAAAAAAAAAAGAATAAGTCACTAGATCTGCAGCAGCCCCAAAATAATCTAGTGTCCCCCCTGACGTAGCTTTCTTTATTGCCCTTTTCCCTAGTAGTCTATCAGCCCCCTGCCCTGCCAGTATAAAAAGAAGAAACAACTTTCTATGATGTTTAGCGGTAAGCTCCTCTGAATTAAAATTCCTTGGCACACCTTCCTCCCCCTAACTTGATCTGACCTGGCACCCCTCCTCTGGGTGAATCTTCAAGAAAATGGCATTCACTCCATGTGGTGCGTCCTGGAGTGCGCTGAATGAGGCCAGCCAAATATGGGAATTTTTCCCTAATTTGGTAGTTTGGGTGGAGACTCCAGGGTTTTTTTTTATTGGGGGGGGGGGGGGGGGGGGGCATCAGGATTTTTATTTTTTTTTGGAGAAGGGCTGTCAGGGTTGAGGGAAGGTGCCTACAAGATTACCAGGGATGTTGGGGCCGATGCAGAAAGCCGTGTTGTGTGCAGAGGGTTTGTGTCGGAGGGCTGTTCTTATCTTTCTACACTGCCTCAGACTTGGCGGTACATTTCTCATTTTCACCCAGTAGACATTAGTGCACAGCTTAAAATCTTTTCTGCATTGCTGTAGATTAATTTCTAACTATACATTTTAATATGCTGTGCACTGGTGTCTACAGTGCAAGTTAACTTCATTGCTGAAACCCTTTCTGTTTTGGTCAGCCGGTAACGAGTATAGACCCCTTGTTAACCATGCATTATTGCACATGGTAGTTTTCTGCATTGGCCCCTCTGTCTTCTGTGGTCCTAATTCAGACCCTTCATCTGTGAACACAGAATAGATCTATTTCTTATGCAATTCTGCTGTCTCCTCTGGGACGCAGGAGAGTTACATCGGTTGGATGTCCACAGGGTTTTGCGAAACTACTACTACTTTTTTCTGTAGCACTACTAGACATATGCTGCTCTGTACACAAACCTGCTTAACAGAGCTTAGTCTATTCAAGATGGACAAACGGCAAATGAGGAGGGATTAGGGAATTAAATTTATTATGAAAAAGTACTTGAAAATGGCCTTGAAGGTCACAGTAGGTAGGTCTTATTTAGGAAGTGATTTAGCTTGGCTTACATTGTGCAAGGGCAAGTATTGATACCGGGGGACTTTGGGCCCATTCTACAAGAGTGTGAACTGCTCGTTGGGCTGAGCATAGTTTAGTTCTCCCTCAGGATATCTATAAGGTGGCAACCTGCTCGTTTTTTGCATTTTTTTCATTGTTGTATGTTCAGGCAAGGCATGTTCAGACTAGTCTAGAACCCAACTAGTCTAGAACTTTGCCTTCTGTGTTTTGAGATAGCATATGGGAGGCAGTGTAAGAAGAGATAATTGGAGCGTCTGTATTTGGCTTCTTTTTTGAAGTTTGTTGTCTTGCATTGATGGTTGAAATCAGGGACTGTCTCAGCTGATGTTATTCCAGTGCCTTCTTGATAGTGATTTTAGGGTATAGGTTTTAATTCCAGCTGCTTCATGTAAATACTGGCTAGCTGTGGATTGCACAGGATCTCATAGTTTTGTCTTCGGACCAGTGGTTCTCAGTGTCCATCTGCTGGTGGGAGAGTATAAATTCATAGGGCTGATCTGGTATGGAGGGAGAGAAAATATTAGCAGGTAAGATTTAATTTCTCTGTCTTATTTTCTGTTGTTCTTTGTTTCCCTCAACATGTTGCTTTCCCCTTTTCCCCCAAAGCATCACTCCTTTTCTTACCACATGACCAGTCCAGAACACATGGGTTTTGTGGCCCTAGAGACAGAATCGGTGCACTGTGCAAAGAAGCTCAGTATACTGTGTCTTCAGCAAAAATGGTAGGTGGATAACTAAGGCACTACTATGCATCTACCATTTTTGCCTTAGGGTGTAAGGTTAGGTGGACCCTTCTGGAGATCAGTTGAAGCTGGTGCCAGCCAGTGAATGAGGATCGTGGGGGGGGGGGGGGATTTCCTCCCTCTTTCCCTAGATCTCTAAGGATGAGCCGCCTGCTGAGTATATCTCCTTGACCTGAATTGATCTTCCTCACTGGCAGGTGGCTGCCAGGCTGTGCTGTGCCTTGACCCATAAAGTTATTTTATTTCGGGGGGGGGGGGGGGGGGGGGGAACGACAAGTCTGGGGAGCAAGCAGGAAAGGATGGACCAAGGAAGAAATTACCACCTGCTTCGCCTTTGCTGAAGAAATCCTCTGGACGAGGGAGATTTATTGTGGTGATGGGGTCAGCTTAACCATTGGACAAGGTGAGCAATGGCTCAGGCCACTGGCGATAAAGGGCAACAAAATCTTGCCTTGCACTGCCTCAACTGGTCGAATGGTTAAACCTTCTTCTCTTCCTCCCTTCAGTATAGACTCTGGATCTTCCCTGTGCCATGTCCCACCTCCTCTGATACAGTTTTCTGAGGGCAGGATGCAGTGGAGGGCAGACCTAGGGGCTCGCCAAAGGCAGCCTATCTTCATTTTGCTTCTGCAAGCAACCCATGTAAAGTTTACAGGACTGTGTGTGTGTGGGGGGGGGGGGGGATGGATGACGAACCACAGGGACTCAGTGAGGTTGGGGGGGGGGGGGCACCAAAGCAAGTTGGCTCAGGGTGCCACAATCCTTTGAGCTGGCTTCATGTATTGGAGCCACAGAGGGAAATCTGGTGGGCTATCAGACATGTGATAGAGCCAGTGTGGCCAGTAAGCTGTGTGCGGGGGTTTTGATTCTGTGGTGGAGGTGGCAGCAGCTGCAATTCCTGCAGAGGTGGAGTGGCCCAGTGGTGATGGCCTGCAGCAGAGTATGGGAATGGTGGCTCTTGCCAGCTGGTGACAGTGGGGTTCCCTGATTTTCCTCCCCCCCCCCCCCCCCCCACCACCACCTTTGGGTTCTAGAAGAGGCATGGAAGGAGGTGGGCTCAACTTAATGGTTGGAACGTCTGCAGTGCTCTGGAGCCTGTGTGGCAGGGGAAGCAGATGACCTCCTTTCCCCTGAATTAATGCTCCTTATGTACAGGGCCTTTTAATGAAGCATCCCCTGCTGAAGCCTTCCTATTGGGCTCTTCATTGTCTCCCAGTGATCCATCATCTAATTGGCTGCGCTTGGATACCAGGAAGATTGAAAGGGGTCAGTAGCTTCTATGTCAGAGTGTGGCAACCTTGGTGACCTGGAAGAACCCAGGTGATGAGTTTAGTGATAAGGAACTGGAGGATGGAGAGCTTCTGGTTGGTGAAGGGATATCCTTTGTAGTTTGCTGGTTTTGGAGAGTTGTTAGCTGTGCTTTGCAGTTATTGGAGACACCATCTCTAGGTATCCTATTTTAGAGGGATGATGCAAGCCTACTAAAGCCTTTGTTAGGCAATTAGGGATTTGATCTTGATTGAGTGGGACTCTCTGGCTTGAGTATAGGCAGCACCGTGAGGAAGCTGTATTTCCTGACTGCAGAGGAGAAATAAAAGTTACATCCCTAAGGTTGATGATTTGATGATGGTGGCCACAAAGAAGACCCACGATCTTGGTGGACTGGCTTATGCTGTTTTAAAGGCTATGCAGGGAACAAAGTTTGATGCAGGCCTTTGGGATGGGGACTAACCTTGCATGTGGCTGTATGTCTAGGGTTTGCTTGATTTAGGTGCAGCCAGCTCCTCTGAACCCCTTTGGCGGAAAGTGGGATTGATTCAAAGGAAGCAGCCCAACTGGGGCTATTGCCATCCGTGACCTCATTTGAGCCTTTACAATGAGTATGGCGGCTGTGGTTGAGGAATTAGATAACAGATGCGGCTTTGAAGATTCTTCTGAGCATGCTTCTCTTTTGAGAGAAGCTGCTTTTTTGGTGAAGATTTGGAGAAGTTGGGAGGGATCTCTCGGAGCCTAAGCTGGGAGGACAGAACCCTGGTTTCCCCCAGGTTTATCGTTTATTGGTTTTCTATACTGTCTCTATTTGCAAGGCAAGTTGAAATGGTTTACAATACAATATATTAAAAATCCAATACAATCGAGAAGAAGAACCCCTTAAAACTACAAGTACACAAGAAAAGCAGCTTTTTATTTTTTGGCCCAAATTTATGGAACAGTTTACCACCTGAAACAGATCAGAACTTTCTCTGCCTCTGTTTAAAACCCTATTAAAAGCTTACTTTTTTTCAACTGGTTTTTAACATCCTAGATGGCAGTCGCACATTGCAGTGCAAGTGCAGCAATTTTATTTTTAAATAAACGAACGTGCTCTATGTATTTATTTTGGACGAATGTGTTTTTGTGACTGAATTGTTTTCTTTTATGGATTTCCTTTCCAGCTCTTTGAATTATTATAGATTGCAGCCCATGCACACCATTCACATGAGAGAAAATCATACAAGCAGATAAACTTCTATAAATCATACAAAAGCAATTAAACAAATAAGATATTTAAAACAAATTAAAACATTGTCCGTCCAGGACTCATCTTCAGGAGGCTAGGTTATATCAAAGGTGTTGGCTCATTGTCTCTGGTACTCCACTATGGGGCAGAACATAAGAACGTAAGCCTTGCATACTGGGCAAACCAAAGGTCCATCAAGCCCAGTATCCTATTTCTAACAGTGGTCAATCCAGGTCACAAGTACCTGGCAATATTCCAAAAAAGTAAAATAGATTTTATGCTGCAAATTGAAGATCAAATTGGAGGGGTGTTGTGCTATATGTTAAAGAGGGAATTGAGCCAATCTAAATTAATATTCTACTTGAAATAGCAGTGTGGAATCCCTGGATAGAAATTCCATGTGTGAAAGGGAAAAGTATACAGGTAGGCTGTTTTACTGTCTGCAAGGACAGAATGAACCGACGGGTTGAAGAAATGTATACAGAAATTAGGAAAGCTGGCAGATGGTCAACATTACTAGTAATGGGTGATTTTTAATTACCCCCAATATTTACTAGATAAATGCTACATCAGGGAGTTCTCAGGAGGTAAAATTCTTAGATGTAATGAATGACTGCTTCTTGGAGCAACTGGGTCGTAGAATTGACAATTCATTTAATCTCTCGCTATGGCTTTGTCTTCCCTGAGTTGCCCCTTTTACCTTAGGAAACTGGAAAACTGGCATCCAGATGGCAAGATGAAATTTAATGTGGACAAATAAAATTGGTGCACATTGGGAAGAAGAATCCGAATCATAGTTACCTAATTCGGTGGTCCACCTTAGGAGTCAGCACTCAAGAAAAAGATCTAGTTGTCATTGTAGATGGTGCACTGAAATCTTCTGCCCAGTGTTGGTGGTGGCCAAAACAAGCAAACACAATGCTAGGAATTATTAGAAAAGGGATGAAAAATAGACCAAGAATATTATAATGCTTCTGTATCACTCCATGATACGACGTCACCTCGAGTATTGCGTTCAGTTCTGGTTGCCGTATCTCAAAAAAGGATAATGGAATTAGAAAAGGCTTAAAGCAGAGTGACCCAATGATAAAAGGGATAGAACTCCTCCCTATAGGGGGGAAGACTAAAGAGGTTAGGGTTTTTTCAGCTTGGTAAAGAGATGGCTAAGGTGGGATATGATTTGAGGTCTACAAAATCATGATTCGATTTTCTCTCTTTCAAAAAGTACAAAGACTAAGGGGACACTCAACAAAATTACATGGAAATATTTTAACACAAATAGGAGGATTTTTTTCATGCAAGCTTTGGACTTTTCCTCAAGGAACTTGTCCAAACTTTTTTCTTTTTTAACACAGATACGTTAACCGTTGACTAAATCCATATGGCTTTGTTTCATTAATCCATGCCAAAGTATATGTTCAGTAATTTTCATTTCATTTTATTGAATTTGTATCCCACAAACATTCAGATATCAAATCTAGTTCTGTGGCTTACATAAGTTAACATAGGTACAATTTACAAAATAGACAATGTTGTATTAAGTAAACACATTGATAAGCATATAGCTATTCTGAAGCAGAAAGTCTAAAGTTGACTCAACAGAAGATGTCTAATGGGACACATTTTTAGTTTTGTACAAAATCTTTATAATAGCCTCTACCATTTTGCTCAGCACTTACGTTGGGCTCACTGGTCTATAATTTCCTGGGTCACCTCTGGAACCTTTTTTAAAAATTAGTGTTACATTGGCCACCCTTCAATCTTCCGATACCATGCTTGATGTTCAAGATACATTACATATTACTAACAATAGCCTCGGCAAGTTCCATTGTTCTATCAGTACTCCAGGATGTATACCATCCGGTCAAAGCGATTTCTACGCTTAATTATTAATTGCATTATTGTTGTCTTCTGGATTTAGAGATTAGTTTCAGTACCTCCGACTCGGCACCATTGAATACCGTGGTCTTCAATGAAGATGAAGCAAAGAATTCGTCTGTCCATTTTGGCCTTGACTTCCCTGAGTGCCCTTTTTATCTCGTGGTCATATAGCGGCCAATGATTCTTTACTAGTTTCTTGCTACGCCGTTAACGGTAATATGTAAGCCACATTGAGCCTGCAAGAAGGTGGGAAAATGGTGGATACAAATGCAACAAATAAATAAATATACCTAAAAATGTTTTATGTGTTTAGCCTAGTCTATCTTCTTTTTCATAGTCTCCTTTGCCTTTCCCTTATTGGCACTATTGCATTTTGATTTGCCATTCCTTATGCTGTTTCGTGTTATATTCTGTCGTATCTTTTTTTCATTTTCCGAAGGATTCTTTTTTTCAGTTCTAATAGCTTCATTGACCTCACATTTTAGCCATGCTAACTGTCATTTGGCCTTCCTTCCACTTTTTTTTTATTAGTGGCGTATATGTGGTCTGGGTTTCCAGGATAGTGTTTGCCTGATTCAAATTTTTAACCTTTGCAGCTGCTCTTAGTTTATTTTTATTTTTTACCATTCTTATTTTTTTCATAGTCTCCTTTCGAGCTTATGGGAAGATCACAGATGCTGTGAGTGCTAAGGGCTTTTAACATTTTCAGTGTGTGACATTGGTGGTTTGTGAACCGCCTTCCCATATAAGTGGAGTGGCCTAGTGGTTAGGGTGGTGGACTTTGGTCCTGGGAACTGAGTTCGATTCCCACTTCAGGCACAGGCAGCTCCTTGTGACTCTGGGCAAGTCACTTAACCCTCCATTGCCCCATGTAGGCCGCATTGAGCCTGCCATGAGTGGGAAAGCGTGGGGTACAAAATGTAACAAAAAAATATATATATATATACGCAGATAAGAGGTCACTTAACCAATTACCTGGGAATTGGGCACAGATTGCATTGGACAGTGGATCCTTGAGGTGATAGGGAAAGGCTACATCCTGTCATCGATGCCTTTATTTCCTCTGTCATTGCATTGCTAATAAGATGGCTGGCTGTGGACACATTAGAGTGATGACTCCTGTAGAGATCTGTGGTCTGTCCTGGTGCTGAGGGACAAGTTGGGCCTGAGACAGATTTCTTTACCTACTTTACGTTGCCAATGGATGGAAGGAAACCAAGGGAAAAGCTATAACAAAGAAGGGAGTAGCCTAGTGTTAGTGCAGCGGACCTTGATCCGGGGAACTGGGTTCAATTCCCATTGCAGCTCCTTGTGACTGGGCAAGTCACAAAACCTTTCATTTCCCCATGTACAAATAAGTATCAGTATATACTATGTAAACTGCTCTGAATGTAGTGTAAACATCATAGAAAGGTGGTATATCAAGTCCCATCCCTTTATAGACTTGAAAGTAAGCCAGGCCTTGCCCTGTTCCTCATGACTAGAGCTTTGTATTTGGCTGTAAGACAGGGAGAGTTCTCACAACCTTTATCTCCGTGTCCTAATAAGTAGATTCGGGAGTACCTCTGCTTTTGTGATGCTGGGTCAACACTACCGTTTACTACTACAAATCATTTCTGTAGCGCTACCAGTCGTACGCAGCGCTTCACAATTTAACATGAAGAAAAGACAGTCCCCTGCTCAAAGAGCTTACAATCTAAATCAGGATAGACAGGACAAATAAGGGATAAGGGTAGGACAAACAGGACACATAGGGGAAGGGACTATTGAAGAGAGGAAGACAAGATAAAGGTACGAGCAGGTGACAAGTAGGAATTAAAAGCAGCATCAAACAGGTAGGTCTTAAGCCCGGATTTGAAAAGCGGCCAGGGATGGAGCTTGACGTAATGGTTCAGGGAGTCTATTCCAGGCATAAGGTGCGGCAAGATAAAAGGAACGGAGTCTGGAGTTAGCGATGGAGGAGAAGGGTACAATTAGGAGAGATTTGCCTAGTGAACCGGGAGTTCCTGGGAAGGAGTGTAGGGAGAGATGAGGGTGGAGAGGTAGTGAGGGGCAGCAGAGTGAATGCACTTATAGGTTTAATAAGAGGAGCTTGAATTGTATACGGAAACAGATATGGAGCCAGTGAAGTGACTTCAGAAAGGGCTGATATGGGCGAAATATTAATCGTGTAGCAGAATTTTGAACAGATTGAAGAGGAGAGAGGTGGCTGAGTGGAAGACGGTGAGAAGCAAGTTGCAGTAGTCCAAGCGAGAGGTGATGAGAGTGTGGATGAGGGTTCTGTAACGTGCTCAGAAGGAGAGGGCGAATTTTGGCGATATTATAGAGGAAGAAACGGCAGGTTTTAGCAATCTGTTGAATATGTGCAGAGAAGGAGAGGGAGGAGTCGAAGATGACCCCAATGTTATGAACAGATGAGACAGGAAGAATGAGCGTGTTTGTCAACAGAAATACAGAGTGGGGGACAGGGGAGAGGTTGATTTAAGTGGAAGATAAGGAGCTCAGTTTGGGACATATTGAGCTTCAGTGAGGAGGGTGAGACTCTCAGGCAGCAATGTCAGACAGGCAGGCAGATAACTTGGCCTGGATTTCTGCTGAGATTTCTGGTATGGAGAGGTAGATCTGAGAGTATCAAGCGTAAAAGTGATATTGAAAACCGTGGGCGAGTTCAGAGGACACCAAGGGAGGAAAGTATAGATGAGAGAAAAGGAGAGGTCCTAGGACAGATCCTTGAGGTACACCCACTGAGAGCAGGATAGAGGAAGAGGAGGATCCACCAGAGTAGACACTAAAAGTACGCTGAGAGAGATAAGAAGAAAACCAAGAAAGAGGCAGAGTTCTGAAAATCCAAGTGAGGACAGCATGCCAAGGAGTGGGCTGTGATCAACAGTGTCAAAAGCAGCAGAAAGATCGAGAAGATGAGGATAGAGTAGAGCCCTTTGGATTTAGCCAGGATAGATCATTGGAAACTTTAGCAAGTGCTGTTTCAGTTGAATGAAGGGGGCGAAAGCCAGATTTGAGTGGATCAAGAATAGCTTGAGAAGAAAGAAAGTCAAGGCAGCGATGGTGGACAGCACGTTCTAGTATCTTGGATAAGAAAGGGAGGAGGGAGATGGGGCGATAGTTGGAAGGAGAGGTAGGATCCAGAGAAGGATTTTTGAGGAGTGGGGTGACTACGGCATGTTTGAAGGCATCAGGGACAGTCGCAGTGGAAAGTGATTGATAAATTGAGGATAAGACAGATGAAAGGGGTGACAGCAGGGGGAGATAGTGTTGAGGGGATAGGGTCAGAGGGGGCAGGTGGTTAGTTTTGAGGATGAAAGAAGTAAAGTTTCTTCTTCAGTGATTTCGGAAAAGGAAGGAAAGGAGGCAAGGGTAAGAGGGTTGAGAGAGTGGACTAAGGGAAGAGGAGGTGGAGAAGAGCTGGTTGCGAATTCAAGTTTAATCTTGTAAACCTTATCGTGAACGTAATCAGCCAAAGTCTGGGGAGAAAGTGAACGGGGAGTTGGAGGAGAAGGCACTTTGAGGAGAGAGTTTAGCGTGGCAAAGGGACGTCGAGGGTTTGAACCAATAGTGGGAAGTTGGAGAGCAGATTGGAAGGAGGTCAGCAGGAATTTGAAGTGTATGAAGTCAGCATGGGCATGAGATTTAAGCCAAAGGCGTTCAGCAGAGTGGGCACAAGAGCATAGGTAGCGGATAGCAAGGGTCATCCAAGACTGGGGTTTGGTACGTTTTACAGGACGAGACACGGGAGGAGCGAGAGTGTCCAGAGTAGATGACAGAATAGTATTATATGAAGAGACAAGCCTCATTGACGGACTTGGTTGATATAGCAACAGAAAAGGTTAGAGATACTGGAGGACAGGGTAGAAGGGTTAATAGCCTGTAGATTCCTAAACGTGTTGGTTAGAATAGTACGAGACTGAGGAGGAGGGTGTTTAAGTGTGAAAGTTAAAAGATGATGGTCAGATAGGGGAAGAGTTGAGGCAAGGAATTGGAGGGTGAGCAGTTGGAGAAGAATACAAGATCGAAACAGTGGCCATTCTGGTGAGTAGGGGCGGTGGAGCACAGTTGAAGATTGAAGGAGGATGTTAAAGCAAGAATTGAGACGTATAAGAGTTAGAGGGGTAATTAACATGAAAGTTAAAATCCCAAGAATGAGGGAAGGAGGTGAAGGTTCAAGAAAGAAGCGTGCCAGGCATCAAAGTCAGTGAGAAGGAAGAGGGGGATTTAGCAGGGGGTCGATAAATTGACTGCTACCCGGAGAGGTAGAGGTGCGAATAGATGGATCGAGTGAACTTCGAAGGACGAAAAGCAGTGGAGACTGGGATGGAAGAAGGGGTTGAAATTTACAGGAGGGTGGGAGTAGTAGCCCGACTCCGCCTCTGCAGGCCAACTGAGCGTGGAGTATGGGAGAAGAGATAACCTCCATGACATAGGGCTGCGACTGAAGCAAGTCTTTGGGTAAATCCAGTTTTTCAGTTAGGGCAAGCAGATGAAGGGGATGAGAGATAAAAGAGATTCATGGATGTAGGAATGAGTTTGTGGCAGACAGAGCGGGCGTTCCATAGAGCACAAGAGAAGGGCAGAGAGGATGACGGTGGTGAGAGGAATAGAAATAAAATTGGCGGTCTCACGGTAAGGCCTGCACAAATGGATGAGGGCTGATGTGGGGAACCAGGATTGGATTAATATCCCAGCAAAGAGCAGAGGAGTAGGAGAGTACGAAGGAGAGTAGGAGAGGTATGACGATAGCGACAAAGGCGAGATGTATTCAGGTAAAAAGGCGAGGGGTGAATGGAAGGAAGGAAGGAAGAGAGCTGTGAAGAAGGGGGTTGAAAAAAGAGATGGTGAGGGCTAGAGAGCTGATGAATACAGGGGGAAGACAATGTATTCCTACGGTGGGAAGTGGTTTCATGAGGAGGAACAGATTGGGAAGGGATAGTGCCAAGAAGAGCAGGTGTACAGGAGCCATAAGAATAGCAGATTATGGTACAGAAATGCTCGAATAAGCTGAAGGGGGTGGAGGTTCAGATAGGCTCAGGGTGATTGGGAGGGGATGGTATAGGCATTAGAGGTAATAGTCAATCATACAAGGTAATACAATTCAGGGTAATGCATATGCAGTAGTAGAATAGCCAATAGTTGTACACAGATAGTAGACAGTTAGCTAACCCGTCACAAACAGAGTTGAGGCAGCAAGGCTGGAGCTGGAACAAAGGAGTAGTTAGGTTGCAGGATTGGATTTTAAGCCTGTAGGCTGGGGCAGATGGAGCAGGCTGGAATAGAGGGTGCGATGGAGATGCAGGCTGGAACAGATGATGCAGGCTGAAAACAGAGGGTGTAGATGGAGCAGGCTGGAGCGGATATTGCAGGCTGTTTAACTTGTAGAGCTGAGGGAATTTAGTTGTCTTGGGAATGAGCTGGAGACTCACTTTGAACGATGGAGGACCCAATCAGACAGGCAATGCGCTGGTCTCGCAGTGAAAACTCCATGTGGTGTCGGCCTGTCTCTGATTTCAGCAGGTGACGGTTAACGGATTGTCGCTCAAGCTGCGAACAGGCATACAAAAGTGCCCTGTTAGATCACTCCGCTCTTATTGCCTTCCTCTATACCCTTCGGTTTCTTGTGATGGTCAGCCCAACAGGACAACGGCTAGAATACCGTCGTGGCCGTTGGCGCGAACAGCTGGTCTGCCGCGAAACAATCAAGCAGCGGCTCGCCCAGACCGGGAAAGCAGATCTCCGCCCTGTCCTAGTTACAAACACCAGCACCCGAAAGCCTCCCTGGTCAGGATCGCTCGCCGCCGGCTCACAACACAGGCCCCAGAAGTCGGCAACCGACCTCGAGGGACGCTTCCAACATACAGCGCGGTCCCGATGCTGGACGACCGGCAGCTCGGCAGCACAAATACGGGCAGCAGTGGCCCGTGTCACAGCTCGTGTTGCGGCTTTTAGTTCGTTTACAGGGTTTAGTTTATTTGATATATCTTTATATGAGGAACCTATGGTGGTTTACATTACAAATATTACAAATTAAAATAAATTAATGAAACAATATACAATAAAATACAATAGGACAAAATAAAATGGAAAAAATGATTAAAAAAATATATATTAAAATATTGGCTGCCCTAATTGTTAACAAATATCAATGGTGTCCTCAAAAAGGAAGGGCTTCAGTTTTTTTTTTCTAAATATGACGTTTGTCTGCAAGTATGTTAGGGAGGTGGTTCTAGAGTTATGGACCCGTAATGCTAAAAATTGAACTTCTAATAGTTTCCAAATAAACATTTCTATATTAAGGTACCACCAATACATTTTACTGAACTGAGTGTAGAGCTCTACCTAAGGAGTATGGTGGTGTATCTAGCTAATGAGACTGGCATTCCTGAATAGTAACTTTTATGAACTAATGTGGAGAGACAAGCTGCCAGTGTTCTTCGTTCAGTAATAGTATAACATAATCCATCTTGTGACACCCTTAAGTAGTCTAGTAGCTGTGTTTTGTAACACTGAATATGATGAAGCCTTTTCAAAAGTGTGTTATGGTAATCTAAGTTACTTATGACAGTGACAAGAATCACAGTCCTTAATGCTTCCATATTTAAGAGTGATTTAACTGATTGAATCATGCAACAAAGAAGCACTTTCTGAAAATATATGAGTTGTAAGGTTTAAACAAAGTCTTCAAGAATAGTACTGAAATTTTCATGTTAGAGGACCCAAGTGATGGGAGAGTGCACCATTTGAATTACTGAAGGTGAGCCCACAGTATCCTGTCTATTGAAAACCATACCTTTTAGTCTTTTCATAGTTAAGCTTCATTTTAGGTGTAGCTAGCCAAGTACCAATCTTATTAAGTTTGAGTTCAAAGATTCAACTTCATATTGTTTTGGAGATTGATAGGCCCTTCTGTTTGATCTTGGAGCTGTTCCCAGGTGTCCTTTGAAGGTCATGGTTGTGACAGTGGTGTCCTTACACAGGGAAGGTATTATGGTGCAGCCTTACCTGGATGACTGGCTTATTAGTTAAGTTTGCTTCGGAGAGCTGGGTGTCAATTTTGCCAAGAGCAAGTTGGGAGTGCTTTTAGTTTTTGGAATATCTCATGGCTCGGTTCAGTACCCAGTGGGAAAGAGTGTTTCTGATGGTGAACAGAACTCATAGGTCTTAGTTGTAGGTGTGATGCCTGTTAGTCCCGTGTGTGGGGCACTCCCCCTCACTATTTGCAGCTCTTGGGTGCAATGGCAGTGGTTCCGTGTATTTGGACTCATGTGAGGGCTCTGGAAGAGGTTGCTCCTGGAGCACTGGTCACCGCAGTCAAAGGAGTACAGAGCCAGACTTGGCTGCTGCTGGATGCCAGGGACAGCCTGGCATGGTGCCTGTACTCATGGAACCTGTCCAAAAGGCGGACCTCAGAGTAGATTGTTGCCATGACTGATGGCAGGTCTCTTCCAGTTTGGAGGGAGGGTTTGCGTTGCAGTTTGGGGAGGGGTTGCAGTTCTGTGGTCAGTAGTCAAATCCAATTGGTCAATAAATTGCCTTGAGGCATGTGTGACCTGGTTTGGGGCAAAGCTGTTCAGTGTGTTTACTGATAGTGCCATGGTGGAGCACAGCAAGAAGAGGTTAGAGGACACTCACAAGGGGACACAGTCCTAAGGTGACGTGGAAGATTGGTCAGTGTAGTTGGCAGAGGCTTGTCTGCTGGCCCTCTTCAATAGCTCATATTATCAGGAGTGGAAAATATGTAGGCTAATTACCTGAGTTGCCACTCTGAATCCAGGAGAGGTGAAAGAGGCCTTGCTTTCACTGTGGCCTGGTGCGGCAAGCTTGGTTAATGGATATGATTTCCGACGATGACAGAATGTGAAAGTCTTGTATTTCTTTAGTCAGGGAAGAGGGTGGGTTTTCTCAGCTGGATCCTATAGCTCGACTGTGTTCACTAATACCAATTATACTGTAGCAGATTGCAGTTCACTTCGGTCTGGTGATCTTATAGCTCCTGACTGGTCAGCGACCTTGGTAAGTAGACCTAATCAGATTCTGGGTGGGGAAGGGATTGGGGTATCCACTTTCAAGGACTTCCTTCACAGGGTCTGGTAAGCCTGGGCGATCCATATCCCTTCTGTGTTATACCTTTTCCGTTGGTTTAAGGCGCATGAGGAGATTGTGACCCTCCTGCAGGTGCACAAGAGGTGCACCTCCTTAGCTTAAGTCAAACTGTGGAGGATATATGAAGTGCCGTTCATTTTTGTTCTTTCTGCAGGTAGGCCTGAAAAAGAGCTTTGTCTTTGAGTCACTTTGAGTGCAAATAGTGGCCTTGATTTGCTATCAAGGGTGGGTGCCTATAGGATGTGTGTGTTTTCTTTATCAGTGCACCCAGTTGTGACAGTTCTTGAAAGGGGGTGATGCATCTCCAGTTTCCTCTGTGTGTGTTGGTTCTTGGCTCTGACTTTGTCAGCCACTTCCTTTGAACTTCACTTGAGGACTTAAGGTGATGCTTTTGGTTGCAATCTGTTTGACAAGGCACATTTGGAGCTGTAGACGTTCTTTTATAGAGAACTCTTCATTCCGTCTATGGAAATGAAGTCTTCTTTGTACTTTCTTTTTACCCAAGCTAGTGTCTCTTCCTTCCTCCTGGAAGGATGAAGGTCAAAGGGACTTTGAGACTCTTCATTGGTTATTCATGCACAGCATTTTGCTCCAATACCTGAAGGTGACTAATGCCTTTCAGAGGTCCTACTGTTGTTTATCTTGTTTGGGGGTGCAAAGAAAGGAGATTCGGCATCAAAGTCCACTATTGTGCAGCAGTTCAAGGAGGCAGTTTTCTTGGCTTATGTGGTCTGGTCCCCTGTGGGCTTAAGGGCCCTTTTGACCTGGGCTGAGTTGCATGTCGTTGTCTCCTGTGATTTTCAGGGTAGCCACTTGGGCATTCTTGCATTCCTTCATGAAGCATTACAGTTGGATGTTGGGCCCATTTTTGGATCTGGCTGCTTCCATCCCAATTTAACAGGGTGCTTCTGTATATCCATGCATCTGGACTGGTGTGGTGGGATGAAAAGGTAGGGGAAATTTAGTCACCTACTAACTTTCTGTCTTTGAGTTTTGACCTGACCAGACCAATCCAGGGTCCTGCCCTGTAACTTGAAGTTAGTAGTTCTGGCTAGATAGAGTTTAATTTCTGTGTGTGTATGTTCTGGTTATAGGTATTTCTTGGATGTGGGAATGGCTCTGGTAAGGTTTAGGCCACCCCTCCTGCCTTAGAGGACATTCATTTATGGCTAGGGCACAGCCCCCTATAAGGGTGAGGCTCTGTAGGCTTACAGGCTCTCTATGTGCTGGTAAGGGAGGCAAAAACCCATGTGTCTGGACTGGTCTGGTTGGACTCAAGGAAAGAAATGAACAGGTAAGATCAAATTTTCCCCTAAGTAAAATATGTTGGTTCTGCTGCTTTTAACAAAAGTCTGAAGGAGAGAAATAAAAAAAAAATCTTCCTTTCCACCAGGTTCGGAGCAAGGACAGATCCAGCAGTTAACGTCTGTCAGAAGATGCTCCACTTACCAAATTTGCCCAGACTGGAGCCAATTTAAGCAACCTGCTGACTTTTCCTGAGTCACAACCAAAACCAAGTGTCTGCAAGACTGATGAAGGTAGACCAAGATTGCTGGGTATTGCTTACTGGGCTCGTTTCTTGTATCTTATTTTATGTAAGGATGAAAGAAAAGCATTCTTGGCAGGAATGTTTCCCTTTGATTTTGAGTGATAGCTTCTCAAAACCAGAAGTTGGTATTGGGTTACGTCTACTATAGAAATGTACAATTGGGGAAAGCCACTGCTTATCCCTGGGGTAAGTAGCTTAGAATCTTGCTACCTTTGGGATTCCTGCCAGGTACTTGTGACCTGGATTTGACCAATATTGGAAATAGGATGCTGTGCTAGATGAACCTTTAGTCTGACCCAGTATGGTAATTCTTATGTACAACTGTGTGTGTGTGTATTTTAAATCCTATAATTTGCCTTTTCTATCTCAACAATTTTCATCTTTGGCCTTTGAGGGCCAGAAAAAAGCTCAATTTTGAGTGTAACCATAATCTTCAAATTAGGTTTTTTTGTTTTTTTTTTTTTTAGCTCTCTTCTATAGAGAAGCTGGCATTGTAAGATTGTTGTGTATCTTTGTACCCTCACCCCCCTGAATTGTAATCCAGTTTTTTTAAGCAGATTTGTGTCTCAGATGATGGGTGCCCAGAAACCCTTTTGCTATGCCCTTTAAAGCCCAGGCACTTAGAATTTTTCTTCTTTCTTCTTCTTTTTTTATTTTTTATTCTTTTGAGGAAAAAGGTTAGTTTGGCAGAAATATCAGGGAGGTCAGAGCACATTGATGTCATCAATCATTTTTAAAGCTGCCTTGCTATTGGTTAGTGGCTGTGGTTACCAGCTGACTCATTTCCTCTATCTAATGCTTAATGTAGTAACTTCCTCCAGAAATTCATACAAACCAGTGTTATGATAACCCTGTGCAAATTTCTGTCCACAGGATAGTAACTGAGGCTTCATGAAGTGTTTATCATGTTTGCAGATACATTACTAATATAGATGTCTTGAAAGCTTGCCCTATTTATGGCCCTAGCCCAAGATGATGATCTTTAAATCATCACTGGAAATCTGCATTTAGTCTTTTCCTTTTCACCTTGTCAGACCAACCCAGACATTTGGGTTATGTCCTACCAGCAAATGTCAGAAAACTCCTATCCCTGGCATGATAGGTGATGCAGCTGAGCTGGATAGTCAATATTTCTCTTTTTCCAGCAGGTGAGCAACATGTCTTGCTGGTGCATCAGGACCAGATGTTTGCAGGTGTGTTGGGTTGAGGGTGCCAGATGTATTCTTTCCCTTCAGGGTCTGTTGGGCCATCATTGTCTGCTGCTGTCCTTTCTTATTTAGGTAGGAACATCCGCAGGTCAGTCTGGCAGTCAAACTTTTTTTTTTTTTTTTAATCTTAAGCAAAGAGAGAGTGGTTAGACTCTGGAACTCATTGCTGGAGAAGGGAGTGATGGCAGCTGGCCTTGCTGAGTTTTAACGGGGTCTGGACAGATTCCTGCTGGAAAAGTCCATAGATAGTTATTAATTTTGGGTTTTGCCAGGTTCTTGGGAACTGGATTGGCCGCTGTCGGAGACGGAGTGCTGGGCTTGATGGACCTTTGGTCTTTTCCCAGCGTGGCAGTGCTTATGTACTTATGGCAACAGGTCAGTGTAGAAACCCTGGATGGTGGGGTGGGGAAATGCCAAGAACCAAAACGTCAGACTGTGGTTGGCAGTTATGGGCTGTGGAAGCTGGTGCCTTAGTGTGGCAGGTTCCTTCTGCTCCTACTCCGATAGAGAACTGGAGCTCTGGTTTATTATGTTAGAATGTGTGCTTTAGGTGGAGCAATTTGGGAAACTAAGATTGAAGCTGCTGCAGAGATTGGGGTGGAAACTTTTCTCCTCGCTATCTTGGCCACATGCTTCCATGGCAGGGAACCCAGCCTACTTCGTCAGAAAAGTAGACCCAGTTCCTACAGCAGGAGGGGATATCTTATTCAGGAAGTAATCTAGAAGGGGAATTCTGTGGCTTTTTTTTCCCCATCTCTGTGACCTCCATGTACTAGGCCTTTCTTGCCACATGGAGGCTGGTGGGGTGCAGACTATAGAGCGGAGGAAAGCTTGATCTTCCTGCCTGGCCCTTGGAGGGTCAATTTCTATTATTTATTTGTTGCATTTGTATCCCACATTTTCCCCACCTTTTTGCAGGCTCAATGTGGCTTACATATTCCCGTTAACGGCGTAGCAAGAAACTAGTAAAAGAATCAGTGGACCGCTATATGACCAGAGATAAAAAGGGCACTCAGGGAAGACAAGACCAAAAGCGGGACCAGACAAATTCTTTGCTTCAGTCTTCTTTGACCAGGAAGCCCTGACTGAAGAAAGGGTTCTTCTGTAGCTTAGGATTGGGATGTAGACCTGTCTAAGGTCCAGACTGGGCAGGGTAAGATCTGAAGAGGGTGATGCATCCTATTCAGGCTGAGAGAATCAATAAGGCTTTGTCTCTTCAGGAAGTATGGGATGTCGACCTGTCTAAGGCTCAGGACGGGTGGGCAGGGTCAGATCTGAAGACGGGTGATGCCTCCCTACCTAAGGATGAAGAATCACTAATGATTTGTCTCTTCAGGAAGTAGGCGATATAACGCTGATGACTGACCCATATTACCATTCAGGGCTGAATTCTTTTTGGCACGGCAGCAGTGGATGACCAAAAGAATAGGGTTTCCCGTTCTTGCGGCCTGTTTGAGAGTTGAGGGGGGGGCCATTGCCAAAGTCTATATTCTCTTCCCTATTCTTATTGCAGGTTTAATAGTGGCAACAATTAAACAAAAACACCAAATTGAAAACAAAATAGACAAGGAACGGCCGAGTAAAATAGAAAGCAAAAGATCAGTCAACACGAACCCATTTATACATACTCTGTAAAGGCCTAGGAGCATGTATTGAGCTGTGGGAGAGACAGGCCATCTTGTAACCCAAAGACGTCACAGTGGTGGTTTGAAAGCTTTATCAACAAATAAGTTTTCACAAAACCTTAAACTTAGAAAATGACAGATCGGATATAAGGAGGACGGGGAATTCGATGTGAGGGAGCAAGAAAATAAAAAGCAGAGGAATGTGTGGATTCATAGTGTGCAGCCTGGGGGAAGGGAAGAACTAATTAGTGTGAATCTAGTGAATGGACGGCATGGAGGGAGGTAGGGTATCGCTACAGAAGCCAGGTAAGCTGGAGCACCAAGGGTATACGCCTTTATGGTTTAGACACCAAACCTTAAACGTCTGTATTGCACAAGGAAGTCAGTGCAATTGCAGAAAAAGAGGGGTAGCGAGGTCATATTTAGGGCCTTACATAAAAAACATGCTGCAAGCATTATGTAATGTTCATAATCTAGAAGGAGAGAATGTGAAATTCGCAGAGAGTTGAATTACAGTAATCGAGACATGAGATAATACAAGCTTCCACTAGCATCCACAGATCAACCCAGAGACTTGTGGGTATGTACCTCTACGAGCAGGTGGACTGATACAGAGAACTCAGAGGTTATATATGTGGTCATGTGCAGTCACCTCTAACTCCAGTAATTCTATCTTTCTAGCAGGTGGATGGTCATATCTGTGCAGCTTGTCACGTCTGTGGCCGTGACCACCCTCAGACTTACCCTGCTCCTGGGGTCAGCTTCCTAGCTGGCTCATGTTTCTTCTGTCTGTCCTTTCTGAGCTAGCTCTGGCTCTCTGTGCTGGCTGCATCCAGCAGCATGACCACTAATTGCCTCATATACTGCACTCTGTGGGTGTTGCCTGGGTTAGCTCTCTCTGTGTGCTGGCTGCTTTCCAGCATGACTCTAATTGCTTCACTACCACTACCCCCTGGGTGTGGGAAGCCTCTCTGTGTTTCACTGCTGCTTTCTGCCCTGCTCTGTGGTTTGTGCCTGAACAGCCTCCGTAGTTACTTAGCGATTGCTGCAGCTGTGTCTCTGGTGTTGAAGGGCTTATTAATCACTTAGAGACTGCAGCCTTTGCCTTTGCATCGTATAAGGTCCCTGGTATGCTAGAGTGCTCTGTTGCACTGCTACATTGTCCAGTTCTGTGTGATTGCCTAGTGTTTGACTAGTTAGCTTGGGCACCAGCCTTGCTTGGTAGCCTGTGTGCAGCTTTACTAGTTCTTCTGTGTTTGCTCTGTGTGAGTTTCCTAGGTTTGCTAGTTAGCTTGGGCACTGCTCTGCTTGTTAGCTTGTGTACAGCTTCTAAGTCTCCTGAGTTTAGCCTCTGGTTCTCCCCGGTGGGATTTCCTTGGTTTCTGGAGCTTCAGCCCTAGTCTTGTCCTTTGCAAGTTCTCCTTGTTACTGGAGCTCCAGCCCTAGTCTTGCTATTGGTTCTGACCATTGCCTGTACCTATCTACTGCTCTGCTAGCCGCCCTGCCCAGGAGAACTCCTGCTTTGAACCTGACCCACGCCTGTCTCTGCCTATTGTCTTACTCAGTTATCTCTGCCAGCCACCTGTCTCGGACTATTGCCAGAACCCGGACATTCACTGCCTGCCTGTCTCACATTAGCCTAGGTACCTGGGAGCACTGCTGGATCCTGATATGGTTGTTCCTGTTGCTGGTTCCAGTTCTGGTTTCCCTGGTAAGCCCTACCGGCTGCCTCGAACCGAGGGCTCAACACCTCGGGGAAAGGCAGCTAAGAATACGTGAAGCCTACTCCAGTGTGTTCCGGTCGGTGCGTTCCAGTCCCAGATGTTACAGTGCAGGACTCCAGTCCGGGGTTCCAGTCCCAGCCTGTCTCTTCTCTGTTTGAAGGTGCTCTTGCCTGCCACTGCCGCTCCTCGGCGTGGTTCAAGGACTCACTGTACCCAGGGTTACGGGACGGAAAAAGGCCTGACAGAATGCCAAGGTCCTCGAGAACACGACACAGCTCTGGATTGATTTGGCTCCTGGCCTGGTCTTCTGGGGTCTGAGGTGTCCTGGGACTTGGGTGCACACCTGGTGGTGCCAGGTCCTTCCCTTCCTCCCCCTTCAACCCCCCCTCTCTGCTTGACTGGGGTTTGTTGTTCTCACTCTCCTGACTTAAAAGGAGTCTGAGGTTTCTTTTGCTCCGGCGTCCTCTCCTTCCTTAAAAAAAAAAAAAGCCGTTTGAGCACTGTTTGAAAACAAAAAAAAATTTCAATCTGAGATTTGTCCAGCACAACAAACTCATGCCGGTTTGCAGTACCGGCTGAGTGGTGTGCGGACTGACTTGGCATGCAACAGTGATTACCGAGGGGGTGAGTAGTCATTATCCTATCTGCGCCAGTGGGCAGAGCAAAAGTGGCTGCAGGTTCCCGTGCTGGAGATCCACTGTACAGCCCAACTCCATGGAGTGGTGTGCTCCTTCCCTCCCAGCTCATTTTGGTGGGCGCAGGTCAGTTGTTTTCTTGGGTGTGCGTTGCTTAATGGCGCCATCTTTCTTGCAACTCCACATGGCAATGTTGAAGCCCCAGTTGCCTCTCTGGGGCTGATTTGCTTGCGATTCACTGGCAGTTTTATATGTAGTCTTTTCAGAAATGTGACTGGGGAACTGGTGTGGATCACTCCCAGTTTCTTCATATTTGTTATTTAAGGGCTTCTAGAAAGGAGGCCTGTGGAGGTTTGCAGACTCCTGTGGGAGTCCTCGGGTCTTCCCACAGTTGTGAGTCTCCCACAACTTTCTAGGGTCGAGGTCGGAGACCCAATAGTCCCCTGCAGCTATTCTGTGGCAGCGAGAGCCTTAAGCTGCAGCTTGGAAAGTACTGACTATCTGAAAGTCTTTCTGGTAGAGATGCCTGTGCTTCACCAGGTGATTTCCACTAAGAATATTCTGGACCCTCCTTGAGGAGGTTCAGGGTGTGTATACATCATTCTCGAGGACAAGCAGGCTGCTTGTTCTCACGATTGGTGACGTCCACGCAGCCCAAGGAACGGAAATCTTCCCAGCAACAAGTTTGATAGAGCCTTCGAGCGCATGGGCGTGCGGCCATCCTCCTGCCCGTCGCGCAAGAGTCCCACTTCAGTTCTTTTTTCTCTGCAGTAGAGAGTGGCTGCTTGCGGTCTCCTCTGTGCCCAACTGAAAGAGCCTTCAGTTTTGTCTCTCTGCTCTCATTTTCTTTTCTTTTAAGTGTTTCCCTTTAATATAACCCCCCCCCCTCTTTATTTCTTAGTTTTAGGTCCTGCTAAGTTTTCTTTCGCTTGTATGCTTTTTTCTCCTTTTTGTGCCTTTATTTTTGGCACAGTCGAGAATTTTGATTTAGCCGCCGCTATTTTTCTGTCCATGTCATCCGAGGACGCCCAGCGGCTTCAAGAAGTGTACTCGGTGCAAACCGGGCGATCTTGGGGTACCGACCCCCACGTGTGGTGTCTTCAGTGCTTGGGCCCCGACCATCGCCCAGACGCATGTAAGTTGTGTCTTACCTTGAAAAAGCGGACACAGGCGTCGGGACAAGGTCTCGGGATCTTCTTTTTTAGAGCTTCGGCCCGGTTCTTCAGCGCCGGACATCGGTACCTCGGACATGGCGGCCTCGATCTCGGCCACCGGAGATGGCATCGACCATCCGGCCGGAGCGCAGGTCAAGGCTGTCGGAACACCACGCTGGAAGCAGTGAGGCCATCGAGTGGGTCTCCACCTGTCTTGAAAAGTCCTGCTGGACAGGACCACGTGGGATCCGCCCACTCTCGGACCCGTCCCCGAGGAGGCGTGTGGATTTCCCCGTCCTCGTCGGTTACCGAGAAGTATCAATGACGTTGCTTCAGAGATCGTGCGAGAAAGAAGCATAGTCATCAGTCTCCTTCTAAGCATGGTACCGGGAGCTCCGGGGCGGTCGGAAGGATTCAAGCCACCATGCAAGCGCTGATGCTGGAGGAGCGGCCCTCACCCTCCATTACAGGAGGTGTCGGTGCGTCGGTCTCTCGGACAGCCCGGTACCGCCTCCTCGACCTCAACAGATTTTGGATCCGGTTCCTGCACAGACCCCACAGCCTTGCTCAATAGCGACTCTGGACGACTGCATCCGAGCCATTCTCCCAGGTTTGCTGGAAGGGTTGCTGCGTCAGCCTGTTCCGGTGCCGGGGGTGCTTGCGCCTTCGGCACTGTTGATGGAAGCGGCTGGCTCTGGCCCAGTGGTAAGGTCTCTGATGCTGGTGCCGCTTGCGGCATCGATGTCGGCTGCCACCCAGGTCGACTCCTCGTCAACATCAATGGAGGGAGCTTCATCGCCGCCGGCACAGGGGTCGACTTCTCGGCACCGCCATCGGGGTCCTGGTTCCTCGGCGTCAAGACGGGCCCAGTTTTGGACTGCAGTCCAAGTACTCTTGTCCGATACTGAGGAGGATGCCTTGTGGGATGAGGGAGAAGATCCCAGATATTTCTCTTCCGAGGAGTCTTGTGGTCTTCCCTCTGATCCTACTCCTTCGCCAGAAGAAAGCTTTCTCCTCTGGAGAGTCTTTCTTTCTCTTCATTTGTTCGGGAAATGTCTGTGGCTACTTCCCTTCCCTGTGGTAACTGAGGAGGAGCCCAGTCATCCACTGTTCCTCGCATAATGTCTTTAAAGAGACACTGGTGAGGAACTGGAGGGAAACACTAACTACCCCACCATCCCTAAAAAAGCTGAGTCCCAATATCGGATTCATGGAGAACCTGAGTTGATGAGGGTTGCAGTTACCTCACGACTCTATGGTTGCGGATTCCGCTCTCAAGAGTGGCCAGGAATACTAGAGAGATTTCGCCTTGGCGCCCTTGGGGCGGGAAATCTAGGACTCTTGACTCGTTTGGGAGAGAAAGGCCTATCACTCCTCTATGCTCGTGTCCAAGATTCTGTCATACCAGATCTACACGAGCATCCACATGCGGAACAATGTAAAGCAAGTGGCGGACTTGGTGGACAAGCTCCCTGTGGAGCACTCCAGGCCTTTTCAGGAGGTGTTCAGGCCAGCTGAAGGCGTGTCGTAAATTCTGTCCAGGGGTGCTTACGACACTTTTGATATGCATCCAGAGCCGCTGCTCAAGTATAGTGATGCACAGACTCTTCATGGCTGCGTGCTCTGACCTGGACAATCGAGTCAGCAGCGCTTGTGGAGTCCCTTGCCGGGGGGATAATATTTTTGGCCGAGAAAGTTGAGCAGGTGTCGAACAGCTCCACCAGCGGGAAAACCGCTATGGACAATCTCTCCCGCCGGGCGCCTTCAGCTTCTACTCATCAGGTAAACGTTTTTTTTCCGGGGAAGAAGGAGTGCTCCCTATGCCTACAATAGGCGTCGTACACTCCCTCCTTCCCAACAGCCCTTCTCAGGCTCAGCCCCAGCACGGTCATTCGCGTCAACAGCGTGCGCCCAGACAGGTCCCTGCAGCTCCCCAGCAAAAGCAAGGGACGGGCTTTTGGACTGGCTCCAGCTGAGCAGAGTCGCTATCAAAGTGTCCGTGCCGGAAGATTCTACCGGTCGGAGGGAGGTTAACATTTTTTCTCCAAAGTGGCCTCTTGTAACCTCCGATCGGTTGGTTCTCCAAATAGTCCGGTTAGGATTACTCCCTCAATTTGATCTACAAACCTCCAAATTGCCACCGGGAGCTCAGTCCTTCAGCTTCTAGCACAGGCAGGTACTTGCAGAGGAACTCTCCGCCCTTCTCAGTGCCAGTGCGGTCGAGCCCGTTCCACCAGGGCAGGAAGGGCTGGGATTCTAAGGTACTTCCTTGTGCAAAATAAAACAGGGGGGATGCGTCACATCCTAGACCTAAGGGCCCTGAACAAATACCTAGTCCGAGAAAAAGTTCAGGATGCTTTCCTGGGCACCCCTTTCTTCCCTTGATTCAGCCAAACTCTGGACTTAAAGGACGATCTTATACACACATCCTGATACTTTCAGCTCACAGGAAGTATCTTTGATTCTGTCTGGGAGCGCAGCACTTCCAGTATTGTGTTGCTGCCCTTTGGTCGTGCCGTCTGCGCCCGGGTGTATGACACAAATGCCTAGCAGTGGTTGCAATGTCGATACGCAGACTGGGGAGTGCATTTGTTCCCTTATCTCAATGATGGCCTGTGAAGACACACCTCGGAATGGCAGCAGCTGTACAGTCCAGTGCAGATGACTATTCAACTGCTGGAGCCTACTCGGGTTTGTTATAATTAGCCCTCAAGTCCACAACTTCCTGTTTCAAAGCTGAAAAAAAACTGGTATTATTGGAGCTCTGCTGGATCACAGACGGCTCCCTGCCGCCCTATCTCCCAGAGACGAGGAAACAGACAATCTTCGTGCTCAGTTTCTATGGCCAGAGCGTCTCAGCGGATCACAGCTCGGCAGATGTGAGATCCTGTGCCACATAGCCTCCACAGTTCATGTGACCCATGGCCTGTCTTCACATGAGATCTGCTCAATGGACCCTAGCTTCCCAGTGGTATCAAGCTGCAGGGACTCTAGAGGATGCGATCCAGCTGTCCACCGAATTTCACCATTCCCTTCAGTGGTAGACAGTTCGATCCAATTTGACCTTGGGACGTCCCTTTCAAATTCCTCAGCCTCAAAAACAGATGCATCCCTCCTGGGGTTGGGAGCTCATGTAGATGGGCTTCACACTCAAGGAGCTTGGTCTCTCCAGGAATCAGGTCTTCGGATCAATCTCCTGGAGTTGCGAGCGGTCTGGAACGCTCTAAAGGCTTTTAGAGATTGGCTGTCAAATCACATTATTCAAATTCACACAAACAATCAGGTTGCCATGGCACCGGATCTCGCCCCTGTGTCGGGAAGCCGTCCAGATGTGGCTCTGGGCTCGCTGTCACGGCATGTTTCTCCAACGCCGGTCCCTCAGTTCTGTTCCAGGCTCAGGCCCCACGACAGACTAGCATCAGATGCCTTTCTCCTTCATTGGGGGAAGGGCCTTCTGTATGCATATCCTCCCATACCTCTGGTGGGGGAAAACTTTACTGAAACTCAGGCAAGACCACGGAACCATGATTCTGCTTGCTCCTTTTTGGGCCGTGTCAGATTTGGTTCCCTCTTCTTCTGGAGTTGTCCTCTGAAGAACCGTGGAGATTGGAGTGTTTTCCCACCCCTCATCACATAAAGCACATAAGCACTGCCACCCTAGGAAAAGACCAAGGTCCATCAAGCCCAGCACTCTGTCTCCGACAGCCGCCAATCCGAGGCCCCAAGAACCTGGAAAACCCAAAATTTAATAATGATCAGTGGACTTTTCCTTTAGGAATCTGTCAGACCCCCTTTAAAACTTAACAAGGCCAGCTGCTTGTCACTACCTTCTCTGGCAATGAGTTCCAGATAACTACGCGCTGAAGTAAAGAAAAACTTTCTCCGCTTTGTTTTAAACCTACCACATTCTAATTTCATCTTGGTCCCTGGTTCTATTATGTTAGAAAGTGTAAACAAACGCTTCACATCTCTCCGCTCTACCCCACTCATTATTTTGTAGACCTCTTATCATATCGCCCCTCAGCCGCCTTTTCTCCAGGCTAAAGAGTCCTAGCCATCTTAACCTCTCCTCATAGGGTAGTTGTCCCATCACTTTTATCATTTTTGTCGCCCTTCTCTGCACTCAGAACGAGGGGGACGCTTCTGCATCCCAACCTCTGTCTCTGGCTCTCACGGCCTGGATGTTGAGAGCGTACACTTCGCCTCCATGGGTCTCTCTGAGGGTGTCTCCCGAGTCTTGCTTTCTTCCAGAAAAGATTCCACGAAGAGGTGTTACTCTTTTAAATGGAGGAGGTTTGCTGTCTGGTGTGACAGCAAGGCCCTAAATCCTCGCTGTTGTCCTACACAGACCCTGCTTGAACACCTTCTACACCTGTCAGAGTCTGTTCTCAAGACCAATTCCGTAAGATTTCACCTTAGTGCGATTAGTGCTTTTCATTACGGGTAAGCCTATCTCTAGACAGCCTTTAGTTGTTCACTTCATGAAAGGTTTGCTTTTGAGAACGCCCCCTGTCAAACCTCCACCAACATCGTTCTCACCCAGCTGATGAAACCTCCTTTTGAGCCTCTGAATTCCCTGCCATCTGAAGTATTTGACCTGGAAGGTCATTTTCTTGGTGGCTGTTACTTCAGCTCGTAGGGTCAGTGAGCTTCAAGCCTTGGTAGTTCATGCTCCTTATTTCAAGTTGCATCACAATAAGTAGTCCTCTGCACTCACCCTAAGTTCCTGCCGAAGGTGGGGTCGGAGTTCCATCTGAGTCAGTCGTCTTGCCAACATTTTTTCCCTGTCCTCATACCCGCCCTGCTGAACGTCAGTTGCATACATTGGACTGCAAGAGAGCCTTGGCCTTTTATGTGGAGCGGACTAGCCTCTTCAGATAGTCCACACAAATGTTTGTTTCTTTTGATCCCAACAGAAGGGGAGTCGCTGTTGGGAAACGCACCATTTCTAATTGGCTAGCAGATTGCATTTCCTTCACTTATGCCCAAGCTGGGCTGACTGTTGAGGGTCATGTCACGGCTCATAGTGTTAGAGCCATGGCAACGTCAGTGGCCCACTTGAAGTCAGCCACTATTGAAGAGATTTGCAAGACTGTGACTTGTCATCAGTCCACACATTCACATCTCATTACTGCCTCCAGCAGGATACCCAACGCGACAGTCGATGCTGCAGAATCTGTTTGGGGTTTAGAATCTAACTCCACCCCCCTAGGCCCATTTTTATTCTGTTCCAGGCTGCACTCTCAGTTAGATGTTCTGCTTCGTAGGTCAATCCTTTGTTATGTCTTCGCCGTTGCGAGGCCCAATTGACCTTCTTTCTTGTTTTGGGTGAGCTTGGGTTCTAGGGATACCCCACTCGTGAGAACAAGCAGCCTTCATGTCCTCGGAGAAAGTGAAGATATACAGTGGTGGAAATAAGTATTTGATCCCTTGCTGATTTTGTAAGTTTGCCCACTGACAAAGACATGAGCAGCCCATAATTGAAGGGTAGGTTATTGGTAACAGTGAGAGATAGCACATCACAAATTAAATCCGGAAAATCACATTGTGGAAAGTATATGAATTTATTTGCATTCTGCAGAGGGAAATAAGTATTTGATCCCCCATCAACCAGTAAGAGATCTGGCCCCTACAGACCAGGTAGATGCTCCAAATCAACTCGTTACCTGCATGACAGACAGCTGTCGGCAATGGTCACCTGTATGAAAGACACCTGTCCACAGACTCAGTGAATCAGTCAGACTCTAACCTCTACAAAATGGCCAAGAGCAAGGAGCTGTCTAAGGATGTCAGGGACAAGATCATACACCTGCACAAGGCTGGAATGGGCTACAAAACCATCAGTAAACCGCTGGGCGAGAAGGAGACAACTGTTGGTGCCATAGTAAGAAAATGGAAGAAGTACAAAATGACTGTCAATCGACAAAGATCTGGGGCTCCACGCAAAATCTCACCTCGTGGGGTATCCTTGATCATGAGGAAGGTTAGAAATCAGCCTACAACTACAAGGGGGGAACTTGTCAATGATCTCAAGGCAGCTGGGACCACTGTCACCACGAAAACCATTGGTAACACATTACGACATAACGGATTGCAATCCTGCAGTGCCCGCAAGGTCCCCCTGCTCCGGAAGGCACATGTGACGGCCCGTCTGAAGTTTGCCAGTGAACACCTGGATAATGCCGAGAGTGATTTGGAGAAGGTTCTGTGGTCAGATGAGACAAAAATTGAGCTCTTTGGCATGAACTCAACTCGCCGTGTTTGGAGGAAGAGAAATGCTGCCTATGACCCAAAGAACACCGTCCCCACTGTCAAGCATGGAGGTGGAAATGTTATGTTTTGGGGGTGTTTCTCTGCTAAGGGCACAGGACTACTTCACCGCATCAATGGGAGAATGGATGGGGCCATGTACCGTACAATTCTGAGTGACAACCTCCTTCCCTCCACCAGGGCCTTAAAAATGGGTCGTGGCTGGGTCTTCCAGCATGACAATGACCCAAACATACAGCCAAGGCAACAAAGGAGTGGCTCAGGAAGAAGCACATTAGGGTCATGGAGTGGCCTAGCCAGTCACCAGACCTTAATCCCATTGAAAACTTATGGAGGGAGCTGAAGCTGCGAGTTGCCAAGCGACAGCCCAGAACTCTTAATGATTTAGAGATGATCTGCAAAGAGGAGTGGACCAAAATTCCTCCTGACATGTGTGCAAACCTCATCATCAACTACAGAAGACGTCTGACCGCTGTGCTTGCCAACAAGGGTTTTGCCACCAAGTATTAGGTCTTGTTTGCCAGAGGGATTAAATACTTATTTCCCTCTGCAGAATGCAAATAAATTCATATACTTTCCACAATGTGATTTCCGGATTTAATTTGTGATGTGCTATCTCTCACTGTTACCAATAACCTACCCTTCAATTATGGGCTGCTCATGTCTTTGTCAGTGGGCAAACTTACAAAGTCAGCAAGGGATCAAATACTTATTTCCACCACTGTACCTGTAGTAGGTATTCTCTGAGGACAAGCAGGCTGCTTGTTCTCACTGATGGGTAACGTCCAACGGCAGCCCCAGGATCGGAAGATCTTTCTAGCAACAAGTTTTGCTAGCCCTCACATGCACATGCGCGACAGTCTTCCCGCCCGTAGCGCGAGTGTGTCCCTCAGTCTTTTTCTTTCCCCGGCTCAGGACGACTGTTTTCAGGTGTTCTGCGCCCTAGAAGAGACCCTCGCAGCGTTTCGCCGCGTTTTTTTGCCAATTTTCGGTGTGTGTGTTATGACATTCGTCTGTTTCCGTCTTCGCTTTAAAAAAAATCTTTTTTTCCTGTAAGTTTTTTTTTTTTTTTCCTTTTTCTTGTCGTGTGTGGCCTATTTTGGCCGCCCGTTCGGGTTTTTCCCCTTTTTTGGTGTCTTCTTTGACTTTGACCTCGCCGGCGCGATTTTTCCGCCCATGTCCTTGAAGCCTGCCAGCGGCTTCAAGAAGTGCACGCGGTGCAACCGGACCATCTCGTTGACTGATAGACACACCTCGTGTCTTCAGTGTTTGGGAGAGGGTCATCGTCCCAACGCCAGCACGCTGTGTCTTCAGCTCAAAAAGAGGACCCAGGCGGCGAGATCGGCTCAGTGGATCTTGTTGTTTGGAACCGGGTCTGGGACGTCGACGGAGCCAGCTGTACCGAGGTCATCGATGGTATCGATGTCGGCATCGGAGGGTGCATCAACGTCCGGAGTGCAGGTGATGGCTGTCCAGAGATCCCATGCTGGTAGCAGTAAGCCATCGAGTGGGTCGCCACCTGCCTCGAGGGCTCCTGCGGTGCAGGCCCCCCGGGACCGACCACCTTCGGACCCAGCCCCGAGGAGATGTGTGGATTCCACGTCCTCCTCTTCGGTACCAGGAGGTACCGGTACTGTGCTTCGAGTGAAGGCGAAGAATCATCGGCAACAGTCACCTTCCTGTCACGGTACCGAGAGCTCCGGGACGCCAAGGGAGCTGGCACCCGAGAAGCGTCGACGCCGAGAGGACCTCTCACCCTCTATACAAGAAGTGTCGATGCGTTCTGCTCCGGATAGCCCGGTACCGCCTCCACGCTCCAGACAGGTTCTGACATCGTCACCGGTACCGGCCCCATTGCCTTGCTCGACAAGCCACTCTAGACGAGCGCCTTGAGGCCATTCTTCTGGGGATTTTGGAAAGGCTGCTCGGGTTCCGGGGGTGCTTGCGCCCTCAGTACCGTTGAGAGATGCAGCGGCTGGCTCCTCGCCCGTGGTGCGGTCTGCGACGCCGGTGCCGCTTGCGGTATCGACGCCTGCTGCCACCCGAGTTGACTCTCCGCCGACGTCGCTGGAGGAAGCTTCGTCGCCGCCGGCGTGGGAGTCTTCTCGGCACCGCCATTGAGGACCTAGATGGGCTCGGCTTCGGACTGAAGTTCGTGAACTTGTGTCCAATACCGAAGGGGAGGCCTCGTGGGAGGCAGAGGAAGACCCAAGATATATCTCTGACAAGGACTCTTGCGGTCTTCCTTCTGATCCCACTCCTTCGCCGGAGAGAAAGCTTTCTCCCCCTGAGAGTTTCTTTCTCATCATTTGTCCGGGAAATGTCTACGGCCATTCCCTTCCCCGTGGTTACTGAGGATGAGCCCAGGACTGAGATGTTCGAGGTCTGGACTATCCTTCGCCACCTAAGGAGTTGTCCACTGTTCCCCTTCACAATGTCCTGAAACAGACATTGATGGCAAACCGAACGAAACCCTTAAGTAATCCCCACATTCCCAAGAAGATTGAGTCCCAGTATCAGATCCATGGGGACCCAGAGTTGATGAAGACCCAGTTGCCTCATGACTCTGGTGTTGTGGATCTGGCTGTCAAAGTCTAGAGTACTATGGAGTACGCCTCGGCGCCCCCGGGGCGGGACTCTGGACTCTTTTGGGAGGAAAGCCTACCATTCTGCTATGCTCGTGTTCAAGATTCAATCCTACCAGCTCTACATGAGCATCCACTTGCGGGACAATGTGCGGCAGCTGACAGACTTGGTAGATAAGCTCCTGTCGGAGCAGGCCAAGCCGTTTCAGGAGGTGGTCAGGCAGCTGAAGGCGTGCTCGGAAATTCCTGTCCAGGGGTGCTTACGACACTTTTGATGTTGTATCCAGAGCTGCTGCTCAGGGTATAGTGATGCGCAGACTCTCATGGCTGCGTGCCTCTGACCTGGAAAATTGAGTCCAGCAGCGGATAGCGGATGCCCCTTGCCGGGGGGATAATATTTTTGGCGAGAAGGTCGAACAGGTGGTAGAGCAGTTCCACCAGCAGTACACCGCCTTCGACAAACCCTCCCACCGGGCGCCTTCAGTATCTACCTCAACAGGCAGACGTTTTTATGGGGGAAGGAGGAATGTTCCCTACGCTTATAATAAGCGTAGGTACAATCCACCTGCCCGCCAGCCTGCTCAGGCTAAGCCCCAGCGCGCTCGTTCACGTTAACAGCATGTGCCCCAGCAGGCCCCTGCAGCTCCCCAGCAAAAGCAAGGGACGGGCTTTTGACTGGCTCCAGGCGAGCATAGCCGATGTAAAAGTGTCTGTGCCGGACGATCTGCCAGTAGGAGGGAGGTTAAAGGTTTTTCACCAAAGGTGGCCTCTTTTAACCTCCGACCGGTGGGTTCTTCAAATAGTCCGGCTAGGATACTCCCTCAATTTGATCTCAAAACCTCCAAATTGCCCTCTGGGAGCTCAGTCCTTCAGCTTCCAGCACAAGCAGGTACTTGCAGAGCAACTCTCCGCCCTTCTAAGCGCCAATGCGGTCGAGCCCGTGCCACCGGGGCAGGAAGGGCTGGGATTCTATTCCAGGTACTTTCTTGTGGAAAAGAAAACAGGGGGGATGCGTCCCATCCTAGACCTAAGGGCCCTGAACAAATATCTGGTCCGAGAAAAATTCAAGATGCTTTCCCTGGGCACCCTTCTTCCCATGATTCAGAAAAACGATTGGCTATGCTCTCTGGACTTAAAGGATGCTTATACTCACATCCCGATACTGCCAGCTCACAGGCAGTATCTTAGATTCCGTCTGGGAACACAGCACTTTCAGTATTGTGTGCTGCCCTTTGATCTCGCCTCTGCGCCCAGAGTGTTCACAAAATGCCTGGCAGTCGTAGCGGCGTCTCTACGCAGACTGAGAGCGCACGTGTTCCCTTATCTCGACGATTGGCTGGTGAAGAACACGTCAGAGGCAGGAGCTCTACAGTCTATGCGGATGACTATTCGATTCCTGGAGTTACTGGGGTTTGTGATAAATTATCCAAAGTCACACCTTCTTCCAGTTCAACGACTAGAATTCATAGGAGCTCTGCTAGACTCCCAGACTACTCATGCCTACCTCCCCGAGGCGAGGACAGACAATCTCCTGTCCCTTGTTTCCTGGGTACAAGCGTCTCAGTTTATCACAGCTCGGCAGATGTTGAGATTGCTCGGCCACATGACCTCCACAGTTCATGTGACTCCTATGGCCCGTCTTCACATGAGATCAGCTCAATGGACCCTAGCTTCCCCTAGTGGTTTCAAGCTGCGGGGGAACTAGAGGACGTGATCCAACTGTCCACAATTTTTCTCACATCCCTACATTGGTGGACAATTTGCTCCAATTTGACCTTGGGACGTCCCTTTCAAATTCCTCAGCCGCAAAAAGTGCCGACAATGGATGCATCTCTCCTGGGGTGGGGAGCTCATGTCGATGGACTCCACACCCAAGGATGTTGGTCCCTCTAGGAAACAGGTTTCTAGATCAACCTGATGGAGTTGCAAGCGGTCTGGAACGCGCTAAAGGCTTTCAGAGATCGGCTGTCTCATCAAATTATTCAAATTCAGACAGACAATCAGGTTGCCATGTATTACATCAACAAGCAGGGGGGCACCGGATCTCGCCCCCTGTGTTAGGAAGCCATCAGGATGTGGCTTTGGGCTCGCCAACACTGCATGTTTCTCCAAGCTACGTATCTGGCAGGCATAAACAACAGTCTGGCTGACAGGTTGAGCAGGATAATGCAACCTCACGAGTGGTCTCTCAACTCGAGAGTAGTTCGCTAGAACTTTCAAGCATGGGGCACCCCCTTGGTGCCACTCAGGTCAACCACAAGGTCCCTCAGTTCTGTTCCAGACTTCAGGCCCACGGCAGACTAGCTTCGGATGCCTTTCTCCATTGGGGGAAGGGCCTCCTGTATGTGTATCCTCCCATTCCCTTGGTAAGGAAGACTTTGCTGAAACCCAAGCAGGACCGTGGAACCATGATTCTGATCGCTCCCTTCTGGCCGCGTCAGATCTGGTTCCCTCTTCTTCTGGAGTTGTCCTCCGAAGAACCGTGGAGATTGGATTGTTTTCCAACCCTCATCACTCAGAACAAAGGGGCGCTTCTGCATCACAACCTCCAGTCCCTGGCTCTCAAGGCCTGGATGTTGAGAGTGTAGACTTTGCCTCTTTGGGTCTTTCTGAGAGTGTCTCCCGAGTCTTGCTTGCTTCCAGGAAAGATTCCACAAAGAGGTGTTATTCTTTCAAATGGAAGAGGTTTGCCATCTGGTGTGACAGCAAGGCTCTAGATCCTCACTCTTGTCCTACACAGACCCTGCTTGAATACCTTCTGCACTTGTCTGAGTCTGGTCTCAAGACCAACTCTGTAAGGGTTCACCTTAGCGCAATTAGTGCTTTTCATTATCGTGTAGAGAGTAAGCCGATCTCGGGACAGCCTTTAGTTCGCTTCATGAGAGGTTTGCTTTTGTCAAAGCCCCCTATCAAGCCTCCTACAGTGTCATGGAATCTCAATGTCGTTCGCACCCAGCTAATGAAACCTCCTTTTGAGGCACTGAACCCCAGCCATCTGAAGTACTTGATCTGGAAGGCCTTTTTCTTGGTGGCAGTCACTTCAGCTCATAGTCAGTGAGCTTCAAGCCTTGGTAGCTCATGCTCCTTATACCAAATTTCATCATAACAGAGTAGTCCTCCGCAAATGTTTGTTTCTTTTGATCCCAACAGAAGGAGAGTGGCTGTCAGGAAACGCACCATCTCAAATTGGCTAGCCAATTACATTTCCTTCACTTACGCCCAAGCTGGGCTGACTCTTGAGGGTCATGTCACGGCTCATAGTGTTAGAGCCATGGCAGTGTCAGTGGGCCACTTGAAGTCAGCCGCTATTGAAGAGATTTGCAAGGCTGCGACGTGGTCTTCTGTCTACACATTTATATCTCATTACTGCCTCCAGCAGGATACTCAATGTGACAGTCGGTTCGGGCAGTCGGTGCTGCAGAATCTGTTTGGGGTTTAGAATCCAACTCCAGCCCCCTAGGCCCATTTTTCTTCTGTTCCAGGCTGCACTCTCAGTTAGTTGTTACTATTAGGTCAATCTCACTTATGTCCTCACGGTTGCGAGGTCCAATTGACCAGTGTTTGTTGTTTTGAGTGAGCCTGGGGGCTAGGGATACCCCATCAGTGAGAACAAGCAGCCTGCTTGTCCTCGGAGAAAGCGTGGTTACTTACCTGTAGCAGGTATTCTCCGAAGACACCCGCCCACCTCCCCTTTGGAGTTGTGTCTTCTCTTGTATTTTGCTTTCTATTTGACTGAGGGACATGCTCGCGCTATGGGCAGGAAGACTGTCACGCATGCGCGGTTCACATGTGCACGCGAGGGCTAGCAAAACTTGTTGCTAGAAAGATCTTCCGATCCTGAGGCTGCCGTCAGACATCACCCATCAGTGAGGACAATCAGCCTGCTGTCCTCGGAGAATACCTGCTACAGGTAAGTAACCTCGCTTTCTCCGAGGACAGCAGGCTGATTGTTCTCACAAAGCTGCCCGCCTCCCGTTTGGAGTTGTCCTTGTTATTTGTTATTGCTTTATATTTAACTGAAGCGGGACTCACGCACGACGGGCGGGAGGATGGCAGCGCATGTGCGGTGCGCACACCCGCGCGCTCGAAGGCTGTAGCAAACTTTTTGTTGCTGGGAAGATTTCCGTTCCTTGGGCTGCCGTGGATTTCACCCAATAGTGAGAACAAACAGCCTGCTGTTCTCGGAGAATACGTGCTACAGATATGTATCTTCGCTTTAATGCAAGGGAGAAAGGGATCAGGATTAGGGATCCTACTCTAGGTTTTTCACTCTTTCCCTTTTCCCCTTTCTCAGAGCATGGCAGTACAGTTTGTTTAGTTAGTCGGGCTTAGGGCTGTTGGTTCCATGTTTCTGTGAGAAATGTTACATTTTGAGGCTAGTGCAGGCCTCTCAGGTTTCTCTCGGTTTCCATGGTAATCCTGCACCCTCTGTTCTGCCCTGGTGGCGTTTGCTCTGTGTGTGTACTGTTTACATCAAACTAGTTTTATTCAGGACGGTGGCTTACCTTTCAGCCTGAAGGTTACAGGTTCAAGGGTGGTTTTATCCATCCTATTAGAAATTGTGGGCTCAGCTAGGTTTCCAGCGGGGCATATTTTTTTTCATTTTCTCTTATTGCTTGCTAGGCCAAGTACTTCTTACACGACTGGAACAGTTATCAGAATGTAATAAATAATAATAATAATAAAGATTGCCCTTCTCTCTTTGCACACTGATACTGGCCACACCTTTGCATACTAGCCTCAGCTACCCCGGTATCTGCAGTGTACCCGGTACCTGTAATTGCTTCTATGGTATTTTTGGCATCTTTTCATGCTATGGGGTACCTAAATTTTATGAGGAGTAGTCCAGGAGCTACTTCAGTGTAGAGGTAGCTTAATAGTTGTTGCAATCAGCTGAGAGTAAGCACAGAGCTCTAGGGGTGCTGTTTCACGACCCACTGCAGCTTGCTATCTGTAGTGCGCAATGGTGCAACAGCCATATTCTGCTACACCATCTGTCTCTGGTTTTCAGCCACACTTGTTAGCTCCAATGCACAGCAGTTATAGTGCACAGTCACACCAGCCAATTCTTGTCCCTATCTGCAAGAAGTTAGCACTGGCTTAGGCATCAGACCACTGACTGATGTGGCTTCCAAGTCACATTTGGCAACCTGCCTATTAGAAGTAATCTTGGGACTGGAGAAGATCTAGGGCAATTGTGTAAAGATCTGAGGGACTTCCAAGTCTCGGAGATTGCCAGGGGATGAGTTTAAGGATGATTTTTAATCCGCTTGGTTTTGTCTTAGGTTTTGTGGGGCCAGGAAAACCACTTTCAGATTTTCCACTTCCACTACGACAAGCCACTTGGCTGCTGGTAGAATGAGCTCTGTTTCAACTCTAGGTCAACCTATGCCTGCTGCATCTTCCAATGATGGAGTCTCAGTTCACTCCTCAGGCAGGACTCCTGTACTGGTTTCAGGAGGAGTGGACCAAGATTACCTCAGCTCAGATGTGTCTTAGTTTTTCTATAGCACAGTTACAACCTGGACTTCACTTCAGATTTTTCTTGGAGTCTACATGCAAGCTCAAACACTGTCAGGCAGTTCTTGCCACCTTGCCAATGTTTCTTCCTTTAGGCACAGTCGAGTCTGTCCCCAGTTGCAACTGGGGAATGGGAAGTTGTCCCTTTGCTTTGTAGTTCCAACCAGGGAGCTTCCTTCCAGCTGAAGAGTCTAGGGTGTTTACGGTTCAGCTTTTCATAATGGGAACCTTGCAGTGTGTAATAATTCTGTCTGGTGGGAAGAGTTTCTAACCTCCCTGGACCTCAAGGAAACGTACTTTCATATTCCCAGTGCTCCTTGCTGCAGAGGAAGTGACCAGCAAGTTCCGTTGGTCAACTCTTTGCTTCTTGCTTTGCTCGGGACCATAGGAAGGTACCATAAGAAGGCTCGTCATTTTTAGATTTGCAGATGTGGGCATAGCGGTTTTGATGTCAGGAGGAGCAGACCTTTTGTAGAATAGGCATCAGTGTGAAGCTGAAGAGCTGTTCTGCATAAGTGCCATTTTATTCAAAATCCTTTTAGGGGAGCAGCTGCTCCCCTTGCACCCCACCTAGCTATGTCTCTGCATAGTGGGTCAGTGCCTGGGATGACCCACTGAGCAGAAGTGACTTCCTACATAGCCTTATGCATTGCTAAAGACTGTAGCGGTCTTCTAGTGCTCACCATTTTAAGATTAGTGGTGGTAGGATCAGACATATTCAGAACCTGGAGAGCCTTAGGTATATAGGAAGATGGCGACTCCTTAAGAAACACCCACACTGCTGTAGGATCATCAGATTCCTGACCTGTTGAGCAGAAGTGCCTCCTGACATACCCTCATGTTGTCTGGCTGGTCTCAAGAAAGGGAATCTGGCTTCAAGTGCTGCAGTGGCCGTTGGCTGAGAGAAGCAATTTTTTCAGCTAACCTCTGTATGGGACAGTCTTGCCTGTTGCGGGTGGCAACGCTTTCTTCCAGAGTGCAGTTGACTTTCTTTTCCATGTCCTGTCTTTCGTGGCTGCCCTTTGCAGTTTGGCCACTTGGTCCTCTGTCCTTCCGTGGATGGCTTTGCAGATCGCTAACTTGATCTGCTGTCCTTCTCTTGTCAGGCTTTGCAGGCTTGGCATGGCAGAGCTAGGCATTCCAGATTTGACTGGCAGCGCGTGTAACCACGGCCTGTGGATCATTGCTCCAGTCTGCTGAGGTTGTAGTACCCCACCCCACTTGACTGCTTTGGTACATCCCACAAGTCTCTGGATTGATCTGTGGGATGCTATGGAAGGTAAAATTAGTTCTTACCTGATAATTTTCTTTCCATTAGCCCAAGAGATCAATCCAGAGGCCCACCCTTTGTTGTTCTGGGTTGAGTGTTTTCTTCTAGTTGCCTCAGTTTCATCAGATTTCTTCATTTGATTTTTGGCTAAAAATAAAAAAAGGAAAAACAAAACATAAAGGAAACCTTCTGTTACCCTCCCGCAGGAGCAGTTGAGGAGCTTACATGGGCTTTATGCAGGCAGGAGAGGACTTCCTCTTTCATCTTCCACTGCTTTGGTATCGACAATACTGGTTAAGGTGACTGCACATGACCACATATAGTAAAGCTCTGAAGTTCTCTCTCTCTCTCCACCTGCTGGTAGAGGGACATGACCCACAAGTCTCTGGATTGATCTGTTGGGACTAATGGAAAGAAAATTATACTACTACTACTACTACTATTTAACATTTCTAGAGTGCTACTAGGGTTACGCAGCGCTGTACAATTTAACATAGAAGGACAGTCCCTGCTCAAAGAGCTTACAATCTAAAGGACAAGTGTACAGTCAGTCAAATTGGGGCAGTCTAGATTTCCTGAAAGGTATAAAGGTTAGGTGCTGAAGGCAACATTGAAGAGGTGGGCTTTGAGCAAGGATTTGAAGATGGGTAGGGAGGGGGCTTGGCAGAGTTCTGAACGGATTGAAGGGGGGATAGATGGTTAAATGGGAGGCCAGTGAGGAGTAGGTTGCAGTAGTCAAGGCGAGAGGTAATGAGAGCGTGGTTGAGAGTTTGGGTGGTGTGCTCAGAGAGGAAAGGGTGAATTTTGCTGATGTTAAAGAGGAAGAAGCGACAGGTCTTGGCTGTCTGCTGGATATGCGCAGAGAAGGAGAGGGAGGAGTAGAAGATGACTCCGAGGTTGCAGACAGATGAGACGGGGAGGATGAGAGTGTTATCAACTGAGATCAAGAGCGGAGGAAGAGGAGAAGTGGGTTTTGGTGGAAAGACGATAAGCTCGGTCTTGGCCATGTTCAGTTTCAGGTGGCGGTTGGACATCCATGCAGCAATGTCGGATAAGCAGGCCGATGCCTGGGCCTCCACGGTGATGTCTGGTGTGGAGAGATACAGCTGGGTGTCATCAGCATAAAGTTAATACTGGAAACCATGAGATGAGATCAGTGAGCCCAGGGAAGAGGTGTAGATTGAAAAAAGAAGGGGTCCAAGGACAGATCCCTGAGGAACTCCAACAGAGAGCGGGATGGGGGTGAAGGAAGATCGATGAGAGTGTACTCTGAAGGTGCGGTGGGAGAGATAGGAGGAGAACCAGGAGAGGACAGAGCCCTGGAACCCAAATGAGGACAGTGTGGCAAGAAGTAAATCATGATTGACAGTGTCAAAAACGGCGGATAGATCGAGGAGGATGAGGATGGAGTAGTGGCCTCTGGATTTGGCAAGGAACAGGTCATTACAGACTTTAGAGAGTGCTGTTTCTGTTGAGTGTAGAGGGCAAAAACCGGATTGAAGCGGATCGAGGATGGCCTGAGAGGAGAGAAAATCAAGGCAGCGGCTGTGAACGGCGTGCTCAAGTATTTTGGAGAGGGAGATGGGGCGGTAGTTGGAGGGACAGGTAGGGTCAAGAGATGGTTTTTTGAGGAGAGGTGTGACTACGGCGTGCTTGAAGGTGTCAGGGACCGTTACAGTGGCAAGAGAGAGGTTGAGGATATGATAGATGGAGGGGGGTGACAGTATGAGAGATGGTGTTAAGTAAGTTGGTGGGGATGGGATCAGAGGAACAAGTTGTGCATTTCGAGGAGGAAAGAAGACAGGCGGTTTCCTCCTCGATGATATCAGGAAAGGAGGAGAAAGAGTTGGTTGGTTGGTTGGTTGGTTGAGGGAGAGGGTTGAAGGGTGACGGGGAGGAGGTGGCTTGGTAGTGAATTCAAGGTTGATCTTTTGCACCTTGCCGTGGAAGTAGTCAGCCAGGTAATTATCAGGTAAGAACTAATTTTACCATGGCCAAGAGTGTGAAGTGAAGTAGAATCTAGGAATTCTCTAATAGATTGGAGATGTCGTAACCAATAGAAACCCTGCTTAATAATGGCAGAGACTTGAGAATTGAAGGAGAGTCTACAATCAATGATGACAGCCAGATATTGAAAACATTGAACAGGTGATAGAGAGTAAAGCAGTAGGAGCTGGCAAGATTCCAGAAATCCAACAAGCAGTGGTCTTTGCTGGGTTCAGTACCATTTTATGAGTGGTGAGCCAAGTTGATAATGCAAACAAACAGGACTGTAATGCTGAGAGATCTGGTTTTAAGGGACCACTGGGAAAACTAAGATAAATATAATCTGTATAGAAAAATAATTTGATATTGAAGTCTTGTATAAGAAAATCCAAAGGATTTAAGAAAAATATTAAATAGCAGTTCTTAATACCCTTATTAATTGTTATTCTCCGAGGACAAGCAGGCTGCTTGTTCTTACATGTGGGTCGACATCCACGGCAGCCCAGGAATCGGCAAAAAATTTTGCAAGCAAAAGAGCTCCGTCGCGCAGGCAGCGCGAACCGTGCATGCGCGAACGGCTTCCCGCCGGCAGAGTGAGCGTGTTTCCTTAGTTCTTTTTTCTTCGCGGTTAGGTGCGGCACTGTTTTCGCTGCGCTCCGTCAGGCCCAGGAAGAGAACTACTCTTCGCAACTGATTTTTGCTTTTATTTTTTCTTAAAAGATAAAAAAAAAATAGTAGTTTTCCCGTAGTTTATCTTTTTGTCCATTTTTAAAGTTTCCTTTCTTTTTCGACACGACCGGCCTTTGGGTCGCGCGGTCGGGTTTTTCCCCTTTTTTGTGCTGATTGTTCTCACAAACCTGCCCTCCTCCCCTTTGAAGTTGTTGTTTATCTTTATGCTTTTTGATTACACTAAGGAGGCACGCTCGCACTGCGGGCGGGAAGCTGTTCGCGCATGTGCGGTTTGCACTGCCTGCGCGACGGAGCTCTCTGAAAGGACTTTGTCTTTATTTTGCTTGCAAAATGTTTTGCCAATTCCTGGGCCGCCGCGGATTTCGACCCACATGCGAGAACAATCAGTCTGCTGTCCTCGGAGAATACCTACTTTTCTGCAGTGATGAGAATGACTGACAGCCATTCCAGTGGAAGGGGCACACTGTTCTGAGACTTGCAGAACTGTAAGATGGAAGCACTCCTGAAGCAGTTTTTGAGTCCATTTCGCTAGCGCTATGAGTGGCGATTTAAGGCATGGGTGGTGCTTCAATAGATTCAACAGCTGCTGTAGAGAGGAGTTGGCGCAGTTGGAGGCAGGAGTGGTTTTTTTGATGGATGTGGTTTATCTGGGCTTTGTGCAATGGCCTATGTTCTCAGGCGACAGCCAGAGGGGGGAAGACTCTCGAGAGGTTCTACCATTTGCGGCTTGAAGAGATTGACAAGTATTGGGGGATCCCCAAGGTGAGTGCCCTGGTCATTTCTGTGACAGAATATCAGCAACCCTGTAGATGGGGCTCAGCACTTAAGGAGACACACAAGAGAAAGGAGGACCCCCCCCTTAAACAAGTTTTCTCTTTGATGTCAGCAGGGGTGCAGGCTGCTATTTGTGGTGGCTCTTGGGCCAAGCTATGCTCTGTTGGTTTCAACAGCTCTCTGATTCCATAGAAGTGGTGCGTTTGGAGTCCAGGGCAGCCTTCCTGGTGGATTTCTTATGATTTGGTTTATATTTTGTTTCACTTGGTTTTCTCGGTGGTCAATGTCAGGAGGGGGCTATGGCTTTGCCTCAAACGTGTGATCGAGCATGCTACCTATTAGGGGACATTTGTTGTTTGGAGATATAGTTAGTAAACGATTTGGGGTGAGTCTGTATCATGTCACCCCTGTTTCTCCTTTCCTCCAAGGTATACATGTTCAGGTCTTTAATTCTCTCCTCATACAGTTTGCAACGCAAATCCACTACCATTTTTGTAACTTTTCTTTGCACTGCTTCCAGTCTCTTTACATCTTTAGCAAGATACTGCCTCCAAAACTGAACACAATACTCCAAGTGGGGCCTCACCAACGACTTGTAGAGGGGCATCAACACCTCCTTTCTTCTGCTGCTTATACCCCTCTCTATGCAGCCTAGCAATCCTTCTAGCCCAGGCTGTCGCCTTGTCACATTGCTTCTTCACCTTCAGATCCTTGGACACCAACACCCCAAGGTCCTGAGTCGAGCTTACTAATCTCTCCCCTCCTATTCAGTATCTCTCTTTTGGGTTTCTGCACCCAAATGCATCACTCTACACTTCTTGGCATTAAATTTTAACTTACGCTTCTTATAGAAACCGTTTTTTCATTTACCTCTCTTTTTTTTTAATTTTTATATTATATTATTATGTATATATATTATTTTTATATTAAACTGGTGAATGTGAGACAGTATAAGTCTAATATTTTAGTGCTCAGTAAAACTCGTGTTGCTCCGGCTGGTCTACTAGTTAGCAATATGCAGTACTCAACATCACAGCACTACAGCCCTACCTCCCTCCTTGTGCGTACACATCTCAAGATACAAAAAGATGATCACTTATCTTCGGGCTGGTTTCATTATTTCTGCTGTGTGCGTTTGAATGGACCTCCGGAGCAACAGTGGGATTGCGCTGTTGATATATAAGTGAATTCTCTACTTCTTTCTTCCTCCGTGTATAGGCTGTGATATTCTATATCTATGACGTTCTCAACACAAGCTGTGTTTCGCGATGCTGTCGCATCATCAGGGGAACTTATGGTATCTGACTCGGAGACCTACTCCCTTTTATATGAAGGTCTAAAATATAAGTTTGCATCATTGTTATTTCCATATTCATTATATAAAGATCTTATAATATAAGAATCACTAACTGAATAACCATATGTTAAACATTTTTCATTATTTTCTATCGTGGATCAATCTCGTACATCTGTAGCATACCTTAAAAATGGAGCACGTCGCTCTCACAAGACTAACCGATTAGAAAGCGCCTTGTTTTTAAATATAAGGCAACAGGTGTTGTATCTTTTACTCTCTATTTGTGTAGCCACTCAATTTCTCGGTTCAGGCCACGTGGGGGTTACTGTGTCCCACTGGAAAATCAGTCTTTGCTCTTTCAGAGCTCTAGCTACATTACCCCCATATGGTGTCATTTGCATAGGTATCACATATTTTAGATCCAGAATATTATGGTTCAGACTGACCCAATGATCTGCTAAGGGAGCGTGTCTCTTTTGTACTTTCAGATTGCTAACGTGTTCAGCTATTCGTTGTTTGATTTTTTTCTAGCGTAACCAATATAATGCCGTACACAACTTGAAAGGATTCACAATTGTCAACATGAGCTGAAATGGATTTTCTGTTCTGGGGTGAGTCGCCTGATTCGTCTGCCATACATACTTGCGATAGACACACCTAGAAAAAGGTTTGTGTCCCCCTATATTTCCACCCCTGAAATTTTTATTGCTCTTGAATTGAGATCTTAATAATTCACCAATATGTTTTGCCCTTGTACTTGAAATACAGGACTTCCATCAAATTGAAGTAACGCTAACATAGACCAATGCCTTCTGATAATTTGTTGTACTTGTGCTGTTTTGTTGGAATACGGTAATATAGTATTAGTGAATTATTAAGTACATAAGCATCGCCATGCTGAGACAAACCAAGGGTCCATCGAGCCCAGCACCCTGTCTCCGACAGCGGCCAAAAGAACAAATAATTTGTCCCGCCCATCCCAGAAATAGTGGATTTTTCTCACGTCCATTCAATAACATTCTATGGCCTTTTCCTCCAGGAAGCCGTCCAACCCTTTTTAAAATTCTGCTAAGTCAACTGCCTTAACCACTTTTTCCGGCAACGAATTCCAGAGTCTAACTACACGTTGAGTGAAGAAAAATTTCCTCCGATTTGATCTAAATTTACTGCACTGCAGCTTCATCGCATGCCCCCTTGTCCTAGTATTTTTGGAAAGCGTAAACAGATGCTCCACATCAACCCTTTCCATTCCACTCATTATCTTATAGACCTCTATCATATCTCCCCTCAGCCGCCTTTTCTCCAAGCTGAAGAGCCCCAGCCTCTTCAGCCTTTCCTCATAGGGAAGTCGTCCCATCCCCTGTATCATCTTTGTTGCCCTTCTCTGCCCTTCCTTTGTTGAGGTTCTCTTCCAAACCTTGTGGCCCATCATTTGCTTTGGCTTTGAGGTTGGTCAGCTGGTGCGGTTTCTAAGTTTAAGCTTAGTAAATTTCCATTTCGAGGATCTTTTCTGTTTGGGGATGAGTTTGATAAGTTGGTTAAATATCTAGGGGATACCAAAGTTCCTTGTTTGTCTGAGGATCATCCTAGGTCTGCTGGTTGTGGCTTTCTTTCTAGTAGGATACATGGCAGAGATTTTTCGAGTGGAACGAGTAGTTACTGCTCAAGTTTTGCTATTTTCTGAGGTACCAGTTGTTTTGAGGTGCCCAACGTGGAAGTAGAGATGTGGGCACTTCCAGTCCCCTGCTCATCCGCCCCAATGAAGTTTTCAGGGCCCAACTTCTGTTTCCAGTGGGAGCTTGGCTAGCTCAGTTTTATTGGAGGTGGGCCCAAATTACCTCAGATCAATTGGTTCTCAAGGTTATTCATGACTGTTTGCCTTAGAGATTGCGTGGCCGCTGTCAGATGCTTTCATAGAGTCTCCTTGTCATTCTCACCTAAAGGCAGGAGCAGTCAGGGTCACTCTGGAAAGGCTTCTCGCTTTACAGGCAGCCTGTCCTATTCCTCCTTAACATGTAAGGACAGGTCATTATTCCATTTACTTTGTAGTTCCAAAAAAAAGAAGGGTCCTTTTGACCAGTTTTGGATCTCTAGGTGGTCAACCGGATGCTCAAGGTCACCAGTTTTTGTATGGAAACTCTGCATTTGGTCATTGTGGCTGTTTGATCAGGAGAGTTTCTGATGGTTCTAGATTTGAAAGAGGCTTATATGCATATCCTGATTTGCCCTTTGCACCAAAGGTTTCTTTGTTTTGCAGTTTTGGGCCAGCATTTTCAGTTTCAAGTTCTTCCTTTTGGTTTTGCTTCAGCTCCTCGTACATTTATGAAGGGTCGTGGTGGTGGTGGCAGCGGCTCTCATAAAGGACGGCATTTTGGTCCATCCTAACCTGCATGATTGTTTGATCAGAGCAAAATCGTATCAAGAAAGTGTACAAGCAATGGAATTAGTAGTTCAGTTTCTTCAATGGCTTGGTTGGGTAGTAAGCCCTCTCAAGAGTTGTCTGGTCCCGTCTCACTCTTATTTATTTAGGAGTTTCCTTAGTTTGCCTTAGAACAGAATTGTCAAACTTCAGAGTCAGATATGGTCTATTCTTTGCAAGCCGGTACCATGTACGAGAGATTATCTTCAAGTCTTAAGATCCATGGCAGTGACAGTCGAGGTAGTTCTTGGGCCAGAGTGATGCCTATCCAGAAGTCTCTCCAAGAAGTTAGCTCTGTCTTAGGCATCGGACAGCTGATGTGGCTTCCAAGTCACGTTTAGCAAGCTACCTTTTAAAAGTGATCTTGTGGCTGGGGAAGATCTAGGGAAGTTGGGCAAGACCTGAGGGACTCCCAAGTCTCAGAGGTTTAAAGATTCCATTAAATCCTTCCCAGCTTGGTTGTAGGTTTCGCGAGGCCACATGCTCCAGGCCAGGAAAACCTTGTATTCTGGCAGAATGATCTTGGCGTCAACTCCAGGTATACCTATGCCTGCTGCGTCTTCCAATGATGGGGTGTCTGTTCACTCTTCGGGTTTTGTAATAGCAGGACTTCTTTACGGGTAGGAGTGGACCAAGATTGCCTTAGACCAATGGGTCTTGGATTTGTAACGCAGGGTTACAAACTGGAGTTCTCCCATTCCTCTGCAGATTTTTCTCAGATTCTCTTGCAAGCTGAAGCCCAGTTCATGCCACCTTGCAAACGTTTCTTCATTTAGGCACAGTCGAGTCTGTCCCCAGTTGCAACTGGGGGAATGGGAAGTTGTTCCCTTTGCTTTGTACTTCCAGCTGAGCTTGGATGTCATAGGAGTCTAGACTGTTTAATAAGGTACAGCTTTTCACAATGAGCACTTTGTAGTGTGTAATAGTTTATTTAGTGGGGAGAGTTTTTAACCTCCCTGGATCTCAAGGAAGAATACTTTCATATCCCAGTGCACCTTCCTGCAGCAGAAGAATATTATCAATTTGTTCCCGTTGCTTTGTACTTCCAGCCAGGGAGCGTCCTTCCAGCTGAACTTGGACATCATAAGAGTCTAGATTGTTTAATAAGGTTCAGCTTTTCACAGTGGGCACTTTGTAGTGTGTAATAGTTTGTTTAGTGGGGAGAGTTTTTAACCTCCCTGGATCTCAAGGAAGAGTACTTTCATATCTCAGTGCACCTTCCTGCAGAAGAATATTATCAATTTGTGACCATGTCTTTTAGCCTTTCCACATCACCAAGGACATTTTTTTCAAGGTCATGGTGGTAGTGGCAGCTTTCCTTCGTGGGGATGGATTGTAGGTTCATCCATACTTCACGATTGGCTGATTTCTGACTCTCTCTGTGAAGAGACTCTGCTAATTTCATCCAACATAGCTGCTCAGCTACTCTTCTTCATTCAGTAGTATTGGTAATCAATTTCACCATGAGTCTGTTGTTTTCAACACAAATCTTGGTGTATCTGGGAGTGATATTCCACATAGGCTTGGGAAGTCCTTTCTTCCTTTTGCTCCTCTGCAACAGATGCCAACCCAAGTGAGGTTCTACTTTTCCTACCAGGTCGAGGGTCTGGGAATAGGTTCAAGTTCTGGGTGCAATGGTCTCTTCTTGGATATTCTGTTATGGGCCAGATTCTGCATCGGACCACTTCAGGGGTTCCTTCTCAGCTTTGGTCTTTGTTTCTTGTTGTCTTCTAGCCAACTTAGCCTTAACGGGTGAATGCAACACAGCCTTACTCTGACAATTGAGAAGTTCTCACTCTGGAGGCAACTATCTGCAGCTTGTAGGCTGCTAAGACATGCTTTAGCTGGCTGCAACAGATTTCGGATCTCTTCCAAAAGACAGACAGTCGATGTCCTCAATTGCCAAATGTGGAGTTGAGGCTGTCTTATTTAACAGATTTCTTGAATGATTTGTTTTGGCATTGAGTAAGCATATGTCTTTGGCGGTCACAGCTGGTCGTTTGATGTGGTTTATTTGTTACATTTATATCCCACATTTTCCCACCTATTTGTAGGCTCAATGTGGCTTACATAGTACCGGAGAAGCGTTACAGACTCCGGTGTAAACAAATACAAAGTGATGTTGTGGTAAGATAAGGTTCATGTGGCACATCCACACTAGGGAATCGTACAGCGGAAGAGTTGTTTTATGTCCATTACGTTCTTTAGTTTTGTTGTGTTGCAAAGATCAGGCATTTATGTTGTATCGGTAGGGTATGCCTTTTTAAACAGGTTAGTTTTTAGTGTTTTCCGGAAGTTTAGGTGGTCGTTAGTAGTTTTCAAGGCTTTTGGTTATGCGTTCCACAGTTGTGTGCTTATGTAGGAAAAACTGGACGCGTAAGTTGATTTATATTTGAGTCCTTTGCAGCTTGGGTAGTGCAGATTTAGGTACGTTCGTGTTGATTCGGATATATTTTTAGTTGGTAGGCCAATCAATTCTGTCATGTATCCTGGAGCTTCACCGTAGATAATTTTGTGAACCAGAGTGCCGATTTTGAAAGCAGTGCGTTCTTTGATTGGGAGCCAGTGTAGTTTTTCACGAAGGGGTTTTGTGTTTTCAAATCACGTTTTTCCGAAGATAAGCCTAGCTGCCGTGTTTTGAGCGGTCTGAAGTTTCTTTAAGGTTTGTTCTTTACATCCCGCATAAATTCCATTGCAGTAGTCTACATGGCTTAGTACCATTGATTGTATCAGGTTGCGAAATGTTCCTCTTGGGAAGAATTGTTTCAAGCGTTTGAGTTTCCACATTGAGTGGAACATTTTCTTTGTTGTAGACGTCACTTGGCTCTCTAGTGTTAAGTTGTGGTCCATTGTAACGCTGAGGATTTTCAGGCTGTCTGAGATAGGAAGGGTGTAATCTGGGGTGTTGATATTAGTGGGGTTGTCCGTGCTGTGTAGGGATGAGAGGATAAGACAGTGTGTTTTTTTTTTGTTTAGTTTTAGTTGAAATGCATTTGCCCAAGAGTCCATGATGATCAAGCTGATCTTGATTTCGTTTATGATTTCAGTCAGTTTAGATTTGTAAGGAATGAATATTGTGACATAATCTGCATAGATGAAACGGTTAAGGCCTTGGTTGGATAAGGACTTGGCTAGTGGAGCCATCATTAAGTTGAAGAGGATCGGTGATAGCGGTAATCCTTGTGGTACTCCGCAGTCTGCTTTCCACGGCGATGATATGTTTGAGTTTGATTTTACTTGATAACGTTCTTGTGGTTAGGAAACCCTTGATCCAGCTAAGTATGTTTCCACCAATCCCGAACTTATCTAGTAATCTTATTAATATATTATGGTTTACCATGTCCAATGCACTAGACATGTCGAATTGGAGGAGGAGGAGGAGGATGTTTTTGCCTATTGCTATTTCCTTCTTGAATTTGGCTAGGAGAGTGAGTAGTACTGTTTCTGTGCTGTGGAGGGGGTGAAAACCTGACTGTGATTCGTGTAATATTGAGAATTTGTTTATATAATCTGTAAGTTGTTTGGCTGCCATGCTTTCCATTAGCTTGACTGACAGCGGAATGGATGCTACTGGACGGTAGTTAGTGATTTCATTTGTTTTTTTTCTTAGTGTCTTTTGGTTTCGAAGTGAGTAGGATATTGCCATTTTCCTTAGGGAAGTGACCTTGCTGAAGCATGTAGTTTAGGTGGGATGTGAGGTCTGCTAAGAAGCGGTCAGGGGGCGGATTTCATTAGGTAGTTGGGACAGGTATCTAGTTTACAGTGAGTGTTGGAGAACCTGCTGATCGCCTGTGCAACTGCATCAACGTTAAGGAGGGCGAAGTTTAATCAGGTTCGGTCCAACTCATTAAAGAAGATTTTGATGTCAGTGTTGTCCTAAGGTAGCGTGTTGCATAGGTTTACAATTTTTTCATTGAAATACGTAGCAAGTTTGTCTGCAGATGGGATGTCTGTGTTCGATGTAGTGACCAAGTTGGTGTCTAGGAACTTGTTCACGAGTTGGTATAATTTCTTTGTGTCTTTGTAATCTGCTCCACTGAGCAGCAGATGAAGCTTCAAATAGCAGCTGGATAAGCTCCCTTTTAAGGGCAAGCTGTTGTTTGAGGACTCGGTGAAGATGATGAAAGATTTGGGTGATTCATAGACTCAGTATCATCCTGATGACATGTTTACACATTCTTTTTGGTTGCGTCAGGCTCGCCCTCATTTTAAAGAGAACCAGGTACTATCATCCGGGGCAGCCTAGTTTTCTTCACCGATCCAGGTTCATCCCAAGCAGGGTTTTGGAACTCCTGACTTTGTCCTTTTGAGATCCTCCAGAGTTCTACTGAAAGGGTGACAGGGCGCACAGGCCTGTCTTTTCTTCATAAGGTGGTTTCTGCCTTTCATCCCAATCAACCTTTGACTCTTGCTGCTTTGATGTTCGCCATGTACTACTGTACTATTTGAAAGTGACCGGCGTGTTCCATTGGTCAGATCTTTGCTTCATGCTTTGCTTGGGATCTCAGGAAGGTACTCCAGCTTCCAAAGCCACACTGGCGTGCCATTTATAGATTAGTAGATGCAGGTGTAGCAGGGCAATGTCTGGGGTGACCCTCTAAGCAGAAATGACTTCCTGCATAGCCTCATACACTGGAAAAGACTGGTCTAGTGCTCACCATTGGCAGATGTGGCTGTGGCAGGATTAGGAAGATACATACTCAGAACCTGGAGAGCCATAGGTATGCAGCAAGGTGACTCCTCCTTTTGAAACATCCACACTGCGTTGGGATCATCGGATTCCTGACCTACTGAGCAGAAATGACCATGCTGTCCTCTTAACTGTTTGCAAGGAAGGGGATCTGGTTTTGAGAACTGCGGTGGCCGTTGGCTGGGGGAGGCAATTTCTTCGGCTGGCCTCTTTATGGGACAGTCTCTGCCATTGCGGGTGGCAGCGCTTTCTTCCAGAGTGCAGGTGACTTCCTTCTCTGAGTCCCATCTAGCTTCTGTGGTTCCCTTTTGCACTTCGGCCACTTGGTCCTCTGTCCTGCTGTGGATGTCGTTTGCAGATCACCCACTTGGTCTTCTGTCCTTCTCTTGCTAAGCATTGCAGGCTTGACATGGCAGCGCTAGGCATTCCAGGCTTGCAATGGCAGTGCATTTAACCATGTCCTGTGGAGCATCACTCCGGTCTGCTGAGGTTATAGTACCATGCCCCACTTGAGGACTGCTTTAGTACATCCCACAAGTCTCTGGATTGATCTGTGGGATGCTACGGAAAGTAAACTTAGGACCTTACCTGATAATTTCCTTTCCATTAGTCCCAACAGATAAATCCAGAGGCCTGCCCTTTGTTGTTATTGGTTGACTGTTTTCTTGGGCAGACTGGATGGACCTTTCAGGTCTTTATCTGTCGTCATTTACTATGTTACTGTGTTCTAGTTGCTTTAGTTTGATCAGGTTCCTTTATTTGATTTTGGCTAAAAACAAAAAACAAACAAAAAGGAAACCTTCTGTTACCCTCCTGTAGGAGCGATTGAGGAGCCTGCATGGGTTTTATGCAGGTAAGAGTGGGCTTACTGTTTGACAATACTGAAGTTGAGGTGGATGCACATGACCACATATAGCAAACCTCTGAAATTCTCTCTATCAACACCTTCTGGCATAGGGACATAACCCACAAGTCTCTGGATTGATCTGTTGAGACTAATAGAAAAAAATGTATCAGATAAAGACTAATTTTACCTTTGTTTTCTTAGCCGCTGCTGTACACTGAGCAGAGTGTTTCAAAACAAATCTAGGATAACTAGAAATTCCTTGTCATCAAGCAGATGAAGCCATTACGTGTGGGTTGTGTCCATCAACCAGCAGGGGAAGATAGAGAGCACTCAATTTTTCACAGTGCCTCGTGGCCAGCTACCTCCACTGCCTCTTCAGTATTCTCTATCTCCCCAAGCAGAGTGGCTGCAGCTTCTTCGAGCTCCATCAAAAATCTGCCTGGGGGTGGCTCCTGGCTTGCCAGTTGTTAGCCGGGGTGTTAGAGGCTATAGCAGCTTCACTTTGAAGGCACATAGGTCAGCCCTTTCCCTGCCTTACCCATGCCCCCGTGGATGTGGACATATTAGCTTTTCTTTCCCTGTCCTTTCCCACTCAGTGGATGCAGGCACATTGGTTCGCCTTTCCCTGCCTTTCCCACTTATTTGAGCCTCCGGAGTGTTTTTATTTACCTCTTTTGCCTCTGCTTTCCTCACAGCGTTAAAATAAATAAATAAATAATTAATTAAAGTCGCGTTGTGCTTTAGCGCAGCGATCTTGGAAAAGAGGTTTTTTTCTTGAGATTCTTCTGCAGGACCGGAGCTGTGATACTCGGTCTAGTGAGAGATAAGAGTGTTTTCTGACTCCTCCAGGGTGGGCCCGCGATCGGGATGTTTTTGACGCGAACCACCATTTTTTAATTGTATCGCCGTTTTCGGCGATAGCTGCGGAAACTGTAAAGCACTGTTCTAAATGTGGCAAGCGCAAATCAGCAGCGGGGCTCTGTAATTTGTGCTGTACAGATGGTAGAGCCGGCCTGAGCATGACGAGCGGCGATCTTTTGCGCTCTGAACTGGCAGCGGACGCCATTTTGGATTTTCCACATGGCGCGGCCTCCGTTGCGACGGAAAGCCCTGAATCTGGGGGGGTCCTCTGAGTGAGGCTAATAACAGAGCTGATAGCCCTGGGCAGGATCTGGACGGTCAGGGAACGGTTTTCTCCCCTGATTTTGTTTTAATGCTGCATAGGGCGTACATGCTTAAAAGAGCTCTTCCACAGGGTTCTTTGGACCCTCTGCCTGCCCCACCCCCCCCCCCCCCCCCCCCCCCCCCCGGTGGATCCTGGCCTTTTGGAGTTGGCTTTGCCTGTTTCTTATCCTCTTGATAAACGCAAAAGGGCTAATTCCCCTTCTGAGTGTGGCCCCCCCCCCCCCCCCCCCCGGGTGGTCGGGCTATGAGGGGTCTGGCAGAACTTCTTGGGCTGAGGAGCCAGAGTTGGGTGCAGAATTGCCACAGGAGCTTGATGATCCGTCTGCGGTGAGGATTTTCCACCGTGAGGAGCTGCCAGTGCTTATTTCAGATGCCTTACAAGCCCTCTCGATTGAAGATCCTGGGAGTGGCACAGCCTCCTCTGTTAATCCAAGGATGGCTAGTACCAGAAAGCCTGCTCGAGCCTTTCCTTTGCATGACTCCATCCAAGAGCTTATTTCGGCTCAATGGGCTGACCCCGAGGGACCTTTGAAGGTTGCCAGGGCTATAGGGCAATTATACCCTCTGAGTGAGGAACATTTGGCTCGCTTTGCAATGCCTAAAGTGGATGCCCTCCCTGTTGAAGGAGGTGTTGCCCTGAAGGATATTCAAGACCGCAGACTTGATTCAGCTCTGAAGCGGTCCTTTGATTTGGCAGGTCTCACTGTTCGGGCGTCTGCATGCAGTTGTTATGCTGCTAGAGCCTGCTTGGCTTGGTTACAGCAGGCAGTGGAACAGCCCGGTGATGGAGCGGAGACCTTATCTGAAGTGGCTCCGCGGATGGAGTCGACCTTGTCCTTTTTGGCTGATGCCCTTTATGATATGGTCAGATCTTCGGCTAAACAAATGGCTGTAGCAATGGCGGCTTGCCGCACTTTTTGGCTACGACATTGGGCGGCGGACATGGCCTCTAAGCAAAGGTTGGTGAAGTTGCCCTTTCAAGGCCTTCTCCTCCTGTTTGGTGAGGAGCTGGAAAACATTGTTAAAGGCCTGGGAGATTCCAAACCTCAGCGCTTGACCGAAGATAGGCCGAAGCCTTCCTCTAAGGGTCAGGCGATCCGCTCCTCTTATAGACCTCGCTTCCGTGAAGCTAGGAGGTACTGCCCGGGGTGTGCTACTGGGTTCACTTCGCGTGCCTGCTTTCAGCAGAGAAACTCCTTTCTCTCAGGCAAACGTTCCGCAGCTGCTGGTTCAAGGCCTGGAGTTCAGGGGCGACCCTCTCAATGATGGTGCGCCGGCCCCCTCCTCTGTTTCCTGTCATCGGAGGAAGACTTTCCCTCTTTTTTGAGGAGTGGGCCAAAATCTCCGCAGATCAGTGGGTCTTGGACCTGATCAGAGACGGATACCGAATAGAATTCGATGCCCCGTTCAGAGACTTGTTTGTGGAGTCCCGATATGGTTCTGCCACCAAACGGGCGGCGGTAGAGGAGACTTTGCACAGTCTGTGCCAGATAGGGGCTGTGACCCCGGTGCCTCCCGCTGAACAAGGTCTAGGCCGCTACTCCATTTACTTTGTGGTGCCACGAAAAGGCGGGTCTTTTCGCCCGATCTTGGACTTAAAAGAGCTAAACAAGTCCTTAAGAGTGCGGCATTTTCACATGGAAACCCTGTGCTCCGTAATTGCGGTGGTACAGCCAGGAGAGTTTCTCACGTCTCTGGACCTGAAAGAAGCTTACTTGCACATACCAATTTGGCCCCCGCACCAGAAGTTTCTGCGGTTTGCGGTGTTGGGAAAACATTTCCAGTTTCAGGCCTTGCCTTTTGGCCTCACCACAGCTCCCCGAACCTTCTCCAAGGTAATGGTGGTAGTAGCTGCCTTTCTCAGGCGAGAGGGTATCTGGGTTCACCCGTACCTAGACGACTGGCTCATCAGAGCAGACTCAGAAAAAGAGAGTCATCTAGCTACAGCCAGAGTGGTTTCAGTCCTTCAATCTCTGGGCTGGGTCGTCAATATGGCCAAAAGTTACGTGACCCCCTCGCAATCTCTAGAATATTTGGGAGCCAGGTTCGACACAGCCTCGGGCTATGTGTTTCTTCCCGAGCAAAGGCAGTGCAAGCTTCAGAATCAGGTCCGTCTGCTCCTGAGGATGCCCCGCCCGCGAGCTTGGGACATTGTCCAGCTGTTGGGATCGATGACTGCCACCTTGGAAGTGGTGCTATGGGCGAGAGCGCACCTGAGACCTCTACCGTATTTTCTACTTCAACGATGGTCTCCAGTATCTCAGGATTATCAGTGCAGACTTTCTTGGCTCCCTGCGGCCCACCTCAGTATGGAGTGGTGGCTCTCGGACAGCATGTAGCGGCGGGGAATGCTGCTGGCGCTCCCCGATTGGTGCCTAGTGGTGACAGATGCTAACTTGAAGGGCTGAGGTGCACATTGCCAGGGGAAGCATGCCCAGGGTCTGTGGACGCCTGATGAGTCGGAGTGGTCTATCAACCGCCTGGAGTTGAAAGCAGTGTTTCTGGCTCTTCTGGCCTTTCAAGTGACCCTGGAAGGATTGGCTGTCCGAGTGATGTCTGACAACACAACAGCAGTGGCCTACATAAATCGACAAGGCGGCACTCAATGCAGAGCTCTAGCCGCGCATGCCGAACAAATTTGCCACTGGGCCGAGCTGCATCTACAGTCCCTGTCAGCAGTTCACATTGCAGGTCAGAGCAACGTGCAAGCCGACTAAGCAGGCATCAGATTGATCCAGCGGAGTGGGAACTAGCAGACGATATATTCCTGCAGATATGTGCCAAATGGGGCAAGCCAGTGATGGATCTTATGGCGACCAGTTCCAAAGCCAAAGTCCCGTGCTTCTTCAGCAGACGGGAGGGATCCTCGCTTTGCCGGGTTGGATGCCTTGGCTCAACCCTGGCCCCTGGGCTTGCTGTATGTCTTCCCTCCGTGGCCCTTGATAGGGCGAGTGCTCCTGCGGATTCGGCTGCATCCAGGAGAAGTGGTGCTCATCGCCCCGGATTGGCCCAGGAGGCCTTGATATGCGGACCTCCGACAGATGCTGTTGGAGGCTCCCTTTCCGTTACCTCTGGTTCCGCACCTGTTGTCACAGGGTCCGGTGGCCATGGAGGACGCCTGCCGCTTTGGTCTTATGGCATGGCGATTGAGAGGGCGCAATTGAGAGATAAAGGCTACTCAAGGTAATTTCCACTCTCCTGCAGGCCCGTAAGCGCTCCACTTCTGTGGCTTATGCCAGGATTTGGCGCCATTTTGAAGTCTGGTGTGTTTCAAGAGCGCTTTCTCCGTTGCGGGCTCCTGTCTCGCCGATTCTGGACTTTTTGCAGGATGGTGTACACAAAGGCATGGCCTATAATTCCCTGCGGGTGCAAGTGGCAGCATTGGCCTCCCTGTGTGGCAAGGTTGAAGGCGTGTCATTAGCTGCTCATCCAGATGTGGCATGGTTTCTTAGAGGGGTCCTTCGGCTCTGTCCTCCCATGCGGGCACCTTGTCCAGCTTGGAACCTGGGGTTAGTATTGAAGGCCCTTTAGGGTGCTCCCTTTGAACCGCTTCGGCGTGCTTCAGAGAAAGATTTGACACTGAAGGCCATCTTTTTTTAGTGGCCATTACCTCGTCGTGACGGGTGTCAGAGCTCCAGGCACTGTCCTGTAGAGACCCTTTTCTGCAATTATTAGAGTCAGGGGTCACGGTTCGGACTGTGCCTTCCTTCATGCCTAAGGTGGTTTCAGCGTTTCACCTAAACCAGCCTGTTTTTCTTTCCTCCTTTGTTGAGGAGGAGTTTCCAGATTAATTTGGGCAGTTGCACCTTTTGGATGTGCGCAGGACTCTGTTGCAGTATCTGCGAATTACAAATTCTTTCAGGACCTCTGATCATCTTTTTGTGCTGTTTGCAGGTCCTCGCAGAGGGTCTTCAGCGTCTAAAGCCACTATTGCCCGTTGGCTCAAAGAAGCTATCTTTTCAGCATATCTGCTGTCTGGCCGGGCTCCGCCTGAAGCCTTTAAGGCACATTCCACAAGAGCGATTTCCTCTTCCTGGGCGGAAACTGGAGCACTATCTCTTTAGGAGATTTGCAGTGCTGCAACATGGGCTTCTAAGCTCTCTTTTGCCTGACATAACAGGCTGGATATGGCTGCCAGGAGAGATGCACGTTTTGGAGCACAGGTGCTAGCGCGTGGTGTGGCTTGTTCCCACCCTATTTAGGGATTGCTTTGTTACATCCCATACGTAATGGCTTCATCTGCTTGATGACAGGGAAGGGAAAATGAGGTTCTTACCATGATAATTTTCTTTCCTTTAGTCATAGCAGATGAAGCCATGAGCCCTCCCTGTATGATTGTCTGTATTGCAGTGATTCTGATTTTAGGTGCTGTTCTTGTTTCCTGAAGTTATAGTCCTTCCTTGGGGAGTCGGAAAACAGTCTTCAGGATTCTTGTTACAGTTATAGGAGGATGAGTTCATTCCCTCCAGTTCATGTTTTGGGAGGATGAGTTTATTCCCTCCAGGAGGATGCAAGTATTCCCTCCGTTTATATAAAGTGGAGGACGAGTTTATTCCCTCTAGGAGGATGAGTTCATTCCCTCCTTTTTTGGAGTTTATGCCCTTGTTAAGGGGCCATCGTTCGCTGTGAGGAAAGTTCATGTTATTCCCATTGCGGTTTGCCATACTGCTTTGGAAGCTTCAAATACTGAAGAGGCAGTGGAGCTAGCTGGCCATGAGGCACTGTGAAAAATTGAGTGCTATCTCCCCCTGCTGGTTGATGGACACAACCCATACGTAATGGCTTCATCTGCTATGACTAAAGGAAAGAAAATTATCATGGTAAGAACCTAATTTTCCCATTTTGAGGTGGAGTTAGGGCGGGGCAAAGAAAGTTTTATGTCCAGCCAAAATTGACTGGTTATGCTACTGAGGTGCTTTGAGTTCAACAAATGAGGGAATCCATTCCTGGCAAAAGACAATAAGGCCTAAAAACTTGCTCAAGGCCTCAGGTGTAGAGGGAAAGGGAAGTTGCACAATAGAATGACCTTGAGCAGATACACAGAAACCTAAAAAGGTAACCTGGGAAAATACAAATTGCAAATTTTCTTTGTTAACCTTAAGGCCAAGGCCTGCAAGAGACCTTAACAATAAAGTATCTTTAGTACATGCTCCTTGGTGACTTGAACATAATAGCAAATCAACATATTGGACCATTGTGGATGACTCATGCTGAATATCTTGTAAAACAGAACGCAAGGCTTGTGAAAAATGGATAGGACTTTCAGTGTACCCCTGGGAAAAGTGTCCACCAAAGTATATTGTTGGTTATCAAATGTAAATGCAAAGTGGGGCTGTCTTCATGGAGGGGGAATGGAAAAGAAGGTGAAGCTTAAGGCTATAACTGAAAAATAAGTGGCAGAGGCAGGGATTTGAGTCCATATGTCATGTGGGTTAGGCATAATGGGAGATGGGAATCACAGTGGCATTTAAGGCGCATAAATCTTTAACAAACCTGTACGTCTTGCCGTCTGCTTTCAATATTGGCAAAATTGGGGTGTTGTAGTGGGATAAATTACACCTTGATGGAGTAGATTAGCAATAACAAGTTTTGTTCCCTCTAAAGGAGGCTTAGGGAAGAGAGGGTACTGTCTGATCAGGATTTAGGTTTTGTGGAATCAGTTTGTTAGCTGGAAGTGGCGCTTGTGCACATTTGAACATTTGTTCCTGGAGAGGCCCATAAGTGAGGTTGCAAGGCCTCCACCTCCAGTTGTTGCTCCCTCAAAGGGAAGAGAGTGCACCAGGGTCTTGCCAGGAATAGTATAGTATGGACTTGTTGCAAAAAGTCATGCCCTAAAACGTATCAATCACGAGCAAGTCCAGATAATATTCCTTCTCTGCAGTGGTCACAGGTTCTTGAGACAGCTTTCAGTGAGGTATGGGAAGTCCGGTGATTCCTTTGCATTGGATGACGGGTGTTGTAGGGACAGAAACTACAAGCCAAGAGGTTAGACTTTGTTTGGAAACAGCAGAAGTCATTGCTCCAGAGTCATCAATGAAAGTTGTCTTGTGAACCCAATAAGTCTTTCTATCTGTCATGCAGAGGTCAAAGTGAAGATGGGGAATAGTTACTCAATTTCATCTAGTGTAAAATCATTATCCTGGTAATGGTTGGCAGCCATTGGGTAAGGGTTGTGAATCTGGAGTTACTGCCCTGAAGCACCCAGGGAATGTTGTTGCCAGCAAGAGAATTCCCAGTGACCTCCTGTGGTTTGGTGATTTGGGTACCCACAAGTAAGGGCAATTAAGTTGTATATGCTCTAGTTGCCCACAGGCATAACAAGTGTGTCCTTGACTGGATGGAGGGGCTGCTCTCCGTCCCATACCGCCTCGAGCTCCTCTGCTTCCTCCCCTTGTATTTTGTTGGAGAGATGTTATCTGTAAATTTAACAAGGTTTAGTGTTTTTTCATGGTGCCCTTTTTGTTAAACTTGGGTAGCCAGTATTTTCCATTCACATTGGCAGGCAGCTTAAGAACAGAATCAATGGGGTGAGTGGGCTAGTCAATCATAGAGTTTTCCAGCTGATTCTTTGTCAGGTAACAAGCCATGCATAAAAATTGATACCATACCTGCAGTCGTCTGTTCCCTGGTTTCCTGAAAAATCCTGGAAACCCTGGGCACACCTAATATGAAAAGCTGTAATAGTTCACTCTGCTCCAGTCATACATTAGCATACATATAGCATTAATAGATTCCAACAACTTAGTTTTATCGGTAACAAAAGTGGCCAGTTGGGCATTTGTGACAGGAGACAGCAGGCCAATGCCAGTTGTTAGTTCTTACAGGGTGAAAAGCCCTGTGATAATTGGAGGGATTAAGGAAAACTTCATGTGACAGATTGGTTATGTCTGACCAAGTGGGCTTATGAGTTTGTATTATTTATTGCCATGATGTTAGAAATCTGGTAGGATTCTCCTGAAAATCCAGGAGACTCCTAGCCAAATCCACCACATCCCTGGGAGACCAATTGATTGGCACAGTCATAGTAGCATTCTGTCCTGCTGAGGATATCTGCAATGGATAGGCTGTGGACTTATCTCCAAGAGGTTCCAACTGTTTCTTAGGGGTTAACATAGTCACAACAACCTCGCTTATTTTATCATACAATTCATAACATTCATTTTCCTCCCGTATAGTTTCAAAATCTGACTCTAGCGCTTGTCTAACTTCCTCTATCACCTGTGATTCAACTTGCTTTTCTTTCAACATGTCAATTTTCCCTTTTAACAACTTGTGGAGCTGTTTCCTGTGTGCCCCTGCATTATCCAAATCCTTTGTTAAAGCCTTCAATAATTTATTTAATTGATTTACATTATACCTGGACAGATCACCTGTTTCCTTACATTATACCTGGACAGAGCATCTGTTTCCTTAGTGTCAGCAGCAGATGAATTCAGCAACTAGTGGATTGTGTCCGTCTACCAGCAGGTGGCGATACAGATCACTGAATTTAAACCCAGTGATATAGGACGTATAGCTCCTCCTAGAAGCCAGTATATCTCTTATCTCCAGCGGGTGGATGGACGGACATCCTCTAGCTCCTGGATTGCTCTGTTAGGGTGCTCCTGGCCTAGGTCTCCTGGGCAGTTGAATTTGAGGGTATTCTGGCTATTCAGTGCTGGCTTCAGGGGGCATACCTGGTCACCTCGGGTCCCTTCCCCACCCCAGCTGTTCCTCTGCCATTCTGGGCTCCCTCTGCTCAGTTCCAGTATCCTGATTTGGCTTCATTTACCCCCCCCCCCCCCCCCCCCCCCCCAAAAAAAAAAAAAAAAAACACGCAATACAAAGAAATGGGTTTTGGAACCCAAGCTGTTGATTCTGCCTTTATTTTACACTTGTGGAACAAGAAAGCTGCTTAAAAAAAAAAGTGAAAGGCCTCAGGCCAAGAAAAAAAAGAAGACAAGAAAATTCTTGGGCAGCAGCTATTCAAGGGAGAGCCTGCCAGAGGGCATGCTGCATGCACTGCTGCCGGCGGGGTGTCTCTAGGGACCGTGGTGAGTGGCGGTTTTGCAGTAGTGAGTGGTTTTCATTTCATTCAGAGTTCTGGTTGTGGTGGTTCATGGGAGATGGCTGCAGAGACCATGAAATGCTGCTCCTGCAGCATCTGGTGTCTTTTTGTATATGTAGTGTGCCAATTCGTCTGGGGTGACAAGAAAACATGATGCTTTCCTGCATAGGGAGTTTCCATCTTCTCTGCTTGAAGTGCTGACTTGCACAGCTATTTTGACGTCGGACCCTTTGATTCCTCTGTCACAGCAGGGCTCTGGGGAGGGCACTTTACCAGAGTGATCCCTGGCCCTCGTTACCTGAGGCAGGGGTAAGGGTGTCTTGGGATTCGGGGGTGGAGGCACCTTTTACCTTGAGTTTGTGCTGCTATTCCATCAGGCTTTCCTGATGAAGTGCACTCGGCAGCATTCAGGGAGCTCATTGCAGGACTCCCTTGGGATCCCCAGCCTTGCCTTGGGGTCTTCTGAGAAGAGGGGACGTATGGACGCTGCTTCTGAGGTGGGGTCATTGGCCGCTCCTTCCCCTGCTGCTCCCTCGTCTCCCCCCCCCCCCCCCCCTTGTTGGAGCCGCCTCTGTCTGGCAGGTGTGGACTTTCTTCCCTGGAGGGGTACCTGCCCTTGGAACCAGATGATCCTATGGCAGTCTGGATTTTTCACAAGGAAGAGTTGCCCTCCTTGATCATGTGCTTCAGGCCCTGAGTATTTCGGTGGACATGGCCCCCACCCTGGCTGTGATTAACCCCAAAATGGCACGCTTTCAAATTGTGGTGCTCCCAGCAGGGAGTCTCTCTGATGGCGGCTGCCTCTTTACCGTGGATCCTGGCGTTTTTGCAGGAGGACCTGCAGAACGTTTGGCATTTAATTCGCTTCAGCTGCAGGTGGCGGCTCTGTCGTGTTACTGAGGCCAAGTACAGCGGGATGTTGTATGGTTTTTGAAGGGCTTGAGCTGCCTGAAATTTCCTCTACAGCCTTCTGGACTGGCAGCTTAACTTGATTCTCCGTGCTCTGCAGAAGGCAACCTTTGAGCCTTTACAGTTGGGTCCTTGAAGAATTTGACACCGAAGGTGGTTTTTCTAGTAGCTATGGCTTCGGTGTGGCTGGTGTCGAAGTTGCAGACCTTATCTCATCTGGACCCCTTTCTCTGGTTTTTGGACTTGGGGGGGAGGGGGGGGGGTTATGATCCATCTGGTTCCATCCTTTTTACCGAAGGTGGTCTTGGCTTTCCACCTTAATCAACTGCTGTTTCTTCCATCGTTTGCATTGGAGGATTATCCACTGCAGCCCTGCAGTGCTTGGACATACGGCGGGTGCTTCTTCGTTAGCTACACTTGAAAAATGATTTTCACAGGTTGGATCATCAGTTTGTTGTTATGGTGGGTCCATGGAAAGGGCTCACAACCTCCAAGGTTCAGATATTATTGCTAATCAAATATGGAGTGCTTTTAAGCCGGTTACTGTAGAAGATGTTTTCTTTTTTTATTGCCTAAACTTACAAATTGTTGTATGTTAGACAGTTTTTTAAATTTTTTTATTTATCTATTTGTACCCCACAGTTTCCCAACAGTGTCAGGCTCAATGTGGCTTACAATGCACCACAGAGGCAGGCGCCAATGCAGTAAAATGAAGCTAATACAGCAAACCTACAAGAGATAATGGGGAAGAATAGGAATGGATGGAAGGAGTGGGCAAAGTTTGAGGGAAGGGGCATATGTCCAAATGTCTCTAGATCAGTGTGCTTCCAGCAGTGGAGTCACTTGAGTCCGCAGGGTAGGCACTTCTGAATAACATGGTCTTCAGCAATTTCCGGAAAGTTAGATGATCTGTAGTGGTTTTGATGGACCTCGGTAAAGAGTTCCAAAACTGAGTGCCAATGAAAGAGAAGGAGGTAGCGTACGCAGTCTTGTGCTTGACTCCATTGCAGTTCGGATAGTGAAGGGTAAGATATGAACGGGAGAGCCGGAACGTATTCCGAAGCGGTAGGGAGATGAGATCTATCATATAGCCAGGTGCTTCACCATAGAGGATTTGGTGAACTAGAGAGCAAAGTTTAAAGGTGATGCGATCTGTGACAGGGAGCCAATGTAGCTTCTTTCGAAGGGGCGTGGCAGACTCGAACTTGGACTTATCACAAACCAATCTGGCCGCTGTGTTTTGGGCTGTCTGCAGTTTCTTAAGCAGTTGCCGTTTACATCCAGCATTTGTCCTTATTTGTAAACTAATTCACCATCTAATGTATTCTTATGGTTAGTATCATTTTTTTAAAATCTCTGACTTCAGGTAAACGCTCCTTAGAAATAGACCATATAGTATTCACCCCTATACCTAAAGGATCTAGATCTCTCCCTTATTTCCATTTTCCGTCCAATTGCAGGTATTCCTTTATTTATTAAGCTACTAGAGACTTTTGTTAGTAAACAACTATCTCAATATATAGACTTACATTCATGTTTTCACTCATCACAATTTGATTTTAGATCTCAAAAATTCAAAGTTTTATTTATGTAGACATAAATAGATACTGCTTTTGCAAGATGACATCTCTGCTGCGTTTGATTCTGTAGATCATGATTTATTATAGGGGAAATTAAGTGAACTTGGTGGGTTCTATTTGGAATTAGTTTAAGGAATTTCTATATAATCGATCATACCGTGTATAGAAAGACGGAGTGTTGTCTAAAACCTGGTTTTCGAACTGTGGGGTGCTTCAGGGCTCCCCAATATCACCTATGCTGTATAATCTTTTTATGAGTTCTTCTGGATCCATTTCTCTTATAGTGGAGCTGAACGTTTGTTTTCCTATGCAGATGATATTCTGATGTTAGTGCCTATCAGTTCTACCTTGGATGATACTTTTATCCGAGTTTCTCGCTGCATGGATAAAATTCAGAATTGGTCTTGGCAAATATGCTTAAGTTAATTCCAAATAAAACCAGTGTGCTCTGGTTTTCCAATTGTATATTGACCATTCCTTCTACTATATTGCTGGCTCATGGTAAAATGTTAAAGGTGGATAAAGATTCCAGGGTTTTGGGGCTGCTCTGGATTCTTCACTTACATTTGGACCACAGATTACCAACTTATGGAGACGAACTTTCTATCGCATGCGTCAACTATGTCTGATTAGGCCTTTTTGCAGTACTGATTCAGATGTTATCCCATCTGGATTATTGTAACTCTCTTTATGTTGGATTGAATGCCAAACTTTTACACAAATTACAAATGATACAGAATACTGTTGTGCAATTGGTTTTTTGCTTGAAGAAATATGATAGTGTTGCTCCATATGAGGAACCTTCATTGGCTGTCTCTTAGGCATGCATTGCATTTAAAACTGTTCGTTTGATTTTTCATTTTTTGTGTGGTAGTACTTCAGAATTGCTTATTCAGTTCTTTTTGGACTTTTTACTTCCTTTCGGGTGCGTGGTAGCTTTTTATTAAAATTTCCAGCATTTTTAAGCACCATTTTGATGGTATATTCTCTTTTATTGTGCAGTTTCTATTTGGAATGCAGTACCATCATGTATTTGCACAGTATACTCTATGCAACTGTGTAGAACGTTGAAAACTTTAAATTTGAAAATATTGTTTTAAAACATTTTTTTGTTTTATGTAATTCCTCATGTTGTGAGTTTCTTGTTGTGAACCGCCTTGAACCTCAAGCTGGGAGTAGTGTGGCGTATAAATCTCAGATTAGATTAAGGACGCGATTGTTTTGGCGTATGTGCTGCAGGACATCAGGCTTCAGGGTATTTGCAGCAGTTTCTACACACACCGTTGCAATCTCTTGGGCGGAGGTGGGTCCCCCCCCCCCCCCCCCCCCCCCCAGAGGTCTTCTGTTTGGTGGTCACCTGTGCCTCTCTGTGCTCTTTAAGCATTATCGTTTAGATATTGTGGTGCGCCATGATTTGCGGTTTGTTGCAGTGGTTCTTTCTATGGTGTCGTCAAATCCAATCCTCCTCCCTCCCCCCCCCCCCCCCCCCCACTTTAGGGACTGTTTTGCTACATCCCCCTAGTTGCTGGATTTATCTGTGGCTTGAAGCTAATAAAGGTAACTTATGTCATACCTGATCATTTTCTTTCCTTTAGTGGTTCCCTCTCTGCTCTGTGGTGCAAGCATTTCCCCATTTTCTTGTTCTACATGTGTTCACAACATAGTGATTACCTCGGGGGGGGGGGGGGGGGGCAGAATTCATGATGTTTGCACATCCAGTGGACAGTTTCTGAGCTATTGCCTTCGGCTTTGATCCGTGGGGCCTGGGGAATGGGGTGTGACAGGAACAGGATGGCCAGATGCCCATGGTCCAACCAGGCCCTTCTGGGAAGTACTGAGATGACTGGGGGCCCAGTTCGGTGGGCTACTTTGGTAGGTAACATACTGGCTTTTATATCACTGGGTTTAAAATTGGTGATCTCCCTCGCTATCTGCTGGTAAATGGACACAATTCTCTAGTTGCTGCATTCATTTTTTGTGACTAAAGGAAAGAAAATTATCAGGTAAGACATAATTTTACCATCTGTTTCCAAACAGGAAGCCACCTTTATTTTGTATCTGGTTTAAGGTTTGCACATCTAGTGCAGTCAGTATCACTTGCAAATTCTGCGGACTATGGTTGATAACGAGGGGACGCAGCCATTCATTACACTATCTGATGCTTTCTACAAACACCTTTTCTCAATGCATTTCCTTTATTCATGCTTACCCCACTGGTGGTCAGTTGAACAGATGCTGGGCTTCGAATCAGAGTCATGGCACAAAACTGATTCCTGTTAAAACCTGGGGGATTCCTTGCCGTTACGTTGGCTCTTGGTCCAAGGTGTGTTCTAGGAAATAAAAACACAACACAGGTGACAAGTAAAAAAAGAATAATAGCTTTAGTAAAGCTTTGCTAGACAGGCTTTTAATCCATATTTCAGCTGAGCTGTTTTTTTTTATTAGCAATTTTCAGGATACAGATAACATTCCTTGGCGTGGTAAGATAACTGGTAAGCAACACATTTTTACTTTCTCAGTCCCTTTCTGTTACATTAACAGGTACACCATACCTTTCTGGCCCACACTCATCCTTGTTTGGCTAAGCTGCATACACTTTGCTCAGTTTCCTTCACGTCTTAGGTTTCAGGGCTTTTGCTAGTTCATTTGGCTGAACAGATAATTATCTTCAGCCAAATATTCACAGCTGATACCTGTCAGCAAAAGTTACTGTTACTGTTTTCAGCTTCAGAGGAACTTAACAATTCCTCTTTATTAGATGACGCTTTCCATTTTTCCTTCATCCCCTACGAGACCCCAACTCTCCAGTTCTCCTGGGTTCCCTCCAAGGCCTTTGTAAGCAGCTTTGAGACAAGTAAGTATGGGTGCCTTTATTTGTTTACTAGTAAAAAAGGCCTGTTTCTTAACGCAATGAAACAGGCGCTAGCAATGTAATGAGTTCCTGCCATTAATGTTTCCACGATTGTATTCTGAATATAATTGTTGTTTACATGTGTAAGATTTCTTTATATACAATATTTTTTGTGTAAACTATGTTACAATGTGGTAAAAGTTTTCCTTGTTCAGTTCCTTCACTCAGTTTAACAATCACATCAGAAGAGCGCCTTACTCGTGAGAATGCAGCATACAGTTGCCCATGTGAGAGACTGAGAGTGACAGTGTGTTTTACAGACAGTGTAAGAGAGAGATACACAGAGTGATTTGAGGGTGTGTGATGTCTGTGTGTGTCTGTATGTGTGTGAGTGACAAAAGTGATTAAAGGTTTGTCTTCCCTTCCGTTCTGTGCACTTGCCTCCACTGATGTTTGTACCTCCTTGTATATGATTGTTCTCCAAAGACAAGCAGGCCAATATTCTCACAGATGGGTGACGTCACGTCGGCCCGGAGGACTTTCTAGCAAAGTCCATGACAAAATCAAAAAATGTCCCCCGTCGTGCGGGCGGATGCAGTGCGCATGCGCGCGTCCGTTTTCCCGCCCGTCGCGCGGGCACATTCCTCAATTTTTTCTTCTCCGCGTCTGAGGTGACACGGAGCTCGACTGTCGTCTTCGTGTTGCTGTGCCCGGAGGTGAAGATTCGAAGAAAAAAGAAGTATCCTTAATAATTGTATTAGTATTTTTTCGTTTATTAAGTTTCCTTTCTTTTAGCCTGCGATTTTATTTAAATCGCTCGTTCGGGTTTATTTTTTCCCCTTTTTTGTTTTGTGTCATCTTTTTATAGACACAATCGCGTCTTTTGATTTGGCAGGGACAGTTTTTCCCGAGATGTCAACGAAGACGCCCAGAGGCTTCAAGCCTTTTGCCCGCTGTCATCGGGCCATCTCTGGCACTGACACACACTCGTGGTGTATTCAGTGCCTTGGGCCGGACCACCGCTCGGAGAGCTGCAAACTGTGTCTCGCCATGAAAAAGCGGACACTGCTCTCTCGAGACGCCCAGAGAGAAAAGATTTTTGGGCCCGGTGCTTCGGCGCCGTCGACGTCGTCTAAGTCGGCGCCGGGGAAGTCGGTGCCGTCGAGGACGATGTCTTTGCAGCCGGGGTCGTCGAGGTCGACGTCGAAGGAAGCGTCGGCACCGGGAGACAGGGGACAGGCTGCCATTCGACCGATGCAAGCTGGGAGCAGTGATGCATCGAGTGGGTCTCCACCCGCCTCGGCGCCTCCTGCTTTGCAGACCCCCCGGGACCGTCCTGCGTCGGACCCGGCCCCGAAGAAACGTGTGGATTCTACGTCCTCTTCTCCGGTGCCGAGGAGTCTCGACGACATGCGTCGGGCGAAGGCCAAGAGGCATCGTCGTCGGTCTCCTTCGCGTCACGGCACCGGGAGCTCCGGGTCATCGATACATTCGATACCCGAGAAGCGTCGGTGCCGAGAGGACCGCTCTCCCTCTATTACTGAGATTCCGACGCGTGGGGTCACTGGCAGCCGAGTCCCCACTCCCCAGCCTCAGCAGACTTTGCCTCCAGTGCCTCAACCGACCCCTCAGCATCTTCCGGCAGCAACTCTGGATGAGCGTATGCAGGCCATGTTCCCATTTTTTATGGACATGATGCAGCAGTGGCAGTCGGCATCGAGGTTGTCGGTGCCGACGGCGTCGGCGGTGCCGGTGTCGATGATTTCAGAGGCACCGGTGCCGACGGCGTCGGAGGTATCGACATTGCCGGTGCCGGATGTTTCTGCATCAGGCCTTCAGTCCGTGGTGAGGTCTGTCTCACCGGTGCCGCCTCTGGCGCCGGTGTCTTTGACTTCCCAAATTGGCTCTCCCGAGACATCGGGGCAGGAAGCTTCTCCGGAGTCTCAGGGACAGTCAACTTCTCGGCATCGTCATAGAGGCCGTCAAGTCTCTTCGTCGAGACGGGCTCAGATCAGGGCGGCTCTGTCCAAGCTTTTAGCCCCATCTGACAGTACCTCATCTGAGGATGATGATGGAGTGCATGGGGAGTTCTCTGGCGAGGATTCTCAAGGCATTCCGTCTGACTCCACTCCCTCGCCACAGAGGCAGCTGTCTCCTCCCGAGAGCTTGTCTTTTTCATCTTTTGTTCGGGAGATGTCTGAGGCCATCCCCTTCCCCGTGGAAATTGTGGATGAGCCCAGAGCCAAAATGCTTGAGGTTCTGGACTATCCATCTCCACCTTCATCTTCTGCCACAGTTCCTTTTCATGAGACTCTCAAGGAACTTATGTTGAGGAACTGGGAGAAGCCTTTTTCTTGCCCAACCGTCCCCAAAAAAGTTGAGTCCCAATACCGGATCCACGGGGAACCCAGTCTCATGATTCAGCGGTGGTGGATTTCGCTCTCAGGAGAGCCAAGAGTTCCAGGAGCTTCTCCTCGGCGCCCCCGGGGCGGGAGTTTGGGACTCTGGACTCTTTTGGGAGAAAGGCGTATCAGGCTGGTCTGATCGCTGCCAAGATCCAATCGTACCAACTCTACACGAGTATTCATTTGCGGAACTCTGTGAGGCAACTTGAGAGTTTGGTAGATACACTCCCAGAGGAGAAGGCCGAACCCTTTCGTCAAGTGATCAGGCAGCAGAAGGCGTGTCGCAAGTTCCTGTCCAGGGGCATTTTTGACACTTGCGATGTGGTATCTCGCTTCTCTGCTCAAGGTATAGCGATGCGCAGGCTCTCATGGCTGCGTGCCTCTAACCTGGAGGAACGAACTCAGCGGAAGATAGCAGATATCCCATGCCGGGGGGATCACCTTTTTGGAGAGAAGGTAGAAGAGATGATTGATCATCTCTACCAGCATGACAACACTATGGATTCTCTCTCCCGCCGGGCGCCTTCTGCAACCACTTCCACTGCTAGAAGGTTTTTTAAGGGAAGAAGAAGTGCTCCTTTCGCTTCTAGGAACCGAAAGTACACTTCTTATTCCCGTCAGCCGGTTCAGGCTCGACCCCAGCCCGCTCGCTCTCGTCAGCAGCGGGCACCGAAGCAGGCCCCTGCAGCTCCCCAGCAAAAACCAGGGACAGGTTTTTGACTGGCTCCGGCAGAGCATAGCCGAAATCAAAGTGCCTGTGCCGGACGATCTGCCGGTCGGGGGGAGGTTAAAATTTTTTCACCAAAGGTGGCCTCTCTTAACCTCCGATCGGTGGGTTCTCCAAATAGTCCGGTACGGGTACGCTCTCATTTTGATTTCAGAACCTCCAAATTGCCCACCAGGAGCTCAGTCTTTCAGCTCCTACCACAAGCAGGTACTTGCAGAGGAACTCTCCGCCCTTCTCAGCGCCAATACGGTCGAGCCCGTTCCACCAGGGCAAGAAGGGCAGGGATTCTATTCCAGGTACTTCCTTGTGGAAAAGAAAACAGGGGGGATGCGTCCCATCCTAGACCTAAGGGCCCTGAACAAATTCCTGGTCCGAGAAAAGTTCAGGATGCTTTCCCTGGCACCCTTCTTCCCATGATTCAGGAAAACGATTGGCTATGCTCTCTGGACTTGAAGGACGCTTACACTCACATATCGATACTTCCAACTCACATGAAGTATCTGCGATTTCGGCTGGGATCACAGCACTTTCAGTACTGTGTTTTGCCTTTTGGCTTGGCGTCTGCACCCAGGGTATTTACAAAGTGCCTGGCAGTTGTGGCGGCGTCGCTACGCAGACTGGGAGTGCATGTGTTTCCTTATCTGGACGATTGGCTGGTGAAGAACACCTCCCCGCAAGAAACTTTGCAGTCCATGCGGATGACTATTCAGGTGCTAGAGATGCTGGGGTTTGTCATCAATTATCCCAAGTCCCATCTCGTCCCAGCTCAGAAATTGGAATTCATAGGAGCTCTGTTGTGCACAAAGACAGCTTGTGCTTATCTCCCAGGACCCAGAGCGGACAGACTTCTGTCTCTGGTTTCCAAAGTGCAAGCATCTCAACAGATCACAGCTCGGCAGATGTTGAGATTGCTTGGCCACATGGCCTCCACAGTTCATGTGACACCCATGGCACGTTTACACATGAGATCTGCTCAATGGACCCTAGCTTCTCAGTGGTTTCAGGCCACGGGGAATCTAGAGGATGTTGTCCGGCTGTCCATCAATTTTCGCAACTCCCTCAATTGGTGGACCATTCGATCCAATCTGGTCTTGGGACGCCCATTCCAAATTCCTCAGCCCCAAAAAGTGCTGACGACGGATGCATCCCTCCTCGGGTGGGGAGCGCATGTAGATGGGCTTCACACTCAAGGAGCTTGGTCTCTTCAGGAGAGGCATCTCCAGATCAATCTCCTGGAATTGCGAGCGATCTGGAACGCCCTGAAGGCCTTCAGAGATCGGCTAGCCAACAAAATTGTCCTCATTCAGACAGACAATCAGGTGGCAATGTATTACACCAACAAGCAAGGGGGTACCGGATCTCGTCCTCTGTCAGGAGGCCGTGCAGATGTGGCTATGGGCATATCAAAACGGAATTTTTCTCCAAGCCACTTATCTAGCCGGTGTAAACAACAGTCTAGCCGACAGGCTGAGCAGAGTTATGCGGCCTCACGAGTGATCCTTGAACATGACTGTTGCCAAAAAGATCTTTCGAGTTTGGGGCACTCCATCGATAGATCTTTTTGCTTCCCAGGACACTCACAAGGTTCCTCAATTCTGTTCCAGACTTCAGGCCCACGGCAGACTAGCGTCGGATGCCTTCCTCCTTTTTTGTGAGACAGGACTCCTATATGCGTATCCTCCCATCCCTTTAGTGGGGAAGACTCTACTGAAACTCAAGCAAGACCAGGGAACCATGATTCTGATAGCGCCCTTTTGGCCCCGTCAGATATGGTTTCCCCTTCTTCTGGAACTTTCTTCAGAAGAGCCATGGAGATTGGACTGTTTTCCGACCCTCATTACTCAGAACGAGGGGGCGCTTCTACATCCCAACCTCCGGTCTCTAGCTCTCACGGCCTGGATGTTGCGAGCATAGAGGTTGCCTCCTTTGGTCTCTCTGAGGGTATCTCCAGAGTTCTGTTTGCTTCCAGGAAAGATTCCACACATAGGTGTTACTCTTTTAAATGGAGGAGGTTTGCCGTCTGGTGTGACAGCAACGGTCTAGATCCTTTCTCTTGTCCTGCACAGACCTTGCTTGAGTACCTTCTGCATTTATCCGAGTCTGGTCTTAAGACCAACTCGGTCAAGGTTCATCTTAGCGCAATCAGTGCTTATCATTCACATGTTGATGGCTTGCCTATCTCTGGACAGCCTTTAGTCATGCGTTTCATGAGAGGTTTGTTTTTGTCAAAGCCCCCTGTCAAACCTCCTCTAGTGCCATGGGATCTCAATGTCGTTCTCACCCAGCTGATGACAACTCCTTTCGAGCCACTGGATTCCTGTCATCTGAAGTACTTGACCTTGAAGGTCATTTTCTTGGTGGCTGTTACTTCAGCTCGTAGGGTCAGTGAGCTTCAAGCCCTGGTAGTTCATGCACCATTCCTTGTCTTTCATCATGACAGAGTAGTTCTCCGCACGCACCCAAAGTTTCTACCGAAGGTGGTGTCGGAGTTCCATCTGAACCAGTCAATTGTCTTGCCAACATTTTTTCCCCCTCCTCACACGAGCCCGGGCGAAAGCAAGTTGCACACTTTGGACTGTAAAAGAGCACTGGCCTGTTACGTGGAGCGGACACGCCCCTTCAGACAGTCCGCCCATCTGTTTGTTTCTTTTAATCCCAATAAGAGGGGAGTTGCTGTCGGAAAACGCACCATTTCTAATTGGCTAGCAGATTGCATTTCCTTCTCTTACGCCCAAGCTGGGCTGACTTTGGATGGCCATGTCACGGCTCATAATGTTAGAGCCATGGCGGCGTCACTGGCTCATCTAAAGTCAGCCACCATAGAAGAGATTTGCAAAGCTGCGATGTGGTCTTCAAGCCACACATTCACATCACGTTACTGCCTTCAGCAGCATAGCCGACGCGACAGTCGGTTTGGGCAGTCGGTGCTGCAGAGTCTGTTTGGGGTTTAGAATCCAACTCCACCCCCCTAGGCCCATTTTTATTCTGTTCCAGGCTGCACTCTCAGCTAGTTGTGTTTGGTTTCAGGTCAATTTTGTTTTTGTCCTCGCCGTTGCGGGACCCAATTGACCACTCTTTGTTATGTTGAGTGAGCCTGGGGGCTAGGGATACCCATCTGTGAGAATATTGGCCTGCTTGTCTTTGGAGAAAGAGTAGTTACTTACCTGTAACAGGTGTTCTCCGAAGACAGCAGGCAATATATTCTCACAACCCTCCCACCTCCCCTTTGGAGTTGTATTCCTCTAATTCTTGTAAATTAACTGAGGAATGTGCCCGCGCGAGGGGCGGGAAAACGGACGCGCACATGCGCACTGCATCCGCCCGCGCTCTGGGGGACATTTTTTTATTTTGTCATGGACTTTGCTAGAAAGTTCTGCGGGCCAACGTGACGTCACCCATCTGTGAGAATATATTGCCTACTGTCTTCGGAGAACACCTGTTACAGGTAAGTAACTACTCTTTTCTTAGAGATTCAATCCACTCCACTTCCCTCCTCCAAGTTCCGTTCTGTCTGATTGGTTCTTCGTTCCTGTGATGCCACGTTTGTTAGCTTGGCAACTATGCAGCATTCCGTTTCCTTGACGTGAGGGCGGGGACAGTGAGAGTTAATGAAACACTGAACTACAGACTTACGAACCCTACAGTGCCACAGAGTCAGCTTCAGAATGTTGGAGGTGCTTTTTATTATATACTAGTAAAAAAGTCTCGTTTCGTAAACAAATGAAACGGGCGCTAGCAAGGCTATAGAGAGAGTGAGAGTGTGTATATATATGTCTGTGTGTGTGTGACACACAGAGAAAGTGTGTGTGTGTGTCTTTGTGTGAAAGAGAGTGTGCACAGGTAGGGTGAAAATGAAGAGACAGCAGTGAAATATTACGTAGGACAGCTGAACCATTTGAGGCATGTTTGTGTGTCTGTGTGAGAGTGTGTGTATATGTGTGTGGGTGCGTGTGTGTGTGAGATAGAGACAGTGTAAGTGTGTGTGTGCGTCTGTGTGAATGAGAGTGTGAAAGGGTAGGGTCAAAATGAAGAGACAGCATTATAATTGTACATAGCACAGCACAAACATTTGAGGCAATTATTGCCTTATCTCCCCTGCTACCCCCTCCATACCCAACGATTTGTTCCTTGTCTTCCATCCCCTCTGTGTCCCGTGTGTGAGAGAGAGAGAGAGAGAGAGAGAGAGAGAGAGGTGCTAGCAGTCCCTGTGATAGTGGCAGGTCATTTGCTCATTATAGCCAGTTAAGAGTGAGAGTGTGTTTGTATGTGCTGGTTTTTTTTTCTTCCCTCATATGCCCTCCATGTCCGTTGTTTGTGTGGAGAGCAGAGATCTATATGGTCCTTTTAGCGTTGCTGTTGACGTTGCGTAGCAACTGTGTGCTGCTGGTTTTCATTGTTCCGCGATGTGTCTTATGTCACGTTCTGTCGCTTAGTAACGGGTTTGCAATGCGATTGGTTGAGTGTCATTGGTCCGCCCTCGACGTCATGACGTTTTACGTGGGGGGCGGGGCCAACAGTCATGGGCGAATTCCGGGTTTCACCACCATGCATTTAGAACGTTGGGACTTGTGGAGGCTTCAGAACGTTGGAGGTGCGTTTTATATAGAGAGAAGATAGTTTGGATTGAATGCTCTGATATAGCAGCTTTGCAGAGTCACTGTTGGTTTGAACTGCTCTGTTTGAACTATAGTTACTTGTTAAATTATTGTAACTAGTGGAACTTTTTTTTTCTTCTCCTTGATATGCTGCTTTGCTTTAAGCTCGTTTAAGCTGACATAGTTTATAAGCAAACACTAAGGTATTTTTTCTCCACTATGGTTTTTTGAGTTATATGGATAATCAAAGGGCAACTTTTACTTCATTGGTTATTGTAACAGAAACAATTTGTATTTATTCATTTTCTTTGTAAAACATTTAGGGGTTCTTTTACTAAAGTGCACTACTGTTTTTAGCTCATGCTAAATGCCGAGACACCTGCTGAGACCCCCTTAGAATGTGCCATGTAAATTATGTAAAACTAGGGATTATACTCTGGGCCTAAAATGTATTTAGTTTTTTGAACAAGTTTAGGTATCTGAATATTTGTCTATCGGCATGGAACAGTAAAAGTGGGATAGTTTCATGCTATTACAGAGGATAAAGTGGGAGGAGACCTGTGTGCTCAGAGCTGAGTGCAAAGCTTTTGTATTCTTGATGTCAAATAGAGCAGTGTTGCAGAGCTGATAATTGGGTGCCATCCAGAAGAGGCCGTTTGTGATCAAACTGCTGAATTATCTAGTAGTGTTGTGGGTTCCTCCTTTCAATATATTTGGTAATTGTAATTTTAATCTAAAATAGTATTAAAATCATTTTATGAATACCTATGGAACATCATGTCCATTTTAATAATCTTTTGCAGACTCCCAACCCCTACAGGCAGAAAACCTGAAAGCCATGGAAACAATAGATCACCTCATGAATAATGCAGTTTCTACTACAAAAGGGAAGCTTAATGACCAGGAGAAACCACCTTTTTGGTAAGGAAATTAGATTATTATGTAACCTTGTGTTAGGGTAAAATGAGACATGGTGCTAGGGTTCTTGACAGTCTGTGATTAGTTGTAGTGGACTTGGGAGTGAATCTTTACTTGTAAAGTCTGGCAAGGGTTCTCTGTGGAAGGTTATCTCCTGTGTAGTGCAGACTAAGACTAAATGAAATGGCTGATTGAACTTCCGATTCTGCATTAAGGCTGAATGATACTCAGTCTGCTCCAGAACCTGTGGTTCCAAAATGGGTCTGTCTTAGAGGAGTAATTTTCTAAAGCATGATCTATATGCAGAAAGGCTGTTTGTTTACTCCTTATCGCCATTCTAGACCAGTCCAGACTGATGGGTTATGCATTCCTATTAGGTGGAGACTAAGAACTGACTTCTGAGAACACCTATATCTAGCCTGTGAAGGTCCTGGAGAGCCAGTATTTTTTCAGTCTCCAGGAGGTGGTGGATGTGGATAACCTGTGAAGTGTATGGCCGGTTAGGTAGAACTTTCTCCCCTCCCCCCCGCTTGTTTTGTTGGTTCTGGGGAGTCTTTTGGTTATATCTCTAGATCTAGAGAGATGATTTTTTTAAATATAACTAAAAGTTCTCCCCCCTTTACTCTGCTTCTTGGGTTTGACAGTCTAATTGGGGCGGAAGCCCTCTGGCGTCTCTTTCTGCCCCCGGGGGAGGGGGACGGGACAGAAAGAGACCAGCTGAAGGGGGAATATGATTGAGGTCTATAAAATCCTGAGTGCTGTAGAACGGGTAAAAGTGAAAAGTAAATCAATTTTTCACTCTTTCAAAAAAGAAAAACAGGGGACACTCAATGAAATTACATGGAAATAACAAATAGGAGGAAATATTTTGGAATTAGTTGCCAGAGGGTGTGGTAACAGCGGTTAGTGTATCTGGGTTTAAAAAAGTTTTGGGTAAGTTCCTGAAGGAAAAATCTATAGTCTGTTACTGAGATGGAACACCGCTTGCCCTGGGATTGGTAGTGCGGAATATTGCTACTAATTGGGGTTCTGCCAGGTACTTGGATTGGCCACTGTTGGAAACAAAACAGGATTCTGGGCTAGATGGACCATTGGTCTGACCCAGTGCGGCTGTTCTTATGTTCTTAACCCTGGGTAGCCAGATTCTTCTCCACCCCCCCCCCCCCCCCCTTGGATGTCTCTTTCTAAGTCTTGAGGAGCGCCAGTGTGCCTTATTTCCCACAGGTTCCCCAGGAAGCCTTGTGTGCCGGTGATTGCTGCTGAGTAGGATGAGATTACATATCTCTCTATATAAAAGGCACCACCAAAGTTCTATGAAGCCTCCAGCCGGAAGTGTGAAGGGGGAGAGATATCCGGTTTCCCCATGAGTGTCTGCCCCGCCCTCGCTCTCTCTGTAACACAAACAGTGAAGGAAAACACAGCAAAGCATGAAATCAAATCGCTCTCTCTGTAACAGTGAAGGACTCGGGGGGGGGGGGGGGGGGGGGAGGGGAGAGAGGGCAGGGACAGAGATATCCGGTTTCCCCAGCCCTCGCTCTCTCTGTAACACAAACAGTGAAGGAAAACACAGCAAAGCATGAAATCAAATCGCTGTCTCTGTAACAGTGAAGGACTCAGAGGGGGGAGGGGAGAGAGGGCAGAGGGCAGGGACACACACACTCCCACATACACACAGAAGAAAACCTTGCTAGCCCCCGTTTCATTTGCATCAGAAACGGGGCTTTTTTACTAGTATAAATATAATTGCAAGAGAAAGCAGCGAAGGCTTGACTGGAAAGCTTGCAATGCAGCCTGCTTGATCTTGCTTTGTGCCTCGGCACATTTGTAGTCCGGGAGGTGAATTTTGAGTGGGGGATTGGTGCAGGGAGCAATGACAAAGCAATGAGCTTTGGTGTAAGTCTTGCTGGGGAGGGGGGGGGGTTGAGGCCTCCTGCGGTGCGAAATCAGCTGATTTGACTCCGGTGTCAACTTCCCCGATTGCGTTGGAAAGCCATGGGAACATTAGGCTTAGATGGCAGTGGTTCCATCCTTGGCAGGAACTGCTGCCATCTTGGAGGCCACTGCAGTTTCAGATCAGCCTCCGTGGCTTGAATCTTGATTGTAGCTAGATGGTCAGAGACCCACGGGAGGGGCAAGTGTGTAAAACTTTCGGTTTGAGAAAGGCATGTGTATGGAACATCTGTCCCTGGATGTCCCATAAGAGAGGGTCCATAAGAACATGGGTAGCCATACTGGGTCAGACCAATGGTCCATCTAGCCCAGTATCCTGTTTCCAACAGTGGCCAAGCCAGGTCACAAGTACCTGGCAGAAACCCAAATCGTGGCAACATTCAATGTATAAATCCAGGGCAAGCAGTTGCTTCCCCATGTCTGTCTCAATAGCAGACTTTGAACTTGTCCAAACCCTTTTTATTTTTTAAACTAGATATGCTAACAGCTGTTACCACATCCTCTGACAAGGAGTTCCAGAACTAACTGAGTGAAAAATATTTCCTCCTATTTGTTTTTAAAGTATTTCCATGTAACTTCCTTGAGTGTCTCCTTGTCTTTGTACTTTTGGCATGAGTAGATTTACTTCTACTCGTTGTACACCACTCACGATTTTGTAGACATGAATCCTATCTCCCCTCATCCATCTCTTTTTCAAGCTAAAGAGACCTAACCTCTTTAGCCTTTCCTTATATGAGAAGACTTCCATCCGCTTTATCATTTTGGTCGCTGTTCTTTGAACCTTTTCTAATTCCACGATGTCTTTTTTTGAGATAAGGCGTACTGAACTGAATGCACTACTCAAGGTGCGGTCACACCATGGATTGATACAGAGGCATTATAGTATTTTCAATCTTATTCACCATCCCTTTCCTAATAATTCCTAGCATCGTGTTTGCTTTTTTGGCCACTGCTACACACCGAGCAGAAGATTTTGGCGTATTATCTACAACACCTAGATCTTTTTCTTGAGTGCTGACCCCCAAGGTGGACCCTAGCATCAGGTAACTATGATTCGGGTTATTCTCGGAGGACAAGCAGGCTGCTTATTCTCACACGTGGGTTGACATCTGCGTTGGCCCGGGAACCGGCATTTTGCCACAGCAAAAAACAAAAAAGTTTGCTGGAGTCTTCTAGAGCATGTGCAGAGCGCACCACGCATGCGCAGACTGACTTCCCGCCCGCCCCACGAGTGTGTACCTCAGTTTTTCATTTTCCGTGACGAGATGCAGTACGTTTTCTTTTCTTTCTTTTTTTTTTTTATTTATAAATTTCAAATTTACATTTACATTGAAACAATTTCTTAACAAATTAAATCTTTTATAAAGAAAATAAGTCAAATATATTTAGTTCACAATTGTATGATCCAAGTACTAGGGAAATAAAAACTAAATGAAAAGTAATACAAATCTATAGAATAAAGGGAACTTGAGTAAACGCAGCTGAGCTAGCGCTAACAATCAAGGAGAGCTACAACAATTATTCCTTACTGGAAACAAATTCTAATAACTTCCTTGGGTCAAAAAAAATATAGTTAGAGGAACTCAGAGACATTACATCTACAAGGACATTTCAAAAGAAAAGTCCCTCCTAAACGGAGAACTCTTGCTTTTAACATCAAAAATTTTCTTCTTTTTTGAGTGTCTCTTGAAAGATCCGGAAAGATTTGTATTTTGGTTCCCAGGAAAGTAGTATTGATGTGGCGGAAATAAAGTCTAAATATGTTATTTCGGTCTAGCTCCAAAGCAAATGAAACCAATAATGTTGTTCTTTCTGTAATAACCTCACGTGAGCTTTCAAGAAATTCTGTTTAGATCAGGTGTAGGTTGCTCAGGTAATCTTCTAGTTCCAGTACTAATTAGTTTTTGTTGTTGGTGGAAAACCTTCAGGGGAAAGACCCAATACCTCCGCAAAGTACTTTTTCAACATTTCTATTGCAGGGATAAGAGGAGATTCTCCGAGGACAAGCAGGCTGCTTGTTCTCACTGATGGGTTGACGTCCTCGGCAGCCCCCTCCATCGGAAAGTTTACTAGCAAAGGCCTTTGCTAGTCCTCGCGCGCCCATGCGCACCGCGCATGCGCGGCCGTCTTCCCGCCCGAAACCGGCTCGAGCCGGCCAGTCTTCTTTCGTCCGCACTCGGTACGGTCGTGTTACGCTGTTCGTGCCCCAGAGAGTCGACCTCGCGCGTCCTTTTCGACGTGTTTTTGTCCTTTTTTCCTTGAGAAAAGTTCGGGAAGCGCTCCGGTAGTATTCCGGAAGACCCTTTCGGGTTTTCTGCCCTTCCCGTATTTCTTAGTTTTTGCCCCGTAAGTTTTCTTTCGTTGTCGGGGTAGGCCTCTTTTGGCCTCGGTCGAGATTTTTCTCCCTCTAAATTTTGGTGCTTCAATTTTCTCCATTTCGGCTTTTGATTTCGCCGGCGTGATTTTTCCGCCCATGACATCGAAGCCTTCCAGCGGCTTCAAGAAGTGCACCCAGTGCGCCCGGGTAATCTCGCTCACTGATAGGCACTCTGCGTGCCTTCAGTGTCTAGGGGCCCAGCACCGCCCTCAGAACTGCAGTCTGTGTTCCCTGTTACAAATGCGGACTCAGGTAGCGAGATTAGCCCAGTGGAACGTTTTGTTCTCGGGCTCTTCGTCGGCATCGGCACCGGAGGCATCGAGTGCATCGACGTCGTCAGCGTCCGGACCATCTTCCTTGGCTGCCGCTCCATCGACTGCATCGAGGCATCGACCCTCTGCATCGGCGCCGAGGCATCGGGCGACTGTATCGACGTCGGTGGTACCGAGACTTCGTCTGCTGATGTCGTCGGACGGAGGTGCATCGTCAGGAGTGCAGGTGAGGGCTGTCCATTCCCCTGCTGGTGGCGGTGAGCCTTCGGGTGGGTCTCCTCCTACCCTGAGGGCTCCTGCGGTACAGCCCCCCCGGGATCGACCCTCTTCGGTCTCGGCCCTGAGGAAGCGACGGATGGATTCTACGTCCTCCTCGTCGGTGCCGGGGAGCTCCGGTGACATGCTTCGGAAGAAGTCGAAGAAGCATCGACACCGGTCTCCTCCCCGCGTCGGCACCGAGAGCTCTGGGTCGCCGAGGGATTCGGCACCCAGCAGGCATCGGCACCGAGAGGACCGCTCACCCTCTGTTCAGGAGGTGTCGATGCGCTCCACTCTGGACAGCCCGGAACAGCCTCCTCGCCCGGAACAGGTTCTGACGTCGACGCCTGCATCGACCTCTCAGCCTTTCTCTGCAGCCGCTCTAAACGAGAGCCTCCGGGCCGTTCTCCCAGAGATTCTGGGAGAGCTGTTGCGCCCTACCCCTCCGGTACCGGCGGTGCTTGCGCCTCCGGTACCGTCGAGCGTGGCGCCGGCTGGCCCATCGCCCAGGTTGAGGTCCCCGACGTCGGTACCGCGTGCGGTGCCGACCGCGACCACCTCCCAGGAAGGCTCCCCGACTACGTCGGCGGAGGGAGCTTCGCCGATGCGGGCGAGGGAGTCTACCTCTCGACGCCCCCACCGTGGACGGGGTTCCACCGAGTCGAGCAGGGCGAGGTTGCAGACACAGGTCCGTGAACTTGTGTCTGACACCGAGGGTGAGGCCTCGTGGGAGGAAGAGGAGGACCCCAGATATTTCTCTGACGAGGAGTCTGAGGGTCTTCCTTCTGATCCTACTCCCTCTCCTGAAAGACAGCTTTCTCCTCCCGAGAGTCTGTCTTTTGCTTCCTTTGTCCGGGAGATGTCTACGGCCATCCCCTTCCCGGTGGTTGTGGAGGACGAGCCCAGGGCTGAAATGTTTGAGCTCCTGGACTATCCTTCTCCACCTAAGGAAGCGTCCACTGTTCCCTTGCACCATGTCCTGAAAAAGACATTGCTTGCGAACTGGACCAAGCCACTAAGTAATCCCCACATTCCCAAGAAGATCGAGTCCCAGTACCGGATCCATGGGGACCCAGAGCTGATGCGCACCCAGTTGCCTCATGACTCTGGAGTTGTGGATTTGGCCCTAAAGAAGGCTAAGAGTTCTAGGGAGCATGCTTCGGCGCCCCCGGGCAAAGACCCTAGAACCTTAGACTCCTTTGGGAGGAAGGCCTACCATTCTTCTATGCTCGTGGCCAAGATCCAGTCTTACCAGCTCTACACGAGCATACACATGCGGAACAATGTGCGGCAGTTGGCGGGCTTGGTTGATGCTCTTCCCCCTGAGCAAGCCAAGCCTTTTCAGGAGGTGGTCAGGCAGCTGAAGGCGTGCAGAAAATTCCTGGCCAGAGGAGTTTCTGACACTTTTGATGTTGCGTCCAGGGCCGCTGCTCAAGGTGTGGTGATGCGCAGGCTCTCATGGCTGCGTGCCGCCGACCTGGAGAATAGACTCCAGCAGCGGATTGCGGACTCGCCTTGCCGTGCGGACAACATTTTTGGAGAAAAAGTCGAGCAGGTGGTAGAGTCTCTCCACCAGCGGGACACCGCATTCGACAAGTTCTCCCGCCGGCAGCCTTCAGCCTCTACCTCTACAGGTAGAAGATTTTTCGGGGGAAGGAAGACTGGTCCCTATGCTTCTGGTAAGCGTAGGTACAATCCTCCTTCCCGACAGCCTGCGGCCCAGGCTAAGCCCCAGCGCGCTCGCTCTCGTCAGCAGCGTGCGCCTCAGCAAGGCCCCTCGGCTCCCCAGCAAAAGCAAGGGGCGAGCTTTTGACTGGCTCCAGCAGAGCATAGCCGACATCCAAGTGTCAGTGCCGGGCGACCTGCCGGTCGGGGGGAGGTTGAAAGCTTTTCACCAAAGGTGGCCTCTCATAACCTCCGATCAGTGGGTTCTCCAAATAGTCCGGCAAGGATACACCCTCAATTTGGCCTCAAAACCTCCAAATTGTCCACCGGGAGCTCAGTCTTACAGCTTCCAGCACAAGCAGGTACTTGCAGAGGAACTCTCCGCCCTTCTCAGCGCCAATGCGGTCGAGCCCGTGCCATCCGGGCAAGAAGGGCTGGGATTCTATTCCAGGTACTTCCTTGTGGAAAAGAAAACAGGGGGGATGTGTCCCATCCTAGACCTAAGGGCCCTGAACAAATATCTCGTAAAAGAAAAGTTCAGGATGCTTTCCCTGGGCACCCTTCTCCCCATGATTCAGCAAAACGATTGGCTATGCTCTCTGGACTTGAAGGATGCCTACACACACATCCCGATACTGCCAGCTCACAGACAGTATCTCCGATTTCAGTTGGGCACACGCCACTTCCAATACTGTGTGCTACCCTTTGGGCTCGCCTCTGCGCCCAGGGTGTTCACAAAGTGCCTAGCTGTGGTAGCAGCGGCACTTCGCAGGCTGGGGGTGCACGTGTTCCCATATCTCGACGATTGGCTGGTGAAGAACACATCCGAGGCAGGAGCCCTGCAGTCCATGCAGATGACTATTCGCCTCCTGGAGCTACTGGGGTTTGTGATAAATTACCCAAAGTCCCAGCTTCTCCCAGTGCAGAAACTCGAATTCATAGGAGCCCTGCTGGATTCTCGGACTGCTCGCGCCTATCTCCCAGAGGCGAGAGCCAACAACTTGTTGTCCCTCGTCTCGCGGGTGCGAGCGTCCCAGCAGATCACAGCTCGGCAGATGTTGAGATTGCTGGGCCACATGGCCTCCACAGTTCATGTGACTCCCATGGCCCGCCTTCACATGCGATCGGCTCAATGGACCCTAGCCTCCCAGTGGTATCAGGCCGCCGGGGGACTAGAGGACGTGATCCACCTGTCCACGAGTTTTCTCAAATCCCTGTAGTGGTGGACGATTTGCTCCAATTTGACTCTGGGACGTCCCTTCCAAATTCCTCAGCCGCAAAAAGTGCTGACCACGGATGCGTCTCTCCTGGGATGGGGAGCTCATGTCGATGGGCTTCACACCCAAGGAAGTTGGTCCCTCCAAGAACGCGATCTACAGATCAATCTTCTGGAGTTGCGAGCGATCTGGAACGCTCTGAAGGCTTTCAGAGATCGGCTGTCCCACCAAATTATCCAAATTCAGACAGACAACCAGGTTGCCATGTACTATGTCAACAAGCAGGGGGGCACCGGATCTCGCCCCCTGTGTCAGGAAGCCGTCAGCATGTGGCTCTGGGCCCGCCGTCTCGGCATGGTGCTCCAAGCCACATATCTGGCAGGCGTAAACAACAGTCTGGCCGACAGACTGAGCCGGATTATGCAACCTCACGAGTGGTCGCTCAACTCCAGAGTGGTGCGCCAGATCTTCCAAGCGTGGGGCACCCCCTTGGTGGATCTCTTCGCATCTCGAGTGAACCACAAAGTCCCTCAGTTCTGTTCCAGGCTTCAGGCCCCCGGCAGACTAGCATCGGATGCCTTCCTCCTGGATTGGGGGGAGGGCCTGCTGTATGCTTATCCTCCCATCCCTCTGGTGGGGAAGACTTTGTTGAAACTCAAGCAAGACCGAGGCACCATGATTCTGATTGCTCCTTTTTGGCCGCGTCAGATCTGGTTCCCCCTTCTTCTGGAGTTATCCTCCGAAGAACCGTGGAGATTGGAGTGTTTTCCGACCCTCATCACACAGGACGAGGGGGCGCTTCTGCATCCCAACCTCCAGTCTCTGGCTCTCACGGCCTGGATGTTGAGGGCGTAGACTTTGCCTCTTTGGGTCTGTCAGAGGGTGTCTCCCGCATCTTGCTTGCTTCCAGGAAAGACTCCACTAAGAGAAGTTACTTCTTCCATTGGAGGAGGTTTGCCGTCTGGTGTGACAGCAAGGCCCTAGATCCTCGCTCTTGTCCTACACAGACCCTGCTTGAATACCTTCTGCACTTGTCTGAGTCTGGCCTCAAGACCAACTCTGTAAGAGTTCACCTTAGTGCAATCAGTGCATACCATTACCGTGTGGAAGGTAAGCCGATCTCAGGACAGCCTTTAGTTGTTCGCTTCATGAGAGGTTTGCTTTTGTGAAAGCCCCCTGTCAAGCCTCCTACAGTGTCATGGGATCTCAATGTCGTTCTCACCCAGCTGATGAAACCTCCTTTTGAGCCACTGAATTCCTGCCATCTGAAGTACTTGACCTTGAAGGTCATTTTCTTGGTGGCAGTTACTTCAGCTCGTAGAGTCAGTGAGCTTCAGGCCCTGGTAGCCCAGGCCCCTTACACCAAATTTCATCATAACAGAGTAGTCCTCCGCACTCACCCTAAGTTCTTGCCAAAGGTCGTGTCGGAGTTCCATCTGAACCAGTCAATTGTCTTGCCAACATTCTTTCCCCGTCCTCATTCCTGCCCTGCTGAACGTCAGCTGCACACATTGGACTGCAAGAGAGCATTGGCCTTCTACCTGGAGCGGACACAGCCCCACAGACAGTCCGCCCAATTGTTTGTTTCTTTTGATCCCAATAGCAGGGGAGTGGCTGTAGGGAAACGCACCATATCCAATTGGCTAGCAGATTGCATTTCCTTCACTTACGCCCAGGCGGGGCTGGCTCTTGAGGGTCATGTCACGGCTCATAATGTTAGAGCCATGGCTGCGTCGGTAGCCCACTTTAAGTCAGCCTCCATTGAAGAAATTTGCAAAGCTGCGACGTGGTCATCTGTCCACACATTCACATCTCATTACTGCCTGCAGCAGGATACCCGACGCGACAGTCGGTTCGGGCAGTCAGTTCTTCAGAACCTGTTTGGGCTTTAGGATCCAACTCCACCCCCCGAGGTCCCTGTTTGTTCTGTTCCAGGCTGCACTCTCAGTTAGTTGGTAAATTTTTTAGGTCAATCTCAGTTATGTCCTCGCCGTTGCGAGGCCCAATTGACCATTGTTGTTGTTTTGAGTGAGCCTGGGGGCTAGGGATACCCCATCAGTGAGAACAAGCAGCCTGCTTGTCCTCGGAGAAAGCGAATGCTACATACCTGTAGAAGGTATTCTCCGAGGACAGCAGGCTGATTGTTCTCACAAACCCGCCCGCCTCCCCTTTGGAGTTGAGTCTTCCCTTGAAGTGTATTGTTTTGCTACATACTGGACTGGCCGGCTCGAGCCGGTTTCGGGCGGGAAGACGGCCGCGCATGCGCGGTGCGCATGGGCGCGCGAGGACTAGCAAAGGCCTTTGCTAGTAAACTTTCCGATGGAGGGGGCTGCCGAGGACGTCAACCCATCAGTGAGAGCAATCAGCCTGCTGTCCTCGGAGAATACCTTCTACAGGTATGTAGCATTCGCTTTTGGGAAAGTTCAAAAAGCGTAAGTTGTTCCTCCTTATCTGATTTTCAAGGTATTCAATTTTGCGCTTTTGAAAATTGTCTTTTATAGTTGCTAATGTAGAAAGCTTCACTGTTTTTACCTCAGTATCAATAATCTCCATCTTTGTAATCTGTTCATTGACCTTACCAGATAAATGAGTTTGGGCCTGTGCCAGATCCACCACCTCACCTCGTAAAGATCCAGATATTTGTTGTATTTAATCCTTGAATTGCTTCCCATAATGCTTCTAATGTAACAACTGTTGGTCTCGTTATACCCACAATTCTTATAGAAGGTTCGCCGTGACTTCCCATAGGCAAGAGAGTATACACCACCATCTCTGCCTGGGGAGCTGTTCCCATTGGCGACGATGTGGCAATGAGGTCTCCACTCGCAGCTGCAGGGGTACCACATCCGGAAATCCCCGCTTGCTGACTCTCCGCTGTCTCCATTTCTCCTCCGGGTCTTGGGGGTGCTGTTACCGAGGGAAGACTTAATGAAACTCCCTCCGTGCTTTGGTCAGATGTTTCCCTAGGACCTCTCAAGGTGTCTGCTCGCGTTCCCGGTGCTCACAGACCCGATTCCTCTAAAGTCATCTGGCGAGTTGAGGGCAGGTTCGCCCGGTTTGTGGAGGTAAGCACATTGGGCTTTCCTTTCCTCTTTCCCATTATAGGACCGAGGTAGCTCCCAATCGTCAGGTTCCTATTAAGAATCTGGAACTGCTTCGCGCACGTCTACGCTAAGTGCCATCTTGGATCTGAACATTGTTACCGAGGGAAGACTTAATGAAACTCCCTCCGTGCTTTGGTCAGATGTTTCCCTAGGACCTCTCGAGGTGTCTGCTCGCGTTCCCGGCGCTCGCAGACCCGATTCCTCTAAAGTCATCTGGCGAGTTGAGGGTAGGTTCGCCCGGCTGTGGAGGTAAGCACATTGGGCTTTCCTTTCCTCTTTCCCATTATAGGACCGAGGTAGCTCCCAATCGTCAGGTTCCTATTAAGAATCTGGAACTGCTTCGCGCACGTCTATGCTAGGCGCCATCTTGGATCTGAACATCCCAGTAGGTTTTTCTTCTGCTCCTTGTTTTCTTTTTTGTTTTTTAAAAAAAAAGAGAGTATTTACTTTTCACTTACACTTCATTTAATTTCTTAATCCAAGTTAGTTTTCTTTCTTTTTCGTCGCACCCGGGTTTTCTCCCCTTTTTTGTGCCCCTTTTATTTTGGCACAATTGAGTCCTTTAATTTTGCTGAGGCCGTTTTTCCTTCCATGTCATCGAGGACACCCAGCGTCTTCAGACGTTGTACTCTGTGCAACCGGACCATCTCAGATACCGATACCCATTCCTGGTGTATCCAGTGCCTTGGGCCCGACCACAGCCTAGCTGCTTGTAATCTGTATCTTTGTATGACGAAACGGACCCAAGTAGCTTGAGAAGCCCAACGAGAGAAACGTTTTGGGGCTCGGTCTGGTCCTTCAACGTTGACATCGATGCCGAGGTTGGCGGCGTTGACATCGAGGAAAGCTTCAACATCGGGGGCAGAGGGTAATGGTTGCTGAGAGACCAAGTTGCGCTGGGAGCAGTGAGGCATCGAATGGGTCTCCACCTGCTTCGAGGCCTCCTGCAATGCAAGTCCCCTGGGACCGACCATCGTTGGGACCTGACCCCGAGGAGACGTGAGGATTTCACGTCATCCTCGTTGGTACCGAAGAGTCTTGATGACGAGCATCGAGCGAAGGCAAAGAAGCACCGTCATCGATCTCCTTCGACATATGATGCCGGGCGCTCTAGGGCGTCGAGGGATTCGGCACCCGTGCAACGTCTGCGCTGAGAGGATCACTCTCCCTCTGTACAGGAGGTGCTGATGTGCCGGTCTCTTAGCAGCCTGGTACCTGCACGTGAACCTCAGCAGATTCTGCTACCAGCTGTTTCACTGGCCCTGCAGCTGTCGCCGATGGTGGCTCTGGACGAGCGCATCTGGGCCCTGCTATCACAGCTTCTGGAAGGACTGCTGCGCCAGTCTGCATCGGTGTCGGGGGCGCTTGCACCTTCTGTACTGTCTGCTGCCGTCCATGCTGGTGTCAACCTCTTGACATCGCCATCAAAGACGTTGATCCTCGGTGTTGAGGCATGCTTAGTCTCAGAATTCTCTGAGAGGTACTATCCGATACTGAAGAGGAGCATTCGTGGGAGTCAGAGGGAGATCCCAGATACTTTACATCTGATGAGCCGTATGGGATTCCCTCTGAATCTTCCTCTCCTCCTGAGAGTCTTTTCTTTACATCTTTTGATGCTATGGATTCTCTCTCCCACTGGGCGCCTTCTGCTTCAACCTCCTCATCTAGGAGATTTTTTTGGGGGAAGAGGAGTGCTCACTATTCCTATGCTAGGCATAGGTACAGTCCGGCTTCTTGACAGCCTAGTCAGGCTCAGCCCCAGTGTGCTCGTTCTCGTCAACAGTGTGTGCCTAAGGCTCCTGCTGCTCCTCAACAAAAGCAAGGGATGAGCTTTTCACTGGCTCCAGTTAAGCATTGCCATGGTAAAAGTGTCCGTTCCGGACAACTTGCCGGTTGGGGGGAGGTTAATGTTTTTTTTCACCAAAGGTGGCCTCTCAAAACCTCCAACCAGTGGGTTCTTCAAATAGTCCGGTTAGGATACACCCTCAATCTGGAATCCAAACCTCGAAATTGCCCACCGGGAGCTCATTCTTACAGCTCCCAGCACATGCAGGTACTTGCAGAGGAACTCTCCGCCCTTCTAAAGGCCCATGCGGTCGAACCCGTTCCACCAGGGGAAAAAGGGCTGGGATTCGATTCAAGGTACTTCCTTGTGGAAAAGAAAACGGGGGGGGGGGGGGGGGGGGGGGGGGGAGGAGGTGTGCATCCTATTCTAGACCTAAAGGCCCTGAACAAAATCCTAGTCCAAGAAAAGTTCAGGATGGTTTCCTTGGGCATCTTTCTTCCCATGATTCAGAAGAACAATTGGCTTTGCTTTGTGGACTTAAAGGATGCTTACATACACATCCCAATATTTCCAGCTCACAGGAAGTATCTTTGATTTTGGCTGGGAACACAGCACTTTCTGTACCGTGTACTTCTTTTGGTCTGGCATCTGCGCACAGAATGTTTACAAAGTGTCTAACAGTAGTTGCAGCATCGCTACGCAGACTGGGAGAGCTTGTATTTCCTTATCTCAACGATTGGCTGGTGAAGAGCACCTCGGAGTCCATGCAAATGACTAATCAGGTGCTAGAGCTACTGGGGTTCGTAATAAATTACTCCAAGTCCCATCTCATTCCTGTCCAATGATTGGAGTTCATTGGAGCACTGCTGGACACAAAGACAGCTTGGGCTTATCTTCCCGAGACAAAGGCAGACAACCTTCTGTCCCTGGTGTCCACAGTTCGAGCGTCTCAGCAGATCACAGCTCAGCAGATGTTGAGACTTTTAGGGCACATGACCTCTACAGTGAATGTAACACTCATGACACATCTTCATATGAGATCAGCTCAATGGACTCTAGCTTCCCAGTGGTGTCAAGCTACAGGGACTCTGGAGGATGTGATCAACTGTCCACCGAATTTCGAAATTCTCTTCAGTGGTGGACAAACCGATCCAATTTGACCATGGGACAACCATTCCAAATTCCTGAGCCACAAAAGTTCTGATGACTGATGCATCCCTCCTGGGGTGGGGGGCTCATGTAGATGGACTTCACACTCAAGGAGCCTTGTCCTTCCTGGAAACAGGTCTCCAGATGAACCTCCTGGAATTACGAGCTATCTGGAATGCTCGGAAGGCTTTCAGAGATTGGCTGTCCAACCAAATCATCTTGATACAAACAGACAATCAGGTTGCAATGTATTTCACCAGCAAGCAGAGGGGCACCAGATCTCACCCTCTGTGTCAGGAAGCTGTTCAGATGTGGCTTTGAGCATGCTGTCGGGGCATGTTTCTCCAAACCACTTATCTGGCAGGTGTAAACAACAGTCTGGCCGACAGACTGAGCAGGGTAATGCAACCTCACGAGTGGTCACTGAATATGGGCATAGGCTGCAAGATCTTCTGAGCGTGAGGCATCCCCTTGGTGGAATTTTTTGCCACTTAGATCAATCACAAGGGCCCTCAGTTCTGTTCCAGGCTTCAGGCCCATGACAGACTAGCATCAGATGACTTTATCCTTCATTGGAGAACAGGCCTTCTGTATACGTATCATCCCATACCTCTAATAGGGAAGACTTTGCTGAAACTCAAGCAAGACTGCGGAACCATGATCTTGATTGCATCCTTCTGGCCGCGTCAGATTTGATTCCCTCTTCTTCTGGAGTTGTCCTCCTGAGAAACCATGGAGATTGGAGTGTTTTCCAACCCTCATCACACAGAACGAGGGGTCTCTTCTACATCCCAACCTCCAGTCTCTGGTTCTCACAGTCTGGATGTTGAGACCTTAGAATTTGCCTCCTTGGGTCTTTCAGGGGGTGTCTTCCGAGTCTTGCTTGCTTCCAGGAAAGATTCCACAAAGAGGTGTTACTCTTTTAAAATGGAGGAGGTTTGCTGTCTGTTGTGACAGCAAGGCCCTAGATCTTCTCTCTTGTCCTACACAGACCCTGCTTGTCAAAGTCTGGTCTGGACAGCCTTTAGTTCGCTTCATGAGAGGTTTGCTTTTGTCAAAGCCCCTTGTCAAACCTCCACCAGTGTCATGGGATCTCAACATCGTTCTCGCCCAGCTGATGAAAGCTCTTTTTGAGCCACTGAATTCCTGCCAACTGAAGTATTTGACGAAACAGTTACCCAGCCGATTAGTAGGTTCTCCAACGCTCACTGCAAACTAGACACCTCTCCCAGCTACCTATTAAAATCCGCCCCTAAACGCTTCACAGCTGACCTCACATCCCACCTAAACCACATGCTTCAACAAGAACTCTTCCCCAAGGAAAAAGGCAATAACTTACTCACCCCAATACCAAAAGACACCAAGAAAGAAAAAAAAGAAATCTCAAATTACCACCCAGTAGCATCCATTCCACTGGTAGTCAAACTGATGGAAAGCATGGTAACCAAACAACTTACTGATTACATAAACAAATTCTCAATACTGCATGAGTCACAATCAGGATTTTACCCCCTCCACATAACTGAAACTGTATTAATTACTGTCCTAGCCAAATTCAAACAGGAAATAGCAAAAGGAAAAAGCATACTTCAATTCGACATGTCTAGTGCATTCGATATGGTAAACCACAACATACTACTAAGACTCTTGGATTATTTCGGGATCAGTGGAAAAATAATCAATTGGATCAAGGGCTTCTTAACCACTAGAACATACCAAGTGAAATCAAATACAAACATATCCTTACCATGGAAAGCAGACTGTGGAGTACCTCAAGGATCACCACTATCACCGATCCTCTTCAACCTAATGATGACCCCACTAGCCAAGGCCTTGGCCAACCAAGGCCTTAGCCCTTTCATCTATGCTGATGATATCACAATATACATCCCTTATAAACACAACCCAAAAGAAATCACCAACGAAGTCAATCTAAGCCTGAATATCATGAACTCATGGGCAAATGCATTTCAATTAAAACGCAATACGGAAAAAACACACTGTCTCATCCTCTCATCCCAATACAATGTGTACAAACCCACAAACATAAACACCCCAGACTACCCCCTCCCTATCTCAGACAGCCTGAAAATCCTCAGCGTTACCATCGACCGAAGCCTGACCCTAGAGATCCAAGTGAAATCTACAACAAAGAAAATGTTCCACACAGTGTGGAAACTCAAACGCGTGAAACCATTCTTCCTGCAAGAAACGTATCGTAATCTGATACAATCAATGGTATTAAGCCATGTAGACTACTGCAATGGCATCTATACAGGCTGTAAAGAACAACTCGTAAAGAAACTGCAGACTGCAAAAACACAGCAGCCAGATTAATGTTTGGAAAAACGCGCTTCGAAAGCGCCAAACCCCTCCGAGAAAAACTGCACTGGCTCCCAATCAAAGAATGTATTGCCTTCGAAATCTGCACCATGGTCCACAAAATCATCTACGGCAAAGCCCCAGGATATATGACAGAACTCATAGACCTACCACTCAGAAACACAATCAGATCAACAAGAGCATACCTAAATCTCCACTACCCAAGCTGCAAATGACTCAAATACAAATCAACCTATGGAACTAGCTTTTCCTACATAAGCACACAACCGTGGAACGCACTACCAAAAGCCGTGAAAACAATATACAACCACCTAAACTTCAGGAAATCACAAAAAACTAACTTATTCAAAAAGGCATACCCTACTGACCCAACTTAAATGCCTATACCCTGCTACACAAGGAAACTTAAGCTAAAAATGGACATAACACAACTCTTCCTCTCTCTGGTTCCCAAATGTGTCTGTAACACTGTAAGGAGGTTGGAGGGTCCAAGCAGCTCAGGAGGAGGTATGGGGCCAGACTACATTCTCCACAAGGCCCAAGAGAAGGGATCGGGGTGTTAGGTCCCAAAACCCGGTATGGCCCCCACGTGGAAGGGAGGGGGAAAAGGACTGGAAAGAGCAGCTGCTATGGCGGGCAAGGGCCAGAAGGGGGAGCAGGGATGACAAAGCTCAATACCCTTGGGTTAGAAATCAGTACAAGATTCCTTCCACCTGGGAGGGGGAGGAGGTCTCCAACCAACAGCCTAGCAGAGAGGCAGAGTTAATGGAGTGTTTGGAGGAAGGAGAGTGGGGAGAGACCAACACACCAGGTTTGGAGGAGCCAGTTGACATGGACTGTAATTGTACTTTGGGGCAGAGTTGCAGGGACTGAAGGCAGTGGGTGGTCACAGGAATCAATTAGCTGTGTTGTGGGCGGTGTACTGCCATTCTGCAACCACCCAAGCGGAAAGACTTTTAAAACTGAAACCCAGGCTGTTGAACTGGGGGAGAACTTGGATTTAAAGGGAAGTTTTTTTCTTGTTGCTTTATTTTGGAAACTGAATGGGACTTTAACCCCTTGAACTGAGATTTTGGGGAGGAGGGGAAATAAACTGTTTTGGAACTAAAAGCTGTGTGTTGTCTGGAAGGACTTTGTTTGTGGACTGCTAAAGGGAGCCTACCACCCCTGAAGATTTGCTACCGGGATTACAGTTATTGCAACACATGAACCTTACTTGTTCTTTACCGGCACAGCGTATGCCTTACGGTACTATGTAAGCCACATTGAGCCTGCAAATAGGTGGGAAAATGTGGGATACAAATGTAACAAAAATAAATAAATTTTCTTGGTGGTGGTTCAGCTTTGTAGGGTCAGTGAATTTCAGGCCTTGGTAATGGATGCACCTTATACTAAGTTTCATCACAACAGAGTAGTCCTCCACAAGCACCGTAAGTTCCTGCCTACGGTGGTGTTGAGTTCTATCTGAGCCAGTCAATTGTCTTGCCAACACTTTTTCCCCATCCTCATGCCCACCCTGGCGAAAGCAGCTTGCACACCTTGGACTGCAAGAGAGCATTGGCCTTTTACGTGGCGTGGACAAAGCCCTTCAGACAGTCCGCCCATTTGTTTGTTTCTTTCGATCCCAACAGGAGGGGAGTCACCATCGGCAAAATGCACAATCTCCAATTGGCTAGCAGATTGTATTTCCTTCACTTATGCTCAAGCTGGGCTGACTCTGGAGGGCCATGTCATGGCTCATAATGTTAGAGCCATGGCTGCGTCGGTGGCTCACTTAAAGTCAGCCTCCATTGAAGAGCTTTGCAAGGCTGCAACGTGGTCATCAGTCCACACATTCACATCTCACTACTGCCTTCAGCAGGATACCCGACATGACAGTTGGTTTGGGCAGTCAGTGCTGCAGACTCTGTTTTAGAGTTTAGAATCCAACTCCACCCCTGCAGGCCCGTTTTATTCTGTTCCAGGCTGCACTCTCAGCTAGCTGTATATAGTTTCAGGTTAACCTATGTTATGTCCTTGCCATTGCGGGGCCCAATTGACCTGGATGCTAGGGATACCCCACATGTGAGAATAAGCAGCCTGTTTGTCCTCGGAGAAAGCGAAGATACTTACCTGTAGCAGGTATTCTCCGAGGACAGCAGGCTGATTATTCTCACAATCCCTCCCACATCCCCTTTGGAATTGTAATTGTTGTTTGTTATGCTTTTTGATTTAACTGAGGTACACGCTCACATGGCGGGCGGGAAGTCAGTCCGCGTATGTGCAGTGCGCTCTGCACCCGCTCTAGATGATTCCAGTAAACTTTTTTTGTTTTTTTTTGCTGTGGCAAAATGTCGGTTCCCGGGCTGACGCGGACATAGACCCACATGTGAGAATAATCAACCTGCTGTCCTCAGAGAATACCTGCTACAGGTAAGTATCTTTGCTTTCTTTCTGACATGCATCACCTTGCATTTGTCCACATTTAAATTTCATCTGCAATTTGGATGCCCAGTCTTCCAATTTACTAAGGTCTTCCTGCAATGTTTCACAGTCTGCAAGTGTTTTAACAACCTTGAATAGTTTTGTATCATCTACAAATTTAATCATCTCACTTGTTCCAATTTCCATATCATTTATAAATGTTAAATAGCACTGATCCCAGTAGATCCCTGCGGCACTCCACTGTTCACCCTCCTCCATTGAGAGAAATGACCATTTAACTCTGTTAACCCACTTAACTCTGTTTTCTGTCCAATAACCAATTCCTAATCCACACCAGAACCTTGTCTCCTATCCTATAACTCTTTAATTTTCTCAGGTGTCTCTCATGAGGAACTTTATCAAAAGCTTCCTGAAAATCTAGATGTAACAGCTTTCTCCAAGGACAATCAGGCATAATAGTCTCATATGGGGACTCACTAGCTACCAGGCTAACGATATAAATGAATTCTTTGGTAACTAAGTAGTGAGCCTGGTGGGGGGAAAAAGGGGCCGGAGGTAGGAGTTGAGTTTTAAGTAGTAAAATGATTCTGTAAGACTGCTTATTCAAACTGGCTAACCTGGCTAGAATGTTGCTTCAGACAGTAGTGAGCAGTGAAGATGGATAGAAGACCATGTAGCCATCTTGCAAATTTCTTCAATGGAGGCAGAGTGGAAATGGGCTACTGAAGCCACCATGGCTCTTGCATTGTGAGCAGTGACCTGGCCATGAAGGTCAAGCTCAGCCTGAGCATGTGTATAGGAGATACAGTCAGCTAGCCACGTAGATATAGTATGTTTGGTGATGTGATTTCCTAATCTGTTAGGACTGAAGGATACAAAAAGCTGGGAGGACTTCCTATGAGGTTTTGTATGTTCCAGATAATATGCTAGAGCATGCAGTGCTGCTTCTCTAGGATGAGAATGTCGGTTAGGGAAGAAGACAGGAAGTACAATGGATTGATTAATGTGGAACTCCGATACCTTCAGAGCAGTAGCAATCCCTGATTGCTCCTGCCCATGCCGGTTGTGCAGTCAATTTGGCTGCTGCAACTTCCTGTGTTGCGAGACTGCTGTAGGTGGTCAAGGCAGTCATTTTTAGATTGCGTTCTAATCTTCAGTCACTTAGCGTTCAGTTTTTTCATACAGTTTTTTTTTATAGCACTGACATCCTGACCTGACATCAGACACATTAGCATATTTTAATATCAGATGTCGGCACTCTCATAACTTAACTATTTGTTGGCTGCTATCCTATTTGACAGCGCTTTTTTAAGTCAGACTCCTTTAGTTTGCTGACAGAGAGACACCATTTTTTCTGCTTACCTTTTCCCTATGTATTTTCATCAGTTTTTTTAGTTTCACAATTTCCTCTGTAGTTTGTCGTCGGCTTGATCATCATTGGTTCCTTGGCATCAAGCAGATGAATCCATTACGAGTGGGTTGTGTCCATCAACCAGCAGGGGGAGATAGAGAGCACTGAAAAACCATAGTGCCTCTTGGCCAGCTAGCTCCATCTGCCTCTTCAGTATTCTCTATTTCCCCAGCAGGGTGGTTGCAGCTTGTTCAAGCTCCTTCAGAAAATCTGCCTGGGGTGGCTCCTGTGCTTTTGCCAGTTGTAGCAGGGGTGTTGTGGCTGATGGTGCCCACTTTAAAGGCAAATAGGTTAGCCCTTTCCCTGCCTTACCCGGCCCCTGATGTGGAAGTAGACAAATAGGCAAGCCCTGTCCCTGTCTTTGCCCACGCTGTGGATGCAGGCACATAGGTTCGGCCTTTTCCTGCCTTTCCCAAGCTACTGATCCTCCGGAGTTGGAAATTTGCCTCTTTCGCTGTTGCCTCAATCTTTCCTCACAGCGTTTAAAAAAAAAAAAAAAAAGGTTGCGTCGTGCTTTGGCACTGCGATCCCAGAAAAGAGGTTTTCTTCTGATTGTACAGCGTGACCGGAGCTCGGAGACTTGGTCTGGTGAGGTAAGAGCATTTTGTAGCTCCTCCGGGGAGGGCCCGCGTTTGGGACGATTTTGGCGCAAATCCGCCATTTTGAATTTCCGCCGCTTTCGGCAATGGCAGCTGAGAAAGTAAAGCGCTGTTCCGTTTGTGGCAAGCGCAAATCTGTAGTGGGGCTCTGTAAGGCGTACTTTTCAGACGGTAGAACAGGCCCAAGCATGGCGAGCGATGTTCCTTCCCGCTCCATGGAGCTGGCAGCGGGCGCCATTTTGGAACAGCATGGCACAACCCCCGCTGAGGCGGAGGGGTTTGAGCCTTGAGGGGCGCCTCATGTAGAGGCTAATTAAATAGCTGTTTCCCCCGGACTGGAACCGGGAGGCCAGGGTGAGCCATTTTCCCCTGAATTTGTTTTTTTGCTGTATAATGCATACATGTTAAAAAGAGCTCTTCCTTGTCATCAAGCAGATGAAGCCATTACGTATGGGTTATGTCCATCAACCAGCAGGGGAGATAGCACTCAAACTTTCACAGTGCTCTCTTGGCCAGCTAGCTCCACTGCCTCTCCAGTATTCTCTATCTCCCTTAGCAGGGTGGCTGCAGCTTGTTCGAGCTCCAGAAAAATCTGCCGGGAGGTGGTTCCTGGCTTGCCAGTTGTTAACCGGGGTGTTGGAGGCTATAGCAGCTTCACTTTAAAGGCACATAGGTTAGCCCTTTCCCTGCCTTACCCATACCTCTGTGGATGTGGACATATTGCCTTGCTTTCCCTGTCCTTACCCACCAACAGTGGATGCAGGCATATAGGTTCGCCCTTTCCCTGCCAAAAAAAAAAAAAAAGGTCGCGTCGCGTTTTTAAGCGCAGAGACGCTGGAACAGAGGTTTTTGACCCGATTTTCAGCAGGATCATAGTTGTACACTAGATCCTTTGAGGTAAGAGTGTTTTCCAACTCCTCCGGGGTGGGCCCGCGATCGGGGCGATTTTGGCGCGAACCTCCATTTTGGATTTTACCGCCGTTTTTCGGCGATGGCTGCGGACAATGTAAAGCGCTGTTCCACTTGTGGCAAGCGCAAATCAGCAGCAGGGCTCTGTAAATCGTGCTGTATTGGCGTAGGAGCCGGCCCGAGCATGGCGAGCGATGTTTCTTCCCGCTCTGAGCTGGCAGCGGGCGCCATTTTGCTTACATCGCATGGCGCAGCCTCCGTGGACACGGAGAGACCTGAGCTGGGTGGGGCACCTCGAGATGAGGTTATTTCAGGAGTGGCTAGCACCGGACAGGATTTGGGTGCCCAGGGTGAGATTTTCTCCCCGGATTTTGTGCTTTTGCTGCATAAAGCATACATGATGAAAAGAGCCCTTCCTCAATGGTCGCCTGAGGCTCCTCTGATTGCCCCCCCCCCCCCGATGGATTCTGGCCTGGGACTGCCCAGTGAGGCTTTTTTCCCGGATGCTTGGCCTAAAGATAAGCGCAGAAGGGTTAATTCCCCTTCAGATTGTGGTGCACCTTTTTCCCCCCCGTGGTCGGGGTGTGAGGATTCGGAGAACTCTGACAGACGTTCTTGGTCTGAGGAACCAGAGTCAGGTGCGGATTTACCACAGGATCTGGATGATCCCTCCGCGGTGAGGATTTTCCACCGTGATGAGCTGCCAGCGCTTATTTCAGATAAGCCCTCTCGATTGAAGATCCTGACAGTGGCATGGCCTCCTCGGGTAATCCCAGGATGGCTAGTACCAAGAAAGCTGCTCGGGCCTTCCCTTTGCATGACTCCATCCTAGAGCTTGTTTCGGCTCAGTGGGCTGACCCCGAGGGACCTTTGAGAGTTTCCAGGGCTATGGGGCAGTTATACCCTCTGCGTGAGGGACATATGGCTCGTTTTCAAATGCCTACAGTGGATGCCCTAGTCACTGCGGTGACAAAGAGAACTACCCTCCCTGTTGAGGGAGGTGTTGCCCTGAAGGACGTTCAAGACCGTAGGCTGGAAACAGCGTTGAAACGGTCCTTAGAAATTGCAGGTCTCACTGTTCGGGCGTCTGCATGCAGCTGTTATGCTGTGAGAGCCTGCCTAGCTTGGCTGCAACAGGCAGTGGCTCAGCCCGGAGATGGAGCGGAGCCCTTCTTGGATGTGGCTCCGCGGATGGAGGTGGCCTTGTCCTTTCTGGCTGATGCCCTTTATGACCTTGTCAGAGCTTCGGCTAAACAAATGGCAGTAGCAGTGACGGCTCACCGTCGTCTGTGGCTACGACACTGGGCAGCGGACATGGCCTCTAAGCAAAGGTTGGTGAAGTTGCCTTTTCAAGGACTTCTCCTATTTGGTGAGGAGTTAGAGAAAATTGTGAAAGGCCTGGGTGATCCAAAACCCCAGCGCTTGCCCGAAGATAGGCAGAGGCCTTCCTGTAAGGGCCAGGCGGTCCACTCCTCGTACAGACCTCGCTTCCGTGAAGCTAGAAGGTACCACCCGGGGCGTTCTGCTGGGTTCACTTCACGTGCCCGTGGTCAGCAGAGGAACTCCTTTCGCTCAGACAAGCGTTCCGCAGCCGGTGGCTCAAGACCAGGCGTTCAGGGGCGACCCTCTCAATGATGGTGTGCCGGCCCTCTCCTCGATGCCTGTCATCGGAGGACGGCTTTCCCTCTTTGTCGAGGAGTGGGCCAAGATTTCCTCAGATCAGTGGGTTCTGGACCTGATCAGAGATGGATACAGAATAGAATTCAACGCCCCAGTAAGAGACGTGTTTGTGGAGTCCCGATGCGGTTCTGCCGTCAAACGGGCGGCGGTGGAGGAGACTTTACAAGGTCTGATTCAGTTAGGGGCAGTGACCCCGGTGCCTCCCGCCGAGCAAGGCTGCGGCCGATACTCCATCTACTTTGTGGTGCCGCGAAAAGGTGGGTCCTTTCGCCCTATTCTGGACTTAAAAGAAGTGAACAAGTCCCTGAGAGTGCGGCATTTCCACATGGAATCCCTGCGCTCCGTCATTGCGGCGGTTCAGCCAGGAGAGTTTCTCGCGTCTCTAGACCTGAAAGAAGCTTACTTGCACATACCGATTTGGCCCCCGCACCAGAAGTTTCTGAGGTTTGCGGTGTTGGGAAAACATTTCCAGTTCAGGGCCTTGCCTTTTGGCCTCGCCACAGCTCCCCGAACCTTTTCGAAGGTAATGGTGGTAGTAGCTGCTTTTCTCAGGCGAGAAGGTATCAGGGTTCACCCGTACCTAGACGACTGGCTCATCAGAGTAGACTCTGCAACAGAGAGCTTACAAGCTACAGCCAGAGTGGTCTCAGTACTGCAATCTCTAGGCTGGGTCGTCAATATGGCCAAAAGTCACCTGTCCCCTTCACAATCTCTAGAGTTTTTGGGGGCCAGGTTCGACACAGTCTCGGGCTATGTGTTCCTACCCGGAATAAGGCGGTGCAAGCTTCAGAATCAGGTCCGTCTGCTCCTGAGGATGCCCCGCCCGCGAGCTTGGGACATTGTCCAGCTGCTGGGATCGATGACAGCCATGATGGAAGTGGTACCCTGGGCGAGAGCGCACCTGAGACCTCTACAGTATTCCCTACTCCGGAGATGGTCTCCTATTTCTCAGGATTACCAATGCAGACTTACTTGGCTCCCTGCGGCCCGTCTCAGCATGGAGTGGTGGCTCTCGGACAGCATGCTGCGGCGAGGAATGCCGCTGATGCTCCCCGTTTGGTGCCTAGTGTTAACAGATGCCAGCCTGAAGGGCTGGGGCGCACACTGCAAGGGGAAGCATGCCCAGGGTCTATGGACACCCGAGGAGTCGGAGTGGTCCATCAACCGCCTAGAGTTGAAAGCGGTGTTTCAGGCACTTCTGGCCTTTCAAGTGACCCTGGAAGGATTGGCTGTCAGAGTGATGTCGGACAACACGACAACGGTGGCCTATATAAATTGACAAGGCGGAACAAGGTGCAGAGCACTAGCCGCGCAGGCCGAACTGATTTGCCACTGGGCCGAGCTGCATCTTCAGTGTCTGTCGGCAGCTCATATTGCAGGTCAGAGCAATGTGCAGGCCGATTATCTGAGCAGGCATCAGATCGATCCAGCAGAATGGAATCTGGCAGACGAAGTATTCCTGCAGATCTGTGCCAAATGGGGCAAGCCCGTGATGGATCTAATGGCGACAAGTGCCAATACCAAAGTCCCGTGCTTCTTCAGCAGACGGAGAGATCCTCGCTCGGCGGGGTTGGATGCCTTGGCTCAACCCTGGCCTCCGGGTCTACTTTATGTGTTTCCCCCATGGCCCTTGATAGGGCGCCTGCTCTTGCGGATTCGGCTGCACCCAGTAGAAGTGGTCCTCATCGCCCCGGATTGGCCAAGGAGACCTTGGTATGCAGACCTCCGACAGATGCTCCTGGAGGCTCCTCTGCCGTTATTTCTGGTACCGAACCTGTTGACTCAGGGACCAGTAGCCATGGAGGACGCCGGCCGCTTTGGTCTTACGGCATGGCTATTGAGAGTGCGCAATTGAGGGATAAAGATTATTCCAGTAAAGTTATTTCCACTCTCCTGCAAGCCCGCAAACGGTCCACTTCCGTGGCTTATGCCAGGATTTGGTGCCTGTTTGAGTCTTGGTGTGCTTCCAGAGCCATTGTTCCAATGCGGGCTCCTGTCTCGCCGATTCTGGACTTTTTGCAGGAAGGTGTACAAAAAGGCTTGGCCTATAATTCCCTGCGGGTGCAGGTGGCAGCGTTGGCCTCCCTTTGTGGTAAGGTGGAAGGCGTGTCTTTGGCTGCTCACCCAGATGTGGCACGGTTTCTTAGAGGCGTGCTTCGGCTCCGACCTCCTGTGCGAGCACCCTGTCCAGCTTGGAACCTGGGGCTAGTTTTGAAAACCCTGCAGGCATCTCCTTTTGAGCCGCTTCGGCGAGCATCAGAGAAAGACTTGACACTGAAGGCCGTTTTTCTGGTGGCCATTACCTTGGCGAGACGGGTGTCAGAGCTCCAGGCGCTGTCCTGTAGAGACCCATTTCTGCAATTTTCAGAGTCCGGAGTCACGGTTCGGACCGTGCCTTCCTTTATGCCTAAGGTGGTTTCAGCCTTTCACTTTAACCAGCCTATTTTCTTGCCCTCTTTTTCAGAGGAAGAGTTTCCAGAAGCTTTTGGGCAGCTGCACCTTTTGGATGTGTGCAGGACTCTGCTGCAGTATCTGCGAGTTACTAACTCTTTCAGGACTTCTGATCATCTGTTTGTTTTGCTATCCGGTTCTCGCAGAGGGTCTCCAGCGTCTAAAGCCACTATTGCCCGCTGGCTCAAAGAAACTATCTTTTCAGCTTATCTGCTGGCCGGCAGGGTTCCGCCTGTAGCCTTTAAGGCACATTCTACTAGAGCGATTTCTTCCTCTTGGGCTGAAACTGGAGCACTCTCTCTCAAGAGATATGCAGTGCAGCAACATGGGCTTCTAAGCTCTCCTTTGCCCGACATTACAGGCTGGATGTGGCTGCCAGGAGGGATGCGCGTTTTGGTGCACAAGTGCTAGCGCGTGGTGTGGCTTGTTCCCACCCTATCTAGGGATTGCTTTGTTACATCCCATACGTAATGGCTTCATCTGCTTGATGACAAGGAAGGGAAAATTAGGTTCTTACCTTGGTAATTTTCTTTCCTTTAGTCATAGCAGATGAAGCCATGAGCCCTCCCTGTATGATTGTCTGTATGCTGTGAATCTGTTTTTCAGGTTCTGTTCTAATTTCCTGAAGTTCCTTCCTTGGGAGAAAGTTGGAAAACAATCTTCAGGATTCATGTTCAGTTTAAATTTAGGAGGATGTGTTGATTCTCTCCAGCATGTTTTTTTTTGGAGGATGTGTTGATTCTCTCCAGGAGGCGCGTGTGTTCCCCTCCAGTTCTATAAATAGGAGGATGAGTTCATTCCCTCCAGTGTGTTGGGAGGATGTGTGATTCCCTCCAGGAAGCGCGTGTGTTCCCCTCCACTTATACAATAAGGAGGATGAGTTTATTCCCTCCAGGAGGATGTGCATTCCCTCCTTTATGAGTTCATGCCCTTGTGATGGGCCATCGTTCGCTGTGAGGAAAGCTCTTGTGATTCCCATTGCGGTTTGCCATACTGCTTTGGAAGCTTCAAATACTGAAGAGGCAGTGGAGCTAGCTGGCCAAGAGGGCACTGTGAAAGTTTGAGTGCTCTCTATCTCCCCTGCTGGTTGATGGACATAACCCATATGTAATGGCTTCATTTGCTATGACTAAAGGAAAGAAAATTACCAAGGTAAGAACCTAATTTTCCCTTAATCAGCTGATCATGACATGGCCAGGTTCGACACAGCCTCGGGCTATGTGTTTCTTCCCGAGCAAAGGCGGTGCAAGCTTCAGAATCAGGTCCGTCTGCTCCTGAGGATGTCCCGCCCGCGAGCTTGGGACATTGTCCAGCTGTTGGGATCGATGACGGCCACCTTGGAAGTGGTGCCATGGGCGAGAGTGCACCTGAGACCTCTACAGTATTTTCTACTTCAACGATGGTCTCCAGTATCTCAGGATTATCAGTGCAGACTTTCTTGGCTCCCTGCGGCCCACCTCAGTATGGAGTGGTGGCTCTCGGACAGCATGTTGCGGCGGGGAATGCCGCTGGTGCTCCCCGATTGGTGCCTAGTGGTGACAGATGCCAACTTGTGTGGACGCCTGACGAGTCGGAGTGGTCTATCAACCGCCTGGAGTTGAAAGCGGTGTTTCTGGCTCTTCTGGCCTTTCAAGTGACCCTGGAAGGTTTGGCTGTCCGAGTGATGTCTGACGACACAACAGCAGTGGCCTACATAAATCGACAAGGCGGCACTCAGTGCAGAGCTCTAGCCGCGCAGGCCGAACAATTTGCCACTGGGCCGAGCTGCATCTACAGTTTCTGTCGGCAGCTCACATGGCAGGTCAGAGCAACGTGCAAGCCGATTAAGCAGGCATCAGATCGATCCAGCGGAGTGGGAACTTGCAGACGAAGTATTCCTGCAGATATGTGCCAAGTGGGGCAAGCCCGTGATGGATCTAATGGCGACAAGCACCAATGCCAAAGTCCCGTGCTTCTTCAGCAGACTGAGAGATCCTCGCTCGGCGAGGTTGGATGCCTTGGCTCAACCCTGGCCTCCGGGCCTACTGTATGTGTTCCCTCCGTGGCCCTTGATAGGGCGCGTGCTCCTGCGGATTCGGCTGCATCCAGGAGAAGTGGTTTTCGTCGCCCCGGATTGGCCTAGGTGGCCTTGGTATGCGGACCTCTGACAGATGCTCGTAGAGGATCCCCTTCAGTTACCTCTGGTTCCCAACCTGTTGTCACAGGGTCCGGTGACCATGGAGGACGCCGGCCGATTTGGTCTTATGGCCTGGCGATTGAGAGGGCACAAATGAGAGACAAAGGCTATTCCAATAAAGTAATTACCACTCTCCTGCAAGCCCGCAAGCGTTCCACTTCCGTGGCTTATGCCAGGATTTGGCGCCAGTTTGAAGTCTGGTGTGCTTCTAAAGAGATCACACCCCTGCGGGCTCCTGTCTCGCCGATTCTGGACTTTTTGCAGAATGGTGTACAAAAAGGCTTGGCCTATAATTCCCTGCGGGTGCAAGTGGCAGCGTTGGCCTCCCTGCGTGGCAAGGTTGAAGGCGTGTCTTTAGCTGCTCATCCAGATGTGGCACGGTTTCTTAGAGGGGTGCTTCGGCTCCGTCCTCCCGTGCGTGCACCTTGTCCAGCGTGGAACCTGGGGCTAGTGCTGAAAGCCCTTCAGGGTGCTCCCTTTGAACCGCTTCGGCGTGCTTCAGAGAAAGATTTGACACTGAAGGCCATATTTTTAGTGGCATTACTTCGGCGAGACAGGTGTTAGAGCTCCAGGCGCTGTCCTGTAGAGACCCTTTTCTGCAGTTTTCAGAGTCCGGGGTCACGGTTCGGACCGTGCCTTCCTTCTTGCCTAAGGTGGTTTAGCGTTTCACCTAAACCAACCTATTTTCTTGCCCTCCTTTATAAAGGAGGAGTTTCCAGACTCTTTTGGGCAATTGCACCTGTTGGACGTGCGCAGGACTCTGCTGCGGTATCTGCGAGTTACTAACTCTTTCAGGACCTCTGATCATCTGTTTGTTTTGCTATCAGGGCCTCGCAGAGGGTCTCCAGCGTCTAAAGCCACTATTGCCCGCTGGCTTAAAGAATCTATCTTTTCAGCTTATTTGCTTGCCGGCCGGCCTCCGCCTGATGCCTTTAAGGCGCATTCCACTAGAGGAATTTCCTCTTCTTGGGCTGAAACTGGAGCACTCTCTCTTCAAGAGATTTGTAGTGCAGCAACATGGGCTTCTAAGCTCTCTTTTGCCCGACATTACAAGCTGGATGTGGCTGCCAGGAGGGACGCACATTGTTCCCGCCCTATCTAGGTATTGCTTTGATACATCCCATCCCATCTGTAATGGCTGCATCTGCTTGATGACAAGGAAGGGAAAATTAGGTTCTTACCGTGATAATTTTCTTTCCTTTAGTCATAGCAGATGCAGCCATGATCCCTCCCTGTCTGATTGCTATCTGCTGTAAATCTATTTCAGGTTCTGTTCATGTTTCCTGGAGATTCCGTCCTTGGGAGAAAGTCGGAAAACAGTCTTCAGGATTCTTGTTCAATTAAAGGAGGATGACTTAATTCCCTCCAGTTTCATGTTTTGGAGGATGAGTTTATTCCCTCCGGGAGGATGAGTTTATTCCCTCCAGTTATGTCTCAGTGGAGGATGAGTTTATGCCCTCCGGGAGGATGTTTCATTCCCTCCATTCTGAGTTAATGCCCTTTGTTGTAGGGCCATCGTTCGCTGTGAGGAAAGCTCATGTTATTCCCATTGCGGTTTGCCATACTGCTTTGGAAGCTTCAATTACTGAAGGAGAGGCAGTGGAGCAAGCTGGTATGAGGCACTGAAAAAAGTGTGCTCTCTATCTCCCTCTGCTGGTTGATGGACACAACCCATCTGTAATGGCTGCATCTGCTATGACTAAAGGAAAGAAAATTATCACGGTAAGAACATAATTTTCCCATATGTGCACTTTTTTATATATATGGGGATTTTTTATATATATAAAAAAAAATTTATATGTGTATAAATGTTTTTGTCCTATATAAACACATACATTTTACACATTGTGTGGATATGATTTATCAATAAGTTCTGCATCTTTAATCTTTGTTTGATTCACTCATTATTCTTTCATTTACCAATCCATAAGGGAATTGTACACATATTTGATGTTATTATTCTCCTCCAATGTATGATTGGATGGTTGCAATGTAAGTATTTTATGCGTAAACACTTACAAAAATATTGTATGGTTGTGTACAGAACTATGCACACACAAATTAATATTTTCTTTATTTGATTATCTAATTGATTGGTTTTATAGCTTGCACTATTTATTATTTATTATTTTTTGGTCTATATATAAAAATGTTTTTATTAAAAAATTTCCATTTTAATTTCATTATATATATATATATATATATATATATTTAATTTTTTAAAATTTTTGAGTTTTCCGTTTTATTTGTGATTTTGATTGTATATCTGTATAGTCATTGTTTTCTAATAATGTATACGTGTATATATGTGTTTTGTAGACTCCTGATGCAGGCCTAATGGCCGAAACACGTTTGTGTTGGCTTTTTTTCATCAATTAACTGTTTTTAAGAATCCATTGCTCCAGTCTTTGGTTTTCTGTGGTCAAAAATCCCACTCTCTCTCATACTTGTATTATCTTGTGGGGTGTTCGAGTTCTCCGCTTGTGGCGGATTATCTGGGCATGTGTCTCGTGCAAGCCTGCACGCTATAGTGCACTGCATCCTGGTTGGAGGCAGACTGAGCAGCCGACTATCAACAACTTGAAAATGAGCAGAATGGACTGTAAAAAGGTAGGTGTCTGTTTTACTGTGGGTGCAGGGGTTATTACTGCTCCCACGGGATGGGGAAATAACCTCTGTTTGCACCTGTGATAAAACTTTGAAATGTTCTGCCGTTCCTTGCGGTTTTGCTGCGGTTTACCATGTTTACCTGCTCCCTAGTATTAAGGGAAATGTTGGTTGAGAGAGAGAATATGGAAAATCATATTTCATTTAATTTACAGAATTTTGAGTGCACCCAAGCAACTGAACTGACTATATCAGTGGAGAGGGACAACCTGCCCCCTCCCCCAATCCCCAGTTGCTTAGTGCTCTGAGCACCATCTGCTTTATCCAGCATTGTTTCTGGCTCACATGTTGATGAAGTCTTTTCACCCGTGTGGCCCCTACTTCAAAAACGGTGAAGGCTCAATGTGGCTGCTTGAGTTGGTGCTGTATTTTGAGCCTAAGTTCTTCGGGCCGAAATTTGAGGCCCACCCTTCTTAAGGGTTGCTTTTCTGTACCCCATGGGTTCTGGACTGGTCTAATAAGGATGAGCAGTTAGGCTTGCTTAACTTTTTTATGTTTTTCTATAGTCTTACCAGACCAGTCCAGAGACCCTCCCAGACACAATGTAAATGCTCAGATTTGTACAGTAATACTTCCATTGGTCTAGTTTTCCTTTCAGGATGAAAAGTTTCTTCTAAAGTTTTCAAAATTTAATGTTTGTAGGTCAAAATATAGTTAACTTGTATGGTTCTTTGGAAAGGAAAAACCCTAATATCTTGCTTTTTCATTCAATGTACTAAAGACTTAAGGCTGCATGGTGCCCCTTTGGGGAGAGCTCACAGGTCTCTCTCCGTCTGATGGTTGATTATAACCCATAGGTTCTGGACTAGTCTGGTAGGACTAAAGGAAATAACATTAACAGGTAAGCCTAATTTTTTCATAGTTGATATTAAATTGGCAGATTTCTGCCAGGTGTATTAGAAATGTTGATTTAAATAGTGGCTATAAACATTTGAAATGCGGGTGCATGATGAGTATCCCACAGATGCCAAGTTACCCAGGGCACAGTGCACAAAAGTCCCTGTTAAAAACTGCATGCGTTTAGATTCTCGGTAGAACTTGCTGATTCGGAAATAACGAGCGATGCTCAAAGGAAGTCACATGTAAATGAGCTGCAAGCAATTTCAACAAGCAGTTCGGTAGGGAAAGTGCCTAACACAGAACAGTCTCTCGGTAAGTGTCCCTGTTCTGCGTATTTGCTAGGGCTGGTGTACTTTTCTTTTCCCTGCAATACTTGCTGGCTCCACTGTCACCCTGTCTCCTTTCCCTTGCAGTGCTCTGGTTCTAGCTCCACCTTCCTCCTGCAGCTTGCTTGCCTTCTCTCTGCCCCCCCCCCCCCCCCCCAATTATTTTGCTTGGGAAAGTCCCCCCCCCCCCCCCAGCTGACATCATAGGGGCTTTCCTCAGCTGTTTGGCTGTCTTGTTTCTCAACCCCTAGGCCAGTGATGGCGAACCTTTCAGAGACCGAGTGCCCAAACAGCAACCCAAAATCTAATTATTTATCGCGAAGTGCCGGTACTCATTATGGGCGGGGTCACCACATATGACTCCACCCCTATGATAGCCACACCCCCTTACACCAGCCATGGCGCATATAAACAGACGGGTCTAAGAAAGCACAAAGGCAGACGGTCTGCAAACTCCAAGATGGAAAATGAACGGAGCAGATCGTTAACAAACAAAACTTAATTTATTAATAGAAACCAATTGCAAATATATGTATGTGTGTATACATATATTGCAATTGGTTTCCATTAATAAATTAAGTTTTGTTTAACGATCTGCTCCGTTCATTTTCCAGCATATAAACAGACATCATTGAAAATATTATACTAGTATAGGAGAAAAAAATAACATGATTTTCTTTCATTATAAATCATTTCTGTAAGTTGTTACAGCTCCTTTATACCCAGTGCAAAATACTTTCCTCCTTTCTTCTTCATTTCTTGCCCTCCATCCATGTCCAGCCTCCCTCCCACCCAGCACTGCCTCCCACCCAGCACCAAGCCTCCCTACCTCCCACCCACCCAGGCCACCCAGCACCAGGCCTGCCACCCGGCACCAGGCCTCCCACCCACCTGGCAGCAGGCACCAGACCACCCTCCCTCCCACCCACCCGGCGTCAAGCATTCCTTCGTCCCTCCCTCCCACCCGGCACCAGCCCGGCCTCCCTCCCTCCCTCCGAGCAGGAAATTTAACAGTCTTCCCTTGTCGGGGTTAAGGCCGCGTCAGCAGTAACAGTGAAAAGCGTGCTGCTGGTTTGGCGCGCCTTCAGCCTTCCATCTCTCAAACTCTGGTCCCGCCCTCATTTCCTGTTAGGGCGGGACCAGAATTTGAGAGACGGAAGGCTGGAGGCGCGCCGAACCAGCAGCACGCTTTTCACTGCTACTGCTGATGCGGCTTTAACAGCGACAAGGGAAGACTCTTAAATTTTCTGCTCGGAGGGAGGGATGGAGGCTGGGCGGGCTGATGGTGGGAGGGAGGAAGGAATGCTTGATGCCGGGCGGGTGGGAGGGAGGACTGGAACGGGCTGAGGCGACGGGCGGTGCCCGTGCCCACAGAGAGGGCTCTGCGTCCCCTCTCTGGCACGTGTGCCATAGGTTTGCCATCACCGCCCTAGGCTCTCTTCTACGCTCCAGCAGTGTTTGCTATTGAAAGAAATCTCCTTGCTGGAAGCACCCCCCCCCCCCCCCCCCCACCACCGCCAACTGTTTCTTTGCCCCTCTAAGCTGTGCTCTGCTCTCCCACACTGTATGCTATTGAAAACAATCACCTCCTTGCTGAAAGCCCCCCTCCAACTGTTTCTCTGTAAAGTTGCTCTCAGACAAGCTTTGCTATTGAAAAATGCAAGCAGACTGCTCCTCACAGGAGGACAGATCCAGACCTGGAGGTCCATTCTGTGCATCACTCAGAAATGTTTGTGCATTGCTTGGAATGCTCCTTTTCATACTAATGAACTCTTTGTAGTACATTACATAGGATTATTGTTTGCTGCTACCCAAAATGGTAAAAACCATGTAGAACCCCTTTTGTGCATTAGAAGCTGAATATCATGATTGCTAGACTGGTTAGAACCAGTTTAAATCAGGTGTTGCTAGCACGGTAAGCTTTGAGCATGTTTCCCCCCCCCCCCCCCCCCCCCTTAGTTCCAGACTGGAGATTTGGGGATTTGCAGTGTCTGATCCTGCCTGTTGAAATCAGTGCTGCAGCTCTCATAATGAACAAAAATGGAGTGAGCAAAAATCCAGGACTGTCCCAAAATCCCCAACTTGCAACTGGGAAACTTAGCATCTCTGGTGTCCAGAGGGTACTTCTCTCAAGTGTAGTACTGTTTTACTGGTGAAACTATTCTGCACTGATGGTTTTCAAAATTAATTGTCCACTGGTACATTCATAAAACAGTTGTATTTTCTGTGTGTGAAAGATTTAATATGGTGGAGTCAAGTTGGGTTAATATTTTTTTCCCTTTTTTTTAATGTAGGTTTTTATTTGATGAGAACAGTATGGAGTATAAGTACTATCGCCTGAAGCTGGCACAGTTTCAGAGGTTGAGAAAGATCACCATGGAGGTTGGGATTCAGGCAAAGCTACTGAAGACAGCTAAATTGAAGGCAGAGCGCTTGGGAGCTTCAAAGCACAAAAAAATTAAGAAAACATCCAGGACAACACAAACAGTCCTTTCGGCTGCTGTAATGCTGCAGGCCAGGCGGGCTCAAGTTTCTACGAAGCTGAAGTGCTCCCAGTCTGAACAAGCTAAATCAAAACAGAAGTTATCTACTACAGAGGGTCGTCTTTCAAAAAGATGCCGTCCGGAGAAACGCTCACGATCCGAATCATCTCGCTCCTCTGTGTGTCTTGTAAAACGTCAGAGATCAAATAAGTCCAATCTTACTTCTACATCTGAGTCATCTTTGCCTGTCACCCAGAAGGAAAACTACTCTTCCAGTTCCAGAGCATCACATGAGAGAGATTCCAGATCTGAGAGACGTTCTGTCTCTGGGTCATCTGGTTCCTCTCGGGAGAGGTCTTCCACTTCAAAATGCCACTTGTCAGAGAAGCACACTGGCGTTGCTTCTCACAAAAAGGATCCCAGTTCAAAACTATCTCATGTAAAAAGTCACAACAGGTCAGAGGAGCCCTCAGTGGCTGAGTTGGCTTTAACTGCTGTGGCTGTGTCCTCTCAGAAAAAGTCATCCTTGTCTGAATTGGCTAAATCATCAGAACAGCCATCAGGAACTGTAAAGAGCTCAAAAGGAGATGGCGATTCCCATTCATCTGAACCTGCCATGCAGTCGGAAACCTTAATGGCTACTCAACTCTTGGGTGGTAGGTGCTGCTCTTTGTATATAATTAGGACTTACGATTTTTGGTGGTGGTTAAAAAAAAAAAAAAAAAAAACCCTCTTCTGAAACAACCTTTTGCAGTCAGGGAATATCTGTGTCGGCCACTGCAAAGTCCCAGAGTCTCTCAGCAGTGGCAGAAGCTTCTTTCTTTTTCCACTTTCCATTGCTTCACTGGCTCTGTTGCTGATGCTAAAAAAAAAAAAAAAGCTTTTTGAAATGCAAGAACAAGATCTTTTTTTTTTTTTTTTTTTTGCATTTCAAAGTCTCCCCATGGTGCCATCTACAGAGTTGGAAAAGCAACAGAGTGGCAGGAGTAAGGACACAAACTTCTGCCCTTGTAGCAGGTGATGGTGGTGGATTGTTGGACCTGGGGAAAGTGGGAAGCTGATGGAGAGAGCTTGGAGGGGGGAGGAGCTGTTAATATGGGGTCTGGAAATTAGAAGGGGTAGGGCAGCATTGGAAAATTGCATTTTGGGTTATTCAGTGAAATCCACCTGAAAAGTTACTATAATATATATATAATATAATATATAATTTTTTTTTTTGCAATGCAGATACACTGATAAATCCCTATTTCCTTAGCGTCCCTCCGGACCGGACCAGGATTTGACTGATGGGTTGTGCTCGCCTTCCAGCAGGTGGAGACTGAGAAAAAAACTGACTCTAGAGAGCCAATAAGAGCCCTGGTCATGTGACCTTAGCCCCAGTATTTTCTCAGTCTCCCAGCAGGTAGGAAGTGAGCCCTTTAGTCTCTCTCTATCTCTTTCTCTTTTAGAGGTTCATAATTACAACAACAATAATACTATCTCTTCTTCTGTGCCTAGGAATTCTCTATTAGACGCTGGGCAGGTAGGAATTTCTTTTCCTTTCTTTTACAGCCTCTGGGGGTGTTAAACTCGGGTGTCCCCGGGTCCCTCCCCCCTTCCTCCCCATCTCCCATATGTAGCTGGGAAGGGCTACCCTTTGTTTAGAAAGGTGTATGTCTTTGGGAGAGGCAGCCACTCTAGAAAGTCACAATTTTAATGAGCAAGCTCAACTGTTTAAAAAAAAAAAAAAAAAAATGTATATACCCAGGCTGTTAACGAGCAGGCAGCTCTGTGCTATTCTACTTCACTTCAGCACTGTCTTTTCTAACTCGGAAAAAAAAAAAAGAAACTTAAGAGAATATTTCTCTTTGGGGATTGTACTTTAAAAGAGTTAAAACAAATAGAAGGAAATTACGAGAAGAAGCCCTTTTTTCTTTCCCCAGATTTTTCCTGGCAGTCAGCTCGGTTGTGATTTATTATGCTTGAGGAGTTTTTTCTTTTCTAGTTCAGCTGTGCAAAGATAAATAAATAAATAAAAGATGGGAACAATTCAGTGTTTGAGACTTTAAAGGGTGATTTTTTTATTTTCACAATTATGTTCCTTCGTTTTCTGGCGTTTTAGCAGCTGTGAATTGAAAAAAAAAAAAAAAAAAATGGCGCGAACCGCTTCGGCGCGTGCCCGCTCTTCTCCGATCGGTCTGAAAAGCTCAGGATGTGCTGCGCTGTCTATTAGCGTCGGAGGAGAGGCTAAAGCATGTTTTTGCTCGGCACCGGAGGGTAACTTTTTTCTTTCTCTACCAGCGGCAGCAATTTCCTGCTTCTTCGTTTGCGATCGCATCTCCTTTCATGTCCTCCGTGTTTGTTCTTCTTTGATCCTCGTCCTTTTACTTTTGGCGCGCTAGGTAGCCATGTTTGCCTCCAGCTGCAGTTTCCTTTACGAGGCAGCGTTTCTCCGGTTCGGTTTTGTTTTTCTCGGGAGTGTAGAAGGAAACAGAGATGTTGTTTCTGGGGTAGTCTGGGGATTTGCAGCAGATGGGTATTTCCCTCGGGTCTTTTCTTCTTTGACCCAGGGTCTGGCCATGGGTCAATGGCTGCTCCTCTATACTATATGTTACATAAAGACTCATGTAAGCTCTATGGAGCAGGGATTGTCTTTCTTTGTAAGGTGTTCTGCGCTGCGGGCATCTGGTACCGCTATACAAATGTTAATAATAATTATAATAATAATATTTTGCTTGTCCCTTATATTCTTAATGTCAGGTCACCCTTTAGGAGATACCTGTATGTTTTGGTGTCGATATCTTTTGCTTTTGTATTTGGTCAGACTGTTTGATTTTTGTGTGTGAGTAGATAGCGCACAGTGAGGACCTCTTTCACAGTATTTTTGCCTTTTCTCATGTCAGGTATCTGATTTTTGTGGCAATTCAGGTAGCTGCACTTGCTGTAAAAAAAAAAAAAAAAAAAAAACGGGGCAGCTGCAGTGTGGTGCAGGTGTGCATTCCAGATAACGCAAGTGCCCAGCTCATCAGGAGCGGTCCGGGTTCACCACTGGAAGGCGGGCTGGGCATCATAATATTGGTAACAATAGCCAAATTAAAAAAAAAAAAAAAAAACCCCCACTGAGAATTTTCTTGCAGCAGTAGCAGTCACAGGCAGTTTTTCTGCCTGGTATGGATTGTACTTGTTGGATGTATATTTTTTCTCATAACTTACTTTCTATGGGTGCATGTTTAATTTGTTCAATTCTCACCTCTCTGGTTTCAGGGGAGGAAGTAAGATGTGGATGACACTATTTGCGCATGTCGCTATCTGCTTCTATGTGGCCAATAGTTTAGCACCTACCTTTATCAGGGGAGGCTTGGTAGTTCAGGACCCTTGTTTTTTTCGCTTTCTACAGCTCAGAAGGGCCTATATTTTCTCTGTTCAGTGGGGAGGCTATTCCTTACTCTTGGTCCAGTTTCGTTTCCGCGTATGTTTACCGGCTACCTGTCACTATCACGGTACTGCAAGCTCTGTAAGAGACAAGTAGGAGTTTGTAGTTCAGGATTCGTGTTTCCACTTTCTACAGTTGAGGCGGAATCATTGCAGATTTTTCGAGACGGTTATGCCTCTAGCTTTGTCAGCTTTCTTTCAGCCGTCTTTCTAGAGTCTTCTTGTCCTCACTGCACTGCTAGTGCGGTAGGGGGCAATCTACAGCGGCTCTTGGACCCTCAGGATTTTGGATTTGTAATCCTCCTATTTTGTTTGTTGGCGGTTCTTGGATCTTCAAGCTTTTGACTTTGCAAGCAGCCTATTGTGTTTGTTTTCAAGGTACCGCGTTCTCCATGTCACATGTTTTTTCTATGGAGTCATTTGAATATGGCATACTGTTTTTTAATATCCTTGGATCTGATGGCAACTTACCTACATATTCCTTTCAGAACCGCTTGCCAAAGGTTTTATGCGGTTTGAGATTCTGGGACACCATTTGTTTTTTGTATCTCGCAGCAGTCACTCCCACTGTTACCAAGCTTTTGGTAGTGGTGGCAGTAGTTCTTATGGAAGAGAGAATTCTACTTTCCAGTATCTACATGTCCGGCTCATCAGGAAAACGTTTTATCAAGCAAGTTGACCAGTCTTAGACTGAGCGGCTGGCTACTAAGGTGGGGCAGATTCAAATATAGTTCCTAGGTTGCGTTCTTTATGTTTGACATTATATTCAGGTTACTGTCCATGACAGCGATTTGTTGGAGTTCTTTCCTAGGCTATATTTTTCTTGACATTTTTCTGCTATTCTCTGTTCTGGTGTTTCAACCATAATGACCACTACCACCACAGTACTAAGGTTACCACACCTGTTACTAGTAGTAATGCTGGCTCATTCTTTGTAAAAGAACACTCTAAAGCATCCTTACTGCACATATGTCTCTATAATATGCACAGTGAACATGTTTTATCGTTCCTTGGCAGTTTCTGTGGCGGGGATGCCTGTTGGTTAGGCAGGCTACCCCATTTTCAGTGGGCAACTTGTCACTTCTTCAATATCTTCAAAATTTGAATAATTTCTTTACTTCTAGAGGCGTTTCTTTCTCTGTGAGAGTCTGTCGGACAATTCCTTGACAGCCTATGTATTTTCTCAAAGATCAATGTAGAGGCTACGATTCATATGGCAGAAGGCGACTTTATTAGCATGGGTAGTTTTTCGCCTTACTGTCGCTCTGTTTTTCATGTGGTTGGAGTTAAAAAAAAAACAAACAAAAAAAAAAACGAGATTTATTAAGTGCATTTTTCTCTTTTGTTTCTCCCTAGTTTCAGAGGAATGGACTCTCACCTTATGAGTGTGGTCAGCTGATAGTTCCTTAGTGGGACGCTTCAGTTCTGCAACCTTTTGCTTTCGCTCTGTCCTCACAGGCTCCTCGCTTAGTCTCTCACTGAACTGTCTCGTCAGCGGCAGGGGTAGGTGTCCTATGGCAGCGGTAATCTTCTCTATCTCTTTCCTCCGTTTTTTCTCTGGAGTCGTCTTTTACAAGAGATAGAGACACACGGGGACCCAGTAGATCTGGCAGCTCCATATTGGTCCTGAGATCCGGGATATGCGGATCTTTAGCGTCTTTCTTGGTGTCTATTCTACATCTTCCTGTTCACAAGGCCCTGCTGTTCCACAGTCCCATCTTTCATTCAGAACAGTTTTGTTTTGGTCTTCTTCTTTGGTTTTTTTTCTATGGCCTTGTTGAGCTAAGACAGGATTTGCTGCGTCAGTAATTGTAACTAGGCTGCAGTTGCATCGTCGGACCGCATCTCTCTCTCTCTCTCTCTTTTCTTTACCTGCAGGTTGCAGCTGTTTTTTCTTCTGGTTCCTTCTTTTCTGTCTTCCGAAAGGTCATGTTTTCATCTTTCTCAATCAGTTTTTTCTTGCTGTTATGGGGTCTTCTTCGTGATCTTAAGATAACAACAGATTCAATGATTTCGACATTAACGGGGATCTTGCCAATTAAGAGAGCTGTTACATGATATTTCACAACTATTTCCCATTTTTCGGCGTTGGGATTGTCCTGTCCTTCTGTTACATGGTGTTTCACCACTATTGAACATTTTTGGCGCTGGGATAGTCCTTCTGTCCTTCTAGCCGATTGGCGTAACGTATTGGTCGTTTCTGCTTCACTATATTTCGCTGCATTAGGAAATTCAGACCTTCTAATTGTCGTCTTTTCGGGGGTACAGTTACAGTAATGAAATTCATTTCTCAACTAGATAATCGGTTGTCTCTTTGCAGAGGGATTTCTTTTGGGGGCCCTCAAAGTCCTTTGTATATTGAATGGTCCCTGTCGCCAGTAGGCGGTTTTGGCAACTCCAGTATTCCCTCAGGGTTTTCATAGGGTCCCTCCCGTAATATTACTGCTTTGGTACTTCCCATCAGTCAAATCCTGGTCCGGTCCGGAGGGACGCTAAGGAAGGAGAAATTAGATCTTACCTGCTAATTTGCTTTCCTTTAGTCCCTCCGGACCAGGCCCCTCCCAGGTTTCGTCTTTTGTTTTCAACAGAATAATAAAAAATAAATAAATAAAACAATCAAACCAGATGCTACTATATATAGTGGCCTTTAAGTGGGCCATGCCATGTCTCTGGTCGGAGTTGCTGGTAGGCTCAGTTGCTGGAATTTATATGTAGCTATAGGTATGTATGGGTTTATATATATAAAGAACTTTAAATAGGGTCTTACCTTTTTCTCTGCTGTGAGTTCCTGGTGAGTTATAATTCATGTGAGCCATCTGGTGGGAGTTGCTAGTAAGCTTTACTGCGAGAGGGACATACCTCTTCTCTAGTGAGAGTTGCTAGGGTGCTCAGTTGCTGGTATGTATATGTAAAACTTTAAGTGGTCTATACCACTGCTCTGGTGGGAGTTCATAGTGAGCTATAATACAACTGAGACATACCTCTTCTCTAGTGAGAGTTGCTGGTATGCTATAATACAAGTGAGCCATTCCACTTCTCTGGTGAGAGTTGCTGGTAAGCTATAATACAAGTAAGCCATACCACTTCTCTGGTGAGAGTCGCTGGTGAGCTCTAATAAAAAAGGGGCCATACCACTTCTCTGGTGAGAGTTGCTGGTGAGCTCGAATACAAAAAGGGGCCATACCACTTCTCTGGTTAGAGTTGCTGGTGAGCTCTAATACTTGGCATTGCCGAGTGCTTTGTGGCTGCTAGGATTCCATACGGCACAGAAGGTCTTTCTTTCCTGCTTTGTTAGTCAAATACTGAGGCTAAGGTCACATGACCAGGGCTCTTATTGGCTCTCTAGAGTCAGTTTTTTTCTCAGTCTCCACCTGCTGGAAGGCGAGCACAACCCATCAGTCAAATCCTGGTCCGGTCCGGAGGGACTAAAGGAAAGCAAATTAGCAGGTAAGATCTAATTTCTCCTTTTTTTCAACCCTCAGCACCTAATGCCTAAGAAAAACAAACACCTAAAGTTCCAAACTGTCTAGAATCAGAAGCCCTATATGTAATGATCCTTTGGACTAAATTTATCACAGTGGCTATCAATTCATGATGAAATCCAAATTGTAAATGAAGTTAAAGGAGCACAATTAATATGGCATTGAGAAGATATAATTGTGTAACTACTTGTTTTTTTATTTTGTAAACCCGCATTGCTGAATAGGTTTGGAAGACTTACAGTAATATTTTTCTTTTTTTTCTTTTTTTTTTTTTTTTTTGCTATAAGGGTAATGGGAATGGGAGGAGTAGCCTAATGATTAGTGCAGGGCCTGAGAATGAGGGGACCCAGGCTCGATTCCCACTGCAGCTCCTTGGACCCGATGATAAAAAGTAAATGTGGGCGCTAGAGACCACTAGTGCCCGCATTTACTCAGCGCCCATGATCAGAGGGTGTCTGGCGCGATTGCTCAGGGAATACCTCAGGGCTCATTTAAATTATATTTAAATGTAGCTCCCCGGTATTCCATCCGTATGATTAGAGCAGTGCTCTCTGATCCTATGGGCCAAATAGCGCCTTAACCCTACGCCAGCTCGGAACTGGCGTTAGGGTTGAGGCTCTTCCTCCCCCCCCCCCCCCCGCCCAGTCCAATGCGAAGCAGCCCAGGTTGTCACTGTCATTCCTGGGGGCCCAGTGGACCCCTGGACCCCCCTCAATGGGTGGGCTAGTGCCCCCCCCCCTTCCCCCCCCCCCCCAGACAGCAGTAGGGAAGCTCTGCTCAGCACATCTCATGATGCACTGGGCAGGGCGCCGCCATTTTAGAGGTGGCGCTGGAAGGAGGAGGGAGTGCTACTCCCTCCTCATCACTACTTACAAGGTATGGGGCAGGGGGGGTCGCTAGACCACCAGGGTGGGTGGGAGCATGTAGCCTCCTGGGCCACCAGGGAATTACTTTGTGTCGGGGTGGGGCTGGGTTAGGGGGGCCCTCCAGCCCCCTGTGCCCTTGGGGGTGGGGTGGGGGGTCAGGGGGCAGGCACTAAGCCACCAGAGCATTGCCTTTGGGGAGAGGTCTGGGGGGGTCCCACAGACCTCTAGCTTCTGTGTTTGACAGGTCCGGGCTTTTGACAGCCCAGACCTATCAAGCAAGTGCCGGGAGGATTGTGCCTGAGTGCATACCCAGGCACAATCCTCTTGCACTTCCCCCGATGATCAGTGCTAATAACGTGCCTAAATTTGTATCACATGTTAAGTCATATCATGCATAGATTTTGTAGTTTGTTTTTGTATAAATTCAATAAAGAAATCTAAACATAAATTTACATGTTAGCATTGATCATTGGGGAGTTAATTCCCTTCGTTCTGGTGCTGTTTTTAGAGAGCTGTTTTAGAACAGCGCAGGGGATATTGGGGCCCCTGTGACTCTGGTCAAGTCAGTTAACCTTCCATTGCCCCACGTACAAAATAATTACCAATATATAATATGTAAACAGCTTGGACTGTAACCACAGTATATCAAGGCAGTATATCAAGTTCCATTGCCCTTCTCTTTCTGTTTTCCCTAATGAGAGTTGCTGGAAACACTGGTAGCTGGATGTTAATCATAGAAGGAACTAATCTGTGGCATAATTCCACCCAAGCAGCTCCAGCAGTACAAAGGGGGAGGTACAAAGGATGAAGGGGCGGGTTATCTGCAGGCCACTCCCAGATGTTCTTATGTACCTTTCCCATTCTGGGGGCCCTTAATTTCAACTTATGCCACTGAAACTAGTGTATTGGGGTTTAACAGCAACAATCTAATGAAGAGTAAATTTCAGAATCGCTCTAAAAAGATAAGAGGTACCTGACATTCTCCGAGGACAAGCAGGCTGCTTGTTCTCACGACTGGGTTGACGTCCACGGCAGCCCCCACCAACCGGAACAAAAACTTCGCGGGCGGTCCCGCACGCAGGGCACGCCCACCGCGCATGCGCGGCCGTCTTCCCGCCCGTGCGCGACCGTTCCCACTCAGTTTTTTTTGATTCCGCGCTGGAGAGAGACATCTTATCGTCTCTCTCTCTCTGTCAGCCCCGGAAACCGGATCGCGGCCTAACCACGAGCTTTTCTCTTTTTGTGCGTGTTCGCGCTTCTTTTCTTTATTTTCTGTGTTAAAAAAAAAAAAAAGGTTAGTTTGTCCCCTCGTCGTCAGCCGCGGGGGCGCCTCGTTGCAGCCTCGTGGCCGCGCGGTCGTTTCTTTTTCGGGTGTGCTTTTCACCGCCACCATCGACGACTTTGACTTCGCCGACGTGATTTTTCCGTCTGTCCTCGAAGGTCCCGAGCGGATTAAAAAAGTGTGGTCGGTGCGGCCGGCAGATCTCGCAAACCGATACCCACGCTTGGTGCCTCCAGTGCCTTGGGCTGGAGCGTAATACCAAGACGTGCACCTTGTGTCTCGGTTTGCGGAAGCGGACACAGGTGGCGAGGCAAGTTCTTCGGGACCGTCTTTTTGGAACTTGCGCTGGCCCGTCGACTGCATCGGTGTCGATGGCCGGATCTTCGGTACCGGTACTGATGTCGACGAAATCGGCACCGACGATGGCACCGACCCCAGGAGCACAGGTACCATTGGCCCGCCGGACCACCGGCGACGGTGGGGGTGAGAGACCGCGCGGGCAGTCGGCCCCGGCTACTCCCTCTACCCAGGGCCATCAGGACCGAACCCTGTCAGACCCGATCCCTCGAGGCCGGGGAGGTTCTACCTCCTCTTCATCTCTGCCACCGAGCGCCGATGATGGGCACCGAAAGAAGACTAAAAAACATAGTCATCGGTCGCCCACGGCGCACGGGACTACCAGTTCTGGCGCCTCCAGAGATGACTCGACGCCGAGGAAGCGGCAGTGCCGAGAGGAGCGTTCCCCCTCGGTTGAAGAGGTGTCGCTGCGTCAGTCCATGGGTGCTTCGGTACCGTCTCCTGGACCTGAGCAGCTTCCGGCCCCCGCACCGGCCCCCCTGCCTTTCCCGACAGCGGGCCTTGACGAGTGCCTCCGAGCCATCCTTCCAGGGATTCTGGAAGGGCTGATGCGCCAGGCTTTGCTGGCACCGGGGGTGCTTGCGCCCCCGGCGCCATTGATGGAGGCGCCGGCGTGCTCTAGCCCGATGCAGAGGCCGCCGACGCCGCTTGCGGTGCCGGTGTCGACAGCCACGCAGGTGGAATCCCCGTCGACGTTGATGGAGGAAGCTTCATCCCCGCCGGCACGGGAGTCCACCGCTCGACGCCACCATCGAGGACATGGTTCCTCGCAGTCGAGACGGGCCCGGTTCAGGTCTGAGCTGCAAGAGCTCATGTCCGACACCGAGGAAGAGGCCTCGTGGGGGGAGGAGGAGGACCCCAGATATTTCTCCTCAGAGGAGTCTGAGGGCCTTCCCTCCGACCCCACTCCTTCACCGGAGAGGAAGCTTTCGCCCCCTGAGAGCCTCTCCTTTGCGTCCTTCGTTAGGGATATGTCGATTTCCATTCCCTTCCCTGTGGTCTCTGTGGATGATCCAAGGGCTGAGATGCTCGAGGTCCTCAACTATCCATCACCACCTAGAGAGTCTTCCACGGTGCCGTTGCACAATGTCCTCAAAGAGACACTGCTTCGGAACTGGCTGAAGCCCTTATCTAACCCCACCATCCCCAAGAAAGCGGAGTCCCAATACAGAATCCACTCTGACCCAGAGTTGATGCGGCCCCAATTGCCTCATGACTCGGCGGTCGTGGACTCTGCTCTCAAGAGGGCACGGAGTTCGAAGGATACCGCCTCGGCGCCCCTGGGGTGGGAGTCTCGCACTCTGGACTCGTTTGGGAGGAAGACCTACCAATCTTCCATGCTCATGACCCGCATCCAGTCGTACCAGCTCTACACGAGCATTCACATGCAGAACAATGTGAAGCAACTGGTGGACCTGGTCGACAAGCTCCCTCCGGAGCAGTCCAGGCCTTTTCAGGAGGTGGTCAGGCAGCTGAAGGCGTGCAGAAAGTTCCTGTCCAGGGGTATCTATGACACCTGTGATGTGGCATCTCGAGCTGCGGCCCAAGGTATAGTGATGTGCAGACTCTCCTGGCTGCGTGCCTCTGACCTGGACAACCGCACCCAGCAATGACTGGCGGATGTCCCTTGCCGGGGGGATAATATCTTTGGCGAGAAGGTCGAGCAGTTGGTGGACCAACTACACCAGCGGGAAACCGCTCTCGACAAGCTCTCCCACCGGGCGCCTTCAGCATCCACCTCAGCAGGTGGACGTTTTTCCCGGGCCAGGCAGGCTGCACCCTACGCCTACAACAAGCGTAGGTACACCCAGCCGGCCCGAAGGCCTCCTCAGGCACAGGGACAGTCCCAGCGCGCTCGTTCCCATCAACAGCGTGCGCCTAAGCAGCCCCCTGCGCCTCCACAGCAAAAGCCGGGGACGGGCTTTTGACTGGATCCATGGGAACATAGCCGCCATCAAAGTGTCCGTACCGGACGACCTGCCGGTCGGGGGGAGGTTGAAAGTTTTTCACCAAAGGTGGCCTCTGATAACCTTCGACCAGTGGGTTCTCCAAATAGTGCGGTGCGGATACGCCCTGAATTTGGCCTCCACTCCACCAAATTGCCCACCGAGAGCCCAAACCTTCAGCTCCCATCACAGGCAGGTACTTGCAGAGGAACTCTCCGCCCTTCTCAGCGCCAATGCGGTCGAGCCCGTGCCACCCGGGCAGGGATTCTATTCCAGGTACTTCCTTGTGGAAAAGAAAACAGGGGGGATGCGCCCCATCCTAGACCTGAGAGGTCTGAGCAAATACCTGATCAAAGAAAAGTTCAGGATGCTTTCCTTAGGCACCCTTCTACCAATGATTCAGAAAGACGATTGGCTATGTTCCCTGGATTTAAAGGACGCTTATACTCACATCCCGATACTGCCAGCCCACAGACAGTATCTCAGATTCCGCCTGGGGACACGGCACTTTTAGTATTGTGTGCTGCCCTTTGGGCTCGCCTCTGCCCCACGGGTGTTCACGAAGTGCCTCGTGGTGGTCGCGGCGTATCTACGCAAGCTGGGAGTGCACGTGTTCCCGTATCTCGACGATTGGCTGGTCAAGAACACCTCGGAGGCAGGGGCTCTCCGGTCCATGCAGTGCACTATTCACCTCCTGGAGCTGCTGGGGTTTGTGATAAATTACCCAAAATCCCATCTCCAACCAGTCCAATCTCTGGAATTCATAGGAGCTCTGCTGAATTCACAGACGGCTCAGGCCTTTCTTCCCGAGGCGAGGGCCCACAACCTCATGTCCCTCGCTTCCCAGACCAGAGCGTCTCAGCAGGTCACAGCTCGGCAGATGTTGAGACTCCTGGGTCATATGGCCTCCACAGTTCATGTGACTCCCATGGCTCGTCTTCACATGAGATCTGCTCAATGGACCCTAGCTTCCCAGTGGTTTCAAGCCACCGGGAATCTAGACGATTTCATCCGCCTGTCCCTCAGTTGCCGCAATTCGCTGCACTGGTGGACACTTCGGACCAATTTGACCCTGGGACGTCCATTCCAAATTCCACAGCCCACGAAGGTGCTGACGACGGATGCATCTCGCCGGGGGTGGGGAGCTCATGTCGATGGGCTTCACACCCAGGGACTGTGGTCCCTCCAGGAACAGGATCTTCAGATCAACCTCCTGGAGCTCCGAGCGGTCTGGAACGCACTGAAGGCCTTCAGAGATCGGCTGTCCTATCAAATTATCCAAATTCGGACAGACAGGATGCAATGTATTACATCAACAAGCAGGGGGGCACTGGATCTTGCCCCCTGTGTCATGAAGCCGTCGGGATGTGGCGTTGGGCCTGCCAGTTCGGCATGCTTCTTCAAGCCACATACCTGGCAGGTGTAAACAACAGTCTGGCCGACAGACTGAGCAGAGTCATGCAACTGCACGAGTGGTCGCTCCATTCCAGAGTGGTACGCAAGATCTTCTGAGAGTGGGGCACTCCCTTGGTGGACCTTTTCGCCTCTCAGACCAACCACAAGCTGCCTCTGTTCTGTTCTAGACTACAGGCACACGGCAGACTAGCGTCGGATGCCTTTCTCCTCCATTGGGGGACCGGCCTCCTGTGTGCTTATCCTCCCATACCTTTGGTGGGGAAGACCTTACTGAAGCTCAAGCAAGACCACGGCACCATGATTCTGATAGCGCCTTTTTTGGCCCCGTCAGATCTGGTTCCCTCTACTTCTGGAGTTGTCCTCCGAAGAACCGTGGAGATTGGAGTGTTTTCCGACCCTCATTTCGCAGAACGACGGAGCGCTTCTGCACCCCAACCTTCAGTCTCTGGCTCTCATGGCCTGGATGTTGAGGGCGTAGTCTTTGCTTCGTTGGGTCTGTCTGAGGGTGTCTCCCGCGTCTTGCTTGCCTCTAGAAAGGATTCCACTAAAAAGAGTTACTTTTTTAAGTGGAGTAGGTTTGTCGTTTGGTGTGAGAGCAAGGCCCTAGAACCTCGTTCTTGTCCTGCACAGAACCTGCTTGAATACCTTCTGCACTTATCAGAGTCTGGCCTCAAGTACATAAGTACATAAGTAATGCCATACTGGGAAAAGACCAAGGGTCCATCGAGCCCAGCATCCTGTCCACGACAGCGGCCAATCCAGGCCAAGGGCACCTGGCAAGCTTCCCAAATGTACAAACATTCTATACATGTTATTCCTGGAATTTTGGATTTTTCCAAGTCCGTTTAGTAGTGGTTTATGGACTTGTCCTTTAGGAAACCGTCCAACCCCTTTTTAAACTCTGCTAAGCTAACCGCCTTCACCACTTTCTCCGGCAACGAATTCCAGAGTTTAATTACACGTTGGGTGAAGAAAAATTTTCTCTGATTTGTTTTAAATTTACTATACTGTAGTTTCATCGCATGCCCCCTAGTCCTAGTATTTTTGGAAAGCGTGAACAGACGCTTCACATCCACCTGTTCCACTCCACTCATTATTTTATATACCTCTATCATGTCTCCCCTCAGCCGTCTCTTCTCCAAGCTGTATAGCCCTAGCCTCCTTAGTCTTTCTTCATAGGGAAGTCGTCCCATCCCCGCTATCATTTTAGTCGCCCTTCGCTGCACCTCAGTAAGGAATCACCTTAGTGCGATTAGTGCTTACCATTATCGTTTAGAGGGTAAAGCCATCTCTGGAGAGCCTTTAGTCGTTCGATTCATGAGAGGCTTGCTTTTGTCAAGGCCCCCTGTCAAGCCTCCTGCAGTGTCATGGGATCTCAACGTCGTCCTCACCCAGCTGATGAAACCTCCTTTTGAGCCACTGAATTCCTGCCATCTGAAGTACTTGACCTGGAAGGTCATTTTCTTGGTGGCAGTTACTTCAGCTCGAAGAGTCAGTGAGCCTCAAGCCCTGGTAGCTCATGCTCCTTATACCAAATTTCATCATAACAGAGTAGTACTCCGCACTCACCCTAAGTTCCTGCCAAAGGTGGTGTCGGAGTTCCATCTTAACCAGTCAGTTGTCTTGCCAACATTCTTTCCCAGACCACATACCCGCCCTGCTGAACGTCAGTTGCACACATTGGACTGCAAGCGAGTGTTGGCCTTCTAACTGGAGCGGACACAGCCTCACAGACAGTCCGCCCAATTGTTTATTTCTTTCGACCCCAACAGGAAAGGGGTCGCTGTCGGGAAACGCACCATCTCCAATTGGCTAGCAGATTGCATTTCCTTCACTTACGCCCAGGCTGGGCTGGCTCTTGAGGGTCATGTCACGGCTCATAGAGCCATGGCAGCGTCAGTGGCCCACTTGAAGTCAGCCACTGTCGAAGAGATTTGCAAGGCTGCGATGTGGTCATCTGTCCACACATTCACATCACATTACTGCCTCCAGCAGGATACCCGACGTGACAGTCGGTTCGGGCAGTCGGTGCTGCAGAATCTGTTTGGGGTTTGAATCCAACTCCACCCTCCAGAACCCGATTTTGTTCTGTTCAGGCTGCACTCTCAGTTAGTTGTTCTTCGTAGGTCAATTTCTGTTATGCCCTCGCTGTTGCGAGGTTCAATTGACCTGGGTTCTTTTTTTGAGTGAGCCTGAGAGCTAGGGATACCCCAGTCGTGAGAACAAGCAGCCTGCTTGTCCTCGGAGAAAGCGAATGTTCTCCGAGGACAGCAGGCTGATTGTTCTCACCTACCCTTCCTCCTCCCCTTTGGAGTTCGTTTTTTTCCTCATTCTTTGCTTGTCATTCAACTGAGCGGGAACGGTCGCGCATGGGCGGGAAGACGGCCCGCGCATGCGCGGTGGGCGTGCCCTGAGTGCGGGACCGCCCACAAAGTTTTTGTTCTGGTTGGTGGGGGGCTGCCGTGCACGTCAACCAGTCGTGAGAACAATCAGCCTGCTGTCCTCGGAGAACATCTGCTACAGGTATGTATCATTCGTTATTTCCTCCCCCTGCCCCTCCCCATTCAAACCCAGGAATAATTGTCTCTAGCTGATAACTGTTCATGGACTTTTTTTCCAGGAACTTGTCCAAACCCCTTTTAAACCAAGCTATGCCAACTGCCTTGACCACATCTTCAGCAAGAAATTCCAGTTTGATTGTGCATTGAGTGGGGAAAAAAAAGCATCCTCAGATTTGTTTTAAATATGCTACCTTGCTCACCATAATCTGTTTGTAGTTGACAAACATTTAGAAAAATGTTTTGGTTCATATGTTGTCATTTCTAGTTGATCTGAAGACAATGGATACTGCAGATAAACTGGCTCAGTTTGTTGCTCAAGTGGGACCAGAAATAGAAAAATTCAGCAGAGAAAATGTTGCAAATAACCCAGAATTTTGGTGAGTGGTCTGTTTTTTGTTTGTTTTTGTTTTTTTGTATAAGTAGTAGGAGAATATGCAATAGCAAAACTTAATTTTATTTTTGCAATTCATAAAAATAAAAATGTTCAGACTATTGGAGGAGTGGTCTAATGGTTAGAGCTCTGTACTGAGAAACAGGGAAACCAGGGATCAAATCCTGCTTTTTCCCACAGCCTCCTTGTGACCATGGACAAATCACTTGACCTTCTATTACCTTGGGAACAATTTAGGGCTAGATTTACTAAAGCGTTCTATTGGATTGCTGCATGTTGAGGCTGCTGATGCATGTAGTACGGTAGTTAGGTCCTATTGAATAAAATAACACGTTATAAATTTGCGTTTATGCACATTAGCACATGTTAGAAACTCAAGCCCTTAGATTGCAAGCCCTCTTGGGAAGGGAAATAACCTACTGAAACTTAACTTTATTTCAGACTTCGGATGGGTGAGTAATTTGAAGTCCACAATCTGCTAATTGTTTTGGAGATATTGGAACAAGGACAGTATCTGAATTCAAGAAAGCATGTTTTTTTTCAGGGGAAAGAGAAGGGACAGCAGAGTTGAGCAGTCGTTGAGGATAGGCATATGGTATTGTGTTCCTAAAGTGCACAAGGGTGCTTGTCCCTTCATTCTTTTTCTGGCTAACACATTGTGGTATCTTATCTGTCAAGAAACAATTGAAACTGAACAGTAGTATTTTGAGAATCACAACATAATATATAATTGAACCAGGACCTAATTTAATTGCAATTAAAATGTATCGAAATGCAGCCCTATTATAGCTAAGAAAACAGTTGGCTAGCTGAACAGAGAGGTTGAATAGGGCTATAGTGCTGCTTGTAGAGTGTGTGGCACCCTCAATTGCAGATGGAGCTGCCTTGGAGGGGGAGGGGGGAGAAGAACTGGCAGACTGCGGTTTTGAGTCAGCTGGCGGCACCAGCAGAAAAGAGACTGTGGTGCTGTAGTGTCTGCAGCAGTTGTTAGACACTTGGCAGATACTGGGCAAATGCTACAGGTACAAGGATGACCTGTGGGGGACTTGATGGAGGTGCGGCCAAATGTCAAAGCTGGTCAAGACCCAGCATCACACACCAAATCCTGGAGATGGCAGCAAACCTGATTTTGGTAAGAACTACTGCCATTTTGGAAATGTGAATGTAGGGACAACAGCCAGGAGAGAAGCCCCAGAAAGATTCAGGGGTTTTCTCCCAAGTTTGGACTGCTGATGCACAAATCTTTCTGATGAAGGAAGCGGGGGTGGGGTGGGGGGGCTGCACTGGAAAAGATGGTGCCCTTGGCAGAAGATACTCCATTATTGATTGATGAGGTGCTTAAAAGTAATCTTCGAGTTTTGAAAGTCTGATTGCTTGTCTTGTTTGGTCAGGCCAGGGAAGGTTGAGCCAGCTATCAAAGTTTCAGTTTCTAGGTGGTTAAAGAAACAATTCCTTAGCGTCCCTCTGGGCCGGCCCAGAATGTGACTGATGGGTTGTGCACACCTTCCAGCAGGTGGAGACTGAGAAAAACCTGTGACTAGAGAGCCAATAAGAGCCTTTGCCAGCTAGAGAAAGATCCAGTAATCTCAGTCTCCAGCAGGTGGAAGGTGGTGAGCCCTTCAGTCTCATTCTTCGTCTTTTTTTCTATTCTTTAAGGTATTTTCTTTTAAATTCCTTTGTTTTGATGGATTAGTTTTATCTGTGCATCTGGTTAAAAAAAAAAGCCTGTTTTCTGAGAGGCAGAGGCCCGTGGGGTCTTTTTGCGCCTCGGGGGTGTCACACTCGGATGGCCGAGTCCCTCCCGCTCATATACTCCCTACTGTGTTTGGAGCTGTAATTCGTTTATTACCTGAACAGCTCATTCAAGAATTTGCAGTTTCCTCAAGCTCTACAGGGGAAGGACTTTAGAGTCAGGGAGAGGCAGCTACGTCTTTAAAAAAATAATAAATACGTTAAAAACAAATAAAGAAATGTAGCTTGGCTGTTGCTATTTTGCTCTTTTGGGACTTTAATGTATAACAATTTTATTGATGACAAAACAAAAAAACAGGCACATCTCAAATTGCAGTGATACAGCGTTCATCTGAAAGAATACATGCAATACAAACCATATTGTCATCTAGTATTAACCATTTGCATCCCCACCCCACCCCTGCTTTATAACTTCAAATAATTTAATATACAATATTCAGCTGTAACCTAAATATAATGCTAGGCATCCCACCCAGAGGGCACCCTTCTTCTTTGTTCTCCTTCGTGCCCTCTAACAGTAACTAGGCACCCCCTCAACTAGCCTCATTCAAGACCAATATGACCTACTGCCCTATAACTGCAAGTGAAACTGAACTGTAGTTCTAACCAAATATAATACTGTCCTCTGACTACTTACTGCAACTCCCAAAATATCTGCTTTTTGAGATGCTGCTGTTCTCTCAGCATCCCTCACTTAGTAAGTCAGCTGTATCGTATGATTAATCCCACCCCTCCCCCCCCCAAAAAAAAAAAACAAGACACACACACACACACACACACAGATCTAGCGTTGGCTCACAAGGAATTGACAGTGAGACTACGAGCTTTGTGAGGAAGTGATTGGAGATAACTGTCGCAAGTGGCCAAAAACATCTGCCTCCTTTTATGGGAGAAGCGAGCATGTTGTTTCTCCATTAACATCAGAGCATGAAATCTATTCCTCCATTGCCAAAAGGATGGCGCCTCGTCGCTAATCCACACTCCCAATATAATTCTCTTTGTAGCTCGGCCTTCCATATTAAAAGTTTAGATGAACGACTGTGTACCCCCAAAGTTTCATGTTTAATAAAAACCCATGGTGTCATTTAAATTGGGTTCTCACACAATGTTTCCAAATACTGAACTATTTGCACCCAAAAGTAGTTAATGATCCCACATGACCAGAAACCATGGAAAAAAGAGTTGACCTCCCACAGATGGGGGATGCCACTCCTCCTGTTTTAAAAAGTCTCTCCTGTGTAAAATATGCCCTATGGATCACTCTAAAGTGACATTCCCTTAGATCTGCATTTACAGACACCACTGGCCCTCGACTGGCTAGACCGAATAGATCCAGAGAATCTAAAAGGGACCTCCAAATCTCTTCCCCAGCGATTTTGCAACTCCGACCTGTCAGGAGGGAGGAGGGTACCCAGTACCTTGTGTAAAGATGAGACCGACAGCCCTCCCTACTGATAAGGAGCAAAATACACCACCAGTCTCTCCCTCACCCGAAATTCCGGGCTTGTCAGATCCAAACTCTCCAGATAGTGGCTTATCTGCCAATATGCAAACTAATCTCGAGCCTCTACCTCTCCTCTTCATAGAAGTTCTTCCCCTCCAAGTCTATGCCCCCCCTCCGCAAGTAGATGACGCACATATAAGATCCCTTTAGTTGCCCATCTGCGGAAACTGGCATTTTCCCTCCCAGGCACAATTGTAGATTACCTAACAAGGGCAAAGCAATCTGAAGTCTGGGGATCCCCTCCCAGTAACAACACTAAATACTTCCAGGTCGCCCGCTGCGACCAAAGTAGAATGCTTCCTCTAAGGTCTCTGTGTAATACACTGCCTTTTCATACGCCCTGGGTGTAAAGGTCGTCTCCTCCAGTATCCAGTCCCCCAAGTGATGAAGCAGACAAGGCCATATTATATCTACGCATATCTGGAAGCCCTAATCCCCCCTGTCGCCAAGAACCCTGCAAGTCCTGGGCTTCTTCCCCTGCCAACAAAACCGCATCAACATCCAGCGAAGCAACATAAGGTTCCTATGTGTTAGTCTTATAGGCAACAATTGCAATGTGTTGAGCCATTTAGGGAAAAGAATCATACGGAACAGGTGAATTCTGCCGGACACTAAAGAAGCATTGCCATCTATTTGCTAAACATGTTTGTGTATAATCGAGAAGCGCTGAGACATTGAGACCATGCAACCTACGATCCGATTTGGTAACTTTATGCCTAGATAAGGAAACAACCCCGACGTCCACTTTCACAGGGAAGGTACCCGTCCAATCGTGTTTCACCGAAGGAGAAGTAGACAAGACCAGTGTTTTTTTTTCCAAATTTAACCTAAAACCTGAAAAATCGCTATATTCAGCAAAGCTATCTATCAACACTGCCAAAGATCTGGAAGGGGTCAACAATATGTACCAATATATCATCGCAAATGCCGATATTTTAAACTTGTGTGTCCCCACTCACACCCCCCCCCCCCCCCCCCCCCCCCCCCCCGTATATCCAGATTACTTAATATTTCACGTACTAGTGGATCCAGGGACAAAACAAATAGCAATGGGGACATCGGACAACCTTGCCGCGTTCCCCTGCCTTTCTCAAAAGGGCTCTGATAGCATCCCATTCACCCACAGTTCTGCTCTGGGAGATTTGTAAAGGGCCCGGATAGCATTCAGGAATAGCCCATCAAAGCCATAAACTTCCAAGGTAGCGAATAAGTCCCAGCTAACTCTGTCGAAAGAAAGATGGAGTTTCAGAGCGTTCTATCCATTCCACTTGAAAGCTAATACTTTACGGAGATTGTTAGAGATTGTGCGCCCCCTCACAAACCTATTTGGCTCTCATCTATTAAAGATGGTAAAATCCTAGCCAATCTGTTAGCCAAAGCTTTGTAAACAATTTGCTTCCACATTTAAAAGAGATATAGGTCTGTACAAAGACGCCTGCTCTGGGTTCTTCCCTGGCTTAGGGAGCACTACTATCGTCGCTGTATGCAATGAATCCGGTAACTCTCCCATCTCGATAAAACAAGTGAACACATCTTGCAGTGTATCTGCTATCTTTGGAGCCAGAATTTTATAGAAATTCCGAACGGAATCCATCAGGTCCCAGGGCTTTATAAAGAAATCCCTTGTTGAATCACCAAAGGACCTCATCCGCTGTGATTGGGGCATTGAGTACCGGTGCCGTGAGCAGTTAATGTAGGCAATTGCCTGCCTCCAGGTAGAGCTTCCTATCTAACTCCTCATCTGTTGGCTTAGTGTAGAGTTGTTGGTAAAAGGTTTTAAACACTTCAGCTATGGGGGGGGGGGGGGGGGGGGGGGGGAGGGGGGGATGGATAGCGGAACACCGAAAGTGGGTATGACTGAAATTGGGGGACCAATTGTTAGTACAACTGTCTAATATGATGATGCGCTGATGTACCTGACCTGGTGGACAAAAATGTAAAGGTTAGCGGAATGTTTGAATCTCGGAGAGGAGGCCACAAGAGCAAGGGCTCCTTCACGGAACAGCAAATGTCCGCTGAGTTAACAAAGGCAGTACATAAGAGTGGACTAGGACCAAATGTAAGCCGGCAGAACTGTTTGATAGCCTGGAAAACTCCCGGACTCTTGATCCACAATGCTAATGTGATCAACTCACAATTGGTACATAAGAGGGAGAGGGGAGAAAAATCTGAAAAACTTGTTGATGGCAATTCATAATTCATTCGCACCACTGTTTGGTGTAACTTTGCAAAATTGTGTTTGGAGTTATCCAGTTGTGTATATAAAGCTGATCCATCAATAAAAATGTTGAAACATAAACACTTCAGCTATCTCCTTGTTTGTACGCACCAATGTGCCCCCCTCTTCTGTCTATCTGCCGTATCTGCTGCAAACATACTCTCCGTTGCACCAGATTGGCTAGCATTCTACTCTGCTTATTACCATGTAAGAAAAGCTTATAGTACAACAGGGATTTAATTGTAGCAACTCATTAAGTGCGTTTTGTGTAGCCAGCAACTGGTTTTGGTGTTGTAAGGTGGGTTTCCTGCCAAGCCTTTTCCGCTGCTCCCTCACCCGACGCTCTAATTGTAGTTCCTTGTCTTTGGTCCTTCTCTTAAAGCTCGTATATGTTATTATTGGCCCCCTTAATACTGCTTTCGTGGCTTCCCAATATAACACCAGGTCTTCTCGTGGCCTGGTACTTCTCCCACTGTTTAGTTATGTACTCTCAGAAGGTCGTATCCCAGTAAAGAGAAACAGGAAACCTCCAACAGAACAAATTCTCCATATGCGGACCCACTGCAAGCAAGCACCATACGTCGCATGATCAGAAACTTCATAAGGCCCCTATACCCGCGTCCTGAACCTTCCCAAACATAGTTTCCGACAAGAGCCAGTAGTAAATTCTAGATTGGGGAGGCATGAGCCCTAGACAGATGCGTATAGTCTCGTTCACCTGGGTGAAGTGTCCTCCAAACATCTAACAGGTCCAGTGCCGAACAAAGTAATGATATCCCCCTCGGTTGTTTCCCCCCTGCCATTCTAGAGTGGAGGAGTGGTCTAGTGGTTAGAGCCACCGGTCTTGCAATCCAGAGGTGGCCGGTTCAAATCTCACTGCTGCTCCTTGTGATCTTGGGCAAATCACTTAACCCTCCATTGTTTCAGGTACAAACTTAGATTGTGAGCCCTCCTGGGACAGAGAAAATTCCAGTGTACCTGAATGTAACTCACCTTGAGCTACTACTGAAAAAGGTATGAGCAAAATCTAAATAAATAAATAGAACCCGACGAGCTATCAAGGTCCGGATCATGGACTATGTTGAAATCCTCTTCCATAATGACCGGGGCACCCTGCTGCTGAGTAATTATGTGGATCAGCGACTCAAATAAAAGCTTTTTCATATACATTAGGGGCATAGATGTTACATAACAATTTTTGCTTGTTTATAATAAGCCGCTTTCCAGCTTCTCTGAACTTGCACATCCAAAGATTTCCAAAAAAGCATCACAACCCCCGCTTTGCACTCTTTAGCTGGAGCTTCCAACACATCCCTGACCCACCATTTCTTGAATTTCCCATGCTCTGATGTATTCAGATGCTTTTTCCTGTAAAAAGGCCACATCCGCCCCATGACAGTTTAATACTTGCAGCAGTTTTTGCCTCTTAATGGGGGAAGTCACTCCATTAACATTCCAGGACACAAATTTAAGTGACATCAAGTGCGTCCCTGAAGGCAACAAAAACACATGCCCAAGAACTTGCATATGTGAGAGTGGACCGTCCCAGCTTACAGTCCCCCCTCCACCAAAATAGAAGTCTGTAGTCCACCTCCCCTCCACTGTTGCCTCCGCCAGACCAAACGACCTGTCACACAAATCTCAACATCCAGTAAATCAAAACAAAATATATCCCATAAACCCAACCCTCCCCCATCTCTTCTCCCCTCCCAACCTGGTATTCCAACAACCCACTTCTAGGGCTGTCTTCGTCGATGCCCTTCCTCCTGGGCATGAACTACTACAGAAAAGGTCACCGCAAGGCTATCCCTTCCCTCCCTGCGTTCCCCGCAAAAGCAACCACAACAATCCCACACCTTTCCAAATATTGTGCCTCCCATCCTCTCCCTCTTATGCAGTCTGCAAAAAAAAAAAAAAATTAGTTTATATCTGTGTATACCAGCTAATGCATATGCAGCGGAGAAAAATAACAATCAACAGTATAACCCGCTCCATATCCATGCTCAGACCCAATCGTGTTTCACGCACCCATGTCCTCACGAGTCCATCCCACCCAACAATCCAAATCTTACTATACCCTCTTACCTTTTCATCATAATAATTAAAAAAAAAAAACCAAAACAGTCTTCAGCTTTGTGGGAGAGTCCCAGATATTGTCACAACATCCTTCATTGAAGTTATCCTCAAAAATGTCCTCAAGCAGTCTGTACCTTAATAGTTCCAAGTACTCATCTGTTCAGGTCTTCAGCTGTCACCGGGAACTGATTACCAAAGTCTTTGCTACCTCTGGAGTATCGAAGGGCTGCTTAGTGGGAAATTGCCAGATATTATCAAGCCCTCCTTCATTAAAGTAGCCTCAAGAAGGTCCTCAGGCAGCCTGTACCTAGGGAGTTCCAACTACTCATTTGCTCTGTTCCTCAGATGTAACTGGTAGCTGATGAACAGACGTTTACTGCCCTTGGGATATTGAAGAATTGCTTGGTGGGAAAATCCCAAATATTGTTACAACATCCATCATAAAAGTTAGCCCTAAGATGGACCTCAGTCAATCTGCACCCCAGTAGTCCAGCTACTCAGTTGTTCAGTTCCTTAAATGTCACCGATAACTGATTAACAAATTCTTTAGCTGCCTCTGAGATATCGAAGAAATGCTGGATGGAAAATTCCCAGGCATTGTCATTACAGCTTTCAGTAAAGTTAGTCTCAAGAGTATCTCAGGCATTCCATACCTAAGATTTCCAAGTGCTCAATTGTTCAGGTCTTTAGATGTCCCGGTAGCTGATTAACAAAGAGGCATATTTTCAAAGCTCTTAGCCTTCCAAAGTTCCATAGGTTGCTATGGAACTTAGGAAGGCTAAGTGCTTTGAAAATATGCCGCAAAGTCTTTTGCTGCCTCTGGAGAAATGAAGAACTACGGTTTGCCATCCATGAACTCTTTCAGGCGGGCTGGATACAACAGCGCAAACTGAACATGTCTTTTGTGTAGGTCCGAACATAGTGGCGCATAAGCCTTCCTCAGAGCTGACACCCGCATGGAGAAATCTTGGAAACATAGAATTGTATTATTTTCATAGGTCAGGGGACCCCGCGCTCTAATGGCCCATAACACTTCCATTTTGCGTACATAATTTAGGAGTTTAAATATAACCACTCTAGGTCTAGTCTCCAGTTGTCTTCGAGGGCCCAACCTGTGCGCTCTCTCAATATGCAAAGGCCCCACTTCTGATTGTAGTTGCAGCGTGTTAACTAACCACTTTTCCAGAAAGCCTCTCAGCTCTGCATCTGAAATGGATTCCGGTAGCCCCACTAACCTCAAATGTCCTCTCCTGGATCTATTTTCGATATCATCTAGTTTGCCTTCCAGGTCTGACATCTTAGCTTTAAGTGCCTCGTTCACCATTTCCATTTGCTGCACGCGGTCCTCCAGGTCTGTAACCCGCTGGCTCGAAAACTCCCCACGAATCGCTTCCATCCACCCACCTAATGAATCCAATTTATCGGTAACACTTTTTATCCAATGAGGATTCTATAGCAAGCGTCACCTCCGTGACTATTTCTGCCACCTAGGCTGAACTCACCGTCCACTGGCCTCATTCGCCGCCATCTTGCCTGCGTCTGACTGCCTCGATCTATCCGGCTGTTTTCTGTGCGCTTTAGTTGCCATAGATGTGCCTGACTTGCACTGCTAATTCATCTAGTAGTCTCCGCTCTTCACGTAGCTTGAACCTTAGATCAAATCGCTGCTGAATAATACCAAATAAAGGCAGAGAACGCAGATGGAGGTCGGGAGTTTGTCTCACACACAACCGCTTACCACCGCGGCATCACGTGACCTCTCTCTTTTGGGACTTTAAATGAGCAGGGCAGCTCTTTTATGGTGGTTTGCTGGCTTACCTTGTTTGTTCTGGCTTTGGGCTGTATTTCTTCGCGGCAGTTTGGTCCCAGGCGCAATGACAGACAAGCTCCTGTTCAGTCTGTCAGCAGCGGGGAGTCGGAACAAGCGATGTCTCTAAATTCTGCACCGTGTTAGAGTCTCCGGTGGAGCAAGGGCGATGAAAATGGCGCTGTCAGCTGGGGGATCCTATTCGGGCGCTTTAGGTGCGGGCGGGTCAGCCTTGCTGGCAGCACTGATTTCGGCGGGAAATGCCGCCATTTTGGATTCCTCGCTGCATGCTGCGCCCCTGCCTGCGTCCTGCGTTACCGTTTTCTATTTTGGTTCTTTCTCAGATGCCCATTTCTTCAGCGGGTGAGGGAGGCTTTCCACCTGAATTTGTGGTACAGATGTACCAAGCCTTTCAATTGCACAAAGCTGCTCCAGGGGAAACTTCTGTGAAGAGGTCTCAGGAAGGGCAATCCATGGCTGCAAAGCGGGTCAGGCAGTTTTTGGAGGCAGAAGAAGATTTTTCTTTTGACCTTGATCAGGAAATGCCTTCCTTGGAGGAGAGAGTGGTTTCCTGGAAAGCACCTTTCTGAGGACCTTAGGCAGCCGGAAGATGGAGCAGAGCCTTTTCCTGCGGGGGAGGATAGTGCTGTGGTAAGAATTTTTCATAAGGATGACCTGCAGGAATTTATTTTCCAGGTTTCCACTATGTTACGTTTTGAGGAGCCAGGAGGCTCCAGTGGTGGAATCCAGAAAAGTAGATTTGCTGGTAAAGGGTATTCGCAGACCCTGTAGGTCTTTTCCAATGCATCAGGATATTAGAGATATTATTCAGGCACAGTGGGAGGTGCCTGATTCTGCCTTTCGTTTTGCTAGATCCATGGTCAGGCTTTATCTGGTTCCAGATTCAGACAAGGAGCTTTTGCACCCTCCGGTAGTAGATGCGGGAGTGTCCGCAATTACCAAGCGTAATACGGTTCCTGTGGATGGCGGGACGGCTTTGAGGGATGCCCAGGATCGCTGTATAGAATCCTTGATAAAGAATTCTTTTGATGTTTCTGCTCTGGCAGTGCAGGTCGCTATTTGTGTGTCCTTGGTGTCAAGGGCTTGTTTTCAGTGGTCTGAAAAAGTTTTGTGGGTCCTTGGTGGGAAGGGCTTGTTTTCGGTGTACTGAAAGAGTTTTGGACCATACTTCTGGTGATCTTTCAGCAGTGGATGCCAAAGTGGCAAAGTTGGAGATGGGTTCTGCCTTTTTGGTGGATGCTGTACGATTTTCTTCGAGCTTCTGCTGAGTCTATGGCTCTCTCTCTGTCGCGGCCCGCCGGTCTCTTTGGCTTCGGGGCTGGTTGGCTGATGCGACCTCTAAATCCAAGCTTTGTAAATTTCTCTTTAAGGGTGCCTTTCTGTTTGGTGATGAATTGGACAAGCTGGTGCGTACCCTTGGTGAGACTTAAGGTTCCAAGGCTTCCTGAGGACCGTCCCAGAAGATCTGGGCATGGTATTTTTTCCAGTCAGGCTAGAGGCCGTGATTTTTGTCGGTATAGACCGGGCAGTGTAGTCCCTGTTCAATGCTCCAGGTTTTTTTCAGAGGACTCGCTCCTTTCGGGGTGGTCGGAGGGGAGGTCGGAAGACAGGTAATTCCTTTTTGTCCTCCTCCCGTTCTCAACAATGAAGGTTTGCGGGCCCAGCCTCCAGTTCAAGTAGGTGCTCGATTGACACAATTTTATGGGAGGTGGACCCAAATTACTTCAGACCAGTGGAGGAGTGGCCTAGTGGTTAGGGTGGTGGACTTTGGTCCTGAGGAACTGAGTTCGATTCCCACTTCAGGCACAGGCAGCTCCGTGTGACTCTGGGTGTCAGGGCTCTCACCCAGTCTCTGAAATTGTGAGCCCTTGGGCCACTGCCAAGGAGTGGCAGCGGCAGGCAAATCACCCAAGCAGAAAGCAGTGCTGAACACAACAGGCAGGAACCACACAATATAACTAGAAGAGGCTTTAATAGTAGACAGTAACAATATCCAGTAGCACAGCAAAGTCAAAGGGCAGGCAGCAAACACGGGTAATCCATAAACTAACAAGAGTCTTTTAGGCAGGCAGAAAGCAAAATCAAAGTCCAGGTCCAGGCAAAGGTTCAAACACACAGGAAACTTACAGAGCAGGAACTCCAACAATCCAACAGGAACTCAGGATGACCTTTGATACCAAGGCAAGCAAGGCTCACAGAAGCTAATAAGCCCCTCAGCAGCTGACCCACAGCTGCAGTAAATCACCAGCCAAGTAAGGTTGCTGTTCCAGGACAAACCAGCAAAGCAAGTCTGGCAACCTAGAAAATCCGAACCGGACTCACTGAAGTCTGGAACATGGAAGACAGCAGAAAACAGTCCATAGCAGCCACCAGTTCTGGCCACCAGAGGGCAAGGAGAGCACCCACATGGAAAACAGTCACAAACGTGACAGTGGGCAAGTCACTTAACCCTCCATTGTCCCCATGTAAGCCGCATTGAGCCTGCCATGAGTGGGAAAGTGCGGGGTACAAATGTAATACATTAAAAATACATTACTAGAGGTTATTCGACACGGGTACGCTCGTCCTTTGTCAGACGTGTTTCTGGAATCCCCCTGCTGTTCCCGCCTCAAGGTCTGGGCTGTCAGGGACACTCTTCGCAGGCTTCTCGACCTTCGGGCTATTTGTCCAGTTCCCTTGGAAGAACAGCGTCAGAGGTGTTACTCCATATACTTTCTGGTGCCCAAAAAGGGAGGGTTCCTTCAGGCCGATTTTTAGATCTCAAGGCCGTCAAATCGAGCTCTCAGGGTGCCCTCGTTCCGTATGGAGACTTTACGATTGGTCATTGTTGCGGTACATCCTGGGGAGTTTCTGACATCTTTCAATCTCACGGAGGCCTACTTGCATATTCCTATCTGTCCTGCGCATCAACGTTTCCTCCTATTTGTAATACTAGGCCAGCACTTTGTTTCGAGCCCTTCCTTTTGGGCTCGCAACCACTCCTCATACTTTCACCAAGGTCATGGTCGTAGTAGCAGCAGCTCTCAGAACAGAAGGCATTTCAGTACATCCATACTTAGACGATTGGTTGATCAGGGCGAAGACTTACCAGTAGAGTGTTCAGGCGATAGCTCGCATGGTAGAATTCTTGGAGTCCCTAGGTTGGGTAGTCAATGTCAAGCGGAGCCGTCTTCAGCCTTCTCAGTCATTGGAGTACTTCGGAGTCCGTTTCAACACATTACAGGTCCGGGTGTTTCTTCTGTCGGCCCGTGTCCTCAAACTGAAGTCTCAGATTCGTCAGTTATTGCAGTCCCCGAGACTAGTGGCCAAGGACTATCTACAAGTCCTGGGTTCCATGGCGGAAACGATTGAGGCATTCTCAGAGGACAAGCAGGCTGCTTGTTCTCACAAATGGGTGACGTCTGTCGGCTGCCCCAGGAACGGAATCTTCCTAGCAACAAAGTTTGCAGAGCCCTTCCCACCCGAATCGCGAATGTGCCTCAGTCTCTTTTTTTCCGCAGTCAGGGTAACTGTTTTTTTCCGCTGCTCTGCGCCCCAGAAAGAGCCCTCACAGCTTCGCTGTTCATCTTTTCGTGTCCTCTTCAGGTTTTTTCTCTTTTTTTTTTTTTTTTGTTGCATTTGTACCCCGCATTTTTCCCACTCATGGCAGGCTCAATGCGACTTACATGGATGGGGCAATGGAGGGTTAAGTGACTTGCCCAGAGTCACAAGGAGCTGCCTGTGCCTGAAGTGGGAATCGAACTCAGTTCCTCAGGACCAAAGTCCACCACCCTAACCACTAGGCCACTCCTTTCGGTTTGTGGTTAAAAAAAAAAAAAAAAAACCTTTTTCGTTTATCGCCTTAGTTTTGACCTCTAAGTTTCCTTTTGTTTTCGTCAGCGGCCTTTGTGGCTGCCCGTACGGGTGTTTTCCTTGTTTTGGTGTCTTTTTCGGCATCATCGCGACTTGATTTCGCTGATGTGATTTTTTCGCCCATGTCATCGAAGCCTGCCAGCAGCTTCAAAAAGTGCACGCGGTGCAACCGGACTATCTCGTTCACTGATCCGCACATTTCGTGTCTTCAGTGTCTGGGGGCTGGTCATCGCCCCACCGCCTGTATGTTGTGTCTTCAGCTCAAAAAGAGGACCCAGGCGGTGAGATCGGCTCAGTGGAACCTGCTGTTCGGATCCCCGTCCGGTTCTTTGAAGTCGACGTTGGCACCGGTACCGGGGTCATCGACGATGTTGGCATCGGAGAGTGCATCGACGTCGGGAGCGCAGGTGATGTCCATAGGACCCCCCATGCTGGTAGCAGTGAGCCATTGAGTGGGTCTCCACCTGCCTTGAGGGCTCCTGCGGTACAGGCCCATCGGGACCGACCTCTTTCGGACCCGACCCCGAGGAGGCGTGTGGATTCCACGTCCTCCTCGTCTGTACCAGGGGCTTCCGGTGACGTGCTTCGAGGGAAGGCGAAGAAGAACCGTAATCGGTCGCCTTCCTGCCACAGTACCGAGAGCTCCGGGGCACCGAAGGATTCGGTACCTAGCAAGCGTCGCCGCCGAGCCCTCCTCCTGGGATCATGGAAGGGCTGCTGCGATCGTCAGCTTTGGTACTGGGGGTGCTTGCGCCGCCGGTACCGATGGTGGATGCAGCGGCTGGCTCGCTGCCCGTGGTGAGGCCTCCGACGCCGGTGCCGCTTGTGGTATCAGCTTTGTCTGTCTTCGGTGGCCACACGAGTTGACTCCCCGGCGTCGTCGATGGAGGGAGCTTCATCGTCGCCAGTGCGCGGGTCGTCTTCTCGATTTCGCCATCGATGCCATAGTGCCTCGGCATCGAGATGGGCTCGGATTCGGACTGCAATCAGGGAACTGGTGTCCGATACCGAAGGGGAGGACTCTTGGGAAGCAGAGGAGGACACCTGATATTTCTCTGAAGAGGAGTCTGGTGGTCTTCCTTCTGATCCAACTCCTTCGCCGGAGAGGAAGCTTTCTCCTCCTGAGAGCTTGGCTTTCTCCTCCTTTGTGCGGGAAATGTCTAAGGCCATTCCCTTCCCAGTGGTTACTGAGGATGAGCCCAGGGCTGAGATGTTCGAGGTCCTGGACTATCCTTCGCCACCTAAGGAGGAGTCCACTGTTCGTCTGCATAATGTCCTGAAACAGACATTGCTGATAAACTGGGCGAAACCATTATCTAATCCCCACATTCTCAAAAAGATTGAGTCCCAGTATAGGATCCATGGGGACCCAGAGTTGATGAAGACCCAGTTGCCTCATGACTCTGGTATTGTGGATTCTGCTCTCAAGAGAGCCAGGAGTTCTCGGGATTACGCCTCGGTGCCCCTGGGGCGGGAGTCGTAAACTCTAGACTCTTTTGGGAGGAAGGCCTATCATTCTGCTATGCTCGTCTCCAAAATTCAGTCCTACCAGCTCTACACGAGCATCCACTTGCGAAACAATGTGCGGCAACTGGCGGACTTGGTCAATAAGCTCCCGTCGGAGCAGGCCAAGCCTTTTCAGGAGGTGGTCAGGCAGCTGAAGGCGTGTAGGAAATTCCTGTCCAGGGGTGCCTACAATACTTTTGATGTCGCGTCCAGGGCCGCTGCTCAAGGTATAGTGATGCGCAGACTCTCATGGCTGCGTGCCTCTGACATGGAAAATCGAGTCCAGCAGCGGATTGTGGATGCTCCTTGCCGGGGGGAAAACATTTTCGGTGAGAAGGTCAAACAGCTCCACCAGCGGGATACCGCATTCAACAAGCTCTCCCACCAGACGCCTTCAGCATCTACCTCAGCAGGTAGACGTTTTTATGGGGAAGGAAGAATGTTCCCTATGCTTCTAATAGGCGTAGGTACAATTCACCTTCTCGACAGCGTGCGCCTCCACAGGCCCCTCCAGCTCCCCAGCAAAAGCAAGGGACGGGCTTTTGACTGGCTCCAGGCGAGCATAGCCGATATAAAAGTGTCTGTGCCAGATGATCTACCGGTCGGGGGGAGGTTAAAATTTTTTCACCAAAGGTGGCCTCTCGTAACCTCCGATCGGTGGGTTCTTCAAATAGTCCGACAAGGATACTCCCTCAATTTGACCTCAACACCTCCAAATTGCCCACTGGGAGCTCAGTCCTTCAGCTTCCAGCACAGGCAGGTACTTGTAGAGGAACTCTCCGCCCTTCTAAGCGCCAATGCGGTCGAGCCCGTGCCACCGGGGCAGGAAGGGCTGGGATTCTATTCCAGGTATTTCTTTGTGCAAAAGAAAACAGGGGGGATGTGTCCCATCCTAGACCTAAGGGCCCTGAACAAATATCTGGTCCGAGAAAAGTTCAGGATGCTTTCCCTGGGCACCCTTCTTCCCATGATTCAGTAAAACGATTGGCTATGCTCTCTGGACTTAAAGGATGCTTATACTCACATCCCGATACTGCCTGCTCACAGGCAATATCTTCGATTCCGTCTGGGAACACGGCATTTTCAATACTGTGTGCTGCCCTTTGGTCTCGCCTCTGCGCCCCGGGTGTTTACAAAATGCCTGGCGGTGGTAGTGGCGTTGCTGCGCAGACTGGGAGTGCATATGTTCCCTTATCTTGATGATTGGCTGGTGAAGAACACCTCGCAGACAGGAGCTCTACAGTCCATGCAGATGACTATTCAACTCCTGGAGCTACTAGGGTTTGTCATAAATTACACCAAGTCCCACCTTCTTCCAGTTCAAAAGCTAGAATTCATAGGAGCTCTGCTGGACTCTCAGACGGCTCATGCCTACCAACCCGAGGCGAGGGAAGACAACCTTCTGTCTCTTGTTTCCTGGGTACGAGCCTCTCAGCAGATCACGGCTCGGCAGATGTTGAGATTACTAGGCCACATGGCCTCCACAGTTCATGTGACTCCCATGGCCCGTCTTCACATGAGATCAGCTCAATGGACCCTAGCTTCCCAGTGGTTTCAAGCTACCGGGGATCTAGAGGACGCGATCCAGCTGTCCACGAGGTTTCTCAACGTCTTCATTGGTGGACAATTCGATCCAATTTGACCTTGGGACGTCCCTTTCAAATTCCTCAGCCACAAAAAGTGCTGACAAAGGATGCATCTCTCGGGTGGGGAGCTCATGTCGATGGGCTTCACGCTCAAGGATGTTGGTCCCTCCAGGAATCAGGTCTTCAGATCAATCTCCTGAAGTTGCGAGCGGTCTGGAACGCTCTAAAGGCTTTCAGAGATCGGCTGTCCAATCAAATTATTCAAATTCAGACAGACAATCAGGTTGCCATGTATTACACCAACAAGCAGGGGGGCACCGGATCTCGCCCCCTGTGTCAGGAAGCCGTCTAGATGTGGCTCTGGGCTCGCCACCACGGCATGTTTCTCCAAGCCACGTATCTGGTAGGCGTAAACAACAGTCTGGCTGGCAGGCTGATCAGGATAATGCAACCTCACGAGTAGTCCCTCAACTTGAGGGTGGTACGTCAGATCTTTCAAGCGTGGGGCACCCCCTTGGTCGATCTCTTTGCTGCTCAGACTAATCACAAGGTCCCTCAGTTTTGTTCCAGACTTCAGACCCACGACAGACTAGCATCAAATGACTTTCTCCTTTATTGTGGGAAGGGCCTCCTGTATGCGTATCCTCCCATGCCCTTGGTGGGGAAGACTTTGCTGAAACTCAAGCAGGATTGCGGGACCATGATTCTGATTGCACCTTTCTGGCTGCGCCAGATCTGGTTCCCTCCTCTTCTGGAGTTGTCCTCCGAAGAACCGTGGAGATTGGAGTGTTTTCCAAAACTCAGAACGAGGAGGCGCTTCTGCATCCCAACCTCCAGTCTCTGGCTCTCACGGCCTGGATGTTGAGAGCGTAGACTTACCTCCTTGGGTCTGTCAGAGGGTGTCTCCCGAGTCTTGCTTGCTTCCAGGAAAGATTCCACTAAAAAGAGTTACTCTTTCAAATGGAAGAGGTTTGTCATCTGGTGTGACAGCAAGGCCTTAGACCCTCGCTCTTGTCCTACACAGACCTTGCTTGAATACCTTCTACATTTGTCTGAGTCTGGTCTTAAGACCAACTCCGTAAGAGTTCATCTTAGTGCAATATCGTGTAGAGGGTAAGCCTATCTCTGGACAGCCTTTAGTTGTTCGCTTCATGAGAGGTTTGCTTTTGTCAAAGCCCCCTGTCAAACCTCCACCAGTGTCATGGGATCTCAATGTCGTTCTCACCCAGCTGATGAAACCTCCTTTTGAGCCACTGAATTCCTGTCATCTGAAGTACTTGACTTGGAAGGTCATTTCCTTGGTGGCTGTTACTTCAGATCGTAGAGTCAGTGAGCTCCAAGCCTTGGTAGCCCATGCTCCAGATACTAAATTTCATCATAACAGAGTAGTCCTCCGCACTCACCCTAAGTTTTTGCCGAAGGTGGTGTCGGAGTTCCATCTGAACCAGTCAATCGTCTTGCCAACATTTTTGCCCCGTCCTCATACCCGCCCTGCTGAACGTGAGTTGCACACATTGGACTGCAAGCGAGCATTGGCCTTCTATCTGGAGCAGACAAGCCCCTTCAGACAGTCCGCCCAAATGTTTGTTTCTTTCGATCCCAACAGAAGGGGAGTAGCTGTCGGGAAACGCACCATTTCTAATTGGCTAGCAGATTGCATTTCCTTCACTTTATGCCCAAGCTGGGCTGACTCTCGAGGGTCATGTCACGGCTCATAGTGTTAGAGCCATGGCGGCATCAGTGGCCCACTTGAAGTCAGCCACTATTGAGGAGATTTGTAAGGCTGCTACGTGGTCATCTGTGCACACATTCACATCTCATTACTGCACTCAGCAGGATACCTGACGCAACAGTCGGTTTGGGCAGTCGGTCATGCAGAATCTGTTTGGGGTGTTGAATCCAACTCCCCCCCCACCCCCCCCCCCCCCCCGGCCCATTTTTGTTCTGTTCCAGGCTGCACTCTCAGTTGTTATTTTTCAGGTCAATCTATGTTATGTCCTCGCTGTTGCGGGGCCCAATTGACCCTGTTTGTTTTTTTTGAGTGAGCCTGGGGGCTAGGTATACCCATATGTGAGAACAAGCAGCCTGCTTGTCCTCGGAGAAAGCGAAGTTACTTACCTGTAGCAGGTATTCTTCGAGGACAGCAGGCTGGCTGATCTCACCAACCCGCCCCCCTCCCCTTTGGAGTTGTCTCTTCCCTTGTCTTTGCTTGTGATTTGATTGAGGCACGTTCGCGATTCGGGTGGGAAGACGGTCGCGCATGCGCGGTGCGCACACAGGCACGCGAGGGCTCTGCAAACTTTGTTGCTAGGAAGATTCCGTTCCTGGGGCTGCCGTCAGACGTCACCCATATGTGAGAACAATCAGCTTGCTGTCCTCGGAGAATACCTGCTACAGGTAAGTAACTTCGCTGGGCCAGGGCGCACATGAGGACTCTGGAGAAGTTGCTTCTATTGCGGTATTTGTCACAGACAAACTCTCTGCTTCAGAGATTATCTCTTCCTCTTCAGGTAAGGAGCAGTCTTCAATGGTGGTTGAGAGATGCCAATCTGACCAAGGGTATGCCTCCGGATCAGCCCAGCTGGAGAATACTTACGACAGATGCCAGTCTCCAGGGCTGGGGGGCTCACTGTCAGGGAGAGTATGCTCAAGGCCTATGGTCCCCTCTGGAGAAATCTTGCTCGATTAATCTGTTAAGAGACCAGAGCAATTCGGCTAGCACTTCAGGCCTTTGTTCATCTGCTGAGGGGCGAGGCAGTTCGAATGATGTCAGACAGTTCCGCCGCGGTAGCTTATATCTATCGGCAAGAAGGGACGAGGAGTCTTCCATCGGAGCGAGAGGCAACGCAGCTGTTGCAGTCGTCCGAGGCGCATCTGAGGACGCTATCAGCGGCTCATGTAGCAGGAGTTCAAAATGTTCAGGCAGACTTTCTCAGTCGACACTTGTTGGATCCCAGAAAGTGGACTCTGAGCAACGTCGCGTTTCAGGACTGCTTACCTTCTGGCCTGTAAGCATCTTTGTTGGCACTTTAAGTGCACTTCAGAACTTAAAGCAGTCTTAATGTTTGTAGAGTGGCGGTCCTCGTTGCATACTTCTTTTAAGCATTATATACTGGCTATTTTGGCAAGATAGGATGCATTCTTCAGTATGTCAGTCATAGGGGCAAGTGATGGCTGTTCCTCTCCCTTCATGAAGCCTGCTAGTAACATCCCAATAGCTCTGGATTGATCTGGGGGACGCTAAGGAAGGAGAAATGATCTTACTTGCTAATTTTCTTTCCTTTAGTCCCACCAGACCAATCCAAATACCCTCCCTTTTTGTAATTTAGCTATGTTTTGAAGTTGCTGAAGCACTGGCTTCCTATGTTTGAGTTCAGGTTTTTTTTTGTGTGTTTTGAATTTACAGGGGGGGGGGGATGACATTGAAATAAAGGTATTAGAAGGGAATAACTATGTTTTTTGGCACATCTGTACAACTTGGTTATCGAAATACTGAACTGTTAGAATTGTGCTATGGTCTTAAGCACTGTATGCAGCTCCGTGTGCTCTGTCTCCTGCTGGTCAGCATCCGCAGATTTCTAATCTGATTAATTCCTGCTTTTGTGCTTTCCGTCAGTTGCATAGTATTTGACATTTGTTTAGCCATGATGATTTTCACAATTTAGTACATTCATTTATTATTTCCAGACTTGATTATTGTAGTATTGTGTATGCTGTTTTGCCCCGGTTCTCTTTGAAAATTCTCCAAACAATTCATCTGCTTAAAAGCCACCGTTGGTTGCCTAAAGATCAAAAGGATTGATTATAATACTGCTCTACTCACCTTTAAAGCTTACCAGTCTGGTAGTCCTGTTAGTCACCTCTCCCCTCTCCAGTCGGTTCAAAACTCTGCTGCCCGTCTCATCTTCCGCCAGGGTCGCTTTACTCATACTACCCCTCTCCTCAAGACCCTTCACTGGCTCCCTATCCGTTTTCGCATCCTGTTCAACTTCTTCTACTAACCTATAAATGTATCACTCTGCTGCTCCCCAGTATCTCTCACACTCGTCCCTTCCCTACACCCCTTCCCATGCACTCCGCTCCATGGATAAATCCTTCTTATCTGTTCCCTTCTCCACTACTGCCACTCCAGACTTTCGCGCCTTCTGTCTCGCTGCACCCTACGCTGGAATAAACTTCCTGAGCCCCTACGTCTTGCCCCATCCTTGGCCACCTTTAAATCTAGACTGAAAGCCCACCTCTTTAACATTGCTTTTGACTCGTAACCACTTGTAACCACCCGCCTCCACCTACCCTCCTCTCTTCCTTCCCGTTCACATTAATTGATTTGATTTGCTTACTTTATTATTTTTGTCTATTAGATTGTAAGCTCTTTGAGCAGGGACTGTCTTTCTTCTATGTTTGTGCAGCGCTGCGTATGCCTTTGTAGCGCTATAGAAATGCTAAATAGTAGTAAATAGTAGTAGTATACCTTACTGTCCTAATAGAGTTCTACAATCTCTTAATGACCACCATCTTGTGTCAAACCCAAAAACTGCACATTATTATTCCACCCGACATACGACTTTTTATTTTTTGGCCCTTATACTTGAAAAACTTACCACTGTCTTTACATGCAAATTCATTATTTAAAAGTATTTTAAGGTTGATCTCAAAACCTGGCTAGTCAAAGAAGCATTTGGCACCCCTGATTAACTTATAGGATTGTCTGACACTGACCCATGCTTCTTGTCTCCTCTGTACTACATCCTGTTTTATTCTTTGGTTGTGCTTACGTTTCTTTCCTATGATTTATGTAGCTCCTAGCAGTGTAAGTCCCCAAATGATGGGGGGAATACTGGGAACTGTGGTGGCATTCCTTGCAGAGATCTCTGTCACGGTGGTCTACCTATTCATGGGGGCACCTTGTAAAGTTGCTGCTATTGCAGAGGCAAAGGGCAGTCTTGCCTGGTGGTTGAATGTGGAGAGTCTGGAGAAACGAGTAAACCTGGAATCTCCATCCCATATAATGGTTGCAGCAGATGCCATCTGTCCATTTGGGGGGGGGGGGCTCAGAGGCCAAGTAGTTCTATACCAGTTAGGGAAAAAGGCTGCAAAAAAAAAAAAAAAAAAGCTTTTTAAGAGTGTGTTCCAGTCTTTCAAGGCAGACAATGAGATGGTGGTGTCATTTAAATTGTCAGAAAGGCACCAGATTTCCACAGCTTGTTGAGATGAGGCTGTAGAGAAGCAATTTGTGTTCTTTCAGCAGGTCACATTGCCTGAATTTTCTCCACATTGGCTGACTTTTGCATGCATTGGACACTGGAGAATGGGAGATTGCAAGATTAGCTTCTCTACAATAGTTGCCATGAGGGTGACCACATGGATCTCATGATAAGCACAAGAAACTTAGAGTAGTAAAATCTTCAGCTGCATGAAAACTAAAGACTGGAAGCTTCTATATATCTTTCCAACTTGGCTATTTATATGTTGGTCCTTTAAAGAATTTCAGGGGCTATAGATCCTCCACTTAAGGGCTTTCTAAGACAGGAACCAGTAATGGTGTCCTTCAAAGGACGTGTTTTGAGAAGCTATTCAGAAAAAAGCAATATTGATCTTTTTGCAAGATTGAAAGAAGTCAGTTTCTTAGCACTTGTCAGTGTAGACTAGCCTAACCTTTTTTCAAGGTAGCCTTGAGAAAAATGTGCTTAATTTGGATACGGCTTTCTTCTACATGGGCCAAGTCTGGGAAAGTCCATCCTTCTGTTTTTATAATTTCAGAAAGGAATGATATATAGAATAAAATAAAGAAAAATAAGACTTTTTCTATTGGATTAATTTGATACATTTTTTGATTAGCCTTTGAAGGCCAGAACCACTTTCCTCAGGTCATAATAGTGTGAATTGCCTCTGTTGAATCTGTTTCTGAATGCCTTGTTCCATTGCTGTTCAAACTTCTCAAGGATGTGTGATGTTGAAGGATCTATCATTGAAGACTTCCTTCCTGGAGGTGACCTGTTGCAGGAAAACTTGCCTGAAGATCTTGGATAAGAAGTCTGATCTACATACCACTATTCTTACTACTCAAGATTTATTTATTTTTATTATTTGTTGCATTTGTATCCCACATTTTCCCACCTGTTTGCAGGCTCAGTGTGGCTTACATAGCACCGTGCTGGCGATCGCCAGTTCCAGTATGACAAATACATAGTGATATCATGGTAGAGATCATGTGTGACAGACACATTATGGAATTGGAAAGGAGGAAGAGTATGTTATGTCCATTTTGAGTATTAGATTTGTTGTATTGCAGGGTCTGGGCATTTAAGTTGGATCATGTCGATATGCCTTTTGAACAGGTAAGTTTTTAGTGATTTTCGGAAGTTAGATATGTCTTGCGTTGTTTTCATGGTGTTTGGTAGTGCGTTCCATAATTGCGTGCTTATATAGGAGAAGCTGGATGCATAGGTTGATTTGTATTTGAGTCCTTTGCAACTTGGGTGGTGGAGATTTAGGTATGTGCATGTTGATCTTGTTGTGTTTCTGGTTGGTAGGTCAGTGAGGTTTGTCATGTATCCTGGTGCCTCGCTGTAGATAATTTTATGAACCAAAGTGCAGATTTTTGAACGCAATACGTTCTTTGATTGGGAGCCAGTGCAGTTTTTCTTGAAGGGGTTTGGCGCTTTCTAATCTTGTTTTTCCAAATATAAGCCTGGCTGCGGTATTTTGAGCTGTTTGGAGTTTCTTTATGATTAGTTCTTTGCATCCCGCGTAGATTCCATTACAGTAGTCTAGGTGGCTTAGTACCATTGATTGTACCAAGTTGTGGAATATTTCCCTCAGGAAGAAAGGTTTTATTCTTTTGAGTTTCCACATTGAGTGGAACATTTTCTTTGTTGTAGATTTCGCTTGGTTTTCTAGCGTGAGGTTTCGGTCGATAACTCTGAGGATTTTCAGGCTATCTGAAACAGGAAGGGTGTAGTCTTGGGATGTTTATGTAGGTGGGTTTGTTCATGTTGTATTGGGATGATAAGATGAGACAGTGTGTTTTGTCTGCGTTGTTTTAGTTGGAGTACATCCGCCCATGAGTTCATGATTTTCATGCTGAATTTGATTTCATTGGTGATTTCTGATAGATCATGTTTGTAGGGATGTATATCGTGACATTGCGTAGATGTATGGATTGAGGCCTTGGCGGGCTAGGGATTTGGCTAGTGGGGTCATCAGGTTGAAAAGGATTGGTGATAATGGTGATCCTTGGGGTACTCCACAGTCTGTTTTCCATGGTGATGATATGTTCAAGTGCGATTTCACTTGATATGTTCTAGTGGTTAAGAAACCCTAAATCCAGCTAAGTACACTTCCACCAATCCCGAAGTACTCTAGGAGGTATAGTAGTATATTATGGTTTACCATGTTGAACGCACTAGACATGTCGAATTGTAGGAGAAGTATGCTTTTGCCTTTTGCAATTTCTTGTTTGAATTTCATTATGAAAGTTGCTAGTACTGTTTCTGTGCTGTGGTTGGAGCGAAATCCTGATTGTGATTCGTGTAGTATAGAGAATTTGTTTAAGTAATCGATGAGTTGTTTGGTTACCATGCTTTCTGTCAGTTTGACTACCAGTGGATAGATGCGACTGGGCAATAGTTGGTGATTTCGTTCGTTTTTTTTCTTTCTATCTTTTGGTATCGGGGTGAGTAGGATGTTGCCATTTTCCTTTGGGAAGAGTCCATGTTGAAGCATGTAGTTGAGGTGGGCTGTGAGGTCTGCTATGAATCGTTGAGGCGCGGATTTTATTAGGTAATTGGGACGTGTCCAATTTACAGTGAGTTCTGGCGGACTTGTTGATCGCTTGGGTGATTGTTTCCGCGGTAAGGAGGGCGAAATTTGTCCAGATTCTATCTGCTGGTTATTCACCAAGGATTGGGTCTAGGCACTCAGTTAATTTTTCGAAGTCTGTTGTGTTCTGAGGTAACGTGTTGCGTAGGTTTACAATTTTTTCTTTGAAGTGTTTAGCAAGTATGTCTGCTGATGGGGTGTCTGTGTTGGTTGTGGTGACCGATATGGTGTCTAGTAGTTTGTTCATGAGTTGATATAGTTTCTTCGTGTCTTTGTAGTCTGGCCCTATTTTGGTTTTATAGTATGTCCTTTTGGTTTGTCTTGCATATTTGTATTTTCTTTGTTTGTTTCCATGCGTTGAGTGTGTGCTCACATTTTGTTTTTTTCCATGCTTGTTCAAGTTTCCTAGTTTGTGTTTTTAGTTTTCTCAGGTCTTTGTTGTACCACGGTATTGAGTTATGTCCTACGTGAGGATCTTGTTTGTAGTGGTGCTATTTTGTCTAATATGCTTCTGCATCTTTTGTCCCAATCTAGGAGATAGTATATCGAGTCTGTTTGTGGTGTCCGTTCGTTCTTGTAGATCAGTTGCCAGAATGTTTCCAGGTCAGTTTGGCCTCTTGTGGTGTAGGTTGATTGTTCTTGTATTCAGTTTGAGCCATTTTTCGCCATTGTAGGGATAAATTTAGTTTGTAATGGTCTGACCATGGTGTGTCATTCTCAGTTTTGTTACTATAGTTTCCATCCTTCAGGAGAGAAACTTATGTGAAGTATTATAAGGAACATTTACTAGATGTTCTTGGATCTCTTCTGACCTGTCTGAAGGTGACAACTCTTTTCAGGAATCAGATCATTTTGTTCATCCTTATCAGTGGATGGGGGAAGGGGGAGCTGCATCTATGATAAGGCTGCAAACCGGATCTAGAATTGCAGAACAGCATTGATCTAGTCCTGGGTTTACCTTGTTGCATGCAGGGACTTGTAGTTTTGATTCCCCTTGGCATTCTGTAAGAAGAAAAGACTAAGTTCCAGCATGCAGTGGGGTAAACCAGGACTGGATCAACCTGTCCAAATCTGGATCTAGTTGATGTCCTTAATCTAAGGGATTGATAGATGGTGGGTTAAGGAATTTCTCCGAGGACAAGCAGGCTGCTTGTTCTCACTGATGGGTGACGTCCACGGCAGCCCCTCCAATCGGAAACTTCACTAGCAAAGTCCTTTGCTAGCCCTCGCGCGCCCGCGCGCACCGCGCATGCGCGGCCGTCTTCCCGCCCGAAACCGGCTCGAGCCGGCCAGTCCAGTCTTCTTTTGTCCGCACTCGGTACGGTCGTGTTTTCGCCGTGTCGAGCCCCGGAAAGTCGACCTCGCGCGTCCAATTTGTTTTGAACGTGTTTTTTCCTTCGGGAAAGCTTTGTCCTAGTCGGGAAGTGCTCCGGAAACCCCCCGCCGGGTTTCGTGTAAATCTCCCCGTACTTCCAGCTTTTTGCCCCGGTAAGTTTTCTTTCGTCGTCGGGGTAGGCCTCTTTTCGGCCTCGGTCGAGATTTTTTCTCCCTCTAAATTTGGTGCTTCAAATTTCGCCATTTCGGCTTTTGATTTCGCCGGCGTGATTTTTCCGCCATGACATCGAAGCCTTCCAGCGGCTTCAAGAAGTGCAACCCAGTGCGCCCGGGTTATCTCGCTCACTGATCGACACTCGTCGTGTCTTCAGTGTCTGGGGGCCCGAGCACCGCCCTCAGAACTGCAGTCTGTGTTCCCTGCTTCAAAGGCGGACTCAGGTAGCGAGAATAGCCCAGTGGAACGGTTGTTCTCGGGCTCTTCGTCGGCATCGGCACCGGGATCTTCGAGTGCATCGACGTCGTCAGCGTCCAGACCATCTTCCTCGGCCGCCCCTGCATCGAGTGCATCGAGGCATCGGGCCTCTGCATCGGCGCCGAGACATCGGATAGCTGCATCGACGTCGGTGGTACCAGGACCTCGTCTGCTGATGTCGTCGGACGGTGGTGCATCGGGTGGAGTGCAGGTGAGGGCTGTCCATTCCCCTGCTGGTGGCGGTGAGCCCTCGGGTGGGTCTCCGCCTACCCTGAGGGCTCCTGCGGTACAGCCCCCCCGAGATCGACCTTCTTCAGTCTCGGCCCCGAGGAAGCGACGGATGGATTCGACGTCCTCCTCGTCGGTGCCGGGGAGCTCCGGTGACATGCTTCGGAAGAAATCGAAGAAGCATCGACACCGGTCTCCTCCCCGTGTCGGCACCGAGAGCTCTGGGTCGCCGAGGGATTTGGCACCCAGCAGGCATCGGCACCGAGAGGACCGCTCACCCTCTGTTCAGGAGGTGTCGATGCGCTCCGCTCTGGACAGCCCGGAACAGCCTCCACGCCCGGAACAGGTACTGACGTCGACGCCTGCATCGACCTCTCAGCCTTTCTCTGCCAGCCGCTCTAAACGAGAGCCTCCGGGCCGTTCTCCCAGAGATTCTGGGAGAGCTGTTGCGCCCTACCCTCCGGTACCGGCGGTGCTTGCGCCACCGGTACCGTCGAGCGTGGCGCCGGCTGGCCCATCGCCCAGGTTGAGGTCCCCGACGTCGGTACCGCGTGCGGTACCGACCGCGGCCACCTTCCCAGGAAGGCTCCCCGACTACGTCGGCGGAGGGAGCTTCGCCGATGCGGGCGAGGGAGTCTACCTCTCGACGCCCCCATCGTGGACGGGGTTCCACGGAGTCGAGCAGGGCGAGGTTGCAGACACAGGTCCGTGAACTGTGTCTGACACCGAGGGTGAGGCCTCGTGGGAGGAAGAGGAAGATCCCAGATATTTCTCTGACGAGGAGTCTGAGGGTCTTCCGTCTGATCCCACTCCCTCTCCTGAGAGACAGCTTTCTCCTCCCGAGAGTCTGTCTTTTGCCTCCTTTGTCCGGGAGATGTCTACGGCCATCCCCTTCCCGGTGGTTGTGGAGGACGAGCCCAGGGCTGAAATGTTTGAGCTCCTGGACTATCCTTCTCCACCTAAGGAAGCGTCCACTATTCCCTTGCACCATGTCCTGAAGAAGACATTGCTTGCGAACTGGACCAAGCCATTAACTAATCCCCACATTCCCAAGAAGATCGAGTCCCAGTACCGGATCCATGGGGACCCAGAGCTGATGCGCACTCAGTTGCCTCATGACTCTGGAGTTGTGGATTTGGCCCTAAAGAAGGCTAAGAGTTCTAGGGAAACATGCTTCGGCGCCCCGGGCAAGGACGCTAGAACCTTAGACTCCTTTGGGAGGAAGGCCTACCATTCCTCTATGCTCGTGTCCAAGATCCAGTCTTACCAGCTCTACACGAGCATCAAATGCGGAATAATGTGCGGCAGTGGCGGGCTTGGTTGATGCTCTTCCCCCTGAGCAAGCCAAGCCTTTTCAGGAGGTGGTCAGGCAGCTGAAGGCGTGCAGAAAATTCCTGGCCAGAGGAGTTTATGACACTTTTGATGTTGCGTCCAGGCCGCTGCTCAAGGTGTGGTGATGCGCAGGCTCTCATGGCTGCGTGCCGCCGACCTGGAGAATAGGAATCCAGCAGCGGATTGCGGACTCGCCTTGCCGTGCGGATAACATTTTTGGCGAAAAAGTCGAGCAGGTGGTAGAGTCTCTCCACCAGCGGGACACCGCATTCGACAAGTTCGCCCGCCGGCAGCTTCAGCTTCTACCTCTACAGGTAGACGATTTTTTCGGGGGAAGGAAGACTGTTCCCTATACTTCTGGCAAGCGTAGGTACAATCCTCCTTCCCGACAGCCTGCGGCCCAGGCTAAGCCCCAGCGCGCTCGCTCTCGTCAGCAGCGTGCGAATCAGCAAGGCCCCGCGGCTCCCCAGCAAAAGCAAGGGGCGAGCTTTTGACTGGCTCCAGCAGAGCATAGCCGACATCCAAGTGTCAGTGCCGGGCGACCTGCCTGTCGGAGGGAGGTTGAAAGCTTTTCACCAAAGGTGGCCTCTCATAACCTCCGATCAGTGGGTTCTCCAAATAGTCCGGCAAGGATACACCCTCAATTTGGCCTCACTTCCTCCAAATTGTCCACCGGGAGCTCAGTCCTACAGCTTCCAGCACAAGCAGGTACTTGCAGAGGAACTCTCGCCCTTCTCAGCGCCAATGCGGTCGAGCCCGTGCCATCCGGGCAAGAAGGGCTGGGGTTCTATTCCAGGTACTTCCTTGTGAAAGAAACAGGGGGGATGCGTCCCATCCTAGACCTACGGGCCCTGAACAAATATCTCGTAAAAGAAAAGTTCAGGATGCTTTCCCTGGGCACCCTTCTCCCCATGATTCAGCAAAACGATTGGCTATGCTCTCTGGACTTGAAGGATGCCTACACACACATCCCGATACTGCCAGCTCACAGACAGTATCTGCGATTTCAGCTGGGCGCACGCCACTTCCAGTACTGTGTGCTACCCTTTGGGCTCGCCTCTGCGCCCAGGGTGTTCACAAAGTGCCTAGCTGTGGTAGCAGCGGCGCTTCGCAGGCTGGGGGTGCACGTGTTCCCATATCTCGACGATTGGCTGGTGAAGAACACATCCGAGGCAGGAGCCCTGCAGTCCATGCAGATGACTATTCGCCTCCTGGAGCTACTGGGGTTTGTGATAAATTACCCAAAGTCCCATCTTCTCCCAGTGCAGAAACTCGAATTCATCGGAGCCCTGCTGGATTCTCGGACGGCTCTCGGCCTATCTCCCAGAGGCGAGGGCCCACAACTTGTTGTCCCTCGTCTCGCGGGTCGCGAGCGTCCCAGCAGATCACAGCTCGGCAGATGTTGAGATTGCTGGGCCACATGGCTTCCACAGTTCATGTGACTCCCATGGCCCGCCTTCACATGAGATCTGCTCAATGGACCCTAGCCTCCCAGTGGTATCAGGCCGCCGGGGGTCTAGAGGACGTGATCCACCTGTCCACGAGTTTTCTCGAATCCCTGTATTGGTGGACGATTTGCTCCAATTTGACTCTGGACGTCCCTTCCAAATTCCTCAGCCTCAAAAAGTGCTGACCACGGATGCGTCTCTCCTGGGATGGGGAGCTTCATGTCGATGGGCTTCACACCCAAGGAAGGTGGTCCCTCCAAGAAAGCGATCTACAGATCAATCTTCTGGAGTTGCGAGCGATCTGGAACGCTCTGAAGGCTTTCAGAGATCGGCTGTCCCACCAAATTATCCAAATTCAGACAGACAATCAGGTTGCCATGTACTATGTCAACAAGCAGGGGGGCACCGGATCTCGCCCCCTGTGTCAGGAAGCCGTCAGCATGTGGCTCTGGCTCGCCGTCAAGGCATGGTGCTCCAAGCCACATATCTGGCAGGCGTAAACAACAGTCTGGCCGACAGGTTGAGCAGGATTATGCAACCTCACGAGTGGTCGCTCAATTCCCGTGTGGTGCGACAGATCTTCCAGGCGTGGGCAACCCCCTGGTGGATCTCTTCGCATCTCAAGTGAACCACAAGTCCCTCAGTTCTGTTCCAGGCTTCAGGCCCACGGCAGACTGGCGTCGGATGCCTTCCTCCTGGATTGGGGGGAAGGTCTGCTGTATGCTTATCCTCCCATTCCTCTGGTGGGGAAGACTTTGTTGAAACTCAAGCAAGACCGAGGCACCATGATTCTGATTGCTCCCTTTTGGCCGCGTCAGATCTGGTTTCCCTCTTCTTCTGGAGTTATCCTCCGAAGAACCGTGGAGATTGGAGTGTTTTCCGACCCTCATCACGCAGGACGAAGGGGCTCTTCTGCATCCAACCTCCAGTCCCTGGCTCTCACGGCCTGGATGTTGAGGGCGTAGACTTTGCCTCTTTGGGTCTGCCAAGAGGGTGTCTCCCGCATCTTGCTTGCTTCCAGGAAAGATCCACTAAGAGAAGCTACTTCTTTCATTGGAGGAGGTTTGCCGTCTGGTGTGACAGCAAGGCCCCTAGATCCTCGCTCTTGTCCTACACAGACCCTGCTTGAATACCTTCTCCACTGTCTGAGTCTGGTCTGAAGACCAACTCCGTAAGGGTTCACCTTAGTGCAATCAGTGCATACCATTACCAAGTGGAAGGTAAGCCGATCTCAGGACAGCCTTTAGTTGTTCGCTTCATGAGAGGTTTGCTTTTGTCAAAGCCCCCTGTCAAGCCTCCTACAGTGTCATGGGATCTCAATGTCGTTCTCACCCAGCTGATGAAACCTCCTTTCGAGCCACTGAATTCCTGCCATCCGAAGTACTTGACCTGGAAGGTCATTTTCTTGGTGGCAGTTACCTCGGCTCGTAGAGTCAGTGAGCTCAGGCCCTGGTAGCCCAGGCCCCTTACACCAAATTTCATCACAACAGAGTAGTCCTCCGCACTCACCCTAAGTTTCTGCCAAAGTTGTGTCGGAGTTCCATCTGAACCAGTCAATGTCTTGCCAACATTCTTTCCCCGTCCTCATTCCTGCCCTGCTGAACGTCAGCTGCACACATTGGACTGCAAGAGAGCATTGGCCTTCTATCTGGAGCGGACACAGCCCCACAGACAGTCCGCCCAATTGTTTGTTCTTTTGATCCCAACAAGAGGGGAGTGGCTGTAGGGAAACGCACCATATCCAATTGGCTAGCAGATTGCATTTCCTTCACTTACGCCCAGATGGGCTGGCTCTTGAGGGTCATGTCACGGCTCATAATGTTAGAGCCATGGCAGCGTCGGTAGCCCACTTGAAGTCAGCCACCATGGAGGAAATTTGCAAAGCTGCGACGTGGTCATCTGTCCACACATTCACATCTCATACTGCCTGCAGCAGGATACCCGACGTGACAGTCGGTTCGGGCAGTCAGTTCTTCAGAACCTGTTTGGGCTTTAGGATCCAACTCCACCCCCCGAGGGCCCTGTTTGTTCTGTTCCAGGCTACACTCTCAGTAGTTGGTAAATTTTTTAGGTCAATCTCAGTTATGTCCTCGCCGTTGCGAGGCCCAATTGACCAATGTTGTTGTTTTGAGTGAGCCTGGGGGCTAGGATACCCCATCAGTGAGAACAAGCAGCCTGCTTGTCCTCGGAGGAAAGCGAATGCTACATACCTGTAGAAGGTATTCTCCGAGGACAGCAGGCTGATTGTTCTCACAAACCCGGCCCGCCTCCCCTTGGAGTTGTGTCTTCCCTTGAAGTGTATTGTCTTGCTACATACTGGACTGGCCGGCTCGAGCCGGTTTCGGGCGGGAAGACGGCCGCGCCTGCGCGGTGCGCGCGGGCGCGCGAGGGCTAGCAAAGGACTTTGCTAGTGAAGTTTCCGATTGGAGGGGCTGCCGTGGACGTCACCCATCAGTGAGAACAATCAGCCTGCTGTCCTCGGAGAATACCTTCTACAGGTATGTAGCATTCGCTTTATTGGTGGCTTTTATATACTAAGGGATTGCTAATCGTTGAGAAGTCCTGGGCCTCTCTGGAGTACTATGAGATGGCTACTTGGGCTTCCTTATGCTTATTTATCAAACATCAACTAGATGCTCAAGCCAGAGAGGACACAATTTGGGATTGGTGTTTTGAGAGCAGGTCTTTAGTCTCCTACCTGGTTTGAGGGTCTGCTTTGGTCCATCCCATGTGTGTAGACCCAGGGTCGCCGAGAGACTGAACCGGGCCCGGAGCATGGCCACCACCCCCCATTCACTTCTGCCCCCACAACAGGGTTAAAATACCTTGACTGGCGGGGATCCTGAGGTCCCGCCAGCAGAAGATGTCTTCCTCCAGTGCTGACTGCCTGCCCCTGCGCCTGCTTTTCCTCTCAGGGCATGCTCGGTTTCAAAACCGAGCATGCGCACCTGAGAGGAAAGCAACACTCAGCAATGGGCAGAAGAGCAGTGCTGGAGGAAGCTCCGGGTCCTCCTCAACCTCCAAGGGGGGCCTGGCGCCGGAGTTTTCTCTCTCCTGCTTCTGTCGGGACGCAATCACTCGGCTCCTATCAGGACCAGGAGGGAGAGAGACCCCCGCACTGGGCCCCCCCCTTGGAGGCCCGGGGAATTTTGCCCCCACCCTCACACCCCCTGTCAGTGGCCCTGTTCTAGACTAGTTTGGCTGAACAAAGAGGAAGAGAAAAAGGTAGTCCTACCTGCTATTTTTCTTTCCTTGAGCCCTGTTGCAGAGTCTGAGTGGGTCTTGGATTGGTCTGTCTCTAGTTCTGGATATGGATTTGTACTTTATGGTACTAATTCAGTTTAGAGTTGAGACAAATGAAAATGGTAGACTAGAGACCGACCAAAACTGCTACCAAAACTGTTCTGAAAGCTTTTGACTGAAACAAGAACCAAAAACTCAAGTTTGGTTGTGTGAATGTGAACTGGTGAGGGCCATTGGGGATTGTCAAAGCTTTGTCTGCATCCTTCTGCTGAACATGTAATATCCAAGCCAGAATATAATAATTTAAATAATGAAAGACTATTTTATCTCCAAACAAAATAGCTTCCACACAGATGGATTACAGCTAATGAAAACAAAAGCCACAATTCTTTTACAGTGGCTGCCTTTGCACCACACTTGGAGTGACAGCTGCCATCATAATTCCACATAGAAGCTAATTCCTAAGGAGTGCTTATTCCAAATTTACAGACTTAAATTCCTACTAAAATCTTATATCAAAAGCATTATGTGGCGCACTTGATCATATAAACTATTGTGTAAGATAACTGCAGTACAACCCTCCCTCTCCCAAAAAATAAAAAAACCTAAGAGTAGTATTCTGTTCCTCCCCCTCCCCCTCCCCCCAACCAACTAACTTGCAATCTCTAGTGGTGTAGTTGGGGCAGGAGCGATGCCCCAGTCATGGCAGCCATTTTGAGAGCAGAGCCAGAATGGGCAGGAGTAATTGGGCACCACTTCTGTCCCAACTATACTCCTAGACCATCAGGTGGAAGGGGTAGGCGGGGGGGGGGGGGGGGGGGGCAGAAGAAGGGGCAACTCCTGTTTGGGGGAGGGGGAGGTAGGGAATAAACTCCCTGAGACCATTCACCAGGCCCCCTCCCTGCCCATCTTCAAATCCTTACTCAAAGCCCATCTCTTCAATGTCGCCTTTAGCACCTAACCACCATACCTCTATTCAGGAAATCTAGACTGCCCGAACTTGACATTTCGTCCTTTAGATTGTAAGCTCCTTTGAGCAGGGACTGTCCTTCATTGTTAAACTGTACAGCGCTGCGTAACCCTAGTAGCGCTCTAGAAATGTTAAGTAGTAGTAGGGAGACAAAAGCACAAACTTGCAGCTTCCACCGAAAACACATGATCAGCTGAAACCAAAAATATGGCTGTAACTGAAACTGAAATTCAGTCTCTAGGTACAACCATGCTTTAGCTTATTCAGTTATTAGGTTCCTCTTTAGTTTGGAAGGCCAATGTTTGTCTACTGTCTTTGACCCCCCCCCCCCCCCCCCCCTTTATATAGGAAGGGACAGGGTGGATTCATTTATCTAACATTGTTACAATTCGTGGAGAGCTGATTTCAGCACAGGACCCTATACAGAATTGTCAGCATTCTAGATGTACTGTCTCCATCTGCTGATAGTGGGGGTCAGAAGGCATAAACCCATATGTCTAGACTGATCTGTCAGGATGCAGAAGAAAGGTAGCAGGTAAAACTACATCTTTTCGTGTTGCCATACTGGATCATACCAAACAAGTATCAGGCAGAATCCCATAGAGTAGATCACTTCTTGTTGGTCATACCTAGATGTAAGTGGTGGCTTTCCTTCCTAATAGTTTTCCTTTAGTTTGTACTTATATTCATGACCGGTAAAGATAATAAAACTGGAAGGAAGTAGCTCGCTGGGTTGGCTGAGGAGATACAGTTCTACTTCAGCAATTCGCCAAGGTCTGTTAACTCACTGAGTAGGACATACCCAACAATCCTGACTGTACTTGGTATACCTAATAAGTCTTTCTTCTGAGGCTTGAGTTAACCTAATTGGCACTGCAGTGCTTGCTTCTGGCCTGTTTGTGGAGTTGGTTGTATTGGTTTCTAGCTGTTTGTTTCTATAACTACATAGCACAACTGGATACATTTTCTTTTCCCAAGGAGACTGTTTTTTCATGTGTTGTTAAACTGGCCATTGCAAGTGAACTGCATTCAGCAATTGTAAATATTTCATTTTGTTTATGCTAGGTTTTTAAATTCAAGAAGAAGTGCAGCATACAGATACTACCAAATGAAGGTAACGGAAGTTTGTCGAGCCATGGGCAAATCTTCCTATTTGGAAGTTTTAAAAGCACAAGAAGATGAGCTAGGACCGTTCTGACTCCGAATCTGCGACGGAAGAGCAATGATTGTGGAGCAGCAGCAGGAAGGATCTGAACCTGGACTGCAGGAATCCAAGATTCCAGAAACTCCTCTGCCAGTTCCACAAGCTCAGGAAGTCCCACAAAAGCTCAAGCTCCTCCATTGACACTTAAGGTTCCGGAAGCTCCCTCACCAGCACGGCAGGCTGCTCTGCTAGTGTGCCAAGCTCAGGAGGCTCCTATGCCGGCTTCCCAAGAGGCTGAGGAATCTTCTATTCCTGTTTCCCAAGAGGCTGAGGAGGCTTCTGCGCCAGCTTCCCCAGAGGCTGAGGCGGCTCCTATGTTGGCTTCCCCGGAGGCTGAGGAGGCTCCTGCACTGCCTCTCTCAGAGGCTGAAGAGGTTCCCATTGAGGCTCAGGAGACACCTTTGCCGGCTCCCACAGAGACTCGGGGGGAACCGATGAAGGAAATTGTTATGGAAGAGAGTGAGCTAACAACATATACTGATGAGCCAGAGTCAGGACTGAAAGAGGCCTAAGCCAGAGGAGTCTGAATTGTTTAAAATCTGAAGTCGAACTTGAAGAGTTATCCTCTCAGCCTAGTGAAGACACAGAAATGAAGGTGGAGTCAGGAGATGAGGCAGCAGCAGTAGCACCTGATGTGGATGACAGTCCACCTCTCTCCCAAGACACAACTGCTTCTACCGCACATGGCCCTGTAACACGGAAAGAGGTCGACCTCTTCAGCAGCCTGCAAGTTCCCCCAAGCCGACAGAGGAAGCACAAGGTATGTGTTCACCTCAGTGGTTGGGTGGATTTTTGAGGGGTCCAGTTTGAAGCATCTGTTCTCTGTAAGTTGTCCTGATGCCAGGTCTCTGATAGGTATGGGAAACGAATTCCTGAGTAATGAATTGACCTGTTTTAAGATTTCACCATATTTTCCTTTTTTTTTTTTTTTTGGTGCTGTGGAGCATATAGTTGTAATTTTACCTTTGTCTGGATAATAACTTTCTTGGAGCACATGGTTTGTGTTCTGGTTGCTTGCCAAGGATCATCATAAGGGGTTGATCGTCTTATTTGGGAGGGATGGCTCCTAACAGAAAATCTTGTACCATTTGTCCAAGAAAAAGGAATTATTTGTGATGTAATTTTGCTTGGTCTTTAGAATCCTTTGGTTTGACGTTATGACTTCTTGATTTTTAGACCACAGTTATTCCTTACCTTTCTGTCTATATTCAATAAAAATGTATTTTAAACTAAAGGAGTAAAAACTAATACTGGACAGACTTGATTTAATTCTACCCCTTAATAAAAAGCAAAAGGTAGCATTAAGAGTTATATAACTACTTCTTTCTTTATACATGTCTGTTGTACCCAGGATTTTTTGTGTCTTAGATTTTATGCAACTGTATGCTGGACTGCTGTATTTCAAAGAAGCTGGAAAATAGAATGGTTGAGAAATGTTTATATGATATGTCTATTCATGAAATAGCAAACGTTTTTTGTTTAATGGGTGTGTGGGGGGTATGTTTCATGCTGTTGACTTAGACCTGGTAGGGAAAAAATGAACATTTAATTCTAATTTATTTTTTGGATCTGAACTTTAGTTGAGGATCCTGCCAGAACTAGCAGTGAGAAACCCCGTGGTCGTCCGGGAAGACCCAGGAAGACGGTAAAAGCAGAGAACTCTTATGTATCAGCTTGTACACACTCAGTTCTTCCAGTAGTTAATCCTTTTAATAAAACAGCAGATAGGATAATGGTCTTTAGAATGATAAAAAGAATAGAATGATCTTTCCCCTGAGATTAGGCAGTAAATGAATTATAGGACTTTTAGGAGGTTAATAAAAAATGGGTATTAGAAATTTTGATTGAATAATGTTTAATCCTGCTTTATATAATTGGGATTTAAAAACGTATTTCTGGTAAGACTATTAGGGCACTGTTTACTAAGGTGCACTAGCGTTTTTAGCGCGTGCTAAACACTAGAGTCGCACATTGGCAATGTGGGCGACTTTAGCGCTACTTAGTAAATAGGGCCCTTATTGTATGTTTTTGGCAGGATTGAGATTTTATATTTTAAAAATGTTTGTTTTATATTGTATTTGCTATGAATTGTAATATAAAATTTAATATGTAATTTTTTTCCAACTTATGTTTTCGATTCACAGGAACATAGTCCAATATACATAAACTTGGCCTATATCTTATCTCACAACTTCCAGTTCCGTCTGTGCATATCACAACAATGATGATAAATAACATTGACTCTACCGTACCCACTATTCTTAAAATCCCCCAGCCTGTTCCACCACTTGTTTGGTTCTTAGTAATGTATTTTATGCACCAACTGCAAACAGTGCTTCTATCCCTAGCTGATACCACTCTATTATATATCAACTAAGAGTTGCCAGTTCCCCCCTTTCAGTTCAGTTCTCTTCCAGTATCCTTCCAAAACCAAAAACATGGTCGAAAATTAAAATAATGTTTTTGGCTGAAACTGAAAATGGGCAGAAAAAGGCTTTTGGGTCAGTTTCAACACTATAACTAAAACTGAAATTGTCAGCCTCTAGGTGCAACCACACTTTGACTAGTTCAGTTATTAGGTTCCTCCTCAGTTTGAGGGGCCAATGTTTGTGACCTCTTGGAAGCCCCCTATATAGGAAGGGACAGGGTGAATTTATCTATCTAGTATTGTTGCAAATACTGGAGAGCTGATGTAAGATCACCAAACCAACTAACCTTAATTTATAATCCCAAATAAATTGCCAACTTTCCCATTCCTCCTCCCCGCTTCATATGTCTCATATCTGTAGCATTTTTCCTAGTCTAATCGGGACCACCAACCACCACTGGTTCACTGTGTTGGTACTAGGCTGCTCTTGCATTGTACTGCAGCCTCACTCCTTTTGGCTACTATCCCCATCCTTAAGACCCTGTTAAAGGCGGTAAAATGGTTGCTAGGGATCAACCCTAAGATTTGGGTTCCAATTCCACCTGTACCCCTGTTGATACCTGCAGCTCCTGCCTAATCCTTCTCAAGAGACACTCACCTTGAGGCATGTCCACCATATGTGCAGAAAGGGTCCCTCTTTACAACACCCTTGCTAAAATTTGAGGTCTCCGGATATATGGTCATAGTCTAGCTGGTGCAAGGAACCACCGATACAAGCATTTTGTAAGCGTTTCTTCTATGAAAATACTAGTAGACACCTTACCATACCTCTGAAAATCTCCTCTCATGTCTTCTCTTCACTCACCCCCTCCCCCCCAAGATTATTTGTTACATTTGTACCCCACGTTTTCCCACCTAGTCGCAGGCTCAATGTGGCTTACATGTTGCCGGAGAGGTGTTGGTAAACTCCGGAGTAAACAGTTACAAATACAAAGTTAAGTAATGGTAGGAAAAGGTTTATGTGGTGGGACCACATGATGGAAGTCAGGAGCAAATGGATTTATTGGTGATCATAACGAACTGTAATGCTGTGGTGTTGCGAAGTACATGTTTTTATGTTGGGGTGGGAGGATATGCCTTTTGAAACAGGTGAGTTTTTAGCCTTTTCCTGAATTGGAGGTGATCGTACGTGGTTTTCACAGCTTTTGGTAAGCATTCCACAGTTGTGTGCTGATGTAGGAGAAGTTGGCTGCATAGGTAGATTTGTATTTTAGTCCTTTGCAGCTTGGAAAGTTGAGATTTAGATATTTGCGAGCTGATGCGGTTGTGTTTCTGGTTGGTAGGTCAATCAAGTCTGTCATATATCCCGGTGCTTCGACGTAGATGATTTTGTGAACCATAGTGCAGATTTTGAAGGCGATGCGTTCTTTGATTGGGAGCCAGTGTAGTTTTTCGCGTAAGGGTGTTGCACTTTCAAATTGTGTTTTCCAAAGATGAGTCTTGCCGCCATATTTTGAGCAGTCTGAAGTTTCCTAGAGTTATGTTCTTTGCATCCCACATTCCATTGCAGTAGTCAGCATGGCTTAGCACCATCAATTGTATCAGTCCTGTATAAACACTCTTCAGCCTTCCCTTCCATTCAGTTAGGTTGTATTGCTCCTTGCCAACAAGTGGAGGCAGAGAAAAACTTCTGACAGCTCAAGCTGTCAGTATAACCTGAGGTGCAGCAGGGCTAGCAGCCAATATTCTTCCAAGTGGAGTAGAGCTCTGGCTGGTTCATCAGAATCTGAAATTGAGGCCCTGCTGGGCAACCCCATGAGTGGGGCTCCCATGTGCTTGAAAGGAGGGAGATCATGAGCCTTTCCTTTCTCAGAGCCACCAGACCAACAGTCATTCCTAGTGGCCCTTCAGAGTTTCCTTCTGCTGCCCTTCTTTCATACCTGGGTGGGGAGATAAACTCAGAGCAACTGCTTTCGCCTGTAGAGGAGTTTCTGATCAAGATATTACAGAGATGCAGGAGTACCTGTGGCGTGGATTGCGGGTGGAGCCCCCGTTATGGTGAAACACTTTCCATGGGCTTGGTACTCCCTTAGCCAAGACCACTGATTCTAACAGCAGAATGACTGGGGAGAACAAGCCCACCAGAGAGATTTTTAACAATTCAAGTGCACCATGTACTGTTTTTTTTCCATGCATCAGGAAACAAAGGGACTGTAGTTAGTTTGCGAGGACAGACCCCCCTCTAAGCTCTTTCAGTGCTTCTGTGTTCAAGCGGGCCCATTGGACCAAGGAAGTACTCTGAGAGTTGGACTGGGATACAGATCTCTCTGGGTAGTTAAAAGGAGTGCTGGGCACAGAATCAGGGGAGGCTCACTGGAGGAAGGAGAAATCCCCTTTCCAGAAGAAGATGGTTCACCAGTAGTGTGCCTTTTTCAGAAGCAGGAACTCCCCTTATCTATCATCCACTTGATAGATAAGGGGAGTTCCTGCTTCTGGAAAAGCACACTACTGGTGAACCATCTTCTGTATTTTGAGGATCTCGGAGACTGCAGTTGAAGACAAACAGGGAAGCAACTCTATTCTGGAGGGACTTAAATTGCTTCTGAAACTTTTCCCATTCTACAAGGCCATCCAGAGCATCATTGAAGCTAAGAGAGGGACATCCAATCGAAGATATTGTGACAATGAATGAATACCAGAGTGCAGGTGAGAGGAAATAAAATGCACTATTTCTAGTTGGACTCCCGTTTTGAGATTAGGATTAGAAAGTACTAACCTGTTATCACTGAGAGAAAAAAGACAATGGGCTGGTGAATACAGTACAAGGGATGCTAAGTATGCCATTACATAGATCATATGAGATGATAGGTGAATTCTTGAAGGTTCAAGTGAAGGTTGGATATGTGATCTTACAGTAATGGTTTGTCGTAAAACTGCATGTTGACAATGCAAGATCTGTAATTGAGCTACTGTCTTGAGATTCAGTTGAGCACTCTGGTAAACCGTTTCTCCTGTAGCATTGAGTCTTATGCTCTTTTCCTGGAAGATGAGACTTGGAAGGTTTGGTATGCTTTAAAGCTGCTTTGGATTACCAGCAACTAGTAGGAAAGCAGCTATTGGTCATACCCTGGTGCTGGTGTAAAACTTTGTATCTAAGCTCAAGACATCTTCATGCAGGTTGCATTGATGCGGTTTTCCAGATGGATTTCATGGATTGGTAAGGCTAAGACTTCCTTGTTGGCACCACAAAATTGAAGTGTAGAGCAGAAATCCTTTATTACCTGGAGGTGTGAAGGACCATCCATGCTATCTACTATCCCTTCCTCTCTTTGAGTTTCTATGTGCTCGTCCGTTGCTTTTTAAAATTTAGATGGTCCTCATCTCCACCACCTCCACTGGGAGGGATGTTCAGCTCCACCACCCTTTTTGTAAAGAAGCATTTTCATCTTTGCTGAGCTCTTTTTGGTGAATGTAATAGACAATCTGGGCTGGGGAATGCAGTCTCTATACGGATAAGGTCCCAGTAATGTGAGGGGAACGCCCATTTTCTAATGAGAAGAGTGCTGAGGGGATCAGACAGGTGTTGGAGATTGTCAAGGACTTTTGTGGTAGCTAACTATCTCTGCTTGTAACTTGTTCAGTGGTAGTTCAGAAGTTTGAAGAATGGCTTCACTGTCCTGGGCAAAACACTTTCAAAAGCTGAATTCAGTTTCTTTTGGCACTGATGGAGACAGAGCAGGGAGAACTGGGCGGAGGAAAGGGCGCAGATTTATCTCCTGATGTTTTCTGTTTGGCTGGAGGACTGTCTTTAGATGTGTTATCTCAGAGGAGGAAGGGAGAGGATTAACAGATGATTCCATACCTCTCCTTTTGCTGCTATTTATGAGGCTGGTTTTCACTTTAGCATTGTGGCTGGGCAGGCTGCAAGCACGTGGCTTTTTCTCTGTGATTCCTTGCTATTTACCTGAAGATTATTTCTGCTTGCAGAGTTGGTCTATGGCTGTGTGGGAGGGATGTCAGGATTGGAGGGGAGGTGGGTGGTGGAGAGGCATGGAGCTAGGGTCACAAATCAGTGGGCCTTGCACTCCTGCGCTCCTGACTGCTTCTGGCACGGTTACGGCTTGCGGTACTGCAGTTTGTTTACCTGCTGTTTTAACCCCTGCTTTAGTACCAGGGATTGAGGGTGAAGGCTAAAACACTGAGAATGAAATAGCAGGCAGCAGCGTAGCTGTGGGGTAATGAAATTGAAACTAAGCAGTGAGTGGAGGTCAATGAAGAGAACTGTTTCAAAGCAGACTTCCTCATCCTGTAGATGTTTGAGATTTAAAGAGGCACCACAGGAGCTCCTGCACAGTGTCAGAGGTCTAAATTTAGACTTTTCTGAGCTGGAGGAGAGCTCCACACACAAGGTTCCATCCGTGACATAACCATAGAGTATGCCCGTATTCCCCTGCTTGTCTGCAGAGAACCTACAAATCTCTTTCTCCTTCCACCTCTTAAACCCCGTTTTTTCCTGCCCTTGTTTGAAAACCATTTCATACCTAACGGCTGAACTACATACTGCCCCCCCCCCCCCCCCAATACCTGTAGTAAATGTCTTGTAAAATAATTTATTCATTTCCCTTTCCACATCCTTTCCCTCAGATAGCTAAGGTAGGTATTTCTATGAGTATGTATCACACCATTTGTATTCAGGTTGAATAGTACGTTTCTTCTCCCACCTCTCGATCCAGCTAGGCTGCTAAGTCCTATCTGCAATTCAGAAGCGCTAAACCCCTCCTTAAACAGGTAGAAAAGGTTGACTGCAAAATCCAAAATATGCTTGGGTGCTTAGGGAGAGGAATGGCCAGCAGGAAAAAGGATATGATGGTGCCTCTGTATAAGTCTCTGGTAAGATCTCATTTAGAGTATTATGTGTAGTTTTGGAGACAGCACCTTTAAAAAGATTTACTAGGATGGAGTTGGTTCAGAGGGTTGCCAGTGGTCTTCATCATAAGGCATATGATGACCGACTTAAAGATTTCAATGGGCAAACGCATTTCAACTAAAACTCAACACAGAAAAAACACACTGTCTCACCCTCTCATCCCAATACAATACGACCAAACCCACAAACATAAACACCCCAGATTATACCCTCCCTCTATCTCAGACAGCCTGAAAATTGTCGGCGTTACAATCGACCGTAACCTCACACTAGAGAACCAAGTGAAATCTACAACAAAGAAAATGTTCCACTCAATGTGGAAACTCAAACGTGTGCAACCATTCTTCCCAAGGGAAACATTTCGCAACTTGATACAATCAATGGTACTAAGCCTTGTAGACTACTGCAACGGAATTTATGCGGGATGTAAAGAACAAATTAAAAGAAACTTCAGACCGCTCAAAACACGGCAGCCAGGCTTAAATTTGGAAAAACGTGATTCGAAAGCACCAAACCCCTCCGAGAAAAACTGCACTGGCTCCCAATCAAATAACGTATTGCTTTCAAAATCTGCACCCTGGTTCATAAACAGGCTTATTTTCGAAAGTGATCGCCGGCCATTTCGCAGCATTGAGCCTGCCATGAGTGGGAAAGTGCGGGGTACAAATGTAACAAATAAATCGAGAGATGGCCGGCGATCTCTCAAAAGCAGCAAAATCGGTATAATCGAAAGCGGCTTTTTTGACAGCATTGCTGCTTTGCCGGCGCCTTGCCGGCGAAAGTTCAAGGGGGCATGTTGGCGACGTAGCGAAGGCGGGACATGTGCGGGCATGGCTACCAGATGGCCGGCTTTTGCGGATAATGGGGAAAAAAAGCGGCGTTAAGCAATATTTCGCCGGGTTTACTTGGTCCTTTTATTTTCACGACCAAGCCTCAAAAAGGTGCCCTAACTGACCAGATGACCACCGGAGGGAATGAGGGATGACCTCCCCGTAGTCCCCCAGTGGTCACCAACCCCCTCCCACACTAAAAAAAAAATACAAATCAAAACCTTTTTTTTTTACCAGCCTGTATGCCAGCCTCAAATGTCATACCCAGCTCCCTGACAGCAGTATGCAAGTCCCTGGAGCAGTTTTTAATGGGTGCAGTGCACTTCAGGCAGGTAGACCCACGTCCATCTCCCCCCCCCCCCCCCCCCTACCTGTTACACTTGTGGTTCATGTTGAGCCCTCCAAACCCCCCCAAAAACCCACTGTACCCACATGTAGGTGCCCCCCTTCACCCATAAGGGCTATGGTAATGGTGTACAGTTGTGGGGAGTGGGTTTTGGGGCGATTTGGGGAGCTCAGCACCCAAGGGAAGGGAGCTATGCACCTGGGAAGTATTTGTATATATATTTTTTTAATTTGTAGAAGTGCCCCCTAGGGTGCCCGGTTGGTGTCCTGGCATGTCAGGGGGACCAGTGCACTACAAATGCTGGCTCCTCCCATAACCAAATGCCTTGAATTTCGCCGGGTTTGAGATCGCCGGCATTTTTTCCCATTATCGCTGAAAAACAAAAACGGCCATCTCAAACCCGGTGAACTCTGGCATTTGGCCGGGCTAACCGTATTATCGAAAAAAAAGATGGCCGACCATCTTTTTCGAAAATACAGTTCCGGCCAGCTGTTGCGCCGTTGCCAAAATAGCTGGCGATCTATTTCACCAGCGACGTTTGGTTATGCCCCTCCACATTATCTACGGCAAAGCCCCGGGATACATGACAGACCTCATAGACCTACCAACCAGAAACACAACGAACATACCTAAATCTCCACTACCCAAGCTGCAAAGGACTCGAATACAAATCAGCCTATGCATCCAGCTTCTCCTAGATAAGCACACAACTATGGAACGCATTACCAAAAGCCGTGAAAATAACTTATGATCACCTAAACTTCCAGAAATCATTAAAAACTAACCTATTCAAAAAGGCATACCCTACCGACCCAACTTAAATGCCTGTACCCTGCAACACAACGAAACCAAAGCTCATAATGAACATATAATAACTCTTCCTTTCTACGATTCCCTAATGTGTCTGTACACACGAACCTTATTCTACCACAACATTATTGTATTTGTTCATACCGGAATTGTCGAACGCCTTTACAGTACTATGTAAGCCACATTGAGCCTGCAAATGGGTGGGAAAATGTGGGATACAAATATATGTATACTTTGGAAGAAAGGCAGGAGAGACACTTAGATACCTCCTTGGCATAAATGTGCAAGAGGCAAGTCCCTTTAAACTGAAATCTCTAGAATGGGGGGTAGGTGAAGGTGAAAGGGGATAGATTTGGGAATAATGTAAGGAAATACTTCCAGTGGAGAAAGCAGATAGGATCTCTAAGGGGAGAGGAAGGGATAGTAGACTGGAGAGGTCATATGGTTTTTATCTGTTGAAATTTCTCTCCCCTCCCCCCCCCCCCCCCCCCCAAAAAAAAAAAAAAAAAAAAACCAAACCTTTTCTAGCTACTATTTTGCTTCCTCCTCCAGATAAACTGCATAAATTTCTTATACATCAACTTTGCAGGCTGTTTGGTCTTTCTTCCTCCTTTTTTAATACATGGAATATATTTGGCCTGGGCTTCCAGGATGGTATTTTTGAACAGCATCAATGCCTGATGTAAGTTTTTCACCTTTGCAGCTGCTCCTCTTCAGTTTTTTTTTCTCACCATTCTCATTTTATCATAGTCTCCTGTTTGAAAGTTATTGGATTTCCTTTGTGTACCTGCTCCAGAGCTTATATCAAATCTGATATATCATTACTATTTTCAAGCGGCCTCAACACCATTACCTCCAGCACCGAATCATGTGCTACAATAAGGACTGTCTAGAATTGTTCCTTCTCTTTTTGGCTCCTGATTGAACCATCCTACTATATAAATGAGCTCTGACTGACGTGCCGCGTATGCGTCACTACACCCACTACGCTGCCGTTACCACCCCTCCAACCCCACGAGGTTGACACCGCAAGCTCTGACCAACGTGCTTCGAAACGTGCTGCGCATGCGCCAAACACAGCAGGTCTCAGCTCTGACCGATGTGTCATTGCCGCCGTAGCTGTCCCGCCCCTTCGACTGACTCGCACTTTCGCTGTTCAAATGCAGCGTCAATTTCCAGCACCTTTGGCTGACTCATGCTTTTGCTGTTCAAGTGAACTCAGTACCTCTGACGCTGGCTCACGCTTTTCAACTGCAGCCACTACTGGGTGCAGTTGAAAGGCGCCCGCCGAATTTGAACAACAAAAGTGCGAGTCAGCCGACTCCAGCAATGGATCAGAGGCACATTTCTCTCTAACACACACACACACACATACACACACAAAATATTATTCCAACCATAAGGGACATCGCTCACCCACAACACACATACAGTGAAGTCCTCCAACAATACTGCACCATACCCCATATGGATTACAGGAAGATGTATGGGGAAGGGGGGGGGGGGGGCAGGCGACTCAAAAACGAGCCCTGCTTTGCTGCCTCAAACAGCTGGCTACAATGAGGACTGACCCTCCACTGTCAGAGGGACTCCTAGCAGCTCTCTCTCTCTGTTTTACACACACTCTCTCTTTCACACACACTCACACACTTTGTCTCTCTCTCTCTCTCTCTCTCTCACACACACACAGTGACACCGGAAATACATCCGAGGCACGTCGCTCACACACACCACACATACAGTGAACTCATTGAAGTCCAATAAAACTGCACCATACCCCGTATAGGTTACAGGAAGATGTATGGGGGAGGGGCGGCAGGCGACTCAAAAACGAGCCCTGCTTTGCCTCCACTGTCACAGGGACTCCTAGCAGCACTCTCTCTCTCTCTCTCTCTCTCTCTCTCTCTCTCTCTCTCTCACACACACACACACACAAAAAAAAAAATATTAGAATAAGGGACATGGGAAATCAAATAAGTCAAACAACAAGGTTTATATTCTGTTTACACAAAGAACGTAGTATATAAAAGTGTACTGTAGACATCCACTCTCATTTCTTGCTTTGGCTATTTCATTACATTTTTCACAACAAAATGTCGCCCGTTTTAACAGGCTTTACGGCTTGTCTGCTCTATAAAGCATGCCCTGAAGTTGCATTTACCCAGTCAGTATTGGGGTAATTGAAATCACCGATTATTATTGTGTTCCCCAGTTTGTTCTCATCCCTAATTTCTGATAACATTTCTACATCTCTGTTCATCCTGACTAGGTGGATGGTAGTACACTCCTATCACTATATTTTCCCCTTTTACACATGGAATTTTAATCCATAGGGATTGCAAGATGTATTTTATGTCCTGCAGAAATTCGATTCAAGGCCCACCTTAACATATAATGCTACCCCTTCACCAATTCGATCTACCCTATCACTGCGATATAATTTGTATCCTGGTATGACAGTGTCCCACTGGTTATCCTCCATCCACCAGGTCTCTGAGATGCCTATTATATCTAATTTTTCATTTAGTGCAATATATTGTAGCTCTCCCATCATATTTGTTAGGCTTCTGGCATTTGCATATAGACATTTCAAACTGTTTGTTGTTCCTATTTATATCTTGCTCAGCAGTTGACAGTGATGACGTGCAGTCTTGAAAATCTGTCTGCTTTTTATTTAGACACCTTCCTTAGCATCCCTCCGGACCAGCCCAGGTTGTGACTGATGGGTTGTGCACACCTTCCAGCAGGTGAAGACTGACTCATCAGGGAGAGCCAATAAGAGCCCTAGTCAGGAAGAGAAAGATCCAGTAATCTCGGTCTCCAGCAGGTGGAAGGTTGTGAGCCCTTCAGTCTCTCTGTCCTTTCTTCTGTGAGAATTTTTTCTGTGAGTGGTATTTTGCATTCAGGCAGTGATGTTCTGTGCACCTGGTTTGGCTTAAACTTGCAGAGTTGAGACTGAGGTCCGCGGGGATCTGCTGCAGGCTCGGGGTTGCTACTCCCGGGGGGCCTGGTCCCTGCCCCCCCCCCCCCAATTCCTCCCTATTTGCAGAATCTCTTCTGCTGTGTGCATAGGTCTCTTTGAGGGAAGAGCATCTAGGTTGGGAGAGGCAGCCGTTTCTGAGTAGTTTAAAAAAAAAAAAAAGAGGTCAAATTTCCGCACACATTTGTTTTGTGCTGGCAGCATGGCTGAGAAGTTGAAGCACTGCATTCTTTGTCAGTGCTACGGCTTGGGCACTAGCGGGGTCTGCAAATTTTGTACTGCTGTGCTGCTATTGCTTCGGTTCCTTCTCTGGGAGGGAAGGATGTTGAATCAGCAAAAGAAAAGCGGTGGTCCTGGCTGTGGCGGGAACCACCACCATTTTGTCTTCAGTAGCCAGATCAGCCCGCCGTGCTTTCGGCGCCCTCTGAGCAGGTGCAGTCAGATTCTCCTTCTCTTGTCCCTGGTGACTTGGCTGGGGGGTTCCCTCCTGAATTTGTGCTGCAATTGTATAACGCCTTTTTGTTGCAGAACTCTAAACCTTTCCCAGTTCTGGAAAGTCATCTGGTGCCCACTAAACATTGTCCAGGCAGTCCTGGTTTCTGGATGATTCAGACCTGGATATGCCTTCCTTGGAGGAACTGGAAGTTAACCAGGAAGACTCTATGGAAGAGGATCCTGGTCAGGAAGGTTCAGGGGCTGACCCCTTTGCTCCAGGGGAGGATCCTTCAGTCCTTCGTATTTTTTACAAGGGAGATTTGCAGGAATTAATTTCTTTAGTTTCCTCCACCTTCGCTTTGAGGATGAGGATTCTCAGGCGGTGGAGCCCCATAAAGTGGACCTGTTGATAAAAGGGGTCCGTAAGCCAGGTAAGACCTTTCCAATGCATCTGGACCTCAGAGATGTCATTCAGGCCCAGTGGGATGTCCCGGATTCGGCATTTAGGCCCGCCAAGTCCATGGTCCGTCTCTATCTAGTTCTGGAGGCTGACAGATCCCTTTTGAAACCTCATGTGGTTGATGCGGTTGTCTCAGCAGTCACTAAGCATAACACGGTTCCGGTGGATGGTGGCACCGCGCTTAAGGATGTGCAGGACTGTCGCATGGAGTCTCTGTTGAAGAGTAGCTTCAATGTGTTAGCCTTGGCTGTGCAGGCGGTCATCTGTGGGTCCTTGATAGAGCCTCTGAAGATTTGTCATCCATAGATACGGAGGTGGCCAAGCTTGAAATGGGTTCAGCCTTTCTGGCAGATGCCGTGTATGATATGCTGTGAGCGTCAGCCAAGCCTTGAGTGTAACGGCTAGGAGGACTCTCTGGCTTAGGGGTTGGTCGGTTGATGCAGCTTCTAAGTCTAAGCTCAATAAGTTTCCCTTTAGGGGTTCTTTGTTGTTTTGTGAGGAGCTGGATAAAATAATCCATAGTTTGGGGGAGAGACTAAAGTCCCGCGGCTTGCTGAGGACCGTCCTAAGTCTTCTGGTTAGCGTGTTTTCTCTGGTCGGGGTTGCGACTCTAGGCATTTTAGGTCAAGTAAGGCGGTGCCGGCTCAGTGTTCTCAGTTTTTCCACAGGCATTAGTCCTTTCTGGGAGCTCGCAGAGGGGCAGAGACATGGGAGTTTCTTTCCAATCCGCTGCTCGTCCTTCCCAGTGAAGGTGTCCGGACCCAGCCTCTGGTCCCTGTAGGAGCTTGTTTGACTCAGTTTTACCAGAGATGGGCCCAGATTACATTAGATCAGTGGGTGCTAGAGGTTATCCGAGAAGTGTACTCCTTAGAATTTGCGCGTCCTCTGTCAGTCACTTTTCTGGAATCTCCCTGCCGGTCTCGCTTCAAGGCGGCCATCGTCAGGGACACGCTAGAGAGGGTTCTCAATCTTGGGCAATCTGTCCAGTTCCCGTAGCAGAGCTCAGAAGGGTCAGTACTCCATCTACTTTGACGTTCCCAAGAAAGAGGGTTCTTTCAGACCGATTCTGGACCTCAAAGCTGTCAACCGGGTGCTTTTTTTTTCCTGATCTGCTGTTCTGGTGGAAGTGCCCTGTCTCCGTTGCTGGTCAGCCACTGTACGCCTGTCCCACCCCCATTCAGCTGCTCTCTTGTTCTCTGCTGAAACTTTGAAACACAGGAATTTCGCCAGCTGCTTGAAGTTCGCACAGCAGCTTTGGCAGTAGTAGTGGAACACTGCTGACTTAAGGCTCAAAAGCTTAGGGAAGCACAGTTTTGGAATCCTGATCTTCACCCTAACTAGCCAGCTTTTTAACTAGATGCTGAGGAGTCTGGGCCCCCAGCTGGGTCAGGAGAAGCACTGAAGCATTCAATATCACCTTCAGTCTCGTCGAGGGAACTCAGAGCAGCGGTTCTATACACATCAGTCCTGAATTGCATTGCCTGTGTGAACCATGAATCAATTATACCTTCTTTTCAGGTCCCTCTTCCCACTGTTGTTTTGTCCTGTTTTTCCTATCTCGCCCACTGAAAATAGCTTTATTCCTGTTATTCATAGTTTCCATAGCCAGTTTTGCCGTCCTTCCTACAGTCGGATAACAATCAGAGGGTCCTGCAGAACTCCACCTTCACTCAACAGTCAGACCTGGCATCCTAAATCTACAACATCCCCCAAACAGCAACTCCTACGGATATCTCCTTCACCGAATCAGCCATCCCTCTTTCAAAAACACCTTATAGGCTACGTTAATGCTAGATCGGTGGTTAACAAAGCAACTATGATCTCTGACTGGATCTCGGTGGAACACCTAGACTTGCTTTTTGTCAGTGAAACGTGGATTCCAATTCAACAAGATCCCATTCTTCTTGATCTATGCCCTCCAGATTACAAAATAATGCATTGGTCTCACCAGGGAAGAAGAGGAGGTGGCATTGCTCTGCTCTACCGCTGTCATTTCACTATTGACATTACAGCGGATTCACTAACTTCTCACCTTGAAATTGCCTCCTTGGGAATCACCAACAAATCGTTACACGGCTATTTAACCTGCATTCTATTTTATAGACCTGGTAATTGGAATCAATCGCAAACTATGTTTACTGACTTTGTCTCCAACGTATGTTTAACTAGTCCAAGCATTATTATTGTAGGTGACATCAACCTCCACCTTGAAGATACCACATCAGCCAATGTGCGGGATTGCATTGATTTCCTCCTGTCATGGGACTTTTCTTTACCATCCCTACAAGTTACCCATACCAAAGGGCATTCCCTCGATCTTCTTTCTTACCGGTTGGCCTTTGATACTAATTTTTGCCTTAAGAAATCTAAGTGGACAGAAACCCCATGGTCCGATCACTACAAGCTAAACATAACCCTCTTAGGGCGGAAAAAGGGTCCCCAACGCTCACCAGGACGTATACCTTACAGTTTTAGAGATAAGATTGACCCTAGGGACTTTTGGGAAATGGTTTATGACACTCACTGGTCAGCTAATGCGGATTCTAACTCCTTCCACTTCGATTGGGATACTGGGTGCAGAACCGTCCTAGATGTTTTAGCTCCAGTCCACACTCGTAGAACACACCGACAGAACTTGACGCCTTGGTATAATGAAGATCTCCGAACTCTCAAAATATTTACTCGACGTGCGGAGCGGGCCTGGAGAGGAAACAAAACTGAGCATACTCTTCACACGTGGAAATTAGCGCAGTGAAAGTATAAGTATTCAATTAGACAATCTAAACGGCATTACTACAAAACTAAAATAGGTCCAACCTTCAGAGACTTACGGAAACTATTTTACTTTGTCAATAAATTAACAGATTTTAATTCTTTAACCACCACTTGCTCAGCTGTACCGCCTGCTGACGATCTTGCAACATACTTTCAAGAAAAAATTGCTAATCTGCAGAAAACAATTCCACAGTAATGCTGACATTGATTCCTTTCTCCAATGTCTCACGCCAATCCCCGGTGAGCATCCAGCGGACCGTTTCTTGTCTACCTTTGCCCCACTCACCTTGGAGGATGTCACCAAGGGGTTTCACAAATTTTCCAAAAAGTACTGTCGGCTAGACCCTTGTCCTAACTACCTGCTCAAGTCAGCACCTCCATGCTTTATTGCAGACCTTACTACCTACCTCAACTTTATGATGGAGCGTGGTCTATTCCCTGTAGCGCATGGCAATATATTACTCATGCCAATCCCAAAGGACTCCAAGAAAAAAAGTGGTGATCTTACTAATTATCACCCTATTGCCTCAATACCTCTTTTTGTAAAGCTGATGGAGAGCATGGTGACGAAACAACTTACAGACTTTCTTGACCAGTTTTCCGTTTTCCACGAATCTCAGTCTGGGTTCCGTTCCCATCACAGCACCGAAACCGTGCTCATTTCTTTACTTAACAGCTTTCGGCAGGAGATAGCTCGTGGCAACAGTCTACTGTTATTACAGTTCGATATGTCAAGTGCTTTTGACATGGTTGATCATGCCATACTGCTGAACCTTCTTGATAGCCTAAGAATCTGCGGACATGTTCATAACTGGATCAAGGGCTTTCTTTCTGCCAGAACTTACCAGGTAATCACCAACTCAGTTCTATCAAAGTCGTGGAAAGCTACTTGTGGAGTCCCTCAAGGCTCTCCGCTGTCGCCTACTCTCTTCAATATTATGATGATTCCACTGGCCAAGACCCTTAAGTACCTTAGGACTTCACCCGCATATCTATGCTGATGACATTACTATTTATATCCCCTTCAAAAATGACCTGTCTGAGATCTCAAGAGAAGTGGACCGCTGTTTAACTACAATGTACTTTTGGGCATCTTCTTTCAAACTTAAACTGAATGCAGACAAAACCCACTGCCTACTATTATCTTCTCAACACAGCAAGTACAGGCCTCCCGCATTAGTTCACCTCCACCTTACGCCTGCCTATACTAGATAGCCTCAAAATTTTAGGAGTCACCCTGGACCGCTCACTCTCACTCGAGCAGCACGTTAACACCACCACAAAGAAAATGTTCTTCTCACTGTAGAAACTAAAAAGAATTAAACCGTTTTTCTCTCGATAGGTCTTCCGCAGCCTCATACAATCCATCGTACTATGCCACCTGGATTACTGTAACGGAGTGTATGTTGGATGTAAATGGCAACTGCTTAAGGAAACTGCAGACAGCCCAAAACACAGCGGCCAGATTGGTTTGTGGTAAGTCCAAGTTCGAATCTGCTACGCCCCTTCGAAAGAAGCTACATTGGCTCCCTGTCACAGATCGCATCACCTTTAAACTTTGCTCTCTAGTTCACCAAATCCTCTATGGTGAAGTACCTGGCTATATGATAGATCTCATCTCCCTACCGCTTCGGAATACGTTCCGGCTCTCCCGTTCATATCTTACCCTTCACTATCCGAACTGCAATGGAGTCAAGCACAAGACTGCGTACGCTACCTCCTTCTCTTTCATTGGCACTCAGTTTTGGAACTCTTTACCGAGGTCCATCAAAACCACTACAGATCATCTAACTTTCCGGAATTCGCTGAAGACCATGTTATTCAGAAGTGCCTACCCTGCGGACTCAAGTGACTCCACTGCTGGAAGCACACTGATCTAGAGACATTTGGACATATCCCCCTTCCCTCTTCCCTCAAACTTTGCCCACTCCTTCCATCCATTCCTATTCTTCCCCATTATCTCTTGTAGGTTTGCTGTATTAGCTTCATTTTACTGCATTGGCGCCTGCCTCTGTGGTGCATTGTAAGCCACATTGAGCCTGACACTCTTGGGAAACTGTGGGGTACAAATGAGATAATAAATAAAATAAAATATCTTTATTAGAGCACATGTAACTCTGGTCACATCAACAATCTCTGACAGCAGTCATGAACCAGCTGCCAGTGCATTAAGAACTAACCAAACTATAAGCAAATAAAAAAAAAACAATGCTGTCTATGTACATGAACCAACCCGTCCATTTTCTGTTTTCACCCAACAGACAAACCCCCCCAGCCTCCCCTCCTCCCTCCCACCCCCTCCCTTCCGCCTAAAGAGAGCCCTAAGAGCCAGGGAGCAGTGCCTCGCACAAGCACCATAGGGATCTATATACCCTGTAGCATTCCTTTACAGAAGACTGTAATCTCTGTTTCTCCCACCTGGCCATCTGTAGCATCTTTGCTGTCCAGCGCTGTAATAGCAGCACCTTCTCCTCTAACCAGTAAAGCAGTATAGTTTTCCTGGCTAGCATTAGTGCCACACATATGAACCGACCCTGCGAGGGGGACATCCCCTGCTCACACAAGCTAGTATCATCCCCCAAAAGTAGGAGCGTTTAGGACCCCTCCACTTGCACACCAGTTACCCCTCTCACCAACTCAAGCACTGCTGACCAGAACTCTCGTAGCTGCACACACTCTAGGAAGCGATGGATCAAAGTGTCTACCTTGGATTTGCACCGCACACACTTATCATCCTCATAGAGTCCCATTTGTTGCCCTTTAGCTCTAGTGATGTATGTACCGTGTAGGAGTTTGAATTGCATGTCCTGTAGCATAGTGCTGGGAGAGGTTTTAAAGGCTAACACAAAGCCTGCCGCCAATTCCCTCTCCATCACTTCTCCCAGCTGCTCTCCCCACCATCTCGCCAGTCGCCCCCAGCCCGCACAGGGACGCTGTTCTCTACCCATGGCATACCATTGCTAATTTATTAGCTTTGGCCGGTACTTGACAGAAAAGCTTGTCGAGAAGAGTGAATCCTATCCCCCTGTCCCTAACTGAAGTCAACGATATGCAGTAGTGCCTTAACTGTAAAAAAGGAAAAAAATCTGACTGGGATAGCCCCCATTCCTCCGTAGTTTGGTCAAACGATGGGGGGGGGGGGGGGGTCCCTCCTCCTCCTCCTCCTCCTCCTCCTCCTCCTCCTCCTCCTCCTCCTCCCAGTGCAACAAAGTTTCCTACATACCGACACCCTCCCAGCACCCACGCCCGAAAGCGGGAGTTCCCGTTCCCCGCTGGGAAGCAATGGGTTATCAACCGCTGATAAGAAAGGAGACAGCCCCAAAGCTCTTCCCACATGACATCTCCACCATATCCAGGCTTTACATAGTGGCCAGAGAAAACAGTGCAACCCTCTCCTCTGCATCAGCTGCATCTGCAACGAATTGAAAGCAGAGTATGGGGACGAGTAGTCCTCCTAAATGTACCGTGGGGCAAACCTCTCCACCCCAGTGTGCAGTTCATGTGTTCATCTAAGCATTGCTGCCACATTGTATAGCCGTAGATCAGGGAGGTTTAGACCCCCCCCCCCCGTCTCGGAGGCGGGTCAGTTTAATAAAGCTAATTTGCGCCCTGCGCCCCCTTCAGAGAAAGGAGCCCACACTTTCCTTTTACACTTCCACATAGCATCTGCAACGGATATAAGATCTTAGGGAGCATGACCATTTTAACTAAGGCCACCCTACCCACCAGCTTTAGGGGTAAATCCTTACACCTCCGAAAGAGCATTTTGATGTGTTCCAGCTTTTCCTGCACATTCTTACGATAGACCACCTCCATATCCCTGTGGAGGTATACTCCCAAATACTTCAGCGCACCCGCTGCCCTTAAGGAGGAGACAGGCACGGCTTCGGACTTGTCAAAGTTTATTTTTAACCCCGAAAATGAACCAAACTCCTGAATGAGGGACACCAGTGTAGAAACAGATTCTGAAGCGTTGCCTAGGTATATGAGCATGTCATTGGCAAACAGATTTGCCTTAAACTCCTGCGACCCAACTTTAATCCCGCCCAGGTCCCTTGAGTGCCTTATTTTTATAGCTAGTGGTTCTAAGGACAGCACAAACAGCATGGGGGACAAAGGGCAACCTTGTTGCGTGCCACGTTCTAATTTAAACTCTGAGGTTAATGCCCCATCAATATCTGCGCCGTCGGGTGGCTGTACAAGGATCTAATACCTCCCAGAAACTTTCCCATGATGCCAAATTGCGGAAGCATCCAAAACAGGTAGTCCTGCACTATTTTATCAAATGCCTTTTCTGCACCAATTTGAGCCGCTTTATAGCCTGGCTTATCTCCAGTACTGTGATTGGGGCATTTGAACCATCCCGTTGCTCTTGCTTTAATTGCAGTATGCTGATATCCTTAAAGAAGGATTCCCTCTGCGCCACATCTACCGCCCCCTTATCATAAAGTGCTTTATAAAATTCTGCCTTCTGATCTCCCTGCGCCATCTGTCTTCCCTCCTAACGATCTAATTTTGGTGATGACCTGCTTCGCCCCTCTTTGCTTTACCAATGTAGCCAATAACTTACCCGCTTTATTCCCCCACCTGTACATGTTGAATTTGTACATGGAGATGTCCTGAGTGGCCCTGCTATTCAAAAGATCATCTGTTGGCATATGGCGTTGTATGCCTTCTTCACCCCCTCGTCCCTAGTCAAAATATGCTGGCCTCTTAATTTTTGCAGCTGGTCAGATAAAGACAAAGGTTGTTTCTCCCTTTCCTTGCATACCCTCGCTGTGTAAGCTAAGATCTTGCCCCTCATTACCGTCTTGCCCGCATCCCAATAGGTGACTGGGTCAACTGAGTCAGGGTCATTTTCTGCAAGGTAGTGACCCCACTCCTGTGCTATGTAATGACGAAAGTGTTGATCTAAGTAAAGAGGTGGGGTTCATTCGCCACATCCTTGTTCTCTCTCCTTGTTGCTAGGAGACATCCACCCACAACAAGCAGTGATCTGAAACTGCCCCATCCTGTATATCAGCTGCCACTACTCGAGACAACAAGGAAGGATCCAACAGTATGTAGTCTAGCCTCGCATGCACCTGAGAGAAAAAGGTAAAGTCGTGGTTTGTCAGGGTGTAATACCCACCATATATCCAAAAGGCCCAGCTCTCACATAACGAAGTTTACCCCTCTGTTTCGCCAGTTTTGCAATCTGGGTTTGGCAGGAGAGCAATCTATTAAGGGATCAGCAGTAATATTGAAGTCTCCCCCCACAAACAGTTGTTACCCGGATATGGACACCAGGTGTGCCAGAAGCCGAGAGAAAAAGGAGTGGGAGTACACATTAGGAGCATACACAGAGCACAAGGCAACCTTCTTCCCTGCCATATCCCCCGCCCCTCTGGTTCTTGGATTAGTCTGTGTTGAGCTGTCTGATGTTTTTTATGAAACAGAATAGCTACCCCCCTTTGTCTGCTGTTGAATGAGGAGAATGCTAGCTCCCCCACCCAACTGTGCATCAGTTTGAGGTGTTCAACCTGCGACAGATGTGTCTCCTGCAACAGCATAACATCCATCTGCAACTTCGCACAGTAGGAAAGAATTTTTGTGCGTTTTACAGGGGAGTGAATGCCATCTACATTAAAGGTGCCTATCCTCAGATTACTCATAGGTTAGAAATCTAGATAGCTTGCATGCCGGCCCTAGGTTAATATCAGATCGGTCGGGGAAACAGCGTCCCAACTGCGCCTCTCCCCGCTTCCCTCTATTGCAGTACAAATTAATCCCTATTATAACAGAGCAACAAGCATAAGAGACTTCTAATGGCTCCCGGGTTCCCCAGACTCCCCTCCCTTCCCTTCGCCTAACCCCCCTACCCACCCTCTCTCATTCTTCCTCCCTTCCCCCCAGACCAGCCACCACACAAAAAGCCTGATTTGCACAAGTTTCACACTCGTCAACTTCGTCATCCATCCTGACCCCACTACTCACACTCTCTCCTGTCCCTTCCCCATACCTCCCCTCCCCAAGAACACCCAGTGTTAAACCACCCCTCGGAGGAAGCCCCCTCCCCCAGAACCAACAAACAGACTGCAGTTTTAAACCTCTTGCCCACATCTGGTCTTCCAGGCAGTCTTCCCGCAGCAACACCACAGCAGCAGCCAACAATGCAGTCACTGAGGCAGTTCAGGCAAATACCATATGTCAGTCTTTCAAATCAAATTCTCCATTCGAGAGCACTCGGCCCCTTATATCTGCTTTCACATAACTGACTGCAGCCGCCTCTTTGTAGTCAATGTAAGAATTTCCTCAGTAGGCAGGCCAAATAAAACAGGACACGATCTCTGGATTAGCGAGAGTCACAGTCCCCATATCATGTCTTCTATGTTAACCGCCCCAGGAAGGCCTGAAGTTCTTCTGGCGATTCCATGAAAAACGTGGCATTTTCATGCACCACCCACACTCTCACAGGATATTGCAGGGAAAATTTGACTCCTTTGTTGAATAGTTGTGAGCAATACAGCGCTAAACGCTGGCCGGATGTCCCAGACCCGCGGGGAAAAATCTTGGAATAGCAGTAACTTATGCCCTTGGTAGGTAACCTCTTTCCGCTGTTGCCATTTAAGTATAAGCAGAGACTTTTCAGCATAGTTGAGTATCCTGGCGATTATTGGATGCGGTCTGGCGTTTTGATCTCGGAGCACTCCCACGCAATGCACCCGTTCTACTTGCAGCTTTTGCCCCTCCTCGACTGGGCCCAGTTCCCTGGACAGCCAGGCCTCCACTAAGTCCCAGATTTCCCTGTCCTTCACAGACTCTGGCAGCCCTCTTATTCGGATGTTATTTCTGCAACTTCTGTTCTCCTGGTCCTCCACTTTCTCCTCCAGTAGCTTGCAGTGTTTTTCGAGCCCTGCGACCCGGGAGGCCATGTCTGCCGTTGCATCCTCCTGTTGCAAAATCCTGTCCTCCGCCTGCTGTATGTGCGTGTTTTGCGAGGCCATGCTCTCCCTCAGCTCATCCAGAGCAGCATGCAATATAGACAGCTTATCGTCCAAAATGTCTGCCAAATTCCACGTGATTTCTTTTATTGCTGTCTCTTGTAAAGTAAATATGAGTGGAGAGGTAGAGGCGGCGCACCCCCAATCCTCCCTGTTCCGCCGCCATCTTGGCCGCGTGTACACCTCCATGCTCTCGCACAGGCCGCTGGGTCTTAGCTGGCATAACTGGGGTGCGGACTTTCTGGGGCGCTCCAAATTCCACCACTTTGTGCCCTACACTATGGCACTGCAAATCACCACTATTTGGATCCTTCCCGGGGGGCCGATTTATCAGTGGGAGCGGGAAGAGCAGCCAACAGGCGTCCGCTCAGGTCTCTGCCATCACGTGACCCCCCCTCAACCGGGTTCTAAGGGTCTCTTCGTTTCACATGGAGACTCTTTGCTCCATCATTGTAGCAGTGCGGTCCGGAGAATTTTCGACTACTCTAGACCTTGTTAAGGCCTATCTGCACATTCCAATTCGCACTGTGCATCAGCGGTATCTATGTTTCGCGATTCTCGGTAGGCATTTCCAGTTTTGGGCTTTGGCCTAGCGACGGCCCCTTGCACCTTTTCCAAGGTCATGATAGTCGTAGCAGCGGCCCTCAGGAGGAAGGGGAGTGTTGGTTCATCCTTACTTGGATAATTGGCTGATCAGAGCAAAAACCTACCAGGAGAGCTTGAGGGTCATGGAGCAGGTGTTCTAGTTGCTGCAGTCCCTTGGATGGGTGGTCAACTTTCAGAAAAGTCGTCTTCAGCCTTCCCAGTCCTTGGAGTATCTGGGAGGGGGGGTCACTTTCGACACCCGGAGGGGTCGGGTGTTTCTGACTGAAGCCCGAATTCTCAAGCTGCAATCTCTGATTAGTCAATTTCTACGGGCATTACCCCAGCATGCTAGGGATTACCTCCCAAGTGCTGGGATCCATGGCTGCGACAATAGAGACAGTGCTGTGGGCAAGAGCGCAGAGGGACTCCCTCCTGCAGAAGTTGCCGCGCTCTTCACCGGAGTGGGGTAGACTTCACTGGTGGCTTTGGATGTCCAGTCTGTCCAAAGGGAAACCCTTGGGTGCCCCTCAATGGACAGTGGTCACGACAGATGCCAGTCTAAAGGGCCAAGAAGCCCACTGTCAGGGTCAGTATGCCAGGGGCTGTGGTCTCTGGAAGAGAGCACTTGTCCGATTAACCTCCTAGAAACCAGGTCGATTCGCCTTGCTCTCCAAGCATTTTGTTCTCTTGTGGAAGGCACATCGGTCCGTATCATGGCAGACAACGTCACAGCTGTGGCATGTGTCAATCATCAAGGAGGAAGAAGAAATCTCCAACTAGACTGGGAAACAGCCCTACTCACGAGCTGGGTGGAACTTCATCTGGTGGCGTAGCAGGAGTGATGAACGTCCAGGTGGATTTTCTCAGTCGCACCACTCTAGATCTTGGAGTGTGGGCCCTCGGTGCCGGAGTGGTTCGAACCATTGTTGATCACTGGGGGCTGCTGGTGAAGGATCTGCTCGCCTCTGCTTCCAATTCGAAAGTGCCGAGGTACTTCAGTCACCGAAAGGATCCGTCAGCACAGGGAATGGATGCGATTCTGCAGTCCTGGCCAACGGGCCTTCTGTCTGTATACCTTTCCTCCATGGCCCCTGATAAGTCATCCTCTGCAAAGGATAGAGACTCAATGGGGGCGTGTGATTGTGGTGGCGCCGGATTGGCCTCACATACCCTGGTACGCCAACCTTGTGCATCTGCTTGTCGGTCCTCCTCTCAGGCGTCCGGAGTATTCCGGCTGGTTGGTGCAGGGGCTGGTGGTTCATCCAGACCGGCTTAGTTTTGTCTTATGGCCTGGCTCTTGAGCAGGCATGGTTAAGTAAGAAAGGTTATTCGGTGAATGTGGTTTCCACCATGCTTCGGTATCTGCATCGTTCTACTTAACTATATCAGGACTTGGAGAGTGTTTGAGGTGTGATGTATCCCTTTCGAGCCTCCGTAGTGCAGATCTTAGATTTCTTGCAGTGTGATCTGGAGAAAGGTTTGCCTTTCTTTGCTGAAGGTTCAGGTGGCAGCTCTTTCCTGCTTTAGGGGACGCAATCAGGGGAGGTCCCTGGCCTCCAATCCTGATGTCATTCGTTTTTTGCGAGGTGCGGATCTGTTGAGGCCTCCTACACGGTCCAATTTTCCCTTGTGGGATCTTATTCTGGTTCTTTCTTCTCTTTTACAGCCTCCCTTTGAGCCCTTGGCTGCCTGTACATTGAAGGATTTGACTCTGAAGGTGGGTTTTCTGGTTGCCATTGCCTTGGCTAGAAGGGTTTCTTGCTGGTCTCCGTTTCTCGAATTTGCTAAGGACCAGGTAGTGTTGCACCCCCATTCCTTCCTTTCTCCCAAAAGTCTTGTCGCATTCTCATGTTTCGCAGTCAGTGGTTTTACCTATCCTGGGCTTGTCCTCAGGATCGGAGGAGCAACGCCGTTTGAAGTGCCTAGATTTCAAGCGGTTCTCAAGCACTACTTGAGGGTTACGGAGGACTTTCGGAGGTTGGATCGGTTGTTTGTCTTGCTCGGAGAAGCTCGGAAAGGGTTAGCAGCTTCTAAGCCCACTCTGTCTAGGTGGTTGAAGGAGACAATAGCTTCCGCTTACCTTCTGGCAGGTAAGTTGGTACCTGAGGGAATAAAGGCTCAATCTGCTAGAGGTCAGGCAGCTTCTTGGGCTGAGCGTTCTCTAGTTCTGCCTCTGGACATCTGTAGGGCAGCAGCTTGATCCTCTTTGCACTCCTTTTCGAAGCATTACAGGTTGGATGTGCAGAGTCGTCTGGATGCAGTCTTTGGGGAGAGTGTCCTGACAGCGGGGTTGTTAGGGGCCCGCCCCTAATTTTACTGCTTTGTTACTTCCCATCAGTCACAATCTGGGCCGTCTGGAGGGACGCTAAGGAAGGAGAAATTAGGCTTTGCCTTCTAATTTGCTTTCCTTTAGTCCCTCCGGACTGGCCCAGAACTCACCTGAGTGGACTTCAGTCTGTTGTTTCGTTATGTTCGGTATGTTGGTTTGTTTCCTTTTGGCTCGGAAAGCTGTGTTGGCTATTGTTTAAAAAAAAAAAAAAAAAAGACAACATTGTCTATCTTTGAGTCAAGTGTCTTTTGACATGTTCACACAGTCCTTTTCGTGCTCTATGCAGTTGGGCACAGAAGGCTGATGGCATGGACCCGGAATAGGTCAGATGCCGGTGGCTGCTCAGGTTTTCAGATGCACAGAATGGGTTTCTTTTCCTTTTCCTGCTTTATGATATACTGGATCTTTCTTCCTGATTAGGGCTCTTATTGGCTCTCTCTGATGAGTCAGTATTCTCAGTCTTCATCTGCTGGAAGGCATGCATAACCCGTCACAATCTGGGCTGGTCCGGAGGGACTAAAGGAAAGCAAATTAGCAGGTAAGACCTAATTTCTCCTTGTCTACTATGGTCTCTATTGCAGCCTTGCTATTGTGATGCCGTATCTTCCCTGTTTTGGTGATATCTTTGAAAGATATTCCAAACCATGTGCTTTTGAATGATTATTGGCCTTCCCCCAGTTCCTAGTTTAAAAGCTGCTCTATCTCCTTTTTAAATACTGATGCCAGCAGTCTGATCTCACCCTAGTTAAGGTGGAGCCCATCCTTTCAGGATAGGCTCCCCCTTCCACAGAATGTTGCCAAGTTCCTAACAAATTTAAAACCCTCCTCCCTGTACCATTGCCTCATCCACACATTGAAACTCCAGAGCTCTGCATCTAAGAAACAAGAGAGTGGTTATTTATGCCACTGCTTTGGAGACAGATGTATGTTTAGAGAGAACCCAGCAGGATATTTTATAGAGTGGGCATTAAGTGACTTGCACACATTCTAATGGGTAGGATAGATGAGACTGAACCTGCATTGGCAGACCAAGCCAGAGAAGAAATTACTTTTCCTTAGCATCCTTCCAGACTGATCCAGACACTTGGGTTATGCACTTCTACCAGCAGAATGAACTTCTACTTCTGATTGAACCTATAAGTGTCTCATGCAGTCACCAGCCAGTCAGTATTTCTCAGTTTCTAGCAGATGGTAGACATGGTAAGCCAGTGCAATATTTATTTATTTTGCACATTTATACCCCACGTTTTTCCCACAGTTTTGCAGGCTCAAAGTGGCTTACAATGCACTGAATAGCTATTGCCAGATCAGAGATGATATGGTTACAATCAAATTCGATAGAATAGTGGAAACAGGGAAAGTAGTTAATAGGGAAAGGGTAAATGAGTCTAAAATGGTCCGCAGATATGCTGGTAGGAAGAACTGCAGGTCATAAGTTGAATCCGAGGAGTAGGCTGAGCCTCTTCTGGCTGGAAGAGAGGTAAATCAACTGGACACACCAAGATGACCCTGCTTGATGGAAATGGAGTCCATTAACCGCCACTCCCGCTTCCATGATAACTGGTGCAACGACCCACACACACTCCGACCTCTGCAAAGATAAACAGCTGAGAGAAAAGCGGAAACCGAGAGCATTCAAATCAGGCCACCTTCGCAGCTGGGATCGGCAGGGCAGCACCCTCCAAGATGATCCAACGGCACCGCCGCAACCTCCAATGGCCAGCAACTGACCAAGCGGCAGGCCAGCAATGGGGGAAGAACCACAGCACCGAGGAAGCCAGCGGCGTGGAGGAACAGAGAGATGCCCGTTGTTGGTGGGCCAAACGAGCCCTCTGTAATGCGCTGGCCCCCGCTGGGTGATCCGGTACCGGTCCACTTCCATCTGCAGCCGCCACCATGCCCCCGATGCAAACGTGCCAGATCTCCACTAGATGCCAGCAGCGAGAAGGGAAACAAACGACCAAGGTCAATATGGGGGTAGACTAGTAGGCTTGTTGTCTTAGGAAGGTCCCTGGGGCCCTGATTTTCAGATATGTCTTCAATAAAATAAAGTAGCAAATGAGTAGAGGTCCCCAGTGGCTTCTCTTGCCCTGGGGATATTATCCTCGGTTTGCCGGTCCCCCCTCCCTCAAATTTTCTGTTTCCCTCCCAGGGTGCCAGTGTGAGGGCCATTGTGTGTCATTGGGGACAGCTGCCACAGCCTGTCTGGTGGTGTGGAAACAGGAGGAGTGTTTCAGTGGTCCTGGCAGGGTAGATAGATGGAGCAGTGAACAATCCTGACACCGCTGTGTTTTGTCGCTGAGGTTTGGAAGGGCCGGGAGCAAATTGTCAGTTATAGGGGAGCAGGTTCTTCATCTGCTGAGCCAACATTATTAGAAGTGGCCTGTGGTGCAGGGGTGAAGTTTGTGTCAGGCCAGATCCAAACAAGGGCAGCAGTTCCAACTTTTTTGGGAACTGCAGCTATATTTGAAACATGCTGCATTTGGAGAATCTGCTACAGCCAGAGGTGGTAGAGCCCCCTCCCTGTATTGGCATGTGGCAAAGGTGAGGTATAGGACCACCTGCTTAACTGGGTGGTCAGCCACCTGCTTAAAGAAACTGGGTGGTCAAGCAGTCTATGCGCCAGAGAGCTACTAGGTGGATCCCAATGTATCCAAAAGACCACGGCTGGAGTGGTTGGAGGACCTGGGTAATGATGGATTAGCTGTGTCAGAAGATCTAGCCTGCATTAGCAGGAGGAAGAAGTCAAGAATGCCTGGATGGAAGAACTTGCCTCCAGTGAAAGATTCCTCAGCTCTACCCACTTTTTTTTTTTTTTTTTTAAGAAATGAGCTGCAAGCTGGAGAGGATATTGAAACCTTGAGGTTCCCTAAAGTAGATGTAGTGGTGTCCACTTTTACAATGAAGACTAATCTCCTGGTTGAAGGGGGAGCAGCACTGATGGACCCTCAGGTCCATAGGATGGAGGCCTTTCTCAAGCAGAGCTTTGTTTCTGACCCTACCTTGCAGGCAGCGATTTGGGGGGGGGGGGAGGTCTGGTTACTAGAGTTTGTTGAGCCGAGAAGGTGTTAGGCCAGCAGGGGAGTCAGAGCTAATGGACCAGGGAGTTAGCAAGATAGAGATGGGATGCCCTTTGTATTTGGTTAAGGGCCTCTGCGAAGAGTATGGTCCTTGTGATGGCCGTCTCTATGGCTGCATAGCAGGCAGATGTGGCATCTAAATCAAAATTGAGTAACATAGTAGATGACGGCAGAAAAAGGCCTGCATGGTCCATCGAGTCTGCCCAACAAGATAACTCATATTTGCTACTTTTTGTGTATACCCTACTTTGATTTGTACCTGTGCTCTTCAGGGCACAGACCGTATAAGTCTGCCCAGCACTATCCCCGCCTCCCAACCACCAGCCCCGCCTCCCAACCACCGGCTCTGGCACAGACCGTATAAGTCTGCCCAGCACTACCCCCGCCTCCCAACCACCAGTCCCGCTTCCCACCACCGGCTCTGGCACAGACCGTATAAGTCTGCCCAGCACTATCCCCGCCTCCCAACCACCAGCCCCGCCTCCTGATCTTGACTAAGCTCCTGAGGATCCATTCCTTCGGCACAGGATTCCTTTATGCTTATCCCACGCATGTTTGAATTCCGTTACCGTTTTCATTTCCCTTTAATAGAACACTTCTGTTTGGTGAGGATTTGGACAAGTTTGTCAAGTGTCTTGATGAGGTCAAGATTCCTTGTTTGCTGGAGAATAAACCAACGGGCATAGGCAGGAGCACCCTGGGTTTGAGGCAGCATGTTAGACTTTTTTTTCCCTCCCAGGGTGGCTAACGAGGTGATTGGGATTTCAGACCAGCCACTTCTGGGGATCACAGTGATGGTGTTGGGTGCATCTTCCAGTGACAGAGCAAAGCTGAGAGACTTCCATTGGAGGTAGACCCAGATTACTTTGGACTAGTGGGTTCTCGGTTATTTGCAGAGGGTAGTCCCTGGAGTTTATGCATCCGTTGCCAGACATATTTTCCTGGAGTCTCCCTGCCAGTTCTGGTGGAAGGCAGGTGCCATCAAGGAGATTGCAGAGGTTGCTGCAGCTTCAGGCATTGGTACCATTATTGTAGAGAGCACAGCACCAGGATATAATCAGTTTCTTTTGTGGTCCCCAGGAAATATGTTCTGGTCTATTTTAGATCTCAAAGAAGTAAACAGAGTTCCCAGTTTCTACATGGAGATGCTGTGTTTCATCATTGACAGGAAAGGAGAATATCTAACTTCTCTGAAAAACAGAGAAAAGAAACAATAATAGCGGAGAAGGTTGACTGTTTCATCTGACTTTGGTACAGAATACTGACTGGCTGGGATCATCACAGAAAATTATAGGTTCAGTCAGAAGTTCAGTTTTCAATGTACTGGTAGGAGTGCGTAACCCAAGCATCTGGACTGGTCTGGGAGGGACTAAAGGAAAGAAAATTAGCAGGTAAGATCCTTATCAGTTGCCCCAGTCCCTCTTACTCTGCCCCACCCAAAAATAAATTCCATATCATCAAGCTGATCAATCCATAGACTGGTGGGTTGTGTCCATCTACCAGCAGGTGGAGATAGAGAGCAAACTTTTGCCTCCCTATATGTGGTCATGTGCTGCCGGAAACTCCCCAGTATGTTCTCTATCTCAGCAGGTGGTGGTCACACACAGCAGCAGCTCTGGCTAGTCCTCCAAGCCTAATTTTTAGGTTTTGTTGAGTGCCTGGGGTTGAGGGCTCTTCTTGAGCAAGTGCAAACCTGGTGGCGCCAGGTCCCTCCTTTTCTCCCCCCTCCCGCTGGCTCCGTTTAAAAAAAAAAAAATTTTTTGAACGTCCTTAAAGGCGTTTATTTCGACGTTTATTTAAACGTTTATTGCAGCTACTCACTGGGACACCAGGTCGTTACAGCTCGGAGCGGACAGCAGGTAATTTTTACCTTTTATAGCGGGCAGGGGGTTCCCCGATTGGTCTCCACGTGGCCCATGGCGTCGGAGGGCGAGGGCGCAAAGAGTCGCTCCCCGGATCGCGTGTGCGCTTCCAGAGGGGATGCGGGGGTCTTAAAGTCTGATTCGCCCTTGTTGGGTGACAGTTTCGTGACCGATGAGTGTCCCGGTCCTTCCTCCGGTGTGGCGGTTTTTCCCGCCATAAACGCCCATCCCCCGCGGCTCGCCTCCGCCATATTGGTCGGCCACGCGGCTCGGACGGCTTCTTCTTGGGCCACCCTTGAGGTGGGAGACATTGATGCCATGAACGCCCTTAATTTGGGCGACGGCACAGAAGCGGCTAAACTTAAGCACCGTTCTTCCCGCGCGGCTCCTTCGCGGAGTGTCGCCATCTTGGATGCGCAGCATGTCTCTCCCCCGCTCTTGCGAGCGCCGGTTGAGGGTGCGTCTAGGGCTGTGGCCCAGGCTGTGGAAGTGCACAGTCTGGGGGGTTTCTCCCCCGAGTTTGTTTTGCTGCTGCATCAGGCCTTCCTTATGCAAAACGCTGCCCCTGCTCCCTCGTCTGGTAAAGAGGTTGAGGCCCCCGGAGGTAAACGCCCTCGGGTTGATTCCCAGGCCTTGGAGGACTTTGTCTCCTCCGATGTAGATGAGGGCAGCGTATCTGAGTTCTCCCAACGGTCCTTTGCGGATTCCTTGGAGGAGACGGATCCCCGCTCGGATGGAGCGGATGACCCCTCTGCAGCGCGGATCTTTCGCTCAGAGGATTTGCCCAACCTGTTAGTGCAGGCCATGGGCATTTTGAAGATTTCCTCTCCGGAGGACGTCTCTCCCTCAGCCCCTGTTGGCTCTGCCATTATGCTGGGGACGAAGCGCCCGCCTAGAACCTTCCACGTGCATGATGCCATGCACACCTTAATTTCGGCTCAATGGGATGTCCCGGAAGCGAGCCTTAAAGTGGCTAGGGCTATGTCCCGCCTCTATCCTTTGCCTGAAAGTGAACGTGAGGCCTGTCTGTGGCCTACCGTGGATTCTTTAATCACTGCGGTGACTAAGAAAACGGCGTTGCCGGTGGAAGGTGGCACGGCCCTAAAGGACGCCCAAGACAGAAGATTGGAGACGGCCTTAAGGTCGTCCTTTGAGGCGGATGCTTTAAGTTTGCAGGCCTCAGTTTGCGGCTCCTATGTGGCCAGGGCGTGCCTGACTTTGGTGCAGCGGGCTTCCCCCTCGGATCATTCCTTGAGGGCTGATTGGCCGGCCCTGGAATCGGGCTTGGCCTATTTGGCAGACTTGCTGTATGATGTCTTGAGGGCCTCAGCTAAAGGCATGGCTCAGACAATCTCTGCGCGGCGGTGGCTTTGGCTGAAGCATTGGTCTGCTGACCACGCCTCTAAATCCCGCCTAGCGAAATTGCCTTTTAAAGGCAAGCTGCTCTTTGGGGTCGAGCTGGACAAAATCGTGACTGATCTCGGCACGTCTAAGGGCAAGAAGTTACCAGAGGTCAGGGCTCGGGCTAGTACTCGTCCCGGTACCTCCAGAGGACGGTTTCAGGAAGCCCGTCGGTACCGCCCGGGCAGGTCGGGCTCTTCTGCCTCCTCTTCCTTCAAGAGGAACTTCTCCCTCAAGCAGCATTCCTTTCGCAGAGACCGCCGTCCCGGAGGTGCTCCCTCCGGTCCTCCCCCAGGGTCTCGTACCCAATGACGGGACCTTGGTCCACACCCCAGTGCAGATTGGAGGACGGCTGTCCTCGTTTCTGGGCGAGTGGACCACAATAACTTCAGACGCTTGGGTGCTGGAAGTCATCAAAGACGGCTACAAGCTAGAGTTCTGCCGACCCTTAAGAGACGGGTTTGTACTCTCTCCCTGCAAGTCTCCGGTCAAAGCTGTGGCAGTGCAGCAGACCTTGGACAATCTGATCCGCCTGGGTGCGGTCGTTCCGGTGCCAGAAAATCAGCTTGGCAAGGGACGTTACTCCATTTACTTTGTGGTACCAAAGAAAGGAGGTTCTGTACGGCCTATCCTCGACCTCAAAGGGGTCAATCGGGCCTTGAAAGTTCGGCACTTTCGCATGGAGACTCTCCGCTCTGTTATAGCGGCAGTGAAGGCAGGGGAGTACCTGGCATCCTTGGACATCAAGGAAGCGTACTTGCATATTCCCATCTGGCCTCCCCATCAACGCTTTCTGCGTTTTGCAGTCCTGGGCCGACACTTCCAGTTCAGAGCCCTCCCGTTCGGGTTGGCTACTGCTCCGCGGACCTTCTCCAAAGTCATGGTGGTCATCGCGGCCTTCCTGAGGAAGGAAGGAGTACAAGTCCATCCTTATCTGGACGACTGGTTGATCCGAGCCCCCTCTTATGCAGAGTGCGGCAAAGCTGTGAACCGGGTGGTTGCTCTTTTGAGCTCCCTGGGGTGGATCATCAACTGGGAGAAAAGCCAGCTGCGCCCGACTCAGTCCCTGGAGTATCTGGGAGTTCGATTCGACACCCAAGTGGGCAGAGTGTTCCTGCCAGACAATCGGATTGTCAAACTTCAGGCTCAGGTGGACCAGTTCCTAGTAGCCTCTCCTCTTCGGGCTTGGGACTATGTGCAGCTGTTGGGCTCTATGACGGCCACGATGGAAGTAGTGCCCTGGGCCAGGGCTCATATGAGACCACTACAACACTCTCTGCTGCAGCGCTGGACTCCGATGTCGGAGGATTATGCTGTGCGCCTTCCCTTGGACCCAGCAGTGCGCAAGGCGCTGAGCTGGTGGATGCAGACAGACAAGTTGTCTGCGGGAATGCCTCTGGTGACCCCGGAGTGGATTGTTGTCACGACGGACGCCTCTTTGTCGGGCTTGGGAGCCCACTGCTTGGGAAGGACAGCGCAGGGGCTCTGGTCTCCTGCAGAGGCAAAGTGGTCTATCAACCTCCTGGAACTCAGAGCCATTCGGTTGGCGCTTTTGGAGTTCATCCCGGTACTGGCGTTGAAGCCAGTACGGGTCCTGTCGGACAATGCCACGGCTGTGGCCTATGTCAACCGCCATGGAGGTACCAAGAGCGCCCCTCTAGCCAAGGAGGCTATGAGTCTATGCCAGTGGGCGGAAGCGAACCTGAAACAGCTGTCAGCGGCCCACATTGCCGGAGTCATGAATGTCAAGGCGGACTTTCTCAGTCGCCATACCTTGGAGCCCGGAGAGTGGCAGCTATCTGCTCAGGCGTTCTTGGACATCACGAAGCGCTGGGGCCAGCCGAGCCTAGATCTGATGGTGTCATCGGCCAATTGCCAAGTGCCGCGCTTTTTCAGCAGAGGACGGGACCCTCGATCCCTGGGAGTAGATGCTCTTCTCCAACAGTGGCCGACACAAGAGCTTCTCTATGTGTTCCCGCCCTGGCCCATGTTGGGCAGGGTGCTAGACCGGGTGGCAAAGCATCCGGGCCGGATAATCCTGGTGGGTCCGGATTGGCCCAGACGTCCCTGGTATGCGGACTTGATCAGGCTCTCAGTCGACGATCCTCTGCGGCTGCCAGTGGAGCAGGGCCTGTTGCATCAGGGTCCCGTGGTGATGGACGATCCCTCCCCCTTTGGTCTTACGGCCTGGCTATTGAGCGGCAGCGTCTGAGGAAGAAGGGCTTCTCAGACAAGGTCATCGCCACTATGCTGAGAGCGAGGAAGCGCTCTACTTCTACTGCTTACGCCAGGGTTTGGCGTACCTTTACAGCGTGGTGTGAAGCAGGCTCATTTTCTCCATTCTCTGCTCCAATTTCTTCAGTGTTGGCATTCCTGCAAGAAGGTCTGGAGAAAGGCCTGTCGCTCAGTTCCCTTAAAGTCCAGGTAGCGGCCCTGGCTTGCTTCAGGGGCCGCCTGAAGGGTGCTTCCCTGGCTTCGCAGCCAGATGTGGTGCGTTTTCTCAAGGGAGTTAATCACCTGCGCCCTCCTCTGCACTCGGTGGTGCCTGCGTGGAATCTCAATCTGGTGCTAAGAGCATTACAGAAGCCGCCTTTTGAACCCTTGTCGAGGGCATCTCTGAAAGACCTGACGTTGAAAGCAGTCTTTTTGGTGGCTATCACTTCAGCCAGAAGAGTTTCCGAGCTCCAGGCGCTCTCATGTCGAGAGCCTTTTCTGCAGTTCACTGAGGCAGGAGTGACTATTCGCACAGTGCCTTCCTTCCTGCCCAAGATTGTTTCTCGCTTCCATGTGAATCAGCAGCTCTGTCTCCCTTCCTTTCGTAGGGAGGACTACCCAGAGGAGTACTCTGCTCTTAAATATCTGGATGTGAGACGAGTCATCATCAGATACTTGGAAGTGACCAATGATTTCCGGAAATCGGATCATCTGTTTGTCCTGTTTGCAGGTCCTCGTAAGGGTCTGCAGGCTGCTAAGCCTACAGTGGCAAGATGGGTCAAGGAAGCCATTGCAGCGGCTTATGTGGCCGCAGGGAAGGTGCCGCCTATCCAGCTGAAGGCTCAGGCGGCCTCGATGGCAGAGGCCGGGTCCGTCTCCTTGGAAGAGATATGCAAGGCGGCAACTTGGGCATCGGCCCATACATTCTCCAAGCATTACCGCTTGACTGTGGCTGCTCGGGCGGAGGCCCGGTTTGGAGCTTCAGTGTTGCAGTCAGGGATTTCTATGTCCCACCCTGGGTGAGTACTGCTTCGGTACATCCCACCAGTCTATGGATTGATCAGCTTGATGATATGGAAGGTAAAATTATGTATCATACCTGATAATTTTCTTTCCATTAATCATAGCTGATCAATCCATAGCCCCTCCCAGATATCTGTACTGTCTATATTCTGGTTGAATTTTAGGTTCAAGTTTAGTCTTCAGTTACTTCAGGAGGACTTCGTGTTCAAGTTTTTTCACTTGGATTCTTCAAGAGTTGAGACGAGTTTGTGTTACAGTGAGCTGCTGCATTCCTCTCCCCTCCGTTTTACGGGGCTGGATTGAGACTTAAATTCTGCCGGCACTCCCTCCCACTTCGTGCGGCTGTAGGGCAGCTTTGTACCCCTCCCGCTTCGGCGGTGTTAGGGTCAGTCAGCTCCTCCCGCGGTTGCGGTTGCAGGATAAGCCAGATCCCCCCGCATCGGCGGGGTGGTGTCCCTCCCCCGCTCCGCGGGGATGAGCTGGACGGATTCCCCTCCCCCACTTGTGTGGGGATGAGCTGGGTTAATTCCCCTCCCCCGTTTCGGCGGTGGTGAGCTGGGCAGAGTGTCCCTTTGTGGGTGTAATTCTCTAAGTGCTGAGTCCTGCGGATGGAGCTTTGATATCGACATACTGAGGAGTTTCCGGCAGCACATGACCACATATAGGGAGGCAAAAGTTTGCTCTCTATCTCCACCTGCTGGTAGATGGACACAACCCACCAGTCTATGGATTGATCAGCTATGATTAATGGAAAGAAAATTATCAGGTATGATACATAATTTTACCTTATATGACTGATTTTTGGAAATGGGGGCAGTGATAGTGGAGTTAGAATTTTATTAAAATAGTTTTGTACTGAATGGAATCCTCTGGGAAGATTGAATTGGCTTCTCTCACTGTATAGATGGAATTCAGTAGGTTAATGCTCCTGGAAGTGCTGTGTGGATTAAATGCTTATTGACTTCTAAACCCCAAAACCCCAAGTATGAAAGCCTCAAATGTTTTAGAGTTTTTCATGTCTCATGCTGTTCTTATTCTGCTCTCACACAGAAGCCGGAGGCTTTAGAGTCCGATATTAAACCAGAGTCCAGTCCAGGCATGGCGCTCAGGAAGAAAGGTGCCAAAGAGAGCCCTGCATCCTCCTCTGCTGTGAAATTGTACGTAAAAGGAGCTCATTCACTTTCAGCTATGAGTCCTTAAGACACCAGTTAAGGTCCCTTAATTTGGAAGGAAATTTTGGGTAGCCTTTATTGGGCATTTGCAAGAATTTGGAAAGATGGGGAGCACAAAAAGAGAATGACCGTTTCATCTTCCAGTTCAAATCCCCACTCAGTCCATAGCAGAAGCCTCTCCTGTCAGATTCCTGTCAGTTCACTGCATATCCAATCAATGATTTTTGACGAGGTCAGGAAAAGAGAGTGAATAGCTGGATAACAGTTTGGATCTTTCATTTCTCCCGCTGTGTGTACTGTTGGGCTGAGTAGAGTGAGTGATCACTTTCTGTGGCCCCGGTGATAGATCATTCATAGATGCTTAAGAATTGTTCCTCTGTTAACCTTCCACACACAAAATACACATCTGCGCGCTTGAGTGATTTGCTGGACTTTATTGAGCATTGTGAAGGCGTAGTTAGGTGTATGAATGGAAGTTGGATCTATTGTGCATCAGACTGACAAAACAGTTACAAGTATGTTTAGAGCACTCTCCTCAGTGATGTTTTTTTTCAGTGCCAGAGTCCATTTCTTTTTTTTAATCTGATTATGGAATCCAAAGTTAAAAGAATAAATACACAGAAATGGTCTTTATTTTGAGAGATCTATGATTTAGGCTTGAGAAAGAGATATATATCTTCACCTCATTAGTGAAGTGTCATCAAAAGTGTTTTTAAGAGGACTGGCACAATGTCAGTGCTGCTGGAACATGCCTCTGCTGTGTTTTAGATTCTGCAGAGGGTGTTTGTATTCCTGGGCATGGAGAAGTAGGCAGGAGGATAAGGAGAGAAACAAAACCTCATACCTCTAAGTGATATTCTGAGCATTTGTACTTATGGGGCTTACTGAAATAGTGGTTATGTTAGAGAAAGTGGGTGCATGAGGATGGTCTTGGCCTGACTCCTCCCCATTTTCCCTGTTACGTGCAGCTGAGTGGTATTGGGGTATGTTTCTGAGCTGGAAGCTCAGGTGTGAAGGAGGGCAAGCCAGATGAAAATAAACTGGAATTTCAGATCTTGATAGAGGGAGCACATGGAAAGTGGGTGGGACCTGAGCATGTCAGTGAAATGACATAAGATTAGCCTAACTCCCTGAGTTTCTTCCTGGTCTCTAAGCTGGAATATGAATTCAGCAGTGTTCCTTACAGATGCATAAATTGAGTAGATTTTGATTGATTGACTTTTAGCTTTGCAACTTCATCTGTTTACACAGGAACTAACTATTGATTTTATTCCACAGGGGTTCAGCCTGTAGTGGGGAGGGCTTGGGTGTTGCAGGCAGTGAATCTATGGATGATACCTTATGATGCAAATATGTGAGCCAAAATCCATCCCCCGGAAGTAGGTATGTTGAAAGGCAGATCTCCTTCTCAGTTGCAACCCATGCTGAAATTCAAATGCAGGCTGAAAATTTTAATGTTTGCTTTTTTTCCAATTATTTTATATAAATAACACTTCCTGAGAATACAGTCTTCCAGAATGCAAGGTTCCACGTTCTGTGTGTGGTAAAAGGGTGGGAGGTATTTAGTAGAATGTCTCCAAGATAATAGGTATGTGGCAGGATCTTTGGCTGACATTGTGCGTGTGTGCTCTGTGGATCTGAAGTGGTGGAACATGTAGGAACCAGCCATTTACATCAAATTATTTTCTCTCTCTTTTTTTTTTTTTTTTTTTTTTTTTTAAGAAAATTGCCACCTTTCCATCCCTACCCAACTCAGTTTCTCTCATTTTTCATTTGGTAAGCGATTTTGCCGGATTTAAAACAAACTACACTTTCCTATTGGCTGTGCAATTTTGCTACTTTTAAGGACTTTAAAAATATTGTGGCTCTTAAACTTCCAGAAGTTCCGAGAGCCCTCCTTGGTTTTGGTCTCCCCTTTTTTTCTCTTTGCTTTCTGCAGTCTTTGTTTTCAGGAGGGATGAAGACTTGGAAGCAAGGCTATAGGAAACATCCGCCTAAGTTAAGAAGGCTGTTGTAAACAGAGCTGTGAAAAGCATAGTGCTTTTCCAGATTTTGAGGTGGCTTCTTCAGATTATAAACAGTGTTTTTTGTTTTAATTGCTGGATTCAGGCTGCTAGCAAAGAAAGTAAAGTGATTCTTGGTGTTCTTTTTTTTCCCTTCCTTTCTCAACCCCCAGACCTGACTGAAAAATCATCACAAGAATAACCAAGACCAAATGTTTTATAATTCAGTGGTCTGTTTTGTGTTTTAATCTCCAGACGTGCAGTGCTTGTGCCTGAAACTTTTGAATTTTATATATAAATTTAGAGATTGACAGCACTGGAAACGGGATGACACTGGGAATAACAGTAGAAGCATGGTGCCACAGGAACCAGACTATAGAATGGAGGCAGGAAGGCAGTGAATAGTGAGAGTTGCCTATCTGCGGGAGCTGCTGCTGTAACACTGTAGAAGCCTTCTGACAGTGAGAGCCAGAAGGGTTACGTTCAGAGTTCAGGATCCTTGGTGGTTAATTTTTAGGGGCTTTGTAGGGATATGTGGCAATACTATTTAAAGCCATATTAGACAGGGACACCCCTGCTTCCATATGAGCCAGCAGATCTATGTGGAAAATATGCCTTTATTCTGCTAGACCATTGCAGATGCAGAATGGTATGCCACTTTGCCAGCAGATGGAAACTGAACCACAGTTATTTATATTGATGTTATTACTGCTATAAGGATTGGTGCAGATTAGGCAGTTTCTCTATCTCTGGGACACAGTCTCACATGCTGAACTGGTGCAGCAGGATATGTTTTCAGACAAGCTCCCAAATTCCCTATCCATGTGCTTTCCTCCTGAGTTGCCCAAGCTCCCAGGGCAGTGATCTTTGGATCACTCTGCCCAGTAGAACAGGATCCCTGTCGAACTTCCACAGCCCTGCATGTATTTCCTGATGTCCCAGTTGGACAAGAACTTCAGTAGTTCCTCCCAAGGTGAAGGTGTCTGTTTTTCCTGGTTGAATGGGAATGAAGGACAGGACCCTACTCGGGTCAGATGAGCCCACTCTGGTATGGCCAGTCTTGGGTTGCCCCGAGCCCCCCTTTTTCTTTTTGTTTTGTTCTCTTTTTCTAGGAGAGGCTCCTGGGGCGTTACATTTTTTTTTTCTGTCACCAAACATCATCATCAAACCCTCTTGACCTCTGAGGGAGGTGAAGGATGCAACTTTAGCCTAAATAATGCACAGTTGAGGTTAGTGTTGTAGAGGGTATGGGAATGGGTGCATGCTGTATTTTTATATCTGGATGATACAGAATTGTTTCCACAAACTCATTAGGAAGAACTTCTGGTCATCTTAAATTTTATTCAGACAGCAGCTCAAAAATCAATGAACAGGCTGAACATATTTAACATGTATTGGAATGAAGGTTGGGAGTAGTCAATGCACATGGATCAGAAACCAAAGTGTGAAGATTCTACTGATCTGAAGACTAAGTATCTTGTTGCATTGTTTCCTGCTAGAACTCTAGAAATGACTGTGAATTGAAGGCAGTGAATTGGCTTCCTTAGCTGATCACTGTTCTACTGAAAATAAGACCTTAACTCATAGTATTGGATGTTAACAGTTAAAATTTTAAATGAAGTATGCTTATATTCATTATTATATATTTGTATAAACACATATACAAATGAAAAAGTGTGTGTGTGGGGGGGGGGGGGGTTCCCTGTTTTATGACATTTTTTGTAGATGGTTTGCAGAATGCTCAGTGCCCTTGGTTGCATGAAACCTCATTGGTTTTCACACAATAAGAAAACAACTTGATGCTGAAATCACAATGTACAAATGGCAATTTTGAGAGCGTTGGTATCTCTACAAGGACCCTTTGCTTACATATTGTAACAGAGCTGTCATACACCTGGGCTAAGTGCTGTAGTAGCTGTAGGTAGCTGAGACAGTGGGATGCAGCTCCATTAAAGTTAATTCCAGCAAGTGGTTTTTGCAAGTCATTAAAGATCAGAAAAGGACCAGAACATGGCTCTTGACTGATCAAAATGCTCTCATTAAACCAAAATCTTGTTCATAGTCTTTGTTTGACATTTAAGGAAATGAACCAAGTGTAATTCTGAGCCTAATTCTTGCTCCGCAGTTAGTGTATATTGGGAATACTGCAGAAACATGGTCAGGCTCTGGGAGAAGGCATCCCATCTGCTCTTGTGAGGAGAATTTGGGGTGCACATGCTGTAGATTCTGAAAGGAGTTATTTGGGGTCCTGACCAGGGGATGGTACTTGTGAAGGAAGACTTAAAATATCAAATGAGAAGGGGTAGAGAGACACAGGAAACCGGGTAATGACAAATGAGCTGAAGGCACTGCAAGCAAGGCGTGGGAAAAAATTAATGAGTCCCAAACAAGACATCCTGTTGCCATGAAATGTAAACATGGGTGGTAATACTGGCCTGTGTTCTTCTGGACTGTGATTGGAGGAGTTGATTTTTTTCTGATGCACTTTATCTTGCATATTTATATTTCAAAAGTAGAGGATCTTAATGAAGGTAAGGCTAGTTTAAAGGGGGATGTGGTACAGAGGACAAAAGAAGCATGGCATTAGGTGTGGCTTCCACATTTAGTCCAGAAATTTCCATAGTCAGCCACTAGCTGCTGGACCTGTATTTGGTTTGGTTTTGGTGTCAGCTGGGTGATATTAAACTCAGTGCTACATCAGAGCTCATGAACCCTGCTTAAGCAGAAAAAAAAAAGCTTTAAAGTTCCCAAGATGGTGGTAGGAGATTTGAAGGCACTATTTGATATATAGCTTCCCAAGTGAGATCCACGAAAGATCTTTAAGGTGCTGTTAGGAGTGCAGCTGAGCTTCCTTGTATACAGCTTTTAATTTGGGACTTTCTTTAGCATATTAATGTTGGTGCTGAGATCACTGTTATGTTTGTGTGGTGAGTCAGATTTCAATTTCACTATTGCAACCTCTACACTTTTATAGGCGTAGAGATGATGGTAGTGGAATTGTGGTCCGAGTCTCCTTTCCCATTTTCTAACAAGTAGGTTACAAGTTTCTTACTATTCAAGCAGGTTGCAATTTATCATTTGACCTTGCTTGTATTCCCTGGTTGTCTGCTTGTCAGTACAGGGATTGTACTTTTGAAAATGAAGTGCCTGTACAAACGTGAAACATTATGCCAGTGCGCTGCCTTTGTAACCGAGTCACTAGTTTCTTTTCTGTCATTTTAGTTTGCAGGATCTGTTCCATGAAGACTACAGGCATCCATGAAAAATGTAAACGTTACTTCCGTGCTCGTGCTGTACAGTTGCTTCATTTTATTATAAAATTTTTTTTAGTGTGAGTTTTATTTCTTTGTTTAGCATAAGGTAGCAGCATCGTTGGAAATAATCCTATTTGGGTGATATGTTATAGGCTTAGCAAACTATCGTTTTAGTAGGCATTTAAATGTAGTTTTATTACCACTCAATAAAATGGTCAACTCCCATGTTTGCTGTCTCCCTGGGAAACATTTTGCAAATTCAAAAACACATTTATTGATAAACTAGTGGCTTATCCTTGGTTTTGTTGAAAGTAATAATTCTCCAGGTGAGTTTTACGAATTTTTAGAAGTGTTTTCAGATAGTGAGAGAGTGGCAGATCCTCTTTAGTACTGTTGAAGAGCCCAGGTGCAGGCAACATCTCTGAAAACAGATGACTGGACATAAGTTTTCAGATGTGTAATAGAGTAACCAATATAACCATTTAAGTTGGACTTAAGTAGCCTGTAAACCCAACTTGCTTTAGTTTTCATGCAGTCTTATTCCTGTCTGCCGTTATTATGCTAGGCTCACTTTTAAATGTCTGCTGTACAGTCAGGCATTGGCCATTTACACCCCAGAAAAGTCCAGATTGGCTAATCTCATTGATGGATGGAGACGTAAGCCCTATTTTACAGTTGTAGATTAGGCATGGAAAAAAGGTTTGAATTTTGAGGCATTCTGTTATTGTTATACACATGTATTAAAATAGAATTGAGTTTATTGTAAAACAGACTAGTATACTAGTACTCATTCAGAGAATGTTATGTTTAAATCAAGTTTTCATTTTCCAAGAGCTTCCCCACCCTCCCACTCAACCCAGTACAGAAGATGCAACAGGATGTTGTGAATCTCATTGGGGGGTTTGTTTTTCTTTCTGGGGTTTTTGTGTTCTGAGTGTGGAGGATGTTCTCATTGTAGAAGATGGACTTGAAAGACAGTACAGCTTCATGAATATCACCTCAGTTTTTGATTGCATGGGGATAGATTGCGCGCATGTATGACTCCTGCGATGCCAGCAAGAAGTTCCCAGATGAACATCTGCCACCTTCATGCATCAGACAACCCACTTCTGAGTCTTCAGAGTACTGTTATCAAGGAGTTGAAGGCTTGATCCAGCTCTGCAAGAGCGCTTCTCCCTATATTAAGGAAAGCTGCTGAGAGCAAAGGGGTGTAACGGTTGCCAGTATTTATGCTTTGAAAAATGCATATGAAAGAAAACGTAGCAATGTAATAGTGAAGTCTGTTTCCTGTCAAGGGGGGAAAGGGGATGATGAAGTGTATAGAGTTTGGGAGGGGAGGATGCTTTGGCAGTTTATAAAGTCAACTTTTGGTAGCTTCATGTATTGTTTCTGCCATAAGTGTGTATTAAAAGAAAAGGGTACAGTATTCCCATGCAACCTGATTACTACTCTAAAAGCAGGTGTTTCTGGTTCTTGGTCAGCATAGGAATTAGTCTGCAATGTTTTCAAATGTTTTACGTGTATGGTGCTAACCAGACACTAGACTATGATCAGTGCCTTTAAGTAGTTGAAAGCCAAAGTTGCTGCATCTCAAGAACACTGGAACACCACCTTAATGAACAGCCACAATGGGCTACATTTTGTACCAAATTTGTGAAGTTTTCTAAAAATTGAAGGTACATGTTACTGCAGCTGTTACCATCAGTGAAAAATTGATTGTATCCATGGAAGAGCTGAACTTGCGGACAAGGCCGGAAAATAGCTATAGGATGGTCCAGTGCAGGCTGCTGCGTCAAGGTTTAGGGTACTACCCAATGGACATCGAAAATCTGTAAACAAAGGCTGAAATTTGTAACTTAAAACTGTTTATAATATGGATTGACTTCAAACAGTGGAAGAATTTGTCTCTTCCCTCTTCTTCCTCCTCCCCTCCCCCACAGCTTAAAAGAAATGTCTTGACTTCTACAGCAGCGAATGATGCAAGGTATATGCAGGACTCTGGAGGTGTACTGTCTTTCTCCTTTTTCTTGGATCAAGAGATGAAAGCTACTATTGCTAACCAAAATATAAATTCTGGTAAAGAAATGGATAAAGAAAAAACAGACTGATCTGGAGCAGAGAATCAGATGGATTGGAATTTGAAGCGGTTCCAGTTGGTGACTGTCCACTCACAAAGCTTTAGCATACTGCTTTCTCCCATGTTGTGGTGTTTAAATTGACTATAAATTTCATTCTGTGTCATGTATGGGTTAATCTTTAGTAATCTGCTTTTTGATCTAATAGCCTTTTTCAAAAATAAAAACAGAGTTAATGCATGCAAAACCTAACCTTGATTGATGTGTGTAAACTTAATCTTTTTTTCCTATCCATCAGTGCTTAAAAAAGGCCAGTTTTTACACTGAGTAGAAAGTCACTTATGTAGTGAATGATATGGTTACAAAGTTTTTCTTTTTAATTTTCTTTTAGTGGTTTGAGTGATCTTTCACGAGACTGAGTATTTTTTATTCAATGTTCAGTAATAAGTCCCATTTGGACCACCTTCAGATCAAATAGGACTTTTCCGGGGGGGGGGGGGGGGGGGGGGTTTGCACACACAGTATGAACAACGGTCCAATTTTGATCATTAATCTGTTATGGTTGTAGAAGGTGTTTGGACGTAAAAAGGTCTGCATACAGTTTCTGCTAGAAAAGCACATATTAATTGGGGAATGGTGTTACAGTGATTTTTCAATATCCTTCATATATTTGTGTACATGTATATTATGTGATCTTTTTGTGCCTGAGCTGGGAAATTGGCTGAAAGCCCTGAACAGGGTGAAGATAATCCAAGATCCATTTATCCAGAAAACCTGGGTGAGAGCAACATGGACCAAGACTGAACATGGGCTGTTTGTAAGATATGATCAAGTATGCTGAGGATGAAGCATAATGTACTACAGAAAACTCCATATTTCTTATTTTATTTGTATTGTCGTGAACTAGACCATTTCAATAGCAGCTGGAGCCTATTGAAATAGTCCCAAATTATGAATTATCTTCTTTTCTAGCTGAAAGGAACTTACTATGTCTCAATTAAAATCTTTGTAATTATTCAGCATCCATAGTTAAAAACAAAGTCTGGGGCTCGCCAACCTTTTATAAGTGGGTTTTAATAAGCCCAGTCTATAAAAAAAAATAAAATTAACTATCTTCCATATAACTCTGCCTATAGAATTCCATTCTTCTTGAATAGATTGATAAGATTTTATAGAGAGCAGGGCTGCATTTTGCTTAACATTTTTAATCGTGATTAATTGCACAATTTAAAGGTATTTCATTTATTTATTTTCCACTGCAGTTCCTTGTGACTTGTCAACTCACTTAACCTTGAATACAAAATAAGTACCTGTACATAGTATGTTAACCACTTTGATTGTAGTCACAGCAAGGTGGGTATATCAAATCCCATCCCCCTTCCCTAAAGGACTGATGGGCTGATAATCAGAAGCAAATTCAGGTTCTAGAGGCTATTAGTGCCATACTAGTGCCTGCATTTGCTACCGCCCCATGATCAGAGCCTCTGAGTGCATGAAGCAATGCGCTTGCGGGCTCTGACTGCAACTAGCATGCAAGTACATGCTAAACAGGGTTCTTAGTGCAAGTAGCATGCAAATGCATGCTAAACATATTCCTCCCCAATGATTAGTGAGCAGCACACCAAACATTGGTGCGCTGTCTGTGGCAAACCTTACATCAGCTCAGAGCTGGTGTTACAGTTTGCAAACCATTAGGAAGGAATGGTGAGCCCTATCCAGCATGCATTTGCATGCTAGCAGGCCCCCCCCCAAAAAAAAAATTTAGTCCCCCCTGTAGGCGCAGGAACCCTGACCCAACCCCCCTGTTGGATCTCCAGCCCCAACCCCCTTGCATCCTCATCCCACAAAAAGCCCTGGTGGTCCACAAATTAAGGCCCCCCCCCCCCCCCACCTGGTGGTCTTGTGGCCTTCCCCGCCTCCTGTACCACTGGAGGAGAGCACATCCTAGGATGCACTGGGCAGGGCTGGGCACCACATAGTAACATAGTAGATGATGGCAGAAAAAGACCTGCACGGTCCATCCAGTCTGCCCAACAAGATAGTAACATAGTAAATGACGGCAGATAAAGACTTGTACGGTCCATCCAGTCTGCCTAACAAGATAAACTCATTTTACATGGTATGTGATACTTTTTATGTGTACCTGAATTTGATTTGTCCTTGGCTTTCTCAGGGCACAGACTGTAGAAGTCTACCCAGTACTGTTCTTGTACTGTTCTGAAGCTAACATCGAAGCCCCTTAAAATTTACACTCCAGCCCATCCTTATCTATTCAGTCACGATCAGGGCGTAGACTGTAGAAGTCTGCCCAGCTCTCATTTTGTTTCCAATTACCGGCGTCGCCACCCAATCTGCGCTAAGATTTCACGGAACCATTCCTTCTAAACAGGATTCATTTGTGTTGATCCCATGCACGTTTGAATTCCATTACCGTTTTCATCACCACCACCTCCCGCGGGAGGGCATTTCACATATCCACCACCCTCTCCGTGAAAAAATACTTCCTGATATTAGTCCCGAGTCTGCCCCCCTTCAACCTCTTCTTGTGGAATCAATTATGTTAGTCCTTATGAGTCAATCGCTATTCACATATGAATTAAAAAAAAATCAGTCATAAGGGAAAACAGGAAAAAGGATTTAAAAATAAGGGGATGATCAAGACAGATTTCAAGTGCAGTGTGTTAATTTTACATGTTATGGCTGTAATCAAGTCATTTTACATTTTTACAGAATTGTGCATCTAAGCTTAAATGTTTGGACTGAACCTTAGATCCACAGTAGGTTGATAACATATTTAATACCTAGATTTCCTTTCACTCTACAATTGTCTTGAGATTTTAGTAAAAGAAAACTCAACTTTCCTTTTTAATATTTAAGAACAAAAAAAAATCTATATATATAATTAACCTCTTCTTTTACAAAGTCACGCTAGTGGCTGCCAGTGTGGTAATGAAGCCAAAGCCCAAAGTGAATGGGTTAGCGCAGCTTTGTAGAAAGGTGTGTGTGTGGGTGGGGTGTAAGGAGAAGTTAGGTCTTATCTGAATTTCCATTAGTTCTTCACACTTCCAGGACATGTGGGTAGTCATATCCCATCAACCAGCAGGTGGAGATACAAAACTGAGGTCCACTTTATAGACTAAGGAGGTTAGACTGAGAACAGAGGGTACGAGGCTTTCTAGCCCATTATAGGGTTGACGCCAGTAAGCGGAGATTGCTGGCAATAGGCGGAGACTGCGAACAGAGTGGTTCACCCAAAATAATAGCAAAAAATTAGAAATAACAGACTGCCTCTGTGTGGTTCATCTGTAAAAAGTCAAAAACTGTTCCAGTTGGATAGGCGATGCTTTAAAATGTGTGGAGGACAATGATTTTTTTTTTTTACACTTCAACAGCTTTTTAAAATTGAATGCTTCCCATATGCAGATATAAATATCATGAAATAAAAACAGAGTATCACAAAAACAGCTACAAAAATTATTGGTAGAAACAGCACTAATGCTGGAAGAGGAGGGAGTGTACTACTTTCCTTCTCTGACAAAGGTACAGGGGGCGGGGAAGAGGGCCACTAGACCACCAGGTGGGGTGCTTGATTTGCAGCCCACTGGGCAACCAGGGCTTTTTTTTTGTTGGGGGGGGGGATGTAAGAGGGGGTTAGGGGGCTGGTGATCCACCAGATATCCGCCCCCATGAACTTGTGTTGGGGGGGGGGGGGGTACTGGAAGTCCGTTGGATCTGGGTGGGGTTCGGTGAGGGCACTAGGCCACCAGGACCTTTGCTGTTTGGGTCTGGTGAGCCCATGGACCTCCAGCCCCTGTGTTTGATAGGACTGGGCTTTTGACAGCCTGGACCTGTCAAGTGCAGTAGAATTAATCCTTCCGCACTTTACCCTATGATAAGAGATAATAGCATACATAAATTTGCATGCTGTTATCCCTGATCATAAGAGCGGCAAAGCCCGGTACTGTTTGCAACAGTGCAGGGCTTTTGATCATCAGGGCATGATTATCTCCCTCCTTCCCATCCCCAGATCCATCATCTCGCCCTTTCTCAATCTTCACTCCCTCTCTTTTCCCCAGGTCCATTATCTCTTTTTTTTTCTCTCTCTCCTCCACCAACATGAGCTGTAACACAAACTTGGTGGTGAGCAGCAGCAGCAGCAAGTTCTCGTGGCTGCTGGAGCTCAGTGCCTCAGTCACAGCTTCCATCAGTGACCCCTCCAGTTCTGCTTGGTGGTGTGCTGCTTACCGCCCTCCTACCCAGTGTTCAGCATCTCCCCCCCCCCCCTTTTTTTTCAATACCCCTGCTGGTATACCTAAAAGGTGGTCATCTGCTGATCCTGGGAGTGGTAATGCTGCCTGTTCCCTCTGGCCCGTCCTGCCACCTCTGACATAATTCCCTGTTTCTGCCTGGGCAGGACAGGCCTAAGGGAAAACTTAGACAAGTCAGCATATGTGCAATGCTGCCGTTGCAAGGATCAACAGAAGGTAGAAGGAAAGATGTCAAATTACAGCAAGGACTGGGGTTGGGAGTAGAAGAGAGCAGAAGAGGTGCTTGGAGGTGACAAATGTGATTTTAAAAAATTTGCAATTAATGATTTAATGTATTAATTGCAGAGTTAACTGCAGTTAAAGTGCAGCCTTAGTAGAGAGACTTTTCAGCTTGATGAATATCTGTAAGGAAGCCTTACAGCTCTATGAACAACAAGTATGTGAAATCAATCCTTTCCTCTCAGCCTTCAGCAAAGGTGTACCAGGATTCTCATCAAATGACTTAACTGCCATTTAATTCATTGGATTGTAGCATGTAGTGTGTGATCCATTATAGAAATAAGAATGAAAAGCACTTGTGTGTGATTTCCCAGTTAATGTATAAAGTGATGTGAATTTTTAAAACTTGGCTGTTGTAGTCTCATCTGTTACAGGTGCAATATAACACCATTTTTCCAAATATTTTTGAAATTAACAGAATAACCTCTGCCACAGTACACAAACAAACATCCATAAGCAAAACCTTGGGGGAAAAAGTTGGACACTTGATCTTTCTTCTAGGGTGGTAGGTATCCTTTTGATTTTAAAGATAGTATTCTAAACATGGTAAACTTTTTAAAATAACTTATTCATAAGATTTACCATTGTTAAAAGTTATTTTAAAAAGTTTACCATGTTTAGAATACTATCTTTAAAATCTTGTTTTCTACTTACTGTGCTTGAATGTGGGTGCCTTGAGCTACTACTGAAAAAGTGTGAGCCAAATCCAAAATTCCCTTCTCTTCACTTATGATAGGTAAGAATAAACACACCTTTATAGAGTCATAGTAGACTATTGAAGTTTCTCACTTATTCAAAGATGGACCCTGCTTTGGATAGCTGAACCCCTTATGTCATTCAGCATATTATGGAATTTTGAGAGAAGTTTATTGGAGCATATTGTGCCACTGGTATTTAATGTAGAGAATATATTATAGCTGCGCTTAACTAAAGTTCTTGGAGGATAAGCAGGACAGTGATTACCATAGATGGGTGACATCTCCAGTGGAGTCTTGCACAGATGCTGCCCACCGTTAGAAGAGCCTTGAAGCCTTTGGCAGGCCTGACTGCGCATGTGCCTTCTTGCCTGCTCCATTTGTGCAAGACACACAGTTTTGTTCACAGAGCAATGAAGATGTTATTTCTCTCCCTGTCATATGGTTTCTGTTCAGAGAAGGTTTTACTTGCTTTCCTGCTCCTCCATTCTTGTCTGTGAGTAGTGTGGTACCCCATTTCCTTCCTTTGTTCTTTATTTTCCTTAGTTTTTTTTTTTTTTTTTGCAAAGTTTTGTTTTTTTTTTTCTTTGGCCTGAGCTCCTGGTTGGTTCTTTTTTTTTTTTTTTGGGGGGGGGGGGGGGGGGACCAATAATTTTACAATTGAGCTGTTTGATTTCGGTGTGGCTATTTTCCCAATGATGTCCCAAAAGCTTTCCAGTGGTTCAAACAGCACACGGGCTGCACTAGGACTATATCTGTGATTGGCCCACATGTGTTGTAAGTCCTCTCGTTTTCTTTGTGCTCAAATGCAGAAGAGACCACAGAAAAGTTGGGAGGCCCTGTGTGAGAGACCTTTTAGTGTGCTGAAGTCTGGGCCATCAGTATTGAAGGTATTGGTCCCATATGGCTTCAGGAGCTGCACTGGACACTTGAGATACATCAACATTGATGAGGTTTCCCCCTGTCTTGGTGTTGGGCACTGGTAGTGCCCAGGCCAAATATAATCGGACCCGACAGAATTCTGCATTGTCCTCAGCATTGAGTGAAGGCAGGCATCGGCATCAGTCCTCTTCGAAGAACGGTGCCAGGAGCTCCAGGAGAAAGGTGTTGCCGGTACTTGAGAAACATTGGCACCATGAGCACTGCTCCCCCTGCATTGAAATAGTGCTGATGCACCAGTCTCCCCAAAGCGGGGACTCTTGCCTCTGATTCAGCTTCTACATCTTTGCGCAGGCTGCAGAACTTCGCCAGCAGCTAAGCAGGAATGTCGAAAGCACATAGCTCGGGTGTTTGATGCGGTATCCAGACTTCCTTCCATAGATGATGTGGCATGACTCTCATGGCTGTATGTCTTAGGCCTAGAACCAGTGGCAACTGTATTTTTGAGGACAAGGTGGAAGAGGTTGTTAACCTCATACCCCATGAGTCCCTGGCTGGGCCTGCTCCATCTGCTGCCTCCGCTGCTTGGATGTTTGTGACTGGAAGTTGGTTCACTATATCTGCTTGATCTCCTGGCAACAATGAGCCCTAAACTCTTAGCCAGTTCCCCAGGTTTAAGTAGGGGACAAGCTTTTCACTGGCTTCAGCAGAGGATAGCTGACATAAAAGTACCCGTTCTGGATGAGCTCCCAGGTGCAGGGAGAATGAATTTTTTCCAAGAAAGTTGGCCCCTTGTAACCTGAGCTTGGTAGGTACTCCAAATAGTCTAGATGTGTTTCATCCTCAGTTGGCATCAGTCCCCTCCTAGTTTCCCACAAGAACTTCACAACTCAGCTCTCAGCAGAAAGTGTTCACAGAGGAATTTTTAAAGACCCATCTGCTTGAACCTTTTCACTAGGGGAAGGGATTATATTTCAAGTACTGTTCAAGCCCAAACAATCAGGTATTTAACATCACGTCACAAATCAAACAAACATTGTTTAAATGAAATAATATACAATCCTGGGAAAAAAAAACACTCCTTTGAGATTTAGTACCACTGCAGTTGATAGGCAATCTCTCAAAGTAACCTTAAAACACTAATTTAAAACTAAAGAAATGATCCCTTAATAAATAGCTGGTGTAATTTATTTCATTTATCACAGGACACACAGCAACATATAGACATAAAATTGAAACAGTAACCTAATCCTGATAAGTAGAAAACTTAAAGTTCAGAAGAGGAAGCAAGATATGTCTAAATGTAGTTCGAAACCAATCATTGGAATTGTGCACAGTTAGGGTTTTTAAAACAACAATATGAAAATAAATATTCCAGTAGCCAATCACAAGTCACAGCACACAGACAGAAAAGGAAACCACACTCATACACAGACACAGTTATTGTCCCACATAAAGAGGTCCCTCTGTATTGAGGACAAAATCTTAATTCTAAATTTGGTAAAATAAAACATTTAAATTAGAGCTAATCCAACAGGCCATGAAAGTATACAAAGGCAAGCTTAATAGTAACACATACAATAAATGAAAATATACTCACGATTCATGCAATGTAATTTCCAGCGCAGAAAATCAATTGAGAAAGAGAACAGTTGGCGGGATCACTATGCCCTTCTGAACTCTCGGTGCATAGGGAGGTCAACCGCAAAATAGAAAGGTTTGTTTCGGACGGAAAGTCCTTACCAGAGATCTGAATAGATGTCAGATCACCAGTATCTGGTGTTGGGTGCGGAGAGGAAGATATGATATAACGGGTAGTGAACAACATCACCCAATATGTATAATACCGGGACCTAGTAAACAAGTGGTCTACAAATAAGCTCCAGACCTGTAATTTGCTATAGAAAAAATGAATTAGGGTAGTAATATATATATTGATTAGATCTAGAACCTGGTACAAGGTTAGTGGTTCAAAAGGCAGCTTCAGAGATAGCAGGGAGATCTAGAAATGATAATGTGCTAACAGTTTACAAAAACATGCAATGATTATCCTAATAGTAAAACATGCAGAGACATAACACAATCATACTCACGCATCTATTAATGTGCTCCAACAAAGGGATCCAAAATAAAATTACGAATTGGCGGAAAGCTCAACGCTTTGACCGCAAGTGACATTAGGAGAAAGCAAGACAAAAGCTGTAAACAGAAATATGCCTAGAGAGACAGTACAAAAGTAAATAAATACGTAGTGTCAGCTATTATATATTTATACTACTCTATCCCAAATTAATAAATACTACTCCCCAGAGTGTGCTTCTAAAGACAGCTACAACTTGCCTGCCAACAACTTTTCCCGGTTATCGGCCATGGGCTACAACACCATGATAGAGCCCCAAATAGGGACATTGCAAACACCCCCGAAAAGAACTCAAAAAACCTGCGAATAAGGTCTCCTGAGTCGAGGAGCAGCGGTCCAATGGGTCCCGCTGATTAGCTACAACATAATCACCCCAATGGACCTGCAGTGATCTACAAACCATCTGCAGGGTCAACAAACCCTTAGCGCTACAACGCTGTAAAATGAAAATTTTATAGGTTAGGCTCTCCCGCGTATACAACTAACCATTTCTAAACAATTTTAAATACCCGAGTCAACCTGTACACAATCGCAACGAAAGTCGTTAGACGTCTCTTTATTAACCCCGCGGTCATCTATACAAGTAACTCATATGTGGGCAATAATGCCAAATCCGCAGGCCACTCCGAAAATGGAATGGAAGTCTGCTTCTACTAATTGAGATACCGTCATCCATTGAAGGGTTTGTGGCCCCCAAATGGGTGTAAGTCCCGGACATCGGTATCAAACCCAATAGTAATAGCGTGACACTGGTATATAAGAAAACAATAAAAGTATAGCATGTCCCAGGGAAAAGCCCCTGAAAATTACTATAGAAGTGGTAGAAAAATAGAGAGAAAAACGAAATATTCCAAAGCAAAACAAAACAAATGTAAGCTCTTCGGGGAAGGCACAGTCATAAAAAGAGCCTTTAGTTGGAACACCTTAGTCAGGACAAAAAATGTGAAAAATTCCACGTTCATCATTCACTAGACAATATATTTTCCACTCAACAAACCAGGAGAAGGAAACTCTAAAGCATTAGAGCGGAACAGTAACAATAAAAAAGACTGCAATGCAAGGGCAAATAGTACAAATAAATTCTTTCGTTCAGTTATACCTGTAGTACAACAGGAAAGCCTTTTTAATTGAAGATAAAGTAGAGAAAGAAAAAGTTGTGTAGCTATGACCATAAATAAAAACACAAAACTTGAGCAGCGCGGTACAAGGATAAAAGTCAAAGTCTGAAAAATATCTGACATGCAGAAAATGGGGAAGTGGGTGGGACTTAGAGATAGATGGACAGGCATTGCAAACCATTAATCAAGCAGCTTTATATTTTCCCCAGTACCGGGGAGAATAAGAGTGAAGAAGGAAGGGAAAAAAAAAAAAATTAAATAAACATATAGTGTTGTGGAGTTTATAATATGATGGTACAAAAACAAAGCCAATATTAGGAAACCAAACCTACGATGCAGTGCTATAATCTTAAAAGTGAAAGCAAAAAATACATGCGCACACTGCAGCATGTAGAGAAGTGCACATACAACGAACTCTACAGACCACTAAATGATTCATCAAAAGATAAGTAATTTTACAACTTTGATGCTTACGGAGAAAAAGTACCTGTAAATCTAGTTAAGCAGATTAAATTTGCATAAAGCTGAAAATGCAATACAACAGGAAACAATGTCATAAATGAGCTATGTATAAAATGTGAACACAGTATTACTGTACCAAAAACAAGTGAGTGGTTTCATACCTTACTGCAAATAAAAATGACATGCACTAAAGAGGGAGGGAGGTGGGACTTTCAGATTGATAGACAAGCATTAGAACCCAATGAGCAAGCAGATAAGTAATTTTCCCTACATCGGAGAAGATAAAGAATAAATAAACAGAACTAATAAAATAAAACCAGGTTGTAAATTAATGTTCTAGGAGGGTTAAGATTACAATGCAGAAACAGAGTCTATCCTTAAGAAAACAACGAGCCAGCGCCACAATCATGAAACTGAAAGTAAAAAGCATTCAAACACAACTGATTTTGCAGAAAAGTGCACATATACAGAGGGTTATAAAAAGGATAAGTATTTGGGAGGAATATATTTCTAATAAATATGCATTGTGTAATGCCTACAGAAAGTATGCCATAAAACTAAGTTACACCTTTATAAAACAGTATTTATGATAGAACTGACAACGATGGCATACACCATTTACCTATAGAACGCAAGCACGGTATCACAGTCTTAATAAAAATGAAAACCCCAGCTTCTCACGGCAAAGCTAATCTGTGGTTTACTATCTAACTTGCATCCTGAAAAGTTACAGGCACACAGTTCTTACAGGAAACAAATGCATATTAATCATGCCAGTCAGAAATAATGCCATAAACCAAGTTCCGGAGACAGAAATACCATACTAACAAGGCAAAGGAAACACAAATAGCTTCTAAGTCATATTATCATGAAACTACATTTCGGATTGTCACTTCAATGATCCCCTCACGGCTAAACAAATGCTGCATATGTTTGTCCTAATCCAAAAAACGGATTCACACAATTACAGTTCCCAATATTACATTGCAAAGTATCAAATGTAAATATCCTTATAATAGTCTTTGGTTAGAATGCTAACAATCAATTGCTTATAGTAATATCCAACTGATTATCCAATAAATTTCTTTCACAATAGAAATGTTAAATTAAAAAAAAACACAGTGAAAGACAGGATAGAGAGAGACGTATCAGGGGTGGGCCCAAAGGATGGAGTGACACCAACGATCACGCCCCTAGGTACGCCCATAATGGGAGGGTGTGTTAGAAAAGCAAAAGTATTATCAACACGGAAGATGGTGGCAGTCTGTCAAAAGTAAAGGCACAAGATCACATTTACAGTGCATAAACGGACACCAAGCGCTCAAGGCATAAGATGTACTTGCTGACAATAGTTAGAACTGGCAACAGACCTGTCATAGGGTATATTTATAGTCAGAGAACTAACTGACAAGATGGTATAGCAGATAAATAGCTGACAGGGAGCAGAACATAATCTTACTGACAGACAGCATGTATATAAGAGAGAGGGACAATGTAACAGAGTGACAGACTAGAGCAGGGAACATAGCCAAAAGAAAAGGAAGGTGCTGTAGTGACCAACGGAAGCAAATACAAAGTACAGAACAAGACATTATTAAAGAAGGATTTAATGATAGATTCCAAAGTTAGAGATTAGCAGATACGAGAGGGAGAAAATGCAGAGAAGAGGAAGGAAGTGGGCACCGCCCAGGGAGCCAGGCACTTACAGAAGAAAAGAGGAAGTTAAGCAGCTACGCACTTGTAAATTGAGAGAGTCAGTGAAAGCCTTACAAAATCGGAAGAAATGGGACCGCAAATGCATGCAAAGATAGGAAAAAGAAATCTAGATAGAGGAAGGGAGGGGGAATTGGGAGAATGACACTAAAAAGAGCAAGAGAAAAAACAAAATAGTGCAGAAAAAAAACCCACAGCCGTAGATAGGAAACAGGCAAAAGTATTATGCCCGTAAGTGGCTAGAATGCAGAGCACCGTAAACCGGAGCTTTCAGAACGAGAATGAACATAAGAGGAAGAGGGACAGGAGAAGAGGGAGAAAAGAACTGAGTATACGAAAGGACGGACAGAATTCACTGACTGCGATAGGAAAGTATAACGGAAGGGAAATTGGCAGTGGCTTAACCACAGGAAAGAGTGAAAGCTTAGAGAGAGAAAGCAGAATGCTGTAATAAGGGGTATGAAACACCGGGGAGGAAATTCTGGATCTTTATGAGGGACAGCAATCAATTGGAAGATAAAACAACAGAATTTTAGTCAAGAGCTATAAGTAACCCCCACTTTGACAAAAATTCTGGTGGCGTGTTCAAATCGAACGGAGGGTCACCAATGTTGAGAATTAAGGGGTCCCAAGCCCCCCCAAGAAGGCTAGAGTGACCTTAATCTGACTCCATCTCTAAATAACACTAGTACTGGGGTAATCAAGGAGTTATTGCCTCTAAGGGAGATGTTAGATCTAAGGAAAAGATACCAGCCTTATGACAAACTGGATTTAGATTACAAGTTATACAATGCATTTATACTTACAGCCTTTGATCATTAAGTGAAGCCCACAAATCATCATTTGGAATGAGGAGTTTATTTGCTAAGGTCTAAGTCAAATCAGTGATTGACAACAGGCATGTACAATCAATTAATTATAGGAATATAATAAGCTACAAACAGGTGTTAATTATTTGCTAATCTTTTATAATTTATTTTACCAATTAGAGGTTTTACAAGGGAAAGCAATTAGGTAATTTGTTAATTCTGCTGGACACATCGGTTTCCCTTGGAGAGAGAGTGGCAACCCTTGTCTCTCTAACTTAAACCAGGAAATACCCTGATTTTTATAGATGCCCTCAGGATATGGATAATATGACAGTAGATATACCTGATTGGATCTATGCTAATGTCATGGTTGTCACTGATTGGCTCATGCTAATGAGTAGCTTCTATCTTGCTACGCCTTTCCTTTCTCACACCAGCTGACCAGCTGACCACAATCCTGCTCACAGGAAGTCTCCCTCCTCTCTGGAACAGCTAGTTCTCTATTTTCTTTGCACCTGCTATGACTCACTTATTTCTCAACTTGTTTTTCTAACTTACATTAGAGAAAATTCCACTTTGTAACAGATACGGGCTTCCATTTTGTGTTGAAATCCTCCATTTTGTTTCCATATCTATTGACTTAACTTTTAGGCCTCAATCTGGGCTACAAACTAGGCCATACTTTTCCAGTAAGCTCCCAGTTATGTCAGCCATCAGATTTCTGACTGAGCCAAGGTCTGTAATGGCCTGAGCTCTATGACTGGGCCCACCACGATTCCAGTGGGGGGGTCTCTGGCTGTACCATAATTATACATTCCCCACTTGTCACCCCCTCTGAGGAGGGGTGACACAAAGCTCGTCAAGCTTGTAATCATCCATTCCAGAAGGTAGCAAGCTATCAAACGAGAGGGGGAGTTTTGGTCTTAGAAATTGCTAGAAGGTATGTGGGTAATAGCAATTTCAGGTGGATCATACTAATAAACATTTTCAGGTCTTTCTATGGCTTCTATTATATCTGTTGCATAGTGCATGGGGAGATAATCTAATGTATGTATCTCAGTGGTCCTCGGAAGGAATAGTGGTTTTGATTAAGCATTGTTATGGTGGCTCAACAAATATATGGTTAGTACTCAGATTGCAGGCTGTTTTAGGTTGTCGGTATTCAGAATCCTTAAACAGATCGGAATTCCTGGACCTTACTAGTACTCATCATTAGCATCCAATCATGAGCACTAAAAAGTGGATAGCACGTATGAGGTTGCCTCATACAGTAAAAAGGGTCAATCATAGAAAAATTTATATTAACAAAGGTCATGCATGGATCTTGACATATGCATAATAACCTGGAAGTATGGGAAGCATTTCATATATCCGTTACCCCACTTGGAGCTTAGTCAAACCTACAGAAAGACATGCAGCTTAAGTAACCCTACACCAAAGTTAAACAATTGCATAACTGGTTGATACTAACAGGGTTTACACCTACATTATGATATCATAGTCAGTATTAGGGTTTGATGTTACCCTTGTATCTGAGCAATATCAACTTCAATTTAAATTACATAAACAGAAATAACGGGGAAACTCTTAGAAAAACAATTAGAACAATAAAGGAAATAATAGGAAAATAAAAATAAAACCTTTTCAATATATAGACAGGATTACTGCTAAACTGAAAATAAAACAAAATATGAATCTATAATGTCCATAAACAGCAACAGTAATTCTCAAATTAAGTATCAGTTCTAAAGTCTCTTTCATCAATCATGGTTGAGGCGGTGGAAGCGCTGAAGAATCTGGACGGAGATCTGGAAGATCTAACAGGGCTGGATTTTCACAGCAACTTGGGCAAGGAATCAGTAGAAGTGACAGTCTTAATACTAGGAATTGGCATTTGCAGAATGTATCCCCACTTCTGGCTTGCATAGTGTGCAAGACAGATTGGTAATTACTACGAAGAACTGAACAAATAACAATAGTTAAGTATATGGAACAAAGAAAAGGGTACCAAAAAAAAAAAAACAATAAAAACTTAAATTTAGAGATGATGTTGATTGTTCAAGTTATTGAGGTATGGAGGGTCAGGATTATGGTGCACAAAAATAAATAGTCAAAAGGCACGGGCAATGCATTGAAATCTATCGCCAATAGGTATGGAATCTTCACCTGCGATGACTAACATTCACCAAGGGTTGAGCCCTCAGTTGCAGGAGGCCAGCAGGACTTACGAGCTAGATGATTCAGAAAGAAGGGTAGCTTAGGAAATAGTCATAATCAAAGCAGAAGACTAATGTGCAGAAATTTAAAACTCATAACTAGTCCAGGTTGGAAGTATCTTCTGGAATCACGGTCGCTGTCTGTTGTAACAGAGAGCTCATATGTAAAGTGTCATGTAGGTTTTGGAAAAGATGAGCCTGCAAAAATATTTAATACAGTAGAATATTTAAGTGCATAACCAAGAAGGTCTACATTAATGACATCATTTGGACAAAAGAAAATCCTCATTGGAGAAGTTGGTGCTCCTTTTTCTGGCCAGAGGTCAGTTGCAGTAGAAGTACTAAACTGGAATAGAGGCGGTAGATCAGGAATTGGATTTGCAGTCTTCACTCATCCTACAGGACTTAATAAATAGAGATGAGATACGAGTAATGCCTAGTAGTTAAATCTTAGTACAGGATCATTAGAAAGAAAAGTCAAAGAATGCATTGCTAGTTCCTTGGTGCACCAGTATGTGGAGCATAGTTTCAATATATAAAATCATAAGTTACAAGTAGAAAACAATTTTTCTCTGTAGATGAGATGTTGCTGGCACAGGAAGTCAGCATAGTCTGAGGAAACATTGTGGTCAGAGTCTGCTCCAGGAAAATACAGCCCTTAATATGATATGTAGAGAGATAGAGAAAAGCCAATATCAGAAATGTAAAAACTATATATTTCTACGAGGGCTCCTCACGTGACCTTTACAAGGTTCAAATAGGCCAAATGAGGAGGACAATAACCTATAGTCCTCTGTAATAGTTCAGAGCCAATTTGGAAAATTAAAATTATATTAAATTCTAAACTGATCCTTTCTATGCTTTCACAATTTGGGCCCTAAATCATGACAGCATATCAAGATTCACATTCAGAGAGATAGCTAGAAATAAGCTTATATATTCCCAAGAATCAATTTACAATTTAGAGTATATTTTCAATACAGAGGAGGAGCCGCTTTATAAGCAGAAGACAAGAAGTAGGAGCATTTTTTAAACATTTTAGTAACATTCAAAAATCAAGAATATAATAACAATTTTTATTAATGCAATAAATAGCATAAATTGACCCTTAGGGTATGTTCATATGGACCAGTATGATAAATGGAACAGCTTGTAGGCCTACATTGTAAATTGAATTCTAAACAAAGTAACAAGGATAACACAGAATCATAGAATAACCCATCTAGTTATTAAAAATCTGAAACACGTAATGAATTCCTGCATCATATACTGAGTTCAAAGCATTTGTAAAGTTGAACTTTAGATAAAATAAGAACTACAAGGGTTAATCTCTATCATTCGGTCTTAAGGAAATCATGAAATAACGGTGCTTCCTGTGTCTAATTTGAGTTTACTACTCACTACAAGCATTGGACATTATGGTGACTGAAGATAGGATTAAACATCAGACAAAAACTGTAAGTTCAAGTTTTCGTATTAAAACTTCATGCTGGTGGAATTGGTCTTCATAGAATTAATACTTCAGGAGAGGAAAAGGAGGAAGAGAAGGTTATTACTTTATCTGCTTCCAGAGATACGGTTCTCAATTGTAGCTAGTCTTATCTGAACATAGCTCTGAAATAATAGCAACCTGAATTTCTTTAGTTCAGATTTACTAGTTAATTATGTTATGCAAGGGTTAATCTCCGAACCCTATTGCATACATAATAAGGCAGGCACCGTAGTATTATGGAATCCGGAAACGAAATTTAACTGTGCCATTTGGGGTTTGAGAACCAAAAATGCTGAAACTCTATACAATAATATATCTTAAAACTATAAATCTTTAAGAGGCAGGGAAGGAAGTTTGAGAGTAGTAGATAAGACGTGAAAAGAAAAATTAAAACACTTAATACATTATTACGGAACACATCCCCAATAGAGAACCAGGAAGTGAACATCAGCACTAGTTATTTTAACCAACATCACAAAGAAACAGTGTTTTAGATGGCATATAATATAGAACCTTTCATAGGAAATATCTGAAACAATTATGTAATTTTCAAAGAACACATACACGGACGCACACCTATAAAATTAAAACTAAAAAGTGCTTGCATTTCTAGTGAAAGCAATTTACCAGAAGTCAAAAACAATCAGGTATTTAACATCACGTCACAAATCAAACAAACATTGTTTAAATGAAATAATATACAATCCTGGGAAAAAAAAACACTCCTTTGAGATTTAGTACCACTGCAGTTGATAGGCAATCTCTCAAAGTAACCTTAAAACACTAATTTAAAACTAAAGAAATGATCCCTTAATAAATAGCTGGTGTAATTTATTTCATTTATCACAGGACACACAGCAACATATAGACATAAAATTGAAACAGTAACCTAATCCTGATAAGTAGAAAACTTAAAGTTCAGAAGAGGAAGCAAGATATGTCTAAATGTAGTTCGAAACCAATCATTGGAATTGTGCACAGTTAGGGTTTTTAAAACAACAAATATGAAAATAAATATTCCAGTAGCCAATCACAAGTCACAGCACACAGACAGAAAAGGAAAACCACACTCATACACAGACACAGTTATTGTCCCACATAAAGAGGTCCCTCTGTATTGAGGACAAAATCTTAATTCTAAATTTGGTAAAATAAAACATTTAAATTAGAGCTAATCCAACAGGCCATGAAAGTATACAAAGGCAAGCTTAATAGTAACACATACAATAAATGAAAATATACTCACGATTCATGCAATGTAATTTCCAGCGCAGAAAATCAATTGAGAAAGAGAACAGTTGGCGGGATCACTATGCCCTTCTGAACTCTCGGTGGCATAGGGAGGTCAACCGCAAAATAGAAAGGTTTGTTTCGGACGGAAAGTCCTTACCAGAGATCTGAATAGATGTCAGATCACCAGTATCTGGTGTTGGGTGCGGAGAGGAAGATATGATATAACGGGTAGTGAACAACATCACCCAATATGTATAATACCGGGACCTAGTAAACAAGTGGTCTACAAATAAGCTCCAGACCTGTAATTTGCTATAGAAAAAATGAATTAGGGTAGTAATATATATATTGATTAGATCTAGAACCTGGTACAAGGTTAGTGGTTCAAAAGGCAGCTTCAGAGATAGCAGGGAGATCTAGAAATGATAATGTGCTAACAGTTTACAAAAACATGCAATGATTATCCTAATAGTAAAACATGCAGAGACATAACACAATCATACTCACGCATCTATTAATGTGCTCCAACAAAGGGATCCAAAATAAAAATTACGAATTGGCGGAAAGCTCAACGCTTTGACCGCAAGTGACATTAGGAGAAAGCAAGACAAAAGCTGTAAACAGAAATATGCCTAGAGAGACAGTACAAAAGTAAATAAATACGTAGTGTCAGCTATTATATATTTATACTACTCTATCCCAAATTAATAAATACTACTCCCCAGAGTGTGCTTCTAAAGACAGCTACAACTTGCCTGCCAACAACTTTTCCCGGTTATCGGCCATGGGCTACAACACCATGATAGAGCCCCCAAATAGGGACATTGCAAACACCCCCGAAAAGAACTCAAAAAACCTGCGAATAAGGTCTCCTGAGTCGAGGAGCAGCGGTCCAATGGGTCCCGCTGATTAGCTACAACATAATCACCCCAATGGACCTGCAGTGATCTACAAACCATCTGCAGGGTCAACAAACCCTTAGCGCTACAACGCTGTAAAATGAAAATTTTATAGGTTAGGCTCTCCCGCGTATACAACTAACCATTTCTAAACAATTTTAAATACCCGAGTCAACCTGTACACAATCGCAACGAAAGTCGTTAGACGTCTCTTTATTAACCCCGCGGTCATCTATACAAGTAACTCATATGTGGGCAATAATGCCAAATCCGCAGGCCACTCCGAAAATGGAATGGAAGTCTGCTTCTACTAATTGAGATACCGTCATCCATTGAAGGGTTTGTGGCCCCCAAATGGGTGTAAGTCCCGGACATCGGTATCAAACCCAATAGTAATAGCGTGACACTGGTATATAAGAAAACAATAAAAGTATAGCATGTCCCAGGGAAAAGCCCCTGAAAATTACTATAGAAGTGGTAGAAAAATAGAGAGAAAAACGAAATATTCCAAAGCAAAACAAAACAAATGTAAGCTCTTCGGGGAAGGCACAGTCATAAAAAGAGCCTTTAGTTGGAACACCTTAGTCAGGACAAAAAATGTGAAAAATTCCACGTTCATCATTCACTAGACAATATATTTTCCACTCAACAAACCAGGAGAAGGAAACTCTAAAGCATTAGAGCGGAACAGTAACAATAAAAAAGACTGCAATGCAAGGGCAAATAGTACAAATAAATTCTTTCGTTCAGTTATACCTGTAGTACAACAGGAAAGCCTTTTTAATTGAAGATAAAGTAGAGAAAGAAAAAGTTGTGTAGCTATGACCATAAAATAAAAACACAAAACTTGAGCAGCGCGGTACAAGGATAAAAGTCAAAGTCTGAAAAATATCTGACATGCAGAAAATGGGGAAGTGGGTGGGACTTAGAGATAGATGGACAGGCATTGCAAACCATTAATCAAGCAGCTTTATATTTTCCCCAGTACCGGGGAGAATAAGAGTGAAGAAGGAAGGGAAAAAAAAAAAAAATTAAATAAACATATAGTGTTGTGGAGTTTATAATATGATGGTACAAAAACAAAGCCAATATTAGGAAACCAAACCTACGATGCAGTGCTATAATCTTAAAAGTGAAAGCAAAAAATACATGCGCACACTGCAGCATGTAGAGAAGTGCACATACAACGAACTCTACAGACCACTAAATGATTCATCAAAAGATAAGTAATTTTACAACTTTGATGCTTACGGAGAAAAAGTACCTGTAAATCTAGTTAAGCAGATTAAATTTGCATAAAGCTGAAAATGCAATACAACAGGAAACAATGTCATAAATGAGCTATGTATAAAATGTGAACACAGTATTACTGTACCAAAAACAAGTGAGTGGTTTCATACCTTACTGCAAATAAAAATGACATGCACTAAAGAGGGAGGGAGGTGGGACTTTCAGATTGATAGACAAGCATTAGAACCCAATGAGCAAGCAGATAAGTAATTTTCCCTACATCGGAGAAGATAAAGAATAAATAAACAGAACTAATAAAATAAAACCAGGTTGTAAATTAATGTTCTAGGAGGGTTAAGATTACAATGCAGAAACAGAGTCTATCCTTAAGAAAACAACGAGCCAGCGCCACAATCATGAAACTGAAAGTAAAAAGCATTCAAACACAACTGATTTTGCAGAAAAGTGCACATATACAGAGGGTTATAAAAAGGATAAGTATTTGGGAGGAATATATTTCTAATAAATATGCATTGTGTAATGCCTACAGAAAAGTATGCCATAAAACTAAGTTACACCTTTATAAAACAGTATTTATGATAGAACTGACAACGATGGCATACACCATTTACCTATAGAACGCAAGCACGGTATCACAGTCTTAATAAAAATGAAAACCCCAGCTTCTCACGGCAAAGCTAATCTGTGGTTACTATCTAACTTGCATCCTGAAAAGTTACAGGCACACAGTTCTTACAGGAAACAAATGCATATTAATCATGCCAGTCAGAAATAATGCCATAAACCAAGTTCCGGAGACAGAAATACCATACTAACAAGGCAAAGGAAACACAAATAGCTTCTAAGTCATATTATCATGAAACTACATTTCGGATTGTCACTTCAATGATCCCCTCACGGCTAAACAAATGCTGCATATGTTTGTCCTAATCCAAAAACGGATTCACACAATTACAGTTCCCAATATTACATTGCAAAGTATCAAATGTAAATATCCTTATAATAGTCTTTGGTTAGAATGCTAACAATCAATTGCTTATAGTAATATCCAACTGATTATCCAATAAATTTCTTTCACAATAGAAATGTTAAATTAAAAAAAAACACAGTGAAAGACAGGATAGAGAGAGACGTATCAGGGGTGGGCCCAAAGGATGGAGTGACACCAACGATCACGCCCCTAGGTACGCCCATAATGGGAGGGTGTGTTAGAAAAGCAAAAGTATTATCAACACGGAAGATGGTGGCAGTCTGTCAAAAGTAAAGGCACAAGATCACATTTACAGTGCATAAACGGACACCAAGCGCTCAAGGCATAAGATGTACTTGCTGACAATAGTTAGAACTGGCAACAGACCTGTCATAGGGTATATTTATAGTCAGAGAACTAACTGACAAGATGGTATAGCAGATAAATAGCTGACAGGGAGCAGAACATAATCTTACTGACAGACAGCATGTATATAAGAGAGAGGGACAATGTAACAGAGTGACAGACTAGAGCAGGGAACATAGCCAAAAGAAAAGGAAGGTGCTGTAGTGACCAACGGAAGCAAATACAAAGTACAGAACAAGACATTATTAAAGAAGGATTTAATGATAGATTCCAAAGTTAGAGATTAGCAGATACGAGAGGGAGAAAATGCAGAGAAGAGGAAGGAAGTGGGCACCGCCCAGGGAGCCAGGCACTTACAGAAGAAAAGAGGAAGTTAAGCAGCTACGCACTTGTAAATTGAGAGAGTCAGTGAAAGCCTTACAAAATCGGAAGAAATGGGACCGCAAATGCATGCAAAGATAGGAAAAAGAAATCTAGATAGAGGAAGGGAGGGGGAATTGGGAGAATGACACTAAAAAGAGCAAGAGAAAAAACAAAATAGTGCAGAAAAAAAACCCACAGCCGTAGATAGGAAACAGGCAAAAGTATTATGCCCGTAAGTGGCTAGAATGCAGAGCACCGTAAACCGGAGCTTTCAGAACGAGAATGAACATAAGAGGAAGAGGGACAGGAGAAGAGGGAGAAAAGAACTGAGTATACGAAAGGACGGACAGAATTCACTGACTGCGATAGGAAAGTATAACGGAAGGGAAATTGGCAGTGGCTTAACCACAGGAAAGAGTGAAAGCTTAGAGAGAGAAAGCAGAATGCTGTAATAAGGGGTATGAAACACCGGGGAGGAAATTCTGGATCTTTATGAGGGACAGCAATCAATTGGAAGATAAAACAACAGAATTTTAGTCAAGAGCTATAAGTAACCCCCACTTTGACAAAAATTCTGGTGGCGTGTTCAAATCGAACGGAGGGTCACCAATGTTGAGAATTAAGGGGTCCCAAGCCCCCCCAAGAAGGCTAGAGTGACCTTAATCTGACTCCATCTCTAAATAACACTAGTACTGGGGTAATCAAGGAGTTATTGCCTCTAAGGGAGATGTTAGATCTAAGGAAAAGATACCAGCCTTATGACAAACTGGATTTAGATTACAAGTTATACAATGCATTTATACTTACAGCCTTTGATCATTAAGTGAAGCCCACAAATCATCATTTGGAATGAGGAGTTTATTTGCTAAGGTCTAAGTCAAATCAGTGATTGACAACAGGCATGTACAATCAATTAATTATAGGAATATAATAAGCTACAAACAGGTGTTAATTATTTGCTAATCTTTTATAATTTATTTTACCAATTAGAGGTTTTACAAGGGAAAGCAATTAGGTAATTTGTTAATTCTGCTGGACACATCGGTTTCCCTTGGAGAGAGAGTGGCAACCCTTGTCTCTCTAACTTAAACCAGGAAATACCCTGATTTTTATAGATGCCCTCAGGATATGGATAATATGACAGTAGATATACCTGATTGGATCTATGCTAATGTCATGGTTGTCACTGATTGGCTCATGCTAATGAGTAGCTTCTATCTTGCTACGCCTTTCCTTTCTCACACCAGCTGACCAGCTGACCACAATCCTGCTCACAGGAAGTCTCCCTCCTCTCTGGAACAGCTAGTTCTCTATTTTCTTTGCACCTGCTATGACTCACTTATTTCTCAACTTGTTTTTCTAACTTACATTAGAGAAAATTCCACTTTGTAACAGATACGGGCTTCCATTTTGTGTTGAAATCCTCCATTTTGTTTCCATATCTATTGACTTAACTTTTAGGCCTCAATCTGGGCTACAAACTAGGCCATACTTTTCCAGTAAGCTCCCAGTTATGTCAGCCATCAGATTTCTGACTGAGCCAAGGTCTGTAATGGCCTGAGCTCTATGACTGGGCCCACCACGATTCCAGTGGGGGGGTCTCTGGCTGTACCATAATTATACACATCCTATCCCAGACCTAAGGGCTCTAAATAAATGTGGTCAAATAAAAGTTCAGGATAATTTCCGTGGGCACCTTTTTTAGGAAAAGGATTGACTATGCTCTCTGTATTTAAAGAATGCTTACACCCACATCTAGATATATACAAGTCACAGGAGCTGTCTCACTACTGTGTTCTGCCATTTGGCTTTGTGTTTGCTCCCAGATTGTTTACAAAGTGACTTGCAGTAGTCACAGCATTGCTATGTAGACTAGGAGTGCCCGTGTTACCCACTCTGGATTGTTGGCTGGTAAAAAGCACATTGAAGGAAGTTGCTCAAGAATTTAATGCAAAGAACTATTCGGCTCTTAGAGCTACTAGGGTTTGTAATCAACAACCCACAGGCCTACTTGCTTCCAGTGCCTGTTTTTATCAGGTAAGGGCAGATGTGCTGATTTGCATCATTTGTCAGGGTCAGAGCAGCCAGCATATCATAGCTTGACAGCTGTTGAGATTATTAGCTCACAGGGCCTTGACTGTGCATGTTGCATCCAAGCCACATCTCCATTTCTGCGGTGCCCAGTGGACTCTGGTCCAATTTGTTCACCAGAGAAGGGATTGTCCTAATGCTGTGGTGACACAAATGGCATCATTCAGCTTTGTGTGGCTTAACACCACTTGAAAGCCAGTTTGACTTTGGCCCATTCATTCCAAATTCTTCTTCCCGCCTCCCCAGAAAATTCTAACCACAGATGTAGCCATCCTGGGATGGGGAGTGCATATGTAGCTGGTCTTCACACGGTCACAGGTCTGGTCGAGATACTCGTTTTCACATTAATCTCCTAGAGCTGCGTGTACTATGGAACTCTCTAAAGGCTTTCAGAGGTCGGCTGTTGAACCAAATTGTTCTGTTCCAGTCTGGTTGCAGTGTACTCTCTCAATAAGCCGGGATGTGTGGAATTCTATCCCTTGTGGCAGGAAGCAATTGTACTGTGGCAGTGGTCCACTAGCCATGACATTTACCTAGAAACACAGAAACATGATGGCAGATAAAGGCCATATGACCCATCCAGTCTGCCCATCCTCTGTAACCCCTAATTCTTCCTGTCCCTAAGCAATCCCCCACATGCTTATCCTGTGCCTTTTTAAATTCTGGAACAGTCCTTGACTCCACCACCTCTACCGGGAGGCCATTCCACGCCTCCACCACCCTTTCTGTGAAATAATACTTCCTTAGGTTACTCCTAAGCCTATTCCCTCTTACCTTTGTCATATGCCCCCTCATTCCAGAGCTCTCCTTCATTTGAAAAAGGCTCTCTTCCTGTACATAAATGCCCTTGAGATATTTAAATGTCTCTATCATGTCTCCTCTCTTCCAGCATAAACATGTTGAGGTTCATAAGCCTGTCCCTATAATTTTTGCATTCGCTTACTAATTTCGTAGCCGCCCTCTGGACTGACTCCATCCTGTTTATATCTTTCTGTAGGTGTGGTCTCCAGACCTGCACGCAGTACTCCAAATGAGGCCTCACCAGAGACTTATACAACTGCACTATCACCTCCTTTTTCCTGCTGGTCATGCGTCTCTTTATGTACCCAAGCATCCTTCTGGCTTTGGCCGTCGCTTTTTCTACAATCACCCCCAAGTCCTGCTCTTCCTTCGCACACTGAAGCACTACATCCCCTATACTTACTGTTCCCTCGGATTTTTGCGACCCAAGTGCATGGCCCTGCAGTTTTTGGGATTAAACCTTAGTTGCCAAATATCTGTCCATTCCTCTAGCTTCGCTAGGTCCTTCCTTATGTCATTCACATCCTCCAGGGTGTCCGCCCTGTTGCAGAGTTTAGTATCATCTGCAAAAAGACAAACCTTACCAGACAGCCCTTCCCCAATATCGCTCACAAAGACGTTAAAAAGAGCCGGCCCTAGGACCGATCCCTGCGGTACTCCACTGATGACATTCTTTTCTTCAAAGCAAGCTCCATTTACCACCACCCTCTGTCTCCTACCATTCAACCAATTTTTTACCCAATCAGTTACTCTAGGTCCCACACCGAGGGCACTCAATTTATTTATCAGTCGCCTGTGCAGAACCATGTCAATGGCTTTGCTGAAATCCAAGTATACCATATCAAGCGCCCCTCCCACATCCAACTGTTTGGTCACCCAGTCGAAGAAGACAGATTTGTCTGACGCGACCTGCCACTAGTGAAGCCATGCTGCCTCAGGTCCCGCCTTCCATGTAGTTCAAGAAATGTCACAATCCTCTTCTTTAGAAGCGTTTCCATTAGCTTACCACCGAGGTCAGACTGACAGGTCTGTAATTCCCTACCTCCTCCTTACTTCCACTCTTGTGCAAAGGAACCACATCGGCCCTTCTCCAATCCACTGGGACCACTCCAGTTTCTAAGGAAGCATTAAAGAGGTCCATCAGCGGAGCTGACAGAACTTCTCCGAGTTCCTTAAGCACCCTCGGGTGTATCCCAACAGGCCCCATCGCTCTGACTACTTTTAGTTTGGCAAGTCCCTCACGAACACAGTCCTCCATAAACAGGTCTTGGTCTACCATACCTCCATCCCATTTAGCCTTTGCTTTCTGCAGCCCTACCCCAGGTTTTTCACATATTTCTTTCCCTCAGCTTTGAGCCTCACAATGCTATTATGGCACTTCCTCTTGTCACTTGCATATCTGAAAAAGGTCTTGTCCTCTGGTGGGAAAAAGATAAGGCTGGTGGCGAGAGTGATCAGGATCATACAATTGCATGAGTAGTCTCTCAACATGGGTGTGGCCTTCAAGATATCTGAGAGGGGGGCACCCCCTCTCAGTGGATCTTCTTTGCCACTCATCTCAACACAATCCCTCACTACTGCTGCAGGCTCAGATTACAGATCAAGCTAGAATCAGATGCTTTCCTCCTTGACTGGGGCGTGGGGGGAGGGTCTTCTGTATACATATCCTCTATGCTGCTGAACCTCAAGCAGGACTGAAGAACCATGATCATCTTCATGGTTTACTGGGCAAGGTTGAGCTGGTTCCCTGTTCGTGTGGAATTGTCCTCTGAAGAACGTTGGAGCTTGGAGTGTTTTATGACCCTCGTCATGTAGTACAAAGGGCCTTGTCTGTATCCCAGCCTCCAGGCTCTGGCACTTACAGATTGGATGGTGAGAGCATAGACTTTTCAACTGCCTAAGGGTGTTTTCAAGCTCCTGTTGGTTTCAAGGAAAGATTCTATCAAGATCTCTGCTACTTTCAAGTAGAAGTGGTTTGCTGTCTGGTGTGAAGGCAAGGCTGTAGATCCTTTTTTTTGCCCTGCACAAAAGCTGCTTGATTTCCTTCTACACCTCTCTGCAGTGCTTTTCTTCATGTGTAGAGACTAAGCCCATTTCTATACAGCCTCTAGCCGTTTTATGTGAGGTTTGCTTGTGGTAAAATCCCTCTATCAATGGGACCTCAATGTTGTTCTCACCCAGCTGATGCAAGCTCCATTTGAGCTGATTGATTCACATCATCTGAAGTATTGGACCTGGAAGGTCTCGTTTTTGGTGGCAGTTACTTCAGCTTGCAGGGTGAGTGAGCTTCAGGCCCTAGTAGCGATCTGCTGTATACAGTTTCATTATAATAGAGTAGTTCTCAGTGTGCATCCTAAGTTCTTTCCTAAAGTAGTGTCTTAGTTCTGTCTTTGGCAGTTGACCCTGCAACATTTTTCCTGAAACTCATGCTCATCCTGGTGAATGCACACTGCACCCTTTAGCCTGCAGGTGAGTCAGCCTTCTATCTCTAGTGGACTAAAGCCCTTAGACAGTGTACCCAGCTTTTAAAATTTTTTTTTTACCCAAATAGGTTCAGGCCAGCCATTAGTTGGCTATAGACTGCATCTTCTTCACTTATGCACAGGCTGGACTGACCCTGGAGATCATGTCATGGCTCACAGAATCGGAGCCATGGTAGAATTAGTAGTCCACTTGAAGTCAGCCTCTCTTGAGATATCTTCAGCCCACACATTTACATCTCATTACTGCCTTGATCAGAATCCCAGATGTGACAACTAGTTTGGTCAGACAGTCTAGAATCCAGCTCCACCCTCCTAGGCCGTTTCTGTTCTAGGCTGTACCTTCACAACAGTAAATTATTGGTTGTTTAGTTATTAGTTGTGGCTGGTCCTGGTTTTGCAAGACCCTATTGACTGTGCCTGGTTGTTTGCAGTGACCCTGCTACTTAGGGTATTCCTATCTATGATAATCTACTGTCCTTGGAGAAAATGAAGTTAGCTGTAGAATGTGTTTTTTGAGGACAGCTAGTCATAGATAATCACATCCCTCCCACCTCCTGTAGCATTTGAATTTTCTCTACCCCTATCTGAAGGAGGGTTCTATGTGCGTTGAGCATGTGCGAGGGCACATATGCATGCTCAATTGTGCCTGTGGAAGGCTTTAAGAATCCTTTGAGCCCTGGGCCATGACTGTGCTGCGGTAAATGGTGATGTTATATAGCAGCCCTCAGATTCCATGTATCCCTGGTATTGTTCAGATGTGCTATCCATAGAATTTAAAAAAAAAAAAACCTGAAAATGATAAATAAGGCTACCATGCTTGTTGTCCTGATGGTTTTCTGTGTAGCTGTCAAAGAGTTATCCAACACAGAGCTCTGTGATAGCATCCATAATAGTAGCCATAGGCTGTAGCAGAGATGTGGCTAAAAGTGTCAAACCTATATTCTGGCAGCTGATCAGGCAAATCTATGACAGGATCAGACTGCATGAGCACTTGCAGCCACAGGACCCTTATCAAGAAGCTGACCATAGGTTTAAGAGCAACAATCCATAGGGGGGGGGTCAAGCTATTTCTCTAACACTGTAGATGGCATTGCACACTTTTCCTGCCATCTGGTCAGCATGTCTAGCACTACTGTTATAGCCACTGTCATTGCCTGTGGGTGCAAGTATACCCTGAAGTGCTCATTTATTTCTTTTGCCACCAGGTATATACTAGAGATCATCTTCCCCCAACCACTTTACTGGCCAGAGAGATTAGAAGAACTATATCTGACACCAGGGACCAACCCTCTCCTTAGAAGACCATGACTCTCTAACCTTCCCACATGGCAGGAGTACTGTATACAATTCTGGAGGCCACACCTAAAAGGTATAGATGGGATGGAGCCAGGCCAGAGAGTGGCTATTAAAATGGTCAGTGATCTTCATAGGGGGACAAACTTAAAGATTGCAATATGTTACATTACACCTTTACTTTTAGACCACATCTACCACCAGGTTCTAAGTGGTTTAGATCAAGAAAACCAAGACAGATGTTTGGGAAGTTTAGTGAGAGATAAATCTATTTAAAAGAGTAGTTTTTAAATTCTTAAAAGGATTAGAATCCAAAGAAAAATTAACACAAGGGAACAAACCCTTCTATAATTTTGTTTGAACTGCCAAGAGTATTGAAGATTTTGAATCTTTTTATACCCTCTAGTTCTATTGTTGAGCTGAAATTCAAAGTGAGATATCATATACAATGGACACTTCCCATCTTGTAGATCAAACAATAAAACTTGAACTTAATTTTGTCCTCCACAGGCAAATGATGCAATTCCAAAAAACAGGAGCAAACGCTATCCCTTTTCTGCAATGAGAAAATCAGTCTAACTGCAGTATTTTGTAGTTTGAAGCCTATGCATAATTTATTTTGGGGGGCGCATCTAAGAGTATAAGATTACAATAATCTAACTTTGATAATAATGATCGACACAGGTTTATTTTTGAAAGAGAAGGACAACCATCTTTCGACAAATTGGAAGATGGGCTTCTCACAGTGTCACCCAAATTGACTTAATCGAAAGGCAATTTTGGGCGTCCTCAACTGCTTTCCGTTGCGGGGACGACCAAAGTTCCTGGGGGCGTGTTGGAGGTGTAGTGAAGGCGGGACTTGGGCATCCTCAACCCATAATCAAAAAAATAAGGGCGTCCCTGACAAGCACATGGACGCCTTGGTCCTTTTTTTGTTACGACCAAGCCACAAAATGGTGCCTGAACTGACCAGATGACCACCGGAGGGAATCAGATGACCTCCCCTTACTCCCCCAGTGGTCACTAACCCCCTCCCACTCTCAAAAGAATTCTTTAAAAATATTTTTTGCCAGCCTTAAATGTATTACTTGGGTCCATCGCAGCAGTATGCAGGTCCCTGGAGCAGTTTTAGTGGGTGCAGTGCACTTCAGACAGGTGGACCCAGGCCCATCCCTGCCTACCTGTTACACTTGTGGTGGTAAATGTGAGCCCTTCAAAATCCACCAGAAACCCACTGTACCTACATCTAGGTGCCCCCCTTCACCCATATGGGCTATGGTAGTGGTGTACAGTTGTGGGCTTGGGGGGGCTCAGCACACACAGTAAGGGAGCTATGCACCTGGGAGCAATTTCTGAAGTCCACTGCAGTGCCCTCTAGGGTGCCCGGTTGGTGTCCTGAGGTGAGGGGGACCAGTGCACTACGAATGCTGGCTTCTTCCACGACCAAAGGGTTTGGATTTGGTTGTTTCTGGGATGGGCGTCCTCAGTTTCTATTATCGCCGAAAACGACCAAGTCTAAGGTCGACCTAAATTTCCAGATTTGGGCATCCCCGACCGTATTATCAAAACAAAAGATGTACGTCCATCTTGTTTTGATAATACGGGTTTTCCCGCCCTTTCACAGAGATGTCCTGCGAGGACGTCCTCAGAAAAACTTGGGTGTCCCTTTCGATTACGCCCCTCTTAAGAGTCTAAATTGCTCAAATTCAAAAAATTTTAAGTTTCATAGAATGAAAAATGAACTTTTCGTCAAAGAGCCAAGGTGCTTTTCAAATGATAAGGTCTGGTCCAAAATAAACAGCCAAGATCTTCATGATGGGGGAAAGTGTATATTTGACTCAATCCACCAATATAGGTCTGTGTTATCAAATAGAATTTGGTTTTATTGGTATTAAGCTTTAAAGGGTGTTGTCACATCCAAGAACTAATACAGGCGAGACATGTATGAACCAAAACTTGTGACAGCGAAAAGGGAACTGGGATAATAACAGAAATGTCATCAGCATAACTTTGAACAGTGAAACCTGATCTTGATATTTCTAAACCCAGGGACTGCAGAAAGTTGTTAAACACAGTGGGTGATGAAGAGGAGCCCTGGGGGACACCACAGGCATTACTCCAAGTATTTGACAAAATTCCTTTATACTTAACCCTATAAAAATGAGACAGCAAAAAGTCTCTACACTGGTTCAACACTCTCCCATCTATACCAATATGATTTAATTGAGAAAGTATCAAGTTGTGATCTACTAGATCAAAAGCAGATGAGAGCGAACTGAACTAACAAAGCCTTGCCATTTACAGATGTAATTTGACAAGCAGTGTCAGATAGAAATTGCTCAGATACTCCGCAACAGGCGGAAAACTTGAACGCCCCACGAGAGAATACAAATATGGGAGAGAGTGGGATGTTTGACTATGGAAAACCAAAGACTGTAGGGATGGATTCTTAAAACAGTTGTTTATTGATGAAAAAAGACTCGACACAAACGTGTTTCGGCCATTAGGCCTGCATCAGTAGTTTACAAAACACATATACACGTATACATTAATAAAAAAACAATGACTATACAGATATATAATTAAAATCACAGATAAAACAAGAAATTAAAATATTACTACTATTTAGCATTTCTATAGCGCTACAAGGCGTACGCAGCGCTGCACAAACATAGAAGAAAGACAGTCCCTGCTCAAAGAGCTTACAATCTAATAGACAAAAAATAAAAATAAAGTAAGCAAATCAAATCAGTTAATGTGAACGGGAAGGAAGAGAGGAGGGTAGGTGGAGGCGAGTGGTTACGAGTCAAAAGCAATGTTAAAGAGGTGGGCTTTCAGTCTAGATTTAAAGGTGGCCAAGGATAGGGCAAGACGTAGGGGCTCAGGAAGTTTATTCCAGGCGTAGGGTGCAGCGAGACAGAAGGCGCGAAGTCTGGAGTTGGCAGTAGTGGAGAAGGGAACAGATAAAGATTTATCCATGGAGCGGAGTGCACGGGAAGGGGTGTAGGGAAGGACGAGTGTGGAGAGATACTGGGGAGCAGCAGAGTGAGTACATTTATAGGTTAGTAGAAGAAGTTTGAACAGGATGCGAAAACGGATAGGGAGCCAGTGAAGGGACTTGAGGAGAGGGGTAGTATGAGTAAAGCGACCCTGGCGGAAGACGAGACGGGCAGCAGAGTTTTGAACCGACTGGAGAGGGGAGAGGTGACTAAGTGGGAGGCCAGCAAGAAGCAGATTGCAGTAGTCTAAACGAGAGGTGACAAGGGTGTGGATGAGGATTTTGGTAGAGTGCTCGGAAAGAAAGGGGCGGATTTTACGGATGTTGTAAAAAAAGAAACGACAGGTCTTGGCAATCTGCTGGATATGAGCAGAGAAGAAGAGAAGAGTCAAAGATGACCCCAAGGTTTCGAGCTGAGGAGACAGGGAGAATGAGAGAGCCATCAACAGAAATAGAAAACGGGGGGAGCGGGGAGGTGGGTTTGGGGGGGAAAATGAGAAGCTCGGTTTTGGACATATTTAATTTCAGGTGGTGTTGAGACATCCAGACAGCAATGTCAGACAAGCACGCTGAAACTTTGGTTTGGATGCAAGGTGAGATATCAGGGGTAGAAAGGTAGATTTGGGAGTCATCAGCATAGAGATGGTAGGAAAAGCCATGGGATGTGATTAATGAACCAAGGGAAGAAGTGTAGATAGAAAAGAGGAGGGGACCAAGAACAGAACCCTGAGGTACGCCGACAGGCAGAGGGATAGAAGTAGAAGAGGATCTACCAGAGTGAACACTAAAGGTGCGGAGGGAGAGGTAGGAAGAGAACCAGGAAAGGACAGAGCCCTGGAATCCAAATGAGGACAGGATATCGAGAAGTATGCTGTGATCGACAGTGTCAAAAGCAGCGGAAAGATCAAGAAGAATGAGGATGGAATATTGACCTCTGGATTTAGCCAGTAATAGGTCATTGGAGACTTTAGTAAGCGGAGTTTCGGTTGAGTGGAGAGGGCAAAAACCAGATTGTAGTGGGTCAAGAATAGCATGTGAGGAGAGAAAATCAAGGCAGCGGCGGTGAACAGCACGCTCAAGTAATTTGGAGAGAAAAGGAAGGAGGGAGATGGGTCAGTAATTAGAGGGACAAGTAGGGTCGAGTGAAGGCTTCTTAAGGAGAGGTGTGACCACAGCATGTTTAAAGGCAGCAGGGACAGTAGCAGTGGAAAGTGAGAGGTTGAGAATGTGACAGATAAAAGGAATAAGAGCAGGAGAGATGGCATTAAGTAGGTGGCTGGGAATGGGATCAGAGGAACAGGTGGTACATTTTGAGGAAGAAAGGAGAAGTGTAGTTTCCTCAATAGTAACTTCAGGAAAGGAGGAAAGGGAATGAGGGGAAGGAGAGAGAGGAGAACGAACTAGTGGAGGGAGAGGTGGTGAGGTAGAGAAAGCAAGGTTTATCTTTTGAACCTTGTTGTGAAAGAATTCAGCAAGGGTCTGAGGAGATAATGAAGGGGGGGTTGGGGGAGGGGGCACCTTGAGGAGAGAGTTCAATGTGGTGAAGAGAAGTCGAGGGTTAGAGCCAAGAGAGTTGGTCAGTTGGATATAATAATCCTGTTTGGTACGTAAAAGAGCAGATTGGAAGGAGGTCAGCATTAACTTAAAGTGTAATAAATCAGCAAGGGCCCGAGATTTCCGCCAGAGGCATTCGGCGGAGCGGGTACAGGAACGTAGGTAGTGGATATTAGAAGTCAGCCAAGGTTGGGGTTTTGTACGCCTTATAGGGCGGGTCATCAAAGGTGCAAGAGTGTCTAAGGCAGAGGATAGAGTATTGTTGTAAGAAGAAACAGCCTCGTTGACAGACGTGGATGGTGCCACAGTAGAGAGGAGGTTTGAAACATGGGAGGATAGAGATGAAGGGTCAATATCCTGAAGATTCCTGGATAAATTAGATAAGATAGGACGGGACTGGGAGGGAGGAGATTTAAGTGTGAAAGTTATAAGATGGTGATCAGAGAAGGGAAGATCAGAGGCAAGGAAACTAGAGGGTGAACAGTTGGAGGAGAAGATGAGATCAAGACAGTGACCATTTTGATGAGTGGGGGAGGTGGAGCATAGTTGGAGATTAAAGGAGGATGTTAAAGCGAGTAAAGATATTAATTTTTTATGTATATAGACCAAATAATAATAATTGTGTAAGCTAAGAACTGATCAAATAAAAAGCTACTCAAAGAAAATATCAATTTTTGTGTACATACTTCTATGTATAACCATACAACATTTATATATGTATTTGCACATGAAATACTCTTGTTTCAACCATAAAATAGTATGTTGAAGAAGAATATTACATCAAGTATGTGTACAGTCCCTTATGGATAGCTAAGTAAAAAAATGAATAAAAAAAATAAAGATTAAAAATACAGAGCGTATGGATAAATAATGTCTACACGATGTGTTAAAAATATTTATGTGTTTATGTAGGACAAAAACGGTTATATACATATAAGTGTGGATATCATTTCAAATCTGTATATGGAAAATAGAAATTTGAAACGAGTTGCAAGTAAAAAATAAATAAAAAATAAAAAAGATATAAAAATATACAAAAATAATAAATAAAAATAAAAAAATGGTTTATAATCGTAACAGATTGTGTCATGTTTGATTAGCTCAAAAAATGGGATAGGTAGTTGGATGGAAGAAAAGAACACAGAAAAAAAAGGGGTAGGAGAGAAGGGGGAGGGGGGGGAAAGAAGAGAAAGGAGGAAAAAAGGGGAAAAAGGGGAGGAGGAATAAAAGGAAGGGGGAGAAAAGGGAGGGAGTAGGTGAAAAGGGGGGGGGGGGGGGCAGGAAGATGGTCAAAATAAAATTAAAATGAACCAGAAAGCGTGAAATGAATATTTAGAATAATGCAGAAAAATGTGTATCAAGAAATATTGATTCATGTTCAAGATATACATACTAAACATACACCTATGCGTACGTATACATACATATATATATATGCATGCATGCACACTTACATATATATATAACCAGAAAGGTAACATATACCGGATGACTTAACCGGATATAATTCCGTTGACATGCTGAATGCTTTTTTGTAGGGTATATGAGTAGCTAAAAATGTGAATATGCTTAAACTGATACTGACCTCAGTCGACAGAGAACAACTGATACAAACATTTAGAAGCACGTGGTATGGTGATCAATAAGGTGGTTCTGTAACAACACAAACATATGAATGATGGGTATAGAGTTGCACCGCAGTATGAGAAGGTGTGGAGAAGAGTGATAAAGAAAGAGGAAGAAAGCCAAATGAAAAAAAAGAGAACAAAAGCCGCATTGTATCTCAGAGTGGGCTTTGCGCTGGAATTGTGCACAAACTTAGTACCCTGTTACTGACCTCAGTCGACAGAGAACAGTTGATGCGAACGTTTAAAAGCACGTGATGTGATCAATGAGGTTGGTCTGTAACAAAACAAACGTTTGATTGATGGGTATAAAATAATGGGAAAGAGGAAGAATGTGAAATGGAAAAAACAATTTCAAAACATGAAATGAAAAAGACAGAACAAAAAGGGGAGCCCACATTGTTACACTGGAATATACTTCCTGGTTTAGGCACGAATATAGAGACGTTCTAATTGAAATGCTTGAACATAATAAAAAGATAGCTGGTGGATCAACAATTTACCTTTAAAAAGACCTTTTCCGAAGAAACTTGCTCATAGACAATTGAAATGTCAGCATAAAACGAAAAGGATCCGGTTTGTATGGATGGTCCCTTAAAAAAATGAAAAGGCGCCAAAATGGGCGGAAATGACGTTGATGGACAGTTGTAGTGGAAATCGAAAGTAAAAATAAAGGGAATTCAAAATGTAGAGAAAAAAAGGGGGGGAAGAAATGGAAAAAAAACGGTTGTTAAAAAAGTGGAATACTGAAGTATTTTATGGAAAAGAAATTGTTAAAAACTCTGATGTAATAGCTGAGTGAATGACATGGTTAATGAGAGTAGATAACGGTGCTAGGAAAGAGAGCATGTGTGAATTGATGATTGGGCTATCAGAGGTCTTAAAACAGGTAGAATAATAGATGTAATAGGCATCTATATTGAGCGGTAAATATAAGTATGAAAAGTATATGTTTTAGGAAATTAAAAAATATGAACAATATAAATGGTTGATAAACAGAAAAGAAAAGGTGTATGAAAATATTGCTGTGATTTGATGTTGTTAAAAAAATAAGATGCCACGTCTATAGATGTGACGTGACTTTTAAAAAATTGCAATACTGATGTATGAAGGGAGAAAAATGAGAAAAAAAACGAAAGGGGGGAAGGGGAAGGGAAAAGAGAAAAGGACGGGTAATATGGGAGGGTGAGGAGGGATGGACAGTATGATACTTAAAATAAATGGTAAAACAGTTCCTATGGTAATGATGACTTAATGTAAAATAAGTGTTTGAGGAATCCAATAATGTGTTGCAATGTAGAAAATATCAGTACAAAATGAATTGGAAAGTGGAAAATAATAATACTGAAAAAATAAAAATGAATAATTAAAAACTAAAAAATAAATGAATAAAGAAATAAAATAAAAATAAATAAACAAAAAATTGATAAAAAATGAAAAAATTAAAATAAATATGAATAATAAAAGAAACAATAAAAAAATGGAAAATATATGTGAAAACTAAAAATTGTAACAATACTGAATAAGGTGTTGGATTATAAACAAGGTCACAAAACAAGAAGAATAGTGTAGTATTAATGATAAATTAAAACATTAATTTTTTTAAATTATATTGAAAAATAAGATACATTTAATAAAACATTTTTTATAAAAATAGGTATTAAACAATAAGAGTGTGCATAGGTTTTGAATGTATGCGAAAGTGACAAACTTTGTAAACTAATAAACTGGGGGTGTGGAGATACAGTTTATTTTGTCTAAAGAATAATTTTTGCGGGAGTAATATTGAAATATAAAGTATTCTGCAATGTAGAATTATTCAAAGGAAGGGACGGAAATCGATTTCATTATTCAAGCCTTTAGGGATTAAGGTTTGAAATTCATAAATCAGCTTATTGTTCCTCATGGAGTAATTGACTATCTAAATCACCACCTCTCCATTTTTTGGTGAATGTCCTGAAAACCAAGAACTTAATGTCAGAGATTGAATGATTTGCTGAGATCCAGTGCTCAACTAATGGTGCCGATAATACTTTCCTTTTAATTATTCATTTTTATTTTTTCAATATTATTATTATTATTTTCCATTTTCCAATTTCCAATTCATAGCAACACATTATTGGATTCCTCAAATACTTTTTTACATTACGTCATCATTACCATAGGAACTGTATTTTGACTTTTACCATTTATTTTAAGTATCATACTCTCCACCCCTCCCCACCCTCCCATATTACCCATCCTTTTCTCTTCCCTCCCCCCACTTTTTCCACTTTTCCCCCTTTCGTTTTTTCTCCCTTCAAACATCAGTATTGCAATTTTTTAAAAGTCACGTCACATCTATAGACATGGCATCTTATTTTTTTAACAACATCAAATCACAGCAATATTTTCATACACCTTTTCTTTTCTGTTTATCAACCATTTATATTGTTCATATTTTTTCATTTCCTAAAACATATACTTTTCATACTTATATTTACTGCTCAATATAGATGCCTATTACATCTATTATTCTACCTGTTTTTAAGACCTCTGATAGCCCAATCATCAATTCACACATTCTCTTTCCTAGCACCGTTATCTACTCTCATTAACCATGTCATTCATTCAGTTGTTACATCAGAGTTTTTACCAATTTCTTTTCTATAAAATAATACTTCAGTATTCCACTTTTTTAACAACCATTTTTTTTCATTTCTTACCCCCCCCCCCCCCCTTTTTTTTGCTACATTTTGAATTCCCTTTTTTTTACTTTCGATTTCCACTACGACTGTCCATCGATGTCATTTCCGCCCATTTTGGCGCCTTTTCATTTTTTTAAGGGACCATCCATACAAACCGGATCCTTTTCGTTTTACGCTGACATTTCAATTGTCTATGAGCAAGTTTCTTCGGAAAAGGTCTTTTTAAAGGTAAATTGTTGATCCACCAGCTATCTTTTTTTTATTATGTTCAAGCATTTCAATTAGAACTTCTCTATATTCATGCCTAAACCAGGAAGTATATTCCAGCGTAACGATGTGGGTTCCTCCTTTTTGTTCTGTCTTTTTCATTTCATGTTTTGACATTGTTTTTTCCATTTCGCATTCTTCCTCTTCCCCATTATTTTATACCCATCATTCAAACGTTTGTTTTGTTACAGACCAACCTCATTGATCACCACAGCACATGTTTTTAAATGATCGCATCAACTGTTCTCCGTCGACTGAGGTCAGTATCAGGGTAATAAGTTTGTGCACAATTCCAGCGCAAAGCCCACTCTGAGATACAATGCAGCTTTTTTTCACTTTTTTTCATTTTGCTTTTTTCATTTGGCTTTCTTCCTCTTTCTTTATCACTCTTCTCCACACCTTCTCATACTGCGGTGCAACTCTATACCCATCATTCATACGTTTGTGTTGTTACAGAACCACCTTATTGATCACCATACCACGTGCTTCTAAACGTTTGTATCAGTTGTTCTCCGTTGACTGAGATCAGTATCAGGGCAATAAGTTTAAGCATATTCACATTTTTAGTCACTCATATACCCTACAAAAAAGCGTTCAGCATGTCAACGGAATTATATCCGTTTAAGTCATCCAGTATATGTTACCTTTCTGGTTATATATACATGTAAGTGTGCAAGCGTGCATATATATATGTATGTATATGTACGCATAGCTATATGTATATCTTGAACATGAATCAATATTTCTTGATACACATTTTTCTGCTTTATTTTAAATATTCATTTCACGCTTTCTGGTTCATTTTAATTTTATTTTGACCATCTTCCTGCCCCCCCCCCCCTTTCACCTACTCCCTCCATTTCCCCTCCCTTTTCCCCCTTCTTTCCCCTTCCCCCTTTTCTTCCCCCTCCCCTTTTCCCCCTTTTTTCCTCCCTTTCTCTTCTTTCCCCCCTCCCACTCTCTCCCCTTCCCCCCTTCTCTCCTTCCCCCCCTTTTTTTCTGTTTTCTTCCATACACCTACCTATCCCATTTTTTAGCTAATCAAAGCCACATGACGCAATCCGTTACAATTATAAACTGTTTTGTTTTGATTTATTAATTATTTTTTTATTTTTATATGTTTTATCTTTTTATATTTTTTTGTTTATTTTTTATTATTTATTTTGTACTTGTTTTTTTACTTGCAACTCGCTATTTTCCATATACGGATTTGAAATGATATCCACACTTCAGTTTCTATCAACGTTTCATTACCATTGGCTCTACATGTACTCATTTTTTTATAAACCAGCATTTTTTACAATTGTTGATCATAACATATAAATTATCTTTATATTTCACAGAATTACATATATTCAGACTCCTCTGCAAAAAGGTACATTTAAGAGAAGGTATACAGGTATATATGATGTGCATAGAGTGAGAAAGAGATATGTATACATGTATATATGAATGCACATATGCGTGTATGTACATATATATGTATATAACCATTTTTGTCCTACATAAACACATACATATTTTTAACACATCATGTAGACATAATTTATCCATACTCTCTGTACTTTTAATCTTTTTTTTTTTTTAATTCATTTTTTTTACTTACCTATCCATAAGGGATTGTACACATACTTGATGTAATATTATTCTTCTCCTTCAACGTACTATTTTATGGTTGAAACAAGAGTATTTCATGTGCAAATACATATATAAATGTTGTATGGTTATACATAGAAGTATGTACACAAAAATTGATATTTTCTTTATTTGATTATCTTTTTATTTGATTAGTTCTTAGCTTACAAAATTATTATTATTATTTGGTCTATATACATAAAAAAATTAATATTTTAATTTCTTGTTTTATCTGTGATTTTAATTATATATCTGTATAGTCATTGATTTTATTAATGTATACGTGTATATATGTGTTTTGTAGGTTCCTGATGCAGGCCTAACGGCCGAAACACAACATTTGTGTCGAGTCTTTTTTCATCAATAAACAACTTTTAAGAATCCATCCCTCCAGTCTTTGGTTTTCCGTGGTCAAACATTCCACTCTCTCCCATATTTATTTATTTTTTGAATTTGTATCCCACATTTCCTCACCTATTTGCAGGCTCAATGTGGCTTAAATGATGCCCTAATAGCGATCGCCATTTCCGGAATGAGAAATACATATATATATATATATATAGAGAGAGAGAGAGAGAGAGAGAGAATTTGCTACCGTCTCAGTTCTGTGTAAAGATTGAAAACCAGACTGAGTAATGTTATGTTTTATCAAATATAAGTCTAACTGAGAACCAACTGAACCTATAAGTTTTACAAAGAAAGGTGTAGATGTGACAGATCTATAGTTGAAAATCTGTTTGGCTCTTTTAAATCCTTCATAATGCATGTAATGAACAATTTCACCCATTCTACTGGGGGAACAACCTTGTTTGAGTAAATGTTTGATCTAATTAAATAAAATAACTTAAAAATTCTTGTGGTGAGACCATTAAAGGGGGGGGGGGGATGGAGCATCTAGTATGTAACATGATTTAGAATATTTATAGAAATGCAGAAGAGGGAAGATTATGATGGAATAAATACCTCCATGGCATAAATGCACAAGAGATGGTCCTCTTTCAGTTGGGAAACAAGCTTGAGAATGACGGGGCATAGGCTGAAAAAAGGAGTAGACTCAACAGTAATGTAAGGAATTGTTTTCTTTATTAATAGGGTGATGTTTGGAATGGCTTCCCACTGGAGAAAGAACTGTATCTGAATTCAAGAGAGCATGGGACAAGCACAAAGGATCTCTAAGGGAGAGGAAAGGACTGTAGAGTTTAGTCATTGGTATGGATAGGTAGGCTGGAAAAGATGTGTAGTCTCTATCTGCTGCTATTTTCTCTGTTTCTATGACTTTCCCATGTCTTACAGCTACATGCTCTACCTTCTTTAATAATTCCTTCAGAATCAACAAGGATGTGCAAATTGGGGTTTGGCTGAATCCACTCTTCGTAATCTGGACTTCAGAGAAGACTAGATCTAAAGTACAAGTTGTGGTGTGCTTCAGGCCACAAAACAAAACAACACAACTTCCACACCAACTGATTGTTGTAGGGGCAGACCTACTTACAAAACCCATTCTAACACCCCTTTAGGTAAAGATTCCAAAGTGCTTGATGTGGGTGGAAAGTCAAGGAGTCATGCTAAATTCTGGGATTGTGCAGCGATTACAAGTTCTGCAGTTCCCTTACGCAACACATGCAGTCCATTCTTATGTTTTTCCAAGCTGAGTACCAGGCTCCTTTTGTAGCCACAGAAAGGTGGTATATCCAAATCCCATCCCTTTTCCCTTTGATCTGCCCATCCTAGCAATGCTTTACCTAATGGTAGAGGCCTTGGAAAGGAAAACAACCTCCGCATAATCAGGTAACCCCAAATTTTGACTACTCGCCTATTGGGGGGGGGGAGAACAACGACAACAAATACTTTTTTTTAAGGGAGGTTTGGCCCTTGGTAACTTGGATCCTCAGATTAGTTTCTCATGGCTATAAAATCAATTTTACCCAACATCTATGGAGTGTTGTTCAAAGTACTAGGTCTGAGTACTTAAATAAAAGTAAAAATAAATATATTTTAATGCTTCAGTAAAAGTATAAAGTACAGTGAACACGTTTAAAAAATGTACTTATGTGAAAGTAACAAAGTTATTGCCTAATTAATACTTTTTGAAAATTAAAGTACCACCACTACAATGAATGAAACAATTAACATTTTTCTCCCATCAACATTATTGCTGTAAAATTCAATCCACTTTGCTTTTAGTAAAATTAAAGTTTTGAAAATAACTGTCATTCATGCAAGTGCACTTGTGAGTCACTAAAAGGTGTACAACAACTAAGCTAGCAGAAAGTGGATTGTTCAATCTGATAAAAAGTTCCTTCAAAATCAGGCCAAGTTGCAATATTACTGATGTCTTCTGACTTGATCTGCAGGTTTTGATCAAGGGAATCTCTGAAACACTTAGCAAAGAATACTTTATCTTCATTATTATCATTATCATCTGCATTAGAAGTAGTGCTGTCTGATTCATCACTTGCATCTTCATCTTTGACTTCATTATCATTATTATGATGTCCAATTACAAAAAAGGCTTTCACAAAGTTGGAATCCATTGTTTATTCTAATAATTTTTCTTCTGATGGCAAACTGATGCAAGTCTCTAAAGACTCAATTTAGTGGACAGTCACCCCAATGCAAAAATTTTCCATGGAATGTCCTTGAGTCTGTTGTGGTAGAGACAAATGCCTGTTCACCAAGAATTGCTACCAGAATTAGCTTCATCTCTCCTTTAAAGTGATCCAACTTACTACTGCTCTGTGTGGCTGGAGACCAGTAACTAGTTCAACAAATACAGGCAACCCCACTGTTCTTATAAGCTATATTAAATGAACAGCAAAATTTGAGATGATCCACTGTGGTTTTGCTGTTTCATTCACAACTGAGGAGTTGTCATTTACATCTCGCTTCCACTTTTCCTTTAACTGCAAGCATCAGATGTAACTGAGTAAAAGTAGTAAAAATTGGCAAAATTATTACTTCAGAAAGAGTAATAAATGTTATCCTGTACTTCTTTACAAGTAAAATGACAAAACTTAAGTACAGTAATTAGTTACATTTACTTAGGGGGTCTTTTACAGAGGCGTGGTAGCGTTTTTAGTGCATGCTAATGATTAGTGCATACTAAACGCTAGAGATGCCCACAGATGTGATGCCACCTTAGAGATGGTCGTCCTAAATGTTGAGATGGTCGACCTTAGAGACGGTCGTCCCCGCTTTTCAACCATAATGGAAACTGAGGACGCCCATCTCAAAAATGACCAAATCCAAGCCCTTTGGTCATGGGAGGAGCCAGCATTTGTAGTGCACTGGTCCTCCTCACATGCCAGGACACCAACTGGGCACCCTAGGGGGCACTGCAGTGGACTTCACAAATTGCTCCCAGGTGCATAGCTCCCTTGGGTGCTGAGCCCCCCAAAACCCACTCCCCACAACTGTACACCACTACCATAGCCCTTAAGGATGAAGGGGGCACCTACATGTGGGTACAGTGGGTTTTGGAGGGCTCACATTTACCACCACAAGTGTAACAGGTGGGGGGGGGGATGGGCCTGGGTCCGCCTGCCTGAAGTGCACTGCACCCACTAAAAACTGCTCCAGGGACCTGCATACTGCTGTGATGGAGCTGGATATGACATCTGAGGCTGGCATAGAGGCTGGAAAAAATGTTTTTTAATTTTTTTTTTTTAGGGTAGGAAGAGGTTGGTGACCACTGGGGAAGTAAGGGGAGGTCATCCCCGATTCCCTCCGGTGGTCATCTGGTCAGTTCGGGCACCTTTTCGAGGCTTGGTCGTGAAAAAAAAGGGACCAAGTAAAGTCGACCAAATGCTCGTGAGAGATGCCCTTCTTTTTTCAATTACCAGCCGAGGACGCCCATCTCTTAACCACGCCCCGTCCCGCCTTCGCTACACTGCAGACACGCCCCTGTGAACTTTGGTCATCCCCGCAATGGAAAGCAGTTGACGCAAAAAATCCACTTTCGATTATGCCGATTTGGGCGACCTCGGGAGAAGGACGCCCATCTCCCGATTTGTGTTGGAAGATGGGCGTCCTTCCCTTTCGAAAATAAGCTAGTGTCCCAAACAATAATGCTGTACATAAGGATACTTTTCTTCATATATATCCATATTTATATTTGATTATGCGACTAATCAAATTTATTTTTGGATGACTAAAGATAAACTTCCGAAAACTACATCGGATACAGTGTTTAGTGGTATGATGAGTGACAGCGACTCGAGTGGTGATGATAACATAAGACCTGAACACGCAGGTTCATTAAGACCTCAAACCTTTTTAGAATCTCGATGCCCCTCTACTTGCGGACGATGAGGCCACCAAACAAGATTCCAGACACAAGAGAATTATGGCGATCCTCCGAGTTCAGGGAGACATTACCAAACTCGGGCTTGCACAACCCAAAATCAGCAATAATTAATATTTCATCGTATGTACTGACGGTGGCTCAAGAACAACTTTTAAATTTAGGGTTAGGGTTTGTACCCTCGGTCAGATATGATCCCTTCGCCACATGAGTGTCACTTTTCAAATTCTTTAGGAAGCTACATTTAAAAAGATGTTTTCTTTTTCACCTGCCTTCTCCTGATATTTCTATTGTGCAACCGAAATTTACCTGGATGCCTTCTGAACATCTGGATTCTTCTGTTTGTGCATTTCAAAACTGTATTTTACATGATTTAGAACAAATGGAAAAACGTCAGGATTTGAAATTTCATACACAGAATTTATCTAAAAGACAACATGAGGCTCTAGTATGGTTACAAAATCAGCAAGAAGCTTTGATTGTTCATGCGGACAGGGGAGGAGCAGTAACATTATGGGACACAAATATCTGTTGGAAGGTCAGAAGCAATTGGAAGATGATATAACTTACAAGAAGCTTCCTTCAGATCCTACCTTGGAACTTCAAGGTGCAATCAAAGAACTTATATTAGAAGCAACAAGTAATTCTATATTAACTTCACAAGAAGCCCGCTTTCTGATCTGTGAATATCTTAATGTACCTAGAATTTACTTCCTCCCTAAAGCCCATAAGAATATTGAAGAACCTCTGGGTCACCCTATTGTGGCGTTATGTAACACTGTTGTGGAACCTTTGTCAAAATTCCTAGATTTTTTTCTGAAACCTGTAGCACATCAGGTTAAGTCACATTTGCAGGACACTACAGATTTTTACACTGTCTTCAGGAGGTGGAGCTTTTTGAGGAGTCCATTTTTGTGACAGTTGATGCTACTTCACTCTATACTGTCATTCTGCAGGATGAAGCTTTATTAACTATTTCTGAGATACTTGATGATCGTCCCTTGCCTCAACGCATATCTACACAGTTTTTGATGAAGTTGGCACACCTTGTTATTAGTAAGAACTATTTCTTTTTCCAGAAGGAATATTATGAGCAAAAACAAGGAATAGCGAAGGAGGCAACTTTAGCTCCGTCTCTGGCAAAACATTATCTAGCAAAATTTGAAGAACAATTTGTGTATGGCTCTGCTGAATTTCAATTTGTTTCCTTTTGAAAACGCTAACTGGACGATATTCTTTTAATCTGGAATGGTTCTTCTCAATCTTTACTGCTTTTTATGGAGAAGTTGAATTCTTTTCAACATAATTTGAAATTTATGTTTCACTATTATTCTCAAGGTTTGGAATTTCTAGATGTATGGATATTTAGGGTAGGGAATCAAATACACACTATTCTTTTTCAAAAACCCACTGCACGAAATACTTTGTGTTGCATTTCTCTAGCTCTCATCCTTACCATCTGAAAGCTAGCCTGCCCATTAGTCAATTTTTAAGAATAAAAAGAATCTGTTCTAATAGCACTGCATTTGAGACCCAAGCAGCTTTAATGGCGAAGCGCTTCCAGGAGAGAGGTTATCCGAGGTCTGCTGTGGAAAAAGCTTATTTAAGAGCGAAATTTTCTCAGAGAGACTTACTATTACAATATCGGTCTAAAGAAGAAGAAGATAAGTTAACAGCGGTGATACCATACTCTCCTTTGAGCTCTAAAATCAACGCTAGCATTCATCTTCATTGGCGCATGTTACAAATTTATGACTGTTTTTTGGAATATCCAATTTGCGCATTTAAGCGTAATAAAACCATAGGGGAACTTCTCACCTATAAAAGATTGGACTATGATAGCAATCCCTCTGACAGTTTGGGGCACATCAAATGTGGTTCTTGTCAGTGGTGTGATTTAATTATTGAAGGACCTATGTGGCAATATCTACCTCCTCACGTCCGATTTATGCACAATCATCTACCAACTGCTCAACTAGTAATGTAGTTTATGCAACTATATGTGCCTGCCAAAAAATTTACATTGGCAGGTCAAGCCGACCAGTAAAGGCTCGTTTAAATCAGCATAAATCGGGGATTAAAAATCAAGTTTTTACAGCACCGTTGGTCCAACACTGGTTAGAGCTTCATCACTCATTAACTGAAATCAAATGGAGGACTATAGATCATGTGCAGCTGGGGTGGGAAGGTGGAAATGTTAGCCAGTTATTGAATTTTAAAGAACAGCGCTGGACTTTCCAACTACAAACCTTACATCCTGACGGACTGAATTCTGAGATTGATTGGTGGTCTCTAATCTGATTGGTTATCTGTACAGTTTTTTGGTCCAATCATAAGTTGTGTTTTGTCGATCAGCTGTAGTCTATTTAAAGCGGCCATTTTTTTCTTTTGCAGGAGCATGAATACTACGTAGCTGTGAGTGTAATGGAAATTTAATATATCACAGTAGGAATGTAAGTTAAGAGATTTTTTTGTTATTAGTTTTGATATATTTTTTGTTTTTTTAGAGAGCCTCTTCCCTGAGGAAGTTAGTCGAAACCTGGCCAAGTCGGCGGAGGTTCTCCTGTTGTTAAAAGCTGCTGCCAATTTAAAAAGATAAGTGTTGTTTTTTCACTATCCACGCTTTGGAAAAATGTTTGACACTGAAGATGTTTAAAATTGATATAATTTAAAAAAATATTGAGGGTGATCCTATGACGATTTGCGCCACAACCATTTTTTTCTTTTTAGAATAAGGTACGCTGAGTCCTATGGTGTGAGCTGCATTAATATCTGAAGATCCCCATATTAAGCTTGACAAAAAATATTTAAGAATCGCTTGATTGCACTCTTGGCTATAAATTCTAACCAAATCAATTTCTGCTATAGGAATATATGGGCATCTCTAGCATTTAACACATGCTTATTTTCAGTGCTCACTAAAAGCGCAAGCGCATCTTTGTAAAAGGACCCCTTAGTTATCATACAACACTGCTTCTGTGCTGCTGCCTCTTATTGCTGACTCTCCTCACTCCTCCTCTTAGCTCACTGTCCTAGCTACAAAGATAAAGGCCCTTCGGTGTGCAAAAGTTTAGGAGGTACCAGTTCTAGGCAGAGATTCTTCTCAGTCCCAAGAAGGTTTATTGTATTTGATAAACCACTTTCTTATTATCATCAGCAATATGGGTTACAATAATAACAAATGGTACTTTTAAAAACCCCAAAAAGCAAAACAAAAACACTATATATAACAAATAATAAAACCAGACAACTACTACTACTACTAATAGCATTTATATAGCGCTACCAGACGCACACAACGCTGAACACTTGACATACAAGCAAAATGGCTTGTAATACAAGTAGCTCCCACCTACATTTCCAGAGACAAAAGGCAATGTCAACATAGAATAAGGCTACCTACCTGCCCTCCCCCTCCCCCCCCCCAAAAAACCCCTCAGATTTAAAATTCATGAGAAAATAACCAGACCTTTAAAAAATGTTCTTTAATTTTTGATAATCTAATGTAATAAGCTTCCATGTGGACATTGAGAGGTAAACCATTCCATATACAGGGCCAGATAAGTTATAAGTAGACTTTCCAACAACCACACTATGGATAATAATGGAGATTGCAAGTGAACAAATCAAACCTGACACGATAGAAGGAGTTGAAGTGTGTGTGTGTGGGGGGGGGGGGGGGGGAATACTGAGGCTGTCCCAGTGTGTCAACAAAAGAGCTTTCAAAGATACCCAAAATAAAGTGTCAATTCTGATTATAAATCAGTGGTATAATACAAATATATTTAATAACTACATACAAAAATTGATCTGTGTTTTGAATGGTTTTATTCCTTTTTAAATACTGATCCTCCTGCTCCCAACAACAAAAGAATCACAATAATTAACATAATTTAAAATCAAAGTATGAATAAGACACTGAAGGTCTTTCTGAGATCAAATAAATCTTACTGTTGTAGCTTTCTGCAAAATGGTGAAAGCTAATCACACTAAAGAGAAAACACTGTTCAAAGGAAAAAGAAGAATCAAGTACAAGGCCTAGCACTCTAATTCTATCTCAGAAGGATAGTGATGTATTCTGAATCTTAGGTCCCTAAACAGGTGCTATGGACCCACAAGCATCTGGACTGGTCTGGAGGGGTGCTACGGAGAGAGGTAACAAAAGAAAACATAAAAAACACAATATGACTAACATGATGTAAATGGAAATGTTAAAATTAGAAATAAGAAAATACATATATATATAAATTGAAAAACAAATATCAGATTGGAACCCCCAGGATCATGGACTTGGTGAGAGACATTCCTGGAGATAAATTAGCTATAATTCTGTGCCATGTACTCTACATATATTTAAAAAAATGGATCTAAGGAAATGTACTAATTTGCATCAACAGCAATATTTTACATCAATGAGGTGGCTGTAGGTCCATCACAATGTGGGATCTTGCTAAGTCCATGCATACTTTCTTTCTAAATCAGAACCAAATTTCAGACCTGCTAAATTCCACACTGGATCCTCACAAGTGGTCTCCCAACCAGGACAGTGCCTGTTACTTATTCAGAAACTGGGATTTCCTGATACAGACCTCTTTGCAGTGCTTCAGTTTTCTAATGCCAGATTGAAGGTGAATTCAGTGTGAATCATCGCAGCATTGTAGCAACCTACCATGAACACATTTAGGGGAGTTACATCGCCACTCTCCCTTTTAGAGTCCAGATTTATGAAAAGTTTACTGAACCAAATATACCTTATATTAGTTTCCTTACCAACTGTTAATTTTGTTTTGTATATCAAGCTAGATACTAATGTTACCAGATGATCTCTAACTAGATATCAGATTGCATCTCTTCCTATTGTCAAGCAGGCATCTCTTCCTCAGATATGAGGGCATACCAATTGTATGCAAAGTCAACTTTCATTGTTAATCTCAGGTCAGCCTCTCCTGTTGATGTGTACAAAGCAGTCCACAGGTCACACACTACTGTGTCAACTACTGTTCCAGAACAGTCTTTGGAGAGACTGTTCCCCCAAACCTGCTTGCCTAATATGCTTAAGCTCCATTTCCCTGAGACACTGCCCTGGATAGTCATGAACAATATGAAAATTCTGGTAACCATCAGCTCTGGAGTCACCACTTGCTTGGCTGCATATTTCCTCTTAGTCTGCACAGAAAACAAAGTAGCATACCTATAATAGGTGTTCTTTGTTGACATTAGGATCATGCAACTACACAATCTTTTCCCCTTCTGATCTCTTGAAGTGCATGCTTTGATATGGGCCAAGGTACAAAGGGCAGCTAGACCAATTGGGGGGAGGGGACCCTGCACAGGCTGAGCAACACATTTCTAGATTTTTCTGAGCTCTGGAGAGCAGATTAATTTGTGTTTTTGTCAGATGACACCATTACTTGTGTGGCTGTAGGATCCTGTTCTCTTGGGAGAGCCATCATTACAGTTAATGAGGAAACACAAATATTACAAATTATAATGCAAGGTTACATCATTATACGTTGTATTTTACTTTCTGTTAATATATTTTGAATGTGTTCATGCTTTTCTAATTGTTATGTAAGCCACATTGAACCTGAGTTCTACTTGGGCTAATGCGAGATATGTCATAAATAATAAACAATAAATGGATAATTTAATAGATACCAATAGAGTATAGATAGTAGGAAGAGAAAGAAGGAAAGCAGAGAGAGGGTTAACATTCCTGATATATAGCACTGGATAACTAAAAGAGAGGATAGGACAGAAACAACAGAAATGGGAGTTAAGAGTACTATACTCTACTATGCACATCATAACCAGAGTAAGGGAACTGTATTTAGGGACTGTCCAGATTTAATGGTTCTGAACATAAGATGTTGATCTGTATATGCTTTTCTTTTTCCATAGGAATTAACCAAATCTGGAAATGTTTGATCTTCACCGTGAGGCTTCCATTGTTAACAAATTATTTTCTAACAATAAAATGTGATCTTTCTCCAAATGGCAGTTGAACAAAGCAATAGTAGGTCTAAGTGTGTTGTACAGTTCTATTTAATTTGTAAGGAAGACCCTGAAATAAAGTGACACTAACAAACTTTGAAAATGATTTGCTACCATGGATTTATTGCTAGCTGATGAGCATAACCTATACTTTCTGAACTGGTATGACTGGACTTGAAAGCAGATTAACAGGTAAGATCTTTTAACATCCCTTGATTGTTCTGAATTTCCCTTTCAGTATCCTGATTTCCTTGAGGCAGTCTGACTGCATTATCCTGCCGTCTACACAGAACCACCACGAGAGGTTAGCAACTGTACTTTATCAATGAACATGATAATGTAGCTACACTGCTGCTGGGTCCAAAGCTGTGGGTTTTTCCTTTTGCTTGAAGAACTCTGCAACTCAGGAAAACAAGATTCTGGATGGTTGTAGTTGAAGCCAATCATATGAAGAGGTTTTGAAGGACTTTTTGTGTGAAGGCACCATGGAGCCTTGAGGACAAATTAATGGAGTAAAGGCCTGATGATCATGTAAAAACACCTGTATCTACTGTAGATGACTTCAAGTGTGTAATGGAAGTTGACTTTGCATGGGGCTAGTATGCCCTGGCTTGGTTGGGTGTAGGGAAGTCTACTTTGTGGTAGCAGAAATTATGCAGTGTGCTCTTCAGTGGGAGATTGTGTGCTTGGCAACGCTTGTACCAAACTGTTTTGGATTCTGTGTACTTGGTAATGTGTGCCTAAGCACTTAACAGCAAAATATTGTGTTCCTTGGTATGGTGAAGATAATACAATAAGACTCTGGAGAGCTTATTCACCTGGATAACAGCGAGGTGAAATTCCAATACCACCTTGTAAAGAAATTTTGGTTTGGGATGAACTGGTGCATAGAGGCTTAGAATTTGCTGATTCTCCTGGCAATCAAAAATATTTCACAAATAAACAATCTGTAACGAGTGTGTAGTTATAACAAAGAAACTATCAAACACATCACTCCAATCAAAAATATTTTCCAGGAGAGGAGCTTAACAGATGTTTGCTTCAGTGGTTCAAAGGGAGGCCATATGAGCTGAGTAAAGACAATATTTAGGTCCCACACAGGAGACAGAATTTGCACTGGTTGTTTAATATTCATTAAATCTCTTATGATCTTGGAAATGATGGTGTGTATCAAGGGGGCTTCCCATCAATGTGATAATGATAACCTACAATTGCATTGAGGTAGAGTCTTACTGAATTCATTTTAGCCCAGTTTTGGAAAGTAGATAATGTAATTTAGGAGAGTGAAAATGGGACAGCAAAAAGAATCACATCAGTTATCTTTACACTAGAAGGTGAAGTGAGACCATTTGAGCTGGTACAATGAAAGGTCTGCGAGGAGCTATGAAAATATCTTTGATTTCTTACAAAACTGTGTAGCTATGAGCTACCTTTCAACAGTTACACAGTGAACCTGTGAACTTAATTCTGCCCATACCAACACCCAGAAGTGACGTAGGCACTCAGTCCTTGAAATATCTGCTTTTTCCCCACTATGCCTCACAAAAGTCTGTTCTGGTTATCATTGGCAATCATTCTACATAACATTTTATTTATTTATTTATTTATTGCATTTGTATCCCACATTTCCCCCACCTCTTTGCAGGCTCAATGTGGCTTACATTACATCATGAATAGTGGAAATACATAAGAAAATAGACAATTAGTATTGCATAAGGATCTTGGGTTACATGATAATGATAAAGCATGATAGTAGAAAACAAGCAATTATTGTAAGGCAATTCTGTATATATGTGTAGGAGTTCACATTTGTTGGTCTTTGTGGTATACCTTGTTAAAGAGATGGGTCTTTAGTAGTTTGCGGAAGTTAGTTCGTAGATCATTTTTAAGTTGTGTGGCAGCGCATTCCAGAATTGTGTGCTCAAGTAGGAATAGGTTGACGCATGCGTTAGTTTGTATTTTAGACCTTTGCAGTTGAGGAAGTGAAGATTAAGGAATGTGCGGGATGATTTTTTAGCGTTCCTGGGTGGTAGGTCTATCAGGTCTGACATGTAGGCTGGGGCATCTGCGTGAATGATTTTGTGAACTAGGGTACATATTTTGAATGTGATGCGTTCTTTAAGTGGTAGCCAGTGTAGCTTTTCTCGTAGGGGTTTAGCACTTTCATATTTTGTTTTACCGAATATGAGTCTAGCTGCTGTGTTCTGGGCCATCTGAAGTTTCTTGATTATTTGCTCTTTGCAGCCAGCATACAGTGCGTTGCAATAGTCTAGATGGCTGAGTACTATTGATTGAACCAGGTTACGGAAGACGGTCCTTGGGAAGAAAGGTCTTACTCTTTTTAATTTCCACATTGAGTGGAACATCTTCTTGGTTGTGTTTTTCGCGTGATTCTCAAGTGTTAGGTGACGATCAATGGTAACTCCAAGAATTTTTAGGGTGTCCGAAATTGGAAGTTTCAGTTTTGGTGTGTTGATGGTTGTGAATTTGTTCATGTTATGTTGAGAGGTGAGTATTAGGCATTGGGTTTTTTCTGCATTGAGTTTCAGCCGGAATGCATCCGCCCATGAATGCATGATATGTAGACTCTGGTTGATTTCATTGGAAATTTCATTTAAATCTTGTTTAAATGGGACGTAGATCGTTATGTCGTCTGCGTATATGAATGGGTTGAGGTTTTGGTTTGATAATAGTTTGGCCAAGGGTATCATCATTAAGTTGAATAAGGTCGGTGAGAGGGGGGATTCCTTGTGGAACTCCGCATTCAGGTATCCATGTGGCTGATGTAGTCGAACTAGATGTCACTTGGTATGATCGTGTGGTTAGGAACCCCTTGAACCAATTAAGAACGTTGCCTCCAATTCCAAAGTACTCTAGGATATGTAGTAGTTCCATGATCAACCATGTCGAAGGCGCTGGACATGTCAAATTGTAGGAGTAGTACGTTTTTTTAAAGTATGGCTCCTTTAAAATTCCCGTTCTATGGGGAAATAGGCTGTCTTGCTCATCTAATACAAGAAACTATCAGGTAAGAATCTTACACAATAGTCTATTAACCAAGGCATGCTTAGTTCCCCCTCTAAGCAGACAACCATTATTCGACTAGGACTTTTAAACACTCATTCGATCAAAGGGAAACAATGCCCAATTAAAGATCTAATACAGGTGATGATGTGACTTCTGCTGAATTTGCTTGTCTACTGTATAATTTGTCTGTACTTGAAGCTTAATATCTATCAAAATTTGCTGCAAAACATGGGTGGTCAAAATGACACATCTAATCTAATTACCTTTTGCCATACTAACAAGAAGGCATTGAAAATATACAAATGTTTACATGACTCATTCCCAAATTCCTGTCTTGAGCTCAAACATAAATGGGAATTGGATCTGTGTTATGATCATGGAGATATTCATTGGTTAACGTTTTGGTCTAAATCCAATAGACCCACTTTTTCTGCAGGTATAACCCAATCATCATTTTTTGTTCTTCATAGAGCTTATTGGACTCCTTCCAAACTGTCTAAATTAACCAGATCAACATCTTCTCCAAAATGTTGGTCTTGTTCTGCTCATATTGGTCATCTAAAGCATTTCCTCTTTCTTCTCATGTGTACACTTTCTTGAATCTAATATGGAAAAGAAAAAGTGCAATTATCCCTTTCTCCACACCTGTTGGTTTGGCATATGAAGTGATAATACTCTGTTCTTCAACCCCTAAACTCACACTTGGAAGATCAATATCAAAAACTTTTTAATACAATGATGGCTCTTAGCCACTCATATTTCATTAGAAGAATAATACGCATTTGAATTTTCATGAATGGTGGAATCATCTCTGTACTATTAGAAATTATGAAGAATCTGCAACTTTTAAATTTTGTCAATTATCCACTTTTAAAAAGCATCGGGCTCCTTTTGACCATTACATCAAAACTACAGCATCTTCTAGGGATTAGACCTTTTATATTTATACTTAAGTTTTTATATTAACTTTATGTAATGCATTTGACTTTTCTCTCTTTTGTCATATGTTATATTGGTTTTGTTTTTATGAAAACTCAATAAAAAGGATTTAAAAAAAAGATCTAATACAGGCACACTCACTTAACATCTTATATCTTACCAAGACCTGGCTACAAGACTCTGACATAGCCTATCTTCACCAGTCCTCTCCTCCTGGGTTCTCTTGTGAACTGTCCACACATAGATGGCTTAGCTATTCTATTCTCTAAGGAATTAGACATTCGAGTTCTCCCCACTCAGCCATTAATGACAATTGAATCTTAGCTTTACATTAATTACTCCAACTCCACTATATTTCCTTTTGCTTTATTGTCGTCGTCCCCCCCCCCCCACCATTGACCACATTCTCTTACCAGTCATTACCGTATCTTATCGGCACCTATTGTCTAACCTCTAGTCAACCCACTGTACTTGACATCAACATTCACTTAGATGACAGTAAAGCACCATTCACAGCTGAGTTTCTTGACTTTGCTCATGATCAGGGCATCACTCAACTAGTCACTTCCCCTACCCATGCTGCAGGACATATTCTTGATATATTAATCCCATCTTCCCTCTCCTCAGATATAAAAATCGCTTCTTTTGGTTTCCATGCCATAGATGAATCATTCACTTGTACCTATTCATCTTAATCTCACAATTCTATGCAAAGGTTCTCAAGTCAATATGACCCCCATATAGGGATATTAGTAATATAACTGAAGAGAGTCTCTCAACCAATCTTTCCTTGTTTGAGGAATTATTTTCCATCTCTTCCATAGCGGATCAGTCTCAAATGTGGAACTGTTCCTTATCTACTGCTTACAACTCCTTAGCTCCACTTATTCATGACCAAACATCATCTAGACATCATCATTATTCTTGGTTTGACAACTGTCTTATGAAATGTCAACTAAGACATAAGGAATACCACTGGAGGAAATTACATACTATGTCTAGTCTCAACATTACAACCACTTTAAAAATGAGCCACTCACACCAACTACTATTACCAATTACTTCAATGATAAAATTAAGACACTGCGAGAATCTATGGGATCTTTGATATCGGCTGCACCACCTGCATTTTCTAACACTCCCTCAGCAACAGATTCCATGACACTATTTTCGAAAGAGAAAGATGCCCATATTTCAACCCAAATCGGGAGATGGGCATCTTTCTCCCGTGGGTGCCCAAATCGGTATAATCGAAAGCCGATTTTGGGTGTCTTCAACTGCAATCTGTTGCAGAAACGACCAAAGTTGAGGGGGCGTGTCGGAGGTGTGGTGAAGGCGGGACTGGGGCGTGTTTATCGGCCGAGGAGAGATGGGCACCTTCGGCCGATAATCGAAAAAGGAAAGGCTTTTTAGTGTGAATTTGGGTCACTTTTATTGGACCCTTTTATTTCACGAACAAGTCCCAGAAAAGTGCCCTAAATGACCAGATGACCACCGGAGGGAATCAGAAATGACCACCCCTGACTCCCCCAGCGGTCACTAACCCCCTCCCACCAAAAAAAAACAACTTTAACAACTTTTTTACCAGCCTGTATGCCAGCCTCAAATGCCATACCCAGCTCCATCACAGCAGTATGCAGGTCCCTGGAGCAGTTGTTAGTGGGTGCGGTGAACGTCAGCCAGGTGGACCCAGGCCCATCCCCCCCCCACCTGTTACACTTGTGGTGGTAAATGGGAGCGCTCCAAACCGCCCCCAAAACCCACTGTACCCACATCTAGGTGCCCCCCTTCAGCCATAAGTGCTATGGTACTGGTGTAGAGTCGTGGGGAGTGGGTTTGGGGGGGGGGATTTGGGGGGCTCAGCACCCAATGGAAGGGAGCTATGGACTTGGGAGGTATTTACTTTTTTATTTTAATTGTTACAAGTGCCCCCTAGGGTGCCAGGTTGGTGTCCTGGCATGTAAGGGGGACCAGTGCACTACGAATCTTGGCCCTCCCACGACCAAATGCCTTGGATTTGGTCGTTTTCCATTATCGCTGAAAAACGAAACCGCCCAGCTCAAATCCACACAAATCCGATGCATTTGCCCGGCATAAACCGTATTATCACAAAAAAAGATGGACGCCCATTATTTTCGAAAATACGGTCTGTCCCGCCCCTTCACGTACCTGTTCTCGGAGATAGACGCCCATGGAGATGGGTGTTCGCGTTCGATTATGCCCCTCCATGTACTGTATGGCCATCTTTTAATATCCCTCCTAGAGAAGACATGATCCAGATTCTTAAGATCCTAAGAATTACAAAAGCAGGTTACAGGTATGGTGCCTGTTTGGGTTGGGTGTCTGTTTGCCTGAGGACAGATTGGTGGTCCCCGGGTGTTACTGGGAACCCCAGATACCCTATTGAGTGCTACCATCCAACCCCTAGGTGGGGTGCCCCAGGTACTGACAAGCGCTCAACCTGGTAGGGTGGAGCTGAGGGGCAGGGTATGTGAGGGAATAAGCAACATAGGGGCAGGAGTCACTGGAGACACTCCCTCACTGAGGTTTCAGTTCAGCCACTTCACAGCAGGTGGTGCTAGACCTGCTGGGTCGTTGAACTGCAGAGTCAAAGTGGCACAGAGAGGGTAGCTGCCCAGCCAGGAGACCGGGGCTCAGCAGTGAGCAGGAGAAAAAGGCCATCAGGCAGAACAGGGAGGCCCTGGAGGCGAGAAGCCACCCTGGAGTGTGGGTCTCCACAACATAGTGTGTAGAACCTGCCCGACCTGATACAAGGAAGTTGACTGACATGATACAAGATAGGCTAAGCTTTAAATCTAATAAGAATGCTGTTCTTGGGGTCTGACTGGAAGCAGACCTGTGTGTGGATACTGTAGGCTTAAAGCTAGTAGCTACCACCTATGTAAAGGTTGACTCTGAACCTAATAGGTTTTATTCTTTATTTTGCTGCACTGTGAAGAAACAGGACTTAGTGTCTGGTTAATAAAGGATTTTTTGTTCAGTTCTCCCTTGTCTGGCTGTATTTAGTGGAGGCTCCCTGCACCAACTCGGCTCACACAATCATATATGATTTGGACTATTCTTCCCAATGTACATCATTTACCATTTGTCCAAATTAAATTTCATCTGCCATTTGGATGGCCAGTCTTCCTGCAATTTTTCAGTCTGCATGTGTTTTAACAACCTTGAATAGTTTTGTATCATTTGCAAATTTAATCACATCACTCGTCATCTCAATTTCCAGATCATTTATAAATATGGTCAATAGCACCGGTCCCATTACAGATGCCTGTGGCACTCCACTATTCACCCTCCTCCATTGAGAGAAATGGCCATTTAACCCTACCCTCTGTTTTCTGTCCAATAACCAATTTCTAAACCACAAAAGAACATCGCCTCCTTTCCCATGACTCTAATTTTCTCAGGAGTCTCTAATAAGGGAATTTTGTTAAAAGCTTTCTGAAAATCTAGATACACTACATCAACCGGCTCACCTTTATCAACATGTTTATTTATCTGTTCCATAATTTTATTCTTTATAATAGTTTCCACTATTTTACCTGGCGCCAACATCAGGCTTACCAGTCCTGTAATTTCCCAGATTACCCCTAGAACCATTTTAAAAAATCGGGGTTATATTGGCCACCCTTCAATCTTCAGGTACTACGGGTAATTTTAATGACAGGTTACTAACAGCAGATCAGCACTTTCATTTTTGAGTTCTTTCAGTACCCTTGTAACGTAACATAGTAGATGACGTCAGATAAAGACCTGAACGATCCATCTAGTCTGCCCAACAAAATAAACTCATTTTACATGGTATGTGATACTTTACATGTATAGCCAAGATGCATGCCATCTAGTCCAGGTGATTTAGTACTCTTTAATTTGTTTGGCTCAGTACGTCTTCCAGGTTCACCAAGACTTTTCAGTTCCAATGCATCACCCTTGAAAACCATTTCTGGTACAGGTAGATCTGTTACATCTTCTTCCATAAAGACCAAAGCAAAGAATTCATTCGGTTTCTCCGCTATGGCCTTGTCGTCCCTGAGTGCCCCTTTTGCTCCTTCATGATCTAATGGTCCCACAGATTTCCTCACAGGCTTTCTGCTTCTCATGTACCTAAAATAGTTGTTACTGAGAGCTTTTGCCTCTGTGGCAAGTTTCTCTTTATAATCTTGTTTAGCCTTTATCAGTGCTTTGCATCTAACTTGCCAGTGTTTTGTGTTGCTTTTCTTCATTTACAATTCCCAGGCAGGAACTTCACCAGTGCACCACCTTAAATGTTAATTTATGTTGGGTGTGTTGCTTCTTATTTTCTTCATTTGCAATTCCCAGGAAGGAACTTCACCTGTGTACCACCTTAAATGTTTAATTGATGTCAGGTGTGTTTGTGTTTTGTTCCTTTCTGTTTGTTAAGCTGCTCCCACTGCTGGGAGTGGAGCAGCAGTGTTGGGACTCTGTGTAAGGAAGTTTCTGAGATAGTTCTCCTCTGCAGTAAAGGCACCTGCTGGGGACTTCTGTGCGAGGCTTGGTGTGCTACAGCCCTCTCAGCCTTTTACATGCTGTGCAGGGACTCCTGCTCTCACATTGCCTGCCTCAGGCTCTCAGCTGCCACCTCCTTCTCTTCCTTCTGTCTCCATTTCCCAGCTGCCTTTTCTCCAGAATTTGTTCTCTTCCTCCATGAGGTTTTTTTGCTGAAGCGTTCTCAGGCTTCCGAGGACCCGGGTCAGGGGTTCAGCGCCCCTCAATTGGAACCTATCAAAAGGATTCCCCACAGTCTCCTGTACCCTCGTAAAGTAGTTTATCTACTAGGTCCTTACAGACTGTGTTGCTTGAGGTATTGAAGGAAACTGCCTCTGACTGAGGCTGATGATCCTACTGCAGCTAGGATGTTCCACAAGGAGGAATTAACTGCCTTTATTACTAAAAGCCTTGAAGAAACTCAATATTTCTTCTCCACTCATGCATTCTGCCTCAGTGTTCAATTTCATGGCGGCTAATACTAAAAAAAAGCTTCCTAGATGCTTTCCTGTTCATGAGGCTATGCAGGAGTTGATCTAAACTCAGTGGGCTTCTCCGGATGCAGGTCTTAAGAATGGCCAGGGCTATGACTCACCTCTATCCTGTTCTCCGGAGGAGCTGAAGATGTTACAGCTCCCTAAGATAGATGCCTTGGTGATTACAGTAACCAAGAAGACCACTCTTACTGTAGAAGGGGGTATAGTTCTCAAAAATGTTCAGGATAGAAAGCTGGAATTTTCTTTGAAGCTAGCCTTTGAAATTTCTGCCTTGTGTATACAAGCCTTAGTTTGTAGCTTGGTCCTGCTTGTCTTGGATCCAGAGAGCTGTGGATGCCCACTCTACTTTGGAACCCTCAGTTTCTGGGTACTTTCCTTTGACTGAAACAGGCTTGGCATATCTGGCTGATGTGCTGTATGATTTGGTCAAGGCATCAGCTAAGCAAATGCCCTTGGCAGTAACAACCACATGTTTATTGTAGCTCCAACACTGGGCAGCAGTTGCTGCTTCCCATCAGCAGCTTACTAAGCTTCCCTTTAGGGATAAGATCCTCTTTGAGGAGGACCTAGACAAATTGCAGAAGGATTTTGGAGATTCCAAATCTCAACGGCTTCCTGAGGATAAGCCAAGAGGTTCCTTTCAGACTAACCAATCACACTTCCATCTCAAGGACCAAGAGGTATAGGCCTGGACACACTCCGGTCCATTAAAGACCAAGATTTCAGCACAGGCAGTCCTCTCATTCAGACAAGTGCAGTTTTGCCAAGCCTTCCAGGTCCTCTCTGGCTTCCCACCCTTCATAATGACAGGCTACCAGTCCACCCTTCCATCCCACTGGTCGGGAGCCATCTATTGGCCTTTTTCGAAGAGTGAACCAAGATTACATCAGACCAATGGGTGCTGGATATATCAGAGCGAATTACAAATTAGAGTTCTCTCCCATTGCAGAATTTTTCTTAATCCCTGTGCAAAGCTTCATCAAAGCGGCAGGCAGTGCTTTCCACTCAACTACCTTGCAGGCTTTGGGGTTGGTGGTTTCTGTCCCTGTTCACAAGCAGGGACAAGGTTGTTACTCCATCTATTTTGTGGTTCCAAAGAAAGAAGGCTCCCATTGGCCAGTCCTCAATCTCAAGAGGGTCAATGTTTCTGCAAGTCAAACAATTCCACATGGAAACGTGACCTCTACAGTAGCAGCAGTCTATCTAGGAGAATTTCTCACATCCCTGGGTCTCAAGGATACTTACTTCCACATTCCCATTTGGCATCCCCACCAGTGTTTCCTTCAATTCACAATCCTTGGGAGGCATTTTCAGTTTACAGCTCTGCCATTCGGCCTTTCAACAGCTCCCAGGACCTTTTCCAAGGTCATGGTGGTGGCAGCAATATTCCTCAGATGAGAGGGGTATCAAGGTTTACCCTTACCTGGGTGATTGGTTAATCAGAGCATCCTCCTTTCAGGAGGGCGTTTGAGTCATATCTCAGGGGATCACTTTCCTACAATCTCTGGGGTGGGTCATCAATTTTGCCAAGAGTCAACTGATGCTGTCCCAGATCCTGGCGTGTCTGGGGGTCCATTTCTACACCATTTGGGGCAGAGTATTACTTCCGGATCTCAGGTTGGAAAAGCTCCAGAACTAAATCCGCCTTTTGCTCAAGATCCCCAGCCCACGCACATGGGATTATGTACAGGTCCTAGGTGCCATGGCATCAACATTTAAAGTGGTTCCCTAGGCCAGAGTGCATAAGAGGCCTCTTTAGCACTTCTCCTTGTCTCGCTGGTCTCCAGAGTCTCAGAAGTATAATTGTTTGTCTTGGCTGCTGCAGGCAAAACTCAACATGCTTTTCAGAAAGCTTTTGACAAAGTTCCTCATGAGAAACTCCTGAGAAAATTAGAGTCATGGTTTAGGAGGCAATGTTCTGTTCTGGATTAGGAATTGGTTATTGGACAGAAAACAGGGTTGGGTTAAATGGCCATTTCTCTCAATGGAGAAGGGTGAACAGTGGAGTACCACAGGGATCTATACTGGGACTGGTACTATTTAACATATTTATAAATGATATGGAAATCAGAACAACAAGTAAGGTGATTAAATTTGCAGATGACACAAAACTATTCAAGTTTGTTAAAACATATGCAGACTGAAAATTGCAGGGAGATCTTAGGAAATTGGAAGACTGGGCATCCAAATGGCAGATGAAATTTAATATGGACAAATGCAAAGTGATGCACATTGGGATGAAGAATCCAAACCATAATTACCTGATGCTAGGGTCCACTTGGGGAGTTAGCACCCATGAAAAAGATCTAGGTGTTATTGTAGACAATATGCAGTGTGTGGCCAGCAGCCAAAAAAGCAAACCGGATGCTAGGAATTATTAGGAAAGGGATGGTTAAATAAGACCGAGAATACTATAATGCCTCTGTATCATTCCATGGTGCAAACCTCACTTCGAATATTGTGTTCAGTTCTGGTCGCTGTATCTCAAAAAAAGATATAACGGAATTAGAAAAGGTTCAAAGAAAAGTGACCAAAATGATAAAGGGGATGAACACCTCTCATATAAGTAAAAGCTAGAGGTTAAGCCTCTTCAGCTTGGAAAAAAAGACAGATGAGGGGAGCTATAATTGAGGTCTACAAAATCATGAATGGTGTAGAACGAATAGAAGTGAATCCATTTTTTAATTTTTCAAAACGTACAAGAGACTATGGGACACTCAATGAAGCTACATGGAAATACTTTTTTGAAAACAAATAGGAGGAAATATTTTTTCACTCAACGAATAGTTAGCTCTGGAACTCTTTGCTGAAGGATGTACTAAAGCAGTTAGCTTATCTGGGCTTTAAAAAGGTTTGGATAAGTTCCTGGGAGGAAAAGGTCATAGTCTGCTATTGAGACATAGGGAAGCCACTGCTTGCCCAGGGATTGGTAACATAGAATGTTGCTACTATTTGAGTTTCTGCCAGGTATTGTGACTTGGATTGGTCACTGTTGGAAACAGGATACGGGGCTATATAGATCGTTGGTCTGACCCAGTATACTATTCTTATGCAATGGTGGCTTCAGTAGAGCCACCTTCTGAAGGGCACTCTTGGCATCCCCACAGTGGACGGTGGTGAGCATGGATTCAAGCCTCAGAGGCTGGGGAGCTCACTGCCAGGATCATCATGCTCAGGGCCTATAGTCTGTGACAGAGGCACTTTGGCCAATCAATCCTCTGGAGTTCAGAGCTGTCTGGAAAGCTCTACAGTCCTTTCAGGTTGTGCTCGAGGGTCACTCGGTCTACATGTTGGACAACTTGACGGTGGTGGCCTACATAAATAGGCAAGGATAAACCTTCAGCACACAACTCGCAATGGAAGCTCTCCTTCTTTAACGGATGGAAAGACATGTTCCTATTCTTTCAGTATCTCACATTGCTGGAGCATGAATGTGCAAGCAGATTTGCTGAGCAGAAACTCTGGACACAGGGAATGGGAGTTCTCTGATGATGTGGAATTCCTACACTGGATATGATGGCATTGTGCTGCAAAACAAAAGTTCCTCAATTCTTCAGCTGAAGAGAGTCCGATTGAGAGGACTGCGCTGCTGCAGCAGTGGTCAGAGTCGGTATTGCTCTACATCTTTCCCCGATACACATGTTTTTTCACACGATCCTTCTTCATTCAGAGTGGGTGATACTGATAGCTCTGGATTGGCTGCGCAGAGTTGACAAGCTGTTTCTGTTTCTTCTGCTCGCGGCTCTGAGGCCAGTTTCCATGGAGGATCCATCTACATTTGGTCTTACAGCTTGGCTCTTGAGAGGTTGCAATTAAGGAAGAAGGGGTACTCATAAGACGTGATTACAATATCGCTGCAGACCAAGAAATGGTCCATGCTTTCGGCTTACACTCAAGTCTGGAGTGTGTTTGAATTAGGCGATAGCCCTATTTCAGTCTTTACTGCAAATCTTGGAATTTCTGCAAGATTGTTTTAAAAAGGGTCTGGTCTACAACTACTTGCGGGTTCAGATGGCACCTTTGGCTTGCTATCAGGGGAGATGGGCATTCCTCCTTGATGGCTCACCCTGATGTGTTGTTTTCTTAAAGCGAATGCTAAATACCTGTAGAAGGTATTCTCCGAGGACAGCAGGCTGATTGTTCCCACTGATGGGTGACGTCCACAGCAGCCCCTCCAATCGGAAACTTCACTAGCAAAGGCCTTTGCTAGTCCTCGCGCGCCCATGCGCGGCCGTCTTACCGCCCGAACCGGCTCATGTTCGTCAGTCCCGTATATAGCAAAACAAAGACAAGGGAAGACACAACTCCAAAGGGGAGGCGGGCGGGTTTGTGAAACAATCAGCCTGCTGTCCTCGGAGAATACCTTCTACAGGTATGTAGCATTCGCTTTCTCAGAGGACAAGCAGGCTGCTTGTTCTCACTGATGGAGTATCCCTAGCCCCCAGGCTCACTCAAAACAACAAACATGGTCAATTGGGCCTCGCAACAGCGAGGGCATAACTGAGATTGACCTAACAACTTATCCAACTAACTGAGAGTGTAGCCTGAAACAGAATAAAAAATGGGCCTAGGGGGGTGGAGTTGGATTCTAAACCCCGAACAGATTCTGAAGCACTGACTGCCCGAACCGACTGTCGCGTCGGGTATCCTGCTGCAGGCAGTTATGAGATGTGAATGTGTGGACAGATGACCACGTCGCAGCCTTGAAAATCTCTTCAATAGTGGCTGACTTCAAGTGGGCCACTGACGCAGCCATGGCTCTAACATTATGAGCCGTGACATGACCCTCAAGAGCCAGCCCAGCCTGGGCGTAAGTGAAGGAAATGCAATCTGCTAGCCAATTGGAGATGGTGCGTTTCCCCACAGCCACTCCCCTCCTGTTGGGATCAAAAGAAACAAACAATTGGGCGGACTGTCTGTTGGGCTGTGTCCGCTCCAGATAGAAGGCCAATGCTCTTTTGCAGTCCAATGTGTGCAGCTGACGTTAAGCAGGGCAGGAATGAGGACGGGGAAAAAATGTTGGCAAGACAATTGACTGGTTCAGATGGAACTCCGACACTACCTTCGGCAAGAACTTAGGGTGAGTGCGGAGAACTACTCTGTTATGATGAAATTTGGTGTAAGGGGCCTGGGCTACCAGGGCCTGAAGCTCACTGACTCTACGAGCTGAAGTAACTGCCACCAAGAAAATGACCTTCCAGGTCAAGTACTTCAGATGGCAGGAGTTCAGTGGCTCAAAAGGAGGTTTCATCAGCTGGGTGAGAACGACATTGAGATCCCATGACACTGTAGGAGGTTTGACGGGGGGCTTTGACAAAAGCAAACCTCTCATGAAGCGAACAACTAAAGGCTGTCCTGAGATCAGCTTACCTTCCACATGGTAATGGTATGCACTGATTGCGCTAAGGTGAACCCTTACAGAGTTGGTCTTGAGACCAGACTCAGACAAGTGCAGAAGGTAGTCAAGCAGGGTCTGTGTAGGACAAGAGCGAGGATCTAAGGCCTTGCTGTCACACCAGACGGCAAACCTCCTCCATAAAAAGAAGTAACTCCTCTTAGTGGAATCTTTCCTGGAAGTAAGCAAGATACGGAGACACCCTCTGACAGACCCAAAGAGGCAAAGTCTACACTCTCAACATCCAGGCCGTGAGAGCCAGAGACCGGAGGTTGGGATGCAGAAGCGCCCCTTCGTCCTGTGTGATGAGGGTCGGAAAACACTCCAATCTCCACGGTTCTTCGGAGGACAACTCCAGAAGAAGAGGGAACCAGATCTGACACGGCCAAAACGGAGCAATCAGAATCATGGTGCCTCGGTCTTGCTTGAGTTTCAACAAAGTCTTCCCCACCAGAGGTATGGGAGGACAAACATACAGCAGGCCTTCTCCCCAATCCAGAAGGAAGGCATCCGATGCCAGTCTGCCGTGGGCCTGAAGTCTGGAACAGAACTGAGGGACCTTGTGGTTGGCTCGAGATGCAAAGAGATCTACCAAGGGGGTGCCCCACACCTGGAAGATCTGGTGCACTACTCTGGAGTTCAGCGGCCACTCATGAGGTTGCATAATCCTGCTCAACCTGTTGGCCAGACTGTTGTTTACGCCTGCCAGATATGTGGCTTGGAGCCGCATGCCGTAACGGCGAGCCCAGAGCCACATGCTGACGGCTTCCTGACACAGGGGGCGAGATCCGGTGCCCCCCTGCTTGTTGATGTAATACATGGCAACCTGGTTGTCTGTCTGAATTTGGATAATTTGGTGGGACAGCCGATCTCTGAAAGCCTTCAGAGCGTTCCAGACCGTTCGTAACTCCAGGAGATTGATCTGCAGATCGCGTTCCTGGAGGGACCAGCTTCCCTGGGTGTGAAGCCCATCGACATGAGCTCCCCACCCCAGGAGAGACGCATCCGTAGTCAGCACATTTTGTGGCTGAGGAATTTGGAAAGGGCGTCCCAGAGTCAAATTGGACCAAATCGTCCACCAATACAGGGATTTGAGGAAACTCGTGGACAGATGGATCACGTCTTCTAGATCCCCAGCAGCTTGAAACCACTGGGAAGCTAGGGTCCATTGAGCAGATCGCATGCGAAGGCGGGCCATGGGAGTCACATGAACTGTGGAGGCCATGTGGCCTAGCAATCTCAACATCTGCCGAGCTGTGATGTGCTGGGACGCTCGCACCCGAGAGACGAGGGACAACAAGTTGTTGGCGCTCATCTCTGGGAGATAGGCACGAGCCGTCCGAGAATCCAGCAGAGCTCCTATGAATTCGAGTCTTTGCACTGGGAGAAGGTGGGACTTTGGATAATTTATCACAAACCCCAGTAGCTCCAGGAGGCGAATAGTCATCTGCATGGACTGTAGAGCTCCTGCCTCGGATGTGTTCTTCACCAGCCAATCGTCGAGATAGGGGAACACGTGCACTCCCAGCCTGCGAAGCGCCGCTGCTACTGCAGCCAGGCACTTCATGAACACTCTGGGCGCAGAGGCGAGCCCAAAGGGTAGCACACAGTACTGGAAGTGACGTGTGCCCAACTGAAATCGCAGATACTACCTGTGAGCTGGCAGTATCGGGATGTGCGTGTAGGCGTCCTTCAAGTCCAGAGAGCATAGCCAATCGTTTTCCTGAATCATGGGAAGAAGGGTGCCCAGGGAAAGCATCCTGAACTTTTCCTTGACCAGATATTTGTTCAGGGCCCTTAGGTCTAGGATGGGACGCATCCCCCCTGTTTTCTTTTCCACAAGTACCTGGAATAGAATCCCAGCCCTTCTTGCCCGGATGGCACGGGCTCGACCGCATTGGCGCTGAGAAGGGCGGAGAGTTCCTCTGCAAGTACCTGCTTGTGCTGTAAGCTGTAGGATTGAGCTCCCGGTGGGCAATTTGGAGGTTTTCGAGGCCAAATTGAGGGTGGTATCCTTGCCGGACTATTTGAAGAACCCAACGGTCGGAGGTTACAAGAGGCCACCCTTTGGTGAAAAAGCTTTCCAACCTCCCCCCCGACCGGCAGATCGCCCAGGCACTGATACGTTGATGTCGGCTATGCTCTGCTGGAGCCAGTCAAAAGCTTGCCCCCTGCTTTGCTGGGGAGCCGTGGGCCTTGCTGAGGCGCACACTGCTGACGAGAGCGAGCGCGCTGGGGCTTAGCCTGGGCCGCAGGCTGTCGAGAAGGAGGATTTGTACCTACGCTTACCAGAAGAGTAGGGAACAGTCTTCCTTCCCTCATAAAAAAGGTAGAGCTGAAGGCTGCCGGCGGGAGAACTTGTCGAAAGCGGTATCCCGCTGGTGGAGCTGCTCTACCACCATGTTCGACTTTCTCTCAAAAAATGTTGTCCGCTATCGGCAAGGGGAGTCCGCAATCCGCTGCTGGATCTATTCTCCAGGTCGAGGCACGCAGCCATGAGAGTCTGCGCATCACCACACCTTGAGCAGCGGCCCTGGACGCAACATCAAAGGTATCATATACCCCTCTGGCCAGGAATTTTCTGCACGCCTTCAGCTGCCTGACCACCTCCTGAAATGGCTTGGCTTGCTCCGGAGGGAGCTTGTCCACCAAGCCCGCCAACTGCCGCACATTGTTCCGCATATGGATGCTCGTGTAGAGCTGGTAGGACTGAATCTTGGCCACGAGCATAGAAGAATGGTAGGCCTTCCTCCCAAAGGAGTCTAAGGTTCTAGAGTCCTTGCCCGGGGGCGCCGAAGCATGCTCCCTAGAACTCTTAGCCTTCTTTAGGGCCAGATCCACCACACCAGAGTCATGAGGCAACTGTGCGCATCAGCTCTGGGTTCCCATGGATCCGGTACTGGGACTCAATCTTCTTGGGAATGTGGGGATTAGTTAAAGGCTTGGTCCAGTTCGCCAGCAATGTCTTTTTTAGGACATGATGCATGGGTACTGTGGACGCTTCCTTAGGTGAAGAAGGATAGTCCAAGAGCTCAAACATTTCAGCTCTGGGCTCATCCTCCACGACCACCGGGAAGGGGATGGCCGTAGACATCTCCCGGACAAAGGCCGCAAAAGACAGACTCTCGGGAGGAGAAAGCTGCCTTTCAGGGGAGGGAGTGGGATCAGAAGGAAGGCCATCAGACTCCTCGTCAAAGAAATATCTGATGTCCTCCTCCTCCTCCCACGAGGCCTCACCATCGGTATCAGACACAAGTTCGTGAACCTGTGTCTGAAGCCGTGCCCGACTTGACTCTGTGGAAACACGGCCATGGTGGGAGCGTCGAGAGGTAGACTCCCTCGCCTGCACCGGCGAAGCTCCCTCCGCCGACGTCGTCGGGGAGCCTTCCTGGGAGGCGGCCGCAGTCGGTACCGCTTGTCGGAGACCTCACCCCAGGCAAGGGGCCAGCCAGCGCCTCACTCGACGGTACCGGTGGCGCAAGCACCCCTGGTACCGGAGGGGAAGGGCACAACAGCTCTCCCAGGATCTCCGGGAGAACAGCCCGGAGACTCTCGTGCAGAGCGGCTGTGGAGAAAGACATGGAAGCCGATGCAGGCATCGAGGTCAGAGTCTGTTCCGGGCGTGGAGGCTGTTCCGGGCTGTCCAAGGTGGAGCGCATAGACACCTCCTGAACAGAGGGTGAGTGGGTCCTCCCGGTGCGATGCCTACTGGGTGCCGACTCCCTCGGCGACCCAGAGCTCTCGGTACCGATGCGGGAAGGTGACCAGTGTCGATGCTTCTTTGATTTTTTTCAAACGAAGCATGTCACCGGAGCCTCCCGGTACCGACGAGGAGGACGTAGAATCCAGCCGTCTCTTCCTCAGGGCCGAGGCCGAAGAAGGTCGGTCTCGGGGGGGCTGTACCGCAGGAGCCCTCAGGGTAGGAGGAGACCCACCCAAAGGCTCACCGCCACCAGCAGGGGAATGGACAGCCCTCACCTGCACTCCAGTCGAAGCACCACCGTCTGACGACATCAGCAACAGCGGAGGTCCCGGTACCACCGACGCAGCCTTCCGATGTCTCGGTATCGACGATGCAGAGGGTCGATGCCGAGGTCGAAGGCCTTGATGCTGTCGACGTCGATGCACTCGATGCCTCCGGTGCTGTTGTCGACGAAGAGCCCGAGAACACCACGTTCCACTGGGCCAATCTCGCTATCTGAGTCCTCTTTTGTAAAAGAGCACAAAGACTGCAGGCCTGCGGGCGGTGCCCAGCCCCGAGACACTGAAGACACGACGCATGCCTATCAGTGAGCGAGATTACCCAGGCGCACTGGGTGCACTTCTTGAAGCCGCTGGGAGACTTCGATGACATGGGTGAAAAAATCACGCCAGCGAAATCAAAATTCGCGATGGTGACGAAGGGCACCAAAAATAAGGGAGAGAGAAAAAACCCGTACCGAGGCCACAAAAAAGGCCTACCCCGAAAGCGAAAGGAAACTTACGTCGGGGAAACAAACTGGACACACGGGAAGGACAAAGACCGAGGTCTTTCTTTTTTTTTTTTAGCGAAAACGCGAAGACGCATGAGGGTCGACTTGAGGGGCGCAAAACGGCGGTAAAAACACAACCGTCCCGAGCGCGGACAAAAGAAGACTGATGAACACGAGCCGGTTCGGGCGGGAAGACGGCCGCGCATGCGCGGTGCGCATGGGCGCGCGAGGACTAGCAAGGGCCTTTGCTAGTGAAGTTTCCGATTGGAGGGGCTGCCGTGGACGTCACCCATCAGTGAGAACAAGCAGCCTGCTTGTCCTCGGAGAATGGGGTTAATCATCTTAAGCCCCCTCTACAGGCTCCATGCCCATCTTGGAATCTTAATTTGGTTCTGCAAGCTCTTCAGAAATCCCTCTTTGAGCCCTTGAAGAAGGTGACTCTCTCTCATCATAGCTTCCTCAGCTCATCGAATCTGAGCTTCAGGCCTTATCCTGAAGGGTCTTCCTTTCATTCTTGGAGGCAGGGATAACCATTAGAATTGTGCCTTCCTTCTTGCTGAAGATCATCTCTGCCTTCCACATCATTCTTTGTTCCTTCCCTCTTTCAAGAGGGTGGAGTGTGCAGCAGATTTTTGCTTCTTGTGACCTGGATTGGCTACTGTTGGAAACAGGCTACTGGGCTTGATGAACCTTCAAGTCTGTCCCAGTATGGCAAGTCTTATGTTCAAATTTTTGCCTCCTCTCCCCCCCACCCCCCGCTACACACCCAAGGACTCCAGCCAACTTCATGTGCTTCTGCCTATTCCTATTTCATCCAGCCAATCTAGCAAATTATTGTAATCTACAGTAACAACAAAATTAAAAGTCTATCTCCTTATTCAAAAGTAGGCATAGATACACTACTGTATTCTCTACACTGGTTGCTGGTCACTTGGCATATGAAATTTAGGATCCTTAAGAGTATAAAACTTTAGACAATCTTGCCTTCCTCCCATTCACCTACAGTCACGATTCTACAGACCTCCTTGATAGTAGCTTTTCTAAATGTCAGATCTCTGTGTGGCAAAAGTTTTTAATCAAAGACCATATTTTGGCTAATAAATTAGACATTTTGTGCCTGGCAGAAACCTGACTGAAGGGGATGAGGCCTACTTAACTCAGGCTTCGCCATCAGGTTATTCTTATATACTAGTATAAAAGGCCCGTTTCGGTAGGCAATGAAACGGGCGCTAGCAATGTAATCCCCCCCCCCCCCCGCAGCGTCCTTCCTGTCTCCCCTGCAGCCACCCATCTGGTCTCAGGACCCCCTCCCCACCAACCCTCCTCTGCCCCTGCAGCCACGCATGTGCAGTGGCCCTCCTCTCTCCCCTGCAGCCACCCATGGCCAGCGACTCTCCTCTCCCCCTGCAGCCACCCATGTCCAGCGACCCTCCTCTCCCCCTGCCCTCCCTGCAGCATCCCTTCTGTCTCCCCTGCAGCCACCCTTCTGGTCTCAAGACCTCCTCTCCCCACCTTCCCTGCCGCCATCCATGTCCAGTGACCCTCCTCACCCCCTGCAGCCACCCATGTCCAGCGACCCTCCCCTCTCGGCGCATCACCCAAGCCCCTACCCTCCCCCCCCCCTCGGCACATCAACCTCCTCGCCACCCGCAGCCGCCAATACTAACGCTGTCCGGCCGGTACAAAAAGAAAAAAGCCAAAAAAAGATTTTAAACCTGAAACACGGCTCCGTAGACAGCCATCTGGCATTGGTTGTCATCTCTGCAGCCGCTCCTCCTCTCCCCTCTGACGTCGCTGCGCTCCTCCGGGGTCTTCCTGCAGGGGCAGTGACGTGGAGGGGAGAGGAGGAGCGGCTGCAGGGACGACAGCCAATGCCAGATGGCTGTCTACGGAGCCGCGTTTCAGGTTAAAATCTTTTTTTGGCTTTTTTCTTTTTGTACTGGCCGCTGCTGCTGCTCCACAGAAGCAGCAGCGGCCGGACAGCGTTAGTATTGGCGGCTGTAGGTGGCGAGGGAGTTGATGTGCCCGAAAGGGGGGGGGGTAGGGGCTTTGGTGATGTGCCGAGGGGGGGGGGGTACTGAGAGCTGATTGGTAGGCAGGTTTCCCTACTCCTCCCCCTGCCTGGCTCGCGGTTTTGCAGGGTAGGGGCTTGGGTGTTGCGCCAAGGGGGGGGCACTGACAGCTGTTTCCCAGGCAGGGGACTCCTCCCCTTGCCTTGGAATCAGCTGTCAGTGACATCACTGACGTCAGTGCATTCTAAACTACCTAGCAGACCACCTCCGAGGGAGCCACAGTCCCAGGCACATTAGAATGTTGGCGGTGAGAATTATTATATAGGATATGCCATAGACAATCTGGACATGGTGGCACCCACAATTATCACTATCATCCGCCATGCAGTTTTCACCACTTCAACACCCTGATCTTGGAATACTGTACTGACTCACATAAATCTATCATTATGGGTGATTTTAACATCCATTTGAAAGCTCCTACTACTCCTAAGGATTTCTTTACGATGGCCAAAGACCTGTTCCATTCTCTGCCCCCCACACATATCTTAGACACAATCTTGTATAACTCTTCTGAAATTAGGTCCGACTGTTTTATCATCCAACCCATAATGTGGTCCAATCATGCACTTATTGGACTTGGCTGTCCTGTACCTCCTCCCAAAGATAAGCCCCCCCCCCCCCGGAAACTTCTATTCAGAGACCTTAGCAAGATTACCCCTCAGTCAGTGCAGACTACTATAGCCCCACTGACTGCCCACTTTACCCCTCTCCCTGTGGACGAACAGGCCCATCTCTGGGATGATTCCCTCAGTCAGGTGCACAACACATTAGGACCTCTAACCACCCGCATTACCCAGGCCACACAGATTAAGAACCTTGGTATATAGTAGACCTTCACTTGCTCAGGAGTCAATTGAGACGCTCAGAGCAGCACTGGAGAAAGATTTGTACAGATCAGGCACTTTTTTTTTTAATTACAAGTATGTTTGTAAATATAAGGCAGCTACTATACTAGCTAAGTGTCAGTATTACTCCAAGCAAATTTCTATAGCATCTCATTCCTCAGCCCTTTACAAAATTCTACACTTGCTGACTGCACCATCAGGTGCCTTAAAAGACTATAAATCTCCATCAGCTCAGGCTCTTGTCAGTACCTTCCATGATAAAATAACCATGCTTCAGACTGCAGTCAGCCTCCCTATTGCAAACCCACCTTTTCCCCTTACTGGCACAATTAGGCAAGACCAGATTACAGATCCTTTTAATGTTTCTATTCCAGATATTGTGGTCATCTCTGAAACTGTCTACTGTGAACACCACCACTGACCCCCATGATCCCATTCCTTCACTTTTGGCCAAATGCTATCTAGCCCATTCCATGGTTGCAGCAAGCCTTCAAACAAGTCAAGCACCTACCTTATGGAAGATCACCCACATTATGCCAAACATTAAACATTTAAAGGACCACACCTACCTGCCAATTATCGGCCTATTGCAAATCTTCTTTGTTTCCAAGATTACAGAAAGAATTGTTTTTTTCTCAACTGCAAGCCTTTGCTGAGAACTGTTGTTCTTCTTTCGCACCAAACAGGTTTCTGACCATATCATAACATAGAAACTACTTTACTAGGAATTGCTACCTTCGTTCTCCACAATCTACATCAGGGCCACACAGTTCTCGTTCTTTCCCTGGATCTCACATCAGCATTTGATTTAGTCGATCATCCTCTTCTTTTGCATCATTTTAGTGCCATAGGGTGCCAGGGAAAAGCAGTGACCTGGTTTCACTCCTATCTTGAGAATAGAATTCGTGTAGTGGATTGATACGATAACCTTCCTTAGAAAGCTGTATTGTCCCTGTGACAAAACAGTGGGTTTTAAGCCTGTAAAATGTATTATTTCTTGAAGTGTATTTCCCTAGTTTGGCCAGCAGGTGGTGTATATTTATGTTTAAAGCTGTTACAGAGAAATGACTGTTTTTTCTTTAGTCGAACACAGATAAGAAGTAAGATAAAGTATACTATTGAAAACTTGCAGTTCTGGGTTCTGATTGGCCCAGGAACTCAATTCATCTAGGCCGTACTGGCTTTTTCCTCCAGTCTTAGCCAGGGAGATGAGAGAGAAAGATCTTTGTAGGGCCCTGTGAACAGTTATATTTGATATCCTGTGGGCAGATATTATGTCCTGATCTTCCCAGGTACTATTTGGATAGTAAACAAATACTTAGGTTTATAAGTAATCCTATTTAAGTTACTTGTTACTGTTTGCAGGAAGGGGGGGCGGGAGGGGCGGTCCGCCCCAGGTACACGCGCTCAGGGCGTGCCGGCCCCGCTGGTTCCCTGCTCCCTCTGCCCCAGAACAGGTTACTTCCTGTTCCAAGGCAGAGAGAGCAGGGAACCAGCAGGCCCGACGCAGCTCCGAGTGACGTGCACTCGGGGCGGATCGGCCCTCCCGCAGGTAAGAATGCGGTCCGGGGGGGGGGGGGGGTGGGCCGTGCTGCACCCGGGGGGGGGGGGGGGGTGCGCAGTGGCAACCCGCCCCGGGTGTCATTAGCCCTCGCTACGGCACTGGTTTGCACCTTTTCTGTTCATTCTAATTTTTCATGACAATAAACATTTTTAGCTTATTGCCTCTGCTTGTCTGTACTGAATAAGAATCCTGGTGGTTTCTGTGTTGGGTCTGTGAGTGCTTTCTAGGAACTGTTGGACCACTGGGAGTGTGGCCCCAGAAACCTAGAAATCACTGGGGATTCACCCAGAAGTGGTTAGGATCCAGTCAGTGGGTTGAGGGTGCTAGTGTAGACTACAAGTGGCTGGTGCAGGCGAACCTGAGCTGTGCTGGGGATAGACCCTCTAAGTGGCCACAGGGTAGCCCCAGGCAGGTGGATAGGCATTTCATGACAGACCTCACTTCTTTTTAGTATGTTCTTGGCGCCGTTACTGATCCTAATACAGTTTCAAGGTCTGACATCATTTGTATATGCTGACATTCAGATAGTTACTAGTTTTGATCCTACCAGCATTACTGCAGTCCAAGCTATTAACAATAAGCTTGATCTCATAGCCTCGTAGTTATCTGCCAATAAAATGGCCCTGAACCCATCAAAAAGTAAGGATCTTCTGATTTCTCACCATGGTCCTTCCACCTTAAGCTCACAATTTCCACTCTAAATATATTAGGTGCCATCCTCGATAATCACTCAATTTTCAGGCACAAATCACAGCTGTAGTTCAGCGTTGTTTTTATAGATTAAGTCAAATTAGATCTGTAAGACATTTATTGTCAGCTCTGGAAAACGTGTCCATGCTTTCATAATTAGCAACCTTGATTATTGTAGCATCCTCTATTAGGGCCTTAGGATCACAGACATTCGCTGCCTTCAAACTTTCAATATGTAGCTATTAAGCTCATCAGGGGCGCACGGAAATATGACAATGTAACTGCTTACCACTCATGCATCAGATTTCTTTCAAAATTCTGCTTCTGGTCCATAAGATCTTACATGCTAATCTTTCCCTCTTTCTATCTCAATTACTTCAATTTTATTCCCATTGCAAGCTCTTCGGTTTAGTTCTCAGAACCTTCTTGCAGTGCCAACCTTTAGACATAAAATTTTAGTACATCAGAAAACAGATTTTCAGTGAGGCCGGCCTCAGTCTTTGGAATGCCCTGCCCTTATCCCTATAATTACAAGAATCTTTACCTATATGTAAAGCAGAACTGAAAGCTTACCCTATTCAAGGAAGTTTTCCCATAAGTCCTCCCTATGGTGGTGGTAGTGCGATGTGGGGTGCCCTGGAGGGCACTGCAGCTCTGATATACTATTCTCTTCTTTTCTATCTGAATGAAATTCTATTTCATATTCCTTTTGTCTGATTATTTATATTATTATACTTGTAAACTGCTCAGATAATTTGATGGGCACATATAAAGTAATAAATAAACTTGAATGAAGCCCCTACATTTATTGCTGCACTACTAAAAAGTAATTGGTTCATCCTGAATGCTAAGATCACAGAATCAGTTTTATTGGACATACCATTTTGATTGGTTAGCAACTCAGTCTTGTGTATTCAGCCTTATGAAATCCTTTGCTAGTAGAATTGAGATTGAGTAATGTTGCAATATTCTGGAAACAGCTTACTGCATACTTATTTAGACAGTCCTTTTCATAGTGTAGACATTATACAGGAACTCTCTACACAGCAGTATGTTTAAACTTGCTTTTATTTTAGGGCTGCATTTTGATTAAAATTCTTAATCGTGATTAATTGCGCAAATATAGCCCCTCCCCCCACGTCAGTGCCTGAGGGCCTCTCTCAATTTCCTCCCCGTGCACAGTGTCCGAGGTCCTCTCTCAATCCCCCCCCCCCCCACCCATGCACGGTGCCTGTAGTTCTCTCTGTTCCCCCCCCCGACTGCCTCTCCTGCATGGTCTTTCATCTCTACCTCCCTTTTCGCCCTGGCTATAACAATTGCCATACTGGGCCAGACCAATGGTCCATCCAGCCCAGTACCCTGCTTCCAGCAGTGGCCAATCCAAGTCATAAGCACATGGCAGAAATCCAATTAGTAGCAACATTCCACGTTACCAATTCCAGGGAACGCTGTGGCTTCCTCCACGTCCATCTCAATAACAGACTATGAATTTTTCTCCAAGAACTTGTCCAAGCCTTTTTTTAAACCCAGATGTTTACCACTTCCTCCCACGAGTTCCAGAGCTTAACTATTCTTTGACTGCTCGCAGTTCTCTCTCAATTCCCTCCACCCACATGGTGTCGGTGGTTCTCTCTCAATTCTCTCCTTTCCTCCCCCCCCCCCCCCCCCCGCATCGTCCTGCACTTCTCCCTCCCCTTTTGGCCTTGCCCACGGTTCTCTCAATCCCCCCCCCCCCCTCCACAGGTGGACGTGGTTCTCGCTCAATTTCCTCTGCCACATGATGCCTGAGCTTCTCTCAATGCCCTCTCCCTCCATGATGTCTGCAATTAAGTTCATAAGTATTGCCATACTGGGATAGACTGAAGGTCCATGAAGCCTAGCATCCCGTTTCCAACAGTGGCCATCCAGGTCACACATACCTGGCAATATCCCAGAAAACTCAATACATTTTATGCTGCTTATCCAGAAATAAGCAGTGGTTTTTTCCCAAGTCCATTTTAATAATGGCATCCAAACCTTTTTTAAACCCCGCTAACTGCTTTTACTACATTTTCTGGCAATGAATTCCAGAGTTTAATTACACGTTGAGTGAATAAAACATTTTTCAGATTTGTTTAAAATTTACTACTTTGTAGCTTCATCGCATGCCCCCTACTCTAGTAATTTTGGAAAGAGTAAACAAGCGATTTACGTCTACCCGTTCCACGTCACTCGTTATTTTATAGACCTCTATCATATCTCTCCTCAGTTGTCTTTTCTCCAAGCTGAAGAGCCCTAGTCACTTCAGCCTTTCCTCAAGAGAAGTCGTCCCATCCCCTTTATCATTTTCATTGCCCTTCTCTGTACCTTTTCTAATTCCATTATATCTTTTTTGAGATGCGGAGACTAGAATTGAACACAATATTCGAGGTGCGGTTGCACCATGGAGTGATACAAAGGCATTATAACATCCTCATTTTTGTTTTCCATTCCTTTCCTAATAATAGCTAACATTCTACTTGCTTTCTTAGCTGCTGCCTCACACTGAGCAGAGGGTTTCAACGTATCATCAATAGGGCCGCCTAGATCCCTTTCCTGGTCGGTGACTCCTAACGTGGAACCTTGCATGAAATAGCTATAATTCAGGTTCCTCTTTCCCACATGCATCACTTTGCACTTGCTCACATTAAACATCATCAGCCATTTAAATGCCCAGTCTCGCAAGGTCCTCTTGTAATTTTTCACAATCCTCTTGCGATTTAACAACTTTGAATAACTGTGTCGTCAGCACATTTAATTACCTCACTAGTTAGTCCCATCTCTAGATCATTTATAAATGTTAAAAAGCAGCGGTCCCAGCACAGACCCCTGGGGAACCCCACTATCTACCTTTCTCCATTGAGAATACTGACCATTTAACCCTACTCTAGGTTTTCTATCTTTTAACCAGTTTTTAATCCATAATAGGACAATACCTCCTATCCCATGACTTTTCAGTTTTCTCTGGAGTCTCTTTCCTGAGGTACTTTGTGAAATGCCTTTTGAAAATCCAGATACACAATATCGACCTGCTGCGGACTGCACTGGGCCTTTCCCTCTGACCCGGCTTGCCCTTTCTGAAAACAGGAAATTGTGTCAAGAACGGGCAGGCCGGGACAGAGAGAAAGGTCCTGTGTAGGCTGCAGGCAGCCTTTGAGTATAGCTACTGCTGGGCCAAAACTTTGCTGTTTAAAAAGGTACACCAGGTGTTGGTGGGGAAGGGAGCAATGCCGGACCATGCACAGTGGGGGGAGATACAGGAAGGAGGCACAAGGCAGGCAGCACACAATTATTAATCACAATTTTTAATCCTGATTAATAATTAACATGTTAATCACAGCATTAACCACAATTAACATGCAGCCCTATTTTGTAGGCAGAATAGTCTAGCAATGGAACTACAAGAGATGTTGGAGGGTGTATCTGGGAACACCTTGTTGTGAATGTATTTTAAATTATAAAGTTATATTATAAATTGTAACCGGCCTAAATGTTTAGACAGGGCAGGCTAGAAATTCTTTACATAAATAGAACGGTTAGAACTATCCCCGTACTATGAATGAAAGCACCAGAATCCTGACCGACAAAAATCCTAAATAAAGTATACGTGGTAGATCAGAGTGAATTACATCAAATCCCCTTTCTCTATCAGTTTTGAAAGAAATGGCACATTTGTGCCAGCAACAATTCTCCAGCCAGTGTTATCCAAACTTGATTTTTTTCAACAGATGCCAACTGTCACATTTCTTAAAGGTAGAAAACCCCCAAAAGTATTTACTAGTTAATATTCGGCCTGTGGCAGTCACTGACCCAATAAGCTGAATACTGACTAGTAAATGCCTGACTGACTTGTGGTGTTTTCCTACTTCATGTAGAAGCAGGTTTCCTCACCCTGATTCCCCCCACCCCCCCAAAGGCAATAAGCCCCAGATGAGGCACCCCTCCCACCTCCAAGGTCTACCTTTTCTCATCTAAGGGGCTCCTACAGGCAGGAGCGATACCCACTCACTCCTGCCTGTCATAGCTTCTTTTTCAAAGTGGCCACCACAACCTTTAGCAAGTACTGTGAGGATTGCTGCTAAGGGTTGCAATTGACATTTTGAGAAAGGAGCCACAATAGGCTGGAGTGAGCAGGCATCACTCCTGCTTGTAGGATCCCCCTAGATCACCAGGGACAGAAAAGGTAGGCTCTTTTTTTTTTTTTTTTTGGGGGGGGGGGGGTCCTGGTTTGGAGCTTGCTATCTTGGGATGAGGGGCACCAGGAATCTCTTAGACCTCTACCTGGGAGTAAACTGGGCAACAGCTGATATCCAGACCAGTACCCAATTAGCTCTATGGTTAAAATTAGCCTTTTTGCTCACCTAAATTTAAAGTAGCAGTGTGAATATCATCACTAACCGGTTTAGTACCAGCTCTGCCCACAGACCACCCTAACACTAACTGGACAGTACAGTTGTGGTTAGAGCTGATATTCAGTGGTACGGTCCAGTTAAGCGCCACTGAGTATCAGCAGATAGGAAGGTTCAGGTGTTTTAACTGGGCAGGAAGCTCTCCCACACGGTTAAATCACTTTGAATATTGGGCATATTGAAGTGTCAGAGGATAATGATGCCAGCAAATCAAAATCAATCATGAATGGCAGGAGTCTAATACTGAAATTATAGACTGCAATGCAGCCATAATCTCCACCTCTTCTAAAGATTTCCCTAAAATCCATAAACAGGAGTTTTTCCCAAATGAACGCCTAACCCTGGGTTGCAACCCAGGGTCATCTGATCCAAAGTTCCCCATTAATCTTGAGTTTTCTCATAAAAATACTTAGCCAGAAATCATGAATCTTATCTCAAACTATCTGTAATAACTTATGAGCCACCCTAAAAACCCCTACACAGTGGTTTCCCATCCCTGTTTGTTTAAAATTCACTCAGGAACCTATGCCAGGTTGGTGCAGCAAGATGGAAGGTGCAACCTTGGGAGCTGGTGATGAAACAAAACAGTATAGATAAGAACAAAACTTGGAAACAGCCAAGGGAATAAATAATGGCACTGGAGCCACACAGGTTAATAATTTATTAATTACCTGACACAGCCAAACCAGTTCCAGTTGAGTCATCAATGAATTCATATTTCCTTAGATTATACCAGAGACTGTCACCTATCAATTGAGAGAGGCCCACCTCCTGAGAATGTATATGTTGGACATATTTAAATGTTTATCATGTATAAATATTTCTTCTTGGGTGTATATAAAGACCACTCACCATTATAGTAGCTGCCCTCTGGCCCAATTCCAGCCTGTTTATTTCTTTTTGAAGGTGCAGACTCCAGAATAAAGGTGTGAACATACCCAATGAAATGCCTTACAGCAGTAATTCTAAAGAACTGTGGTGGAAGAGGAGGGGACCTTGCAAGGTGAGGGTCATGGTAATGTTTAATAGTCTATTAGCACCTCTTTTCTTTTTGTATTTTGTTTCTTATAGTATTTACACGTGTGTTGAAGGCTTCTTAAAGAAGTTTCATGTGGTCTGCTGACGGTAGTGGCAACAGGCACATGCTTGGAGAGAGGGGTTGGTAGGGTAGGATGGATTTCTCTGCTCCCGCTGCCTCAATGACATTCATAGTATGAAGCAAGATGGAATATCTTATATACTGATAAAGTACCATGCAATTAACAAGGGTGCTCAGCAAGGTGACAAAGAGGCAGATGCCACAAGAAGGTAAAATTATGTCTTACCTGATAATTTTCTTTTCTTGAACGCAGCAGATGAATCCAGGAACTTAGTGGGTTAAGTCCGCCTACCAGCAGGTGGAGATAGAGATAGACAAACAAAAGGCAGTGATGCCAGACGGCCACCTCCTTCCTCAGTTAGTATGTCATTCGTAAGCATTTGCTAAGGCCAAAAATATGAAACCAATAACAACCAGAAACAATCCTCACTATGAAAAATAGAGAACCAAATAAGAACTTTGAAATAACTGCAACTTGATCCAGAAATTGGAATCCTTTCTGTGTTCCCATATCTGTCTGAACTCTGTAAAAGAGAACCCGGAAGGAAAAAATAGCCACACTGCGTGGAAAATGAAAAAAACATCGGCTGAACTAGGGTGGGATCCTGGATTCATCTGCTGCGTTAAAGGAAAGAAAATTATCAGGTAAGACATAATTTTACCTTCCTTGTCACTTGCAGCAGATGAATCCAGGAATTAATGGGATGTACCAAAGCATTCCTTAATTAGGGTGGGAAGCCGACGCTCCCCGCACCAACACTCCCGCCCCAAAACTCGCAACCTCCCGAGCAGACACGTCTAGCTTCACAAAAGTATGACGGGACACCCAAGTAGCTGCTCAACAAATCTCTTCCAGAGATAAGGCCGACGCCTCCGCCCAAGTAGAATGCACCTTCAGGGCCACTGGAGACGCTCGCCCTTGTAGCAGATACGCTGCTCCAATGGATTCCCTAATCCAGTGAGCAATGGAAGCCTTAGAAGCCGCCTCACCTCTTTTCGATCCCGACAAGAGCACAAAGAGATGATCTGAGCGTCGAAACTCGTTAGAGATCTGCAAGTACCGAAACAAGGCTCTCTGCACGCCCAGGAAACGTAGTGAGGCAAATTCCCCCGATAATCCTCTCTTCGAAAAGACGGAAGATAAACTGCCTGATTGACATGGAAAGCTGAAACCAGATTAGGTAGAAATGACGGCACCGTCTGAATCGACACCCCTGCTTCAGAAAACTGCAAAAAAGCATCTCAGGAAGTAAAGCCTGCATTTGAGAAATCCTCCTACCCGAAGCAATGGCCACCAAAAACACTGTCTTAAGTGTTAGATCCTTCTCAGAAACCTTATTCAACTGCTCAAATGGTGGGGACTGGAGGGCTCGCAGTACCACATTCAAATGCCACGCCGGGCACGGCTGCCGAAGAGGAGGCTGAAGCCGAAGAGCCCCGCACAGGAAACGGACCACATCAGAGTGAGCTGCTAAAGAGGAACCGTCCAGTTTGCCCCTAAAACAATCTAGTGCGGCCACCTGCACTATAAGGAAATTATATGCCAATCCCTTTTGAAGACCATCCTGAAGGAACTCCAGAATAACCGGAATGTCCGCCTGAAAGGGCGATTCATCACGCAAAGCACACCACGCCGAGAAAACTTTACACACTCGTGCGTACGCTGCTAAAGTAGACTGCTTCCGTGCCCCCAAAAGAGTGGTAATGACTGGTCCTGAAAATCCCTTCTTCCTCAGCTGCTGCCTCTCAATAGCCAGGCCGTAAGACCAAAGCGGGAGGGATTTTCCATCTGAACTGGCCATTGATGCAGCAGATTGGGAGTCACCGGAAGTCGCAAGGGTGGCTCTGAGACTGCTCGAACGAGATCCGCATACCACGGCCATTGGGGCCAGTAGAACAACCGGCCCCCGATGCCGCCCTATGCGGCAAAGAACTCTCCCTATCAGAGGCCACGGAGGAAAAACATACAGTAGCTGTTGTTCCGGCCATGGCTGGAGAAGAGTGTCCAATCCTGCAGATCCTGGCTGCCGTTTGCGGCTGAAGAAATGGGGAACTTTGGCATTGCAAGCCATGGCCATGAGATCCATTACTGCTCTTCCCCAACGTTGACAGATCAGCCGAAAAGCCAACAGCGTCCATTCCGCTGCGTCCAAAAGAGTCCAACTGAGAAAATCAGCTTGAACATTGTCTTGACCTGCAATGTGCGCTGCCGACAGACTCCAAACATGTGCTTCCGCCCATACTAGAAGACGAGATGCTTCCACTGCCAAGGGAAGACTGCGAGTGCCCCCCTGCCGATTGATGTAGGCCACCGTCGTGGTGTTGTCTGAGAATACACGAACCGCCTGCCCCTGCAGAAGGTCCTGAAAACTCCACAGCTCATTCACGACTGCTCGCAACTCCATCGATTTATCGGCCAAGTTGCTTCGAGAGGGGTCCACGATCCCTGGGCTACTCGATGAAGACAATGGGCTCCCCGGCATGCAAGGCTGGCATCCGTTACGACTACCACCCAATTGGGAGACGCCAGAGAAACACCCTTCTGCAAATTGGCAGACCAGAGCCACCACGCGAGACTGTCCCCGGCCCGGCTTGACCAAGAAAGGCGTCGTTGATAATCCAGCGACGTCGGCAACCATCTGCTCAAAAGAAAATTCTGAAGAGGCCGCATGTGAGCCCTTGCCCATTGAATGACCTCCAATGTCGCCGTCATGGAACCAAGGAGCTGAACATAGTCCCAAACTCGGGGAGCGCGACGACTCAATAAGGTCCATACCTGAGAAAGCAATTTGATCCTTCACCCCTCGGGGAGAAACACCTTCCCCCGCTTCGTATCGAATTGCACTCCAAGATACTCCAGACTCTGAGTAGGAACCAGATGACTCTTGTCCAACAGCGCAATCACTCGGTCGATGACCACTCGACTCTCCTCTGCTTTCGTCGCCCGAATCAGCTAGTCATCGAGATATGAATGCACTTGAATCCCCTCCTTCCGCCCACCACCACCATGACCTTGGAAAAAGTGCATGGGCAGTGGCCATTCCGAAATGAAGGGCCCGAAACGGGAAGTGCTGACCCAAATCTGAGAAATCACCTTTTTGATGCTGCTTTTAACTCCTAACTCTTGTTCACTTGTTCAGAACCCTTATTTTATCATCCTCACTTTAATATTCCCTTATCTCGTTTGTCCTGTTTGTCTGTCCTAATTAGATTGTAAGCTCTGTTGAGCAGGGACTGTCTCTTCATGCTCAAGTGTACAGCGCTGCGTACGTCTAGTAGCGCTACAGAAATGATTAGTAGTAGTAGTATGGGGCTGCCAAATGGGAATGTGCAGGTAAGTTCCCTCAAATTGAGAGCCGTCAAAAACTTGCCTGGTTGAACAGCAGCAATAACTGCCCTTAATGTCTCCATGCGGAAGTGACGAACCCGCAAAAACTGGTTTACGAGATCAAGAATAGGCCAAAAAGCCCCTCCCTTCTTTGGAACCACAAAGAAGATGGAGTACTGACCTGTGCGCCTTTCGAGAGGAGGAAGAGGCACGATAGCCCCTATCCTTAGCAGGTCTCGCAAACACTGCAGAACCGCTGTCCTCTTGGCCCACGATCCACAGCGGGACTCCAGAAAAAGTCTGTGACGGGAGAGAAGAATTCTAGCTTGTAACCTTCTCGCACCACATCAAGGACCCACTGATCCAAAGTAATTCTGGCCCACTCTGGAAGAAACAGAGAAAGCCGACCACCGATCTGCTCTCCTCCCGAGTGGACCTGCACCCCATCATTGGGAGGCCCAAGAAGGAGCCCCCTGACGAGAGGGGGGTCCAGCCGGACGCTTCTCGTTGCGAAAGGAAGAACGCTGCCCAAAACAAGGACGCTGAAAGGCTGCGTTGGACCACCCTGGGCGACACCGGTGCGACTCTCTGAAACGTGACCTCGAAGCTCCTTTCTAGGTCTTCCCCAAAAAGCAATTTCCCTCGGAAAGGCAATTTAATGAGCCGTTGCTTAAAGATCATATCTGCGGCACAATGACAGAGCCACAGAAGACGCCGAGAGGAAACGGTCAAGGCCATGAGTTTGGCCGAAGCACGGACCAAATCATACAAGGCATCCGCCAAGTACGCCAGCCCAATATCCACCAGCGCCATCTGAGGAGTTCCCGGCATATCAGACTCTGAAATCGAATCCATGACAGAATGTAGCCAACTGAGAAGCTCTAGCCGCATAAGAACTACAAACAGAAGCTTGAAGTGTTGTGATAAGGAAGAGGCTATCCTACCCTGGTTAGGCCCCTAGAGGGCGCTGTTCCCCTAAAATGTCCAGGGAGAAGGGCTGGGTGAGTCACTAAAGGAGCCAGTAAGGGGATGTATAGCTGGAGGTAGCTAGGACTGAGGAGAGTCCTGGGGATAGAAACAGGTGCAGCAGGTTATGGGCTGGGTCCTGTTTGGTCATTAACCACTTAATACCCCTCCTGAGTGTGAGGGAGGAGGAGAGCTAGCAGCTGAAGAAGAGAGCTGGTAACTGAAGCAGGAGGATCCCCATGAGAAGTACTGGCTGAGCCCTTTGGACTGGTGGTGAACTGTGTGCAAAGCAAGGAAGCTGGCTGGGGTAAGAAGGCCCTAGAGATTGTCAGGTATAAGAACTGTGTGTTACAAGGAAGGGCTGTGGTCCAGGTTACAAGGAAGGACTGGGTGTCCATGTTACAAGGAAGGACTGAGTGTCCAGGGTCTTAAGCTGGAAGATTGAACTGACTAGGAAGAAATGTTTAAGCTGGAAGGACTGTTTAAGCTTGTAAAGTGTTTTAAGCTGGAAGAAGTGTGCCCCAGGAAGGGGGAATAAAAGATTTGTATGAGAAATATCCTGTTGGTGAGACCTGACTGTGTTTGCCTTTTGAGAAGCAGGTCACCCTGAGCAGAAAGGGGTAGTAGAATAATTGCATAAAATCTGCATACTGTGAACCAGCTCACCCTGAGTGAAAGAGGGACCTGGGATCCTGAGGTGGGAGCTTCACTTCACAATAGCCTCATCTTCACAGTGTCAAAGTGGTCACCTCAAAGGCACGTTTTAAAGAGGCCTCTAGCCGTCCGTCTTGCATATCCTTAAATGCCACACCACCTTCCACTGGAAGAGTAGTCTTCTAAGTGACCGCTGTCACCAGGGCATCCACCCTAGGTAGAGCAAACTGCTCTAAATGGTCCGCTGAAACCAGATACAGCCTGGCCATAGCCATGGCCATTTTCAGCCCCCCATCAGGATCCCCCCACTGGGCCGAAATCTTCAATAGCTTCATGCACCGGAAAGGCCTTAGAAGGTCGTCTGGTACTAGCCATCTTGGGGTTGACTGCCTGAGAAGCCGCAACCTCAGGGTCCTCTATATTCAGGGCTTCCAGCGCCTGAGAGATAAAGGAGGACAACTCCACCTTATGGAAAATCCTCATGGCGGAAGAGTCCTCTGGTTGGTCAGTGAGGACACAGTCCTCCACGTCTTCTATCCCCGACTGCTCCGAGAGAGCCACCACGGAGGGAGCTGCAGGTGACTGTATGCAGGACCCCTCCTCAGACCCCCCAAAAAGCCTAGGCTTTTTAAGGGAGGAGAAATCCTCTGGGGAAAACCCCAAAATCTCTTGGTTACCCCCAGATCCCCTGAGAGGATCAAAGGCTGAAGCTGTCGCAGCCGCATGAGGGAGGGGGGGCAAGGCCCTTTTCAACAAAAACGCCTGATGGAGTAGCAAAATAAACTCTGGCAAAAATCCCTCCCCCGCAATGGAGGAGGTTGCAGCCATGGCACCTGCACCACCGCCCACAGTGCTTGACCCCCCCCGACTCCCCTACCAGAAGCAGCAGCTTTGCCCAAAACCGCTACTGGAGCCGGCTCCGTGACCTATCGTAAAATGGTGCAAGAATCACCAGGCTCCGGGCACGAAAGCACACTCTCGGGAGGCCACTGGTCCGTCGAGTCCCACCAAATCAGTGCACCCCGCACTGCAAAAGCCCGCCGCAGAATGTCATTTCCCGCACTGGGAACAGCGTTTTACCGCCTCCGCTGTCATCGCCCGCCCCCGAAGAGGAACCCAGCGGGACTTACCCCGGACCAGGAAAATGCGGGAACTGACAGCTGAGCCGAAGAAAAAAACTCCACTTCGAGGCAGGCTCAGACAAGTAGGCAACAGAAAACAGGACTCGGACAGCAGGAACACAAACCTGCTCTCAGCAAAAACACACTTCCCTGTGCTTCTGTTTCTCTTTTAAACAAATTCTATGGTTCTCTTTTTTTTTTTTTTTTTTTTAGTAAGAAGGCAGAAACAAATAGGGAAGGAAAGGAACAGGAAAAGCCTGTTCAGAGGGAATTTGAGGTGCAGCAGGGACCCAGCAACTGCATATGCTGCCAAAGGGGACACCACCAGTCCGCCACCCCCGGCTCAAACTGGCCACCGGCCCAGGCGCACCCTCAGAGGTTTAGGGCCCAGGAGCTGAAGAAAAAGCCGTCCACCACCTGCTGAGATAGAGACATACTAACTGAGGAAGGAGCTGGCCGTCTGACATCACTGCCTTTAGTTTATCTCTATCTCCACCTGCTGGTAGGCGGACTTAACCCACTAGTTCCTGGATTCATCTGCTGCAAGTGACATGGGGAGGGGGGGTTAGAAGAAAGTTGAGGGAACCAAAACTGACTATACTACTGAAATATTTGAACTGTAAACTTGTATCATTCTTCATGGACACTCTCTGCCTATCTTAGGAATGGTTCAACATTGTGCCAGTCACTTATTTCTGAAATTATTAAAAATAGCACGCAACCCTCTTTTTTCATGGAAATAACATTTATCAATTGCTTTTCTACCTAAGTCATTTTTTTTTGCACCTTCACACTTAGAATCCCACTAAGGAACTGCTGAGGAGCACTAGGATAAGAGGGGTGTACCTTCTCTTCATAGTGGCACTTTTTCACAAATACCATGCAGTCTGAGTGAGAGCATCCTATCAAATTCATGATGGCATTCAAGTTCCTTGTGTTCTGAATGTGGCAGGTCCACACTGAATGCATGGTGTTTGTAAGAAAGTGCTGTCAGGACAGAAGAGATGATGCCCTTTTCAATACAGTGCAGCTTTGGAGAAAACAACACCAATAGCTTCTGCAGAAAGTCCTCCACAATTTTTTTTTTAAAGAAGAGATGTTTCCCGAACCCAATTCCTGCACTTAATTTTGCTGTTATTTTTTATAGTACTGGATGTATGCAGCACTTTATATGTGTCTGCCTCTCCTTTGGCAAATCACTCTCTCATTGTCAAGTATCACAAACGGCACTCTCGTCTCTCCATTACCTTCATTTAGATTCCTTTGCTCCAAATTTCTAACCTTGTCTTCCAATATGCTAATTTGTTATTTGACTTCATCTAGTTTTTCACCAAATCTTTTTGAGTTCTACCAGCCCAGCCCCATGGGTTTTGTTCCTTTACTAGCAGATGCAGATAAAGGAAACTGGTGTCATTATCCCCTATAAATTGGGCACCATGCAGTTTGCAACTCCTCAGTATATCTATATCTAAAACCCTCCCTGATATATCCCCCCCAAAAAGAGTGGAATTATGATCCCATCAGCCAAGAACCAGACCAGCAAGCCAACCAACCAGCAAGACATCATCAACCTCAAAGAGAAAGATGATCAAAGGTAGTATGCTGGACCTCTCATTTTGAAGTATATGTTTCATAAGAGTGTGCAGAAACAATGTAGCCCTCCCTTTGACAAAAATGCCCACCCAATTGGACCACAGGAACTGTGGCCATCTGACTTTCTGAGTCAGACTTCACTCTGATGAACCAATCATCCAAATCTGCTGGTAAGAGTGCATAATCCATCTGTGATGGTCTAGAGGGGCGCTATGGAATTTGCTTTTTATTTTTGTTGTTGCTGCTGTTTTTACATAGAACAAAGATAAGGCTCACCTCCCAGGCACTCAAGCCCACAAAACAGCACCAGGAGCCAAGGTACAAAAAGGATTTCCAGAAAGAACCCCTCAGGGCCAAGGAACTAGAAGGTATAGGAAGGGAAGGGGGAGGGACCGGGCCACTGGGGTTCGACACCCCCGAGGCACAATGTGATCTCCATGAGCCATAGCTCCAGCCAAAAGCCAAGGAGCCTTCGGAGAGAAGCAGAAAAATTAGGAACCAGAATGAATTACAAAAACACCGCTGACACCAGTAACTCCCCCCCTCTCCGGGCTCAGAATCCTCATATCTACCAGACCAGTCGAGATTGCACAGGCTCGCAACTCAATCACCTGCTGAGAGACTGAGAAATACTGACTCTGGAAGGCACTGCACAACTAACTTATAGGCTCTACCAGAATGCTGTCCCATCTATCTAGGCCAGTCTGCAGGGACACTAAGGAATACAGTATTGCTTTTATATGCTGTCCCTCAAATCTTTGCACTTTATACATACAGCTTTGCATATCAAAATAGTGATACTTGAATTTTATGTTTTTATTTAAAGTATGGGATGTTGAGGATAAGAGAGGGAAAACAATGGAGTTAGATGAAGAGTAACATCCTACAAGTGGGCAAGCTTATGTCTGACAGCTGGGAGAAAGTGCAAGGTACAAATGTAATAATAATAATAATAGATGGAAACTAGGCAGACTGGATGGGCCCATAGGTCCTTATGTATTCTCATGTGATAGGAATGTGGAATAACCTATTTTACAAACTGTACTATTTGTGATATTTTTAAGCTCTTATATTTCATAAGATAACAAATTATAGAACTTGGAATTTTCTCCAACTCAAGGACAAATAAATTGTTTCAATTAAGAAATAAAACTTGTGTGTTTCCATTGATCAGTTTATTAGAGGATATTAAAGATTACAACAACTTGTACAGTTCTACATGTTTACATTTAAAAAAAAAAAAAAAAGCAGCAGTGCACTAAGCAACAATACCAGATTGAACAGCAACCATCTGGGATTATTTCTAACGGTATTGCCAAGTTATGCTAAACAAAGGAATAAAACTCACACTAAAAGTTTTGATCATAAAATGAAGCAATTGTAAAGCACGAGCACGGAAGTAACGTTTACATTTTTCATGGATGCCTGTAGTCTTCATGGAACAGATCCTGCAAACTAAAATGACAGAAAAGAAGCTAGTGACTCGGTTACAAAGGCAGCGCACTGGCATAATGTTTCACGTATGTACAGGCACTTCATTTTCAAAGTACAGTCCCTGTGCTGCCAAGCAGACGACCAGGAACATCTTCATACTAACATGAGCAAGTCATGTGTTAAATCCACTTGAAATCAGAATGGTCTCAGCACCAGAAAAGTAACTGTGCAGGTGCCTTGTCCCAAATTAAAGCTGGGTACAAGGAAGCTCAGTCACACTATTAACTGCCCAATGCAGCACCTTAAGGATCCTTCAGGGATCTTGCAGGGGAAGTTGTGTGTCTTAAAAACTGCTTTCAAATTTCCTATCACCTCCTGGGGAACTTTAAAGCTTTTTCTTTCTGCTTAAGCAGGTTTAATGAGCCCTGATGTGGCACAGAGTCCAACACCACCCAAGCAAAACCAAATGCAGGTCCAGCAGCCAGTGGCTGAGTATGGAAATTCCAAGACTAAAGTTGGAAGCCACACCTCCTGCCATGTTTTACTTTAAAAAATTGCTATCACAGTACGCCTACAAAATGGCAAGAGAAGAGCTAAGGAAGGAAGGACATGAACAAGTAACATTGTCACAATGACTGTTTCATGAAATTCCTTTCAAAGTAATCTTTAACACCCTGGTTAATGGGCAGTAGAACTAAGTCCCCATGCTCAGCCCTAGCAAAATTTTCATTTCATGGCATGTCACAGAACAATAAGCCATGGATTTCAAACTACTAAGTTTAAAGGAAATTTTAAGCATTCATCCAACAGCATGGGATGCCAGGCAAGTGAACAGAGTGTATATGCAAAGAACAGAATACGTACTAATACGGGCACTGAAAACTAACTTTACTGAGGCAGAAAATGTTGGGCATAAGCAACTTTGAACCCCCTCATATGCAGATTAGGCATTTGCACTAGAACATAAGAACTGTTAAACTGGGTCAGAACAAAAGTCCATCTAACCTGGCATCCTATCTGACTATATAAAAAGCACAGGCTTACAGGAAGTAGCTAAGAAAACAGGGCATGTGTAACATGGTCCATCCCCTCATATACCTTCCACTTTCCAGCAGTCATGCTTTAGGGATGTACTGGATTCACAGCAACATCCCCGTTACTGTACATTCAATAGCCTGTGACTTGTCTTGCATAAACATGCCTAGTCCTTTCTGATTCTAGTTATGCTATTAACCTCCACAAAGCCCTGTCTCATCGAGATTGGAACTTGGCGATATCAATATCAAGAAAAATAGAACTAGTGTGTTAAGACTAGCTTGTTGTCATAGGAAACAACATTACAGAACATAAAACTGTCCAATTGGAAAGGGAACTACTATCCTTGAGACAAATATTAGAATTCTGATCATTCTCTACAAAATGTTATTTGTGTAAAAAATTGTCTTTCCTGGCTAAAAAAAATTAGTATATCCAAAAGAAAACTGCTTTACAAAGAAATGCAAAAGCATACACAGAATGTACACTATAACACAAAGGAGGTTATGGTATGGCATTAAAAAGACAGCCCATCTAACCTAGAAAGTTAGGTTGTAAGCTTGCTGAAGATAAGGGAATCCCTACTTGACCCGTATATAAATGGCCTTGAGTTACCACATGAACTAAATCTAAAGAAAGAGATCTGTTCCTACTGCAGAACTATGTGCCAGGAAAGCAAGATCGCCAAACAATGTGTGACAAATTCTAGCAGGAGCGAGGATGCATGAGAAAATTCATCTTACTAGAGAATGTGTGTTTTTTAATGGATTATTTCTTCATCTAACAAAAGGGTAAACATTTTTCAAATAGTATGTGAAACAGAGGAAATAGGGTTTTCCTTCACATTTTTTATTTCTGGTGCTAGGATGAACAAAAGTTTTCTGCTGAAGCAATGGTGGAGAAGAAAGGTGCTCTGTGGTTATATGAAATGGAGCTGCTCTATCCTCCATCTCACAACTGAAATGCAGTCCCACCCTATCCCTCTCCTCTTAATAGAACGATTCTTAAATGTGCCCCTTGACAAAAAACCAACTATATTCAGAGGCAAGATGACAGTGTGAGAGAAAAGTCCCTGAAATATAGGGAAGGAGGAAGATACTCGGATTTGTGTTCAGAGCTTCATCTTTCCCTTATAAAGCAGTTGTATTAGCTTAGAAGTAATACCAAGGCCATGGAATAAGGACATAGCAAGACTACATCAAGACAATGCACTTTGCGAGGAACACTAAATTTAAACATGCAAGGAAGATTGAGGCAAGAGGAAGAAATTCCTAGTCAGAGCCCAAAATTAGAAAACTGTTGCTTTTCACTGAAGCTTCATGTTTTTAAAACATTTTCTTGTGTAGAAAAAAAAATATAGAATATTTCTTCCCTTTCCTTTCTCCAGTGTAAAAAACTGTTTAGTGCAAGTGTTGGATGGATGACAGCTACATGAAATGACTTATCCAGAAATGAGGGTGGGATGGGGCAACATCAGGCACGCTGAAGAATTATACCCCCCCCCCTTGTTTCTTTGTGGGAACAAGAAAAAAAAAAAAAACTACTAAAACTCCTACTTCATAATTATCTGGTCAGGTTTCCTACCCCTAGACTGTATTTCAGAAATGTGAACAGTGGACTACAACAGATACAATATACTGGAAATGACTGTTCTACTGAAACAGACCGAACGCCCATCCTCTGAATCCTGTGTTGCAAACTAAAAGCACCCCACTTATGGAGCTTAAGGGATCAAAGAATTAATTATCGGTGGATGGAAATAAAGGAACAATTGCTATGAATTAACTGGACTAGCACTCGTTTCTTTTTCAATTAATAATGTTATTACATTTTCATTTGATAACTTTACAAGCAAGCCCCATCTGGGGGAGAAAAAGTCTTAGGAAAGCAGAGGTGAAAGGATGTAGCGGAAACACATTTCAGAAGAATGTATCCGAAGACACCTCTAACTCCCTTCTGAAATGCCATGACTGTACATCTCTCCACAGTTTAAAAAAAAAAAAATTAACAAAAAAAAAAACGACATCATAAATTCTTCACCTTGAATGTACTAGGTTTGACAAACATTTTATATCTTAGAACCTGGCTGCCAAAAGGTCAGAGATTATTTTTGTTTTATTGGGATAAAATAATGGATCTGTCTGAAGGAGAAATTATGGCTGATAATTTTTCCTTTAATCTCAAAAGGTCAGTCCAGACTAGTGGGAATGTTGTGTATGCCGACCAACAAATGGAAACAAAGAAATAAAACAGATCCTGTGATTCACCTCTTTAAGGGCTTCGTGCAAGCAACGATGTTTAGTATTGAACTGATAAAGCAGTGTACCACCATCACCAGAGGAAATATCACATGAATGTATAAGTAGCCATTGCTGATCAAATCCTATAGCAGGACACGTTAGAAGTTAACAGCAGATCCACAGAGCACTGCAATCAAAGTCTTCAAGCAGGCGCAAGAAAATGTTGGAAGGAATACAGCAGGAGCAACATCCTCCACGGAAGCAATGACGACAAAGATCCTGTTGTGTGAAAAATTCCCAGGACACCATGAAGAAATCCTTCAAAAGGACAAAGGTAGGATTTACAGTATATATTCGAATATTGATCTCATATATAAGTTGAGGGCAGTTTTGGGGACTAAAAATGGCCCAAATTGGTGTGACCCGTGTATAAGTTGAGTATGTACAGTAACCATTTGATTACCTATTTTGACCTTCCTCCCCAGCCAACAGGTCTTTTCTCCTTCAAACACATACACAAATTTGCCCCCCTCCCCACATCCAACAGGTCTTTCTCCCTGACTCACACACACACACACACTCCTCCCTGACTCACACACACACACAAACTCCTCCCTGACTCACACACACACACTTCTCCCTGACTCACACACACATACACACTTCTCCCCGACTCACACACATACACACTTCTCCCCGACTCACACACATACACACTTCTCCCCGACTCACTCACATACACACTTCTCCCTCACTCACATTCCACCATCCAGATCCAGCATGGTCTCTCTGCTGCACCCCCATCAAGATCTAGCATGGTCTCTTTGCTGTCCCCACCCCACCACCGCCTCTGCTTTTTTGGTAACTCCCAAGCCCCACCGTCACCATGTACTTTCAATGCTCAAAAGTCTTCAATACAGCACTGGCACTGCAGCATACACTGTCCAGCTCCAGAGTGCACCCTCTGACTCATCCCACCCCCTTTGACTCAACTTCCTGTTTCAGAAGGATCAGAGGATACGCTTTGGAGCAGAACCAGGGCAGTTTATGCTGCAGTGCTGGTGCTGTATATAAGACTTTTGAGCACAGGAGATACATGGCCAGCCAGCAAGTGAATGAGAAGGGAGGGGTGCAATTACTGCTTTTTTTTTTTTTTTAAGTATCTATGGGTATTACCTGTAGAAAAGACAAACCGTCTTTTTGCGGGAATTTTTGTCTAAATTTCTCAACTTATGTCGAGTACATACAGTACCTGAAATCCTCTAATGCAACCCTTAAGTAAAAATAGAGTAAGAGTAACACACATGAAACGGCAGACATCTGTTGGGATTATAGGGAATTGGGATTATAGCAGGGGCGTAGCCACAGGTGGGCCTGGACGGGCCCAGGCCCAGTCACTTTTGCTCCAGGCCCGCCCAGCCTCTTCAGCCCGCTCTCCTTCCAGCACCGGCGATTCCCATAGCCAGACTTCTGCCAGCACGCGTCGTCGGGGCCTCTTCTCAGGCACGTCTCGCCTACGCTGCAAACTTCCTGCGTCCCACCTTTGCGGGAAAACAGGAAGTTGCAGAGTAGCGGGACACACCCGAGAAGAGGCTCCGACGTGTCGACACGCGCTGGCAGAAGGCTGGCTATGGGAATCGCCGGTGCTGGAGGGAGAACAGCGCTTCAGGTCCGTAAAAATGACCAGAACTGACCATGTGCCGGGGGGGGGGGGGGTAGCAGGTGGAGAGGAAATGCGAGGCCTATGCTCACCCAGTCCACCTCCAGGCCCATCTAAAAATTAAACTCTGGCTACAAAAAAAAATATCAGATAAGATAATTTCTCCTTCCTTTTCATCCCACATCAGTCCAGACTATCCCACTAGTCTAGTAGCAAAGCAGTACCCCTTGAGGGTGGGATTTAAGGTCTATAACCACAGAGGCTGAACTGCAACACAGAGAGGAGCTGTGTGCATTAGAGAAACAAATTAAGGTAAAAAAAATACTGCTTACAAAAAAGCAGATACAGTGAATAAGCAAATTCCCTAGAAGACCAGACTCTCTGAGGAAAGAGTAGTCAACCATAGAACCACCTCAGGGGCACATGGAGAGCAACCAATCTCGGTATACCCATGAGAAGACACACCAATGAATGTTCAGAAATTGCCCATGCCATCCAACTGCGAAGGAACAGAAAGGCCAATTGTCTCACTCTACCCACAGTAACAAAGACTGTGGAAAGAGAATGTCGAAGGCTGAAAGCCAATAAATAGGAGAAACGCTGTGGTCCACATGCACAGGGATCTGGCATGTGTTTCACATGCAACTGCCATGTTCACAGTAACAAAAGGACCTGGCGACCTAACCATGCAGGGATAACTGGCCCCAGGCTTTGTTAGATGTGCAAACCAAAGCTAGCCTCAAGTTAGTTGCCGAATGTCTCACCCCAGGATCACCTACACAGTAAAAGGCAGGAACAGAAAAGGATTATAAAGTCCCCAGCTATACTAAAATAACAAAGAGGCTGGATTGGCATGACATACCATGAGAGTGGGAGCTGCTGAAATCACAGAAAGTTTGTCAAAAGGTCAAGTGAAGTAGAATGCACTGAATTTTACCCATCCTTCTGCCCTTAGATCCAGTGAATACAACAGCACTCTGAAGATGAAGGACATGTGCAATGCGAGACGGAAGCAGAGCTCTCAAACCGCTGTATCCTTTCCCAGGTAAAGAAACTATGATGGAGAACCACCTGTGGCCCACTAGGGAAGTCAAACACCTTCCAGGCGAAGCCATCTCCATAGTCATAGAGCAGAAATAAGAGGAAGAAGGGGGAGGACCTAGAACGCCCTGCAAAGGTGCCAGTAAAATTACATCAAAAAGACTACTACTACTACTCACAAAGAGCCTGACGCTAGACAATGACTTCACAATAAAATGCTCAAGTGAGATGCAGAAAAGCACATGGAAGGAGGAACCTGAGAGCTCCCAGGAAAAGAAACTGTAGAGAGAAGTGGAATGTTAGAATGGGAAAAAAATCCATTCTGGAAAACAGACAGCAGCAAAGTATGTTTTATGAGAAAGAATAAGACGGCAGCATGGGAAGAACAAATAGTGGACACCCCAAGGGATGAGGTCTATAGGGCTGCAGAGACAAGAAAAGTAAGGGAGACCAAGAAGAGGAGGAAAGTTCTTCCAAAGCCAAACCCCCAGCTACATAGATATTGCGAAAAAGCAGCAGGGTACACCAGAGAGAGAGGACAGGTATTTAAAGAAACCCTGTGTTCAACAGAAAGAACACTAGCCATGTAGGCAGACTCTACTGACAGCGGTGAAGCAGAGCAGTGATGAAGAAAAGCTTCAGAACCAAGATTCCAAAGAAACAATCACTAACTATAGGGAGATCATTCCACATTGTCAGAAAAAGCTGAAGGTAGTGGAGTTTATCTGAAAAGGCCTACAGCTATTAGCACTGTGACCCTAGATTTAAAAAGCTATCCAGGCAGAAGACAAAGCAGAACTTTAATAGAGAAAGATAATAAGCAAGCAAGCATACTATGCACTTTGTCATACATTGGCACAAAAGAATTTCTTCATAAAGCTGGTTAATGACACTCAATAAATCAAGATTTAAGATACTCTCCAGACAGAGAACTCACTGGCCATTGAGGCAGATACTTGAACTGGCATAATTCAGAGACAGAACAGCTAACTTTACTGTGCTTCCACATGAAAGTCAGCGTTTAAGGAGGCTGCTTGGGAGGAAGGGAAACCCATCACAAAATGAACCTTCAGGCAGCCACCGATAAAAGTAGTGGGGAGCAGCAGAAAATACTACAAATGTTAAACTACTCTGGGAGCTAATGCTAACCACATTGAAAAACGAGCAATATAAAGGAGAAATTAGGCGTTACCTGCTAATTTGCTTTCCTTTAGTCTCTCTGGACCTCCCCAGCAAGTGACTGATGGGTTGTGAACCTTCCAGCAGGTGGAGACTGAGAATTCTGACTCATAGAGAGAGCCAACAAGAACCCTTGCCAGGAATAGAAAGATTCAGTATCTCTTAACAAAGCAGAAAAAGAAAACCTCATTCTCTGCACTCGGGAGTTCGAGAAGCCATCAACACAGAATAAAACCAAGCCTGTGACTTTTCAGCAATGTACCTTCCCCAAACAGGCACACAGATAAAGCATAAGATGCTCAAAGGTATATCTAACCTTTCGTGAGCGACTTTTTCTTTTTTGTATAAACCGGTAACCAGGAACCATAAACAGACAACGCAGCTCTCCTGAAAAAAACTCCACGGAACAAACCAACCGATAGAGAATACCGGGGGGGGGGGGGGGGGGGGGGTTCTAGGCCGGTCCGGAGGGACTAAAGGAAAGCAAATTAGCAGGTAAGGCCTAATTTCGCCTTCCTTAACATCCTTCTGGACCAGCCCAGCAAGTAACTAATGGGAAGTAACAAAGCAGTAAAATCACAGGCAGGACCCCAGCTAAACCTGCTGTGAGAACACCCCCCCCCCCCCAAAAAAAAAAAAAACCACATCCTGACGACTCTGCATATCCAATCTGTAATGTTTCAAAAAGGAATGCAAAGAAGACCCAGTTGCTGCCCTGCAGATCTCCAAAAGCGGGACCAAACACCGCTCAGCCCATGAAGCCACTTGCCCTCCGGTAGAGTGAGCTTTCACCTCGGGAATCGGTTTGCCTGTCAGGAGGTAAGCGGATGCAATCATCTCTTTTTAAGGGTTTTTTTTCTTGTTTTACTTCTACCCTCGAGAGTTCCAAAGATTATCCGGCCAGGAATGGCCACTGACCGGTTAACTTTTGTATGCGGCTATCTGGTCATTTTTAACGGTGCTGAAAATGACCAGTTAGCATTGAAGTGGACTAAGGGGCGTTCCACGGACATTTCAGGGGCGGAGTTCGGTTATCTCCCAATATTCACAGATAAGCAGTCTTGTTTGTTTGTCTCATTTCTATCCCACATTTTCCCACCTATTTGCCGGCTCAATGTGGCTTACATAATACCGTAAAGGTATTCGCCTAGTCCGGTAGAGAAACAAATGCAAGGTGATAAAGTCAATTAAAGATACATCCTGTTCAGAAGAAATGGATCCTCAGGAGCTTAGCCGAGATTGGATAACAGAACCGGTAGTGGGAGGCGGGGCTGGTGGTTGGGAGGCGGGGATAGTGCTGGGCAGACTTATACAGTCTGTGCCAGAGCCGATGGTGGGAGGCAAGGATAGTGCTGGGCACACTTGTACGGTCTGTGCCCTGAAAAAGACAGGTACAAATCAAGGTAAGGTATACACAAAAAGTGGCACATTTCTTGGGCAGACTGGATGGACCATGCAGGTCTTTTCTGCCGTCATCTACTATGTTACTATGTTAAACCACCTAGACAAAGTGGGCTTAGACGCCGCCAATCCTTTCTAAGGTCCCCTGATGAGCAAAAACTCTCTGCCTGCCTAAAGTCTGCCAAAGCCTTAAAATATTTAAGTGTCCACTTAATATCCAGACACTTGAGACGATGTTGTTCATTGACCCGAGAACTGGCAAAATGATGGACTGAGACACATGAAAACAAGACAAGGACTTTAGGGAGAAAGGATGGAACTGGCCGCAACACTGCACGGTCGTTTGCAAACTCCAAAAATGGCAGCTTACACGATAGCACCTGCAACTCCAAGACTCTCCTGGCCAAAGCAATAGTGACTACAAACAGTATCTTGAGAGTCAGATCTTTCAAAGTACAGGATGTCAAAGGCTCAAATGGAGAATGAGACAGGGCCACTAGAACCAGATTAAGATCCCACAAGGGAAAAATTACCCGAGTGGGTGGCTGCCTAAGCCCCGCTCCTCGTATAAACCTACGCACACAGGGATGAGAAGCCAGGAACTTGCCCTGCACCCGACCCCTAAAGCAGGAGGGCCGCCAGCTGTACCTTAAGAGAGAATAAAGCTAAACCTTTTTCCAAGCCCTGTTATAAAAATTCCAGAATGTGCGCTACAGAGGCCCAAAAAGGAAAGATATTGAAATCATACCACGCCTCAAACTCTCTCCAGGTCCTAACATAATTGAGAGAAGCGGAACGACGCTGAGACCGCAGCACAGAAGACACTACATTGGCCGAGTACCCTCTCTTAGACAACCTCGCCCGCTCAACAGCAAGGTTGTAAGTCAAAACCGAACGGGTTCCGGATGTGCCACTAGATCCTGGACCAACAGCCTGGGATCCTCCTGAAATTTGAGAGAGGGCTTGAGAAGATGACTTTGAAGATCAGCGTACCAAAGCCTGCGAGGCCAGTCCAGAGCAATCACAATCACTCGACCCCCTGTGAGTCTCTATCTTTTAAATTAGATGGCCCAACAGGGGCCACGGAGAAAAAGGCATACAGCAGACCTTCTGGCCAAGGTTGAAGAAGGGCATCGATTCCTACAGCTTTTGAGCATTCCGGTGACTGAAAAACCTAGGTACCTTTGTGCTGGACGCCAAGGTGAACAGATCCATGACTGGAAACACCCAGCGATGCACCACTGACTGGAACGCAGAGTCACCGAGAGCCCACTCCCCAAATCTAGAGTGGTGTGACTGAGGAAAACTGCCTGAACATTTTCTACTCCCGCTACATGAGCCGCCGAGAGGGCCTCAAGATGCAACTCTGCCCAGCTCATGAGCTGTGCTGTCTCCTGCTCCAACCTGAGACTTCTTGTTCCCCCTTGATGTATGCCATTGCCATAGCATTGTCTGACATTATGCGCACTGATCGGACTTCTAATAGAGGGCGAAACACTAGGAGTGCCAAACGAATAGCTATGGTCTCCAATACATTGAATAGACCGTCTCCTCCCACTACCACAGGCCCTGTGCATACTTTCCCTGACAGTGGGCCCCCCAGCCCTTCAGAATGGCATCCGTCATGAGTACTAGCCATTGCAGAGCATCTAGAGGTATTCCCTTGGTCAGGTTGGGCATCCAAAGCCACCACCAAAGACCACTGCGCTCCTGCGCCTAAAGTGGCAACCTCCGCAGAAGAGGATCCCTCTGCGGTGACCATCTGGAGAGAAGGACCCTCTCTAACAACCTCATGTGAGCCCTGGCCCAAGGAACTGCCTCTATCGTCGCAGCCATGGAACCCAGGACTTGGAGATGGTGCTTTGCCGACAATACAGAGGTCTGGAGGAACTGACGGATCAGAGTCTGCAACTTGAGGATACAAGCCTGAGTAAGAAACACCCGGCCCTTCCGAGTGTCGAAGCACACTCCTAGATAGTCCAAGGCTGAGATGGTTGCAGATGACTCTTTAGTGCACTGACCACACCAAGCAAGGGACTCTAGAAACTGGACCACGCGCTTCATATTCTATACGCTCTCCTGGAAGGACTTTGCTCGGATGAGCCAATCGTCCAGATACGAGTGGACCAAGATCCCTTTCTCTTCAAAGAACCGCCACCACTACCACCATTATCTCGGTGAAGGTCCGAGGAGCCATTGCCAGGCCAAAGGGAAGCGCTTCGAAAATGGAAATGCTGACCCAGAATTGCAAAGCAGAAAAATCACTGATGCAGAGGATGAATCGGTATACGCAGGTAGGCTTCCATAAGATCTAGGGGCGTCAAAAATTCCCCCGGGCCATATCACCACTATGACCGATCGAAGGGTCGCCATACGGAAGGTAGAGACTTTGAGGGCCTGATTGACAGCTTAGAGGCCCAGAATTGACCTGAAAGAACCTTCTTTCTTGGGAACAACAAAGTAAATGACATGGAGAGACAGAAGCCTTTCCAGAGTATCCCTGATGATAGTTGCCTTGACGCGAGACTGGCAGGGAGACTCCAGAAATGTATCCGGAAGTAGACGTGCGAATTCTAAGGTGTATCCATCTCGAATAACCTCTACTACCCATTGGTCAGAGATAATCTGGGTCCACCTCTGGAAAACCTGCGCCAAACGCGCTCCCACGGGAACCAGAGGTTGGGCCCCGACACCCTCATTGAGAGGGGGACTGGAACAAGGCTCCAGTGTCTTTGTTTCCTCCACAGGCCCCACGAAAGGGCTAATCCTTTGGAAAACAAAACCACGAGAACATTGCTCCGGAGTCACCTTACCCGACCAGAAGCGACGAAAATCGTAATCACAACCCCGGTTTGATGACGCTCCACGGCCCAAAGCTCTAGGCCGATCTTCTGGAAGCCTGGGAACCTTGGTTTCCCCAAGACTGCGAACCAGCTTTTCCAGGTCCTCGCCAAACAGCAGTGAGCCCTGAAAAGGAAGCTGGCTGAGCCTCGACTTAGAAGCAGCATCTGCAGACCAATCTCTAAGCCAAAGAGATCTCCTAGCAGCCACCCCCAAGGCCATAGATTTGACCGAGGCCTGTAGCAAATCTTATAATGCGTCTGCTATAAAGGCAGAACCCATCTCCAGTTTAGCCACCTCAGCATCCTCGGAGGCCAGATCGTCTGAAGACCTATCCATAACTCTTTCCAACCATCTAAAGCAAGTCCTAGCCACGAGAGAACCACAAATGGCTGCCTGCACTGCCAAGGCGGAAACATCAAAGCTACTCTTCAGCAATCACTCCAAACGGCGATCATAAACATTCTTAAGAGCAGTGCCTCCATCTACCAGCACTGTATTGCGCTTTGTGACTGCCGAGACCACTGCATCCACTACAGGGGGCTTCAGAAGGATTCTTATCAGCCTCCAGAACCGGATAAAGTCGAATCATTGACATGGTGAGTCTAAAAACTGAATCCAGAGCATCCCACTGCGCATGGATAACGTCCCTGATATCTTGATGCATGGGGAGAAGTCTTACCCGATTTACAGACTTCCTTGAAATGAAAGACCCACCTTGCAAGGAACCTCTGCAACTGTAGATTCTTCCTCCTAGAAAAGCAATGTAGATGATACCAAGGAACCTTAAAAAAAAGTTTTGGACGGGATCTGGGAAATTATAGACCGGTGAGCTTGATGTCGGTGCTGGGCAAAATGGTAGAGACTATCATAAAGAACAAGATTACAGACTTTATTCAAAAGCATGAATTAATGAGGGAAATCTTGCCTCACCAATCTATTACATTTCTTTGAAGGGGTGAACAAATATGTAGATAAAGACGAGCCATTTTCAAAAGGCGTTTGACAAAGTACCTCATGAAAGACTCCAGAAGAAACTGGAGAGTCATGGGAGGTAGTGTCCTATTGTGGATTCAAAACTGGCTAAAGGATAGAAAACAGAGAGTAGGGTTAAATGGTCAGTATTCTCAATGGAGAAGGGTAGATAGTGGGATTCCTCAGAAGTCTGTGCTGGGACCACTGCTTTTTAACATGTTTATAAATGATCTAGAGATGGGAGTAACTAGTGAGGTAATTAAATTTGCTGACAATACAAAGTTATTCAAAGTTGTTAAATCGCGAGAGGATTGTGAAAAATTACAAAAGGACCTTACAAGATTGGGAGACCGGGTGTCTAAATGGCAGATTACGTTTAATGTGAACAAGTGCAAAGTGATGCATGTGGGAAAGAGGAACACGAACTATAGCTACGTAATGCAAAGATCCACGTTAGGAGTCACTGACCAAGAAAGGAATCTCGGCGTTGTTGTTGATGATACGTTGAAACCCTCTGCTCAGTGTGTTGCGGTGGCTAAGAAAGCAAAGGAGAAATTAGATCTTACCTGCTAATTTGCTTTCCTTTAGTCCCTCCGGACTGGACCAGGATTGGACTGATGGGTTGTGTACGCCTACCAGCAGGTGGCGACTGAGAAAATTCTAAGACTAGAGAGCCAATGATTGCCCTGGCCATATGACCAGTATTGACTAACAAAGCAGGGAAGAAATGAAGAAAGACCACCCTTCTGTGCCTCATGGAATCAAAGCAGCCACAAAGCACTCATTAAATGTGCTTAAACAACGGCAATGCCGTGTATAAGAGCTCACCAGCAACTCTCACCATTGAAGTGGTATGGCCCACGTAAAGTTTTATATATATATATATATATATATATATACCAGTATCTGAGCTCACCAGCGACTCTCACCAGAGACGTGGTATGGCCCACCTAAATTTTTATATACATATAGCAGCATTTATTTTTTTTATTAATTTATTTTTTTTAATTTTATTTATTTAATTACTCCGTGTGTGGAAAAGAAAGGAACTCACTTCCAAACCTAAGAAAGAAATCTGAATAGTTAAGCAAACATGGGAGGGGCCTGGTCCGGTCCGGAGGGACTAAAGGAAAGCAAATTAGCAGGTAAGCTCTAATTTCTCCTTCCTTAGCGTCCCTCCAGACTGGACCAGGATTGGACTGATGGGAAGTACCAAAGCAGTAATCTTAAGGGAGAGACCCGATGAAACCTGCTGAGAATACTTGAGTTGCAAAGACCGCATCCTGGCGACAATGAACATGTAGTCTGTATTAATCAGACAACAAATGAAGCTAAGCCCATGATACCACTTTACAAATGTGCGTCGAGGGCACTAAAAATAGGTCAGCCAAAGAACAAAACACTTCTCAAGATGTGCAATATGGTTTAAAAGACTCTGGAACTGCTCTCCCGGAGAGAAGACCAATAGAAGATCTCATTTCCTTAATCCATGGAGATATAGTGGGTCAGAAATGAGCAAACCCTTACGCCGACTAGCTAGAAGGACAAAAAGAGTATCAGAGCGCCGAAAATGCTCAATAGCTGCCAACTAGCATGTAACAGCTCTCTTAACATGTAAGAGCTCTCTTAATATTTAAAGAATTAATTTCCAGTGATCTTCCACGCCCGAAGACCGTAGACCCGGAAGAAAAAAACTGATTAGGAAAGATGAAAACGTGAAATTACGGTAGACAGAAAAGAAAGAACCAGATGTAGAAGTACTCCAGACATAGACCTACTTGCTCCTTGGAAAAAATTCCAAAAAGAAAAAACAGAGACCTGCATGAAAGAAACTTGCAGCTCCGAAGCAATGGCTACTAAAAACACTGTGTCAAGAGAGAAAACCTTAATGGAAGAGAATAGCCCAAAGGAGAATAAGATTGAGATTTCAAGATGAAAAAAGTTTCGCTCGGAATGTCAGGAGAAAGAGACCAAGTCCCTTGAGGAAAATGAGAGACCTCCAAAAAGACGGGACAAAATGTTTCCCGTATCCGACCTGAGAAACAGGAAAGAACTGCAACCTGCAGGAGAAGACAAAAGAGAGAAATGCTTTATGAAAACCAGCATGTGAACAACAAGCTTAAAAAAAAAACACCAAGAACAAATATGAGAGAGAGAGAGAGAGAGATGGCTTGACGACGGAACTGCAGCATAGTAACAATTAGTGAAGCGGAAAATGCTCTCTTAGTTAATAAAGCCCTTAGAAGAGCTAAACCATAAGACAAAAAGAAGCCTGGTAAGGATGAAAGATCGGACCTATGGATAGAAGGTCCCTGCGAACAGTAAGATGTAGAGGAGACGCTGAGGAAGACGCTGAAGATCTGCGTACCACGGCAGTCAGGGCCCATTTGAAGCTACCAGGACTACCAGACCCCCATGTTTCTCGATCTTATGTAAAAAATGACCCAAGAGAAGCTATGGAGGAAACACCTAGAGAAGCAGGGAAAACCACTGCTTTAAGAGGACATCTACCTCTGCCGCTGTCGAGTCTTTTCAGCAACAGAAGAAGCGAGGAACCTGTGAGGAGAGAGAGAGCAAAAAAGTTCTAGAACTGGAGTGCCCCAGAGTCAAATCCCCCAGATCTAGGGAGATAAGAGAGAAAAATGCGCTTTGGAAAGCTGAAAATGGCAGTAGGGTGAATGTTTACCCATGCCAAGAAACTCGCCGTCTGTCGTCTGAAGAGAAGACTCTTCATCTCTGTTTGACGGACGACATAGGCCTCTGCCATGGAACTGTCCGAGAGAACTCTTACCTCCTAGCTAGCTCCTAGGGAACGAAACTCCTCCAGAGCTAAACAAATTGCTCTGAATTCCAAGAAATCGAAGGAGTGGAAAGTTGCCCAAGGACATCACAGAACATGCGGTAGCCTGCCTAAATAAAACTGTCTCCTATACATAACCTAAGAGTATACCTGCAGTGAGATTTGCCAACCTTAACCACCAGAAGAGACTGCTGTGCTGCTGGGAATGCAGAAACCACCTCCACTGAAGGGATTCCGTCCAAGAAGAATATCTGGATAGGAGAGAAAATTTGGAAGACCTCCGGAAAGGTGTGGCCCAGGAAATTACCTCTATAGTCGCTGCCATGAGACCGAAGCTGAATATAATGTGGGACAAAGAATGCGACCTAGAAGTAATCCTTGAAACTGAGATCGCAGCTGGAGAACAGTGCCCTGGGGAAGAAAAGACCCACGACCGCACTCCATGTGAAAGGTAACCCCTAAATAATCTAGAGACTGCAAAGTAATCAGATGGCTCTTGACCACTTTTACTAGCCAACAGGGTGCCACTTGGTCTGAGACCTGCCAAGTCTCTTGATAAGAAGTTTCCCTGAATAGCCAGTCCTCTAGATACGGGAAACTAAAATTCCCTCTTTCCTGAGAACTACTGCCCCCAGTACCAAAACTTTGGTGAAAGTGGGAGGGGCTGCTGCGAAACCAAACGGTAGAGGCTGAAACCGAAAAGTGGTGTCCCAGAACCGCAAACCGCACAAGAGATTTGGAGACCAGTCCTATGCAGATAAACTGCCTTCAGATCGAAGACCGTTAAAACAGTGTCCTGCACGAACCGCCTCTACGACCCTTGAGACTTTGAAAGCATGATTGACGGCCTTGCTATCTAAAATAATACAAAGGAACCTTCTCCTTCCTGGGAACTACAAGACCCAAGGCATAACGTCCGTGCCCGAACTGTAAAGAAGAGAGTGGGCAAATAGCTTGAAAATCGAAGAGCCTATGTCAATTGTCTCCTACTGTGTCTGCAGTGCCGTGATAGCGACAGGTAGCCTGTAAACAGACGTGTGAATGAAACTTGACAAAGTGTAAGGCATAGCCTCCCCACTGGACAGAGGAAACAGAGCCCTTCCTGAGCTGCAGAAAGCGTAAAAACAGGAGTCCTAAACTACAAAAACCTCACATGATCCAGATAGGTCCTAGGCCATTGGCCACATATGGGCAGACAGCGGTATGCAAAGGGTGCCATCCACATATTACTTCCTCCCCTGAAGCCAGAGAGGTGAGAACAGAAAATTAAACATGAACCCAAAGAAAACATGTCATACCCGAGAAGGAATAGAATTGTCAGAAATGGCTATAGTCCCTTGATAAAATACCAGCCGCTGTAGTTGCACAATATAGTTATTTATACTATTGAAACAACTATGTTATGAGAAGAAATATATAACCAAAGCACAGACAAAAAAGAGAAAGAGCATAGGTGTGCAGCTCATAAGACTGCAAAAAGCAATTCCCAAGGGAAAACCTTGCAACTAGGTTTAAAGAAAAAAAAACAATCGTTCTGTCCCTGAGATGTGACCCAGTCAAAAATGAAGTCACATCCTTACAGACAAAGGATAATCAGATGAAAGAACCTGCAGAGGGTATTGTAATGCAGAAAGGATGCAAGATCACTCAGTACGATGAAAGACTACAGTGGAATGTGAAACCGGAGAAAGCCAGCAAACCGGCATGTCTGCAGGAGAAAAACACGTTAATGAGGGCATCGAAAATTTAATGCAAATGTCCCAATGAGATTCAGAACTCATCCAGAATGCTAAAATAAAATGTGAATGGTAACCAGAAAAACTAGCTCTCCCGGAGGCAACAAGAAGCAAATAAGCAATACTGACACTAGTCTGGCCATGCACAAAGCAGAATGCAGGAAACAGCAGAAAGCTAGCTCTCCCGGAGACAAGAAGAAACAAATCGCCACTTCCGACACTAGTCTGGGCAAGCCTGGTCATGCACGAACCAGAACGCAAGAAATAGCAAAACTGCAAGATAGAACGACTACCACAAGTGTTGCCTTGAACTCGGAAATACAAAACCCAGTTTGCTACTGCTCCGGTACAAAAACCTGAGATGCAGATAATAGAGAAAACGCAGGCAGACTCAGAAAGGACCTGCTAGAATGTGTGCTCTGGTTTTTTTTTTTACAAAACAGTGTGAAGAGCGGATCTCACCCGACGCCTGCTAAGGCAAGCAAGGCACTGAAAGAAAATTGTAATGGCGGCTGCCCACAAAGTTTCCCGCCTAAGAGAATTTGCTGAGTAAGCAGCAAAACGGGACTCCAACAAAAAAAGAAATCCATAGAAATGAAATTCAAAATTAAGGGAAGCAACACCCCCAAAAGTGCAAAAAACGAGTAACAGAAGCTTAATTAATCTCTGCACAACAATAATTGTACCTGACATCCAGGATTAACTGTGTTAACAAAACTATGTAAGCCACTTTGAGCCTGCAAATAGGTGGGAAAATGTGGGATACAAATGCAATAAATAAATAGGGTAGTGACGCTCCAGCGCTAAGAAAAAAACCAACAGGTAAGTCTAACCGCCATAGCGGAGCTCCTTCTGCCCTGAAAAAAAACAAAAACAAAAAAATCACGGCTTCGTGCCTTTTTTTTTTTAAACTACCCCCGCTGCCAAAACGCGAGGAAACAGATCAAATGTGAAACCGCTCACTGGAACCATGGACACTGAAATAATTAATTACTTCTGTTCTTGCAGTCCACAAGAGATCGTTAAAACTGTGGGGAAAGCAAAAAGGGGCATTTCCATTTAATGCTCTTTATTTCCTATATTACTTTTTAAGTAAGAATGGCTGCCTCTCCCAAAGGCAGTACACCTTTCCAACTAAGCAAGGGAGATGGGGAGGAAAGGGGAGGGACTCGGGACACCAGAGTTTAACACCCCAGAGGCTGTGAAAGAACAGAAAGAAAAGAAACCCTATCTGCCAAGCCTCTAATTGAGATTCCCCAGGCACAGAAGAAATATCCTGAATATCTCTAATATCTTAAAGAGAGAGAGAGAGAGAGAGAGAGAGACTGACTGACTAATGGGCTCACCTCCTGCCTGCTGGAGACTGAGAAAATACTGGGGCTAGGGTCATATGGCCAAGGCTCTCATCGGCTCTCTAGTCTTAGAACTTTCTCAGTCTCCACCTGGGACATACCAAAGCAGTAAACACATCTAAGGGTGGGACCTGTGAAGCCCAGAGGACAGGACTGCAGCTCCAAAACTGGCATCCTCCCTTGCCTGTACATCCACTCTGTAATGTTTGACAAAAGAATGCAAGGAGGACCACACCGCCGCTCTACAAATGTCCACCGGTGGAACAAAACTACTGTCTGCCCAAGAAGCTGCTATCCCCCTAGTGTAATGTGCCTTGAGCCCCACCGGCACCGTACGGCCAAGCAATATGTAAGCCGAAGAGATGGCATCCTTCAACCACCGAGCTATAGATGCCTTAGAAGCAGCCGCTCCCTTCTTGGGTCCCCCATGAAGGACAAATAACCTGTCCGAAGACCTGAATTCCTCCGACCTGCGCAAGTAAACCTTCAACACTCTGCGCACATCCAATTTCGCCAAACGACGCTGAGAAGCGTCCCCCGTCCGGTCCCCCAAGACCGGCAATGAAATCACCTGATTGACATGAAAGGAGGATACCACCTTAGGCAAAAACGAAGGGACTGGATGTAGCGAAACCTTTTCCTTAGAAAACCACAGGAACGGATGCCTACATGAAAGAGCCTGAAGTTCCGAAATCCTGCGAGCCGACGATATAGCTACCAAAAAGACCACCTTCATAGTAAGGTCTTTTATCGAACAAGACTCCAAAGGCTCAAAAGGAGAACCCGCCAAAGAGTCAAGAACTATATTAAGATCCCACTGAGGAACTACCGGCTACTGAGGAGGACGAAGCAACTTCACCCCCCCCTCAAAAAACAGACCACATCCGGGGAAGACGCAACCGACCTGCCCTGCACCTTACCCCGAAAACACGCCAAAGCAGCCAGCTGCACCTTCAAAGATGACAATGAAAGGCCCTTCTCAAAACCATCCTGCAAGAAATCTAAAATGCACGACACAGAAGCTGTCGAAGGGATACACGCCCAGGCCCCACACACGCACATAGGCCAAAGACGTCGAACGTTTGCGAGACTGCAGCATCGTCTGAATCACCTGAGGAGAAAACCCTTTCCTTCTCAACCGTTCCCTCTCAAGGGCCACACCGTAAGAGAGAACCGAGCCGGATCCGGCAAGACAATTGGACCCTGACACAACAGCACCAAGCCCCCCAGCCGCAGAGGCTCGCCTTCTAACAGGCGCATCAGATCCCCGAACCACGGCCGACGTGGCCAATTCGGAGCCACCAACAACACCGGACCCGCATGACATTCTACCCTCTGTAGGACTCGACCTATCAAGGGCCACGGGGGAAACACGTACAGCAACACCCGCTGAGGCCACGGAAGGACCAACGCATCGATCCCTTCTGCTCGCGGATCCCGACGCCGACAAATACCGAGGAACCTGAGCATTTTGTGCCGACGCCATGAGATCCACTACTGGCATTCCCCACTTTAGAACTATCTGGTCGAACACCGACCGGTGCAGAGACCATTCTCCGGGGTCCAACATGTGTCTGCTTAGAAAATCCGCGTTCACCCTGGCCATGTGCGCCGCCGAAATCTGCACTAGATGCCTTTCCGCCCAACTCATGAGCAGAGCCGACTCGATTGCCAACTGCGGACTCTTTGAACCGCCCTGCCGGTTGACATACGCTACCGCTGTCGTGTTGTCGGACATGACTCTTACCGCTTTTCCGACCACACTCGAGCAAAACACCAACAGCGCTAGCTGAATCACCCTAGTTTCCAAACGGTTGATAGACCACTGAGCTTCCTCAGTCGACCACCGCCCCTGCATGGACCGACCGAGACACTGAGCTCCCCAGCCCAGCAGACTGGCATCCGTTACCAGAATCACCCACTGAGGAGGTTCCAACGGCATGCCCTTTTTCAGATGGGCCAAGCACAGCCACCACTGGAGACTGCGCCGAGGAGCCCCCCTCAATGGCAACCGGAACTCCAAACTGTGTACCTGGGGAGACCACCGGGACAACAGAGCCGACAGAAGCTGACTCATATGCGCCCTGGCCCATGGTACTACCTCTATTGTCGCTGCCATGAGGCCCGAAGGTACATTCAAACCGTCGGACTCTGAACGGACATTAACAGCCGGACCTGCTGCTGAAGACAGGCGATCCGAGAATCCGGCAGAAAAACACTACCCACTGCCGTGTCGAACCGCACTCCCAAGCACTCCAGACTCTGCGATGGGACCAACTGACTTTTGACTACATTCTCTACCCATCCGAGCGATTCCAGAAACGCGACCACCTGAGCCATCGCCGCAACACTGTGAGCCAAAGACTTCGCCTGGATCAACCAGTCGTCCACATAAGGATGCACCAGAATTCCCTGCCTCCGCAAAGCCGCTGCTACCACCACCATTATCTTGGAGAAGGTGCATGGAGCCGTTGCCAGACCAAAAGGCAGAGCACAGAACTGAAAGTGCCTCCCTAAAACAGCAAAACGAAGGAAACGCTGATGGGCCTCTCAAATCGGCACGTGCAGATACGCTTCCGTGAGATCCAGTGACGTGAGAAATTCTCCCTGACGAACAGCCACTATGACCGAGCGCAGAGTCTCCATGCGGAAGGATGGCACCTTGAGTGCCCCATTGACCCTCTTGAGATCTAAAATGGGTCGAAACTGGTCCTCCTTCTTCGGCACCAGAAAGTAAGTGGAATAATAACCCATTCTCTGCTCGTGCCAAGGAATGGGTACCACAGCTCCCAACTGGATTAAGCGACCCAGAGTCTCTTGAATAGCCTTTAACTTGACTCGAGAGTGACAAGGAAAGGGAAGAAAAAGATCCGGCAGCAGGTGCTCGACCTCCAGCACCCACTGATCTGAAGTAATTTGGGTTCACCCCTGATAAAACAGACTAAGTCGCGCCCCGACCTTCACCAGAGGCTGGACCCGTACACCTTCATAAGGAGGACTTATTACCATTTCTGGCACCTCCGGAGGAGTCCCGACCTCGACGACCCCCTCGAAAGGACTGCGTCCGCCGGAAAAACCGGCTTTTAGAAGGAGATACAAATCTGCCCGGCCTGTACCGCCTCGCGTCCTTAAACTGACCTCTAGCCGAACCACCTCGACTAGCCGACTTAGGCCGTAACTCCGGCAACCGTGAGACCTTGGTATCCCCAAGACCACTCATCAGATTATCCAAGTCCTCTCCAAACAACATAGAACCTTTCAAAGGTAGAGAACACAACTTTGCTTTAGAGGCCGCATCTGCCACCCAGCCCCTAAGCCAAAGAGCCCTGCGAGCCGTCACCGCCAGAGCAATATTCTTAGCTGAAGCCCTTAGCAAATCATAAAGGGTGTCCTCCAAAAACAAAGACCCCATCTACAATTTGGCCAGCTCCTGAACCAAACCATTCCTATCTAACGCAGGATCATCCAAGAGCTTCTCCGCCCGGCTACCAAGCCCCCACACACAGAGGCTTGCAAGGCCAAAGCCAACAAATCAAAGCTGCGCTTCAGAAAGGATTCTAGCTTCCTATCCTGAGGATCTTGTAAAGCTGTACCGCCATCCACCGGAAAGGCCGTAGCCTTAGTAACCGCCGTAACCACCGCATCACAGTAGGTGGTTTCAGCAGGGCCAAATCTTCCGGAGGCAAGGGATACAGCCGCGCCATAGCCCTAGACACCTTACAAGCAGCCTCTGGCACAGACCATTCCTGAAAAACCATGTCTCTAATGTCTGAATTCATGGGAAAGGAACGGGAGGCTCTCCGAATCCCCTTAACCAAGGAATCTACCTGGGGTCCCTCCGCAGAGGGAGTGGCCGCCGGAGCAAACTTCAAAGTAGAGATCACCTGATCAATGTGCTCTAACAACTCCTCCTCATGAAAAATGTGAACCACTGAAGAATCTTCTCCAGGCCTTAGCCCATCCTGATCCTCAGACTCATCTAAGAGATCCTCCTCTCCTGGGTCACTCCAAACCTCCGACCCAGGCAGAGAAAGTATCTCCATAGGCTCCGAAATATCCACCCGTGGGCGCTTAACTCCCACTGAGCTAGCAGCCTCCGGGGAACAAACAGCCTGAGAGGGGCCAGCTCTCCAGGCATTATACAGAGACCAAACAAACTCAGGAGGGAAACCAGACCTCCCCCCCCCCCCCAAGGCTGCTGAAGCCCCAACAACAGTTCCCGCAGTCTCCGCGACGGAACCCCCTCACTCCCGCGGCGGCAGGTCATCGCGTGATCCGCGGCTAAACTAGTCACGTTTCCCGCCACACACAGGTCCCCGGCGCCGGTACGGAATGCGCGGCCAAAAGGGCCACGCTTCCCGCCAAAAACGGCTCCGTCGAGGCAGACCCGGGACGCACAGCCAAAATGGCTGCGTTTCCCACCAAAACCAGCCCCGCCGTTGCCGGCCCGGAATGTGCGGTCAAATCGCCGCCCAACACCTCCGCCGACTCAGGGGAAAGCACGGGGGGCAAGAGCGCTGACAACGTAGGCTCCCCACAAAATTTACATTGGCCACCTTTCACTTCAATGCAGCACTTCGCGGAAAACCGACACCTCGCCGGCTTAAGACATAATGGCCGCGAACACAATAAAAACGAACAGTTGCTTTGTGCTCTGACAGACTAATAGGCAAAACCGCCTAAGGCAAGAACGCCCTTGAAGACGTTTTATCTCTGGACTACCACAAGAACGGCCAAAATAGCCGCCTTTTAAAAACGTTTTTTTTTAAAAACCTCGTTGCTGATGCCTAAACGCCTCAAGGGTACAAAACGAGGTCTGTAGCCGAGGTCAACCTGTCCTCAAGAGGAAGAGCACAGGGGGAGGGACCTGGCCACCCGGGTGTGACACCCCACAGGGAATAAGAAGCCCCTTAGGACTTACACCCTGTAATAGAGATCCAAGTGTGGGTTCTCTAACATTTACAACCCAACCTAGAAACCCCAAACGGGCCTACCAGACTGAGTACACTGCACACTTCTACCCTCTGCTGAGACTGAGAAAATACTGGTTAGGGGAAGGTCTGCACAGGCTACTTGTATAAGAAGTTTTAGTGTTCTCAGTCTCCCTCTGCTGGTAGGAGTGCATAACCCAAGCATCTTGAACGGTCTGGAGGATTGCTGAGGAATTAGGTTCTTAACTTGGTAATTTTCCTTCCTTTAATGAATCCATTAACTGATGGGTTGTATCCGCCTACCAGCAGGTGGAGATAGAGAACACTGAAAAACCACAGTGACCCTTGGACGGCTAGCCCCAACTGCCTTCAGTATTTGAGATTTCCAAAGCATAGTGAACCATAAAGGTATAACAACATAAACTTTACTCACAGCGAACAAACGCCCCAGAACAGGAGCAATAACCATACAAAGGAGAGACGATCTCAACCTCCTGTAGTAGAACATCATATAGAAATTCTGAGAACTGGTTTCCAACTTCTCCCAATGAGATTTATATCTGCATGAACGATCTGAACAAAAAACGAAGTCAGACAGGGAGGGATCAAGGATTCATCTGCTGTGACTAAAGGAAAGAAAATTACCAAGGTAAGAACCTAATTTTCCCTTCCTTGTCATCAGCAGCAGATGAATCCATTAACTGATGGGATGTACAAAAGCACTCCCTAAATAGGGTGGGAACAGGCCACACCGCGAGCAAGCACTTGTGCTCCAAAAACAGCGTCCTGCTTCGCTGCAACATCCAGCCTGTAACGCCGGACAAATGAGAGCTGAGAAGCCCAAGTAGCCACACTACAGATCTCTTGAAGAGACAGTGCACCCGCTTCAGCCCACGAGGAGGAAATTGCTCTCGTGGAATGCGCCTTAAACGCTTTAGGCGGAGACCGACCTGAAAGCAGATATGCAGAAAAAATGACTTCCTTGAACCAACAGGCTATAGTGGCCTTAAGACGCTGGACCTCCACACCGAGGACCTGACAAGACAAAAAGGCGATCAGAAGTCCTGAAGTCATCTGACATCCATAGATACTGCAACAGCGCCCTGCGGACATCCAAAAGATGTAACTGCCCAAAGGAGTCCGGGAACTCTTCCCTAGAAAAGGAAGGAAGAAAAATGGGCTGGTTTAGGTGAAACGCTGAAACCACTTTAGGCAGGAAGGAAGGCACTGTACGTACCGTTACTCAGGACTCCGAGAACTGCAGAAAAGGGTCCCGACAGGTCAGCGCCTGCAGCTCAAACACGCGTCTAGCCGATGTAATGGCCACCAAAAAGACTGTCTTGAGAGTGCCATCCTTCTCTGAAGCTCGCTTAAGCGGCTCCAAGGGCGAACACTGGAGAGCCTTCAACACCAGCCCCAGGTTCCAAGCCGGACAGGGCAACTGGACGGGAGGACGGAGCACCCGTCTGAGAAATTGGGCAATGTCCGTATGATCAGCAAGGGACAAGCCAGCGACTTTCCCTCGATAGCATAACGCTGCCACTTGCACCCGCTGGGAATTGTAAGCCAAGCCTTTTTTGTAAGCCATCCTGCAAAAAGTCCAGCACTGTCGAGACTGTAGCCCGCTTGGATGTGATCGCCTTTGAAACACACCACGCCTCAAACTTGCGCCAGATCTGAGCATAAGCTGCGGAGGTGGAACGCTTGCGGGCCTGCAAGAGAGTGGAGATGACCTTGTTATGAGTAGCCCTTGTCTCTCAATTGCACCCTCTCAATAGCCAGGCCTTAAGACCAAATCGGCAGGGAACCTCCATAGACACCAGACCCTGAACCAACAGGTTCGGCACCAGGGGCAAATGAACAGGAGCGTCCACCAGCATCCGGCGGAGATCCGCATACCACGGACGCCTTTGCCAATCTGGAGCAATGAGAATCAGCAGACCTCGGTGCTGTCGAATCTGCAGTAGGACTCGCCCTATCAAGGGCCAAGGAGGGAACACATACAGGAGGCCCGAGGGCCAGGGTTGAGCCAGAGCATCCAACCCCGCCAAGTTAGGATCTCTCCTTATGCTACTTTGGCGTTTGCATTTGACGCCATTAGATCCATTCCAGGAGTCCACCATTTGGCACAAATCTGAAGAAAAACTTCTTCTGCCAGTTCCCATTCCGCCGGGTCGATTTGATGCCTGCTGAGAAAATCGGCTTGCACTTTGCTCTGACCTGCTATGTGAGCTGCTGACAGAAGCTGTAGGTGTAGCTCGGCCCAGTGGCAAATCTGAGCGGCCTCCAGGGCCCTGCACTAAGTGCCTCCCTGACGATTTATGTATGCCACCTCTGTTGTGTTGTCTGACAGAACCCGGACAGCAAGCCCCTTCAGAGCCTTTTGAAAGGTCATAAGAGCCTGGAATTTCGCTCTCAGTTCCAAGCGATTGATGGACCACCCCGCTTCCACGGGTGTCCACAGACCCTGAGCATAGCTTCCATGGCAATGCGCTCCCCAGCCCACAAGGCTGGCATCTGTTATCACCAGGCACCAAGAAGGAAGCGCAAGAGGCATTCCCTGGGGCAGCATCCTGTCGGAGAGCCACCACTCCATACTGAGCCAGTCCAGAGGGACGCTAAGGAAATTACATTTTCGTAACTCGTGTGTCTCCTAGGTAGGAAACCAAGCAGGAAGCTAAGCTTATCTTGTCGTAACTCGTTTCTCCCTTTTATTTATTTATTTATTTTTATTAAGGAGTAGATATCTACCCAGTCTAGGGAAACTCCTGAACACGGTAAAGCAGACAACATGAGGAAAGGGTGGCCGCAACAGAGAATATAAAACAGCTGCTGCTCCCATATTTTTAGAATAAAAGGTAGGACAGCAGAACAGAAGTATGATTTCTTGTGGAGAATCAAAACAAGGCTGAATCTGCTCAAAGGCAAAAAATATCGTCAAGTTATAAACAGAAATCAATGAAAATACAGCAGAATGCCGATTATCCGAACGCCAATCATCTGGATTTCCAATTATTTTGACCCATTATCCGCCAATACCTTCCCAGCCAATCCTCGCGGTCTGCGCAGAGAAAAGGCCCGTCATTTCTTTTCTAGCCCTTTCCTGACTCAAATGCAGCAGAAAAAAAGTCCTTTCTGCCTTGCTTTTGTGGGGAAATGGCAGAGGAAACAGCCTTGCTATTGCTACTTGGAAATGGAAAAAAAAAGCGAAAAAGGTATGTTTTTGTCATTAAAAGAGAACATTGATATTGTGGAGAAAGAAAGGGAGTATTGGGGAAAAATCTGGCAGAAGAATATGGTGTAGGAACAGAGGGGCATTTTCGATATGACATGTAAGTCCGACTTTGGACGTTTTGCAAAAAACGTCCAAAATCTGAACATGAAAGACCATTTAAAAAATAAAAATAAAAACGTGTATCCTTTTTTTCAAAAATACTATTTAGAAGAAGGTTTTGTGATTTGGACGTTTTGTTTTTTGGTCCATTAAGACATTGGGGAGGAGCCAGCATTTTTAGTAGACTGGTCCCCCAGACATCCCAGAAAAGCAATAGAGAACCCTAGGGGGCACTGCAGTGAACTTCATAAAATGCTGATAGGTACACATCTCACCATTACTCCCATATCTTGTCTGCTAACCCGCCCCCAAACCCACCCAATCACATTTTTGGTGGGTGGGAGATGGTTAGTGACCACTGGGGGAGTAAGGAGAGGTCATCTCTGGTTCTCTCAGTGATCATTTGGTCATTCAGGGCACCTTTTTGTGCCTTATTCGTTATAAAAACAGGTCTCGCTCAAAACGTCTTAGTTTTAAGTCCTAGACAGTTTTGTTTTGTTCCATTATGGCTGAAAAACGTTGAAGTGTTAAGAACACCCACATCCCACCCTTAACATGCCTGATACGCCCCTTTGTGATCTGAATGCACTTTTGACGGACTTCATCGAAAACAGTCTAAAAATTGGTTTTGAAATACCAATTTGGATGCTTTTGTGAGAAAAACATCCAAATGCAGATTTATGTCACCTTTTGGACGTTTTCTCTTTTGAAAAAGAGCTTCAAAGTGATGCTATTGTAAACAATGTCTCAGTTTTTGAAAAAAATGAAGTTGTTCCAGAAAAACCATAAAAAGGTCACCCCTATATGAATTAGAGACGAGTATATGTATTGTTAAATAATTTCTGGTTTTTAAAAGAGAGAGAATGTAATCAGATGTATGATTTCTAACTAAAACCTGGACAATAAGTATGTTCTCAATGAAATGAATTGACTATACGCCGTATTTGGTCTTGAGGAAGCCAACCAGATGATCAATGTGGAATAATGAATCAGATGAGTAATATCTGTGGATAATCAGGTTAACACCATGTTTTCTTTTTTTCTGTTTACTGTTTAATTGATTTCCTTGTCTTATTTCACTCTCCCTATTTTTCTTCACTTTGTGGTCTAAGAAAGAGAAAGATTGTATATAATCCATATATCTAGTTGGGATTCTTTTCTTCTTATACTGTATTAATGTGCAATCATCTCTGCATTACTGTTTGCAAGTGACCCTTGTAAAGTGAAAAATTATAAATGATTTAAAAAAATAAAAAAATAAATAAAAAAAAGGTCACCTATTGAAAAGGTAGAGCTCTATATGTTTGGTTCTTGCAAAAATTATTCTTGTGCCACTATTAGCCGAAAAGGCAATGTTTTTCAATAAGCAGGGGGATTCAGACTTCAAAACCAGCACTGGATGGTTTAGAAATTTCAAGCACAGCCATAGAATAAGGCAAATTGAAATCCATGGTGAGAAACTTTCTGCAAATTCTTCAATTTAATGACATTATCAAGAACTATGACCCTGATTGTGCTTACAATGCAAACGAAACAGATCTGAATTGGAAATCACTCCCCAGTAAATCACTGGTCTTAGTCATAAGTTGGAGTTATTGGAGTTGCGAGGTTTTCCTTGACTGGTACGACATTTGCTTCATACCGGAGGTGAAAATATTTCAGCTTTGTACAGGAATACAAGGAGATGTCATTTTATTGTTGGACAATGCACCTTCACATCCTACAGCTGAAAGCTTAGAGCGAGTGGAAGGTAGATTCAAAGTGCTTTTTTTTTTGCCACCAAATGTGACATCTTTAATGCAGCCAATGGATCAAGGAGTTATTGTTTCACTGAAACAACTATACAGGAAACAACTGCTAAAAAAAACTTATTCCAGCTGACAGAGAAACTGAAAGTGGCATGATCCAATTCATAAGAGAACTGAACATAAAAGATTGTTCCTACATGGTTGTTGACACTTGGAATCATGTTAAAAAAGAAACCCTGAAAAACACGTGGAACATAATTCTAAACAATAAAGAAACACCTGAGAGGGAGAAGTTGATGATGTCCTTGAAAACATTGCCAGAGATCTAGAGGTTCCTGGTTGCTCTGATTGTGATGTTGAGAATGTCAGCAAATGGATATGCAGTGATGAAAATGATACAGGGTATCTATCGGATTAGAACAGATAATGAAATTGTGGAATCAGTACAGGACAAGAAACATGAAGAATCAGAAACTGATAATGATCACCAGGTTGATGATAATGCAAGACCGACACATGCAGAAGCCTTTGAATGTTTAAATACAGCGATGGCTTGGCAGGAAGAAAGCAGTGCAATCCAGCTCCTTTTTTTGAAAATACTATGTGATCTTGCGGCACAGAAAGGAAAATTGGCCTTGAAGCAATTAATTGCTTCCTTTTTTAGTATACAGTGGTGTATATACTGTATGTACAAGAAATAAAGCACTGCACTTTACTTTTAAAAACAGTACTTTTTGATTAGAACTACTTTTTTCTGCAAACATATTGATGAAAATGAAACTAATGCTTAATATGCAATGCTTGTTGTAATCTTGTTTTCTTTACATAAATTTGATATGTTCACTTATCCAGATTTATGATTATCCGGACCACCCTCTGCAGAGAATAGTCTGGATAATCAATGTTCTACAGTATATATAGCCACAGTGTATTAAAATTTGTTGTATCACACATTGTGCGGCTGTACTGGGCTCTGTGTTGTACATAAAGCCACTAGTTTTTAGCAAACCGTGGAGTAAAAGACAGAGAATATGCAGTAATATACCAGTCTCTAACACACACATAAACCCATTGAGGCAATAAGTTGTTAGCTAACTGGGAAGAAGAGAGAGCTCAGCAGAGAACACTCATTCTTCCAAAACCACTAACAGGGCTAAGAATTCAAAGTGATGCTTACTTCTGAAAACTGAGAGGCAACTTGGAGTGCAATCCCTTTTCACAGAGTCCGGGAATGCAGGAATGCTTCAAAAGTTACCCAACTGGCAGATGCATTTCTAAGTGCTGTAAAATTCAGTAATGCCACTTCCCAGGCTGTTGCAGGATTGTTATGCAAAATCCACATGACAGCCTCAACTGGGAAGAATAACAGAGTAGAAAGGACACCTCCAAGTGTGTCTCTGAATGCCTTTGCTTACATACAGAGACACTCTGCTCTGGAATCAGTCTCTCTTCCATTAAAAGCTCTTAACTTCTGCTTCAGAAACACTGAAACAAAGTCCCAAGGAGGTAGCACAGTATCCAGTCTGCCTTATCTGAAAATAGTAATGCTGCAGGTCACAGAACACTACCATTGCTCAAAGGCACCTCAACCCCAAAGCACCTCTGTTGGGGCGAACAAGGGAGAGACACAGGGAAGGGATATGCCACCACAAAGTATTCTCTAAGAAGTTTCCTGACATCAGCTTCTTCCAGAAATAAGAAAGGAAATAAACCAGAAAAGAGTGGCTAAGGAGCCTGAATGCCCTGTCCTGTACATAACTTGCACGGTGAAGCGCTATCCAATAGAGATAAAAATACTAAACATCACTGCCTGCACGGTGTTCTTAAAGAGGTAAATCACAGGAACTATTTTATTTCTTTGTCTCCATCTGCTAGTTGGTTTACACAACATTCCCACTAGTCTGGACTAATCTGTGGTATGAAAAAGAATGAATGAATCCTAATACCCTGGAACATGAATAGCGTAAGTGACCAAAACCTTTGTTCAAGTTACAGGGAAGAAAGAAGTTTCTAAAAGAGAAACCTAAAGGAAGCCCTTCCTCTTCCAGTCTGCAAATATTTAACTAATTCCTGGCTCTATTATAGACAAGTAAAAAAAAAATGAAAAGAAAAAGTAGAATCCTAGGACCATTGTCAAATTATTCTCCTTGTTTTTCCAATGTGTTTTTTGCTTCTTAAAAGAAAACACTGAGATCCCTTCTTAGCAACCCCTGCCACTAGATTGATAATCAGAAATTTCTTGCAATTCACAGTATAGAAAACATCATGAGCAACTGAGGGATAACCTCAAGGAGTCTTGCTTCTTTCACATAGAGGGTTCTAGAAACCTCAAAGACATTTGGAGGGGGGGAAAGGAACGAATAGGACTAAGGGGACACATTTTTATGTGCAGGAACTTAGGCAGCACTGCTCTGCCAATGCAGTGTCAGGCAAAGAAGACATTCTCTTTTCTGAAACCCGAGAAACGGTGGCAGATCACTGTAAGATCCTTCTGCTCTCTTACGTTTTCAAGAGTAAGGCGTTTTATTATACAAAAACCTACAGGGCCCATAGTTGATCCCCCCCTCCCCCCTGTTTCAGATGTATTTGCTAGCAAGTAGCTTCTTCTTTCAGGATACCTGGAGAATAAAAAATTTGATTTCACAATAAAACAAACATGACAATAAAAGGAGAGAGAGAGACCATGAAAAAATGCTTTGTGTGTCAGAATGTCCAGAAAGCCATAGGGCAAGCTGTCCCATGAACCTACCTACTTATTTGGGCTTTTTTTGTTTGTACATTTGCATCATCCACTGACGGAAAACGTCAAACGTATCTTCCTTATTCTGTTCAACACCTAAGCCCTCCCCTCCAGAGGTTGCACCCCTGCGAAGTAAAATCCAGAATTAGCATGGAAAAAAAAAACAAAAACAAAAAAAACCTGGAAGGAATAGATGAAAGATGAACACGCAACTGAAAAGGTTTATAAAAAATCAATGTAAAACACACGGTGAAGTCTAATTAGAAAAGGTACTGTAAGTTAAAAAGCAAAATACAGCCTCAGTGAAAATAAGGAAACAAAAATAACCTTACCTTTTGATATAGCTTAGTAGAAAAAAAAAAAAAAAGAATAGTGTCAAAATGGTAGCATTAATGATGTAGAAAAACTGATCAGTAAAGATGAGCTTGAAGCAGAATACTGGTAGTATTGCTAGCTCACATTCTTCAGCCAGATGTAGGTAGCCAAGTCTAAAATATCAGTATTGAACTTGGATGGGCACACAGGGATGCAACACCCTTCTTGGATAGTCAACTGCAGTCAATACTAAGGAAGGGCATTCTTGGGAACTGATACCACCAACCACAATGATCCTAACTACCATATTTGGCACAGATGAGGATGGGCGTAGGGGGGAGGCCAGGGAGGACCTTTAACCCATCAGTCTCTTCTTTCAGCTCGGTTAGAACAAACCTTTATTGGACAATGGCACTATGAGCATTTTCTCCTATTTTATACCCCTCCTCCTCCCCAACCCAACTCAGCTACTGTGGCTGCTGTGCCAAATCTGCACCCTAAGTCCAGCTAGTAGGTATCTCTGCTGTGAAATATCACACTCTCACCTAGGAGAGGTTCTGAATGCCAACTCTGCAGAATCTCAGCCAGCTAAGGATGGGACAGTAGCGGCTAGATCTGAGAAATGAAACCAGGTGCTGTGCATGGCAGAACATAGTGCTACCACCGAATCAACAACTTGGACAGGGATGGGTTACCAGTGGCCCAAAGGCCAAATGCAGCCCCAAGACCATAGGAAGTATACACAGAAAAGTCATTAACCAGAGTTTTGGCAATTTTAAATACTGTATTTTGCAAATATTTTCAGAATAGCTGCTCTAGTAATTTGTTTCTGTCATTTTTAGTCAAGTTTTTGCTTAACTATTACAGAAGGTCTATGGAGCTTTGTGCATTTCTGGTTCTGACATTATGTAATGTTGTGGCCCACTAGGGGTAATACTGACATTCATGCAGCCCCTCTGTGTATAAAGGCTGCCTCTCCTGGGCTAGGACACAAGTTCAAGCAACTGCTGGGAAGTCATTAGGTATAACTGCAGCTGAATTGCCTCAAACACTAGTATGGTGTTCATCAGTATAGACACCATTAATAACAGCTGGCAATATACAAAGGGGTCAGGGAAAACAAATCAAAAACATCAAAACAAATTCATAAGCATTTATGCCCACGAGGAATAATAAGAGAAGGGTCAGCATTATAGAAAGAAGGTGCTGTTACATACACTTTCACTGGATCTTTAATTCCTGCCCCTGAAGAGCCAAGACCTTGTCCTTCCTTCCAGCCCATCTTCCTGAGCATCTGAAACCCCACATTCTGGTCTGTCAGCTTTTTATTAGCAAATTCTAAATCCTTTGGTTTCTGTAAGGAGGTGGAAGATGAAAATAGCATAGCAGCATTAGTCTGAATCACCTGATTTTAGTGGTTATCAAGCATAGCCTATAATGTGCAGGACCCTGTTAATCAGTAATTAAAAGGCCCGAGTTCATTTTGCATAAATGCCTCCTATAAGTTGATGCATACCCAAATTACCAAATACACCAAACAGGCTGTGCTTCTCTACTTACTTGTTTGACCTTTCTAACCGCTGGTCTTCCACGTGGTCTGTCATAACCAATTCTGACAGGGTCATGAACTGAAAAGATTTTTCAAAAAATCCACAAATTAATTGTTCACATATTTTCACTTTTTAAAATACTTCCTACCCAATCTACAAAGCTATATACAACTATTAATGCAGGGTTATTTGAGGGAATGTTAAAAAAAAATAGAATAAATTGGTGTTTCTGCACTGCAGGTATTATTGGTTGCTACCTTTTAGAGTGGAATCAAATATGCACATATGTGTCACTTAGGTATCATCTGCACAGAAAAGGCAAAAAAAACTGAGCAAAGGATACAAGACAAGACAAGTTGGGAAGGGATGAAAGAGTACTAGAAGAGGTGTTTTTCTGGTTTATCCAATACATGCCTTTTTTTTTTTTGTACTGGTCTTTTAAGCGTTCAATGATTAAAATGTAACACCAGAAACTCTGCATATAACTACTGACCTTTTGGTTCCTCTACAAGACACACTCTCTTCTTGGGGAGTATGCCAACTTTCAGAGAAGTAACTCTCTTCCGTGGAAGGGGAGCCCGGGCAGGAGGAGCAACTCCACCTGGCAAGCCACCCTCATTAGGGGCCTCTGCTGCTTCACACTCCATATCTGTTTCAGTCTTGTCTGGTGAAGATGCCCCTGCTTTGACCTCAGCCTTTACACGCCCCACTGCAGAAGCTTCAGGGGCTCCTTGTTTGGAAGTGCCCAAATCTTTAGATTTGTCCATGGTTTGACGAAATTCAGCTACTTTCATCCGATAGAATCTGTAAGCTGGGCTTTTCGGCTCATGCAAAAACCTAAAAATTGAAAGTTTACTCAGTCTTCTCAATTGTGCTGCAAAACCAATCAGCAGCTACAGATAAAACAACAAAAACACAAAACAAGAATTCCCCAGGTTTTGGAATAAACCTGCTTTTTTATTTTTTAATGTAAAAGCTTTGTCTAAGGACAAGCAGGTGCCAATACTATGACGAGTGAAGTCACCAATAGAGCCCTGGCACGGAAACACTCCCCAGCATTCTTCATTTTCTAGCAGCCTTTTGAAGCAGCTTGCCACGCATATACACATTTTTCTGCCTGGTGTCGTGTGGGGCCAGGTCAGTCTATCTTTTTCCACAGAGCACTGAAGACACGTTTTTCCTCTAGTCTCCCCTCAGCTCACTTCTGTTGGTGATTCGCCCTCCTATTACATTTATGGTTCAATAATTTTTATTGATGATATTATACGGATAACAGTACCCAGAAAAACATAATGGAAACTCTGATAATAAACACATTCACAGCTCAAAAACCTAACATAGAACATTATCATCAATGTTTTGGTTTAGAACCCCCCTCCCCCCCCCCCTGCCAGCACATTAAAACAGTCTACTTTGAACTCATATGTTCCCCCAACCCATATCAACTTCCACCACTCTCGAAATCTAGTAAGGAACAAAAATATTATCAAAAATTAGAACAGTAAAAACAAACAGTAGAATCCTTCCCTCCCCCCACCTACCCCCTCCCTCTGCTAAGAGATATCCAGACTCCCAACTTCTTACAACAAAGGATGGCCCCACCTCAATGTGTATCTAAAGCGAGTTCACCACTAAACTTCGCCCTTTAGGAGACAGGCTGTGAATATATGGCCCCCAAATATCTAGAAACCGCCTCCACCGCCCAGGGGAGCTGCCCACACCTCTCCTCTCAAACAACATAAACTCATGTAATTTGTTTCGCCAGTGCCACCTCCTATTACATTTAATTTCTGTTAAGTTTTGTGCAGGGCTACAGCCCTTTCTCCTTTACCTTCTTAGGTTTTTGGCAATTTTTTTTTTTTTTACAGTTTCCCTTCTTTCTCATGGCTCACCGAGCCCTTAGACTTACAGCTCCCCAGCTGGGTTTATCCTTCTTTTTCAAGATGCAAGCTGCTATTTCACCTCAGCCATTTATTTTAGACATGTCCTGTAGGGGTATTTCCCTGTGATCTAGCCTGAGCTGGTCTTGGCCTATACAAGCCTATGACATCTTGGTATAATAAGATGGCTGCTGCAACCCTCTGACCTGCTCATCTCTGTGTCAGCAAGATCCAGCTCCAGCTTGTGGAAAATCACTGACAGGCTTGCTGAAGCCAAGGCCCTTCTATCTCTGAGACACTGGGAAGGGAGTCATACTCATGGCACCAGAAGTTACCATCTCCAAGGTCACAAAACAAAGAACTCTTCTTGCCCATGCACTGGACTGTACGAGAGATGAATTGGTCCAGGCTATCACCCGAGAGAGAGGTCTGGAAGAACGCGGGGAGAGGGGGAAGAAGTTAGTCGGAGACCCTCAGAGGAGGAGTACCTGTGAAGGACCTGAGAAATCCAGCAAGGCTCGGGGTGAGCTAGAGACTGTATGATACCAACCTTGTGACCTGCAAAACTGGTGCAAATACCTGTGGCAGAGATTTTGGCTCTGATAACCAACAGAGAGATGGGAACCTGCTTGTTTGCTGAGAAAGACCTGCACTACATAAGACACAGACAGCTGAGTTAGCGTCTGGGGAGATTCTGCTCCGGTCTTATCTGAAGCCATATCAGGACAGCGTGGTAAGATCACAGTGATATATTTCCTAGTCTGGGGTTAGGCAGTGGTTTTATCTAAGTACGACTGGTTTATGTCAGCTCTCAGTCAGGGACAGCTGCTAATGTGTATTTTGCATAAGATGTGATAAGTTTTCATAAGGATCATTAGGATATCATTTGTACTGTTCTAATCATTACTGTACGTAGTCTCAGGATAATCAGAGTGTAGTTAGACAATATATTTTGTTAGTGTGCATATCAGTAAGAGATATTATATTGCATATAAGCTATTGCAGAGTGTCTATTTTTCTACCTGTAATAAAATAGAATAATTATCATCTGTGACGTGGCTTTGGTTCTTTGGCGGGGAACAAAACACTGGCAGGGTGCCAGCAACAAGGTTCCTTTATAATATTTCCCCTAGGCTGAGCGGGAACCTTGTAATAAGTATTATCAGAGAATAATATGCCCTAATTACTTATTTTCATCCTACAGTCCCTTAAAACTCCGTGTGGTTCCTCACAGATACGGATAGTTTGTGCCTGAAATGTCTGGTGCCTGCCTGTATTCCCCTTTTTTTGTCAACTCTATTCACAGATGTCAAGAAAGGGATTAGTGGTGAAGAGAACAGCATAAAGGAGAAATTTTTTTATTTTTTGTTACATTTGTACCCCGCGCTTTCCCACTCATGGCAGGCTCAATGCGACTTACATGGGGCAATGGAGGGTTAAGTGACTTGCCCAGAGTCACAAGGAGCTGCCTGTGCCGGGAATTGAACTCAGTTCCTCAGTTTCCCAGGACCAAAGTCCACCACCCTAACCACTAGGCCACTCCAAATTAGATCTTACCTGCTAATTTGCTTTCCTTTAGTCCCTCCGGACCGGACCAGGATTGGACTTGATGGGTTGTGCTCGCCTACCAGCAGGTGGAGACTGAGAAAAACTCTGACTCTAGAGAGCCAATAGGAGCCCTGGCCATGTGACCTTAGCCTCAGGATTTGAATAACAAAGCAGGAAAGAAAGAAAGAAAGAAAGAAAGACCTTCTGTGCCGTATGGGAATCCTAGCAGCCACAAAGCACTCGGCAATGCAAGTATCAGAGCTCACCAGCAACTCTCACCAGAGAAATGGTATGGCTCGATTTGTATTACAGCTCACCAGCAACTCTCACCAGAGAAGTGGTATGGCTCGATTTGTATTACAGCTCACCAGCAACTCTCACCAGAGAAGTGGTATGGCTCACTTGTACTATAGCTCACCAGCAACTCTCACCAGAGAAGTGGTATGGCCACTTAAGATTTTATATATATTCCATCAACTGAGCTCACCAGCAACTCTCACCAGAAAAGTGGTAAGTCATATTTAAGGTTTTATAGATATTCAAGCAACTGAGCTCAGCCACAACTCTCACCAGAGAAGTGGTATGGCGTATTTAAGGTTTTATATATAGATTCCAGCAACTGAGCTCACCAGCAACCACCAGAGAAGTGGTATGGACCACGTAAAGTTTGTATATATATAGTATTGTTCCACGAATCGTAAAGGAATGAATACACTTCTTACTTAATAAAAAAAGCTAAAAGTTGAGAGGGGCCTGGTCCGGTCCGGAGGGACTAAAGGAAAGCAAATTAGCAGGTAAGATCTAATTTCTCCTTCCTTAGCGTCCCTCCGGACCGGACCAGGATTGGAGTAATCTGAAGGGAGGGACCCTATGAAAACTGCAGAGAAATGTTCATGCTGCATAGGCCACCTGGCGACAACTAACATGTAGTGTGTCCCAATGAGCAAAATAAAATGAAACTAAGACTAAGTTGCCACCTTACCAATGTGCACCGAGAGCACCAAAAATCGCTGTAGTAAGAATGAGCCCGCTTCTGAAGTTGTGGAATATGTTGTAATATGCTGTGGAACTGCCCTCTCAGTGAGAAGAGAAGGGAAAATTAGGTTCTTACCTTGGTAATTTTCTTTCCTTTAGTCATAGCAGATGAAGCCATTACGTACGGGTTATGTCCATCAACCAGCAGGGGAGATAGAGAGCACTCAAACTTTCACAGTGCCCTCTTGGCCAGCTAGCTCCACTGCCTCTTCAGTATTTGAAGCTTCCAAAGCAGTATGGCAAACCGCAATGGGAATCACAAGAGCTTTCCTCACAGCGAACGATGGCCCATCACAAGGGCATGAACTCAAAGGAGGGAATGCACATCCTCCTGGAGGGAATAAACTCATCCTCCTTATTGTATAAGTGGAGGGGAACACACGCGCCTCCTGGAGGGAATCACACATCCTCCCAACACACTGGAGGGAATGAACTCATCCTCCTATTTATAGAACTGGAGGGGAACACACGCGCCTCCTGGAGAGAATCAACACATCCTCCAAAAAAACATGCTGGAGGGAATGAACACATCCTCCTAAATTTAAACTGCACATGAATCCTGAAGATTGTTTTCCAACTTTCTCCCAAGGAAGGAACTTCAGGAAATTAGAACAGAACCTGAAAAACAGATTCACAGCATACAGACAATCATACAGGGAGGGCTCATGGCTTCATCTGTTATGACTAAAGGAAAGAAAATTACCGAGGTAAGAACCTAATTTTCCCTTCCTTGTCATCAAGCAGATGAAGCCATTATGTATGGGATGTAACAAAGCAATCCCTAGATAGGGTGGGAACAAGCCACACCACGCGCTAGCACTTGTGTCACCAAAACGCGCATCCCTTCTGGCAGCCACATCCAGCCTGTAATGTCGGGCAAAGGAGAGCTTAGAAGCCCATGTTGCTGCACTGCATATCTCTTGAAGAGAGAGTGCTCCAGTTTCAGCCCAAGAGGAAGAAATCGCTCTAGTACAATGTGCCTTAAAGGCTACAAGCGGAACCCTGCCGGCCAGCAGATAAGCTGAAAAGATAGTTTCTTTGAGCCAGCGGGCAATAGTGGCTTTAGACACTGGAGACCCTCTGCGAGAACCGGATAGCAAAACAAACAGATGATCAGAAGTCCTGAAAGAGTTAGTAACTCGCAGATACGGCAGCAGAGTCCTGCGCACATCCAAAAGGTGCAGCTGCCCAAAAGATTCTGGAAACTCTTCCTCTGAAAAAGAGTGCAAGAAAATAGGCTGGTTTAGGTGAAAGGCTGAAACCACCTTAGGCATAAAGGAAGGCACGGTCCGAACCGTGACTCCGGACTCTGAAATTGCAGAAATGGGTCTCTACAGGACAGCGCCTGGAGCTCTGACACCCGTCTCGCCGATGGTAATGGCCACCAGAAAAAACGGCCTTCAGTGTCAAATCTTTCTCCGATGCTCGCTGAAGCGGCTCAAAAGGAGATGCCTGCAGGGTTTTCAAAACTAGCCCCAGGTTCCAAGCTGGACAGGGTGCTCGCACTGGAGGTCGGAGCCGAAGCACCCCTCTAAGAAACCGTGCCACATCTGGTGTGAGCAGCCAAAGACACGTCTTCCACCTTACCACGAAGGGAGGCCAACGCTGCCACCTGCACCCGCAGGGAATTATAGGCCAAGCCTTTTTGTACACCTTCCTTCCTGCAAAAAGTCCAGAATCGGCGAGACAGGAGCCCGCATTGGAACAATGGCTCTGGAAGCACACCAAGACTCAAACAGGCACCAAATCCTGGCATAAGCCACGGAAGTGGACCGCTTGCGGGCTTGCAGGAGAGTGGAAATAACTTTATTGGAATAACCTTATCCTTCAATTGCGCCCTCTCAATAGGCCATGCCGTAAGACCAAAGCGGCCGTGCGTCCTCCATGGCTACCGGTCCCTGAGTCAACAGGTTCGGTACCAGAGGTACGGCAGAGGAGCCTCCAGGAGCATCTGTCGGAGGTCTGCATACCAAGGTCTCCTTGGCCAATCCGGGCGATGAGGACCACCTCTCCTGGGTGCAGCCGAATCCGCAAGAGCAGGCGCCCTATCAAGGGCCATGGGGGAAACACAAAGTAGACCCGGAGGCCAGGGTTGGAGCCAAGGCAATCCAAACCCGCCGCCGCTGAGGATCTCTCCGTCTGCTGAGCACGGGACTTTGGTATTGGCACTTGTCGCCATTAGATCCATCACGGGCTTGCCCCATTGGCACAGATCTGCAGGAATACTTCGTCTGCCAGATTCCATTCTGCTGGATCGATCTGATGCCTGCTCAGTATAATCGGCCTGCACATTCCTCTGACCTGCAATATGAGCTGCCGACAGACACTAAAGATGCAGCTCGGCCCAGTGGCAAATCAGTTCGGCCTTGCGCGGCTAGTGCTCTGCACCTTGTTCCGCCTTGTCAATTTATATAGGCCACCGTTGTCGTGTTGTCCGACATCACTCTGACAGCCAATCCTTCCAGGGTCACTTGAAAGGCCAGAAGCGCCTGAAACACCGCTTTCACTCTAGGTGGTTGATGGACCACTCCCGACTCCTCGGGTGTCCCTAGACCCTGGGCATGCTTCCCCTTGCAGTGTGCGCCCCAGCCCTTCAGGCTGGCATCTGTTACCACTAGGCACCAAACGGGGAGCTGTCAGCGGCATTCCTCGCCGCAGCATGCTGTCAGAGAGCCCCACTCCATGGCTGAGACGGGCCGCAGGGAGCCAAGTAAGTCTGCATTGGTAATCCTGAGAAATAGGAGACCAGCTCCGGAGTAGGGAATACTGTAGAGGTCTCAGGTGCGCTCATCGCCCAGGGTACCACTTCCATCGTGGCTGTCATCGATCCCAGCAGCTGGACATGTCCCAAGCTCGCGGGTGGGGCATCCTCAGGAGCAGACGGACCTGATTCTGAAGCTTGCACCGCCTTAGCTCGGGTAGGAACACATAGCCCGAGACTGTGTCGAAGCACTGGCCCCCAAAACTCTAGAGATTGTGAAGGGGGACAGTGACTTTTGGCCATATGACGACCCCAGCCTAGAGATTGCCAGTACTGAGACCACTCTGGCTGTAGCTTGTAAGCTCTCTGTTGCAGAGTCTGCTCTGATGAGCCAGTCGTCTAGGTACGGTGTGAACCCTGATACCTTCTCGCCTGAGAAAAGCAGCTACTACCACCATTACCTTCGAAAAGGTTCGGGGAGCTGTGGGCGAGGCCAAAAGGCAAGGCCCTGAACTGGAAATGTTTTCCCAACACCGCAAACCTCAGAAACTTCTGGTGCGGGGGCCAAATCGGTATGTGCAAGTAAGCTTCTTTCAGGTCTAGAGACGTGAGAAAACTCTCCTGGCTGTACCGCCGCAATGACGGAGCGCAGGGAGTTCCATGTGGAAATGCCGCACTCTCAGGGACTTGTTTCACTTCTTTTAAGTCCAGAATAGGGCGAAAGGACCCACCTTTTCGCGGCACCACAAAGTAGATGAGTATCGGCCGCAGCCTTGCTCGGCGTGATGCACCGGGGTCACTGCCCCTAACTGAAAATCAGATCTTGTAAAGTCTCCTCCACCGCCGCCCGTTTGACGGCAGAACCGCATCGGGACTCCACAAACACGTCTCTTACTGGGGCGTTGAATTCTATTCTGTATCCATCTCTGAAATTGGGTGGCGGACCAGTTGGGGGGAAGAGGGGGTGGTGGTTGGGATGCAAGGATAGGGGAGGGCAGACTTATTATCGGTCTTACCAGAGCCGGTGTTGGGAGGCGGGACTGGTGGTTGGGAGGCGAGAAATACTGCTGGGCAGACTTATGTGGTCTGTCCCTGAAAAGGACAGGTACAAATTCAAGGTAAGGTAAACACAGATGAGTTTGTCATGGGCAGACTGGATGGACCATGCAGGTCTTTATCTGCCGGTCATCTACTATGTTACTATGTTACTATGATCAGGTCCAGAACCCACTGATCTGAGAAATCTTGGCCCACTCCTCGACCAAAGAGGGAAAGCCGTCCTCCGATGACAGGCATCGAGGAGAGGGCCGGCGCACCATCATTGAGAGGGTCGCCCCTGAATCCTGGTCTTGAGCCACCGGCTGCGGAACGCTTGTCCGAGCGAAAGGAGTTCCTCTGCTGACCACGGGCACGTGAAGTGAACCCAGCAGAACGCCCCGGGCGGGTACCTTCTAGCTTCACGGAAGCGAGGTCTGTACGAGGAGTGGACCGCCTGGCCCTTAGAGGAAGGCCTCTGCCTATCTTCGGGCAAGCGCTGGGGTTTTTGGATCACTCAGGCCTTTCACAATTTTCTCTAACTCCTCACCAAATAGGAGAAGTCCTTGAAAAGGCAACTTCACCAACCTTTGCTTAGAGGCCACGTCCGCTGCCAGTGTCGTAGCACAGACGACGGCGAGCTGCCACTGCTACTGCCATTTGTTTAGCCGAAGCTCTGACAAGGTCATAAAGGGCATCAGCCAGAAAGGACAAGGCCACCTCCATCCGCGGAGCCACATCCAAGAAGGGCTCGCTCCATCTCCGGGCTGAGCCACTGCCTGTTGCAGCCAAGCTAGGCAGGCTCTCACAGCATAACAGCTGCATGCAGATGCCCTGAACAGTGAGGACCGCAATTTCAAAGGACCGTTATCAACGCTGTTTCCAGCCTACGGTCTTGAACATCCTTCAGGGCAACATCTCCTTCAACAGGGAAGGTAGTTCTCTTTGTCACCGCAAGTGACTAGGGCATCCACTGTAGGCATTTGAAAACGAGCCATATGTCCCTCACGCAGAGGGTATATGCCCCATAGCCCTGGAAACTCTCAAAGGTCCCTCGGGGTCAGCCAACTGAGCCGAAACAAGCTCTAGGATGGAGTCATGCAAAGGGAAGGCTCCGAGCAGCTTTCTTGGTACTAGCCATCCTGGGATTACCCGAGGAGGCCATGCCACTGTCAGGATCTTCAATCGAGAGGGCCTGCAGGGTATCTGAAAATAAGCGCTGGCAGCTCATCACGGTGGAAAATCCTAACCGCGGAGGGATCATCCAGATCCTGTGGTAAATCCGCACCTTACTCTGGTTCCCTCAGACCAAGAACGTCTGTCAGAGTTCTCCGAATCCTCACACCCCGACCACGGGGGGGGGGGGGGGGAAGGGGCCCCCCAATCTGAAGGGGAATTAACCCTTCTGCGCTTTTCTTTGGGCCAAGCATCCGGGAAAAAAGCCTCACTGGGCAGTCCCAGGCCAGAATCCATCGGGGGGGGGGGGGGGGGGGGGGGCAATCAGAGGAGCCTCAGGCGACCCTTGAGGAAGGGCTCTTTTCATCATGTATGCTTTATGCAGCAAAAGCACAAAATCCGGGGAGAAAATCTCACCCTGGGCACCCAAATCCTGTCCAGTGCTAGCCACTCCTGAAATAACCTCATCTCGAGGTGCCCCACCCGGCTCAGGTCTCTCCGTGTCCACGGAGGCCGCGCCATGCGGTGTAAGCAAAATGGCGCCCGCTGCCAGCTCAGAGCGGGAAAACATCGCTCGCCATGCTCGGGCCGGCTCCTACGCCAACACAGCACGATTTACAGAGCTCTGCTGATTTGCGCTTGCCACAAGTGGAACAGCGCTTTACATTGTCCGCAGCCATCGCCGAAAAACGGCAGTAAAATCCAAAATGGCGGTTTCGCGCCAAAATCGCCCCGATCGCGGGCCCACCCCGGAGGAGTTGGAAAACACTCTTACCTCAAAGGATCTAGTGTACAACTACGATCCTGCTGAAAATCAGGTCAAAAACCTCTGTTCCAGCGTCTCTGCGTTTAAAAACGCGATGCGACTTTTTTTTTTTTTAACCTGTGAGGAAAGCAGAGGTATTGAAGACTCCGGAGGCTCAGATGAGTGGGAAAGGCAGGGAAAGGGCGAACCTATATGCCTGCATCTACTGTTGGTGGGTAAGGACAGGGAAAGCAAGGCAATATGTCCACATCCACAGAGGTATGGGTAAGGCAGGGAAAGGGCTAACCTATGTGTGCCTTTAAAGTGAAGCTGCTATAGCCTCCAACACCCCGGTTAACAACTGGCAAGCCAGGAACCACCTCCCGGCAGATTTTTCTGGAGCTCGAACAAGCTGCAGCCACTCTGCTAGGGGAGATAGAGAATACTGAAAAGGCAGTGGAGCTAGCTGGCCAAGAGGGCACTGTGAAAGTTTGAGTGCTCTCTATCTCCCTGCTGTGGTGGACATAACCCATACGTAATGGCTTCATCTGCTTGATGACAAGGAATTCCTTCTTGGGAACTAGAAAGTAAAATTGCATTCTGCAGAATAGAGCGAGGAAATGGCCGAAGGCCCAAGGTCACCAAGAAAAATATAAACTGGGATGTTTGCAGAGGAGACAAAAGACTCTGTGCCAACCTGACTAAACAAAGAGAAAATTAGAGATATCTGATGAGAGATCAAATGAGAGGCCTGGCTACAATCACCACCCAACCTAGAGACTGTAAGAAATGCAACACCCGGTGCGTGACCTGAGAACTCTGCTGATAAGACTTTCTCCAATTAGGCAGTCGTAGGTAAGGATGAAATGACCCTGAGAGTGCAATGAACATCCTCTTAGATCTATAATAGAACGGAAGAGAGTACTGCTGAAAATGACCGGTTAATGCATAAGCAAAAACTAGCCATTCTCTGGGTCCTGAGGAGAAGAGGAGGGTGACCAAGGACACCAGTTAAATAGGGCTACAAACCCCAGCCCTATCTCTGTGGCGTTCCATAGTTGGGTAAGTTCCGAATACAGGAGTCCACCAGCTATGGTAGTACGCTCTGGACAGAAACAAATTGTCCCAGCATAACGTCTGATTCACCGGCCTGTAATTTCTTGGATCTCCCTAATCCACATACCACGGTCATGCCTCCTCCCTCACTGAGATGTACCAGACTCACACCCAATAGATATGAATGTTGAGCTTGTTTCAGGTTAAAACACAGAACCTAGGCCCAGGGTCCCCGGTGTTCCTAGTGGTGATCAGCCATGGCAAATATTGTATGTGTTAGTTTGCAGAATTACTGCAAAGCCTTGCTTTTGGAGCAGAGGTTTTGTTCGACACTCTCGTGAGAGTTTTTTTTTTTTTTAAATGCTGTTCTGATTGTAGAAAGGTGGACATTTGAGCTTTCCCAGTATGGCAAAACTTATGTACCTATGCCCATTAGATATGAATGCTGGACTTGATGGACTTTAGGCCTTTCCCAGCATAAACATACTTATGTACCTATGGCATAAATACAGGAAGTGAGTGAATCCCCTTCCAATTGAAAGAAAACTCTGGAGTGAAGGCGCATAGAATGAAAATGAAAAAGGACAAACTTGGAAAATACCTGTAACGAAAAAAGTGAAGTTGTGCCACAGCCACTTGGTGAAGGCAGTGTAGACAAGACTGTATCTGAATTCAAGAAAGCTTGAGACAACATAAGGTCTCTAAGGAAGAGGAAGAGATAGCAGATGGTATGTATAGGCATACTGGACCAAACCAGGATGTTTATAATCTGCCAATGCTGAACTGATAGAGTAGAGACAAACAAGTAGATGGTTTGAGGACCTTCCACTATCTTTAAGTGGGAAATATGCAAAATGAAAGGATGACCTTATTCTCTAAGTGACCATATGTCCTGTAAGTACCAGAAGAAAGCTAAAATGAAATATGAGAGGCTTCAAGGCAGTTGGAAAAGAAGGGAAGACATGAATAAAGCATGCCTGCTAAGGCAGCTGAGTGATTGGGAGCTTGGTAGACAGGACTGTCCCTCAGAGAATATGAGAGAGCTGATATATCCCCATGGCATCTGAACAATCTACTGTATGCCTATAGAGAAGGCTTCTTAAAGTCTGAAAAAGAAAACACTGTATAACACTACAGCCATTGAGAGTGATTGTTGAAAGGAATGAAGTTATTTATGGCAAGATTTGTAGAGTCCCAGTCAATTGACTATTAAAGACAATGCTGCACTTTGCACCAGGTAATGAAAAGGACACAAAAAACAAACAACCTAAAATTGTGTACTAAGAATACCAGAGCTAATAGCCAAGTTATAAATCTAAAACCTAAAGCCAGAAAACCGTGAGAGATATCTATATATGAAAGGGACCCTTTAATCCAAATATTGCCTGCTTATATGATGTGGGTGTTAGAGTCCTGTTTACCTCACACACATGTAGACAGATGATTAGGAAAAACAGTTTGAAGGTGAGCTACACTTTGATGTGCAGCATAGCCTGCAACAGAGATCAAAGTTCTGGACTGAGAAAAAAAATGGAGGGTGAATAAAAATGGGCGCCATTCGCGCCACTTACACAGTGGCGGTTCCCGACACCTCCACAACAAGCGGAGTAGGGCGGAACGTCAAGAAAGGAAAAATAAAAAACAGCCAGCAACTATGCCGCGAAAAACCGGAGAAAACAGAGAATCCGAATAAAACAGAACTCCGTAATAGAGAAACTGCAGCTGCAGCCTAAAAAGGCGGCCTTCCGCGCCAAAACTAAAAGAACAAATTGCTGACAGCGCCAAATGAAGAAACTCGAAAGACACAGGTATCCGCAGAAAACTTGAAGGAGCAGAGCGTTTACAGTCCGGCGCTGCGAAAAAACCGGCTGCAGCCTCCACTGGCGATACTCTCGCCACCCGAAAAAAATCAACTTGTCGCGCCCCAATTTTTTTTTTAAGCCTGCGCCCGCTGTCCAAACGCGAGGGAACGGAGGGAGAAATTCTGAGAAAGTGGCTCGTTAAAGGCCCAGTCAACATTATTTTCTTCCATTTCCTCCCCCTCTTTGTTTTTTTTTTTTTTACACAGCTAAATTAGCAAAGAAAAAACACTCAAGAACAAAAGAATAACCCAGCGCTGTCTGCCCAGAAAACTGGGGATTGTCTTTTTTTTTTTTTTTTGTTTAAACAGCTAAGCCTGCTCGTTAAAAAGCTGGGGAAGAAAATACTTGAAACCTCCTAAAATGGCTGCCTCTCCCAAAGACCATACACCTTGCTAACCAAAGGGTAGTCCTTCCCAGCTAAGTATGGGAGATGGGGAGGATAGGGGGAGGGACTCGGGGCACCCGAGTGTAACACCCCCAGAGGCTGTAAAAGAAAGAAAACCTTATCTGTCCAGCGTCTAATAGAGAATTCCTAGGCACAGAAGGAGAAGTAGCAATATTGTTTTTATTATTAGCCTCTAAAAGAGAAAGAGAAAAAAGAGACTAAAGGGCTCGCTTCCTACCTGCTGGGAGACTGAGAAAATACTGAGGCTAAGGTCACATGGCCAGGGCTCCTATTGGCTCTCTCGAGTCAGAGTTTTTCTCAGTCTCCACCTGCTGGTAGGCGAGCACAACCCATCAGTCCAATCCTGGTCCGGTCCGGAGGGACGCTAAGGAAAGGATTTTGGCAAAGACAAATCCAGTTCACCGATTTCAGTATCGGAGCCATAGGTCTCAATGGCTCCGAGAGCTGCATCGGACACGGGGAACACAGCATCAAGGAGGTCTCCGTCTCCATCTCCCTCAACACTGAATATCAGTAACGACCAGTGGGATCAGCCATTCTCTGATCCAACCCCAAGAAAGGATTCACCTTAGTTCTTGGTCGACACTGAGGGACCCCAATGCCATGTGGAGGCCAAGAGGCACTGGTCCCCCTCAACACAAGGTGTCAAGACACCGAGGCATTAAAATCATCAATGCCCCCTAAGTGCCCCTGACACAAGCTCATCTTTCCGGAATCACAAAAGGCACAACAGACTCCACTGAGCCAAGACCAGGTCAGTAATTTGACCCCAATGTCTAATGACGTGACCGAACTGGCTCTACCCCTTTACCGATGGTGGTCTTTGATCAGCCTCCATAGAGGAGAATTTCCAAAGTTGCTATGTGGGCTTCTGTCCACACATTCACATCTTATTGAACAGAATTCCCGACACAATAGCCGAATTGATTTGAAATCTAGAATCCAGCTCCACACCCTAGGCCCATTTGTTTCAATTTTAGGCTGTCCTAAAAAATAAAAAATTAAAAAAAAAAAACACCAGCAATTTTATAAAAATTAGATATACTTCCGTTATTGTTAGGAATTGCCTGTTGCGGGCCATCTCTCCTTCTCCATTGACAGCAGCATGCTTATTCTGCCTGCCCCATCCATCTCCCCTTGAAGGGAATGCACCAAAAAGGCAAGAGTTTGACATGCTGAGAATTTAAAAAATGAAACACACCCAACAACCTCTGTGCTCCACAGAAAATGATACTGTTGGTCATGCACTTGAGTGTCAGGCGGGAAGGCACCGCCTCAAAGTTTAAAAGTTAGAGTGCACTTGGCAATGTGAGCACTGGGCTCCATGGATTATGTCATTCACATGTGAGAATATTATGCCTGCTTGTCCTCAGAAAATCCATTGTTTACTTTTTCAAAAAGGACAGACTAGTAGGCATGCCAGGAAGTTACACAGTAATACATTTCTAACAAACAAAATCTTTGCACAACACATAACTAAGCTTTTGAATTATTTGGAGTATGTAGTAAAGTAGTTAGTGTAGCTGGGTTAAAAAACTTTAGACTGATTCCTGAAGGAAAAGCACATACTGCTAATAAAAACTTGGGGAAAAGCCACATGAAATGTAACTATTTTGGGGATTGGGCAGGAACTTGTTATCTGGATTACCAAACTGTTGGAAACCAGATTCTGGGCCTGAAGTGTTTCATATGTTCATATGGCTACAACTGGATGGAAACCTTCACCGTTAACTGGGAGACATAAATAACCTAAAACAATATTACTAAATTTCTCCTGTAGCTATTTATACTGGGGAAACACTCAGACCTGTATAAATCAAGGGTTTTTTAAATTTTTCAAAAGACTGTGAAAGCTTTTTAGCACAACAAGTCCCTCAATTTGAGTAGCAACAGACTCACCCAAACTCAGGATTTGATGCACTATTTTCCATGCTGAATTTTTCTATTTCTGGTCCCACCTGTGCAACAAACTGAGCCAGTTTTTCAGCAGTATCCTTTTTTTAGCATCAACTAGGAACAATAAAAACAAGAACCATGCTCACACCAGTCACCTATTTGCAATGTTTAGTTAAACTATTCACATAACTATGAAGACACTTGCAAAGCAGCTACAAATTGTAGAACATAATTAAGGAAAGAAAAAAAAACACAACCCCAAACAGAATCAAAACACCATTAATACATTGGAGCTTCTGACACCAACATTCACCTATTAAGCAAGGAATGGGTAAATACTGTAAAAACAGCTATGATTCCATACTAAGTGTGTACAGTTTAGTAAATACATTTCTGTGCCCTCTGAAGAAGCCCTCGGATGGATGGACAGAAAATCAAGCTCCAGAAAGGGGATATAAATGTCTAATGATTTTAACATCAGCATGCATGCAAAACAGACAAATTAACTCCCTGGATTCTACTGCTCATTGTTTTTTTTTGTTTTTTTTTTTTTGGGGGGGGGGGGGGGGGGGGTTCTGTGGCTGCTGCTAAAGCAAATCTTTTCAATTTTAGGAAATAGGTAAGGAAGTGGTCCACAACAGTCCATAACATGTAGTTTTATTTTTGTCAACCAGTAGATGGAGACAGAGACTGAAGAACTGTGCAACCCGTCCTATATTAACTAGTGCATAGTCCCAGCTCTCCAGTATAACTTCAAAGCAAACAAGAACCTGCTTATCTAGCTACTTATGATGAGGAATTTCCAGTCTCCAATAGAATACCTCCTCTAAAGATGATGGGTGGGGGGGTATATGAATTGGTCTGATTGGGCTCAAAGAAAATTTACAGGTACAACCAAAATTCTTCCATCCATCCTACCAGATCAGTCATAACACGTGGGACCTAGCATGATTTAAGAAGAAAATACTCCTACAGTGAGAATGCCTACCCCAAAGGCTGCATCTGCTCTGGCCTAAATTTTAACCTGTAGTACTTTGCAAAGGAATATAAGGTCGACCAGGTGGAAGCCCTGAAAGTCTCCAAGACCAAGATATCCTGAAGTTCTGTCCAAGAGGGCCATCCTCTGGTCAAATGGGCCTGAAGGCCCTGTGGTAGATTTTGTTCCTTAATCACATAAACTGACACAATCCCTTCCTTTAGTCATCTAGCTATAGAAACCTTGGTGGCTGCTTCATCTTTTCTAACACCAGCAAACAGCATGAAAGGTCAATCTGACCTACGAAACTGTTACCTGCAAATAACACTTAAGGACCCATGAGACATCCAGGCACCTCTCGAACAGTGAAACTCTTCCTGCCAATCCTCTCATCAAGAAGATAAGAAAATTGACTATGAGGAGAAAGTGATGTCACTTGGAAAAGCCATCAAGCTCCTCCAAGCCCTGCTATAATATACTATGATTTGCACACCTGAAAACCGTAACGATCGAGAAAGCAGGATAAGAAATACCTAACTTGAAAGTTTATGCTTATGACCCAGCAGAACTGACAGAGCAGACAGGCTCCAAGATGCTTTATGTACTTAAAGTCTGGGGAACACTCTAGCAAACAGCTTAAACATGTGAACGCCGATAATTGGCAGACTTGAAATCAGCAATTGTAAGCATTAAACAGGAGTTACATGCTGATGTAGAAGGCTTTTTCTTAACAATGGAGAAGATGGAAGAGTGTCTAAATCAGTGCTCCCCAATCTTTTTGTGGCCGTAATCCGATGATTGTGACCAAATAAAGTTGTGACCACTTGGAGATGCAGAATAATCATGCACCTATGGAGAGCCCACCTAGATCATGACCCCAAAATGCAGGCTTTGTGATCCAATTTGGGGTCCCAACCTATAGTTTGGGAAGCTCTGGTCTAAATGATTTTGAAGAGAAAGAAATTGAGCATGATATGGATGTGGTTGGTCTACAAAAGAGATGCATGGATTTGGAAAATAAAACAAAAGAATTTCCCCTGAGATTGGATGATGGTGAAAATCAGGCACACAGAAATAATTTAAGGGTTTGAGGTGTTCCAGAGGTGCTGAAAGAGCAGAATACTGCACAACTGATGCAAAATATACACCAATTTTTATTTTCTGGAAGTCAGCAGATCCTTGGAAACAACTCCAGGGTTGCTGAAAGGATGCAAATTCTATACTCTCAACATCCAAGCCATGAGGGCCAGGGATTGCAGGTTGGGATGTAGAAGAATCCTTGTTTTGTGTGAAGGTTGGAAAGCACTCCAATCTTGAAGGCTCTTTGGAGGCCAACTTCACAATAAGAGGTAAGCATATTTGTCTCAGCAAGAAGGCATGAGGAGAATCATGGCTTCTCGGTCTTGCTTGAGTTTCGTCTTCCTGACCAGAGAAATGGGCGGATAAGCATACAGTAGATCCCTTCTCAATCAATGCTGACCATATGACCTGAGTCTGGAGCAATATTGAGGGACTTTTTGTTGAGATGGATGGCAAAAAAGTCCGAGGGAGTGCCCCACTCTTGGAGATCTTGCAGGCAATACCACAGAGATCCCACATGTGTGGTTGCATCACCCTGCTCAGTCTGTCCGCTAGACTTTGTCTTTGCCCGCTGGGTATGTGGCCTTGAGTACCATGCCATGGCTGGAGGCCCACTGCCCCATTTTGACTGTTTCCTGAAAAATAGGTAGAATCCCGTACCTCCCCACTTGTTTACATAGTATATGACAACCTGATCTATTTGATTAGTGTAATTTGGTTCGATAGTCTATCTCTGAAAGCATTTACAGAGTTCCAAATTGCCCACAGTTCCAGGAGATTGATGTGGAGCTGGGTCTCCTGACTGAACCAGTATCCCTGGGTATGAAGACCATGAACATGAGCACCCCATTCCAGGTTGGATGCAACTGTGGTCAGAATTTTTGGGGAAGAAGAATTTGGAACGAAATTCCAATAGTCAAATTGCTCCCAATTGTGCACCAGAGAAGCGAGTAACTCTGGAGTGATCAGATGACATCCGATAGATTCCCTGTAGCTTGAACCAATGAGAAGCTAGGGTCTACCGGGCACTTCGCACATGGAGGTGTGCCATAGGCACGATGTACCATGGAAGATATGTGGCTTACCTCAACATCTGTAGAGCTGTGACCTGCTGACTGTGCTAATCCTAGAGAACAATGCAAACGAGGGCATCTGCTCTTACCTAAGACTGAACTGTGTCTAGCAGGGCTCCAATGAATTTCAAATGTTGAGCTGGGCGGTGTGACTTCAGGTAGTTGATAACAAACCTTAGTAACTCCAACACCCAAATAGTTCTACAAACCTTAGTAACTCCAACACCCAAATAGTTCTCCACATTGATTCCTGAGCACCTCCCCTTGATATGCTCTTTTAACAGCCAATCCACACGCAATCTCTGGGAGCGAACACGAGACTAAATTGCAGAAAGTGGTACTGGTGTTTCCCTACTCAAATCTGAGACATGCCCAGTCACAGGCGGTATCTGTATGTGGGCATAAATATCCTTTAAATACAGAGTCATTTGCCTGAATCATGGAAAGAAGGGTGCCTAGGGAGCCCATTCTGAACTTTTCTGACCAGATATTTGTTCAGGGCCTAAGGTCTAGGATGGGATAAAATCTACCCATCTTTTTGGGCAAAAGGAAGTATTTGGAATAGAATCCCATCCCTTCATCCACTGGTGGAACACTCAACCATATGGGCCTTCAGAAGGGAGGAGCTCTTCTGCAAGTACTACCTGATGCTGAAAGCTGAATTGTGATGCTTTCAGTGGGTAATTTGGAGGTTAATGCCAATGAAGGGAGTAACCCTCCCAGACTATTTGAAGAACCCACCAGTCTGAGGTTACAAGGGGCCCCTTGCTTGGAAAAATTCAGCCTTCCTCCAACTGATAGGCCATCCAGGACGGGCACTTTTATGGTGGCTAAGCTCTTCTAGATCCAGCCAAAAGCTCATCTCTTGCTTAGATTGGGGAGGTGGTTGGGACATTTGGGCTCAATGCTGCCTAGGGTGGGAGCGTGAGTCCAGGAACAGAAACCTACACCTCTAAGTAGTAAAAAACTTCCAATTAGAACCCAAAAAATTCTGGAGGCGGCCATAGGAGTGGGCTGAGACAAGGACTTAGTGGTATCAAATTGTTTCCTGAAGGGATCAGTGACCTCCTCCACCTTGTCTCCAAAAAAGTTGTCTCCTCAGAAAGGGACATCCGCCAGTTCTAGGTTTGAGACAGCCATGAGCCTGCCAGTCCCTAAAGTGAAAACTCTAGACGTCACGTCAAAAGCATCATAGGTTGCCCAGGCCATGTACTTTCGACACTCCTTCTGATTGGCTACAAGCTGGCAATGTTCTGCAGCCTTTTCTGGAGGAAGAGAGTGTCTGCAAACTCAGACACACTACGCACCAAATTCTTCAAGTAAATGCTCATGTAAAGCTAGTAGGACTGGATGTGGGAGATAAGCAAGAGCCCTGAAAAATCTTCCTCTCAAAAATTCCAGACTACAGTCCAAGCATCCCCTTGGATGGCCTTGAGGGTGGATTTGATCATCATAGAATGTTTAGGAAGCTGCTGCTTCTCGAATCTGTGAATCTTCTGGACACTATGAGTCTACCTTCTTCATAGAGGCTGCACAGCAGTGGCATAGCTATGGTGGGGCCATGGGGACCTGGGCCCCCAACACCTTAGACTCCCAGAAGTGGTCTGCATCAGACTCAGCAAAGTCATAAGACGTCTGAGTCTTGCCTGCCTCAGGAGTGGAGGAGTGGCCTAGTGGTTAGGGTGGACTTTGGTCCTGGGGAACTGAGTTTGATTCCCACTTCAAGCACAGGCAGCTCCTTGTGACTCTGGGCAAGTCACTTAACCCTCCATTGCCCCGTAAGCCGCATTGAGCCTGCCATGAGTGGGAAAGCGTGGGGTACAAATGTAACAAAAAAAAAATCAATGGATAGACAACCAGGCTCTGGGTAATAGTGCTGAGGTACAAGTCCTCTCCTGGACTCCAGTGTTGCTTCCTCCCCTGATGGACAGGAAAGAATCGGATCAGCTAATGCAGGCTCTGATGAACCGCTGACAGGCAGAGTGCGGGTCTCCAAGATGGGCTGGGGCAGCACCATAGTTAATGCCCTCTATGCCTCAGCATCATAACAAGCCAGGATGCACTCCAACTCCTCTTGTAACGTGACCCAGAACTGCTCCTTGGTAAAGGTGGGGCCAGCACTGGCACGGGGACAGTCTGCGAAGTTGGAGCTGAATCAGAGACGGGGTCCCAGTGTAAGGGAGACTGATGGGGAGCGTCCCTCTTGGCACAGACAATTCTCAGGTACCAGCAGTGTCTCAGAGTTCCTGGCACTGCGCTTCAAGGAGGACCGATGATATGCATCAAGCAGCGGCAAAGCAGCACTATCAGGATTCCTTGGTGCTGATGAAGGACGACGTGCAATCCTCACAGGTTCCTCTGTGTCAGGTCCGACGATGCTTGTCCCAAAGGGCGCTACCTCTGACTCGATACTGGGCATCAGGAGACCTGCTCAATGCCAGTGCATCCCTGGTGCAGTTCTTGATGCCACTGGGACCAATGCCGATGTTTCTCATGCAGGGCCTCTCGACTTTGCTCTTTTCTGCATTTGAGAACAGAGCTTACAGTGAGAGGACTTATGATTAGGGCCCAGTAGTTACTAGTTATGGAGGATCAGTCACAGACATGGAGCACTTCTTTAACCCACTGGGAGGCTTCAGGGACATGGTCAAAAAATGGCTGAAGAAAAATCAAAATGGCTCAATGTTTTGGGTTGCTGGTTTTTTTTTTTTTTTTTTTTTTGGGGGGGGGGGGGGGGGGGGGGGGTAGCAACGTCCCGACTGGGAGCTCAAGCCTATCGGGGCTGCAAGCTGCAGAAAAATAAAGGAAATTGAAAAGTGCCATACAACTATAAAATAAAAGAGAGCTATTAAAAATAAAACATGGTCCTGCACTACTCACATGAAAGACAGGAAGGCTGAGGGGGTAGGGGGAATTTCAGAGACAAAGATGTGCAAGTGATGAAAAGACATCTTCTCTGTTTTGCAGTGAAAACTGCAGGTCCCGCGCTAATCAAGCAGGTGGGAAGGCACTGCATGCATGGTTGGGCCTGCCAAAAGATAGAACGCTGGATAGCATCCGCACTAGGGCTGTATGAGTGATGTCACCCATCTGCAGTAAGCTGATATCCTGCTTGTCCTCAGAGAATTAACGGTACACACTTGTTACCACATTTTTGAACCAGAGGAGGTGGTGTGCAGAAATGAAAGACATTGTTCAGAGTTTCTTATTCCTGTATAATAATAATAGGGTATCTGCCTAACAGACCAATCCTATCTACAATTGTGCCCATGAAGCTACCAATTTTTTGGTAATTTGTTTTCCTGCCAAGTGCTCAGCAACCATTTAAGGACTGAGATCTGAACTCTGCCACATTCAAACAATGTTTTTTTAGAGGTGCTTCCAAATAATTTTAGAAGTGTTGAAATGCTGCAGCATTCTGCAAAGTGAATCTGCAAAGTGATAGTTATTCATGTTGTGACCACTGTCATGACAGCATGCACTGTAGGTCCTCAAAATTGCTGCCACAATAAGGTAAGAGCTGTCCAGAGCCCAGCTGAACTGAGATCCACTTTCAAGGAGAACTTCATTCAGCGGCAACTATGATCTGGATGGCGAGGTGTCTAGGAATGATCTGAGAGGCTTTCAACATCTCTCTACCTGTATGATAGGAGAAGAAATCATGGAAGGCTTGAAATGACTGACAAAACCAAAGCTGGAAGCATATCCTTATGGAACATTTGCTGTATTGCCGAGCGTATACTCTTTTGCACCAGGAGTTTTCACTCCTCTAGAGAGCCTCCTAGAAGGCAGCGCCAGGAGACTTAAGAACTGCATCCGATATGAGGAAAGTGTAGACCATCCAGGCTCCAGCCCCCACCTTGTTGTTCCGGCTTGAAAGCTTAAGTGCAGAACATTTTGAGGCAGCAGCCAAGTGTACTGCAACATGAAGAAATAGGACAGTTGCACCAAGTCTATTCCATGCACCACAACAAGAACAAAGTCTGCTTTACAATTAGTAGGCTATGGTAATGGCATTCAACTGTGAAGGAATAGAAAGAAGAGTAAACTGTCCCACTTAAACCACAAGAAGATTTTGGAAAGAGTCCAAGCAACTAAGAATGTGGAAGGCTGAAAATCAATAAACAGAACACACACTGTGGCTCACTAATACAGGAGATAGGGGCCTGGCATGTGTTTGCCATCAACTGCCATGCTCATGGTTAAGAAGCTGGTGAATCAAGGGGAAAAAAAAACATAAGTACCAACTAGGACAAAAGGATCCCATGATTTAGTAGTGGAGATCCTGTGCAGACAAGCAAACCAAAAGGTAGCCCCAAAGTCCCAGCTAATAGGAATGACCTAGTTGCATCATTTCTCACCCCACAGTCAGCTAGCGAATGAACAGTAGAAATAAAACACTGACAACTGAATTGGTAAGAATTACTATCAGATTGTGAGCTTCCTGAAACCACAGGCTAGGCAGAAGGAATAAGGAAAGTGGATGCCCTGTCATGGTAGATTTTTTTACATGCCTACTGCCTGCTCACCCCTAGGCCGGATGATTCTGGAGACACTACTGTGAAGATGAAGGACAGTGGAACTTCAAACCGCCACCTTCTTTTTCATGGAAAAGAGCTATGATGGATAACCACAGGGAAGACAGGTATCTTGCAGGAGAAGCCAATTCAACCGTCAGAGAACGGGGGAAAAAAAAAAAAAAAAAGGAGGATAAAGGAAGGAAAGAAGGGAGATCTTTACAAAAGTGCCAGTGCAACTGCATCAGAAAAACCCACAAAAGGTCCAACGTAAGATAGGGTCATTCCATGCCAAGTGGTCTGATGTCAGAGAAGTGCCCTGCTCGACCATCAAGGATTTCAATGAAATTTTCTGTGAACATTCATACATGTCCCCAATGAACATTGGTAAAATTTTACGTTCGCCGATGCAATACTTGCTGAGATATAGTAATCTGTTTGACCCCATACTGCAGCCTTCTATGGTATGACTCCGAGATTTTGGCAACTTTGAGACACTGTATCTCCGGCAATATTTTGTTGAGAGAAACAAAACTTGGCCATCTTGTACAACTTTTTGCACTCTATTAAACAAATAATAAAATATCTTCATGAGCGATTTCCATGAAGAAAACTTAGAGCAAACTTGGTCTGAAAAATTTGCGGCACAAAAAAATTGTAAAATTTGGCTTTTTATAACTCTGGAATTAAAGGTATGATAAACGTGAAACTTTGCACACAACAACTTATCAACATAAGGTTTTCGAATATAAGGGAAAATTAGGTTCTTACCATGATAATTTTCTTTCCTTTAGTCATAGCAGATGAAGCCATTACGTATGGGTTGTGTCCATCAACCAGCAGGGGATAGAGAGCACTCAACTTTTCTCAGTGCCTCATGGCCAGCTAGCTCCACTGCCTCTTCAGTATTTGAAGCTTCCAAAACAGTATGGCAAACCGCAATGGGAATAACATGAACTTTCCTCACAGCGAACGATGGCCCCTTAACAAGGGCATGAACTCAAAAAGGAGGGAATGAACTCATCCTCCTGAAGGGAATAAACTCGTCCTCCACTTTGTATAAACGGAGGGAATACTTGCATCCTCCTGGAGGGAATAAACTCATCCTCCCAAAACATGAACTGGAGGGAATGAACTCATCCTCCTATCACTGTAACAAGAATCCCGAAGACTGTTTTCCGACTCCCCAAGGAAGGAATATAACTTCAGGAAACAAGAACAGCACCTAAATCAGAATCACTGCAATACAGACAATCATACAGGGAGGGCTCATGGCTTCATCTGTTATGAGTAAAGGAAAGAAATTATCATGGTAAGAACCTAATTTTCCCTTCCTTGTCATCAAGCAGATGAAGCCATTATGTATGGGATGTAACAAAGCAATCCCTAAATAGGGTGGGAACAAGCCACGTCACGCGCTAGCACCTGTGCTCCAAAACGCGCATCCCTCCTGGCAGCCACATCCAGCCTGTAATGTCGGGCGAAAGAGAGCTTAGAAGCCCATGTTGCAGCACTGCAAATCTCATGAAGAGATAGTGCTCCAGTTTCCGCCCAGGAAGAGGAAATCGCTCTTGTGAAATGTGCCTTAAAGGCTTCAGGCAGAGCCCCCAGACAGCAGATATGCTGAAAAGATAGCTTCTTTGAGCCAACGGGCAATAGTGGCTTTAGACGCTGAAGACCCTCTGCGAGGACCTGCAAACAGCAAAAAGATGATCAAAGGTCCTGAAAGAATTTGTAATTCGCAGATCCTGCAACAGAGTCCTGCGCACATCCAAATGAACCTGGAAACTCCTCCTCAACAAAGGGGGGAAGAAAAACAGGCTGGTTTAGGTGAAATGCTGAAACCACCTTAGGCATGAAGGAAGGCACGGTCCGAACCATGACCCCTGACTCTGAGAATTGCAGAAAAGGGTCTCTACAGGACAGCGCCTGGAGCTCTGACACCCGTCTCGCGCGAGGTAATGGCCACTAAAAAGACGGCCTTCAGTGTCAAATCTTTCTCTGAAGCACGCCGAAGCGGTTCAAAGGGAGCCCCCTGAAGGGCCTTCAACTATCCCCAGGTTCCAAGCTGGACAAGGTGCCCGCACGGAGGACGGAGCCGAAGCACCCCTCTAAGACACCGTGCCACATCTGGATGAGCAGCTAAGGACACGACTTCAACCTTGCCACGCATGGAGGCCAATGCTGCCACTTGCACCCGCAGGGAATTATAGGCCAAGCCTTTGTGTACACCATCCTACAAAAAATCCAGAATCGGCGAGACAGGAGCCCGCAACGGAGAAAGCGCTCTTGAAACACACAGACTTCAAACTGGCGCCAAATCCATGCGTTGTATCGCTCCATGGTGCGACCGCACCTTGAGTATTGTGTTCAATTCTGGTCGCCGCGAAGGGCGACTAAAATGATAGCGGGGATGGGACGACTTCCCTATGAAGAAAGAAGGAGGTTAGGGCTATTCAGCTTGGAGAAGAGACGGCTGAGGGGAGACATGATAAAGGTATATAAAATAATGAGTGGAGTGGAACAGGTGGATGTGAAGCATCTGTTCACGCTTTCCAAAAATACTAGGACTAGGGGGCATGCGATGAAACTACAGTGTAGTAAATTTAAAACAAATCGGAGAAAATATTTCTTCACCCAACGTATAATTAAACTCTGGAATTCGTTGCCGGAGAAAGTGGTGAAGGCGGTTAGCTTAGCAGAGTTTAAAAAGGGGTCGGACGGTTTCCTAAAGGACAAGTCCATAAACCGCTACTAAATGGACTTGGGAAAAATCCACAATTCCGGGAATAACATGTATAGAATGTTTGTACGTTGGAAGCTTGCCAGGTGCCCTTGGCCTGGATTGGCCGCTGTCGTGGACAGGATGCTGGGCTCGATGGACCCTTGGTCTTTTCCCAGTATGGCATTACTTATGTACATAAGCCACGGAAGTGGAGAGTGGAAATTACCTTATTTGAGTAGCCTTTATCTCTCAAATTGTGCCCTCTCAATCGCCATGCCATAAGACCAAAGCGGCAGGCGTCCTCCATGGCCACCGGACCCTATGACAACAGGTGCGGAACCAGAGGTAACGAAAAGGGAGCCTCCAACAGCATCTGTCGGAGGTCCGCATATCAAGGCCTCCTGGGCCAATCCGGGGCGATGAGCACCACTTCTCCTGGATGCAGCCGAATCCGCAGGAGCACTCGCCCTATCAAGGGCCACGGAGGAAAGACATACAGCAAGCCCAGGGGCCAGGGTTGAGCCAAGGCATCCAACCCGGCAAAGCGAGGATCCCTCCGTCTGCTGAAGAAGAACGGGACTTTGGCATTGGAACTGGTCGCCATAAGATCCATCACTGGCTTGCCCCATTTGGCACATATCTGCAGAAATACATCGTCTGCTAGTTCCCACTCCGCTGGATCGATCTAATGCCTGCTTAGTCTGCTTGCACGTTGCTCTGACCTGCAATGTGAGCTGCTGACAGGGACTGTAGATGCAGCTCGGCCCAGTGGCAAATTTGTTCGGCCTGCGCGGCTAGAGCTCTGCACTGAGTGCCGCCTTGTCGATTTATGTAGGCCACTGCTGTAGTGTTGTCTGACATCACTCGGACAGCCAATCCTTCCAGGGTCACTTGAAAGGCCAAAAGAGCCAGAAACACCGCTTTCAACTCCAGGCGGTTGATAGACCACTCCGACTCGTCGGGCGTCCACAGACCCTGGGCATGCTTCCCCTGGCAATGTGCGCCCCAGCCCTTCAGGCTGGCATCTGTCACTACTAGACACCAATCGGGGAGCGCCAGCGGCATTCCTCGCCGCAACATGCTGTCCGAGAGCCACCACTCCAAACTGAGGCGGGCCGCAGGGAGCCAAGAAAGTCTGCACTGATAATCCTGAGATACTGGAGACCATCGTTGAAGTAGAGAATACTGTAGAGATCTCAGGTGCACTCTCGCCCAGGGCACCACTTCCAAGGTGGCCGTCATCGATCCCAACAGCTGGACAATGTCCTAAGCTCATGGGCGGGGCATCCTCAGGAGCAGGCGGACCTGATTCTGAAGCTTGCACTGCCTTAGTTCGGGAAGAACTGTAGAGGTCTCAGGTGCGCTCTCGCCCAGGGTACCACTTCCATCGTGCCTGTCATCGATCCCAGCAGCTGGACAATGTCCCAAGCTCGCGGGTGGGGCATCTCAGGAGCAGACGGACCTGATTCTGAAGCTTGCACAGCCTTAGTTCGGGAAGAAACACATAGCCCGAGGCTGTGTCGAACCTGGCCCCCAAATATTCTAGAGATTGCGAGGGGGTCAGGTAACTTTTGGCCATATTGACAACCCCCAGAGACTGAAGGACTGAAACCACTCTGGCTGTAGCTATGACTCTCTTTTTTGAGTCTGCTCTCATGAGCCAGTCGTCTAGGTACAGGTGAACCCGGATACCCTCTCGCCTGAGAAAGGCAGCTACTACCACAATTACCTTGGAGAAGGTTCGGGGAGCTGTGGCGAGGCCAAAAGGCAAGGCCCGGAACTGGAAATGCTTTCCCATCACTGCAAACCTCAGAAACTTCTGGTGCGGGGGCCAAATTGGTATGTGCAAGTAAGCTTCTTTCAGGTCCAGAGACGTGAGAAACTCTCCTGGCTGTACTGCCGCAATGATGGAGCGCAGGGTTTCCATGTGAAAATGCCGCACTCTTAAGGACTTGTTTAGCTCTTTTAAGTCCAGGATCAGGCGAAAAGACCCGCCTTTTCGTGGCACACAAAGTAAATGGAGTAGCGGCCTAAACCTTGTTCGGCGGGAGGCACCGGGGTCACAGCCCCTATCAGGCACAGACTGTGCAGAGTCTCCTCTACTGCCGCACGTTTGGCAGCAGAACCGCATCAGGACTCCACAAACACGTCTCTCACCGGGGCATCGATTTCTATTCGGTATCCGTCTCTGATCAGGTCCAAGACCCACTGATCTGCGGAGATTTTGGCCCACTCCGAAAAAGAGGAAAGCCTTTCTCCGATGACAGGAAACGAGGAGAGGGCCGGCGCACCATCGAGAGGGTCGCCCCTGAACTCCAGGCCTTGAACCAGCAGCTGCGGAACGTTTGCCTGAAAGAAAGGAGTTTCTCTGCTGAAAGCGGGCACGCGAAGTGAACTCAGTAGCACGCCCCGGGCAGTACCTCCTAGCTTCACGGAAGCGAGGTCTGTAAGAGGAGCGGACCGCCTGACCCTTAGAGGAAGGCTTCGGCCTATCTTCGGGCAAGCGCTGAGGTTTGGAATCCCCCAGGCCTTTAACAATGTTTTCCAGCTCTCACCAAACAGAAGAAGGCCTTGAAAGGGCAACTTCACCAACCTTTGCTTAGAGGCCATGTCCGCCGCCCAATGTCGTAGCCAAAGAGTGCGGCGAGCCGCCACTGCTACAGCCATTTGCTTAGCCGAAGCTCTGACCCTATCATAAAGGGCGTCAGCCAACAAGGACAAGGCCGACTCCATCCACGGAGCCACTTCAGATAAGGTCTCTGCTCCATCACCAGGCTGTTCCACTGCCTGCTGTAACCAAGCCAGGCAGGCTCTAGCAGCATAACAACTGCATGCAGACGCCCGAATAGTGAGACCTGCCAAATCAAAGGACCGCTTCAGAGCTGAATCAAGCCTGCAGTCTTGAATATCCTTCAGGGCAACACCTCCTTCAACAGGGAGGTAGTTCTCTTTGTCACAGCCGTGACCAGGGCATCCACTTTAGGCATTGCAAAGCGAGCCAAATGTTCCTCACAGAGGGTATAATTGCCCCATAGCCCTGGCAACCTTCAAAGGTCCCTCGGGTCAGTCCATTGAGCCGAAATAAGCTCTTGGATGGAGTCATGCCAAGGAAAGGCTTGAGCAGGCTTTCTGGTACTAGCCATCCTTGGATCAACCGAGGAGGCTGTGCCACTCCCAGGATCTTCAATCGAGAGGGCTTGTAAGGCATCTGAAATAAGCGCTGGCAGCTCATCGCGGTGGAAAATCCACCGCATACGGATCATCAAGCTCCTGAGGCAATTCTGCACCTGACTCTGGCTCCTCAGCCTAGAAGTTCTCCAGCCCCTCGGAATCCTCATAGCCCGACCACGGGGGGAGAGAGGGTAGGCGAGGGTCCGAAGATCCCTGTGGAAGAGCTCTTTTAAGTATGTATGTCCTATGCAGCATTAACAAAATCAGGAGAAAACCGCTCCTGACCGCTCGTCCCGCCCAGGGCTATCAGTTCTATTATTAGCCTCACTCAGAGGACCCCCCCCGGTTCAGGGCTCTCCG